>NC_059128.1:101437465-102713944 GCF_020740605.2 Lemur catta
TCAAAGGGATACCTGCACTCCCATGTTTACTGCAGTACTATTTAAAATAGCCAAGATATGGAATCAACCTAAGTGTCCATCAACGGATGAATGGATAAAGAAAATGTGGCATATATACACAATGGAATACTATTTGGCCATAAACAAAGAATGAAATCATGTCATTGCAGCAACATAAAGTGGAGGTCTTTATCATAAGTGAAATAAGCCAAGCACAAAAAGACAAATATTGCATGTTCTCCCTTGTATGTAGGAGCTAAAAAATTTGATCACATGGAAGTGGGAGTGGAAAGATAAATAGAGCCTGGGAAGTGTGAGTAGGAGGCAGGGAGGAGGATGAAGAGAAATGGGTTAAAGCAGCAGTCCTCAACCTTTAGGCACCAGGGACCAGTTTCAAGGCAGCCAATTTTTCCATGGACTGGGGGTGGGGAGGGGGGAGGCAGTGCTCAGGCAGTGATGCGAGCTATGTGGTTGTAAATACAGATGAAGCTTCACTCACTCACCAGCTGTTCACCTCCTGCTGCCATGCACGCCCTCTTTCCTAAGTTTCATGAAAGACAATTTTTCCATGGACAGGGCTGGGGGCAGGGGGGTGGAGATGGTGGTGGAGCTCTGCAGCCTGGTCCTTAACAGGCTACAGCCTAGAGGCTGGGGACTGCAGGGTTATTAAAGGGTACAAACATACAGTTAGATATAAGGAATAAATCAATGTTTGATAGCAAAGTAGGGTAACCATACTTAACAAAAATGGCAGGGCACAGTGGCTCACACCTGTAATCCTAGCACTCTGGGAGGCCAAGGTGGGAGGATCACTTGAGGTCAGGAGTTCGAGACCGAACTGAGCAAGAGCAAGATCATGTGTCTCTACTAAAAATAGAAAAAAAATTAGCCAGGCAACTAAAAATAGAAAAATTAGCCAGACATGGTGGTGCATGCCTGTAGTCCCAGCTACTTGGGAGGCTGAGACAGGAGGATCGCTTGAGCCCAGGAGTTTGAGGTTTCAGTGAGCTAGGCTGATGCCATGGCACCCTAGCCCGGGCAACAGAGGGAGATTCTGTCTCAAAAAAAAAAAAAAAAAAAAAGTATTATACTCAGGTGATGGATACCCTAAATACCCTGACTTGATTATTACATATTACATACATGTAACAAAATTTCACATGTACCCCATAAATTTGTACAAATTTTTTTTAAATCCCAACTGTTGTCTTTATGTTAGATTATTTGGTTTGTTTTTGTGTGTGTGTGGAACTTGACAACATGATTCTAAAATATATATGAAAGTACAATGGCCCAACAATAGCCAAATCTTTCCTGAACAACAACAGCAAGAACAACAATGCCTTATCAGATATTAAAACTTTTAAAGCTATAGTAAAACAATGAGTTACTAATATAGGAATAGACAAGCAGACCAATAGAACAGAGAACAAGTCCAGAAACAGATCCATACAAATATGGATACTTGATATATGTCAAATGTGGCATTGTAGATCAGTGGAGAAAAGAGGAGCTTTTCAAAACTGATGCAGGGCTAGGTGCAGTGGTACGTGCCTATAGTCCCAGCGACTTGGGAGGCTGAGGCAGGAGTATGATTGGCACCCAGAAGTTCAAGGTCATAGCGCACTATGATCACACCTGTGAATAGCCACTGTATTCCAGCCTGGGCAACATAGGGAGAATATGTCCCTCACAAAAACAAAACAAAACAAAACAAAAACTGATGATGGGGAGGGGATGAAATGGGACCTCATCCTATCCACAAAATTATTCCAAGTAAAGACCAAATTTGCGAAAGTTTTAAAACTTAAAATCTCTTAGCATATAGGAGAGTGTCTTCTTTACCTTAGGCTAAGACTTCTTTAAAAGGATTTAAAAAGCACTAGCTAAAGTTGATAAATTCAACTATATTAAAACTGAGAGATTCTATTGATCAATAGGCACCATAAAGAAAGTGAAATAACAAGCCAAAAACAGAAGACATCTGTAACAGATATAACTGTATGACTGAAGGATTAGCATCCAAAACACATATAAAATTTCTAACCATCAGTCACAAAAAGACAAAGAATAAGACTAATTTTAAAGAAACTGGGCAAACAACTTCAACAGGCACTTCAGATGAAACTCAAATGACTATGAAAAGACGCTCAACTTCATTAGTAATCATGAAAATGCAAATTAAAATCATGTGATACCATCACAAACTTCAGATTGGCAAAAATTAGGAGTGTGAGAATACCACATGTTCAGGAGGATGAAGAGCAATGGAAACTCTCATACACGGTGCTGATGAAAGTATAAATTGAAACAATAACTTTGAAAACTTCTTTGACATTATCAAAGTTGAATATGTACACACCATGCCAACCCACCAATTCCACTCCTAGGCATTCTAAAGAAACATTTGCACACACGCAAACACAAAACAGGTACAAGAGAAGGCACTGTTGCATTGTCTGTATGATAATATCAAGAAATTGAAATCAACTCAAATGTCCATCCGAACTAGAATGAACTGGAGCATAATCATACAATGGAACACTTTAATACAATGAAAGCTAATGAACTATGGCTAACTACAACAACCTGGAAGTAATCTCACAAATATAATGCTGGACTATATTTTTTAAATCATATAAAATACACAAATTATTATTCCATTCATATGAAGCTCAAAAATAAGGAAAACTATGTTGTTTGAGGATATACACATACCTGGGATTTAAAATTTATGAAGCAAAGCAAGAAAATGATAGTCACAAAGTTCAGGATAATATCTATTAACCAAAATTGATAAATTCAACTATATGTTGACAAGATATGTTGACAAGGGCAAGGGGAAAGTTAGGTAGGATGGAAATACTTCTGGTTTGTTAGCCTGGGTAATGACGACACTAATATTTGCTTCATAATTTTCTTTAAATTGCACAATTTATGGACTCCCATGTATACAGATGGTCCCCAACTTAACAATGGTTCAACTTTACCATGGTACAAAAGCAATACTTATTCAGTAGAAACTGTACTGTGGATTTTGAATTTTGATCTTTTCCTGGGCTAGCAATATACAGTACAATACTCTCTCTCATGATGCTAGGCAGTGGCAGCAAGCAGCAGCTCTCATGAGAGTAAACAACTGATACTTTACAGTGTACTGTGCTGCCAGATGATATTGGTCAACTGCAGGCTAACTAAGTGTTCTGAGCACATTTAAGGAAGGACAGGCTATGATAGGTCAGGTGTATTAAATTCATTTTCCACTTATGATATTTGCAACTTATAAGTTTATTGGGATGTAACTCCATTGTAAGTCAAGGAACATCTGTACATGGATGAAAAGGAAAAATAACAACTGCATATGACTGCTATGGTAACTCAATATAATATGGCAGCAGAAGTAAGGCTGGTACCTAGCATGGATTTTTTTTCTGTTCTCCTGGCTTGTCAACAAACCTAGTGTGCATTTTTTTAAAAGCCACCATAATTACATAATCTTTTATATCCTCTACAGTGCCCACCACAGTGAGCTGATAATGACAGGTATGCAAATATTTTGATCAATAAATGAAAACAAATTCCATTCAATCACTAGAGTAAAAGACAATTTAGATCTCAATGATTAGGTTTCCCTAACTTCCAATTTCCATTCTATGAGCCCCAGAGCTTGAATTCCTTGTAGTCCAACAGGGACTCTTCCCTCTGCCTTTAGTATTTTCCTAATCTCTTACCCTTTTCACTCATAGCATATATCTTATTTGCCCTACTGGCCTGTAAGAAGCTGTGCATTAAATGCTTGGAACACTATAGTCAGAGACTTAAGGCAGATAAGAGGAAAAAGAAAGGTTAAAGTTGAGGGAAAATAGGGTAAGTTGTGGGAAAAACCAGTGAGGACAGAATGTAAGTAATCCTTACATGAAAACACTCAAGACGTCAGGATTTTAGCTCCAATGTTTTGAGAAGCCAGGAAGCATAGGGGAAGAAAGCAGGCAAATCATCTATAGTCCCTTCAAACCCAGGTACCATAAAACAAAGTGGGGAAGCAAACCCTAAAATAAAAAATAAATGGACCTGCATATCAAATTGGTAACAATCACACTGAGAAAATAATGATTTCAAGTGACTTCTGAACATAGCACTCCTACCAACATGTATATCCTTAGTAGAATACATTCTAAGGACAAAAAGAAATGCAAAGAAATCTTCAGTTTCATTGAATAGTTTTCTTTTTAAAATACTATGTATATACTTAGAAAAAAAAATCAATGTAAATAAAAATCAAGATTTTTGCTATAAAAGAGATAGACTAAAGTAACTTAACAGCCAGGCACAGTGGCTCATTCCTATAATCCCAGAACTTTGGGAGACCAAGGCAGGAAGATTGCTTAAGCCCAGGAGTTTAAGAACAGCCAGTGCAACAAAGTGAGACCCCATCTCTACAAAATATAAAAAAATTAGCAGGGCACAGTAGTGTGTGCCTGTAGTCCCAGCACTCTGGAAGCTGAGACAGGAAGATCACTCAAGCCCAGGCGTTCGAGGCTACAGTGAGCTATTATTGCGCCACTACACTCCAGCCTGGGCAAAAGAGCAAGACCCTGTCATTCATTCATTCACACATTCATTCATTAGAAAAGAAAAGAAAAAAGAAAAGAAAAAAGAAAAGAAAAGAAAAGAAAAGACAAAACTTAACAAATCAGGAGGAGGAGGAGGAGGAAAGAGGAAGAGGTGGCAGCAGCCTACAATGTTAAATTTGAATTAGAATTATCAATATGATATCATGCTTTTGTTCTCTGTCAGGGCCTAGGAAGAACGACAGTCCCTTAACAAAGAGCATACCTAGCATCCAGATAATGGTCTCTAAATACAATCCTCCACTAAAAAGGATACAGAGCTCCTTGAAGAAATTGCTGATTCCAAGTCTAAAGCAGGAAAAGTCCATGGTGAGCTAAGATATCTTGTACCCAAAAGTAAAGAATCACTCAAAGACTAATGGATTCAGGCAAAAAACAACTCAGGAGCCTGCTTGAAGGAGCTCTCACTGCTCTTAGTTGAGACAATGTGAACATCAAAGAGAACAATGTCTATAAATGATTTTAATACAACAAAAATCTATGAGACTATTAAAAAATTCATTTACCACCATTGTAGATGACTATTACACAACTCCTCACTCTGAAAATTAGACAGGAGAAGAATTATGCATTTACTCTGCCCTTTTATCAGGACGTGTAGTTCACTTCCAGTTGACAAAGATTACAAAGCTCTTGTTAACTGAAGAATGATAGCAATAAATGTCAAAGAATTAACGAATTAGGAAAATCACCATTTTGTAATCCTTAATCAAATGCCTAAGGATCAACAAACGATGCTAGAATTATTAGATAAAGAAGATAAAGGAATGGAATATTTGTATAGTACCAAAGTATTACTCCCACAATTTATTATAATTGATCTAAGGAGGGAAAAATGTACTTTGAAAATGGAGATATCAGCTGGGCGCAGTGGCTCATGCCTGTAAACCTAGCACTCTGGGAGGCTGAGGCAGGAGGATCGCTCGAGGTCAGGAGTTCAAGGCCAGCCTGAGCAAGAGCAAGACCCCATCTCTACTAAAAATAGAAAGAAATTATATGGACAGCTAAAATATATATATATAGAGAAAAATTAGCCCGGCATGGTGGCACATGCCTATAGTCCCAGCTACTCGGGAGGCTGAGGCAGAAGGATTAAAAAAAAGGGGATATATAGCAAACACCACCTTTAAACCTCATCAAACTTTGATCACTAACAGGACACCTGACATTATGTACCTCGCATAGGATACAACATGATATATAACATCACCTATGAAGAATTCTTTCCAAAACTGTTTAACATGAATTTAATCAATCCTTTAAAACATAACTTCCAGTTTACAGGACATACAAAGACTATAAGAGTAAGTTAAACAATAGCACAAAGAAACAGCCAGATAACTCTAGAAAATAGGCCATTCCACAAGAAAAGTGATCCGGACTCTTCAAAGAACTTTTAATATCATAGGAAAGGTGAATGTGGGAAGGAACTGGTACAGATTAAAAGTGACTACAAAGAGATAAATGAAATACAAAAAAAAATTGAAATCTGGTTTGAAAAAATCATTTCACAGGACAACTGTGAAAGTTTGGGAAAATGCAAATATAGACTGAATATTAAATGTTATTAGGGAATTGTGATATTATGAGAAAATAAATATATGCATGTGTGTGTGTATGTGTTTATCCATAGTTCCTGGTTCATAACTCCCATAGCCCTTGTTACAGTCTTTTGTTGTGCTGTTGGGGTGCTTTAGACCTCTGGAGCAGGCCTCAGTAAACAGAATCTCTCTGACCACCTCCTGTCCTCCTGATTATGGGTCATAAGGCCCTCATTTCAGAGAGGGTCTTGCCCCATACCCTGGAGGAAAGAATGTTGCACACAAAGAGGCAAAGAAGAATCTGAACAGACAGGCCTTGCTGGGTTTAGATCACACCCTTTTTGTCCAATCACATTTCGACAAAGTTGCCCAGGCTTCAATATTGAACAACCAATGAAGTCTCCGTAAAAGTTCCAAAGGACAAAGTTTGGGGGGCTTCTGGAGAGCTGAAAATGTGGAGTGTGACAAGAAGGTGAACAAGAACTCATCCATGTGCCAGGACAGTAGCACACCCCAACTCCATGAGGAAAGAAGTTGCTGCACTCAAGACACTTCCAGACCTTGCCCTATATACCTCTTCATCTGGCTGTTTATTTGTACCCTTTAAAATATCCTTTATAATAAACCGGTAAACATAAGTAAGTGAGTTCTGTGAGCTGCTCTAACAAATTAATCAAGCCCAAAGAGGGGATTGTGAGAATCCCAACTTGTAGCCAGCCAATCAGAAGTTCTTGAGGCCCAGACTCCTGACTATTGTCTGAAGTCGGAGAGGAGGGGCAGTCATGGGGACTGAGCCCTCAACCTGTAGGATCTGATACTATCTCTGGGTAGATAGTGTCTGAATTGAATTGAAGGACACCCAGCTTGTGTCAACTACAGAACTGATTGTTTGCTTGCCGGTTGAGAGGAATCCCCACATATTTCAGGGTCACAGAAATCTGTGTTGTTATGTTGAGTAAAAGAATAGGAAAAACAGTTTGAGTTTTTCCTAAACAGGAATTACAATTTTTCTTAGGTGTTGATAATGGTACACTGGTGATGTGAAGATTACCTATTTCTTAAGAGATATATGCTGAAGTATATTGCAGTAAATGTGCCATGATACTTGCAACTTACTTTCAAATAGTTCAGCAGAAATGTATACAGACAGGCCTGGCCAGCAGTGGCTCACGTCTGTAATCCTAGCACTCTGGGAGGCTGAGGCGGGAGGATCACCTGAGCTCAGGAGTTCGAGACCAGACTGAACAAGAGGGAGATCCTGTCTCTACTAAAAATAAAAAATTAGCCAGGTGTGGTGGCGTGCGCCTGTAGTCCCAGCTACTTGGGAGGCTGAGGCAGGAGGATTGCTTGAGCTCAGAAGTTTGAGGTTGCTGTGAGCTAGGCTGATGCCATGGCACTCTGGCCCGCAACAGAGTGAGACTCTGTCTCAAAAAAAAAAAAAATTTATTATTTTCTATATGTCTGTATAGGTAGCAGATATATTAGTGTTCTTTGTTCTACTCTTTCACCTTTGCAATATTTTTTAAGTTTTCTATTATAAAAGAGTGAGGGAAGTAAGAAGAAAATTAAAAGAAAGCAGAGTTGCAAAAGCAAACAAGGAAAAAATATGATCTAAAAATCATTTGTAAGCACATGTCCACAAAGTCACCTAAAAAACTTTCTCCCTTAGATTAAAAAAAAAATCCTAGCCAGATACAGTGTAGCATGTGTGTAGTGCCAGCTACTTGGGTGGCTGAGGCAGGAGGATCACTTAAGCCCAGGAGTTCAAGGCCAGCCTGGGCAACGTAGTGAGATCCTGTCTCTTAAAAAAGAAAAATTCCAGAGATTACTGAGCCCACTATCATCTGATCAATAAAAGTAAACAGATTTCAAACAAATACTGACACACTACAAACAGTAATAGTACTAAAATCTGTCAATGATTTAAGGAATGTTTGTCATTGGCAAACAGAACACATTTTGTTGTGATACTTCATGCTGAATCAAGATACACTCTAACATCCATTAATCTTATATATTAAGACATTATGAAAAGCATTTCTTTGAAATATTTTTAATTGAAAAATATGATCATACTTAAAAAACAGCTAGCAGACTATGCTAAACTTTATTTCCAGTAGCAAGACTTTGATTAGCCAGTCACTCTAAAAGCCACACAACAAAATTCTTAAAATTCTTATTCTCATTTTAAACATAACAAGAAACAGATATATTAAAGGGGGAAAAGGAAGACTTAATGAGTATCTACTATGTGCTTAGTCCTTCACATAAAATGTTTAATGATAATCTTGTGAAATAACTATTATCACCATTTGAGAGATGAACATTCTGAAGCTGAGAAATGTTAAGTGACTTGCCCACAAATGGCAGCTCAAAAGTGATAAGGCTGCAACTTGAATCCAGGACAGTTAGAAATCTAGGTTTAAAAATCCATAGTCCACTACTGCACTTGACTAGTCTTAAAAAAAAAAAAAATCCATAGTCTTTCCACTTAATTGGATTTAATGGGTTTAAGATGAACTGACAGTAAAAGTAAAGCCTATATAAGGAAAAAGAATATTTAAAAGAATACCTTTACATTCAAGGAGCTACATAATCTTGAAGTTTAACTAAAATCAAAACTGAGAAAAAGTACACTCTAAAATTATTGCCAGTTGTAAAAAAGAACCAATTTTTAGCAAGCCAGCTGTTTATGACAGGACAGCTAGTCCTTTCCTCACTGTACATGTAAAATTACACTCCAGCTGCCCGTTGGATGACCCCACTGCCAAAATATGCTAGCAACATAATTCACATTAAACCCAGAGGCCAAATATTCTTTGGAAAGTGCTGAATGTGTTTAGTGTACCTATCCGAAGCATATTCACCGCTCAAAATTAATAGGCCAATTTAATCAATTCTACTTTATTATATGATTTCTTGCCACTCTAAAATGATATTAAATTTATAAACAAGAAAACTTACCTAAATATAAACATCCCATAAGCAAACTTTAGAATATTAGTATTATGTGAGTTTGAACTTGTCTACTGCAAAAAGTATGCCAAAATTATTTGTATAACATAAATTATGTATATTCTTTCTATAGGATCAAAATTCTAATACCTATATCCCTTGTATGTCTAAAGACACACATAAAATATGTTCAGAAATGTATATGTTAAACATTTTTCCCATTTAAAATTATATCCTCTACGAGCTGGATTAGTGACTAGAAGAGGGCATGCTTGTGGAGTTCTAATAATATTCTGTATCTTGATGTGGGTGTTGGTTACCTTGGTGTGTTCACTTGGTGAAAATTCACTGAGCTGTACACTTCTGATCTATCTACTTTCTGTATATTTTATAATTTATTATAAAAAGCTTATATTTTTAAGAATCCACAATCTGTAGTAAGACAAGTTGTCTTACTACAGAGCACTAATACCATCTCTCTTACCAAAGAAGTTAAAGCCTAGTGGAAAAAATAGACAAGTAATTAAGCAATTTCATTAGAGCTATGATAGAAGTAATTACTATGTGCTACAGGAATACACGAGAGTCGTACCTAACTTAACCTGAAAGGGGTAAAGGAAAGCTTCCCGAAGAAGATACACCTCAAATGAGTCCTAAAAGTCAGATAGGAATTGGCCAGGCAAAGAAAGGGGAGAATGGAAACCAGGGAAATGGAACATCAAGTGTAAAGACAAGAGAAAAAGCACTCTACATGAGAGGAAGCCTAAATTCAGTAAGAGTAAACCAAAGAATTTAAGGAAGGAAGGAAGGGACAAAAAGCTAGAGAAATAACCATCAGGTCATGAATGATCTCATACACATGCCATGCTACAGTTTGAATTCTATCCTGAAGGCAATGAGAAAACACTGAAGATCTTTCAATAGGAAAGGACAAGATTAGATTTGTATTTGTACTATATATGTCAATTATGGTGCCTGCCATGCTAACAACCCCATTTTGTGGGAAACTATCCAGCACAGTGCCCCACACTTTTCACCATTATGGTCTTGCCCCACACCCATATGTACATAAAAACACACAGCCAACATTAAATGGTCAGGAGTGGTCACACAATCCAAGTACACAGGCTTGCTAGCAACCAATAAGAAAAAGAGCTGAGACAAACAAATTGTTTCTTGGGAATTCAAATCAAAAAAACCTAAGGAGAAGGAAGAAGCCAGCAACAGGAGGTGAAGTTAAAAAGACAGCAGCCAGGAGGCAAGATGTTGGCCCAGGAGTGACATAGTAGATGTAAGGAGCAGAAACTAGGAATAAATGGAAGCTATGAGATAGAGAAAAACTGAAGTAGAAAGAAAGAATAAGCCAGAAAGAAAGAGAAGCTAAGTTAACAGTAAAGCACTAGAGTGAAGTCTGTATTCTCCTTCCAGCTTTATTAGGTTCCTGTTCTTATTGAGATCAAGTTGTTTAACTTTTCCTGGGTTCCCTTGTGCAGGTTTCCTTTCAGTAAGCACTTCATTACTTAAGGTAACTTGAGTCTCTTCCTTGCAAGTGAAAGAGCCTAACTAAAAGAGCATTTTAGAACACTTACTCTGGCAGCAGTGTAGAGAATGAACTAGAGGGTATGACAAAACAAAAGGCATAAGATAGAAGGCAAGAAGACCACTTAGGAAGCATTACAGAAGTTCAACAGTCATTTTGGGTTAAAATAAGATAGAGACAAGAAGAAGTAATAAGGAATGATCTAAAATATGAAGGAGAATGTGCAAGACTCAGTGACAAAATGGATGCTGGCAGTGAGCTACAGAGTGAAGTGGAGGATGATGCCCAGGTTCCTAAATGCTTCATGAGGACAGAGTGGTCCCATTAATCAAGATAGGAAATCAGGAAGAAGGAAAAATTTTGTCAGATTCTATCTCTCCCAACCCCCAGTGTTTTGGAGGAAAGAGGGGCAGAAAAGGGCTTTGTTTTATCAAGTTTGGATTGAAGGGCTTGTGAAATGTGAATCCAAGTGAAGATGTCCATTAAGCAGTGATTTACAGAGGTCTAGAGCAAAGGCAAGAGCTCTAGACAGTAGCTCTAACCTTAGGAATCAATACATTAAGTCAATGTTGTGGTTTTTAAAATGTCTGAAAAGTCTTTGATGAATATTTGTTTCAAACTAAATTAATATAACTAAAAATCATTCAAACTAAAAACCTTAATATTCTTGGCAAACAATATTTTCAAACTTCCTTCACTTCTTTGCAAATATTAAAGATTAAACAAACTTCTACATAGTATAATCCAAATTAGTAAAGATGCGGTTTATATTACTAAATTATACTGAGGTTGTACTTTTCTAAAAAATTTAAGTTTACCCCATTTCACTCATGAACTATATATGCCACTAAATTAACTATGGAGAAAAAAACTGTTTAAAAAGTAATATATTAGTCAGTGAATTTCACTGTTAATGCTTAAACTATAATAACAAGATTTTTAAAGAACTTAATTATATAATTTACCAGTTTTGATATTCAACTCTACCTGTATTTTAAATGTTGGATTACTGTCCTAAAACCTTTTCACTTCTCATCTATACAATCTTGCCTCCAAAATCTATTGCTAGCAACCCAGAACTTGACACTGAGGTTCAGCTACAAATCCACCTGCCTACTGGCCAAAACTCAACATGTCACAAATGGAACTCCTCTATACCTCCTCCTTGACAAAACAAAAATAAAATCCCATTCCTCCTTCATGTGGATCCCCACCTCAGCGAAAGGCACAAGCAAGAAACCTAGATTTTATCCTCCACGCACCCTCTACCTAATCCCAAATCCAATCAAATCGCCAAGTCCTGTCAACTCTCAATACCCAAGTTCAGACGCACTAGTATCATTTGCCTGGATAACCCTCTGATATTCCTGCCTTTAGCCTTATTCTACTCTTCAATCCACCCTCCTCACTGCAGCCAGAGTGACTTTCTTTTTTCTTGAGACAGGGTCTCACTCTTTTGCCAGAACTAGAGTACAGTGGCTTCATCATAGCTCACTCCAACCTTAAACTGCTAGGCTCCGACGATCCTCCTGCCTTGGCCTTCCAAGTAGCTGGGACTACAGGCATGCACCACCATGCAGCTGGCTAATTTTTCTTTCTTTCTTTTTTTTTTTTTTGTAGAGATGGGGGGGTCTCTCACTCTTGCTCCGGCTGGTCTCAAATTCCTGACCTCAAGCATTCCTCCCACCATGGCCTCCCAAAGTGTGAGGATTACAGCATGAGCTACTGCACCCACCCTCGAGTGACGTTTTAAAAATACGTATCTGATCATTTCAGTCCCCTGCTTTAAAATCCTTCAATAATTTATCTGATAAATATTATAATCATCATCAAAGCTAGTCACACCATGGAAGCTCAGAGGTTCAATAAGAAATTTAATTATATCCTTTTTGTGGGTTCAACACAAAAGAATCATCAGGAATTTTTTTCAAATCATGAAAACTATTTAAATACATATATAGCAGCTGATACATTTAAAAGAAAAGCATACAGCATTGTTTGTAAAAGCAAAAGACTGAAAATAATCTCAAGTCCACTAAAATGTGGCACTATCCAGCCAGTAAATGAGGCACTTCCATATGTATTGTTATTGAATGATCTCTAGGATTTAGTGTTAAGTGAAAAAAGCTATATACAGAGTGTATGGTATGCAACCATGTGTACGGTGTCTTAAGAATAGAAATGTATAGGTTTCTATATGCTGGAAATATCACAGAAAGGATACACATGAAACCTCTAAAAAAAAAAAAAAGAGGAAAAATGGGTGGCTGGAGGATAAAAGAGGAATAGAAACTTTTTACTACATTAATCTTCTGAACCTTTGACTTTCATACTATGTCTAGTTATTACCTATAATTTCAATATGATTTTCTCCCTTTGTTACACACATACAAAATAAAAATTTTGAAAGTACTGACTACAAAGATCTCTTTATACTTCATCCTTATACCAGCGTTAAAACATGCACTAACATTACATTTCCTTCTTGACAGCTCAGGAGTTCAACAAAAATTTTATTCAACATTTCACTACTACTGAGAATGCTGTTGGTAATGACATCAGTGAACACAGCATTTCTGCTTGCTCCTCAGAGAAGCAGGACAGCAGCACCAGGTAGTAGAAATTTATTACTGACATTGAAATCTTCAGGGATTAAGAAAAGCTACAAATCTTATTTTTCCAGCAAATTCAAAAACAGTGAATCCAAAAAAGAGTTCCCTAGTATCCTTCAAAAAACAATGCACAATATCTGCAGAATAAAGAGGTGAAGTAATACTACAAGGAGACATAGTTATATCCATTAATGTAATGTGATTTCATCCTTAGAGAGGCCCCTAAAATGTCAGATCTGGACTACCTCACACGTTCTAGAAAAGATGAGTAGGCTGTATGACCTTATAATGGCACACACACACCCTGCCCTATGCGTCCATACCCTTCCCTTTCCCTCCCTTTTTTTTAGCCCAAACCCTCCGAACATGGGTTTCAGTCGGTCCCCTTAAGCCACACTGGCGGGAATACACTAGGCTGAGCAAACATCCCCTCAGGACTTCATGGCAAAGTCCTTTCAACCAAAGAAAGGACCACGACTGGGGAGAAAGATAACAAGGTTTGCTTGAGGAGAGGTCTGCGAGAGAGGCTACAGTAGGGGGTGGGGGTAAAGGCCAAAGTCTGAAGGTGTCTATAGGGGCTGACACCAGATCTACCGGGAGGTAAGAGCATAGTGACACAGGCCATCTGAAAGGCGTGATGGGGAGGGGAAGAGCTAGTAGTCCTGGCGGTGAGCGAGCTGGGAAGGGGGTCTATGAAGAAGGGTGGGGGGCAGCGACGGATCGGCCTTGGAGCTGGGGGATGCAATGGGTTTGGGGGCGGTGAACACTTTGTCTCAGGAACTGTATCAGGTCAGCTCAGAGGATGTAACGGAGTCTGGAGGCTCCATTAGGAGTCCTAAGAGAGTCTGAGGGGCTCTAATGGGGTCTGCCGGGAGTGAGGGGGGAACCGTGACAGGATCGCCTGGGAGGCTCGAGGACCGGAGTGCTGTCTGGCCAATGGAACATCCGAGGGGTGGGGTCTGCTGGGGATCCGGGGCCGCGATCGGGTGTCTGGGAGGCTCGGGGCAGACTCGCTCGCGGGGCGTCTCCGCCGGGGCGGGGCGGCCCTACGAGAGCCAAAGAGCGAGACGGAGACGTGGGCCAGAACTGGCTGCAGGGCCGCCGGGCGCTTGGGCGGGTCTTACCTCGGGCTCCGCCGCGGTGGCCACCACAGCCCCCTCCTCGACAGCGGAAGCTGCCTCCTACCCTCGGCCCCAGGGTCAGGCCGGAGGAGGCAGCAGAGGCCGAGGCCAAAGAGGGTCGGACGGTTCCAGGAGGATGGGCCCAGCCGCCTCAGGGTCTGGGCAAGCGGCCGCTGCGCATCCCCCGCCCTGTCAGAGAGACTCCGCCCGGCCTGGGCAGGCACATCCCCCGCCGCGCCCCGCCAGAGAGCACGCGTCGGACCGCCGCCTCAGCCGCTGTGGCCACCTCTGTCGGTTCAGCGATTGCCTCCGCGGTCGCCGCCTCTCACGATCCTGGCCGTACTGTACTCGCAACAGCCACAGCCAACCGCCGCCGCGTCCCTAGTCCGCTTCGGCCCGCGCGCCCCCGGCCCCGCGCACGCGGCCCCGCCCCGCGCGACTCCTCGGCTGCAGGCGAGCAGGCGCGCGCGCACTTATCTCCCACGCCCCCTACTGCCAGCCCGGGCCAGCCCCGCCCGGCCCCGCCCCCGCACGTGACGCTGCCAGAGAGTGCAGTGTGCGCTTGCGCGAACACGCCCCGTTTCCTCCGCCCCAGGAGGCCCCGCCCAAACTTTTCTTCCTCACCTTACGGCAGAGCTGGGCACTAACTCTTAGATTTTCTCTCTACTAGAGAGCAATGTCGCAAGGTTGGGGAAGAAAACTCTGGGTTTGCGACCGTAGCTCTCGCTTTCCGGCCAGTACAGAGGTGCCTGAAGGCTGGTTGTGGTGGTGAGGCCTGAGGCAGGTAAGAAGCCGCCTCCCCACTTTGGTTTGTCTCAGTTTGTCCCGGCAGTGGATTGCTTTCCCGCCCACGCAGACTGGCGTACCCGTGCCCCCTCCCCACTCTGGCTCTGGATTATCAGCGCCGCCCCTCACAGCCCCCGCCCCTTTCCATACGCACACGCCCCTTCCCCCCCCCCCCCGCTTGTCACCGCCCCCGACCTCCGTTTCCAAGTCTTCGTTTCCATTCATTGCTCAGAGTTTTCACTGAGTGGTTTCCATGCCTGAGATTCCAGAATGTCAGAGGCGAATGAAATAGTCTCAGCTTTTTGAAATGCTGTTATATAGGAGATTATGAGAGAATCCGCGGTGGTAGCACAGGAAAATAATAATAGAGGGGGGGAAAAAAAGCACAGGATGCTCTGTGCGCCAGAGGAGGGGCCCCTGATTGTATAGGAGGACGTGAGGAAACCCTTTCCAAGGTGACCTTTGGGTCGCTCTTACAGGACTTAGTAGACTAGTGAGCAGTGCCTGGTCAAAGAAATGGGAGAGGAGGTAGAACCAGAGAGAATGATGGGTTCAAAAGCATATGACAGTATTGGTCTGGAATAGTGAAAAATAAGAGAAGTAGAATAAACTTGGTGGAAACCATGCTGGTGTAGATTTCCCTGTAAAGAAGAATCGCTATGAAAGGTGAGAGAAATGAGGAACCAGAATGTGGGCCATAAGAAAGTTTTGTTTAAATGTGGAAGACTCATAGGCATAAAAGTGTACCATGGGCCAGGCTTGGTGGCTCACGCTGGTAATCCCAGCACTGGGAGGGCAAGGCAGCAGGATCACTTGAGCCTAGGAGTTCAAGATCAGCCTGGGCAACATAGCAAGACCCTGTCTCTACAAAAAAAATTTTTTTTAAGTAGCCGGGCATGGTGGTGTGTACCTGTAGTTGTAGCTACTCAAGAGGCTGAGCCAGGAGGATCGTGCTTGGGCCTAGGAGTTGGAGGTTGCAGTGAGCTGTGTCTCATCAAAAAAAAAAAAAAAAGTGGACTATGGGACGGAGAAGTGTACTATATTCTAGGGTGAGGGAGGCTAATCTATAAGGTCAAGAGCACTAATGGAACTAAACCTCATACGCACATTAAAATCACCTGGGAAGTTTTTTTTCCTTTTAAATAAAATGAGTGCTGTTGCCCCACCCTAGACTAATTAAATTAAATGGGTAGTGCCTGGCATCAGTATTGTTTTAAAGCTCCCCAGGTGACTCTAAAGCTGAGGACTGAGTCCCACTAAACTACAGAGAAGGAAAATATAGGAAGTAGGGAAAGGCACAAAGTTGAGGGAGTTGGCTTTGTAATATTAAGATGGGGGTCATTTGTTGACAGAGATAAAAAGTTGGGGATGGCATGAGAAGCTTGAGCAGAGTGATAAGTTTTGAATAACTGCTTTGAGAAATGGGAGAAGGAGCCACTCCTGCCTTTCCCTTCATGAATATTCCATCCCTTGACCTTAGTCAGGTCCACCTCAGTTACTGTTCTCTTTCTTCTCCCTTTCCCTTCCATCCAGGGTTTATCAACTGTGTCTCCAGCCCTAGAGTTCAAGGGCCATCCAATTTCTATCCCCAAAATGATCAAAGTTAAGCCAGATGAGATTCAAAGATCAACACCCACTCCCCTAGAGATGACTACACACTGTCTTCCCAGTTTAGAATCTGTCTTCTGTTATTCGTTTCATCAGTCAGTTAAGTTAGGACAAGATGTAAAGATGTTTAAAATACAGCCCTATTAGGATCAAAAAGTTAGGGAAAACAAACCTTTAAACAAAGAATTCATTTGGCAGGCAGAAAAGAGATGTATAAGGTAAAGCCCAAGACAGTGCATGGCTATTAACTAGGGTTAATCCAAAAACCTGTCTATCTGCCTCCAGATAAGAGAGAGTTACTGTTGTCTGGTATGGCTAGAGCATAATGTGGAGAGTAGGGTGGGGCAGAGATGAAGATGATAAAGTGGGTGCGAACAGATTAGGAGGAACCTTGAATTCCATGCTAAAGAGTTTAGGTTATATACAATAAACAATTTATAAGTATAAATAACAACGATTCTTAACATCTTTTATACCATGGACCTCTTGACAGTCTGGTTTATAGACCTGATTTGATAAAAATGTTTTTAGGTGTTCAAAATAAAATACATGGCTGGGCACGGTGGCTCATGCCTGTAAACCTAGCACTCTGGGAGGCCGAGGAGGGAGGATTGCTTGAAGTCAGGAGTTCAAGACGAGCCTCAGCAAGAACAAGACCCTGTCTCTACTAAAATAGAAAAATTAGCCAGGCATTGTATTGTGTGCCTGTAGTCCCAGCTACTTGTGAGGCTGAGGCAAGAGGATCACTTGAGCCCAGGAGTTTGAGGTTGCTGTGAGCTCTGATGACAGATGACGGACGTCACTGCACACTACGCAGAGCAACAGAGTGAGACTCTGTTTCAGAATAAAATAAAATATAATAAAATAAAATACATAGTTACATAAAGGAAACCAATGTTTTTGAAAGTTTTTTTTTTTTTTTTTTTTTGAGACAGAGTCTGGCTCTGTTGCCCGGGCTAGAGTGCTGTGGCATCAGCCTCGCTCTCAGCAACCTCAGATTCCTGGGCTTAAGCAGTCCTTCTGCCTCAGCCTCCCGAGTAGCTGGGACTACAGGCATGCGCCACCATGCCTGGCTAATTTTTTTCTATATATTTTTAGTTGTCCAGCTAATTTCTTTCTATTTTTTAGTAGAGACGAGGTCTCACTCTTGCTCAGGCTGGTCTCGAACTCTTGACTTCTAGCGATCCTCCTGCCTCAGCCTCCCAGAGTGCTAGGATTACAGGTGTGAGCCACCGTGCCTGCCAAAAGTTTTTAAAATATTAATATAAATATGCGATATACTTACATATGTACTTCCTTATGCATTAAATAATATCTGGCAGCAGCTCTAATTATGTAATTTCAAAGTAGCGATAAGGTCCTGGAATGATGGCTCATGCTTGTAATCCCAGCACTTTGGGAGGCCACAAGAGGATCAATTGAGGATAGGAGTTCAAGACCAGTCTGGGCAAGACCCTGTCTCTACAAAAAACTTTAAAAATTTTCCAGACATGGTGCTGTGCACCTGTAGTCCCAGCTACTTGGGAGGCTGAGGCAGGAAGATCAGCTAAGCCCAGGAGTTGGAGGCTGCAGTGAGCTATGATCACACCAGTGCACTCCAGCCTGGGAGAGTGAGACCCTGTCTCTAAAAAAGGGGGGAAAAAAAAAAAACCCAAGTTAGTGATGAGTATAAATTATATACCTGCAGCAACTTTAATGTGATGTGTAAATATCATCAGATTTCTACTGCTGACAAAGACATAGGGACTGCTACTAATACTGTAGTTTATTTTCTATTCTTATTGAAGAAAATGCTAAATTTCAGCTGTAGATTATTGAAAATATAGGTGAATTTTTTTCCCAGTTCAAGTTCATGGAACCCTGAAATTCTAGCCACATCCTAGTCTATGGATCCCAGGTTTTAAAATATCCCAGTGTAATGGTTTTAAGCAAGAGCATGACATCAAATCTGCATTTCAGAAAGATGATAAAGCAGTGTTCACTTCCCAACATCACTGCTGGGTTGGGGAGTTAGCTATTTTCTTTTGCTTCTCCTATATCTCTGGGGCAGCAACCAGTACTAACCTGCTCTTGCCTAAAAACCAGGGCCTGTGGAAGGAATGAGCTTGTGAGTGTATATGTGTGTAGGATCAATACTAGAATATAAATCAGGGAAGGTAGGTTGGGGTTATTTTTGTAGAAATCATTGACTGCCAGGCTGTAATTTGTACTTGATTTGATAGACAATGGAGATATGTTAAAATTTTTGAAGTAGAATAACGTGATTAGAGTTGTTTGAAAAATTAAGCTAGAATAATGTATAGGTTAGGTTATCAAAAGAGAAGATAAGAATGAAGAGACTAGACCAATAATTAAACTTTTTAAAAAAATTTAATCTTGACATGATCTCTAAAGATTCTGCTAAATTATTTCCCCAATATGCTGACCACTCTAAAGAAACATAGATTAGAGTAAATTACATACCTTTTAATAGGGATATACACCCCAGTATGGGGATCAATTAGTATTTTATGTTTTCAGGAGGCTAGCCCAGTCTTTTGTACTACAAATAATATTGTTAGTATTTATAATAAATCAATGGCCTTACCACCTATGTAAGTTCACAGATGTTTAATTGGGGGAAATTGGTTTTTGTTTGCTTGTTTGTTCCTAGGCAGAGTCTGGCTCTGTTGCCCAGGCTAGAGTGCCATGGCATCAGCCTAGCTTGCAGTAACCTCAAATTCCTAGGCTCAAGTGATCCTCCTGCCTCAGCCTCCCGAGTAGCTGAAACTACAACCATGCGCCACCATGCCCAGCTAATTTTTTCTATTTTTAGTTGTCCAGCTAATTTTTTCTATTTTTAGTAGAGACGGGGTCTCGCTCTTGCTCAGGCTGGTCTCAAACTCCTGACCTCAAGCAATCCTCCCTCCTTTGCCTCCCAGAGTGCTAGGATTACAGGCATAAGCCACCATACCCAGCCTTAATTGGGGGAAATTAAAACCAAAAAGAGAGGGTTTCCTCAGTCAAATTCTATGTGTACTTATGAGTCCTACATTTCTGATTTTTTTAAGGTCCAAACTCCTCTCTCTTTGCCAATCCCTCAAACCTCTTGGATGAGTAAAACATACTAGCAAACAAAAAGGAAAGTCCTCAAGGCCCAGGTAACCCATCTCCTTTGAAACTGATCGCTACCAGACTATATAAAAACTTACTGTTCAAATACCAGCCAGAACCCAAATTTTGTGCTTTTTAAACATATTCAAAAAATTTGAATTTGGGGTTCAAGTATTACTAACCCAAATGAATAATGTAAAGTTAACTTACAGAACCAGTTTCTCTGAGAAGCCACCACCATTGCTACCTTCTTCAGCATGACTAGTCTATATTGACTTGCTGTCCATCAAACAATTGAAGGCCATTTGGGTGGTGATATGGTTCAACACAGAATAGGTAACCCATCTCCTTTGACACTAATCTGTACTAGACTATCCAATGTAAGAGAGAACAGAAAATTTCTTGAAGAAAATTTTAGGCGAAACAAAGTATAAGAAAAACTTGGTATACACCAAGCTTACAGTAAGGACAAAAACTGTGAAACAATTACAGATGTAACCTTTGAGGTAGAAATGGTAGACTGGGAATAGAATTCTTTTCATGGTTAATGACATTGATAGCTGTGCCTAGCTACAGAGTAATAAATGAAGAGCTTTGATGTTAGACAAAGTGATCTTTTAGGATTTCTTCTATCTCCCTGCCCCAAGACAGGACAAAATGGAATTTTTGGCAGTAGAGTTACCCAGGCATTATCATCACATGAAGTGGTTTTTCTACTTTGAAAGCTGCATTCCTCTATTTGTGAAATATTGTTGTTAGAGGAACATTAAATATATAAATTATTTATAAAACTGAGCATATTTCCTATGTTTAACAGTTTTGTATTTTTATGAGTTTTTAAAAATATATTTCACTTCTGTATTTTGCTCAGGAAAAATATTTATTTATTGAAACTTCAGTTTATCAGGCACTGAAGATATGGGGATGAGTAAAATTTAGTCTCTGCACTCAGGAGGGTTATATAAATCTTGATGGTAATTTTTACATGCCATGTTATACAAATCTCTGGATGGTTTAGGCTTAGCATTAAAAGGAAATGTTTAATTGGGGGAAATTGAAACCCAAAAAAAAAGGCTTGAACTTCCTTCCTGAAAATATCTCTGTTTATGCTGCCATAAAAAAAGCACATTTGGTCTTGGATATGATTCTTTTTGTGAAAGTGCAAATGGGACCATACCTTAAAAGTTGGACATAATCTTCTAATTTTGGTAAACATCAAATTATTTTTAAATATTTGTGATTGAAGGTTTATGGGAAAGAGATTAGACTTACTCTGTTTTTTCCAAAGGACAGAAGTAAAACTCCTAAGTTGAAGAAACAGACATATTTTAGGTCAGTGTAAGAGTGGGAGGTGGTACATCTCCCCCCCACAAAAAATGGAAATTGCTGTATGTACTGGTTATATGCTCAGAATAAAAAGAAAGGGGGAAAAATTAAAGCAGAAAATATCAAAAGGTAGAAAGAAAAAAATCAAAAAAGTATTGATCCTATTTCTTAAAGAAAAATGTATTTAAACTTTTGATGGATATTGTTCTGGATTTTTGTATATGTTTTTATCATACACAAATTTTTATATAACTGTCCTTTTGAAGCATATCATGAACATTTTTCTATGTTTATAAATTTACATCTTCAGTGTTTAATAGCTGAAAACTATTTCATTGTGTGGAAACCCTATTATTTAATTTACCAGTTGTCTTTTGAATTCCAGGTTGTTTCCAATTTTTCTTTTATGAATAATGCTGTGGTGACCATCTTGTTAAATTTTTGCACAAATTCTTAATGTTTCACTTAAGATAAATGTCTGAGGGTGTAATCCCTACATGTGTACATTTCTTAAGAAGTAAACTATAATGGCGAATTACCTTTCCAAAAGATTGCATTTATTTATACTCCTATCAAAATGAAAGTGCTCATTTTCCCATAGTCTCTCAGCAATGTTGGTTGTTATGTTTTCTTCATCATTGCTACTTTGGTGAAGAATGAAATCTTGTTTTAATTTGCATTTCTTTGATGACTAGTAAGGTGTTCAATGTCTTTTCATGTATTTATTGGCCAATCATATAAGTGTATTATATGTGCTTTTATTATATTTTTGTTTCACTTTTTAACATTTAAATTTTTCCTCCATCTAAAATATAATTTAATGTAAGGTATGAAGTAGGACTTTAACTGTTTTTTAATCAAATGATTGACAAATTGTGCTAATGCCATTTATTAAAAAATCCTACAAGCATATCCCACATTTAAATACACAAGCAATAGAGTGTTAATAGATATTCTTCACAAAAAAAAATGTTTCATGGTCAAACAATTTTGGGAAAAGATCAAACCAAAAAAGTCAAATTAAATTTTTATTGTCAAACTTTTTCTAGCTTTTTATGTGCTTGTGTGCATTATCAATCTCTAATAAGGAGTTTTAGTAGTTAGCATTTCCCTAACTTATTTAACCATGTAATCCTATTTTTTTTCTTTCAAGAAATACCTGTGAAAGCCTATGGAACTGAGCTGTCCAAAATACTAGCCACTAGCCACATGTGGCTATTTAAATTTAAATTTTAATTAATTAAAATTAAATATAATTAAATACTCAACTCCTCAGTCACACTGACCACATTTCAAGTACTCGGTAGCCACATGTAGCTAGTGGTTACTGTATTGAACATTGCAGATAAAGAATATTTCCATCACAAGAAGTCCTGTTGGAAAGACCTGCTATAGAACATAGATGTCAGTGGAACACATGAAAACCTTGGAAAAATCCATAATTTCCCCTATTGACTTGTCAGATAAACATAATAGCCACTACATTACCTACAGGAACAGACTCTTCTGTTGATTTGTAATGGTTTCATCATTATATTTAAAGTTTCTAATCTATGTATGAATTTGTTTTTATATTGTTCCATTGATATATCTATTTCTGCTCCAATACCATACAGCTTGTTGTAAGTCAAGCTTCTGCACCTTTTTCCCTAAGAGCAGAAATGAAGAATTCTTACATGGAATAGGAAGTTAAACTAGAAGGGATACTAAAGACCCCTTCTAAGACTCTGTAAACGTAAACATTTCTCTGCAGAACTTGATTTATATTGAGATCCGCACATCATTATTTATTCATTTATTCTATAATTATTTATAGAATAAATGGAGTTAAAATGGTAAACAAGGCAGACAAGGTCGCTTGTTCTCTTATTTTCATGGAATTTACATTCTTGTTTTAGAGAGAGAGAATATTAAGCAATAAATAAATAAGCTATCAGATGGTCATGAGTGTTATGCAAGGAATTGAAATTAGAGTGACAAAGAGTGACTGGTGGCCTCTTTATTTTGGCTGATCAGGGGAAACCTCTATGAATAAGTGACATTTAAACTGAGATCTACCTAGCAAAAGGAGTTAACCACTAGAAGGTGCAGACACAGCTAGTACACCAGCTCTCAAGAAAGAAAAAGCATGATGTGTTTGAGGAATAAAAAGAAAGGCAGTGTGGCTGGGGCTTGGTGGGCAAGGGGAAGAGTAATACGAAATGAGGTTGCAACAGTAGCTGGAGCCATGCATGTATCGTGGTAGAGTTTTGTAAGCTAGAGTAGGGAATTTTCATTTTTTTTCTGACTGTGATCTGAGCTACAAGAGGGTCTTAAGCAGGGAATGGACATGATCTAACTTAGAATTTTAAACAATTATTCTGACGGCTGTATGGAGAATTTACTGGAAGGAGTCAATGATGGAAATAAGGAGACCTGTTAGGGAAGGTCAAGCAAGAAATGATGACCAGTTTGACTAAGGTGATAGTAGTAAAGATGGAAATCATCAGACAGGTTCAGAATATTTTGGCTGTAGAATCAACAGGACATGTTATAGATTGGTTGTGAGGTGTGAAGAAAATAGAAAATTCTGGAGTGATGTCCACATTTCATTGTATAGTACTAGGTTCAATTACCAGTCTGATTATTACAGGCAAAATTGGCACACATAAGATACCAATAATGTTTTGATCAAGTGAATAAATTTGCTTTAATATTAATATATGACTTTCTCCTAAACACATTTAAGCTACTAAAGCATACGGTTGTGCTCATGCTTTTATTAATTATTAGAGAATCCGGTTCCTAAGAAGTAGGGGTTTATGTTACAGACACATCAGCTATGGACAGTACCTATGGACTGTTCTGCTGAAGTATCCAAGCCAGTAGAGTGAATGAAGCAAAGAATATTGCCTGCCCTAAGTACAAAAGTTCTATGGGAATCTCATATTTTATTTTTAAAATTCATGCTGATTTTGCATTAAATGCTATAATATACCCATGTTTATGTTAATGATTAAAATATTTTAAGTTTCTGATTAAAATATTTTAAATCAACAATTGTTTGGCTCTTCTCCCCTAAAGCTGGTGAAATTGAAGCTCTAGGAAGATGTGCTGTAATAAGCCTGTGTTTGTTTCTTGGTATTTGTTTGGTGTTTGATACCTGTTGGAACATGTATCCATTTTCAGTGTTCCCCAACCTTTTTGGCACCAGGGACCGGTTTCATGGAAGACAGTTTTTCCGCAGACGGAGCTCAGGCAGTGATGCTTGAGGCCTGGTTCCTAACAGGCCACAGACCAGTACTGGGCTGCGGCCTGGGGGTTGGGGACTGCAGATTTAGAGAAGCGCAGACCACATCTGTGAGCATTTGTAGTTTGGTACTACTTGAAACAGCAGCCAAAGGGGCTGCAGAGGGAAACTGCATTTAGAAACTATTAACTTTTATAATAGTCACTTAAAATGAGCAGAATGGCTGCACTTTGTAATGTTTTTAAAAACATACCTGAATGAGGCTATCCCTTTTTTTCTTTTTAAGGAACACTTATTGAATAATTAGAGGGAAAAGTGAGTAAAGGTCACAATTCTGGAATAGTATTTTTCAATGAAACAAATGTATATGGATTACTACTTCATTCAATAGGCAACAGGCATATTTTCCTAGAAGTTAGGAGACTTGCATGCCTTATAAAAATCCTTGTTAATTTAAGACCCTAATGTATATTTTTGATCTAATAAAGTAAATACACATCTTATAATGTCTATAATTCTTGTTTATATCCGGTGTAATTAGTATTTTTAAGCATTTCCATTCATTAAAAATCCATATTGAAACAGCATTAACTCCTTTAGTTAAGGTTACTGCCTTTAAGATATTTTAATAAATAGCCCTAGGGCTTTATTAGAACTTTAAAAGCTCTTAAAATTAATTCAATCTAGAAATTTATAATAGATTACATAACAGTGGTCTAGAACAGGGATTGGCAAAGTTTTTCTCTAAGAGGCCAAACAGTAAATATTTTAGGCTTCATAGGTGACTCAGCTTTGTCCTTGTAGTTCAAAACCAGCCATAAACAATATATAAACAAATGACCGTGGCTTTGTTTCAATAAAACTTTATTTACAAAAAGAGGCACTGGGCCAAGTTTGGCCCTGCAGGCTGTAGTTTGCTGACCCTTGGACTAGAAAACTAGAATTTGCAGGAATTTTAAAATAGGATGACGGGATTTAAAAATTGGCAAAGATGAGAGCTTATACTTTGAATCATAGAATGTAGAGCTGGAGGAAACTTGGAAATCATAGAATTACTTGGAAATGTCTTAAAAATATAGGTGCTCAGACCCTACCCCCAGATATAGATCATGTATGTTCTTTAAAGTCCCCGTAGATAATTCTGATGTGCATCCCTGGCTAGAACGTTTATTTATCTGGTCCAGACCCCTCGGTTTACAGATATTGAAGTTGAGGCCCAGAGGTTAAGTGACTTCTCTAAACAGCTGATCAATTGGAGATCCAAACTGAATCCTAGGTTTTCAACCTCCAACCTAATGTTTCTGCTGAACCAGCAGCTTCTTCCTTTATATCAACAGATAATCAGAATGGCTCCTCTTGAATTGTAAATTTTCCTTTTAATTTAGTTTTTATTACTTTTTTATTTAATTTTATAACAGTTTTCAAGTAGTGTGCATTTTAATGATTTTAGCATTAATATGAAAAAATAATATCTTCTATTAAAATTGAACCTTTGTTTAGGAATTGTTCTACACTGTGAATTCTTTTTTTTGTTTTGTTTTGTTTTGTTTTGTTTTGTTTTGTTTTGAAACAGAGTCTCACTTTGTTGCCCAGGCTAGAGTGCCCTGGCATCAGCCTAGCTCACAGCAACCTCAAACTCCTGGGATCAAGCAATCCTGCCTCAGCCTCCCGAGTAGCTGGAACTACTGGCATGTACTACCATGCCTGGCTAATTTTTTCTATATATATTTTTTTAGTTGTCTGGCTAATTTCTTTCTATTTTTAGTAGAGAAGAGGTCTTGCTCTTGCTCAGGCTGGTCTCAAACTCCTGACCTGGAGCAATCCTCCCGCCTTGGCCTCCCAAGGTGCTAGGATTACAGGCGTGAGCCAACGTGCCCGGCCTTACCCTGTGAATTCAATATTAGCTTCATTTAGTTACAGAAATTGGAAGATATAATAAACTAACCCCTGTAATCACAGGGTCTGTATATACTAACAACACATTAACATCATTGCTTTACTCTCAGTTTAAGAGAACAATTTTCAGGCCTGGCGCGGTGGCTCACGCCTGTAATCCTAGCACTCTGGGAGGCCGAGGCGGGTGGATCGTTTGAGCTCAGGAGTTCGAGACCAGCCTGAGCAAGAGCGAGACCCCGTCTCTACTAAAAATAGAAAGAAATTATCTGGCCAACTAAAATATATATAGAAAAAGTTAGCCGGGCATGGTGGCGCATGCCTGTAGTCCCAGCTACTCGGGAGGCTGAGGAGGCTGAGGCAGTAGGATCACTTAAGCCCAGGAGTTTGAGGTTGCCGTGAGCTATGCTGACGCCACGGCACTCACTCTAGCCCGGGCAACAAAGCGAGACTCTGTCTCAAAAAAAAAAAAAAAGAGAACAGTTTTCTCCCTGGGTCAGTTAGCTTTGGTTAAAAAAAAAGAGAGAGAGAGAACAATTTTCTCTGGATTAGCATTCACTCTTCTTATGCCAAAAGTAAGCACAAGAGCAGAGTCATGCCATGGCTAGTTCTATCTTTGATAACTTTGTAGCTTTATATGAAGAGACAAACAAATGCTTTATTTTCCAAAAATCTTTAGGGTCCATTATTACCATCCCAAATATAGGTAACAGGGAAGGAAACTAACTTTTTTTGAGAGCCTGCTGTATCAGACCATGTGCTAAATATTTTCACGCATGTTTTCAATTCACATGACAACCCTGTGAGGGTTTTGTTACTATCTCATTTTACAGATGAGGAAAATGAGGCCCAGAAAGAGGATGAATAACTTGCCCAGGGTCACATAAATAGCAAGTGGCAAAGTCAGAGTCTCAAACCAAAACACAGAAGTATAATATGTTTTGTAGAATTTTACAAATAGGACTATGAGAAGGTCATTGTCTCCCCAGTTCACTCACCTTTCTTGCTGTTCACCTACTCTCACTTACCAGCCACCAAGACCAAGTACACACAGGTCAGCAACAGAGGAAAACAGACAAAGCACAAAACCAAAGTAAGAATAGAAATGTTACAGAAGATACACAAATCTTGAGATCTCATTTCTCCTTTTTTCTCTAAGCCACATTTTCTGACTCCCTTTGTAAAATGTTTCATTCATCTGGTACACATTTATTGAATCTCAGATATGCCAGGCACAGTGCTCACTATATAGAAAGAGAATATTCCTATGATGGTTATAGATGGCTCTTAGTTCTTTTTTAGGTCCCCTTCCATCTTCTTTTATCCCACCCTGTTAATAATGTTGTCATCATCCTCCCACTCACCCCACTGAAACCCCCAAACCATTTCATAATTCTTCTTTCTTATCCACCCTCCTCTGATCACTTACTGAGTTTTATTCTCTGTCTGCAATATCTCTTCCTCCTTTCTCCATTCCTACTACCATTTCCCCTGGCTTTAGGTCATTATCTCCTACCTTTACTTTGAATGAAAATCTAACTGATCTCTGCCTTCAGTTTCTCTCCCTACCAATTAATTTTATATATTATGATTGAATTATTAATCTAAGCATTGACCTAGCCATTTCCTCCAGTATAAATTTCAACCTCCTTCACCTGGAATTCAGTCTGTTACCACTTAGCTTCTAATGATCTTATTTTTCTAACCCTCACCTACACCCCTACTACTCCCACTTAATTCCAGCCACACTGGACTACTCAAGATTCTCTCCACACTTAACAGTATTCTTGCCTCTCTGTATTCTTAATATCCTTCTCCATGCATCCAACTCTACCTGCCCTCCAAGAGCCACCTTTTATGCCACTTTCTCCTTGAAGCCTTTCCTGATCTGAGTGCTTCTTCCTTTTCACCCTCCTAGCTGGGAGTGATTGTTCCCTTTTCTGAATAGGTTTCTTACGTCATTGACTGTAAGCCACCTTATTATACATCTTTGTATCTCTCACATCACCTAACATTAGGTCCTCGGTAGGTGTTCATTAACTAAACAAATTGTATATGCAGTGTATGTTCACTGTAACAGAATAGGCTTAAGCTAAGAAAGGGTAGGAACTGTGACTATTTCATTCTCATTCTGTATTTCTAGCCCCTAGAACACAGGAAACACTCAAGCATTTATTAAGTAAAATACATTACAATTATCAGTCATTGAGATATAAATTTCCTGATGGCGTAATAGATATCTGGAAATATTTTATGTTGTATTTTTAAAAATCCTAGTACATGTTTGTTTTATGTTGACATACCTTATATAAAGATCATGTATTAATATTCTCACTTTACGTAAGAGGAATTGAGGCTTAAAGAAATTAAGTATTAATAATTTATTTATGATCACATAACCAATGAGTAACAGAACCGAGTCTAAAATTCAAGTCTTCAGATATGAAGTTTAGAGTTCTTTTTGTTAGCCAAGGGTGCTTTGACCAAAGGCTAGTTTAGTTCTATTTGCATTAGAATTTTTAGAGTTAAACTGTGGCAGTCATGCTGTATGGAATATAATTAGGGCTTTGATTAACGCTTTGTCTGTGTGCCGGATATGTTAAAAATCAAATAGATAAAACATAAGAACTATTCATGAAGAAAATCTTAGCCCTGCCTGTGGACACTCCCTCCAAGGTAGAGATGACTGTCTATTTAGGCACTCTGCCTTATTCCTAGCTGAGTTGGCTGTGAGGGTGTGGGTATGATTTCAGCAGGCAGCGTAGAGAGCAGGTCTCTAGATATGTAATCTGACACTCACCATTATGCAGCATACATTGAAGGCATGGGGGAGAGATGCTGTATCCAGGGAGCCTTGCTTGACATTCATGCAGTTATTCCCCTTTATATTAATATACTCTTAGATGAAGTCAGATCAACAAGCTGATTACTTAGCTGATTACTTGCTTTTCCCAGATTGCTATTTTCCCGTTTGTCATCAGGCTAGATATTAAGGATCATTATAGAAAACAATCCTATCAAACTATTGCATCTATCATAAGGATATTGTGAGACTATTCGTTATGATACACTGTGTCTTCTTTTATTAAAATTTCTTGAGAAAAAACTATCTGACTTTAATACAAAGATTTCTTTTACCTCTCCTGAGCAGTTTCTTTGCTTTTACCTTAAGGACATTGTGAATGTTTAACTTAACTCTCTCTGGTTAGCTGCCAAAAAAGCTTAGAGCCAAACCTGTGGCCCACCCATAACAAATGTGCTCTATGCCTCATTAACTTCATTTCTGTCTCCAGTTTATGTCTCTGCTCTATTTATTCTTTTCTTCTTAAGAAAATCTTAATTCATGCCATCTTATTATATATGTATTTTTTCTCATAAACAGCCTTACATTGTTTCTGAAATAGTTCAGATTATGATATACTGTATGTACATAAAACCATCTTGGATGCATCATAGTTACTTCATTTACTTTAGCTTTTTTTTTAAGGGATAGATTTATTTTTATATAGGTTTTTGCAAAGTTTTGATTACATGAAAATGGTTATATCACAAAATTTTATTGTTGTAATGGTATAATCAAGTGGTAAAATAACTGGCCTAATGGCCATGATTAACTTGATGTTATAATTCTAGCCTTGTCTTCCACAACAGTATTACTGTTTTCTTACAGTATGCTTGGTTTTATACTCTCAATCTGCATGTGACAGTTTATTGCTGTGTGATTTTTAGAAATGTTGTGCTGCCAGGTCAATGCATAACAGTTAACTCTCTCTTAACTCTGTTGAGTCTGTTAGGCTCATATATGGTGTCATCTTCTGCACTCATCAGACTTCTTGTCTTTTTTAGCACCTTATTTTGAGTGAGCACAAGCATATTAATCTCATTATACAATTTGTCTTGCTTCTGCTCTAAGTCATTCTGTTATTTGGAAAAGATAATGTGAATGGATATTGGTTTCTAAACCTCATTGGCTTTGATTGATTTGGAGCTCTATCTGGATTTTCTTATTATCTTGCTAATACCATCAAATTGATAACATAAATATTATTTATACAATTTTTTAAACTATTCTAATACCTTCAAGTAAAATTATTTAGACTTCTCTACAAGTCTCTGAGGTAGGTAAGGCAGATATATGGCGTTTTTACAGATGACAAAAACAAGGGCAAAATCATTTACATGGCAAGATGATACTAGCAAATCAGTGGTAAAACTAGGGCTAGACCCAGGTCTCCTGATTGCTATGCCATACTACCTTTTAAAAGGTCCAGAGAAGTTCCACTTACATTGTAAACACTATATCATCTTTATGATACCTCTTAAGAATGAAAAATGGGTAAAGGTAAATTATATCACTCATGCTCATAGCTGAGCAGTCTCAGAAATGAATTTCATTTGATTACTGTCATGATTTTCTGTTATTGAAATTATAGTTCCTTTTAAGTACAACCCTTATCACTATCACTTTCCATTATGGAAAGAGGAAGCAATTTGGGGCGGGAGGGGGGCGGGGGGAGGATAGAGTCTCACTGTTTCCCAGGATAGAGTGCTGTGGCATCAGCCTAGCTCACAGCAATCTCAAACTCCTGGGCTCAGACGATCCTCCTGCCTCAGCCTCTTGAGTAGCTGGGACTACAGGTGCACACCACCATGCCCAGCTAATTTTTTCTATTTTAGTAGAGACATGGTCTCGCTCTTGCTCAGGCTAGTCTCAAACTCCTAACCTCAAGCAATCCTCCCGCCTCAGCCTCCCAGAGTGCTAGGATTACAGGTGTGAGCCACCACCTCCAGCAATATTTTATCTTATCTCTTGAAAATTAATGTTGAAATGGAAACTATTTCACTTGGTAATCAGTAACTTTTTTTTTGAGACAAGGTCTTGCTCTGTCACCCAAGCTGATCTCGAACTCATGGCCTCAAGCAGTCCTCCCACCTCAGCCTTCTGAGTAGCTAGGATTATAGACACAAGCCACTATGCCCTGCACTTATTTTTTTTAGATTCTTTGAATTCATCTTTAATAGAAAAATAATTTGCTATTGTTATCATGCATATTCATTAAAGAGCCAAATAATATGGTAAGTGCTGTGATGTTTGGTAAAACATGAGCTATAATTTTAACCAATCTCTGCATTTAAAAAGGAAATTAAAAATTCATGCTTAGGCCAGGCGCGGTGGCTCACGCCTGTAATCCTAGCACTCTGGGAGGCCGAGGCGGGTGGATCGCTCAAGGTCACGAGTTCGAGACCAGCCTGAGCAAGAGCGAGACCCTGTCTCTACTAAAAAAAAATAGAAAGAAATTATCTGGCCAACTAAAATAAATATAGCAAAAAAATTAGCCGGGCATGGTGGCGCATGCCTGTAGTCCCAGCTACTCGGGAGCCTGAGGCAGGAGGATTGCTTGAGCCCAGGAGTTTGAGGTTGCTGTGAACTAGGCTGACGCCACGCCACTCACTCTAGCCCGGGCAACACAGTGAGACTCTGTCTCAAAAAAAAAAAAAAAAAAAATTCATGCTCAGTGTCTACATGGAAAATTTCCATAGTTTGTATTCTAACTAATTGTTTACATACAGCACATAAGCTAAAGTTACTTACAATTTTAGTTGACCCTTGAACAACCTAGGGGTTAGGCATGCTGACCAGCATCCCCCCGCTCCCCGCCCCCCCCAGTAAAAAATCTATGTATAAGTTTTAACTCCCTAAAAACTTAACTACTAATAGTCTACTGCTGACCAGAAGGCTTACTGATAAACAGTCAACACAAATTTTGTATGTTACGTTTAATAGATAACTGTATTTTTACAATAAAGTAAGCTAGAGAAAAGAAAATATTATTTAAAAAATTACTATTTAAGGAGGAGAAAATGTATTTACTATTCATTAAGTGGAAGTGGATCATCGTAAAGGTCTTCATCCCGGTCTTCATGTTGAGTAGGCTAAGGAAGAGAAGGGGTTGGTCTTTCTGTCTCGGGGCTGGCAGAGGCAGAAGAAAATCTGCATATAAGTGGATCCGTTCAGTTCAAACCCATGTTGTTCAAGGATCAACTGTATATTTATTCTTTACCACAACCCTATGAGAGTAGCTGTTATTTTACAGTCCCATTTTACATCCAGGTATCATATTCAACAGTAAATATTGTCTTTTGCCTCTCCTTCAGCTTCTGGAATTTCTCAGCAGCCCTGGTCAGTACAAGATGGACCCTGTAGTCTTGAGTTACATGGACAGTCTACTGCGGCAATCAGATGTCTCACTATTGGATCCACCAAACTGGCTTAATGACCATATTATTGGGTTTGCCTTTGAGTACTTTGCCAACAGTCAATTTCGTGACTGTTCTGACCATGTCTGCTTCATCAGCCCTGAAGTCACTCAGTTCATCAAGTGCACTAGCAACCCAGCAGAGATCGCCATGTTCCTTGAGCCTCTGGACCTCCCCCACAAGAGAGTTATATTTTTAGCCATCAATGATAACTCCAACCATGCAGCTGGGGGAACCCACTGGAGTTTGTTGGTTTATCACCAAGATAAAAATAGCTTTTGTCATTATGATTCCCATAGTAGGAGCAATTCAGTCCACGCAAAGCAGGTAGCAGAGAAACTGGAGGTTTTCTTAAGCAGAAAAGGGGACAAATTGGTCTTTGTGGAAGAGAGAGCCCCTGCTCAACAAAACAGCTATGACTGTGGGATGTATGTGATATGTAACACTGAGGCCTTGTGTCACAACTTCTTCAGGCAGCAGACAGAATCACTGCTGCAGCTACTTACGCCTGCATACATCACAGAGAAGAGAGGAGAATGGAAAGACCTCATTGACAGACTTGCTAAAAATTAGCTGTTGAAATGTATTTTGAAGTCTCCTCTTTCTGCCCTTCCCCATTTGTTGATGACTGCAATCTCAGTGCCTGAGGGAAGATGCCTAGTAGAGGAAAGCTTAGTATTCTTACTTTTTCCTGAACAAGTGTTATCCTCTGCATTATCGTAATGGACAGTTTCACTTTAACCCTGCCTTGAGAGCAATAGGGTCTGTGAAAATGTCTTGAAATTATACACCGAAACCTTACAACCAACTTATCTGAACATTTATTACAAACAAGATTCAAGTAAGACTTTTCTTACTGGTATAAAATTAATTTCCTTTTGGTCTCCCTTATCCACATTGGCTTATTCTAAAGGAAAAGTAGTGCTCTGGAAAATAAATCAAGAATATATGAAATCTAGAGGAATGCAAGGAAGGAAACTATAGAATAGAACCAAAAACTTGTTGCATGGCCTACATAATTAAAGAGATCAACTGGCTGGAAACAGATCAAGGCCTAACTTTATTCAAGACCTAAATATTATGAGAATCAATTATTCATTTTTTGGTGATATCTTGTCTATTCACCATGCAAAGGCTTTCCCAGGTATCTGCATAATCTTTGCAAATATTTGATGAGATGATGTTAGCCCATTTTCCTCCATCTGGTTCCTATAATACTCTAAGAATGGGAAATTTGAGTAATTTCATTAAGATGAATGGCTGTGGTGGACCTTTTAGTTTGTTCACTGAGTGGGTCAACTTGCTACTCTGTATTGATAACAGCTTTTCTTTGTCTATTAGCCACGCCTACACTTTCTCCTTATATCCAAAGTTCTTTGCTTCTAAAACTTATAGCTGATAACTTCCCATGGTTACCTGTTATTTCAGATAAATATTTCTGCTTTCTGATAGTTACAGGTTTTCCACCCTATCCTTAATCTGGCAGAGTTGTTTTTAGTTATGTCATGCTGATTTCAGGACTGTTTCTGTATCTGAAACTTACAGACTTAGAGTTGGTTTATTCTTGAAATATAAAGGAAGAAAAGTGACCTTCCTCAACCCATTCACTTAATTCAAAATGCAGACAATGTAATTTTTAAAATGTGGAACGAAGAATAAAAAGAAATGCTGTCCCTCCAAAAGCACTGATCTATTTTAGTTGTTTCAAATAATTAACAATCAGATGATATGTGGGGTACATATATTAAGTCTGTTCCTAATAAGAATTAGATCGTAATGCATATGAGACTTAAAAACCAAAAATTAGCTTCAGCCGTGAAACTTATTTCAGCTACCTCCCTAGCCTAACCCTGCCCCCAGCCCTCATGGCCCAAAATAACCTCGCCACCCACTGACCACAGAGGGCAATAACTCAGTTCCTTTTAGCCAGGAAGAGAAAACACAGTAAGTGTAAATAAGTACAGGTTACATAGCAGGTTTGAGTGAACAGGAGTTGAAACTAAAAGAGAAAGCTACCAAAAAGTTTCCATTTCAAGTCATTATGTTTTGAATAAAAAGGAGACCTAATGAAAGATGGGGGCAGGCAAAAGATTAGGAACTGACAATCAGCCATTGAGGTGAAATAGGGAGGGAGGGACCACAAGAGGAGTGACACATCTTGCTAATAGGCCACAAGTGTAGGTAAAGATAAGAAAGCAGTATTATTTCAGTGACTGTTGATTTTGGCAGCCAGTCTAGACTAGGAGAGTCAAATCCTCTAGGGGAAAGGTTGTCATCTTTCTATCTTTCTAATAATGCAAAGTATGTTTGTTTAAATGTCAGTATCTCCCATTGAGAGTTAATGCATATGAGTGCGATCTTTCCTAACTCTCTAAGATTCATCCCAGAAATAAATTATTTTTTGAACTAAACTAGTAAGTCTTTAAAAAAAAAAGATAAAATCAAAGATCTCTTTTCAGCATATATGGCATGATTGGACTGTGCCACAGGTTAGTTTCCTTATATAAAATTTTGAGTATGTCATTTGTAAATGTTAGCATTATAAATGACAGGAGAATTTAAGAGTTGACTTGTATTTCTCTAGATGTTATAATAGCCCATAAATTATGCATCTGCGTAACTATACATCATTGATGTTACATGATACATGAAATAGGGAAAGGATCTTTTGATAGTATTGTGCTCTCTTAGAGTCAAAAGGGTCCATTATGCAAAATTCATCTTCAAAATATTCAAAAGGAAAGCAGGTTTTTCAAAATTGGACTAAGCAATTAGCAAACCGAACTGTGCTGCTTTCAAATATCCTATTGAGTTGCCCCATAAGTATAATCACACTTGTCACACCTGTGTCTCAATATAGAATTCAAAAAGGTCAATGTACATAAACCCAGCTGTAAATGGTGATAAAAAAGATAAGTATCAGTGGGTTTTCTGTTTAATACTGTCTAAACCACAAATATTTCCACGCTTTGGGTAGGTATGTGTTGAATTTCACAAGCACTGGTCCTAACTAGATCAGAATAATTTGAAATTTACAAGTGGATTATATTTTTGATATGTACCTAATTATTTTGACTATTCTATAATTTTTACCATATCCATAGTGACCATATATTTTAATAATAGACATTTCATTGAAATGGCAAAGTAGAATTTCTCAGTTCCATGGTTATTTGCTGATAATGTGTTCTTTTCTTCCATCACTTAAAATAGAAAAAGAGAAAATATTTTTGGAAATTTGTATGCTGTGGTATTAGAGCACAAATGTTTTAATCAAATCTAAGCTCTGTCAGTTACAAACTTGTAGCTTCAGGCTAATTTGAAATTCAGTGGCCTCATCTGCAAAATGAAGATAGTAGTCTGTTTAGGCAGGTGCTATGAGGATTACATATCATATGTAAAGTATACAATAGGGACACTAAAATAAACCTTATTTCCCTTCTGTCCTGCTACTCAGTTCCCTTTTAAGACAAACAGCAAGTTTGAAAACTTGGTGTTACATTGCCATGCAGCTAAACAGCAGTGTGAAACATGGCTGATAAATACTGTTATGTACAAAAGAGAAACTTATTTGAGGATGGTAAATAATAGCAACAACTAACTTTTATATCAGTCTATACTGTGCAGGGTGCTTTCTGTGCACACACACCCACACATACGTGGAGTACCTTGCACATTATATATATGCATCTATACATTAATATATATATAAAGTGCCTTGTACCTTATTGAGTTTCTAGAGAAATACATGTACATAAAATCTCATTTAATTGTCATGTTTTAACAGGTATTATTCCCATTTTATATATAAGAAACAAACTCAAAAGCTTAGTCACGTGGCCCCCATCTCTTCTCACACTTTTTCCACCCATTTGTTTCTCCCTCTCAGAAAATGGTAGCAAGAACTCCTTGCTTGAATATTTTAAATGTAATCTAGCCTCACTTTCTACATATCATATATTCAGCTGGTATATTACAGAAACCAATAATGAGAAATTGTCTTCTTAGGCCGAGCACAGTGGCTCACACCTGTAATCCTAGCACTCTGGGAGGCCGAGGCGGGAGGATCACTAGAGCTCAGGAGTTCAAGACCAGCCCGAATGAGAGCGAGACCTCATCTCTACTAAAAATAGAAAAATTAGCTGGGTGTGGTGGTACGTGCCTATAGTTCCAGCTATTAATACTCGGGAGGCTGAGGCAGGAGGATCGGTTAAGGCCAGTTTGAGGTTGCTGTGAGCTAGGCTGATGCCACGGCACTCTACTACCCTAGGCAACAGAGTGAGACTCTGTCTCAAAAAAAAAGAAAAAAGAAATTGTCATCTCAATTAACTGCTGCTAGACAGCAGGACCTATACAGTAACTGGCTCTGTTTTATATATTAGGTCATATTTGGATCAGCTCCTTATATCAAGCCCCTGATCTAAGGCACTTTAAAAGCCCAACATTGTACTTCCTGTGTTAAATCACCTTTCATATTCCATGCATATGAAAGATGGGAAGTAGAACAAGAGCAGCAGCCTGGGGAATCTCATTTTAATAAGAAGGCTAAAGGAATTGCATCAAGTAAATGGGACTAAACAAAGATGCTCTGCATAAAAGAAGAAAAATTGGTCACTAAGTTCCAAAATGAGGCTGAAATTCCACGATGGAAAAATCAAGTGCTAAATGCACTGAAATGAAATTTTCTTATGTAGGGAAAAACTAACATGTCAGAGTGTCAAAGGAAGTGGTAATCATCTTTAGTGTCAGTAGTAGGGAAGAGTTATCATTACTCTGGAAAAAATTAATCTGAGATCCTTCAGTTTGCATTAGAAGACAAGAGCTGCTTTCTGGATCTTTTTCTTCCATGTACCAAAACCAAACAAGCCATATTTAGAAGAAAACTCTTCCCCCATGATACAAGCTCAGACAAGGTTTTCTACACTAGGCTTTGCTTCCCTAGCTAGCTCACACTCCAGCTCTCCACAGCTGCTACCTCAGTCTTCATTCCTCAAACCTGCAAAGCCCTCACGACTCCATTCTTACGCTCCTGCTTCAAAGAGAAAATAGAAAACCATCAGACATGAACTCCTTCAACTTCTCTGATGCCAAATCTACAAACTTACCTCTATCTGTCCCCGTCTTTGAGCCTTGACGTCTGTTACAGTGATCCTCAGAGCTAAGGCTAATCCCTCCATCTGTGCACAGGGATATTGTGCAAACAATTTACTTGCACACACATCAGCCTCTCTCTACTGGATTTTTCCATCAACATTTAAATGTGTAAAATCTCCACCATCTTTAAAAATAAATAAAAATATGACGCCATCTTCCCTCTAAATATTGGCCTTTTGCTGCTTCTCTTCACAGCTGGCTCTAAAATGTCCTTCCCACTTCTCAACCCACTCTAATCTGGATTCTGCCCCCGGTGCTCCACAAAAAATTTTCAATAAGAATACTAGTAGTTTGTATCTCATTAGGCCTCTTAGCAACATTAAACCCTCCTTTTCAAACCACTCTCCCTTTAGCTGATGTAACACCTAGTTTTCCTCTTTGCTGATCACTCTTATTTGCCAGTTTCTTCTCTACTTGCTCAGGGGTTTGTCCCATAACCCATCTTCTCCTCACTCTGTACACACTTCTGAGGCGCTCCCATTCATCACCAAAGCCAACGATAGATTTAGTCACTTCAGACCTATACTTGTCTCCTGAACTCTCCAAAACTTCAATCTGTATATTCATTTACCTGCCCACTGGACATCTTCACTTGGATAGTTCATGGGCCCCTCAAACACAACAGACACCAAAGTTCAACTCATCTTTCTTCATCAAACCTGCTGCATCAGTGTTCCCTACCTCAGGACATGGCACAACTTGCCCAACTCAGTTCTAGCCAGAAATCTAGGAAGCATCCTTGACCTTCTCTCTCACACAACTTCCACATCTATCAACTTCCTAATCCTGTTGAATCTTCATCTTAGATATCCTTTAAATCCATGTATTTCTCTCTCTCACCAGTGCCACCACTGTAGTCCAAACAATCATTACTGTCACTGTCATCTGGGTTGCCACAATAGCTGCTAAAGGAGTCTTCCAGTGTTCACTCACTCTCCACTCCCCACTCCATATTATATTCTGCTGGTATCTTTAATAAAGCTGTGTATAACCTGGTCCTTCCCTGCTTTTCCTGCCTCTTTACAAGCCATTAGCTTTCTGTACTCCAGCCCTGCAGACCTTTTTTTAGTTCCTCCAACACACATTCTTTTCTCCTCTTAAAGCCTTCCCACTTGCCATTCTCTCCCACACTCTTTCCCATACTCCTCAACAGAGAAACTTCTATGTGATCTCTTCCTCAAGGAAATCATCCCTGATGTACCAGACTAGTTTGCTTTTCTTGTTAATTCCTTACAATCATGAATCCTTCCAATGTGCCCAAATCACACAGAGTTTTTCGTGTTATGTCCCTCTTTCCCACTAAACTATGAGAGCCATGGAGGCCAAGGACCATATCTGACTTGTTCACTATTGAGTTCCTGCTGCTTAATGTAGTGCCTGGTACATAGACATAACTAATTTGTTGAATGGATAAATGAGAATATAGGAGCTATTTATCAAAAAGTAGCCTATCATCCTCCTATGGCATAGCAGCAGAAGTCAAAATGCAACATTAATCAGTATAGCTTTTCATGCTTGTGTAAGAGCAAGCTGTTGAGGGGTATGGGGGTTGATGAACTTAAGCAACCTGACAGAAAATAAGGAACTCACTAAACATGTAAATCTAAGCACAGACGTCTCTTCAATTTATCTGCTGATTTTTTAGAGATTTCACATTTTACATAGTTCTAATCCATGCGTAAGCACTATTTTAATTCTGCTTTTTCCAAATTTCTACCGGTAATCATTGTTTACTTGTTAAGTTTAAAGGTAACATGGGGTTGCCATTTCCTCACTGTTGGGCTTTTTGGTGAGTTCTGATTTGAAGCTGTTACGAGTAGCAATACTGGCAAACATTCTTCAAAAATAAATTTATTTTAAATTTTCTCCTTGAGGAATACAAAAGTGGGATTAAGACATCAAAATGTGAACAATTTATATGCCATCATATAGATAGCCAGAGAATTATCTAAAAAGAAATATAAAGTACCATTAAAATTGTATAATATAAACCTATATCTAGTTCCCTATAGCCCTACCAACATTGAGTTTTATGTTTGTTTACATTGATTTCCTGAAGTTTAACAGATAACTAACATTTATTGAGTTCTTCCTATGTATCTAAGGATTTGACTTGAATAATACCATTTAATAATCACCGTAAACCTATAAGTACTATTGTTATCCTTCTTTTAGAGATAAGGAAACTGAGGCTTAGAGTTGCCCAAGTTGAGTAAATTGAAGAGATTTAAATGTAGATGTACTGATTCCAGAACCTGTACTCTTAACCATGTTGTCCTATCTCCTGGTTGTTTGTTAGTGGTACTGTTTTTTTCTGTTTTATCTAACAGGAAAAATTGCTATTATGAACAAAATAAGAACTGACTGTAGCCTTTCTGATTCCAGGAGTGTAGTATAATTTATTGCTAGAGAACTTGTTTTATTGAGGTGAACATCTAGATGGACCTTTTTGGTTGACCCCTAGTGTTTAGCTTGTGTGGGCCAGGAGGATAATAGAGAGATCCAAATAATACAATAAAAAGAAATTTGGATTTTCACTGGATGCTCTAGAGAAAGAGAATGAGGCCTAGGAAACAAAGAAGTAGGGCAGGACAGTGAAGAAAACTGAGTTGGGAAATGTCCCAAAAACATGGCAGGAGACAGGGGCCTACTGGAGGACATGGCCACTGAGAAGTTCCCTACTGTAGCACATGGCTGTTAAATTTCTATAAACAATCCTCTATGCATTGAATTTGAAGTTTCTGTTTTGTGGTGTACCCTTGCATTAACTCTAAATCTTTTGTGCAATTTGGATACACCCACCCTTGGTGGTGTATCATTTGGAGGAATGAAGGATGAGGAGTGGCATATCAGGAGGCAAAAAAGTAATGGCCAAAGGGCAAGCAGGCAACAACATAGCCTGATCCAAGAGATACAGAAGAACCTTGGGAACCGTTGGAGAAACTGAGCTCTTAGGACTTCCCACAATGGTTGGAAGTGGGTCTTTGGCCATCTTCATATTGAAGGAATGACCCCTAAACATTAAATTTCGGGGGGTTGTCCAGGTTGGAAACTTCTGGGTTACACTCAAGTGAGAAATAACTTTTGTTGAACCACAGTAAAATAAATTTGACTTACTGGCAGCATTTGTCACAGCCTCTGCCTTGATGTATGATAATTGGCTTCCAGGACACTACACTCTTCTGGTTTTTCTCCTTCCTCATCAGGTGCTCCTGTTTCCTTTGCTAGTTCTTCCCTTTCTTCCTGATCTCTTATTGATGGTGTGCCACAGGCCTCAGTCCTCCATCCTCTCCTGTGTCAACGGACACTCAGTCCCTTGGTGATCTCATCTAGTATCATGCTTTTAAATACCATCTATATGCTGATAGCTTCCAAATTTTTATCTCCCAGACTTCTCTCCTGAATTCCAGACTCGTATAGTCTATTGCCCACTTGATTTCTGCACTTGGATATCTAAAACTCATCTCAGACTTAACATGTCCAGTACTACATTTCTGATCTTCCTCCCTAAAGCTGTACCACTCATGACTTTCTCCATCTCCATCCTTTCAAGCCAAAAAACATAGAGTCATCCTTATGATTCTTTTTCCCTTATACCCTATCTCCAATTTGACAGGCAATCCTGTTCTTTTTACCTTCAGAATATATCCAGAATCTTCCCATTTCCACCATCTCTGTGTCTACCATCCTAGTCAGAGTCGCCATCCTCTCTTACTTGGATTACCACAAGTCTCCTAACTGATCTCCCTGCTTCCACCTTTCCCTCTGTAGCAGCCAAGGATGATCTTTTGTAAACCTATATAATAAAATGTTATTATTCACTCATCTGCTCCCCATTTTATTGAGATTCAAAGCCAAAGTTCTTAAAAGTGATATGATCTCCGTGTCTCTGTCCCCACTTTGACCTAATCTCCAGCTACACCTACATCCTTGCTGTTCCTGAACAAGCCAGGCACCCTCCCACTCTACCTGGAATGTTCCACAAAGCTCATTCTCTCACTTCTTTCAAGTCTTTGCTTAAATATCAGTTTCTGATATTTAACTGGACTTTCCCTGACACCATCTTTTAATTACAATATCCTATTAGCAGTTCCAATCCCCCTTTTCTTGTTGTACATTTTTTTCTTTCTCCCTTAGCAATTATCACCTTCTAACATACTATGCAATTTATTTATTATCTTTATTACTTATGCCTATCTTCCTCTCCTCACCACTAGAATATATAAGCTCCATGAGGGCAAAGATCTTTATTTGCTTTGTTCACTAATATATTCCAAGCACTTACCACAGTTCCCAGCCTATAGTAGGCACTCAATTAGTTGGATGAAAAAATAAATGAAAATCTGTCCCCCTTACCAATAGAATGAGAATAGGAATCCACAATTTTGTACAACACAGGCATTTTCCTTTAGACCAGGAATCTGCAAACTTTTTCTTAAAGGGCCATACAGTAAATATTTTAGGCTGACAGGTCATATGGTCTCTGGTAACTACTCAGCTCTGCCGCTGGAGCTCCAGAGCGGCCAGAGACAATAAACAAATGAGCGTGGCTGAGTTCCAATAAAACTGTATGTTTACAAAAAACTGACCAGCAAGCTGTACTTCCACTGATTCCTGCTTTAGACAAAGACACATCTTGGTAAATCAGCTCTCTTCATTGACAGGCCAGGCTCTATTCATCTGCTCTCCCAATTGTCAGAAACAAAACTAGAAGTTTGTATGCTAACTTAGCAAAATTACAGAACAGTAGCTTCTCTGCCTGCAGGAAGACTGGGGACATCCCCTACTCAGTGTGGCCCTTGAGTAAGTTGTGACTTGGTCTGGGGGGGGAGAGAAATCCTGATATCAGCCATTTTCTTGCTAATGAATCTTGAGCTCATTATCTGTAACTTTGGAGTACCCTCTAGAGGTTTCTAATACACAGAATGATCTACTTCTGAGCCTCTTTTCTCTGTGCCATTAAGTTCTTTGGCATTGGCAATGAACTTCCTGTGGCAAGGAAAAGATTTTTACTCTTATCAGCTATTCTAAAAAGTCAATAGACTGATGTAGTTGGTTCTGAAAATATCTGCCAACATTCTGTGGTCCAGGCCCTCATTTCCTGCCATCTAGACCAATGATTCTCAATTAGGGGCAGTTTTACCGCCCAGGAGACATTTGACAATATCTGGAGACAGTTTTGTTTGTCACAACTGGGGTAGGGGGAGTGCTGCTGGCACCAGGCGAGCAAAGGCCAGGGATGTGGCCAAGCATCTTACAATACACAAGATAACCCCTACAACAATTATCCAGCCCAAAATGTCAATAGTGCTGAGACTGAGAAACCATGATCTAGACTATTCTACTGGACTTTCTCTCCACATCGTACTCCACAGCCAAACCAATATTCCTAAACCATCAAATTATCCATGATTCCTACGCTCCAATAGCTCCAGTAGCTCCTCACTGCCTAGAAAAACCAAGTCTTTGCTTCTCATCCTAGCATTTAATCCTGGGGGGTTTGCCCACTTGCGTATCTGTTCTGTGGCAGAAACTCTGCTTCTCCCCAGTTTCCATCTGCACGGCCCTCCTCACCACCATCCTTTTTACTGATGTTAACCCTCAAACACATTTAGGGGGAATCCTCCCCACTTCTCTCCTTGGATCCAAATCTTACTCATTCTTTGAAGCCCACACATGCTGCACGCCCCTGTGCTGCTGAGTCAGTCTGTACCATTCCCTTTTACTCTCACCATGAGCTCACCAGACTTGCACCGATGTGCAGCTATTCCATCTTGCCTCCTCAATAAACTCCTTGAAGGGGTCCATATCGTATTTCTGGTCTACTGATCTCAGTTTCCACAGCATAAAGTATATTGTTGTATTGAGAGTCTCTTGTATTGAGAGTCAAATGAGATAATGAGAATAAAAAGCACCCTGTAGAGGGCCTGGTACACAGTTAAGTGCTCAGAAAATTTTAGTGTCATAGTATCTACAGAAACATACATTCAGGAGCCCATAGAAGGTGCTTAATAAACTGTTTAAATGTGGTTATGTGCTGGAGAGAGCATGCCATGCAGACTAGCCTGGTAGTTGGAACTAACAGCAAAGAAAAACTTCCATCAGAAATCCTACACCAATTAACACGCCTTCATGCTAGACTGAATCCGGGAGCAGTGGGTGTCACATTTTCCCAAAGTGGTACCTAAGCCAAACTTTCTGCATTTAGCAAGTTAATGAACAGCTTATGAATAACACTTTGCCCACTCTGGCCCAATTTAGAAGGCTGCCAATAGGATAAAATACCAATATGCCACACTCTCTGCTTTATTGAGGACCCACCCGGCTGTATTCCTCCTAAGTGCTTCTGCTTTCAGCCACTGGAGAGTCTGATGTCCCTAAAGAAGTCACGCAGTGGGATGAGGCTGCAGCGAGAGAGCCTGGCCTTTCCCCTAACGGAAATCTGAGCCTTGTCTCAGATCCTGTGAGAGAAGAAGTGAGTGGGGGCATGGCATTCTGAGCAGCCCAGGTTTGGCTTTGGGCCAGGCACTGAGTGGCAAACAAGAAGGAACACATTCCGGGAAGGCAAGGAGCCCTGCCAACATGAAGGCGGCCCAGCAAGCAGGGCCCTGCTGGGCGCCAGGTGCTCCTTGGCTCCGTGGAGGTCAGGCACACAGAGGGATGAACTCAGGTTTCTCTGGATTATCATTTCAGAGGCTTAACCGCCTCCCTCCCTCTCGCTTTCAGTGAACAAAGCATATGTAACTGTTAAATTTTAAACCTCTCCACGCTGGGGTCCAGCTTGTGCTCTCTAAATAGAGGTAAGAGGGGAAAGGGTGTTGTTGCCGTCGAGAAATCACACTTCACAGCAGCCAGCTGTCTGTAATTCTGTGCTCCTCATAACGAGGGCAGGTCAGGGGAACAGCTGGGATTTCTACGCCCTAGAAGCTAAGCTCTCCACCCTGACTCTCCACCCTCGCAGCCCAGACACACACGCTTGTTCTTCATACCTGCCAGTTCTGCCTTCCTACTGCCAGACCTTGGGAAAGTCTGCAGAGCCCTTGGACATGCTTTCCTTCCAGAATCACAGCAGGCCTTCCTAGGCGGTAAGAGAAGGGAGAAGGGGAGAGGGCCAGAGGGCCAGAGGGGACCGCGATAGAGCCGCCTTTTCGGGGAAGTAGCCACACACGCTTGTGTGAAGATCCCCGTCGGATTGGTAGATGCACTGGACTTAGAAGAGGCCTGGGCTCGTTTTCACCCAGCAAGGGGATAGCGGGGCCCTTCTCTGAGATAGGAGAATGAAGTCTGTTACCCTTTTGGCTCCGGGTCTTCTTGCTGGACTTTGCTGCCACCTAGTGGGTCAGTTGTCATCTTTTCTTCCTCCTCCTCCTCCGAGGAGGCCTGGGATCTGGCCTCAGTCCAGTCCTGAGGCCAACTGCAGTCCTTGGAGAAGTTTCTCTACCCTAGGACTCCCTGATTCAGCTAGGAGAGGAGCAGCATGGGCTTCAAGACCTCACTCAGTTTGGTAGGTGTCCTGATGCCATGGCAACCAGGTAGGGGGGCCATGGCTGGCTGGCTGAGTGGGCACCTAGGAGTGGGGGAGGGGCCGTTTCTCATTCCCAGGCCCTCTCCTCTGGGATGAAGTTCTCTCTGACCTCCCTTCATTCCTGGATGCCCTTTTCACTAGTAACCCTGCCCCTCCCGTGACCCTGATTCCCTGGCTAAGGGCCCATGTTGCAAAATTGAGGCTCTAGCATAATAAATTAATGTATTTCCTTCTGTTTCCCCAAATTTAAGGCAGTTATTTCTCCCTTATAAAGTTAGCTCATTTCACATTAAAAATTACAAATATGATTATATGCCTTCTCCATGATGCTACTGCTATGAACCCAACCCTGGGAATAGTGAGAAGGAGGCATATTTTAAAGAGTTTTATTGGTTATCTCTAAGCCATATCAGCTGTATTTTTCTGTATCTTATATCCAGGTGTTTATTTCCTCTAGCAGAGGAAAGAACTTGGTTTCAGCAACCATTCATCCACCCTCTCAGCCCCAAACTTTCAGATCTGAGCTACAACCCAGGGAGTGTAAAAAATCCAAACTCCTCTCCTGCCTACCTTATCAACCTCTTTAAATTTTAAAAAATTCTGGTAAAATACACCTAAAATTTACCATCTTAACTATTTTTAAGTGTACAGTTCAGTAGTGTTAAGTAAATTCACATTGTTATGCAACCAATCTCCAGAACTCTTCATCTTGCAAAACTGAAACTCTATACCCACTATACAACAATTTCCCATTTCTCCCTCTCTGCCCCTGACAACCACCATTCTCCTTTTTGTTTCTATGATTTTGGCTATTCCAAGTACCTTGTAGAAGTGGAATCATACAGTATTTGTCTTTTTTTTTTTTTTGGACTGGCTTTTCACACTTAGCATAATGTCCTCAAGGTTCATCCATGTTATACCATGTGTCAGAATTGTCTTCCTTCTCAAAGCTGAATAATATTCCATTGTATGTATTATATATACATTTTGTTTATCCATTTGTCCATCGATGGACACTTGGATTGCTTCTACCTTCTGGTTATTGTGCATATATGCTGCTATGAACATGAGTATTCAAATATTCAAGACCCTGCTTTCAATTTTTTCGGGTACATACTCAGAAGTGAAATTGCTGGATCATATGGTAATTCTATTTTTATTTTTTTGAGTAACCGTCATACTGTTTTACAAAGTGGTTATACTACTTTACATTTCTACTAATAGTACACAGGAATTCCAAGTTTTCCATGTCCTTGCCAACACTTATTTTCTGTTTCTTTGATAGTAGCCATCCTAATGAGTGTGAGGTGATATCTTATTGTAGTTTTGATTGACATTTCCCTAATGATCAGTGATGTTGGGCATCCTTTCATTGGTTATTGGCCATTTGTATGTCTTCTTTAGAGAAATGTCAGTTCAGGTCATTTGGTTGTTTGTTGTTGGGTCATTTGGTTGTTTGGGTCATTTGGTTGGTTGTTGTTGAGTTGACCTCTCCAACTTCTTTTTATGTCACTCTCCCATTTGGTTAGTATCCTAGGATACTGACATGCAGTGTCTCTGTTCCTCAGGGATATATATGCCCTTTCCTACCTTTTGCAGTTGCTGATCCCTTTTCCAGGAATGTTCTTTTCCCAGCTCCTCCCATGACTGGTTCCTTATCCTTTAGGAAATCAGCTTACTTGTCACTTCAGAAAATTTTCTAGGACATCATCGAAAGCCATCTCCCTCTTTATCTATATTACTGTTTCTTTTCTTCATGGAACTTAATTGCAATCTGTAATTACCTTGTTTGTTTACACATGTACTTGGAATTTACTTTTACATGGAATGTAAGTTCAATGCTGGGACACAGACATTGCCTTACATATTCACTGCTATAGCTCCAGTTCCTGGCTTAGTACCTGGCACATAGTCTTGACTCAATAGTATTTATTGAGTGAATAAATCACTACTAGAGGGGGGCATTGTAGGGAGAAAGAAGAAAGGTGATATGGCTCAAAGTGTAATTTTACCTCCATACCTAGGCTCTAAGTCATAGAAAAGGCCACAGGAGTTTTCTGGGTGAGTTCTATACCTTAATTCCTGAATCAGAAGCATGGTACTAGTTCAGTAGGCACATGGCTTTAGAGTAGCCCAGGAGAAATGGGGAAGCATCCCCAGTGTCCACCCAACAGAGGCAGAAGGCTGTAGAGGTTTACCGTGCCCATCTTCACCCTTCCCCATACACCTGAGGTGTAAGCCAGCTCAGCTAAAGTCCTTTGAGATTAGCAGAGTATTTGGGATTCTGGGAATGACGTGGGCTCCATCAGTCACCTTGGTGCTGAGTATGTGAGTAAGATTACCTTCAGTGAATAGTCAAAGGACAGAAATGAACTTTCCATACCATAGGACGCTAGAAAAATCAGATTTTTTATTTTAAAATATTTTAAAAAGCCAAGATCATAGTGGAACAACCCAAGGGTGGTTGAACCAAACTTTGAGGGAATTAGAGGAGCATCAGGCAATGCAAGCAGGTCAATATAAATACACATAGTTTATAAACGAGCACAACAAAAGGTACAGTGGCCCCAGAGGACCAGGCTGGGGACAAAAGGGAGAAACAGAAAGCCTTCCAGAGGGACAGGCACAGCCACACCACTCAAAGCCCAGGGCCCCAAGCACAACTCCAAAACCGCCTACCCTACAGCATGCCTCTTGCCCTTTCTGAGCCTGAGGTATAGCTGAAAACCAGGTTCACCAGCATCTTGGCACATTCACCTATGACTTGGCACCTCTTGTGGGCCTCTGGCTCAATGTAGCAAGGCTGAGAATGGATTTGTTCACCCCCACCAGGGAGGGGAAGTGCTGAGGCAAGAAGGATTATTTCCCTGAAAATATGATGGAAGAGATTGATGAAAAGGGCTGATTCAAAGGGGGAAAAAAAAAGGCTGGATATTCATCCAGTGTGGCACTTTAAGGAGAATGGAACAGTGAGTTTCGCCTGAGACATACAGATTTGGTGCAAGCAACACACATGGCCAGACTCTAAGCTTAATCCTAGAAACTGGGATGCAAAGAGGATGAAGAGACCTCCAGTTTGAGCTCAGGGAGTTGTCACTTCCTGTTAGTCCCTCCAATCCTCAGTTGGGTTTGCAATAAATAGGACGGATAATCATGGCTCTACAATAAATAATTTCCACCTGAATTTCTTCCCCTAGTTAACCTCTCAGTGTCTGAAGAGGGGAAAACAGTGACTATTTCTGACACCACCCACCCCATCACCAATGACTCTCCCTGATACCTCTGGCCTCCTAACTTAAGGCCCTTCTAGAACCTCCAAGGGCACTATCTTAGCAGATGGAGTCCCAGGGAGATAAGACCAGAGTTCTGGGGCATGGGGAAGCTCTTAAGAATAGAGAAGGCCCTGACAGAGAAGGAGGAATCTCCAAGGCGAACTCACCACTATGTCCAGCCTTCTCCTCCCCTATCTCTTTTGTCCCCAAAGGTATCAGATGGACCCCACTGGCCTGGTTCCTGCACTACACTAGCCCCACCTTGGACACCACCACCTTATTAATGGAGAATAGACCCCATGAAATGGAGGACCCTCCTCTATGACCTGAAACACACTGACTGCAGGTGATGTGAGTGAGCCCTGCCCTGTAATGGCCCAACACCAACACACCTGACTGCCCAGCCAAGCCTCCCTGACAGGCTGCTCTTGGCCATGCCTAAGATGTAGGCAATCAGGCAGGAAGTACACAGCAAGACCTCAAATCAAAGCCTCCATCCTTCCCATCCCCTACTTCCAGGGCCTGGGACACCTTGGAAATGTTTGGCACACCTGGGCAAGACCCAATACCAGGTCCGTGGCCACAGTGATCAAAAGCCCTGCTCCACCTGTCCCACCAGAAAGTGAGAGCTGAGAACATGGAATTCTAGGACTTCTCCTTCCCAGCTCCTGCCACCATCCCCTGCTGCAGGCAGCATCTTCCCAGGTTCAGCCAGCCTCCTCATGAGGGGCCAACACAGAGCCTCAGCCCAGAGCATGAAAATTCGCCTCCTGCTGGAATCCTGGCCACGAGCCCTTCTCTCTGCATTTGCAGCCCTCAGCAGGCCCTTGGCTCCCTGCGAGAAGCCCATGGGAGGACAGTGTGCAGGGGGAGCAGAGCCCACACTGCTGGTTTGTGTTCTGGCCTCTGACCCCACCACTGGAGTGAGCCATGTGACAGAGAGCCACGTTCCAGGTATCAAAGCATGGCTTTGTCCCTTGAGGTGGCCTCCAGTGTTCTGCCTGTGTGCCAGAACTGTTTCCAAGGAGCAGGTTAAATTTTTTTCTCATTTAAGTGGTTGCTGAAGCTTAGTGTACAGAATTCCTCAGCTGGTTCCAAAAACTCTTTTTGTTTGAGTCCAAAAATTGTAGGAGCCAGTTACTCTGTAAACAGTACTTCAGATCACTCATTGAGGAGAGGGAGAAGAGTTGGGTGAAGGGGGAGGGATCTGGAATATTTTCCTTCGTACTCAATCTCAGCACAGCAGCAGCATAAACCCAGGAGATCGTTGGTGGAGACTTAGCACCCAGAGAATCTTCTTGCAGAAAGAGTGGGAACAAAGGCCAAGTGGCTGTTACCTGCACACAGGAAAGATGCCCAGAAGACAGAAGACATGGACAGAAGATCCAGTGAAGCCTTTCTTCCTGCCCGCCCCCCACACATACACACACACACTGAGAGTGGGCCAGAGTGGGATCTGTGTACCCTGCACCCACTGCCCAGCCTTGCTAGGGCCATCAAACCAGCTTAAAACAAGTCAGCCAGACAGCCTGGCCTTAGGTTTTTGGCCCCTGTCCTCAACCCTCAATCCCACAGGCATTAGGAAGAGAAAAGGCCTCACCTGTGCCCAGGGACTGAGCCATCCCAGTTCAAGGAGCATAACTGCTGTTCTAGCTGAGAGATGCGGAACGCCAGATAGGATGAGGACATGACCAAGAAGCAGATCCTGGAGAAAGAGGGGCAAGAAGGAGTTGAATATTTTTCCAGAAAAGGGGCATTTTTGGAGGCTCACCAGAAATAGTGAGACCTTAAGCTACTCTTGCAATTGGAAGACTTAAAGAACCCTTTGTCATTCAGCTGTGTTCAGGCCTGGGCATCTTTCTTCCCAGAGGCCACGCAGGGGTCCTTAGACATTCCCCACCCAGGTGGCCTTGCAGTCCAGCAGGAGTTCTGGGACCTTTGTCTGAGCCCTAAAGTGGTAGGCCCATTTCTGCAGCAGGCACTGAGGTTGACAGTCAAAACCCAGCCAGCACAGCCAGAGGAGGCTAAAGGGATAGGCGAGGGAAAGCTGGGGGCTGGCTCTTCATGGAACTTCCCACCATGCTCGGCACTCCACCGGTCCTTAGACAGAGGTACAGACAAGTCAGGGGTTCCAGAAACTGCTCTAGTGGTAGACAGTGGGGAGGCTTTTCCCTAGTCAGTATTTCCCTTCAGCTGATGGCCCTCTCCAATTGTGCCAGCCTCCTCCTCCCCAATCCTGTGCAGCAACTTTTCCTTCTCTCAGCTGTTCCATATCCAGCCCCTCCCCAGTGCACAGTCTTAACCCTAAATTACAGGGTGTAATGAACAAAAATGGAGATCCTTTCTCTTGCTACAGAAGGGCATGCCACGTGGCCTTCAGACACCACCCAAGAGCTTGAAATTTGACTCAGAACTTTCCCCTGGCTCTGGATGGTGATCTCCCCACAATCCAAAGCCCCTGTTCCAAACACCTAGACACCAGGTAGGTCTGCCCCCGCCCCCAAAGTCACCTACAGCACAAAGAAGACCTTGAAGAGCCGGTAGTACCAGAGCTTCAGCTCCCTGTCACTCTTAGGCTCCTCTTCCAGCTCGTCGTCCTCACAGACAGCGTCCTCTGCAATGGGAGAACACCCAGCATGGGACATGCATACTTCCCCCCATTTTCTGAAGATGCTCAGGCTCTTGACTTTTCCATGTGGATTTAGAGAAGGAAAGAATCAGCTCTCAGAAGCCCTGCTGGCTGTAAGCCCTTTCCACTGGGAAAAGAGAAAGTCTGGCCTTCGCGAGCAGTTGCCGTGGTCAAGCCCCTGAACTTACCAGACCTTGGAGGCTTTCTGGAGGGGAAGATACTGTCTGTGGAGTCCATGGATGCTTGAGGGATACAAGGGATGTTGTCTGGGAGGGACAAGGACCTGGAGGCAGGGCACACTTTTCTCCACTTCATCTCGGGGATGAAGACTTCCTGCAGAAAAGACGGGAGAAGCTGTCTCACCTTGGCCCTTGGGATCTCGCTTGCCCTAAGGGGCCCACACCAGGTTTATCAGAGCTTTCTCCAGACATTACCCACATGGAGGCCTAGCCAGGGATGGAAGCAGGTACGAGGGGCTGGGGGACAGTTGCCACAGCCACCACATGTCTCTCCTATCTGCCTTCTTGCTGTGACTAGCCACCTGGCCAGGAAACAATGTCTTTGAAGGCTGCTAGTATAGAACCACGGTGGGATCTTAGATGTAAGCCAGCCCAGGTGCACAACCAAGTGCTTGGCCCAATGTGTCTTAGATTAGTTATGGCTCCTTCTGTTCTAGGCCCTGACCCTGAGCAAGTCACTGACCTTGGCAGGGGGAACTTAGAGTCCCCATCAACAAAAATAGGAACATCACCTTCTATTCCCTGTGTGGTATTATGCATATTGCATGCTTGGCTAAATGCTTAATAGTTACTGAAGGAGACTTCAAACAACCTGGGGTTATTTCTACCTCTATCCCTGCCCTAGAAACTCAGTTCTGCCTACCCGGGGGCCCCACCTGCCAAAAGAAACTGCTGAGACCTCAGCCAAATCCAAAATAAGTCTATCTGGCTTCAGTAATAGCCTTTGGAGTTCTTTCCCAGAGACATCTCTATCCTCTTGAAGGCCCTCCTGACTCAGCCAAAGGAAACAGGATGGATCACTGGCCCTGTGTCTGCACAGACGTGGGACCCAACCTGGCCAGTGTTCTGGGGGCTGGACTTCTGGTCTCAGGAAGTCAGCAAATCTGCCGAGGCTCTGCACGGGAGAGTGTGACAGGTTTCGGGGTGCCCTAGCACAGCATTGAGCCTGGTGCCCCAGTTCTGCATTGTGGACCCCTCCTGGGAGGCTCTGGTGCCTCAGAGTTACGGGCACTCTCAGGCCAGCAGCCTTTGCTCCCAGCCCCGGCTCTCACCAGAGATTTGCAAGCTGCTTCCTCTGGAAATTCTCTTACACTCAGACTCTTTTTGCTGGAAGGCTGAGGAGGAAAGGGAACAGGGGTCACTTGTCCATCTGGAACAGGCAAAGTCAGGTGTGGGGAAGCATTAGCACTCTCCAAGATAGCTCTACCTCCAAATAAGCCACTTGGTGTCGGGAAAGCCCAACTCCCAGAGTTTGCAGGGGGTCCCCATTTAATGCTGGAGCGGAGGGCAAATGGCAGGCACCTGACTCTCCCGTGCTGCTGCCCCTCCCCTCCACTCAGCATGGGCTGGAGAGAGTTGTAGGGCGCTTGGGAAACAGCCGCCTGCTTCCGTCTATCTGTACGTTAAGGAAGCACAGCGAGGGCATACAGATCCACACACGTCCCCGACTAAAACGGTTCAGCTTCGGATGTTTCGACTTTATCATGGTGCGAAAGCAATACACATTCAGTAGAAACTGTATTTCGAATACCCATACAACCATTGTTTTTCACTTTCAGTACAGTATTCAATAAAGTACATGAGATATTCAACAATTTACAATAAAATAGGCTTTGTGTTAGATGATTTTGCCCAATTGTAGGCTAATGAGTGTATCCTGAGCATGTTTAAGGTAGGCTAAGCTACGTTAGGCACACCGTATTAAATGCATTTTCAACTGATGATATTTTCAACTAATGATGGGCTTATCAGGATATAACCCCATCATAAGTCAAGGAGCATCTATCTGTTCATAGGGACACCCAAGGGCCCACTGGACTCAGAAAGACATGCTCACAAGTAGTGCCTCTGGTACGTTGAGCCTAAGCCTTTCACTCCCCTGTTCCTGCCCCTGCTCTCTGTGCTAGAGAGATGGGCCACCCTCCCCCAGCACCCCTCTCCCAAGCCCTGAGTCCAGGCCTGAGCAACCTCCCTGGCCCAGCTCCCACTCCTGAGCTCCATACCTGGAGGTGGGTGCAGACTCTCCTCAGCATGTCATACACACTGTCCCGGGAGAGCAGTGACACGAAGACATACTGGGACATGGAAAGAAAACAGAAAGGGTGGAGTGAGATGAGACCCCTTACTGTGCCAACAGCCCCCCTCCATGAATTGGGGACAGGCCTGCGGGGATTTTAGGCCAACAAGACCTTGCCTAGGAACCTCTCTTCCAACTTGTTACATGTCCTAAAATATCAGCTGGAGAGCTGCAGGGTGGAGCAAAGTAAAGACCTGGGAGAGTGGTCGAGTCAGGCTGGGGGGTCCCGGGGATGGGATGGGGAGACTGACAAGGGAGCGCTGGCCCAGAGACTCACGGACCTTCTGGCTGGTGTTGGTGGTGATGGCCAGTCCATTGGGAAGGAGCCGTGCCATCTTGTGTTTTTTGATCATTTGTACGGACACCACCGGAATGACCACCTGAGAGGGAGAAGCATGCTTCTCTCAGGACTCACCTCCAAGTCCCTTTGCTCCCTGCATAAGACCCCAGCCATAGCTGGCTATGAGCCAAGCATGGGCACCATGAAGAGGCCTGGCTCCACCTGGGGAAGGATCTGAACCGTCCACCTTCTCATCTAGCTTCCCCTCACCCCTCTGCCCCAGCCTTGACAGTCCATGCCACTCTGGGCTCTCCTAGGTATGATCCTTGTTATCCCGGGGGCCAAGGACGCTTGCTTTGGAGAATCCCACACTCTAGTAATGGTGTTCCCTGAGCTACTTCTTGGCCACAGTTGTGGCTCCCCCTAAGTGCATATCCTGCCCTGATTCCAAAGGCATTTCTGAGATACCCAGAGGCAGAATAATTTGGCTATGAACCATTCAGGCCAGCTCAGGCCAGATGTGGGATCTAGACTGGGACCCCTGTTTTAGAAGGGGCAGTACTACTTCCCTGGGCACCAGATGGGATGCCTCGAAGCTGCTTATCCAACCAGTGAGACGCTTCACCAAGGGCCCAGCATGCAGAGGGACAGGCATGACTTGAAGCGTGCCCACAGGGCTGGAGCTGGGCCTCGCTGGGCCATGGCGGCCCTTACCACTCATTACTACCTTGACATCCTTGCCAAAGAGGCTGGCATGGAAGCAGAGCCAGTTGGGGGAGATGTAGAGCCGGCCCTGGAGAAGGAGGTCCCTCTGGAGGGCACAGGAGCACACTGGGAAGTCACAGAAGAGGAGCAAAGTCAGCCAGGAGCTCAGGGCCAGGTCCTCACACTCAGAGGCCCAGAGTCCAGCCTCAGGGCCTGTCTTCCTCAGATTCCCCCTTCCCCATCTGAGGCCCCAAACGATCCATCCCTCCAGCACTCTAAGGGTTCTTCTCCCGACTGCCCCTCCACCCTACCAGACTGCTAGATGCTGCTGCTTTATCCACCCGCACCCGGCAGGGGCCAGGGAGATTCCTGCCGTGGTCTCCATGCCTGGATTCGCACGACCTCAGGCAGAACCCTTGCCTCACTCTCCTCTGCTCTGCCCTGTCTTGAGTGTGCAGAAGCCCCCACATGCTCAGTGAGAGGCCTGAGCAGGGAAGAACAGGCACTTATAAAGCAGAACAGAAATAATTCGGAAGCCCTGACATGTCCTCAAGAAAACTTTTATAAATCCAACTTCATATTCCAAACCAGCCCAGTCTTAATCATATTTTTGGAGAAGAAAGGACTAACTACATCCAAAGGTCAGCCAGTTCCCATATCTAAATTGTGCCTTGGAGGCTCCAGAGTAGACCTGGCCCAAGGCCCCTGAGCCTGCAGGGAGACACAGCTCACCTTTGAGAACCACCTCGTCCAAAGGGATGTCCTTAAACAGCTTGTGGTATTGCTGGTTGTATTTACTCAGTAGTGTCTGCAAACACACGGGCTGGGTCTGAGAAGCCCTGGGAGATCAGACCACCAAAAGGGCCCTGCTCCAGCCAACAGGAAACAATGCCACAGCCCCCCCTCTCCCGAGAACTTAGCATGAAATGGTAAACAGCCAGTGGGTGTGGAGGGCTGAGTTCCAAGCATAGCTTGTCTCCTGGCGATGCTGGGTCCTGACAGGTAGCCTGTGATGGGAAGGGGATACACCACTCCCACCCAGGAAGGGACACCCACTCAGGTCTCCTGGTTTCCTGGTGACAGGCCTGGTGACCAGGGAGCCACTGAATTCAGGCAGCCCAGGGCCCCTTCCTTGGTGAACAGTGAGAAGTCAGCCTCCGCACACTTACCCCTTCTCGGCTGCACTTCTTTATCTCTTCGCCCTTCAAGCTTTCTGGCCAGTGCAGACTGCAAAGGAGACATTCCATTCCAGGGACAAGGAACCCTTGAGTCCTGCCCATGCTTCCTCAGTGCCAATTCTGCCCTGGCTTTGAGCCAGAGCTTGGGAGAGACTGGAGACTAGGGCCCTTCTCTAGGGGACACAGCAAGCGATAAGAACAGCAAGCACATAGCTCATCCCTGAGGAAAGACACTCCTGGATGCAGGGTGGGGTCGCTGAGAGCCCTCCTTCCCAGATGCAGGTGAGCACATGCCCCTAGGAGGTATGCGCGCTCTCCCAGCGATGCTTAGGAGCTGCCCACCCCTGTGTGTCCAAGACTTCCATGTCTCTGGCCCAGGGGTAAGCAGAGGAGCGGGCAGCGCAGGAATAGGGACTAGTTTGGGGAGTGGGTGAGATGGAGTTGTCAGACTCACAGCTCCAGGGCCTGGCCACTGGCCATGCTCCCAGCAGGACTGCCCTCCTTGCGGCCTCCTCCCTGTGGCCTCTGCAGTGAGGAGCTCAGCACAGACTCACCCGACCTGAGGGAGGCCACCAAGCTGGGGAAGGGGGAGTGGCGCTGAAATGCAAACCTTTGCCCTGGCAAAGGACAGGTGAGCAGGGAGGAGGCTGGTAACCTGAGAAGCCTGGACTCTGCTAGGTCCCAGTGCACTGGGACAGGCCTGAGGGGCAGGAGGAAGAGGCCCCAGGCAGCCTGTGCCCCACCTCACAGACCTGCAAAGGGTCCCCTTTGACTCAGCCTCAAGGTCCCCTTTCTAACACATCACCTCCTGAGGCCTTCCCAGCCCCCAATCTGTATGTATGTCTGACTGGGAAGGGGGTCCTCACCTGTAGTCTGAGGGCTCCTGAGCATTGTCCGGGTCCTCTGTGCAGGACACAGGGCTCTTCAGAGAAGCTGTCTTTCCAGGCATTTGCTGGTTGCTAGAGAGAAACAGGCCCACATCAGGAAGGGGGGCTTTATAAGGACATCTTTCCCCACCAGCCCCACCACGCCCAGGGCAGCTGCCTCTGTCCCCCACCCAAGACTGGCTCTGATATTCAGGCTGAAGATGTCACATTCGGGAGGGAGGGGTTCTGGGCCGGCTGACGTGGCGGAGGTGGGGTACGGGGGGAGTCTCACACAGCGTCATTCCTGAAAGCCTAAAGTTCAGTTTATGCCTGGGCTGGAAGAAAATCAATCTGTCTAACTTATCCGGAGCGTCAGGTAGCTGTTAGGCCAGGTGGAGGGAGGCTGCCAGCTCCACCCTTGAGGAGGCACATTGGGAGGGGTGACTCTAAGACTTGCTCCCATCAAAGCAGACTTCTGAGGTACCCCGGCAGCGTCACTGTAAACTGTCAGGTTCTGGGAAAGGACACCAAGCACAGGAGGCTTTATCAAAGCCGAACAGCTAATGCAGCTGAAGATGTGGGAGGTGGACTCCAGTCAGCCCACAGGTGACCATGGCCGGGAGGGGAGGGGCTGCCCCATACCAGGAAGTGGCCTTGGACAGAGTCAGGAGAGCTCAGTCATGAGAGCCAAACCATCTCAAAATGTCCCAGAGAGAGGGCCCAGAAGGGAGGAGATATTCCCTCCTTGGGCAGGTGGGGCTCCCCAACAGCCTTCAGTTCCTGCCTTCACTAACCAGTTCCAAAGAACAGAGTTTCCCTGATCCTGCTCCTCCAGGCTTGGAACCAATAAAGCCTGAGCAGTCAAACTAGACCTAACTGAGTGGGCCCAGGGACTGACCAAGGATGAGAGGGTTTGCTAGGTGCACTGGCTCACACCTGTAATCCTAGCACTCTGGGAGGCCGAGGGAGGAAGATCGCTTGAGGTCAGGAGTTTGAGACCAACCTGAGCAAGAGTGAGACCCTGTCTGTACTAAAAATAGAAAAAAATTAGCTGGGCATGGTGACACACACCTGTAGTCCCAGCTACTTGGGAGGCTGAGGCAGGAGAATCGCTTGAGCCCAGGAGTTTGAGGTTGCTGTGAGCTAGGCTGATGCCACGGCACTCTAGCCCAAGCAATAGGGTGAGACTCTGTCTCAGGGGAAAAAAAGGATGAGAGGGTGGCCAAGAAGCAGGAACAAGCCAGGGCAGTGCAGTGGTCAGGAAGAGGTAACAAGGTAAGGACAGTGGTCCCTCAGCCAATAAGGAGCTGAGATCTGGACACTATAAATTGCAATGCTCAGTCACACTCTTCTTTTTTTTTTTTTTCTTTTTGAGATAAGGTCTTACTCTGTTACCCGGACTAGAGTGCAGTTGTGTCATCATAGCTCACAGCAACCTCCAACTCCTGGGTTCAAGCAATCCTCCTGCCTCAGCCTCCCGAGTAGCTGGGACTACAGGTGTGTGTCACCATACCTGGCTAATTTTTCTATTTTTTGTAGAGATGGGATCTCCTTCTTGCTCAGGCTGGTCTTGAATTCCCAGACTCAAGCAATCCTCCTGCCTTGGCCTCCCAAAGTGCTAGTCCCAGCCTAATCACACACTTCTTCAAGAGCAGAGTTATCAAGTCAGCCCAAGATCCTGCCAGGACCCTCGGAGAATAGTCTGACCCCCTCCCAGCATACCATTGTACAAATTAGGAAACTGAGTCCTGTCAAGGGACAGGCTGTGTCCAGTGTTACAGTGAAGAACCAGGTGACCTCACCCATAAAATCAGCCCAGCCACAGCCATATGGCCTGGCGACCTCGGTTCTCAACCTTATAGAGAGTTTTGGCACACATATCAATACATTCTCACTGAATCTTATGAAGTGACAGGTGGTGCTAGTAATTTGACCCTTTGGCTCTCAGAGTTAATTTTTGGATCGGTTTGGTTCCATCATTTCACATTTCACAGGGTTTTTCCCCCCTGGCATCCCAAAGTGCTAGGATTACAGGCATGAGCCACCCATCCTGGCCAGAATCTTTCTTCATTTGTGTAATTTCTTTATTGAGAATATTAATCCTTAGCTTATGATTTTTGCAAATATTTCCCCGAATTTGTCATCTGTCTTTTAATTTTGTCTGTGGCATCTTTGCTGTACTTGTATTTAATCATTATGTAGTAGATTCCATCTATCTGTTTCTCACTTGGTTTGAGTCCTTCTATAGGATAGTCCCCTAAGAGGTAGCATATACAGGGCAAATCATTGAGCCATGATAGAGCTCTAGCCTTGCAGTCCTGTGAATCCACTGGGCCACCAGAGAAAAGCATGTGGGCTCAGCTCCAAAGAATATCTGCTCCAGCCTGAAGGATGAACAAGAGATAAAGTGGGGAAACAATGAGAAGGAGCTTGAATCGTAGTTTCAGAGACAAGGAGCCTGTTCCTCGTGCACTGGAGAGTGTGATTCAAGTCCTCTGGGCTGCAGAAGCTCAGAGACACATAGATCCCTGTGGACGGAAATAATCACTGCAGGGTTCCTAGAGACAAGGAAGTTGAGCCTTATAAACTGTGTGGGATTATAATCTTGCATGGATTACATAATCTTGCATGAATAATCATGCCTTTGCATGGATTCTTTTTTTTTTTTTTTTTTTTTTGAGACAGAGGCACACGGGCTAGAGTGCCGTAGCATCAGCCTAGCTCACAGCAACCTCAAACTCCCGGGCTCAAGCAATCCTCCTGCCTCAGCCTCCCGGTCCCCTCAGCTGGGACTACAGGCATGTGCCACCATGCCGGGCTAATTTTTTCTATATATATTTTTAGTTGTCCAGCTAATTTCTTTCTATTTTTAATAGAGACAGGGTCTCACTCTTGCTCAGGCTGGTCTCAAACTCCTCAGCTCACACGATCCACACGCCTCGGCCTCCCAGAGTGCTAGGATTACATGCGTGAGCCACCGAGCCCGGCCTCTTTACATAGATTCTAAACCAAATGCATCCTTAGGTCCAAATGTGACTTTCTCAGGGACAGAAGCTTTCCCCCAGCCTAGGTGAGGAGTCCGTACTTCAGGCACCCACAGCGCCCTAATCGGAAGTCTCCCTCTCATCACACACTGTTGGTGTGCTGTGACTGTCCATCTCCAGGGGCTCTAGGAGGTCAGGGACTCTGCCTTGTCCATCACTGGACCCCCTGAGCCGGGTGCTGCCGCGCAGCTGGCACTCAGAGTGCTTGAGGAACAAGTGCTGCCGACAGCGACAGCGTGAAGGCTGTGAGCGGGGGCAGGAAGGCTGCGCGTTTCCTACAGCATCTATATAAGGAAAATCTCTCCTCTGATACCGCTGTTGGCCCAGAGGCCCAGCCTATGGCCAAAACGAGTGAACCCGCACTGCTCTCAAAGTCATCTTCAGTTCAGACTGTCTCCTAATTAGTCTTGTCTTCTCCCTATAGTGTTTGTTTAAATGAATGAAAATAAAGAAATGGGAATGATGCCACATGAAAAAGTCCAGGGCAAAGTGGTTGTTGAGTGTTCGCCAACAAAACCAGTCAGGCAGAGGGACACCCCGTGACCAAGTGGGCCCTGACCCAGAGGACCAAGAGGGAGGCTTCAGCAGCAGGGGGCTCAGCCTGGTTCCCCCAGCCTGCCGGTGGCCTCTGTCCACTCCCACCCGCAGACTTCTCCTCTAGCTAGTGGCTCATACCCTGTGGGTCGTGAACCACCCTCCTACTCATCCATCCCAGACTGTGGAGTCAATGTCAGAGGTCCTGAAATCCATATCTATTTTTCTGAATGAAAGCCACAAAAAATATAATTACTGTCATGAGGGGGATGGAGCAGAGGAGGGGCAGTATTTTTGACATTAAAGGGAGTAGGAAGGATTGGAAAACACCCCAGATGAGGCCCTTTGCCCCCACTGAGCCTGTTCTGAAGGCCTATCCAGGGGGCACAGCAGGTGTCTGCCGCTCTCAAGCCCATGTCAAAAGAAATACTCCCTGAGCCTAGCACGGCATGCGCCTGCGGGCTGCCAGCACAGGGAGGTGCCAGGAGGGGGGAGACAGAAAGGCTAGGAGAGGCAGAGGCCGTGAGTAGGGAGCTGAGAGATGCAAGAGTCTAGCTACTTTCCACAGGCTCAAAATAACCCCACCAGGCAGATGCTCCCAAATCCACATCTCTATCTAACCTGACACCTCGTGCCCACCTGAGCTTCAGTCCCTGCCATCAAAGTGACTCAGCATCATCCCCCCCGAAGCTGCCTCCTCTGAGCACCCAGTATCCGTGAAAGGCCCTATTCTCCGCACAGTTACCCAAGCCAGAGTCTTCAACTCATTCTTCTCCCCACCCCACAACCAATCAAGCCCCAAGCCCTCCACCCCCCAAGATAACCCATGAAACCACCTAGTTTTCTCTCTGTTCCTGCTACACCACGTGAGCCCAGGCCACCATCAGCTTTTTCCTGGATGCTGGCAATAGCTCCTTGACTACACCTGCCCCTGCCTTGCCCATGCACGGCTGCCCTTTCCCGTGTGCACACTGCCAACAGGGCCACCCAGAGCTGATCCTGCCGCTCTCCTGCTCACCTTCCCTCTTTAGCCCCCAACACTTCCTCACCCAAACCTTCCTGCCTCTCTTCCCACTCTCACCCCGGCACTCCCTCCTCTGCAGCACAGCCAGCTGCCTCAGCTTCCTTTCATACCTGCGTGCCATGCTGGATTGCTGGAATCCTTCCCATGCTCATCTACCTGGGGAGTTCCTGGTCATCTTACAAGCCCCTGTTCAAATGTCACCTCCTCTGTGAAGCCTTCCCGGTGCTGCCCCTGCACTTACCATGCCAGACTGTGCTTGTCTGTTTACACTTCTGTCTCCCCCCATTGACTCTGAACTCCAGCAGGGGCGTGTCTTGTACATCTCTGTCTCCCAGGCACACAGCCGGCATATGGTGTTTGCTAAATGAAGGAAGGAAGGAAGGAGAGACAGAAAGAGAGATGATGACACCGCAAAAGGGAGGAGGAGAGAGAAAAGCCAGGCAGTGAGAGTGAAGGGGCACAGAGAATGACTGACACCCAGCAGGAAAGGAGGAGGGAAAGGACAGGACTGAGGGGGTCAGCCCCAGCGGGGCCCTTCCCTGCAGGAGCCCTGGCCCTGCACCACCAGGCACTCAGCCCATACTGGTTGATTGATCAAAGGGGGGAGCTCAGACGGCAGGCAGAAAGCACGTAGAAGAGGATAAAGTGCCCGGATGGGACGGGGCATTTGAGGGAAGCACAGGCTGGGCCTCTCCTGCTCCCTGAAGGGTCCACTGGGCTACACTGCCCTGGGCTGGCCATGAGCAGGCAACACTCCCCCAGCTTACCAGGCCCCTTTCCCCACACCCAGCCCTTCCTAACCACAGGGCAAACCTCCCTCCAGGGCTCAGCCAAGCCTCTGGTGGTGGCAGGGCTTCAGCCAGACCCAGTGGCCTGAGCCAGCTGGGTCTGTCCCCTTGGGCATCTCCTCCCCCAAGAAAGCAACCACACTCTCCCAAGTTGGCTTTTGTGGACATCTGAGATATTATTCTGTGGGTCCTGCCAGCTCTGCTCAAGGCCAGGCCAGGGACAGCTCCACCCTCTTGTGCAGCCAGCAGGACGCTAGGCCCCAGTGAGCTCCAAGACCTGAAACACCACTGTTCTCTTCCAAACAAAAAACACATCATAGCAGTGGGCCCCTGAGGGCACAAACCCAGAAACCACAGAAATAGCCATCCAGGGACAGGAAGTTACGTGGACATCTGCCCTGGGTGGAAATTCAAACACTGGGGTTCAGCAGCCTGGACCTGGGGCTCCTCCTGCCCATAGCTGCTCCCAACCACCCAGGTACCCCACCCCATCCTCACCTCTCCCTCGGCGCCAGCTCACCTCCTACTTTAGGGAGAAAAGACACCCTCCTCTTAACTCTAATAGCCGGCTGGGTGAAAAAAAAAAGAAATGATCCCTGAGCTCTGTCTCAGACCAGTAAAATCAGAATCTCTGGGAGTAGCACTTCAGTAACTAAATATTTCTTAAGCTGTCATTGAAGTATACTTTACATATAGAAAAGTGAACGTAACCTAAGTGTACAATTTAATGCATTTCACGAATGGACACATACCTGGGAACCAGCCACCCAGAAGCCCCTCCTGCTCCTGCTGATTTCTCTACCCACCTCCTCACCCCCAAGAATAACCATCACCCTGACTTCCAACAACACAGATTGCTTTGGCTTCTTTGGGGCTTTATGTGAAGGAAATTGTATTACACGTACTCTTACGTGGCTGCTTTTACTTGGCAATGCATTTGAAAGAATCATCTACCATACTGTGTGTAATTGTGAGCTATGCATTTTCACTAGTGTTTAGAATTTCTTTGTATGGATATACTTCAATTTATTCATTTTACTATTGATAGGCATTTGGGCAGTTTCTAGTTTTTGCCGATTATGAAATTGCTATGAAAATTCTAGTACCGGTCTTGTGCACACAAGTATTCACTTCTGTGGGTAAACACTTAGGACTGGAATTGTTGGGTCATGAGGTGTATGTTCAGCATCAGGCTTTTAAAGGCTCTCAGGTGATTTTAAACCCACAGCCAATGCTAAGAAATCGCTGGAAGAATCCTGTCCCTGCCCCTCCTTTCTCTGTGGTGCAGGGGGAGAAAGAAGTATGCCTCCTCCTCCAAGGCCAATGCACCTGCCTGGGCTCTGGACCTGGGGTTCTGAGCCTTCACCTTGCCCCTCTTTTTTTTTTTTTTTTTTTAAGACAGAGTCTCACTCTGTCATCCTGGCTAGAGTGCTGTGGCGTCAGCCTAGCTCACAGCAACCTCAAACTCCTGGGCTCAAGCAATCCTCTTGCCTCAGCCTCCCAAGTAGCTGGGACTACAGGCATGCGCCACCATGCCCGGCTAATTTTTTCTATATATTTTTAGTTGTACAGCTAATTTCTTTCTGTTTTTAGTAGAAATGGGGTCTCACTCTTGCTGAGGCTGGTCTCAAACTCCTGAGCTCAAACGATCCACCCGCCTCAGCCTCCCAGAGTGCTAGGATTACAGGCGTGAGCCACCACGCCCGGCCCACCCTGCCCTTCTTGAGTTTCAGGAATGTTCTTGGCAAGGCAGGCAATCCCATCGTTTTTTTTCTTTTCTTTCTTTCTTTCCTTTTTCTTTCTGGCTAATTTTTCTATTTTTTGTAAAGATGGGGTCTCGCTCTTGCTCAGGCTAGTTTTGAACTCCTGAGCTCAAGTGATCCTCCTGCCTCGGCCTCTCAAAATGCTAGGATTATAGGCGTGAGCCACCACGCCCAGCCTGAATCCCATTGTTAATACAGATTTCTTTCGTCTGTTAAGACCATAGGGTCCATTTCCCAGGTTCTGCCAAGGAAGTAACAAAACCAGCTTTCCCATGTGGCAGTGGCCACCTCCAAACCGCAGTGTCCTTCCCGAGAGCCTCCCTATGTTCTCTCAGGGCCACAGTCCCGACACAGCCTAGAAACTGAGTGACAAGACCTCTCCTGAGCACAAACTAGGACAATATGGATAGAGTCAGGCTCATCCTCGACGAGCTGAAACTTTTTTTTTTTCTTTTTCTTTTTCAGACACAGAGTGTCCCTCTGTCACCCAGGCTGGAGCGTGTGGCACAATCACAGCTGGATGCAGCCCCACACTCCTAAACTCAAGTGATCCTCCAGCTTCAGCCTCCCAAGTAGCTGGGACTACAGGCACATGCCACCACGCCCAGCTAATTTTTTAAAAAATATTTTTGTCAGCCGGGTGTGGTGGCTCACGCCTGTAATCCTAGCCCTCTGGGAGGCCGAGGCGGGTGGATCGCTCGAGGTCAGGAGTTCGAGACCAGCCTGAGCGAGACCCCATCTCTACTAAAAATAGAAATAAATTATCTGGACAACTAAAAATATATATAGAAAAAATTAGCCGGGCATGGTGGCGCATGCCTGTAGTCCCAGCTACTCGGGAGGCTGAGGCAGTAGGATCGCTTAAGCCCAGGAGTTTGAGGTTGCTGTGAGCTAGGCTGACGCCATGGCACTCACTCTAGCCCAGGCAAGAAAGTGAGACTCTGTCTCAAAAAAAAAAAAATTTTTTTTGTAGAGACAGGGAGTCTCACTATGTTGCCCAAGCTGGCCTCAGGTGATTCCCCCACCTTGGCCTCCCGAAGTGCTAGGATTACAGGCGTGAGCCACCACGCTGAGCCAACATGCTGAAACTTGAAGATAAAGGTAATTTCCTTCTTCTGCAAAAACAATTCTATTATTGCTATCTTGTACTTTTGCTGAAGCTGCACCTCACTTTTTATTTTCTTTTTATTTTTTCACTTTTTATTTTCTAAGCTGACATTCTATATAGGATAACTACTTTGTCCTTTCCAATGACCTCTAGAAAAGAGAAGAAAATTCTATTAATATAATGAATTCCATATTGAGTGGAAGGGGCTCAGTGAGTTGGGGGCCACACACTGGGCCCCAATCCAGCCCTTCCCTGGAAAGGGTGCAGGGAGGGGCAGACACTTGTACAGTCACAGTGCCTGCTTCCCAGGACAGGCTCTGAGAACACCTTGGCCAGGACTGGGCTTAGCTTCCCATCACCCCCTGCAGCAGCTTTGAGATGAAGAGGGCATGTGGAGTGCCAGGGGCCCTTCTTCCCAAGATCTACTAAGTGGCCCTGGCCACAGCTGGCAGAACCACGGGATGCTCCAGACACAAGCAAAGCCATCTGCAAGCTGACCAGCAGAGCTGGCCCATCAGATTCCCTGTCTAATGAATCCTAAATGGGAAATCCGAGAAGATGTGGAGGAGTGGAGCCAGGACCGGATGGGCAGGAGAGAGCATGGCAGGGTACGAGCTGCAGGCATGCTGGAGAAGAGCCTTTGGGGGCACCAGAGATCGGCCCTAGAATGAGGGACAAGGGAGTAGAGTGCAGAGAGAAGCAGGGGGCCACGGGCCAGAGCCCCAGTCTGGGAGATAGCAAAGAGGGTGTGCTCCCCTTGGAGGCCCACGAACTCCCAGTGCCCCAGCACTTGTAGCCAGACAGGAAACCTCCATGCCTGGTTTTCCCAAAGAGCACAAACCAGGGCACACAAGTGATGTCACTTAGACCATTAATGTGAAGCAGGTGGTGCTACCTGCCTCATGGGTGGAGAATGGAGGCTCAGCTGGGTGTGGTGACCTGCCCATACACAGTCACTGGCAGGGCTAGGACTCCATGGAGGTCTGTCTGACACCCAAGCCTGGTCGTAGCCATCCCCCCAGGGAGCCTTAAGGGCCAGGAAGGAGAGAGGACTCTGGAGAATGTTCAAACCAAGTCAAACCCCTGAGCCCAGGGAGCCATGTTCCTTCCTGGGGTGGCCCCTAGGGAGAAGAGAGGTGAAGAGATCTGGCTCACGATCCCTCTAATCTCCAGTTCAGCTCTTGTTCTACAAGGGAGATGGCATCATCCCATTATACAGATGAGGAAGCTGAGACCCAGAGAGGCAAAGCACCTTGCTCCTGACCATACAACTGGAAAGTGATAGAGCTCTAATTCATAATCCAGTCCTACAGGGAGTGTGTACTCTTTCCACTGAAGCACACTGCCTGCAGGGCTGGAGGGCCCTGGAACTCTGCCCATCCTGTAGCTTTCCCTGGCTGCTACAGGGGCAGGCCTCAACTCTCCCCAAAGGCCCCAGTAGAAGGGGTTTGAGGGAGACAAAATGGAGGTTTCTCAGGCTGAGCTGACCGTGCAGGGGCCCTCTGGAAAGCAGGGTTCCCTAGATCAGACACTCCCCCCCGCCAAGTCTTTTTCTTCTCTACTCAAAGACGCAAACACACTGGGAGAGCTGGTAGCTCTGGAGTAGGTGTGGGCTGGCTTAGCCCTCTGGGGGTGGCTGCATCCAGGCTAAACAAGGACCCCTTTGAGCTCTGGTGCTAGCAAGAGCTCCTTCCACCTACAGCAATCTCAGAAATCCCAGGATCCTCCCAACCAGGGGGCACTGGGAGAGCCAGATCAAGGCTGGCCCCATCTCCCACCCTTGGCCACTAAGATGCTGCCCACCGCCCAGTTCTGTCACTAGAGCCCAGATCTGGTCAGCCAAGCCCTTAACTGCTTGGGTGACTGCATTACCCCTGGTTAATGTGCCCCAATCTCCCTTTTCCCTGCCCCCACCCAGGTCTCGACTCTCTCCACACACCAGAAGGGCCCAGCTCTTCATGGTGATGGAATTCAGAGCAAGATGCTCAACTGTCCCCACTTGGTGGGCTGGGTGGGTGGGGTGGGGGTGCTGATGACCTGCCCCTCCCAGGTCTGCCTGGGCTCTGCTCTGCTAACCTGCTTCTGCCCGTGATGAAGACCCCTCACCCTCATCCCCCAGCACCTTTCTCCTCCCTGAAGCCGGGTCTGCACCTCCAGGGAGAGCAGAGCCCCCCCCACCCCATGTCCACACTGTCTGCTCTCACTTCTTCCTTTGCTGCTGCCTGTTAGTCATCTCTCATCCCCAAGGCCTCACACAGCTTCAGACATGCAGTAAGTGCTCAATAACTGTTCACTGACTAAACAAATGCTCCCTGCAGAAGGGCTCCTCAGTGTTCAGAAGCAGTGAGGCCCTTGGGGCACAGATATAGATCTGGAGTGAGAGCAACTCACTCAGGTTTGCTTCTGGCTCCACCCTAGTCCTGGGGCTCCACCCTGGTCCTCTGAGTTTGTGCCTCTATAAAATGGCAGAGAAATCTCCTCCCTGACCTGCAGACCTTCAGGGCTGCCGTGAGGACCTGCAAGAGGTCATGGCCCAGTGTGGGGTGGGGGTGGGGGTGGGGGCCCCCAGAGTATCACATCCCCTGCCAGCACCATTTGAGAGCTGAGTTAGCCTTCACATCCCCTCATGTGAATGAAGGATACCTCGAAGTGCATCTGCCCATGGGAAGAGAAGATGGGAGCACCACTGGGCCCCAGCTGTACCCACAAAGTGCCATACTTGCCCTGCAAGCCTGAATCCTTCCTCTGGGACTACAGCCCAGAGCAAGGCCCTCTTTACACCTGGGCGGTACCCAGTGACTACCCCCCAGCCTAGGCCCGGAGGCACTGCCCCCGCTCAGGCCCAGCCATGTCCCGGCTCCCTCTCCCTCTTCTCCTCCCTCCACCAGAGCTTTGAGGCCAGTAACTTCTGGGCCCCTCCTGCCCAGAGCTCAAAGGACTACAGAGTGAGAACAGTCACCAGGGAGATAGACAGAGACAAATAGCTGAAACTGGGAAACTTCACTCCTGGGGATATCCAGGATTTTCTATAAAGCCCAGGCCACACCAGAAAGCAAGCAGTTGGCTCTGCAGAGAGAGCCCTGCCGGTTGCTGGCCTCATCCCGCAGTGCCCACTGCTACAGCAGCATCTCTTGGAGCTGACCCCCTGGGCCTGGTTATAGACCGCTTTTTCTTGGCAGGCCACCTGGGGCTTGGCCATTGCCAGACAAGAAGCTGGTCATTCAGGTCTAAAAACAGACTTGCATTCATTAAGGAACAGAGCACCCCTGTACTCCTGGTGGCCACCCTCTGGCCGGGCCTGCTGAGGGGAGGGTCCCCAGACAGCCTTAGCCGCTCAGACGCCCCTACTCAGGGCTGCCAGGGGGCGTGGCTACTCGGGGGACAAGTCAGCTCTGTGCATCCATGGATACAGTCCAGATACCCCACCCCAACCACCCTAGGACACCCACCTCAGAGTCACTCTGGATTTGTGGACCGACCAGGCTCTTCTTAGGACCACAGGCAAGTTTGCAGCGTCTTGGGGTCCTTCCTGGAAGAGCCTGCGGTTGAGGTGGGAGGACAGGGATGCAGGCCTAGAACTACTTCTCACTGCTCAGGGGCCTTCAGGAAGCCATTGTCTCTTTCTGGGCCTCACTTACTCCTCGGCAAAGGGACAAGCAAGTCTCAACCCAGGAGGGAAAACAAATGCTTTCTGAGGGAGAAAGCAGAGGCCAGGAACTGGGTGGACTGCAGATGGCCACTGGCCCTCTGTGGTCAGAGAACCCCTAGCCCCGGAGAGGCTGGCAGGAGCACAGTCCTCACAGGGCTGCCGGCTTCTCTGCCGGCCCCCTGCAAACGCCAGGTGAATGCCGCTGTTGGCTCAGCTCTGTGTGAGTGCTGTGTATACCAGGAGGGGGGAGGCCAGGCACTGGCCCCAAAACGCCTGGTGGGAGAGGCAGACACGGAACAAATATTTACATAAACCAATACAGAATTATAACTGTGTTCCATATGCTATGAAGGGAAAGCAAAGGGTCCCCGGAGGACCTCTACCACGGAGTCCTGATGCAACCACCGAGAGCAGGGGAGACTTTCTGGAAGAAGCAGCAGCGTGGGAGCTGACATCTGATGGAAGCTAACCAGCTGGAGAGGGGGGCCTAGCTGGGGAGGAGTCACTGTGAAGGGGATCAGATACACAAAGGCCCTGAGGCCAGAGGTGTGCTGCACGTAGAAGGGAAATAAACAGAGCCTCTGGCTCTGGAGGGTAGAGGTGAGCAGCGAAGTGTGAGCAAGAGGCTGCACAGGTGGCAGAGCCAGATCACGCAGTGCCCTGTGTACAGCAGCAACAGTTTTGATTATTATCTTAAAGGCAATGGAGAACCGACAAAGGGATTTAAACAGGGACGTGTCCTACCAATTTGTGTGCTGGAAAGATCACACGTTAGTCGGGCATGGTGGTGCGTGCCTGTAGTCCCAGCTACTCAAAAATAAATAAATAAAAATTAAATTCAAAAAAGATCATACAGATTTGCTTCAAAGTAATCCAATGGAAGTAGGGCAGAGGCAGCGGAGGGTGAATACTGATGAAATAGAAATGACTTTATGTTGGTGGTTATTGTAGCTGGGTGACGGATACCGGGGGATCCACTGTACAACTGTCTCATCCTTTGTGTGTGTTTAAAATTTTCCATGGAGACAGATCAGTCAGGTGGCTGCAGCTCAGCAGCGAGAGGGTGTCCTGGACTTGGTGGTAGTAGTGATGGAGGGCCAGAGATGGATTCAGAATATGGGCTTCCAAATAGAACCAACCTGACATGGTGATCAATTGGATGTAGGGTGAAATGGAGGTGTCGAGTATGACTCTAGGTTTCTGCCTTAAGCAGAATAGCGGGCTGTTTTGCTGAGACAAACCAGGGAAAAATGCACTGGAAGAAGAGCATATTTGGAGGGAAAAAATCATGAGTTCTTTTTTTTTTTTTTTTTTTTTGGAGACAGAGTCTTACTCTATTGCCTAGGCCAGAGTACAGTGGTATCATCATAGCTCACTGCAACCTCAAACTCCTGGGCTCACGCGATTCTCCTGCCTCTGTCTTCCAAGTAGCTGGGACTACAGGCACACACCACCATGCTCAGCTAATTTTTCTATTTTTTGTAGAGATGGGGTCTTGCTCTTGCTCAGGCTGGTCTTGAACTCCTGACCTCAAGTGATCCTCCCACCTCTGCCTCCCCAAGTGCTATTAATAGGATTACTGGCATGAACCACCTTGCCCGACCATGAGTTCAGTCTTGAACATGTATGAGAGACATTTGAGTGGAGATAAGCTATACTTGTATATGACTAAACTATACTTGTATATGACTAAGCAGCTGAGAAGAAAGGTCTGGGCTGGAGGGATAAATTTCTGAGTCACTGGCCCATAGATGAGAATAGGAGCTAATGCTAATAAGATCCCCCAGGGAAAGTGAGTACACAAAGAAGAGAAGCTGTCAACATGACTGCCAACAACTATGGGGAAAAGAACAGTCTTTTCAACACATGATCTTGACCAAATGAATATCCACAAGCAAAAAAAATAAAGCTGGACCCTTATCTCACACTGTACATAAAAATTAACTCACAAATGTCAGAGCTAAAACTATAAAACTGTTAGAAGAAAATGTAGGTGTAAATCTTTATGACCAATTAGGCAATGGTCTCTTAGATATGTCAGAAATACAAGAAACAGAAGAAAAAGATAAATTGGAACTCATCAAAGTTAGAAACTTGTGCTGTTAATGATACCATCAGGAAAGTGAAAAGACAATCCACAGAATGGGAGAAACTATTTGCAAATCATATGTCTGAAAAGGAACTAGTATTCAGAATATACAGAGAACACTTACAACCTTGAGGATATTATAGTAAGTGAAATAAGCCTCAGAAAAAGACAAATACTATATGAATCCAATGTTTTTTTCCCCCTTAGAAACAAGATCCTCGCTCTAAGGATCATAGCTCACCGCAACCTGGGACTCCTAAGCTCAAGTGACTCTCCCGGCTTGGACTCCTAAAGTGCTGAGATTACAGGCAGGAACCACTATACCCGGCCTGTATCTAGAGTAGTCAAATTCACAGTAACAGAAAGAATGGTGGTTGCCAGGGGATGAGGGGAGGGGAGAATGGGGAGTTATTTAATCAATATAGAGTTTCAGTTTTGCATGACGTAAAAGTTCTCGGGATTGGTTGCACAACCATGTGAACATACTTAACACTAATAACTGTATACTTAAAAGTGGTTACGATGATAAATTTTATGTTAGGTGGGGGTTTCTTTTACCACAATTTAAAAAATTTTTAAGAGAATTCTTATAGTTCACCAATAAAAAAGACAAATAACCCAATTAAAAATTTTAAATGGGCAAATGTTTGAATAAACATTTCTCTAAAGAAGGTATTAAATGGCCAATAAGCACATGAGAAGATGCTCAACATCATTAGTCATCGGGGAATGTAAATCAAAACCACAATGAGACCTAGCACTCTGGGAGACTGAGGCGGGAGGATCGTTTGAGCTTAGGAGTTCGAGACCAGCCTGAGCAAGAGCGAGACCCTGTCTCTACTAAAAAAAAATAGAAAGAAATTAGCTGGACAACTAAAAATATATAGAAAAAATTAGCCGGGCATGGTAGCGCATGCCTGTAGTCCCAGCTACTCGGGAGGCTGAGGCAGAAGGATCGCTTGAGCCCAGGAGTTTGAGGTTGCTGTGAGCTAGGCTGACGCCACAGCACTCTAGCCCGGGCAACAGAGTGAGACTCCGTCTTAAAAAAGGAAAAAAACCACAATGAGAGACCCCTTCACACACACTGGGGGACCATAATGAAGAACAGGTGTTGGTGAGGACGTGGGGAAGCTGGAGCCCGCAGATGAACACATTGCTGGTGGGAATGTACATGGTGAGCTGCCTCGGAAAATAGTTTGGTGGTTCCTCAAATGGCTAAACATAGAGTTACTATATGACCCAGCAATTACACTCCTAGTTATATATCCAAGAAAACTGAAAAGGTATGTCCACACAAAACCTTGTACATACATGAATACTCACAACAGCATTTTTCATAATAGCCAAAAAATGTAAACAACTCAAACACCCACCAAGTGACGAATGGATAAACAAAATGTGGTGTATCTAGACAATGGAATCGAATTCAGCCATAAAAGGAATGAAGCACTGATACATGCTACCACACGAATGAACCTTAAGGCCTGATGCTAAGGGAAACAAGCCAGTCATATCACATGGTTCCGTGTATAGGAAATGTCTGAAGTAGGCAAATCCCTATAGATGAAAAGTAGTTTAGCAGCTGCCTGGGGCTAGGGGGAAGGGAGAAATGAGGAGTGACTTCTAATGGTATCTAGAGTTTCTCTTTGGGATGATGAAAATGTTCTGAAATTAGATAGTGATGACGGTTGCACAACTTTGCAAATATACGCACCACCACTGAGTTGTGCACTTCAGAAAGGTGAATTTTAACGGTGTGTGAATTATACCTTAGTGAAGACAAGAAGGAGTGAGGGCAAAGTGGGGAGGAGTCTGGGGCCTGAAGAACCCTAAGGCTTAAAGATTGTGTGGCGGAGGAAGGGGGGAGGCCCCCAAGATCAGGAGAGAGTGGCCTGAGCAGTAGAAAGAAAACCAGGTGTACAGGTTGCCATGGAGGCCAAAGGAGTGTTTCACAGGGAGGAAGGGGGAAGCGGCGCTGAAGTTTACTGAGAGGCCAAGTGAGAGCAGGCCTCAAGGGCAGTCACCGAATTTGCCACCATGGAGCGGTAACTTTAGCCAGGACAACTCCGGTGCAGCGGTGGGGTCTGCTGTTCCTTCCTCTCTCCCAGGCTGGTGACTGCATCCCAGGGAGGGAGAGTGAGGACAGGCCACTGTCCCCAAGGGAGGTTGCTGCTGCTGAGCACAGCCGGAAACCGGGTCACAAACCAGCTCAGCCCCGCGCCAACCTGGGATCCTGCCTCTCTCCGCTCCCTGGAGGCCCTGGGTGGGGCCCGGCAGGACTGGATGGTACATTTCTCTGCTGGTGCCCTGAGGGGATGTTTGCGGTCGCGGAGGGAGGGGGCTGCCCTGGCCCTCAGCCCCGCTGCCCGGCCCACCGCTCCCCACGCCGGCCTGGCCCGCGGCTCCTCCGCCGACCACAAGTCTATTTCTGCCGCCTTGGACGGGGCCGGGAGGCCCGGGTGGCCCGGGTGGCCCGGCCCTGCAGCGCAGCCGCGCCCGGAATTCCAGCGCCACACTTAGCGGCTCCAGAGGCGGCGCCTGCGGCGGCACCGATCGCCGGCCCCAGCCGACCCTTTGCAGGGCCTGGGGTCCTCAGGCGTCCTGCAAGCGCAGACGGGGAGCTGTGGGGTGCCGCAGCCGCGCCCGGCCCCACCCGAGCCCCTCCTGGATCGGTGCCCGGCACCAAACGTGGTAGCTGGCCCGGACTGTGCACGCCCCAGGAAGGGTCTGGCTCCTCACCCTGTCGCAGGCTCCCGCCAACTGGGCTCCCCCAAGCTGTGCTCCCACTGAGGGTTCAGATTCCTGACCAACGACCTAGTCGTAAGGAGCTTGCTAGGTCCTGGGACCGCTTCCTCCAGGAAGAACCCCAGATTGTCTAACTGATGGAAATCCCCAAGGAATGCCTGCTCCCGCCACTATTATTCAACATTGTTCTGGCCTGGCGCGGTGGCTCACGCCTGTAATCCTAGCACTCTGGGAGGCCGAGGCGGGTGGATCGCTTGAGGTCAGGAGTTCGAGACCAGCCTAAGCAAGAGCGAGACCCCATCTCTACTAAAAATAGAAAGAAATTATCTGGCCAACTAAAATATATATAGAAAAAATTAGCCGGGCATGGTGGCGCATGCCTGTAGTCCCAGCTACTCGGGAGGCTGAGGCAGGAGGATCGCTTAAGCCCAGGAGTTTGAGGTTGCTGTGAGCTAGGCTGACGCCATGGCACTCACTCTAGCCAGGGCAACAAAGTGACACTCTGTCTCAAAAAAAAAAAAAAAAAAAAAACATTGTTCTGGAGGCTCTTGCCATTGCACAAAGGCGAGAAAAATAAATAAAAGGCTTATATATTAAAAAGCGGCAATTATTATTTGAAGATGGTAAGATAAACTACCTTACAGCACATAATCAACTGGTGAGCCTTGAAAAAGTGTGATGGGGAGAGACACATAATTAACTCTTGTGGATTCTTTTTTTGAGAGCTCCCCCCCACCAACCCCGCTACAGTTCAGTGGAGTCATCATAGCTCACTGCAACCTCAAACTCCTGAGCTCAAACATGTGTATTTTTTTGTAGAGATGGGGGTCTCCCTCTTGCTCAGGCTGGTCTTGAACTCCTGGTCTCCAGCAATTCTCCTGCCTCAGCCTCCCAAAGTGCGGGGATTATAGGCTTGAGCCATCAAGCCAGGCAGAATTAATTACTATTCTAATCGTTACAAGATCAACATGAAAATCAATAGTTTTCTTGTTAACCTGTTAAAATGAACATTTTATAACTGTTAACTTGCAATACAGTTATAAAATGTATTTGGGAAAATGATTATATTCATATGACAACAAAAAATAATAAAATATCCAAGAATAAATTTTAAAAATGTAGAAAATCTATGAAAAGAAAATCATAAGCATGTTTTAAATCACATCAAAGAAGACTTGAATAAATGGAGAGATAGATCTTGTTCTTGAGTGGAAAGATTTAAGGAAGCAAATTTATAAATGTAATTCAGTTCCAATAGAGTGTGTGTGTTTGCGCACTCATGAGTGCACGCATGAGAGAAAAAGAAAGAGAAAGTGTGCAAGAAAAATTTGAAAAAGACAAATAATGCAAAGGCTTTGCCCTGCCGATGTCAGAGCAAACTACAAAGATAGAGCAATTAAATAGAGAAGTATTTACTGGTTTAGGAAAGATTTATAGATAAATGGAACATAAGCCACAGTCCAGAAAACGATCTACAGGTATATGAGAATTTAGTATATGATAAAGAAGCTGTTTCAAATAAGTAGAGAAAGAATAGATGTGCAATAAATGGTATTGGGGCAACTGGCTATCTCACACCATTCACAAAAATATATTCCAGGTAGAAAAAACATCTAAATGTTTTCTAAACCTGTAAAGAGCTAGAATAAAATAGAAGAGAATATTTTTAAAATATCAGGAAAGGCTTTTCTAAGCAAGATATAAAACCCAAAACACATAAAAGATTTAACTGTATAAAAATTTTAAATTTTTGTACATCAAAATTTAAACAAAGGATTGGTATTCTTAATACGTAATGAGCTCATCCAAGTCAATAAGAAAAAGGTAAACAATCTAATAGAAAAGTGAGTAAAGAATATGAACAGGAATTCACACGCAAAAAATCTATCTTACCTATCTTATCAGTAAACATTAAAAAAATATAGTGCTCAGTATACCAAGGATGTGGAAAATAGGCATTCTTTATAACCCATAAGACTAAAGACTGAGTTAACCTTTCTGATATATATCAAACGCCTTAAGAAATGCAAATCCTTTAATCCAACAACTTCACTTCAAGAAATTTGATGTTAAGGAAATAGCACAAATGGGGACTCATATGGTTAACAATTATGGGGGGAAAAGTAGAAATACCAAAATAGTATTTTATCAATATAATGGATTCTTCTCCAAGTGACTAAAAGAATAAGACATAGCTCCATGTGCTAATATAGAAAAAAGTCTAAAATGTATTGTTTAAGTGAAAAGTTGGTATAGTGCAGTAAGTATGATATAATCTATTTGTAAAATAAAATTTATACTTGCAGGTATACAATCAACAATAGTCTTTATATCTGGGGGGAGAGCTATGGAGTGATTTTCACCCTTTATATACTATCTATTTTGTTCGAACTTCTAACACGTATGTAATAATTTTTAAATAAAAAACAATAAAGATATTTAAAACTAAAGGTACAAATATCTTCTTTTACTAATTAGATTTCAAAGACTTAAAAGTTAGTATTATCTAATATTGATCAACATATTGGTGAACAGGCAGTCTCACACACGACTGTGTGGCAGAGCAGTATGAGAAAGGTACATAAATTTTATATGTAGGTACCTGCCAGGCCCATAAATTCCATTTCTAATAATCTATTGTTAGGAAATAATTGGACACAAATTTGAATGTATAATAAGAAATGTTTACTAAAGTGTAGGTAGAAGAGGAAAAAAAGGAAATAATATAAATGTCCATCAATAGGGCACAAATTATGGTTTATTCATAGAAGGCTATACATAATCATTAAAATTATATTTATCAACATTTATTATTAAAACATTAAAAATTAGTCTATATTAACATGGAAGGATAGCATTATATAACATTGGAAAAGTATTATATAGAATAGCATGCATAATAAAATATATATAGGAGAATGCACATCAAAATTCCAACAATGTTTTTCTCCATGAATTGGGGTATTACCATGTTTTTTATTTCTTTCTTTACACTTTTCTGTATTTTCTGTATACTTTGCTTGAATTTTATGATCAGAATGAACAAACTATTTTCATTTAGTGAAAAGAATTTTTTTACAAAAAAGAGAAGGCAGGAAAAAATCTTGTTCCAAAGAGACTACAATATCAACTAATAGACACCTCTGAAATGCCAAATTCCAAAAATTTCATTCTTCACTACATGGAAACCTTCAGAATCCAACAGAAAAATAAACCTTGGTTTTAAAAATGAACTTGGCCAAATGCACACGTGATAAAATTGAACAAAAGTAAATACACACACAGGCGCGCATGCGCACACACACACACACACACACACACACACACACACACAGAAATGAGTCCATATAAGACTGGTAAAATCTGACAAAGGTTGAGGATTATATCAATGTCAATTTTCTAGTAGTGACAGTGTTTTATTGCTATGCAGGATGTAACCATTGGGGGAGAGTGGGTGAGGATATATGAGAGCTCTCTGTATTATTTTATAAAATTGCATGTGAGTCCATAATTATCTCAAAATAAAAAGTTTATTTTAAAAAATGAACTTTGTACCTTGAGAAGGAAAATAGAGGAAACTTTTCTCAGACCTGGGGCTGAATCATCACAGAGAGGCCTAATCTCAGATTCTCAAGCCTAGAGGCACTGCAGGGAAAGTACCTTTTGGTGAGCACCTACTGTGTACAAGGCCATTACACAGCTCAAGAACCTTTGAAGTAGGCCAGAGGTGAGTCTGTTTTATAGGTGAACAACTGGAGGCTTAGGGCCAGTAGTAACTCAGCAGTAACTTGTGGAGCAAGGATTTGAACTCAGGTCTGCCTGAAAGCTCAGGCCCTTCCTATAATATGACACTGACTATATAGCTGGGAATGACTTAAAAGGCAAGACAAAACAAAACCAAAAAACCCTTATTCAGTGTTATCCATATCAAGAGGCTTGATGTAAAGAAATAAGAATTTGAATGGACCAAAAAAAGGTAGAGTTGTAATTAGATAAAAGGAATTTCAAAATGTATGTCTATATGTAAGTACCATCTATTGGGCATATCACTGCAGCCTTGACTATTAGAAAGTTCTTTCCAACACCCAAATGGACCTCCTTCTATCTAGTGATCCTTCACCAAGGAACAAACATTTGTTACCATGTTCCATCCTTGATAAAACTGATCTCCACTGCCAGTGTGACCAGTGCAAAGTCTGGGCCATGATCCTCTCTTCTCTTACATCTCTTGAGTGTTATGTTGCAAGATCCATTAGCTTTCCCACTGTCTGCTTTTACCTAAGGCCAGCTGGTTATTTCTAATCCTCCCAAATCTTCCATCATTATGGACCCAAGTTGATATCTAACATAAATCCCATCCCTGGGGAGTCCAGGCAAGGATTGCAGGGTAGGTCTGTGAACCCCTGGAATTTTGGACAAAATTATTAGGTCTGAACAAAAGGGCATGTTTCCGGAAAGAGAACATTCACTTTTATTAGGTTCTCAATGTAGCCTATGACCTCTAAATGATAGAGACTATTCCTTTAATTTAATCATCTCCTCGGAGAAATGGCTAATTCCAGATGTGACACAAGAAATGCACAAATGAGCCTAAAACATCTAATCAGGCAAGAAACCAAGGAAGCTATCAAATACTGGGGTCATGGCACAAGGACTCAGGAGCCAATTTAATGATGGGACAATTTGAACATCAATATAAATGATGTTGGCCAGGTGTGGTGGCTCACTCCTGTAATCCTAGCACTCTGGGAGGCCGAGGCAGGAGGATCAATCGAGGTCAGGAGTTCAAGACCAGCCTGAGCAAGAGTGAGACCCCGTCTCTACTAAAAAATATAAAGAAATTATCTGGACAACTAAAAATATATAGAAAAAATTAGCCAGACATGGTGGCACATGCCTATAGTCCCAGCTACTCAGGAGGCTAAGGCAGAGGATTGCTTAAGCCCAGGAGTTTGAGGTTGCTGTGAGCTAGGCTGACACCATGGCGCTATAGCCCGGGCAACAGAGAGAGACTCTGTCTCAAAAAAAAAAAAAACCATAAATTATGTCTACAATGGACTAAAACATATCAAGTGTGTTTAAATTCATGAGATCATAATAATACAAAAATGACTCATTGGTCACCTTTGGTGGATACTAGGGATACATCCCATGATTTTGAAAACTAGTAAATAAAAGGAAAGAGTCAAGTATTTATTCTGTCTTTCTAGTACTAGCTATGTCTCATGGTAACCAAATAGTTGAAGAGGAGACACTTCCTTTTATAGAAAGATTCCAGCTAATAGAGAATGAAGAAAGACAGAATTAGATTAATACCATTTTTCAATTCCTAATGAAATGTAATAATGAGTCTACATGAAATAATTGTCAATGGCTGCTAACATTCACCAAAGAAAATAACCAGATATTATGTGCTGGTGCTTTTTCTTTGTTTTTCTTTTTTTAAGTGACAGGGTCTTGCTATATTGCCCAGGCTGGCCTCAAACTCCTGGGCTCAAGCAAGCCTCCTGCCTCAGCCTCCCAAGTAGCTGGTACTACAGGCATGTGCCACTGTGCCCGACTTTATTTGCTGTTGGAAGCATATAATACCACCCAAATCCAACCAAGAATCTAGATCCAACTCCCAATTTATAGGAAATACAGGAATCAAAGGAACATTTTAAACAATATCAACAAACTGGAAAATGGTTTTGGGAAAATAATCCAGCTTCTTTAACAAATAATTTGCAAGGAAAAAGAAAAAGAAATGAAAGGGGAACCTATAAATTAAAAGATTATAGATATAGACGTATAGATTCAAAGTGTCAACGCTTTGACTTTAATTAAAGTATAAACCTCATTTGAATCCTTATCAAAATAAATAAATGGTACAAAGACATTTAAGAGACAATGGAGGAAATTTAAATGCTGACTGGCAATCTGATGATTTTTAAGGACTTACTGTCATTTTTTAGGTGTGATAGTGATATTGTAGGAATATTTTTAAAAAGACTTTGTAGGCCGGGCGAGGTGGCTCACTCCTGTAATCCTAGCACTCTGGGAGGCCGAGGTGGGAGGATCGCTCGAAGTCAGGAGTTCAAGACCAGCCTGAGCAAGAGCGAAACCCCATCTCTACTAAAAAAATAGAAAGAAATTATCTGGACAGCTAAAAATACATATAGAAAAAAATTAGCCAGGCATGGTGGCACATGCCTGTAGTCCCAGCTACTGGGGAGGCTGAGGCAGTAGGATTGCTTGAGCCCAGGAGTTTGAGGTTGCTGTGAGCTAGGCTGACGCCACGGCACTCTAGCCCAGGCAACAGAGTGAGACTCCGTCTCGAAAAAAAAAAAAAAAAGACTTTGTCTTTTATAGATACACACTGACATATTTGTGGATAAAATAATAGCTTCAATTTGTTTCAAAATAATCCAGGAGAGAGGGAGAAGGGAGGTATATATGAAACAAGCTTGACCCATGGCTTGGTCATTGTTATAGCTGGGTGTCATAGCTGGGTTATGACACATGCCCCTTATTGCACTTTTCCCCCTTCTTTCATATATGTTTAAATTTTTCCACAATAAAATAGTTAGCAATTAAAAATATAACCATTTTTCAACTTGTTTGGTAACAAAGGAAGCCTAGTATGAATATTAATTCTAAGGTATTGTCACTAGGTTATTTTAAAATAAAATTTCTAGGTAGTCTTTTACAATTCAAAAATTATTTTAAAATAGCATTTTGTGTGGCCCGAGTGATCACTGGCAAGTTTTGAGTAATTCGATGAATTCTAACACATATTAGAAACATCTAAATTTTTTTTTTCTATAGAAGGGAAAAAAAATTCTTATAACCAGTCCCAGTTGTTTGCTCAGGCACACCACCCACACTGCTGCAAGTTGGGTAAGCCAACGAAATGAAATACTGGTAAGATTTTGACAGTGATTTACCATACCATTGATGTGCCATGTCAATACACTAGGAGGAAAAGCAATTCATGTTTTATTTAAATTAATTCTTTATGTGCTCTTTATTTCCAGTTGAAAAAAAAATGTTGCCAGCCAAAACCTAATGTCTGTTTAAAAATTAACAATGTAATTTCTTTTTTTTTTTTTTTTTTTTTTTTTTTTTTGAGACAGAGTCTCACTTTGTTGCCCAGGCTAGAGTGAGTGCCGTGGCATCAGCCTAGCTCACAGCAACCTCAAACTCCTGGGCTTTAAGCGATCCTACTGCCTCAGCCTCCCGAGTAGCTGGGATTACAAGCATGCGCCACCATGCCCGGCTAATTTTTTCTATATATATTTTAGTTGGCCAGATAATTTATTTCTATTTTTAGTAGAGACGGGGTCTCGCTCAGGCTGGTCTTGAACTCCTGACCTCGAGCGATCCACCCGCCTCGGCCTCCCAGAGGGCTAGGATTACAGGCGTGAGCCACCGCGCCCGGCCAACAATGTAATTTCAAACATCACTGATGATACATTAATTTAGAACAAGGCTTTAAAGATCGGTTCAACCACCATAGGTTATTAAAACACTTCTCCATTCCTAAATTATGACCAAGCATTGCTGAAGTAAAAATGCGTAGTTGTGGTGGGGGGGGGGGCGAGGAAGCAGTTTCTCCTGTACAGGCTGATATTATATTCTCGAGAACAATACATTCCTTTTGGAATCTGTGCCGTGACAGACAGGTGCACCTCGAGAAGCGGTTACTTCTTAATCACACAGGAAGCTCCATCCCCAGGGCCCTCTGCCCTCCCCCCCTTCCTTTCCTATATTAGTAAACAGCTGGGGAATTAATCAAAGCTTCAAAGGTTCGTGATAACAGGTGGTGACAGATTGATGCCCTGCAGCTCAGGTGAATAGCAGCACAGTGGCCAAAACTGACTTCATGCCAAACCTGCAGCAGAGATGGCTTCGGAATGGGGGAAAATTATTTTCACTTCTCAGGAAAGGAGAAAAACAAATGTTCGGGTGTTCAGACTCACACTAGACACCAAAGTGGAATGCTGCACCCTTCTCAACTTCATAGGCTTCCCATGGGTAGTCATAGCAAAAGAGAAATTACGGAAAGAAATGAAACACCTTCAGAAATTGAGGAGGAAACACTCTAGTTAGCAGAATCACTGAATGACAGCATGCAGAAGGCCTTTAGAGAGCCACAGTTCAATCTCCTTACCTTGTGGGAGAGCAGGCCCAGGGAGAAGTGACTTGTCTCAAGTCGAAGCAAAATAGGAACAGAGTGAGGCTCTTCACAGCAGTCTGATAAATATGGTATGTGGCACTCAAGGGCCACAGCAACAGCGTACCCAGGGGCAGGGCTGGGTGAAGTCATTCAGGCAGCACTAAGAGCTTCAGCGAGGCCGCTAGCAAAAACCCATCTTGGCTACTGCTGACCCCCCCAGCTCAAGGGTCAGGAGAACATCCCCGGTGGATGAATTAGCACACAGGTCTCTGGTCTGCTCTAAAGCTTTGAGGACTGGCCTAAATTCAGACATCTGAAAACATCCAGCAACATCAAGGCACAAATGGAGCTCGAGCTGCTCTCTCTAGGCTATTAAGAAAATTCTCCTCAGGAGAAGTTGGGAAGGAAGACTTCTCTCTGGTCCCAGCAGAAACTCTGCCTGGAAGCTCAGTAGCTGCCTGTGTACCAGCTTTGCCCTCTGGACCTGCCCGCTTGCCCCAGAGATGCCCACAGAGGCTCCCCTTGACGTCTCTCAAACTACAACCTCAAACCTAAGAGTGTCTAAAGCATGGACTGGACCGGATCCCAGCCTGATCCGAAAACTGTGGAGGGGGCATACTGGCCCCTCACTGAAGAATGGAAGGGACACCCTCTGTGCCACCCCTCTTGGCAATGCCATAAGTCTTTGCTCTGAAAGGAGCCGGACTTCAGAGCCAGCTAGAGGTGCACATGGGGCGAAGACATCACAGATTGTCAGGGATTGTCACAGATTGTCTCATTCTCTAGGAGCCTGACCCCTCTGGAGGTGCACTTTTGAAAGATCATGCATGGGGAGGGTGGGGTAAGCAAAGCAAAGAGGGGAAATGACACCTGGGTAGAGCCCCACCAGTTCCTTTGAGGACAGAGCAGAGGGAGCCCCTAGGGGTCCACACTCTACTGTGTCCAGGCCTGATTTGGGCACAGAGCTCACACATGCACCCTACCTACCCCAGTGCTAGCTAGCCAGGGATGCCAGACTGTCCCCCGGAGCTCAGACTGTGCAGCTTGGGACGGAGAGAGGGGCAAGAATTTACAGCTTCCTCCACTGGCCCTGTCTTCATGCAAATAACCTCACTTCCAGGACCTCAAGCCCTCAAGGAGGAGAAGCCACAATTATTGATGTCACTTGCAAGGCCACCTCCTGTCTGCCCTGCCTCTTTACCCTTTCACCAGCTGCAAGAACTTTTCTTCCTCTCAGGGCGACTTTGGACCAGATCTCGAGGCTTGGAAACCCGCCCCAGCTAGCCCGACCGGGACAGGCCTGGCGCACGGGTGCGGCTGAGTCGTGCCAGGACAGCTCTGCGCTGCCTCCCAGGCACAGCGGGCCGCTACAAGCGCAGATGCGGCTGAGAGAGGAAAGAAACTAATCCTCCAGGGGCCTCGGGGAAGTGCAAGCCTTTGGGCGCGGAGCAATCAGAGCTGCGGTCTATATGGCGGGGAATGAATGAATGAATACATGAATGAATGAACAGCGATGGTGGCGGGGAGTTGGGGGGACCACGGGAGGTGTCCCGAGGAGGGTGCCCTCCACTGCGCCAATGCCGGCGAGACCGTCTCTCATCCCCTAGACTCGGAGCGCGGACTCAGCCCGGACACCCCGTGCCAGCACGAACGGCCCAGCCTCGGAGGCGCCCGGGCGGCGCAGCGCGGCTCGGCCCCCAGCCCGCGTTCCGGCGGCCGGGAAGTGCCTGCTCCGCGGGCAGAGTGCGCCGAACCCCTGCGGCCCCGGAGCCGCCTGCCCCTCGCGGCAGCGACCCCGAACACGGCCCCGGGTCCGGGCCCTGGCCCCTTACCTGCCCGCCTCAGCGGCCTCGCTCCGGCTCAGAGCGGTCATCGCAGCGCCTGCACCTAGCGCGGAGGACCGCGCGTCCCGGCAGCGCACAGCCCGACCCCGCCCGGGAGCGCCCGCCTAGGAGCGCCCACCCATTGGCTGCTCGCGGGACTGGGCCCGCCCCCTCTCTCTCATTGGCTGCTCGCGGGACGGGCCCGCCCCCTTCCCGCCCCCGGCTCCCGGCCCCCAGCCGGAGCGCACAGGTGGGGCACACACTTGGCGCAGCGCAGATCTCGGTCCCCCAGACTGGAAGGTCCCGGAAGCCAGGGCCTGGGCTGGCACCTCCTGTCCCTCAAATCGAGGGTCTTGTGTCCCCTCCAGGCTCTTCTGTCCTCCTAGTCTAGGAGCTTGGTGCCCCCTGCAGGAGCCGACTCCCACCCACTCCCAACCTTGAGCTCCAGGCTGTGTCAATTTCATCAGAGAAGTGAGGGTGAAAAGTAGGGGATTTTGAACATGCTGGTCAGGACAGCCAGGTCACCAGCAGGGGCCCCGGAGCCAGGATGCTCTCAGGCACTTTTACCGGAGCTGTTCACTTTACTGTAGTCTCCCCAAGGAAATATGCTTTTGGAGGAATCTGCAGAAGGACTGAAGGCGGCTAGAAATTAAGGGGAGGCCGCACAGGCAGAAGAGCTCAGGGTGTGACAACGAACTAGGCTGAACTGGGCAGCAAGTATGGGCCCAAAGATCCTATTCTCCAATTTGCCCGGCCTGCAGGCTCTCTTTTCTCCTATCCCCACCAGGTCACTTGGTCCTTGGGAGTGGTTGATTAGGAGGGAGGGAGGGCACAGGCCAGATTTGGTCCCATTCCCAACCCTCTCCCACACTGCCTTGGCCCTGCTGTCATGGAGGGAGGTAACTGGCAAACGGGGGTGGGGGGGATATCCAAGGGGAGCCTGGGTCCACAACCATTTTGGCACCTGGGAGCAGAGCCCAGCCTTAAGTGCCCAGAGCAGGGGCTCTTCCTACAGCTCCTGTAAAGGATCCCTATTGCAGGGAGACCAAAGGGGATGGGCCAGGGCCAGGGCCAGTTTACTCCTTGAATTTACCCACCAGAACAAGAGTGAGGAGAGGCCCTTGTCCCTGCCCTCTCCTGTCTCCCGTCCATATAAGCCATTAAAATCTCCCCAGCTGCCCCACCTCCCGAGAGTGCTGAAGCGGTAACCTATACCCTCAAGATAGCCAGCTACTGCTCCCCCAGCACCTCTGCACTGGGGAGGTGGACAGGATGTCAGGCAAGCTGGCAACACCATAGCACCACCGTGAGGTATGAGGCAGTTTCACGCTGCTGAGGGCAGGGGTTCAACCACCTCCCCCGTCCCCAGCAGAAAAGAGAGGAAACAGGTGTCAGCTGTTGTTTATTGACATACAGGTAGGCTCTATAGCAACAGGCCTGGAGGCAGCTGCAGTAGTAGGGAAAATGGAAGGCGAGGGTGGAGTTTGTCTGCAGCAACAGGTGAGTGGAGTGCAGGACAGAAGAGCACAGTGCACAAGGGAGGCCGTGGGGTTGGGGAAGCAAGTAAGAGCCAGGGCCAGAGTCTGCTTAAACTGGAACCACTGCTCCACGCCCTAAGGCCCCTAACTCTTACTGGCTGTCTCCTAACCCTAGGCCAGGGTTGGGAGTTCTCTGGGCATCCATTTTCTACAGGAACCAAACCAGGTACACAAAGGAGAGGGAGCTGTTGCCCTCTTGCCATAGGCTCTGGGGGCCTCCAGTCTTGCATTCCTCCTTTGTCCCTTGCTTGGGTGGGGCCACATGATGGGCAAGCCAGGCTCTGGGCTATCCCACGTGAGCAGGGTCTACAAACAGCCATGTTTCACAGCGGCATTAATCTTCTCCCTGGTGTCCCAGCCCACCAGTGCCACACTACAGCCCAGAGTGAGCTCTACAAGCATTGCTGGCCTAAATGGACAGGTCAGGGGAAGGGGATGGGACAGGGGCTGGAGGAGGGGCTCTGGGGTCCATCACGGCACAGGCACTACACGCATGGTGTTGGTAAAGCCGGAGCCAGGGCGCCACCCAGTCAGCACAATGACCACATCTCCCTTCTTGAAGAAGCCTCGAGCCTTGCCTGGAGGAAAAAAAGAGGTTGGTGAGTAAAAGCCAAGCCAGGCAGGTCCACACCAGGGCGGCTGCCCTACACCAGGGCCCTGCCAGAGGCAGGGAGCATGGCTGGCTGACCATTCCTTCCTCCACCACCAGGTGGCGCCAACCTCACACCCCAAGCAAAGGGGAGAAGGGAGGTCCAGGGATTTCCTTATCACTCAACTGGCAGAATTGACAGGGACCTTTGGATATCATTCACTTTATTCCCTGGAGTGGAGAGACTTGCCCAAGGTCAGAACTAGCTGCTTCCTCTTAGCCCGAGACATCCTACCTTATACAGGGACAAAGGCCACATCAGTACTTAATCTGCTTTTGCCACCCCCCACAGTGCAGAAGTTCTAGCCAATTTTATTTTTTAAAAAACTGAACAAACAAAACCTCAGTAATGAGCAGATGCCAAAGAATAGACAATTTTGCTTTGGGCCCCAGACTGGAAGAGTGAGGAGAGGGACTGAGTTGCTCAGCCCTACTCAAAGGCTCCTCTTTGCTCTGGGGTTCAGCTGGGACCGCAGGGAGGGTGAGGAGTCATCAGCTGGGCCTCTTGCCCCCTTAGGATCTAAATGTTCCCTTTTCTGTTCCCCAAACTTTCAGGGCCCAGGAGAGGCCAGTGCTCAAGCACCCCCACACCTCCAGGCTCTAGCCCTTGCTCCCAACCACGCACCAACATTCATGGCGAAGTTCACCCGGAGGTCCACGTCCTCAGCCCAGGCCTCCTGGACCGCGTCCTTGCACAGCACAGGGAAGATGCCACGGTACAGGTGGGCCTGGCGAGCTGTCTGGGGATTCCGCGTCACAGCAATGATGGGGGCACGTGGGCGGTATCTGGCCACCTGGTGGGCAGACCTGCGATGGGATGGGGACAGGCAGAAGAGACCATTACACAGGGTCCCAGGGGCCTCCCAGGAAGTACCTCAGGGCCTTCAGCAACGGTTCACCCTCTCTAATCCCACTCGCTATGCCAGTCTGAAGGCTCTCGCCACTTTAAACATCTGCTCCCTGGGACCCTTCTGAGAGCAGGGAGCTGCCTCCCAGGGCTGGGGCAGCCCCTCATCCTGTATCCTCTACAGCACTGCTATGCTACCATTTGCCCTCTACCCCTTCCCACAGGCCAGGGCCTCAGGATCAGCCCGACCCGGCATGGCCAGTCTTACTCACTCACCCCACATGGCCCTTGGCTGGCAGAACCCTGCTCACACCCTGAACTCTGGCACAGAGGCAGCCCAACCTCACCAGCACCCATTCCTCTGCTGCCAGTGACAGCTACAAGCCAAGCAGCATGTGAATAGCACCTGACTCCTGACATCTGGAGAGGACAGCAGCAGAACTGACCGGCCTCCTGGGAGTCTACACACTTCTCTACTATTGTGCCCTTTCCCCACCCGACGTGGAGTCTCCAGGTCCCTGGAACAGCCCCGGTAACTGAGCTCTAGAGCCCCAGAATCAAACCTGAGTATCTACATGAGGCCTGGAAATCTAGGTGCTACTCAGGAGGCAAGAATGGGAGATGGGAGTAGTGGCATGAGAGCAGCTCTGGTTGTCAAGGTTCCTCTTGAAGGCAGGGGACCCTTTGAAGCCCCTCTGCCAGGTGTTTCCTTGAACACTGACACGGAACATTTGCAGTTGCAGATGTGTCTCGAGAGTTAGGGAGGGGCTTGCAGAAGGAACTGGGTCCCAGAAAGCAAGCTATCAGGACACTCAACAGGTGTCAGGGAAACGTAAGACACATCACAGTAGAGAATGCCCTTGCACTTCAGGCTTGGCCTCCATACAAGGCCTTCAGAGGGAACAGTTGCTGAAGTCAGGACTAGAGGAGTGAAATCCCAGAAGACTAGAGTTAAAAATAGCCAAATAGCTATGGCTGGACCTTTTTATAAAGGTCAACCCTAATGGCTGGGACCTTTTTACAAAGGTCAACCCTGATGGTTAAAGCCGTTTAGCCAAGAGTGGCAGGCTCGAGCCCTCTGCGGAGGGCACCTGCACAGAGCCGTGTCCTGGTTCTCAGGGCAGTGCCCTTCCTGCTCTTCTCCACCCTTGTCTCTGCCAGGAAACCTTCCCCACCCTGTGGGCAGGAACGAGCAACACACTCCCAGACTGGAAGACGGAGGGACGTTAACCCAATGTCCCGGGCTGTGAAGGATCCCAAGCACAGGCCAAGGCCAGTCCTCAGCCCCGCTGCCCCACCCCACGGGATGCCAGCAAGGCAGCACCACGACATTTCTGGGCTGGAATGTGCCTGTCTTCAGGGCTCAAAGACAGATGGGGACCAGCGCATCAAATGGGGGCACGGTGAAACTGCATTTTTAAAAAGCACACAGTAAGGGGGATATGTAGAAATGGTTGGTTTTTGCTATTTTAGAGGACCAGCTTTTAAATACCAACCATTTATAGCCAGCCTATCCATTGTTATGCGCAAGTCTCCAGGGTAAACTTGCTTTTGATTCGAATGCTGCCTGGAGTGCTTCGGTCCCAGGAGGGGGCTCTGCTCACTCTCAGATCCTGGCCTTAGGGGACAGGGGAACTCCTTCCTGTAGGGTCCGGGTGGCAGGCAGAGGGGTCTTACCTTGGCTCAGCACCATCTGAGCATTGTTTAATGCACTGCTTCCCAGGACCCCCAAGGAGAGGTGCCACCAAGCAGGGCATCCCCAGGAGCCACTGCCGCCTCCTACCTGCCAGACTTGGTGAGGACGATTATGGCCCCACTGCAGCACTTGAAGGAGGCCTCCACGGCGCCCACGGCGGCGGCTTCTGTGGGGTCGCTGGTAATGGGCGCCAGGCGGCGGAGCTCCTCAAATAATTGCAAGTGGTAGATGGCGGCCTCTGCCTCTCGGGCAATCTAGGGGAGCAACATCCGTCCAGAGGGACGAGAGGGGGACAGAGCTTTGTCACAAGTGGAAAGGGAGTGGAAGAGTCACAAGGACAGCTGGTGAGGAACATGTCCCTGAGGACAGAGGCCAAGAGGAGCCCAGTCTCTGGAGACGCTGAGCTGAGCCGAGCCAACATTGAGACTCCACAGAACCAGTCCCTCACCAGGAGCCTGTGACATCCACTGCGCCTACTGAGCCAAAGGACCCTTTGGTCCTGCCCTGTCATGACCTTCCTGGCTGTCTTCCTGCAGATGAGAAGAGGCTCCGAGCCCAGGCCCAGGCGCACGGCTGCACGTGGCCGTCTTTCCCTAGCGCAGCCGGATCAAGAAGCTGGTTATCCTACAGTGTTACCTGCCCTCAGGGCCCTACCTGCCAGACTCCGTCAGAACTATCAAAGCTGCCGCTAAACACTTATAAGAAGCCTCCACGCTGCCCATGGCCATGGCTTCCATGAGGTCTGTGGAGTGACTGGAGGCGCGCACCAGTTCTTCAAACAGCTTGCAGTGGAACATGGCCGCCTCAGCCTCACGAGCTATCTGTAAGGTTCAGGGGAAGGGGAGGCAAGGAAGAGGGGAGGAGGAGAAGAAACGACAGAGACAACACATGGGAAGACAGAAGGGGGAATTAATCAGAGAGGAAGGTACTCTTAGGTTAATTGGCTAAATCTGTCCTTGAGGCAGATGCAGAGGTCGGGTGATGAAAGTCCAACTGCCCCGCCGCTATCTCCCCTCCAATACAGGGGAGATTCATTCTTCCATTCTGGAAGGATTTTTTTTTTTTTGAGTGGGGCGGAGGGAGATGATGTGGCAGTAGGCTCTAGCACCCTGGCATGGAAACATGCCCAGGCTGGGCCCGTACCACTCCCTGGCAGAGGACTTGGACATGCTGCCTCATGACACAGCTTACGGGAAGGGACAGGTCCTCCCTCCTCACATGGCTGTCTGGTTACGGCAGGGCCCCCTGCCCAGCTTCCGTGCACGTACAGAACGAGCGCTAGCCTGGCTTCAGGCATGGGGGATGCTCCAAGCCTTTCTGACGGTCTGCCATGCAAATGGGTTGTGCAGCACTGGAAAGCTGGGTTCAAGGCCAAGGCTATGTGGGTGTGACTGAGTTCTAAGCAAGAGAATGGACAACTTTGGCCAACTTGTGGGGGGCACATTGGACAGCCATGTGAAGAGACAGATGCCTGTGGAAGCATGCAGATATGTTAACAAGACATCTGATTACAATCTAATGATTAAAACAGTCATGAGAAAGCCACCAAGCTATTTACAGGCTCAGGTGAGACCAAGAATCAGAAAGAAAATTTTATCGAGGATTATAGTGCAGTCATCAGCATCGTGCTGAATGATGGGTGAGGGAGGAATCAGTAGTCAGCTCATAATTTGAGAGCGTAAGCAGATGTGTGGCAAGACGGACTAGGTTAAAGGCATTCTTTCTGTAAGAAGAATGAAAAGCATGCAGCCCGAAGGACAGGGGAGAGGAATGGGAGACAGGACCATACCTGGTACTGCTCTCAGTTACGGGTCATGAACTACATTAGTTAGACACGGGAGAAGGCAGTGAATGGTTAAGAGGAGAAGCTGTCGGCCAGTGTTAACTGGTGACACAGAAGGGAGAGGCCTGAGCCGCCTGGAGGGGCAGCTACAGCCTGGCTCAGACCCCATAACTTATCTTCCCGAGCAGCGCCATGCAATCCAAGCCTTGCAGTTCTAAGGTGTCTGTTCATAGGAAAGACTGGGGTATATAGAGGAAACAACATGGAATTCAGAACCTAGAGCCTGAATCTTAGTCTCTGACCCCACTACAGGCCCCAAATGGAGACCTGCCCTCATATCTCCTGCTAGACAGAGCAGGACGCTGCGGGACAGAAGACTGGCTTTGGAGTCAGCAGACCTAGATTCAAACCCAGGCTTCACTGGCACGTAACCCTCACCTATAAATCGAAGTAAAGAGTTATGAAGATTACATCAATGTACACAGGGACTTATCAAACATTTGATAATAATAGCAGTAAATGTTTAATGCTAAGGCTATAAGTATTTCTTATCTAATCTATTTTACAGATAAGGTCTTGAGAGGTCAAATGACTTGCCCAAAGATATATAAGTCCTCACATTCTATGTGGTTTCCTGGTTTAGGTCAAGGTCAGCATCCCTCCCACCTCTGAGGTCACAAGGTCATATAACCAAGCAAGAGAATTAGAGGGGATGTGTGGAGAGGCATCCCGTAAAGGCAGCCACTCTAGAGGTGACTGGTTCAAGGTATACCGTCGTCTCCTGGGAGAGAAAAAGCACCTTCCTGCCAGGGGCAGTTGGGAGACTGTGCCAAGAGTACCTAAGCATCAAAACAGCAATCATATCGCACAAACTGCATGATGTGACAGCCAGGGTCAGGCCACACAAATGTCCCTGGGAAAGAGATCGGTCTCTACAGATTTCAATATGGAGAAATCCACCAAGGATGTGGACAACAGCCTAGAAGACACCTTTAGCCAAGTATGAACTCAGTTCACCACTGAGAAAGTGTTTAATATAAATGACACGTCTTCTCTGGAAGCTGTTTAAACTCGATAATAGGAAACATAAAAGGAAAGGAAGATACTAGTCTGAGGTTTGTTTGTTTTAAATGTGGAGGCTTGTGAGGGCTGGGGTCACTCAAAAGGCAGGAGAGGTCCCTGACTGGCTGGAACAGGAGGAGGAAGGCTAAAGAACCATCTCTGGATAGAGGGCAAGTTCACTGAGCAACACATTATAGAGACTGACCTAGGGCTACTGGGAGAGAGCTCATTCATAGCACTCATTTTACCTGGCCTGAGTGACCCTGATACCTGGTCCCTAAGTTGAGCTCTGGAGCAGAAATGGACAGGGCAGAGGAACAGAGCCTCCAACCTGAGCAGCGGCCAGGCAGTGGGCCACGGCCCAGCTGGGAGAGTCTGAAGAACTCACTCCCAGGGGAGTAAGAAGAGAAGGAGCCTCTGTGACTCTCCAGATGCTCAGTCCAAGGCCCGCTGGGGTCAGCCACCCTTCCACCTGTCTCTATTTGTGGCTCTGCCACCAGTCACTTAACCCCACTTTTTGGCCTGGGGTGAGCACAGCAGCTGCAGCAACACTGCAAAGCAGGTCCCTCTGCAGGCACCATGCAAGGCCAGCTCAGGGTCAGCTCAGTGCAGGCAACAGCCTCCAGGGCAAGTCCACAGCAGTCCCGGGGTGGGGAACACCTGTCTGTGGGATGGGTGGGGAATCGAATTGGAAGCCAAACAGAGAGGACAGTGGGGAGCAGGAGCCCTCGCCCTTTTGTGCTCAAAACGTCTCACTGTCCAGAGGAAGAGGTACAAGGCATCCTTTGACTGCATAAGTACCCCGGGACTTAAGCCAAAGGAAGGACTCATAACCTTGAGGCTAGAAGTGAACTGTGTCATGTCTGATGAAGGCAGATGCCTCCAGAGCAGAAGGAAATAGGGGAAGGAGTGTGGGCAGGGAAGGAGCGTGGGAGAGAGGGAGTGTGGGCAGGGAAGGAGTGTGGGAGGGAAGGAGTGTGGGAGGGAAGGAGTGTGGGCAGGGAAGGCAGAACAGAAAAAAACCAAGAGACACTCCACCCCCACACACCTCGTCACTCTTGTGGCCGTGACTTGGGGGACAAGGAAAGGCCGTGGGTAGAGCTTGCCTCCACCCCAGCACCAGCCGGAAGCCCAGGGGCAGGAACTCACCAGGTGCTGCATGCGAACAGCTTCCAGAGGGTAGTCCCCCTTGGCTGTTTCTCCAGACAGCATGATGCAGTCGGCTCCATCCAGGACTGCATTGGCCACGTCACTGCCCTCAGCCCGGGTGGGGCGGGGCTTCTTGATCATGCTCTCCAGCATCTGGGAGGGGACAGGGCATTAGTGAGCAGTGGCCTGGGCTCTTCAGAGACAAACAAGTGCAAGCTGATGCTCTGGATGGTGTGTAGGTGCAGAGCACGGCTCTGTATAGGTGCATGGGGGGCAGGGGATGTGCGTTTGCATGTTACGTGGGCCAGGGTCCATGGGAAAGGATCAAGTAGCCTCCGGTGCAAGCTCGTGAGTGTGCGAGGAGAACGCAGGGAGGGGCACATACCTGCGTGGCACAGATGACAGGCTTCCCAGCTCGGTTGCACCGCCCAATCATCATCTTCTGGGCAAGGAAGACCTTCTCTGCAGGAATCTCGATGCCCAGATCACCACGAGCCACCATGATCCCATCGCTGGCCTCCAGGATCTCGTCAAACCTGAGAGGGAAGGTGGGGAAGAGTGAGGGGTTACGTAGAACACGGCCCTGAAGTACAGTGATGAATAGGAAGTTCCCCTGGGATTTCCTGACTTAGACGTCCTTGTACCATCCGTGATATCACCATGGTGTGTGGCAGGGCACCCAGCTACCTTAACCCAGGGTGGTGGACACTGCATTGAGGGGAAGATGTGGGGAGGGCAAGGCCTCTTCCAAAGTCCCACGGGCTCATCTCCTCCCCCCCTAAGGTGTCTCTCTGTAATCTCCACTCTCCAAACAGCACTTCCAAGGAAGAAAGGGAACCCAGGGCCTGCTGATTGCTTCCGACACAAAGATCCACGGCCCCATCTAGTCAAGGACACTGGAGGTTGCCCCTCGAGGGGGCCCACTCCGACTTGCTGAAGGCAAGAGGGAATGTGGCTCTGCCTGGCCTGGGGCCAAGGTCAGTTAGCACTCATGGCTTATCAGAATGGCGAAGGGGAGGACCCCAAATTGTCTGGAACAAAGGACATGTACACAAAGCTAAAGACAGTAAGGCCACAGCGGTGGGTACACAGGGTTGCTCCCCCCACCCCCCACCCCAAGCACACTCCTAACCCACACGAGTAGGTCTGAGGTTTTAGCAGTGCTCAGTTCTCCCAATAGCAGGGGCAAAGAGGAACAGATGTCACTAGCTGGCCATACTCATATGGCTCTACCTCAGGAGCACTGGGGTGATGGGCAAGCTGAGCTGCAGAACCACAGGCCTTCCTCTGGGAAGCTGGAAGGACCATACCAGAGTTAGCCCAATCACTGAGCCAGCTGCTCAGTGAAGACCAAGAGGCCACAGCTTCAGCATAGACACCAGGCCCAGAGCCCGAGCTTCCACATGGCTCCCCAGTGAGGGCCAAAAAGATCCTCTTCCTACAGGTCTGCTCTGCTGTCTTCCTTCCCCATGGTCCCCCATTCCAAACACTGGCAGTGTTCCTGATCAGTGGCAGAGCACGATGGCCCCAATCCTGTGAGCAGTGACCCTGACCCTGTCCTCTGCAACATTGGTCCCCAAGCCCAGGGAACAATGTTAGCTGCTGACATCTCAGTCACCTGGGAAGCTTTTTCTTGTTTTTGTTTTTAAAATACCAATGCCTTCCACCCTAGTAAGATATTCTGATTCCGGGGGTCGGGAACAGGCTTGGGAGCCTGCATGCTGATGGGCAGGTGCCAGGTTTGGGAACCAGGTACTCCCAGGTTACACCTCGCCCTTCAGAGTGCTGGGCTGGGGCTGGGGCAGGGATGACGGGGGACTCACCTCCGAACTCCCTCGTGATTCTCGATTTTGCTGATTATCTTGATGTTCTTTCCTTTCTCTCCCAGGACCTTCCTAACCTCATGGACATCGGCCGCCTTGCGGATGAAAGATGCAAACACCATGTCCACATCCTGCTCTACCCCAAATTTCAGGTCCTGGATGTCCTTTTCTGACACGGCAGGCAGGTCCACAGCAGCCCCGGGAAGGTTCACACCCTTCTTGCTGCCCAAACTGCCACCGTTTTCCACCTCCGTCACCAGGAAGTCAGCACCTGTGTGAAAAGGAGGCGGTCGTGGAGGCGGAGCAACCAGGGCACACGTCCCCAACGGGAGGCGGCAGGCGCCTTTCTCCCCAGTGTGGCGAGCTGGGCAGTAGCACATCAGGCATGCGGGAGCCGTGTCACCGGAGTTCAAATCCCAACCCCACTAACTGCATGACCCTGGGCAGGCCAGCTAACCTCTCTGGACCCCAGTTCCCTCACCTGTCAATAAGGATGATTTAATAAGATTGTTTTAAAACTTAAAATAAATGATCGTGTAAAATGCTTAGAATAGTGCATGGCACTTGAATGGCAGCGTCATTCCCAGGCACACGAGAGTCTTGGTTCCTCTCCTACTGAGGGATGGAGGAAGGAAGGAAGCAGAAGGAAAGCAAGGACGAATAAAAAAGAAATCTCGGCCGAGCGCGGTGGCTCACGCCTGTAATCCTAGCACTCTGGGAGGCCGAGGCAGGTGGATCGCTCGAGGTCAGGAGTTCGAGACCAGCTTGAGCGAGACCCCGTCTCTACTAAAAATAGAAATAAAAATGATCTGGCCAACTAAAAATATATATAGAAAAAATTAGCTGGGCATGGTGGCGCATGCCTGTAGTCCCAGCTACTCGGGAGGCTGAGCCAGAAGGATCGCTTAAGCCCAGGAGTTTGAGGTTGCTGTGAGCTAGGCTGATGCCACGGCACTTACTCTAGCCCGGGCAACAGAGCGAGACTCTGTCTCAAAAAAAAAAAAAAAAAAAAAGAAATCTCATGTTTTCCACAGCCAGAAGAACATAGCTATGCTGGACTGAAAACCTGTTTTTGAGGATAAATAAGTTATAAAAGGAATTCCCGAGAACACATAGACCTCAATCTTGCTGCCAGCCAACAAGCTTCCTATCTTCTTCTTCTTCTTCTTCTTTTTGGAGACAGAGCTCTGTCTCTCCGCTGGAGTGCAGTGGCATCATCATAGCTCACTGCAACCGCGAACTCCTGGGCTCACGACGACGCCCGGCTCATTTTCTCTATTTTTGGTAGAGACAGTGTCTCACTGTTGCTCAGGCTGGTCTTGACCTCCTGGAGTGCTAGGATTACAGGCGTGAGCCACCGTGCCCAGCCCTATATTTTTTGTGTCAAGGAATTTGAGAGATGGGAGATGGTTTCAGACAACTGGACCCTGACTCCCACACGTACCTTTCTGCTTCACCAGCAGGGAAATAAGCCCATCATCCACATAGATCTTGCTGCCCACATCTACCACCTTGCAGATGTTCTTGTAGTCCAGCCACAGGATGTTCTCGTCACACTTTTCCATGTAGGCATTATCCAGCGTGATCTTGAGAGTGGCTCCCTTCTTCAGCTCCACCTCCGCGGTGCCGCTCTGTGGGCGAGAGTAAGCAGAGTCCACACCACAGCCGCCAGCGCCCTCATCACCCCAGCAGGAACAACGTCCGAATCTCAGCTAGAAGTAAGCAAGTGTTTTGCTTTGCGAATAAACGCTCTTATTCTCTAGTTGAGTATACTTCAAGGAAGTAACCCAAGGAAAAAGCTGTTAATACAATGTTTCAGTTATGCTACTTAATGATGAAGAAAAAGATACAAAGAAATTGCTCCCCGAAGTTAGAGACTTGGAAGTAGGTTTTTAGAATAAAAAAGCTTCCTTTGTGGTACCATTTCCTAGCAAAGTAGATCAACACTTTTTACACTGATGGGTAAAACCCACATCTGTAGACCTACGCTAAAACATGGCACCCGGGCAGGGCAGAGGTTATGGAGGACGAGTGTGGGGCACGCGGCCACCTGAGCCTCCCCCAGCTCTTCCCCAGGATACTCACGCCCTTGATGAGCCCAGTTCGGATCTCAGGTCCCTTAGTGTCCAGAGCCACGGCAACCGGCCGGTAGAGAATGGGGTCAGATGCAAAGCTTTCTGTGGCTTCGCGCACATTCTTGATGGTCTCCGCGTGGTACTGGGGAATGGAAGACGATGAGTGTCCTCCCACCCTAGGATGCAGCCCCCCCCTCCCCAGTAACCCTGCCCTGAAGCCAAAGCTGGTTACCCCAGAAAAGCCTGTGGGCCTTCCCGACCTCCAGCTCCATCCTCCAACCGCGGCGCCACCCACCCACTGAGCACTCGTCCCCCTGCTTATGCGACCTCCTTGCCTTCCACTCACTCACACCACAGCATCTGCTCACCCTGACAGCAAGTCTTAGACACTTTTCACAATATTGCCACCAAAACCCATTAAAGGCACAGGTGTAAACATGGCCCCTCATCCTTTCGCCTGTTCTTTTCCCCAGGACTGACTCATCAAATACCCTCTGCAAATAAAGCAGACAGCTGGGGCAAAAGGACTTGTACTTGGATAAGACTGGTCGGGCAATCGAAGCCAGACTGACTAACTCAGAGTTTGTTCTCTATTGATTCCAACTGCAATTCAAACCCAAAGTTATTGACCTAAGCCAACAGCGGCCCAAGCTAAGTAACTCATCGCTAAGGTCATGCAGACCTGGTTTTCTCTTTCCTAGTCTGCTTGGAGAGATGAAAGAGGGGTGTGGAATAGGGAAAGGTGGTCATATGCCTTTTTCTGAACAAACTGCCCTTTGCTATTCCTCACTCACAGCAGATCCTGGACTCAATCTTCTCTCTTGAGCCCTTTCTCTTTTCCGCTTGCCCTTATTGTTCATTTAAAAAAGGACTCACATTCAGTCGGTAATTCAGAGTGGAAGAAAAGCAAACAGAAAAAAGGGGGGGGGGGGCTCACAGCCAAGATATCAAATGGGCTCTCAGATAGCGTAATCAGTATGACATTGCTGATAACAGGGACACCTAATTCAGCACTTTATGGGCCACTTTTGGTGGCCTTGTCCTTTAGCCACCACTGTCTGGGAGAGCTGCACCTGCAAACAAGCCCGTCTGTTATTTGCAGGAGGCTGGAGGGGAGGGAGCTGAAGCCAGAGCTTAGCCTGCAAGGAGGGCAAGGCCTGAGGCCTGTTTCTCAAAGTCTCAAGCTTCTAATTCAGGCATACTCTACAATGAGGGGCCACTGGCTTGGTTTGTTTGTTTATAGAGGTCCTTATTATAAGTTATGAAATTTTCTTTCTACTGCTGGCTTGCAATAGAAATAGGACACAAACATATGATAGAAATTAAAATAGCCGTTTTAAGGAATGGGTGGTGAATATTGTCAAATGCCTCTTCCTCAGAGTTGATGTGAAGTACTTAGAACAGAGACAAGCACATGGTAATCTAATAAATGTTACCTAGTATTATCATGTTCTATTACAATGACCACTCTATTTAATGCCAACACAGAACTGTGAGTTCCTACAATAAAATTTACTTGGTTATAGATCACACCATTCCTTTAAAACACTACCGGATTTGGATAATTAAATTTTATCTATGCTTTCTGCATCTTTCTAAGTGAAACTGGTCTAGTGTCCTAACCTGTCTGGTTTTGGTCTTGTTGATTCTGAAGGACACAGTAGGAAGATTTCTATACTTTCTTAGGCTCTAGAGCAGTGTTAACAAAGGATTTAACTATACTGCAAAGGGGAGACAGAATTTAGCCATTAAAAATCACTTGGCCTTAGTGTTCTGAGGTGAGCTGGATCTTAGTCCCTTTTACAACTTATGCCTATTAGTCTATTCATATTCTCTATCTCCTGAATGTTCTCTTAGAAAACAGTCAATTTCACCTCTATAGGAATTAAACTATAAGTTTTCTTGACTTTGAAAATCACACATTGCCTCATGTGCCTGTAATACCAGCACTGCAGGAGGCTGAGGTGGGGGGATCGCTTGAGGCTAGGAGTGCAAGACCAGCCTGGGCAACATAGCAAGACCCCATCTGTACAAAAATTAAAAAGTTAGCCAGGCATAGCAGCGTATGCCTGGTAGTCTCAGCTACTTGGGAGGCTACGGTGGGAGGATTACTTCAGCCCAAGAGTTGAAGGCTGTAATGAGCTATGATGATGCCACTGCACTTCAGCCTGGGTGACAGAGTAAGACTCTGTCTCAAAAAACAAAACAAAAAAAAATCTCTAATGTAAAGGATATTCCTTTTTCTATTCATACTTTTATTTGTGTATTCTTGACCAAGCTTTCCAGGGGCTTCTGTTTTATTAATTTTTTCACAGAAAGAATCAGCTCTTAATTTGTCAAATTTATTTTCTATTTCATTAAGTTATGCTTTATTATACAAAATCAATTTCTTTCCTTCACCCTTTTCAGGTTTTTTCTAGTGTTCTGAGTTAAATATTTATTTCACTTACCTTGAGATTTTTACTTTCTAGGATAAGTATATTTAAGTCACTAAGTTTTCTTGATTACTACACTTTAGACTTTGTTCTTAATTACCATTAACTATGTAAGAGAATGTGTCTGTATAATTTCTACTTTACGGAACTTGAGGCTTTTGGTGGCCTCATATTTTTATAACCATGAGTGTTTTAAATAAACACTCATTTTTAGTCTTGATGATGTAAAATCATATATTAAGACATACTGATTATTAGGTATTATATTATTCAGATCCTCTATATTATCATCTTTTGGTACATTTCTGGCTGTGGTTTTGTTGGCACATTATCAAGTGGTGAAGGGTTCCATCCATCAGTGCTGTCTTTGGGGAAGGCTCTAAATTTAAGTTGCTTAAAAGTCAGTATTTCTGGCCAACATGGCATTGTGGAACCACATGTTCAGCAAGAACACATCTTGTCCATGTGAGCTGCCAAACGTGGGGACTGAAGATACTGTGCCAAAGCTTTCACAAGTTCAGCTGCAGATACAGATGTTCCTCTGTCAGAGTGAAAATGTAATTTCAATGCTCTGTTCAGAAGGGTATTTACGATTGTCAAGAACTGGAAAAGCATGCCCCGTTAGTCAAAGGTGCATATGAAGTAGAAGCCCTGACGTGGTCAAACTGAAACTGCTTTCATGACATTACACGATACTAGAGTAATTTCAGATCAGTTTCTAAAACCCTGATCCCAGGGACAACCTCATCTCAGTCTAAAACCTCAAATGATGACAGGGACTTGGTTTTTTTCATTTAAAAAAAAAAAAATCCCAATTCTAATCTGGGAATTTTTTTTTTTTTTTTCTTTTTTTTTGAGACAGAGTCTCACTCTGTTGCCCATGGCATCATCCTAGCTCACAGCAACCTCAAACTCCTGGACTCAAGCGATCCTTCTGCCTCAGCCTCCCAAGTAGCTGGGACTACAGACATGCGCCACCATGCCCGGCTAATTTTTTCTATATATATTTTTAGCTGTCCATATAATTTCTTTCTATTTTTAGTAGAGACAGGGTCTCGCTCTTGCTCAGGCTGGTCTCGAACTCCTGAGCTCAAACAATCTGCCCGCCTCGGCCTCCCAGAGTGCTAGGATTACAGGCGTGAGCCACCGTGCTCAGCCTAATCTGGGAATTCTTAAAAGTTAAGGTACAGATAATCTCCAAATGCCTTTTTTTTTTTTTTTTTGAGACAGAGTCTCACTCTGTTGCCGGGGGTGAGTGTAGTGGCGTCATCATAGCTCACAGCAACCTCAAACTCCTGTGCTCAAGTGATCCTCTTGCCTCAGCCTCCCGAGAAGCTGGGACTACAGGCGGGAGCCACCACGCCTGGCTAATTTTTTGTTTCTGTTTTTAGTTGTCCGGCTAATTTTTTCTATTTTCAGTAGAGAGGGGGTCTTGCTCTTGCTCAGGCTGGTCTCCAGCTCCTGAGCTTAAGCAATCCACCCACCTCAGCCTCCCAGAGTGCTAGGATTACAGGAGCAAGCCACTGCGCCCGGCTCCAAAATAAAACCAAAACCAAAATCTGCACCAGCCCCCACCCAGCAGGTGCAGCATAGATCACGCACCCTTGCCATGTCCAAGCTGTACGGTGTTATTTCACTGGATGGAAGGAACCATAAAGCCTAGTTAAAGGTCAGCTTCTTAAAAATCTATTTCTGCTCCTTGCCCTGCACGCAGGATAGCGTGGTAGACTGTAGCAGCAGGATCAATAGTGATCTTCACTGTTGTCCTTAGCTCTCTCTTTAAGCTAAGCTAACACTTGCAGTAATTCCTATTGACTCCTGCTGAGGACCCCCTGCCTTTGGAAAATTATAGAATTTTCCAAAAATTACAAGGACATGTCTTAACCTGTCTGAGGTCAGGCCTCCATGGTATTTGGGGCCGGCTGCTAGCCAGGCCGTAAGCTGTTGATGAACACGGGAATCTGTGATGAAGAGCCTCGCGTTTCCAGAATGGAAGAATTCACCTCTCGGATTGCACTTCTTGAGGTCTTATTTTTAGTCCCAACTTAATACCGACTTCCAAATGCCAGAGGGCAACCCCTCACCACTTGCCCTTACACGGGGTCAGCATGTTCTTTACTCTGAACGGGAAGCACAGAAGTCAAGAGAGGGGAAAGGCTGCCTTCTCCATAACTCCTCAGTCAATGCCAGTATGAAATCCCATGGTCTGTGGGAAATCTACAGCCGAGCCTGGATGGTTTTAAAAAGGCACAGTTGCCCAGGGAACCCCTAACGCCTCAGAATGGGTTTGTTCTAAACTTGGGCACTAAGGCAGGAATGGAGCCTTCCCGACAGCAGTGCCTGGGAAAGCTCTCTGTCCACAAGTCAAGTCAGTTAATAAAGAGCCTCAGCACAAACACACTCCAGCCAGGTGCTGGGGAAGAGCGCCAATGGCTTCCATTTCAATGCTCCAGAACCCCTGGGAAGAGACAGGCTGGGAACATAACGCTGACGGAGCAGCGTACTACATGCCAGCTAGTGTTAGTGCATTAGACTTAGTCCTTAACTTGCAATAGTGGAAACCCTCCTCCTGGACCTGCCCGGTCATCTTGGGTGTAAACCAGGCCAGCATCAATCTGTAGGATGACCTTTTGGTTCACATCATGCCAATATAAGCTATTGTAGAAACCCTGAGGCAGGAGTGTCAAGCACTGTGGCCAGGACACCCAAGGCTTAGAGGGGTTTCCAGCAGAACCCTTCCACACCTTCCTTTGTGAAAGCTCATGGTAGCACAGGTGTGGGGGAGAACCATGGCCAACGACAACGCAGGTCTTCCTTGCTTAAGGTGACTTGGCCAGCTGAGGTGTCAGGAGCAGGGGAAAGAGAGTAGGGATGGGTGAGTTAGGACAACCTTCCCACTGGCTTGTCCTTAGCTGGTTCACTGCGGCTAAATGAACACTGCACCCTGTCCCCATTTCCTATAGGCCATGCCAGCGGCCACGCTGCCCAGCTGAGGCTCACCTCGTGAGTTCCATGAGAGAAGTTCAGACGAGCTACGTTCATGCCGGACTTAATCATCTCCTTCAACATGTCCACCGACCGGGAAGCTGGGCCTATTAGGAAAAATTTTAAAGCCACACATGTTAATTATTCAAAGGAGGAAAAGCACTGTAAGTCAGCTTAAGTTTGAAGAATCCTTGATCTTTACCTCCCCCTGCTTTTTCTCCCCCAAATAGCTCAAAAGTCTTTCTAAGGCACACAAAAAGCTATTATTGTGCCAGCCACTCTCTCGACATCAAGGGATACTTCTCTCATTTCCTTCAAATTCTTTAGGCTCTCATCCTATCAGAAAGGCCTAGGTAAGACTTGGCCAGCCCTCTTCACTCTCATGGGATCCCAGCCAGATCTCCAACTCGAGAATCTTGGTTAATAGAGCCTGTTAAAAAAAATATCTTTTCTAGGTGTCTGAGATGCTCCTACAAAGATCTGCTAAGAAGGACACCCTCTAAAATTTCCCTAGAGCAGAAAATATAAAGCGTACTAATTCTTTATTGTAACTTCCTATGACCCGAGTTCTCATAAAGAATCTGTGTAGGCCGGGCGTGGAGGCTCACACCTGTAATCCTAGCCCTCTGGGAGGCCAAGGTGGGTGGATCGCTCAAGGTCAGAAGTTCGAGACCAGCCTGAGCGAGACCCCATCTCTACTAAAAATAGAAATAAATTGTCTGGACAACTATAAATATATATAGAAAAAAAAATTAGCCAGGCATGGTGGCGCATGCCTGTAGTCCCAGCTACCCAGGAGGCTGAGGCAGGAGGATCGCTTAAGCCTGGGAGTTTGAGGTTGCTGTGAGCTAGGCTGACGCCACGGCACTCACTCTAGCCCGGGCAACAAAGTGAGACTCTGTCTAAAAAAAAAAAAAAAAAATCTGTGTAGCATCTTCCTTAGCACCTAGGTTTGCTACCTTTGTTTAGTCTTTGCAGGACAGAAACAGTCACTGCCACATGAAGCCCCCTGGGAGGACAGGCACCCTGACTCACCGATGGTGCAGATGATGCCAGTGTTCCGGGCCGTGATGGGTGCCGAGTCAATGTCCAGGCGGCACATGTGCTCCAGGAATGTGTCCGCCATGGCTGCATGCAGCTGCTGGGTCTGAATGAAGGCAGTCCCGGCTTCACTGTGGGCCTTCGGCATGGCTTCCAAGGTCCTGGGTCCAGGGAAATCGAAGAGAGAGTAATTAGACTGAGAAGTGATTAATACAGTACACCACATGGCACAGCAGGCTGTCTCCTGCTTACACATTAACTTGATAAGCACATTGTGTGTGTAAGGCACAGAGAGGCCAGACACGCTCTGGATATGTGGGTGCTCCTCATATTGGGCAAAGGGCTTATGTGATCATGAACAAATGGAAAAGTCCCTTAACGAACAAGTTAAAACCTGTCACCCACTACATGTACTTCCCAGGCACTCACTGTAAGCAGGTCTCTCCTATACTGGGCTGACATCTACCTTGACAGCTCTCCCACCAATCCTACAAATAATATCATTTTACACGCACTGAAGGAGCTTCCACAAAAGCAAGCTGTAACCAATCTTCCGGTGATACAATATCTGCTTTGTTGTCAGATACCCACGTTCCCTCTTTACAATCCTCACCCAAACCCAAAGTGACTCCCCTAAATGCAAATGTTCCATCCCAGAAGTATGCACCTAAAAACCACATCTACTTTTGTTCAAGAGGACTTCAGGACATGCAAAGCAATTTGCACACAATCAGGGATAATCACAAGAGCACTGGTATGGTTCTAAAATTATTACAACTATATTAACAGGACAGTTGCAACATAAGGAAATTAAAGTTGCTGGTCAAATTTTCTCCCCAGCTGATTTTTGACACAACATCCTGACTTCCTTTCTGAGTCTGACAAGTGCACTACCCCTCTGTCACAGAGACCACCTGTTCCAGGTAATTAACCAGCTGGGTCACGATCCTGACAACTGCCCTGACCTTTGCTTTCTTCACTACTGACTTACAACGAAACTCACCCAGCCTGTTGTTAGCTGATTAGAGATAAAGACCCAGGAGAAGCTTCCGGGCAGTATCTGAAGAACCTTCAGGCAAGGATGTGACCAGAAGCTCAATACCCTTCTCAGCAGAGGGTGGCTCCTTTCCTCATGTTCTCATACCAAGGGCTACTCCATCTAAAACTCTTTGAGTGGAAATGCTTCAGCCAAGGCTCAGGAACAAGCCCCTCTTTAGCCCTGCCCACCTCCTCCTAAATCTCAGGGCCCCAAATCAAGGCATCCATACATATGACCCTTACTCCTTTACCCTCCTCCATCCCTGACTTTGTGTGTGGCCTTTCTGGTGGCTCAAGCAGAGTGTGGATCTACACCCATCTCTGCCATCTCCAAAGAGGCCTCGTAAAGGTCCAGGGAGCCATGAGACCAGTGGTGAACAAACAGTCTGTCAGCTATGGAAAAGTGATGGCTACAAGTCCCCAACGACAGAATCTAAAGCTTTAAAAACAAGGAAATAAGATACTGGCTAACTATCCCACATGGCAAATAAACTGTTAAGTTCAATGTGTGTTTCCTAACTCCCTAATACACACTGGCTACCAACACAAGAAAGGCAATCCTCTCTTCCAGGCCCTAAACGGTCTTGTACCTCCTAGCACCTAGTATTTGCAGGCATTCCAGTGTTCGTTAAATGACCATCAATCTAACCTGGTGCCTCTTTATCAGAATCAAAGTTACACCTCCACTCCCTCTTCCTGAAATCTAAGCACTTCCGACAGCTTGGCCAGCCCGTCCCTTTCTTTACCTATACTCACAGCCGAGGCAGGGCTCGCACACTTTCAGCGCTCCCAGCCAGGCTTAGATCGGTCTGGCCGCGGAGGGGACATTTCTGAGAGATGGCACATCAGGCCAACTGGAACACAAAGGCCTTGCTGTGGCCTCCAAGGGGAGACTGTCATCCAGTCTGAGGACTGTATTATGAACAAACTAAGATCTGAATGAGTGGGCTGAGTAACTAATTCCACTCTTCTTAAAAACCATCAGCCAGCTCTTCTCCAGACCTGAGACACTAGGGACTCTTTGCAGAGATCTGGCTGGGGCCACTGCTTATCAGGTCATACCTTGGCTTCTGTGGGCTTGGGTCTCCGGTGACATAATGCTCTCTTTTTGGCTCAGGGTGGCTCCATGGCCCCACTTGCAAACACCGCTCAGAGCTGAATAAGGTTTGCCCTGAAGAGCTGCACAAGGATTAAGGTAAAAGCTGAGTGTAACTAAAGCTCTAAGAAAAATTACCTTAATAACCAGGTATCAAGGTGGTAGCTACTCCTAGGGATTCTGCTATACTATAAAGAAAAATACAGAGGTCTGCCCCCAAAATACCAAGATACTGTTGATAGAAGATTCTCAGGTAAAGTGGGTTCTTACCATCTCCCCTGGGGTGTTTTATCCCCTTCCCTAACACCCTATGGTTGCCTTCCCCCCAAAGTCTCTCTGGACCTGTGATTTACTAACATCCCACTATTTGTTCTTGTCCCTTCCCTTTTTTGGGGAAAGGAACAGCAAAGTAAAAATACATAAAAGCACTGAGAGAATATATACCAAAATTTTAACAGTATGTTACCCGGGTGGTAGAATTATGGCAAAATTTTTTCTTAATATACTGATATTAAATACTTTTATGTAATAGGAAAAATTACAAGTGTACCTCCTTTGAAAAAAAATATTTACAAGCATCCTGTAAAATTTTGGGGAGGAATTTAAATGTGCATCTCCCAATTCCATTAATCAACTGCTGCTCTAGGCACTTCAAGAATACTCTACTGAAAAGGCGGCAAAGGAAAGATACACGTCCGTCCGAGGCCCTTGATCACAAACGCATTGCAGGACAGTTTCAGTGGCTTAGGAAAAGTCAACTTTAATCCACTCAGAATCTCAAAGGAAAAAAAAAAAGTCCACAGGACAATTTCTTGCCAAAAACCTATTAGCTACATGCCCAAATCCAGCTAACTTCTTTTCCCGTTTAGTCTGTTCTCAAGCTCCACAGTAAAGCCTTTGTGATGTTCTGGTACAGAAGGCTGCCTCCAGGACTAGATGGCATTAGCAGGTACATTTATATTGGCCTCAGCCAGGCAGCACAGTGGCTAATGCCTGTAATCCGGTGCTTTGGGAGGTCACAGAGAGAGGATCGCTTGAAACCAAGAGTTTGAGACAAGCCTGGGCAAGTTAATGAGACCCTGTCTCTACGAAAAATTTAAAAATTAGCCAGGCATGGTGGTACGTACCTGTAGTCTCAGCTGTTTGGGAGGCTGAGGCAGAATCGCTTGAGCCCAGGAGTTTGAGGTTACAGTGAGCTATGGTCACGCCACTGCACTACAGCCTGGGTGACAGAGACCCTGCCCCTAAAACAAACAAACTCACCCACAGTTATATGGCCCTCAAACACAAACCCTATTTCACCATCTCAAATTAAATCTGATGTCTACAAGCTCTAATGTTTTGCTATTAAGTACAAAAATGACCAACACAAGTTTGTTTAGTATTTTAGTGGATTTACACAGCAGCAGTCAAAAAAGCTTGCTTATCAACAAGTCCACCCAGACTTCCACAAAATCTCTTCTGTCTATAAAGCATCCTGCCAACCCAGAAGCCTCATGTGTCATCCCCAGGTCACCAACTGGTTTCTCTTCCCTCAGGCTCTGTCTTGGAGCCTCCCTTGCAGGGAGGGCCAGAGCCTCCTGCCAGTCTTCAAGGTCCTCCACAAGCCTCTTCTCCCCAGCACAAGCTGGGCATCCCACCACCACCTACCTGGAGTCGTATTTGTATGCAGAACACCCTCTGGAGCCTCCCCCAGCCTTGGTTTCTCAGGGCGGCCTCTGGGAAGGGCTCCCTCCCTCACGTCAGTGGCCTGGACAGTGCCTGCCAGGACATGTGGCCCCACCCATGCCAGCCTGACTCACTACCACATCCTCCTGGGGAGGCACAGACATGCAGAGCCAACCTCCAGCCGGCAGTGGAAGCTCGGCGTACGCACTGGCGGCAGCAAACCCCATGCCCGGGTCCAGGAGCCTTATTCTTGAGCCCGAGCCCCCGCAGGAGGATCTTCCTCAGAGCCATTTCTCCTCTGTGAGAAACGAAACACCACCTGAGGTGAGTCTGGGCTGCTGGGTGGAGCAGGCACCATGGCAGCTCAGCTCCGAGGCCCCATTCTGCCCTTTCCCTCCTCCGCTCAGGTGGCTCCTGCTCTTTGTACTACACTTTTCTTCACGACAGACACAGCTTTTTGGCCATTCTTCAGAAACCAGGGGGAAAAAGCATATAAAAAATGCCCTAGGCCGGGTGCGGTGGTTCATGCCTATAATCCTAGCACTCTGGGAGGCCGAGGCAGGAGGATAAGGATTGCTTGAGGTCAGGAGTGCAAGACCAGCCTGAGCAAGAGCGAGACCCCGTCTCTGCTAAAAATAGAAAAATTAGCCTGGCATGGTGGTGCCCACCTGTAGTCCCAGCTACTCAGGAGGCTGAGGCAGGAGGATCGCTTGAGCCCAGAAGTTTGAGGTGGCTGTGAGCTAGGCTGATGCTACTGCATTCCAGCCTCCTGGGTGACAGTGCGAGACCCTGTCTCAAAAAAAAAAACAAAAACCAAACCCGATGCTCCACTTCCTAGGGCTAGTACTGTTGTAGGGTTGCCCTGGGAAAGATTCACGCTTCACTCCACCAATTCCATCTTTCACAAAGGTCCAAATCATTCTACCCTAATAAACCAGCCCACCCTATGGGTCCGCATAAGCCCATTTTTCTCTGTACCAACTATGCTCCGATACCAACCACATCACACAGATCAACCCAATAATGATGGCACCTGAAGCCCACTTTCCCTCTCCAACATCGCTGGTAGTACCAAAGACTGTGTTCCTTGCTCTGACATCAATTTGCTACCTACACCTCCAAGTCTCCAGGCCAGCAAGAAGTCCTTTCAACTCTCGGTTCTTCAGAACTCCAGCATCCATTACAAAGTTTGCATCATAACATGCTGGCATTCAGGTCAGTCTACTCGCCAGGGGCTCATTTTCTCAATGATGGAAATATAATTTTCAATACTGGCCCTAATCAGACTATGGCAGCAACATGATCAAAATGGGTGATAGGCCAGTGGAACCTAGTAAGGACTGGAGCAGATGCTATTCATCCTGATGTATAGTTAAGAGTAATGACAACAGTGTCTTTGTATATGGAGGTGGGTACAGAGGATAAGATCTGTTCTAGCTAAGAGACCTGGGTCTGAAGGCCATTCTTTATCCCCAGGAGGACCCATCACAGAAAGCAAAGCCTGGCATTACCAGGCTACACAGAACAAAACATGGCCCCTTGCAGGTTGAAGTAAAATTCCGTTGTTCAGGCTGGGCGCGGTGGCTCACGCCTGTAATCCTAGCACTCTGGGAGGCCAAGGCGGGAGGATCTCTTGAGGTCAGGAGTTCGAGACCAGCCTGAAAAAGAGCGAGACCCACTCTCTAGTAAAGATAGAAAGAAATTAGCCAGACAACTAAAAATATATAGAAAAAATTAGCCGGGCATGGTGGCGCATGCCTGTAGTCCCAGCTACTCAGGAGGCTGAGGCAGGAGGATCGCTTGAGCCCGGGAGTTTGAGGTTGCTGTGAGCTAGGCCGATGCCACAGCACTCTAGCCCGGGCAACAGAGTGAGACTCTGTCAAAAAAAGAAAAAAAAAATTCCCTTGTTAAAAAAAAAAAAGTCTGAATAGGGCACAAATGCTGATGCTGAATGGCTAAATGGGCCTAACCTCCCAAAAGACTACTCAGCTTTAGGGGAAAAAGTCCTGAGTCAGAGAACTCAGACTGTTCATCAGAGAACACTCAATGTCCTCAGATGCGGAGGATTTCCTGGTTCTGTACCAGAAGCTCAGAGCAGAGAACTGGTTTCAGCCAGAAGGAGGAAGTTTGGGCGAAGCCTTTGTCACCTCGGGACATGGTTCCTCCTTACTAGGATTAAAAGTGGGGCAGTACTTCCTGGCATGATACCCACACTCTGGAAGCAGCAAGGGACCTGGGACCCCGATTTAGGATCCTCCCAGGTCAGGTGCAAGCAGGGTGGGTGACGGCCTGAGGGAATTGAGCAATAACTCAACACTTATTGGCACTGCCCTGCATCCTAGCTGGGGGCGTGAGGAGGAAGGCAACGCCAGCTCTCCAAGAGCACTTACCTAAGTCAGTGTGACTGGTCTTTCTATAGCGGCCTTTATAGGCTTGCTTCTATTTTGTTTTGAATTTAAGAAAAAAAAAAAAAACGAACATCTGTATCTCTACCACTCAGAGCTGACCTTTGAGCTATATTTTTAGAATTTTTAAAAATGAAAAGAATTACAACTTTATACAGTTCATTTTTCCTCCATCCCCAGGCTCCTCCAACCCTCCCCACCCCCACCATGAATTTTCACACCCAACCACTGGCGTGAATTTTGTATCCTAGTTCATTTAAGTCTAGGTAAAGTGTGTCTATATCTATATGGAACCTTACGGTATTGTGTTTTCTTAATGTCCTAATTAGTGTACCGTACACATCATACAATATCATCATTTGCTTTTTCACTGAGCAGCACATTTAAGATCCATCCAGTTGGTATACAGATCTAGCTAATTCATTTGAACTACTATACTAGTCCACTGTACAACTAGACCATTTTATTTATGCACCCCTTTACTGGTGGCCATTCCCCGCCCCATTAAACCAATTTTAACACTATAACAACTCTCCTAGTACATGTCTCCTTGTGCATTTGTGAGCTTCTATATATCCAGAAATAGAATTCTTGGGTCATGGGGTACATTTCTATTTTTACTAAATATTGCTGAATTGCTCTCCAAAGTGGCTGTATCAATTTACAACCAGCATGAGTTCGTGCCTTTCCACACCTTTGCCAACACTTGATACTGTCAGACTTCTAAGAGTCTCCACTGCCCTATCGCTTAACTCAATCAAAACTCCCGGGCTCCTCTGAAATGGGCATGCTGGATATGGTGTGTCTTACGTGCCATGACTGACTCTGCTGAGGGGGCAATTCTTTCTTGCTCATTGTTGCAGACAGGGGAGATGCCAGTTATTTAAAGTTGAAATATTATCTGTAGGTTGATTCAAAATGTTTCGAAGGGATAGGGCTCCCCTCAGAGAATTGTGACCGCAGAGTTCCACTAGCGGCTAAACTTCTCCACACTCTAAAATGCTATGACCAGCAACCTCACTGCCCTAGTACAGCTGGTCTTGGAGTCTCCCCCGCCTGCTTGCTGGCATCATCAGCCAAGAGGCTTAGTGCTTCCCAGGAGCTTTGCCTAGGGACAGAAATGGGAGAGACGAGTCTCAGAGGCCACCGAAGGTACTGCAGCCTGCTCTCCAAGCTCTCCTACGTGCAGACCAGCACAAACTGCTGCAGGGGCGGGGCCTCACTGCAACGCCTGGTGGCCCTGCCAGCCTCCCTCCCACTTCGGAGCTGAGCAGTCACAGCAAAAGGCCAGGCTGCACACCATCATTCACCACCCACCCTGGCTCACCTTTCCCCAAACAGCTTCTCTAACAAAGCCCCAAGGAATCAGACTACTCAATTATCCAGTCTGCGTCTGGCTCTTGGTGAAAAATGCAAGCTCCCAGAAAGTATGGTGGTATTAAAAACAGTATTCATACCTCAGGCCATTTACCTCTATTCCTATCTGTACCAGAACTGATGCTTCAAGTGACCTTTTACCAAATAAATCACTTAAACATTTCACGAAGATCCTCAACAAGGTTGCAATTAAGACTCTGCTCACAGGGACAGATCATTCTTGTAGTACACCAGTTAATTGGGATTTGACTGGATATTTGGAGTGACTCAGAAACGAAAGTAATATCAAATGAGTCATTTTCCTCTACCTTGGTCTCAGTCTTACCTCTTGGCCAACAGAACACATCCTGACTTGCTGTCATAAAAGCTGAAGCCAAATAAATTAAAACCCAAGTGATGTGAGTTTGCAATGTAAGAGCTACACTTTTTCTACCTCCCTGCCCACAGCCAGTTCCTCATTTCTTCCATTGCCTCAATATTAAGAAATAAGCAGCTTTAAGAAATAAAATGGTTTTCCTGTAACCCCACATTAATGTCACAACATTCAAGTAACAGAAACAACTCCCATAGGTGCTAGCTGTTTGGAGTCACAGCTCCTAAATTTGCCAAGTCACTGGGGGTGCAGTTCTTAAAAGAGCCAAAAACGCTCTTTGTTAACCTATGAATTCAAAATTAAAATTATTTCTAATGCAATGCTTAAAATGAAAGCAGCTGTGCTAGATCGGGCACTAATGTCCATATATTCAGGCTCAAATCTAGTAACTCAGAAATGAGTTCAAGGATATTCTTTAAGTCATCATTATTCATGTCCATGAGAGGCTGCCATGCCCACTACAGAAGGCTCTGGAACAAAGGTGCATACACTGCATTACTGGGGCCCAGGATGCTGCCACTCTGCACCTAAGCTCTTATGCCAGTACAGAGACCCTGGTGACCTGGACCAACCATTTTCCACTTAGCTGAGACATTTTTAGTTGCGGGAAATACATGCTTCATTATTTGACTCATTGAAAGGGGAGAGGGTATTTCTTACACCTGCGAAAACCACAATGCAGTTTCCCCACTCACCCAGCAGCGTAGAGAATTTTCTCAGAAGCAGATAAATTGAAAGGTCGAGCCATCTTCCCCACAGAGCCTCCCCTCCCCCACAGATCTGGTGATGGGTTACATTACCCTTCCCCACAGAACAGCCTGCTGCAGCACCAACAGCATCCTCGGGCCACCAGAGGGCAAATTATTTGCTAACAATGCTGCAGCAGGAGCAGTCCTGACCTAGGCCCTCCTCCTACCCTAGCAAGCGGCCACACCCTTGGTACTGCCAACAGGAGGCTACTGCCCCCTGGGTCCAATCTTAACCTCCCCATCAGGTCTAACAAGTCCTAGAACCCCACCTGCAGTGTAAAAGATTTCAGTCTTGGGGCTGTGCAGTTTGTTTCCACTCTTATAGCCAAACAGCAAAGGCCTAAATCATCCACTCCCTGTCCGCCTGTGTCTGGAGGTCCCTGTTCTGGAAAGACCAGGAAGACCAAAGAGCTCCTGTTTCAAGTGGAGAGTTGCAAAGTAACATCACTAGTTACTTTGTAAACACTGCATCAGAATCCCTGAGGGGATTGGTTTCCAGGCCATGGTTGGTATTTCCAGAGCCTGACTCCCAAAGATTAACTGTACCATGTTTGGGGCTAGCAGGAAGAAGATGAATCAAGAAGTTTAGGCTCTCATGCTCAATTTTGGATTAAGTGCTCAGTGACCAGACCAATACGCTCATTTAGAGGCATTTCTTCAGGGCATCTCCTCAGACACTGCACTGAGTATGCAACATACACACTTAGGCACGTGCAGAGACCCATTCTTTCAAAAATCATGAGGAAAATGTTATTCCCAGTTTTCACCTGAGAAACTCAGGTCCAGAAGCTGAATTCCCTCATCAGTGTTCTCAATAAATTAACAAGTCAAACCTGATTCTAAAAGCCTGTTTACAGCTTCCCAACCTCTGTCCAGGCTGGGACCTTCGCTATCAGGTGTACTTTATTCAGGCCAGTGAGGACGACATCCTGGGTTTGGAGTATGCGGATTAAGCAGCCAAGGGATGCCTTCCTAGACTGGGTCTCTGGACCTTCAGACCGGAAGGTGCTTGCCACCTGGCGAGACCTCGTGAGGCTTCCTGTCCTCCCTCCCCCAGCACGAAGTTCGTACCTTCCTCAGAGCACTTACCAACGATAAATTTTATGTTCATTCCATCATTAGACTGTGAGCTCAGTGGGCTATGACCGATCTAGCCATCCCGGACTCCAACGCCCTCCCCGGGACAGTCCTTGACCCATATACTGTTTTTATTAAGAGAACGCGACAGATGTCCTGTCCTCTCCGTAACCTGCAGGGCCGCCCCACGCGTGTCCCCGCGTTCCACAACCAGGGCGCATTTGTTAAGGAACGCGGAGCAGAGGAGAGGAGCCCGCTGAGCGCCCAGGATGCCAGGAGGCCTCCGCGAAGCGGGTGGCGGCTTCTCGGGCCCCGACCTCGCCCCGCAAGGCCAGCGGTGCTGCGGGCAGGTCGCAGCCCGCTACGTGCAGCCAGCGGCGGCGGCGGCGGCGGGATGGGGCGCGCGGGCCCTCGCAGCCAGCAAGCGCAGTCGCGGCACCCTGCAGGGGCCGGGGCGAGCTCGAGGGCCCCGCTACTCCCAGGCCCTTGCAGGCTGGCGGGAGTTCGAGGCGGCCACCCCTTCTTCCCCTGCATCAGGAAAGGCCGGGGTTACGTAACCCTCTAACTGCGCCCGCGCCGCCGCTGCATCCCGCTGGCCGCTCAGCCCTGCCCGTCCGCGGCCCCGGCAGAGGCCGAGAGTGCCGGGCCCGGGAGGCCGTGATGCAGACGGGACGGGACGCGAGCACAGAGCGGGGTGGGGGCGGACGTGACCAGAACGGAGGGGCGGGGACCAGGGCAGCGAGGAGGGGGAGGAGGGGAAGGAGGGGTGCGGAGGAGCGGACGTGACCAGCATGGAGGGAGGAGGGGCAGGGATGGGCATGAATGGGGGAAGGGGTAGCAAGAGGGGGCCCGCACGCGGGAAGGGCGGACGAGCCTGCTGGAGGATGGGAGGAGAAATGGAGAAGTTGTGTCAAGGAGAGGTTACAGAGGGTTACAAAGCCAGCATCAGAGTGAGGGCAACATGAACAGGTTGAAGATGAAAGGGAAAAGGACGAGCATTAAGGAAGAGAGGGAGGAAACGAGCATGCGGCAGGGGCGGGAAGAAGAGGGAGAGGCAAGGATGAATCAGTTAGAAGAGAAGAAGGGAAGGGAGGCGAGGATGGAAGCAGATTGAGGAGGAGGGGAGGGGAAGGTGAGGGCAGGATCACAGTGAGGGTCAGGGATGAGGGCAGAGAAGGAGCTGGCTGACCCGTCTGTGGAAGAAACGGGCGCTGGGGACTTGGGCAGCGCAGGCCCCGGGCGCGAGCAGCCGCTCCCTATCCCGACCCGGCCGGCTCCGGGATGCGCAGGACCTCGCGCCGGCCCCTGGGCGCCGGCAGGCGGGCTGGGGGTCCGCGCTGGCCGGGCGGACGGCCGCCGGGCGGGGACGCGCGGCTCGGCCTCTCCCAGGGCTCACCTCCGGCGGCGTCCGGCTCGCGCTACCTTACAAAGCGAAGAGGTTGGCGGTCGCGCGATGCGTCGCTCCTGCCTGTGTGGGACTCTGCAGCCCGAGCCTCAAGGTTATCCCGGCTGCGGCCGCCGCGATCCCTCCGCCGCGCCGCCCCGCCCAATCCCGGCTGCGCCCGCCCCTCCGCGCCCGCGCGGGGCGCAGTCACCTTCAGTGGGCTGCGCGGCTGGCGCCAAACGGGCCGTCAGGTTGCCCTTTTGGAGGACTACATTCCGTGGCGGAAGGACACGGTGTAGCGGTACAGAGCCTTGACAGGCTCTGACGGCCAATGGGGAAGTGGCGAGGCAGCAGGATCCGCCCCCGGAGCTCCGGGGACCTCCCTCCCAGCCCCCCGGGCGCCCCGGCCACCTGTCGCCGCCAACTTGGGCAGCCGGAGTCCGGCTTCTCACCTGGCCCCCGGCCCAGGCCGCCCCAGTCGTCTGCGCCTCCTGGGCTGTGCCCAGACTCACGGGTCCCCGAGCAGCGTTCTTCTGGCCCCGCCCTGCCACTCCCCGCCCCACCCCGGTGCCTACCCCCGGCGCCCCCGGAGACGGCCGAACGCGAAGTTGGGGAGCCGCAGGCTCTTGGATGCTCGGAGGCCCGGGCTGCCTTCCGAGGGGCTCGGCACGAGAGCGGGTAGCGAGAACTCGGGAGGCCAGAGTGTGCCCGGAGCGGGAGCGCAAGGCCCTTTTGTTCTTAGGACTACCCATTGTCCCAGGGCCGGGGAACAAGGAAGGACAGTTGGGGCCTTGTGAATACTTTAGTAGCGTCTGGAATCTTGCAGAACCAGTGCCTGAGAGCAGAACGCAAATAGAAGCTGTTGACATTAGTGCAGAACTGACATCTGGAAATATCAAGTCAGAACGTTACAGCCGATAATCTATGCTGGAGTCAAGACTTATGTTTGCAACCTAGTCATGTATTTAAGTCAATATTGCTGGAGCTTTTCTTACCTTTTTCTACAAGGCATTTTCCAATTTCCCAATTATTCGCCATCCACCGGTAATGATAGCAGTTATCAACGAAGCAGCTGTTAACTCCTGCCGTCATTCAGCGAAGTTTTGAGAGCGAATACAATGTTGCACCATTCAAAATGTGAAAACTATTCTCTTAGGTTCTTTTTTTCTTTTCCTGGCAAATGAGACCAAATGGATGTGACCTGCTCATGCAGACATCCTGCCTGCAGCTGAATCACAGGCCTTCATTCGCTTCCTGTTAGCTCAGATAAGCGGGAAGGAGAAAGTGACAGCCTAAAAGTTAATTTGTTCAAAGTGAGATAAAACCTTTTAATTTCTTCTGTAAGCCATTTCTGGTCCCCTTTCTTGTAGGTGGGAAGTAAATGCTTGCCTATTAAGGTTGTGAAAGAACATGAAGTTGTTTTTTTTTTTTTTTTTTTGAGACAGAGTCTCACTTTGTTGCCCGGGCTAGAGTGAGTGCCGTGGCATCAGCCTAGCTCACAGCAACCTCAGACTCCTGGGCTTAAGCGATCCTACTGCCTCAGCCTCCCGAGTAGCTGGGACTACAGGCATGAGCCACCATGCCCGGCTAATTTTTTTTGTATATATATTTTTAGTTGGCCAGATAATTTCTTTCTATTTTTGGTAGAGACGGGGTCTCACTCTTGCTCAGGCTGGTCTCGAACTCCTGACCTCGAGCGATCCACCCGCCTCGGCCTCCCAGAGCTAGGATTACAGGCGTGAGCCACCGCGCCCGGCCAGAACATGAAGTTGTTGAGAGGAAAAAACCTACACACCTGCTCAGGGAGCGTCAGATTCCCCCCTATCCAGAGAGGGATGGCATAAATGGCTCTCTCGCTCCTGAGCTGAGGACAAAGAACAGTGGTGGACAAAACTGGGGGGTGGCAGGGATCTGGCCAGTGCTGGACTATGTTGTATTTTAAAGTTCTAAACCTAAATGTTCCTGAGATTGAAATACACGTGTATTAAACTGGAGAACTGCTCAGGCAAGCTATTGCCCTTCAGTTGTAGATTTTGTTCACCTGACAGTTATAAAATGCTGTCCATGAGACGCTGGCAGAGACTAATCCAGCATATCCTTGCTTACATTAGATGCACAGTGAAAATTTGTCATTCAATTTAAGGTAATGGCCCCTGTTTTGCTGAGAAGCAGCACAGTATATAAAGAGCAAGCTTGGGTTTCATCATATCTTTGTTTCAGTTCCATTAACTAGGTCTATGACCATGTTCTGTATATTAATGTGTGAGTTCCATTCCTTAAAAGTAAATTGAGGACAATTCCTGCTTCAAATGGTGGGTCTGATCAGATCATGCAAGTGAATGAGTCCAACATTGCCAAACAGGCATCCTCTTTCTTTGGGAATTGACAAGTCCTGGAGGGCTGTCTTTGTGTGAGGAGATATATATATGTTTTCATCCACAGTTCCTGGCCCACAACTCGGCATACCCCTTGTTATGGTCCTTTGTTATAATGCTGGGGCAGTTCAGGCCTCAGAAGCAGGCTTCAGAAAACAGAATCTCTCTCTCTCTGACCTTCTCCTCCCTCCTTTCACATGTTCCTCTTTCTCCCCAAGGCAGGAACCTTCCCTGCCTTTCTGTCTTGGAGCTGGCCATAAAGAAATTTTCTGACCCACCTTGCCTGACTGTGGGTCAGAAGACCCCCATTTCAGAAGGGGTCCTGCCCCGTACCTTGGAGGAAAGACCACTGCACAGAGGCGCCAGGAAGAATCTGAACAGTCTTGCTGGGTTTCCCTGCTCAGTCTATTAGTATCAGATCACACCCTTTCTGTCCGAGCACATTTCCATACAGTTGTCAGTCATGCCTACCCAGAGAAGTCTCCATGAAAGGCCCAAGAGGACAGGGTTCGGAGAGCTTCCGGATAACTGCACATGTGGAGGTTCTGGGGGTGGTGCACCCAGGGAGGACATGGAAGCTCCACACCCCTCCCCGGTAGCTTGCCCTATGCATCTCTTCATCTGTATTCTTTGGACATCCTGTATAATAAACCGGTAAACACAAGTAAGTGTTTCCCTGAGTTCTCTGAGCCACTCTAGCAAATTAAGCCAGAGTGGGAACCCCAACTTGAAGCCAGTTGGTCGGAAGTTCAGAAGGCCCAGATTGTTGGGGAGGGGTGGTCTTGTGGGACTGAGCCCTCACACACTGGCAGGCTTGTCAGTGTTGGATCTGACACTATCTCCAGGTGTCAGATTTGAATTGGAGGATACCCAGCTGGTATCCACAGCAGAACTGATTGTTTGCTTGGCGGGTGGGGAAAAAAAACCCACACATTTGGTCACAGAAGTCTCCTGGTTGATTGCTGTTGTGGTAGTGTGAGAACAGAGAAACACAGAGTTGGTTTTTCCACAAATGCCTTGTGACCAGTGCCAGAACATCTTCCTGAATTCAAGCTTGCCCTTTTCTAGACCATCACTCCTTTGGCCCTTTGACCCAGTAACAAGTAAACCCAGGGCTATAGGAAATTGGGGTTTCTGAAGGAGGACACAGACCCCCTTCCCCTAGAGCCAGCGCTTCCACTGTGCTCAATGACCTGCTCAGGATGGGAGGGAAACTGCTAGGTTCACTGGAGTGGGGTGAGTAAAGGCGTAGACTGCTGCCTTGTTTGGATTCTTGACCACAGAATCTGTAGCTTTATAGTTTAACTCTCTAAAGTCACTTGGAGTCCTTAGGGGGCCAGGTGTGTCAGCAAACCATACTGGCTCCAATCCTAGAGGCTAAAGACAAATTTCAGCCCTGGTGAGGAGGGTGAGAGTACAGGTTTTATCATCAATGACAAGACCTCTTGTCCTCTGCCTGAAACAGTAGTGTTCTGTCTCTCTGAGGACAACAGATTTCCGGGGCAGCCTACAGACCTTGAATGTCAGATTTAAAGCTGAAATACAGTGCTTATCACTTTGGACTTTATCTGCTCTTTCTAGAGCCAGATCAGGTGGACTTTTTATTTTTTTTTTGCCTTCCTTCAAACTCTTACCATCTCTGCCGGCCTACCAGGCATACCAGAGTTTCCACAGACAAACGCTGGAAGGAAGAGAAAGTTGGCTTTTTGGAGTTAGGGATAAACAGACACAGGCTATCTGGGTGGGAAAGGCAAGGGTTCGTGGAGGAGACATCTTGAGCTAGGCATGGAAAATTGATCAGGATAGAGATGGGTAGGGGAAGGCCATTTGCAGGAAAGGAACAATAAACAAATACTGAATGTTTTCTGAATGCAACTGTGTATCTAAATTTCCCCTGGCACCTGCAAAAATGCCTCATCAGCACTTAGCAGCAGGAGGGGAGAAGCTTAAGGAGTCCTTGGTCACGCTAATGGAAGTACTGCCTAAGCCAAGGTAACCCTGTCAGCCAATGTGACATCCAGCAATCTTTCTCTAGCCCTAAAATGCTAAGGTTTACTGGACAAAGCCTCCTTAGGGTGCTCTAATCTTATCCACCAAGCCACCCCCTTGAAGGCCCTGTGCTTTCCTTTTTCCCTACTTCGGGTGGGGAACATGTGGCCTTGATGAATCCAAATTTAATAAATGGATTTGTTCTGTGAAGTTTGGATTTGGTTGAGGGATCACAATTGGGGATCTGGACACATGTGGCCTTGAGGCCGCAGGCTCCGCAACCCTGTAAGGAGGGCAGAGACTGGAGCATCCCAACACACAGGATGTAGGGATGAAATGGGGCCTTGATCAAGATTTGGAAGATGAAGAAGGAACCAATGAACAATGGATCAAGTGCTCCCCTCCCTCCTGCTGCAATTCAATCAGCCTGCTTTTCCTTGGCACCAGAGTTCACCTATGTGTCTGTCCTTGTTCACTGGCTGCCGGCTAACCTGACTCACTTATCCCAGGAAGGACAGCTAGGACTAAGGAGACTTTGGGTCCTCTCCTAGGTAAAATAATTTTCGTAGGCAATACTTTAATTTAAAAGGGTGGCCCCTCTGGCCCATTGCAGGAGGAGGGGAGGTCTGAAGCATTTGAGGAAAGTCCTGTGTTCCAAAGGGGCCAATGCCCTTTCAAATGAACTGCAGCCTACCTTATTGCCACCCCTGCTGGGGGAGGACTACTCTAGGGGAATTGTGTGACCCATGAAGCTTCCTGTCACCCCCAAATTGGTTCCAGAAGCTGAGACATCCCTCAAACCTCTGCCTCAGAATCCATCCTGTGAGAAGCCTCAGTAAATGACTCAGCACCAGACTCCTTTCCTTCTCCCCAACAGCCAGAAGGAATGGCAGACTGAAGCAGACTCCTCCCTATTGGAGGGACACATCCTCACCACAAACTGAGTCATGGCCACACCCTGCCTGGATGGAAATTTACCAGAAGAGGGAGGAAGGGAAAGGTTAAACTCCAGGCGTTTTTAATTTCTCAATCCAGAAATCATAGCCATCTACTCTCTACCTAGGACTAATTAATAAAATAGTTCTTTTCCTGATCCTAGCCATAACCAAACATGGCCAGGTCTAAATGAAGCGAGGTGGCTTGAGTCTAGGACTATGTGAAAGGTAGGAGGCCACTGCCAACCTGTATGTGCAGTATTTCTAAGTCTTGGCCCCGGGGAAGGATGATGCCTTGTTACTTACACCTGGCTTTCACAGGCCCCAGCTCTCCCACCTCCCAGGCAGCAAGTCCCAGGTGGGGGAAAGGGGCAGCCCTCCCTCAATTTCCCCTCCAGGGTGTGGGAGGGTTTCTCTCCAGAAACTCAGGGCCCCACCCAGCAAGTTTCCCTTCATTCACTAGAATGAAGGCATTCTAGTGTTTGTGGGGTTTTAACGAGCTTTGTTTTACCTCATATATATTTGAATTTTATAAGATATGATTATCTGCAGCTTTCAAACTTCAGATCCAAAAAGTCCTATTGCTTTTCTGTGGAACACTATGAAATGGTGTATTTAATTTCATTACAATTTTATTGTTATAAAAAAGACCATTATTATGCATAATGCTATTAAAAAGAGTGACACTCGTGAGGCTAGCTCAGCTGTTTGAGTCTTTCTGGTAATACACACTATTTGTTCATTCCTTCTCATTCCATCATTTGCTAGTACTTTCTATATCAGATGCCAGTGATACAGAGAAATTATAAGAAATGCTTACAACTGAGAAAAATCTATTAACAATTTCTGAAATTGAACAAAAGTGTTGTTATACCATTTCAGTAGTGACATACCTAGGTTCAGTTGCTGGAACACCAGTGGGAACAGTTTGAGAACGTCTAGGGAACTAACAGTGAGTAAAAGCTCAGGTTCTGGTTTAAGAGGTAAGGTGAAGAGCTCACACTGGGCAGATCTGGTTAAAAACAGCATTGCCACAAATCAGCTGTGAGACCTATACACATTATTTAAGATCTCTAAAGAAAACCTATTTCTTCCAGCTTTCTTGTCGGGTTTAAGTGAAAAAATATTTGTAAAGTTAGAAAGGCTAGAACCAGAACAGCGATTCTGGAGTCAGGTTGCCTGTCACTAGCTGTGGAATACGGCTAAATTACTTATCCTCTGTGCCTGTTTTCTCATCTACAAAACAGGAATAATAGCACCTACTTCAATGGCTTCATAGGCTTATTGTGAGAATTGTGAGTCAATACATGTAGAAAGTTTATAATACCAAGTACCTAGTAAGTAAATTGTTAGCAAATTATTAAAGTGCTTAGCATAATGCCCAGCACTTATCTAGTAAGAATTAAAAATGTTAGCTATCTCTGATACTACAGAGATGGGCTGCCAGGGTCCTCCCAGGAGGCAGGACTTTTGGTTAGAGTGGGCTCAGGGATAGGGTCATTTACTTGGTGAAGAGGTATTTCTCCTAGACCTCAAACCAGAATGGGGAAAGAGAGTCTTGGGAGATTTGTAGAGTCAGAATCAAGAAGGGGTGAAGAAGTCTAAGAAACAGCACCTAGGGGGATAGACCTTAAGAATAGTATTTGCACATTAAAGCAGGTCAAGAACTACAAAACAGCATAAGGTAACCAGGCAAGAAGGTACCTCTGAAGTATGGTGAAGGTAATGAAAGACAATAGGTAGTCTAGGGCAGGCTCTGTAAATCAAGAAGCTATGCTAGAGTAGGAAAACCTATCCTTGAAAAGCCAGGCTTGTCTAATGTATTTTGTATTCTCTGTGCTTATATTCCTGTTTTTCTTTATTATTATTTCATAAAATATTTGGACATGTCCAACTATCTCAGCTATGCTTAGAAGAAAGGGTTTGGGGTACATGTTGCACAGCCTGAAGGGCCAGCAGAAGGCTTGTCGTGGTAATACCAACAGGGAGATGGAATTCACTGATGTAGCTGCCTTCCTTCACCACCCTGCTAACCTTAGAGAATATGGGTTTTGTTTCATTAAGGGAAGCTACATTCCCTTAGAATGTCTTTACAGATTTCAAGTTAAAGACCAATGCAACTTCCTGCTCCTGCCAGCTGTCCCCCAACCTCACTTATCCCAAATAACTAGGAGAAGGAAGAGGGTAGGGGCCCAGCCCTTGAGAAACAGAGCAAAGGAGACTGGGCAGGTTTTGTGCAGAAAGCAGGAGCCTATCCCTGAGCTGCTTTGGCCTCCACAGCCTTTTAAATCTTGACTAACAGTCACTAGTGGTATTCTATATTCTCAGTTTGTTTCATCTGCATAACTGGTAAGTTTCCTTTTAATCCATTGATTAAAAAGCTGACACAGCTGTAGTATACTACACTAAACGGACTCAGCTTTGATTCCATGCAACATAAATAGTCCCAACCCTCAGGATATTCCACTCTCCCCACCCCCACCCCCACTTGGGGGCTTGGAGTAGGTGCTGGGCCAGGCTAGTCAGACCACAGTGATCATATCCAGTCCACAGCACCTTCCATTTTATTGTTTTATTTACAAACAGGGTGAAGTCAACTGGGAAAATCAGGGGTTGGAGTCAGTCTGGGCCATCCAAATGTAGAGTGGTTCCTGGGTCAAGTTCCACCATGAAGGCCACCTCTTCTTTTTCTTGCCCCCTTGGTAATGGCCCTTTAATTCCTCAGGGCAGCCTCACTGCACCTGAGCCCTTTTATGAGGGCAGATGGATCCTGGGGGAACAAGGGTGGTACGAGGGCTGGGGCCCCCTCAGTTTGTGTAAACCTGAGTTCCGATCACACGCATGATTTCCTTCTGTATCTTGGGGTCCTGAGTATTTATGTTGGCATCGCCCACCTGACCATCCTCATATCTGCCAAAGATAGGGCAAGTGTGAGCATAAAAGGGAGAACAATATCAGAATGTGAACCAGTAGAACTGTATTTCAAGGTGTGGCCATCCCATCCCAGAATTTAAAGCCCTTTCTCGCTACTCTTCAGAGAGGAAGGGATTCAGCTTATCTAGTTTCCCCTAGACAGACTTTGATGATCTATACCCACTCCTATCCTCCAAGAGGAAAGTCCCAGTGCCAGCTCCACTCAGGTAGCCAGACATAAATCTCAGATAACAGAAACAGACTTTCCCAGTAGTCACACACCATCACACCCCCACTCTCACTCCCCCACCCTCACTCCTCAAGTAATCAATAGGGTCCCTCCTGGACTCACACAAAGAAGAACCGTGTGCAGACATGGTCAGATACAGGGCACACCCAGATGTTCCCATGCTTCTGGAGGTCCTTGGATGTAATCACTGGGAAGAAGGAGGCCAGAAGTCATAGAGATATAATGTTTAAGGCACAGAGTCCAGGCAGGAAAGGGAAACCATGCTGTTTCAACATCACCCTAGGCCAGATCATATGCCAAAGTTGCATCAAAAATAAAGGGGGATCCAAAAATACAGGGCATGGGTAAGCTACCTACCTTCACAAAGTGCTATACAGTTTAGATTCCGACTCTGCAGGAACCTTGACTGAATGGATCGGGTCTGGAAGAGAAGGAGGCAAAGGAAAGCAGACAGTTACGATTTTCCCTAGAGAGGCTGGTTAGCTGCTGCTGATTGGGGGTGGGGATCAGGGATATCCTGGGTGCCCAGCCACCCACCAAACTTTTGCTTTCCCATAATCAGTCTGGATGGGGCCACAGCTTCCATCTTTGCATTTTTATCTAACTCAGCCTCTGCTTTCATACTTATGACTGAGGCCACATATGACTCTGGAAGTGTGTGCAACTTAGAATATACCTGATTCCTTTAAATGATCTTCAAATCATCGTCCCTGCCCATTGTTTCCCTACCCATCTCTTCAAGCGAAAACAGCCCCAGGGAAGGGTCCTGCCTCTTAGAGCAGGGCCAACTGATACCTGGGGGATGGTATTCATCCTGTTATATCTCTGGACCAGCTCATCCTTGGAGGGCATCCTGTGCTGTCCTTTTCCCATTCCTGTCACAGAACAACAAACCCAGTTCATTCATCCATTCCTTAATCAAATATTTATTGAAGTGCCTACTACGTGCCAGCACTGAGCTAGACACATGGCAATACAGTAGAGAATAAAACAAACAAGGTATTTGTCCCCACAGAATTTAGTCTGGTGGAAATTACAGGCAAGAAATGTGTAATTATAACACAGCATGGTAAGGGTTGTGATGGGGAGAGAAGAGAGCACTGTGTGAGCCAGAGGAGGGGAACTAGCCTACCCCAGGGGTTTGGAGGAGGCATCCTGGTGACGGCTAGGCTGAGAACTAGAGGATTAGGAAGAGTTAATTAAGTGAAAGGGGGTGGGGGAGGGAAGTATCCTAGGCAGAAGTAATAGGATATAAAGGCCTGAGGGAAAGATAAAGCACTATGCTTTAGTTGGTACAGAGAATAGTCAATGGCAGAGAGAGAAAAGATGTGGAAGAGGTAAGCTAGGATCAGATCAAGCAGGCCTTGCAGGCCATGTTAAGGCAACCACAGTTTATCCTCAGAACACAAGGGAACCACTGAAGAGTTCTAAGATAGGGGAGCAAGATAGGAAATGAGGGGCCCAGGAGAGAGTGAGATATCAACACTTCAGCATCACATGCCAGGCTGAGTGAAATGAGTGGAGAGGAAGCAAGCAGAGCAAGTCAGATCTTGTCTAGTCTCCAAGTTACATAAAAAACCTGACCAGTCATTCAAGAGAAAAGGAGACAGCACAGCACAGTTAAGCGATGAATAATTTTCCACAGGTAATCACAATGGCAACCACCTTGAAGAACTTTACTTCCTTCGGCAAGCCTTCCCAGACTTGAGAAAGGAGTGCTGCTTCCCTCTAGTTTCCACATTATCTAAATCCATAAATCCTCTGCTATCCTTACCCCCTACTGAATAGCCCTGTTCTTAGATTTACAGACTCAACCTGGATTTTTCTTATTTAGATATAACACGGTGCTTGTGTGCCTCTACTCCCAACCCAACTCTTTTTGGCTTGAGGATAGGAATTCAGTCTCTGTACTCAACTTTTTCACAGGCCCAGTCTTATGAGAGTTAGGGACAAAAGTGTGAGTGTGAGACAGAGAGACACAAAGAGAGAGAGAGAATGAGACTGAGGAGATGCATGAAGATGCAAATAATACTATTATTACAGGCCGAAAGCACTCTCACTGTTCTAGTCTGGAACTTTCTATCATTAACTCCACTCTGCCTCAATTCTTGGTTTTGTGATAGCCATGTGTATAGAGATGGGGGTGGTGGCTATTGAAATGACATTCTTTAGTATTCAGGCTGTCAACTCATCATGCAGTTACACTGAAGTCTCACAACAGATTCAGAGCCTGAACAAAAATCAGGACAATGAGAGCCTCAAGGCCTACTTGCCAATTTCTTCCTCTTATAGGATAGATACTCAAAACCCTTCTATTTCTACCTTCTCCATTAGCCTTAACTAGTTTCAGCTCTCCATCCAAACATCATGGCCTTCTCAACACGGGCGTATCAGTGACAAGGTTCTAAGTGAAATTCCCACTCAGGTTCTACTTCAGGGGAGGCAGACAAGGGGATGAGAATAATCTGATTTCTATGGCAGGTCTTAGAGATGGCCCTTATGATATAACCCAAATCTTGTCCCACCCCAATCCTATTGCACACTGTCCTTTCCATACTGACCCAATGATCTTCTGTCACTTTCTTGAGACCAGACCCTGAGACCATGGTGGCTAGAATAATCCCTGGATGCTGTGTGTCCCGAGTATGCACTTATCAGAAGTCCCTAAACAGAACTAACCCAAACATGGAGTTTACCATCTCCTTTCTCACTGTCCTTTATTTCAACCTGCACACTACAGCCAAGTCACTGGAGACTCCACTGGTTAAATGAACTCTATTTACACCAACCCACGCCCTTAGAAGGCATCCAGTGCCACTAAGCTAAAGGTATGCTGAGGTAGAAAAAATAGAAAACCAGAACAGGGGAGAAGAAAACATACAAGACAGTTGGTCAAATGCTGGAGTAACTACAGTAAGTGGAACACCTGCCACATATGCCCCCCTACCACATTACAGAGACTCTCACCTATCTATGAGACCACCCAAGACCCAGTCATTCAAGCAATGGCTACCCTAGCCTAGAAGTTAGGAGACTTGGACTCCAGTCCTAGCTCTGCTACTCACAGCTCTGTGACCATGAGAAAGTCATTTAACTTTTCTGTATGTATATCAGCTTTCTTATCTGTAAATTAATATGGAATTCTCAGCAGGGGTGGGGACCCTGCAGCCTCGGGGCCACACGTGGCCTTCTGGATCATTGAGTGCAGTTTTTAGACTGAATCCAAATTTTACAGAACAAATCTTTGTATTAAAAGGGGTACAGCAGAGAAAGATGAAGCTTTTCTTGCCTCCTTTGGGGCTTAAAAAAGACTGGTGATGGGGCTTAAAAAAGATTGGTAATACAGAGTCTCACTCTGTCACCCCAGGTAGAGGGCAGTAATGTCATCATAGCTCACTGCAACCTCAAACTCCTGGGCTCAAGTGATCCTCCTGCCTCAGCCTCCCACGTAGCTAGAACTACAGGCACACGCCCCAGCGCCCAGCTAATTTTTCTATTTTTAGTAGAGACAGGGTCTTGTTCTTGTTAGGCTGGTCTCGAACTCCTGAGTTCAAGTGATCCTCCCACCTTGGCCTCTCCTAGTGCTAGGATTACAGGCATGAGCCACCGCTGCTGGCCTGAAAAAGAACAATCTTGAAATTAGAAGGTTGCAGGTTCCCCATCCCTGGTAGATGATCTATACCTCCAATGGTAAAGGCCTATGGTATTTTGTATTTTTATCAATCACCCTTTGAGACAGAGAGAAGAATGGTGTCTATTATGGTTTTATGTAATCAGTAAAGTGATGAAGAAAGACAAGTAGGCAATAGAGATTCCTGGCTCTATCTGGTAACTAAAGGTATTCAGGCACTTAGTGGTAAACAAAGGCCAGTGAGAGAAGAGAGCAGGAAAGAGAGGGAATAGGGAGAAAATAAGGAAGAATCTTGTGGGCACCAAGAAGCAGGATAACCTCTCACTACTCAGATAATAACAACAGCTTAATCAGAGGGATGCTAAGGCTGGGCCAAAGATAAAAACTGAGGAATCGAGACAAAGAAACCAAAAAGGCTATCCCAACCCCACCCCTACCCTGGACTCCAGGTGCACAGAGTAAGACTCACTCACACATTCAATAAATGTTTACTGGGCACTTACCCTATGTGAATTAATCATAACCTGTTTCATGACACATTATCACTTTTTAATAGGACAATGAATACCCAGAGACCCAATCCAAGAACTAAAACATTGCCTGCCTCCTCTTGGGAGGTAATCACTATCCTGAAATTTGAGTTCTTATTCCCTTGCTTTTCTTTCTTTAGTTTTACACACATGTGCCTATTAATTTTGTTTGCTTTTGAATAATATAAAAAAGGAACCATAAATATACTATATGGTCTTCTCGGACTTGCCTTTTATTTTTAGTTAGAGACAGGGTCTTACTCTGTCACCCAGCCTGGAGTATGCAATCATAGCTCACTGCAGCCTTGAACGCCCAGGCTTAAGCGATCCTCCTGCCTCAACTTCCTGAGCTGCTAGGATTACAGGCATGAGCCATGGTGTCCAGCAATTGAACATATTACTAAGATTTTTCCATGTTATTGCGTATCAACGATGTTTGTTCATTTTCATTGCTAAATAATAATCCATTGTTAGAATATATAAAAATATTTATCCATTATCCTCATGATAAGCATTAGAGATGATTCTAAGATCTGCTGATTCTAAGATTGCTTCGGACCTTCCTGTACACATCTTTTGGTACACTCGTGCAGAAACTGAAATGCTGGGTCCCAGGAATAAAACTGCTCAGATTGATGAAGTGAAATCAAATTGTTTTACAAAATAGATGTACAAATTTATATCCCTGCAGGCAATAAAGGAGATCCTGCTGATCTACAACTTTTGGTACTATCACAAGTGTTGTCAGATTTCTTAATTTTTGCCAATCCACATAGATACTAAATTGTGAGTCATTTTGGTCCTGATTTTACTTCTCTATAAATAAAGGTTGAGCAGCTTTTCACATTTTCTGGACACTTCTTCAGTGAAATACCTGTTCATGTCATTTACTTATTTTTCTTTTCTTTTAGGTTGTCTATTCTTATTGATTTGTAAGAATTTTTAAAATACATTTTTTAAAATATATTAAAAGTGCCTCCCAAAGCACTGGGATTGCAGGTGCGAGCTACCATGCCCAGACTAAAATACATTTTTATTACTAATCTTTTTGTGGTTATATGTGCTGTAAATGTCTTCTCCCAGTTTATAGCTTATCATTGCACTTTAAGGAGTCTTCTGATGAACAGAAGCTTTTAACTTTAATAAAGTCAAATTCACCAATCTTTTATGATACATAATTCCATCTTTTTCTATTCTCTAGAAGATTTTGTAACAAGATTATAATAATTTGTTCCTTGAAAGTTTGGTTTAAGATTCACTTGTATGGGCTTGGTGGAGTATGTTGTGTTTTTGTGGAAAATTTTAAGCTATTTCAATTTCTTTTATAGTTGTATAGCTATTTGGGTTATTTCCTCTTGAGTCAGTTTTGTGAAGTTATATTTTTCTAGGAACTTATCTATTTTATCAAAGTTTTCAAATTACGGGCATAAGGTTTACAGAATTATCTTTTTTTTTTTTTTTGAGACAGAGTCTCACTTTGTTGCCCGGGCTAGAGTGAGTGCCGTGGCATCAGCCTAGCTCACAGCAACCTCAGACTCCTGGGCTTAAGCGATCCTACTGCCTCAGCCTCCCGAGTAGCTGGGACTACAGGCATGAGCCACCATGCCCGGCTAATTTTTTTGTATATATATTTTTAGTTGGCCAGATAATTTCTTTCTATTTTTAGTAGAGACGGGGTCTCTCTCTTGCTCAGGCTGGTCTCGAACTCCTGACCTCGAGCGATCCACCCGCCTCGGCCTCCCAGAGCTAGGATTACAGGCGTGAGCCACCGCGCCCGGCCTCAGAATTATCTTATCAGCCATTAAAATTCTGCTAGGCTGGGCCCAGTGGTGCACACCTGTAGTCCCAGCTACTCAGGAGGCTGAGGGGGGAGGATCCCTTGAGCCCAAGAGTTCAAGAACAGCATGGACAGCATAGTGAGACTCCATCTCTTAAAAAAGAATTTTTACTGTATCTACAGTTATACTGCCTTTTCCATTCATTATATTATTTAATTGTGCCCCTTTCCTTCTTAATCAATCTAACCAGGGTTATCTGTTTTGTTTTTTCTTTAAAAGAATCTTTTTTTGGCTTTTTTGGTCCTATATATTGTACTCTTTTTATTTCATTGATTTTGGTTCTTACCTATATTATCTCATTTCTTCTACTTTGGTTTAATCTGTTGTTAGAGACTTTTTTAGTTCTTTGATTCTTGCACTAAATTTTTCTTGTAACAGTTACAATTACTGCAGAATACTAGATAACCTATAAAGAATCTAGCACAATCCCCTTCGTATGGTGAACACACAACTATGTGGTGGCTATACCTTACATACGGAGACTACATCGAACAAGAACAAAAGCAGACTGAAAAGGAACTAAGAAGACATGAACCAGAAAGACAGAGAGAGGTCTAAGTTGGATTCCTTTTCCAAGTTGGGATCATCTCCCGATTAAAATCTGAACCTCATTCATGTCTTTAGAATAAAATGCTTTCTCTTCTATTCAGTGTGATTAATATAATACTGTATGATTATAGACAGTTTAAATTTTAAAATATGGTTGACAGATAGAACAACATCTCCAGAAATATAAGCCAATGGAAAGTACCCAAACCTTCAGGAGTATTCACACATAAACTCACATGCTCATGTGCATACATATATAATAGCCAACACAAAAATGTGGTCTACAAAAAGCCTTGTTATCTCCCAGTTATTCCTCAACCCTTTCCCAGAGGCAAGCCCCTACAATAAATAAAACAATAAATAAAATTATTTTAACAATAATTGTCCTCCCCTTGTAAAGAATCTAAATTTCTAATAAGAAAATGTAGAGAGACAGGCTATTTATCCGTGACTTGGGAGAGAGCTGACATGGACCAAGTATCTATGATGGGGGAGACAGCACAGATCATGTGTTCACAAATGGATGCAATGTAAATACAGTCAAGGTGGCCAGGGAATATTTCTTACCTGAGTATCCAAAGGAAATACTGGAGATGGGGCTCAGGTAGATGCCTTTGCCATAGGCTGCTCCATGCAGCTTGCAGGGAAACACCAGGATGAGCAATATGAGCCTAGGCTCTCCGATGGCTATATATTAGGCAGCCACAAGGCTTATCCAGCCCTCTGTCCCTCCATGTACCTTCTCACTCATTCAAATAACTCTAAGCACCTACTCTTGAAAAGCTGACTGGTTGAGAGGCAGATGCAGGTTAGCCTGCCTGCCTATGAAATACCAGATATTGACGCCTTGGAGAGTGGGGAGTGGCAGAGCCACTGAATCGGTCCTTCAGCATCCACACTCCTGTCCCCAGGCCTTACATATGCAGATTCCAAAAAAGAGGTACTATGGAACAGGTAGCCAGGAGGGACAATACCCATTCCCTGGAGTCTCTCAGGGCAAAGAAACAAGTCTCCCATATCAACTCTTTGAATGAAGAGCCACATGAATGAAACGCTCTAATAGGTTAATTCATCACAGTGGCTGCAATCAGCAATTCCATATTCCTGCCTACAGGTACATTCCCATTCCCAAAACCACCAAAAACAGCCTGAGATCAAATATACAACAGCCACATTCACTCTATACATATAGTTCCACGTTCCTCTCTAAGGAAGCCCTCAAGACAAGCTAGGCTTGAGGACGCTGAGTAGTCTAGAGCAGTCTATCCCAAAACTGTGTGGGGCAGAGAGGGGATGGAGAGAAAGGAAAGGGGCACAGCCTCACCTGCAGTTTGGTGTAGGATGCATTGACCAGCCCATTGCGCAGGATCGAATGCCAGTTCTCAATGTGGGACCCACTGTAAGGCAGGGCAGAATACATGTCTCCTCATGGTATGAGGTTCCCAGGAGCACTTCCAAGACTGCCAATCCCACCCATCCTCACCCACACAGGACATGAAGATGGACAGAGATACACCTAGTAATGGACATGCACATGGGTACAGTCACAGGCACGCAAGATACGTGTGCGTGTGGCTAAACCCTACATCTTTATTTCCAGTTTTCATCCTCTCTTCTGTGCTTCAGCTAATCCCATCCTAAATTCTCAAATGCTGGTTCCGTATTTTCTTTTGCCTATTCTTCTGATATTTCAAACTCAACAAACTTATCACTGCTCCCATATATGGCTTCTAATTCTGACTTCACGTTCTATTTTAAGAAAAAGGTACAACCACTCCCTCTAAGTTACCTTTAATACCTCTCTTTTTCTCTCTCCCATCTTACAATTAGGCATAAATTGTAGATTTTCTTTCTAAGCAGCTTTCACATCTATCCCCTCCCATCTGTTCCTTCAACCGTATCTTTTTATATGTAAATATTATTTTTCTTCAACTACATCATAAGCAGTTTGGGAATAAAGACCACATCATACTTATCTTTTTATCTGCCACAGCACCTACCACAATAGCATTTAATAAGTATTTGCTGACTAGTGGATGCACACAGGTAACACAAACTCATATACCTCAAGAGCACTCTTCCCGCCCCCTCCCCCCCACTGCCCAGCCCCCAGCCTCCTCACTGGAAGGCAAAGGTGCTGCCGTAGAGCTTCTTGGCGGTCCGGAACCGAGCCTCCTTGGCAGGAGGGCTGCTCAGCAGGAGGAACTGGTGTGAGGTGTGCATGAACTTCAGCTGCTGCCCAGGGTGGGGGTGGGATCAGGAAAACAGAGCAGAAATCGAGATCAGGGAGGGAAGGGTTGCACTGACCCCACACAAGGGAAACATGCTAAGGCCCAAACCCTATGTTGATGGACAGAGCTAACCAGGCAGATCTAGACCAATATGGTTAACTGACTTAGACCCCCTCACCAGAAATTTAAGAGTTTAGAGGCAAAATGGTCACTTACCCTGCTGAGAGGTAGTTTGACAATGTGTGACCTGTTGCTAGAGATGATCCTGGAAAGAAACAGAAAAAAAAGGAAAGGACAGAATGTTACATATACATACACTTTACCTATGTGGTTGAGCTGTCCTGAAATAAGCAGCCTTCCTCAGCCCTTGCGAGAACAAGCAAGGATTCCTGGGCCGGGAAAATGTCCAGCTCACTATCTGGATATTCCTTTTGATACAAAATGTAAAAGGGAAGCTACCGATCAGAGATCAGCTAGCTACTGGAGAATTAAACAATGGATGAAAGAAAGGGGTGGGAGGTGAGCTGCTACATCTAGGGAGAAAATGATACAACAAAAGGAAGAGCACAAGAAGTCACCTACAAAAAAACAAAAAAAACAAAAGAGGTCTAAATTACGATGGTGACGATTTATACCTGGGATTTAGACTCAGACTCAGAACTGGGGCTCAGGAACCATCCTGCCTGAGCTCACAGGAAGCCTAAAGGCTCTCGGGGATTGGGAGGAATGTAGAGAAAGTTACTGTCTAGGCTGGAGAACGAAATAGAAGTAACTAGAATGATTGTCCTGAGGAGTCAGAACAGATCAGACTGTGTATAGGCTGAACTCGGAGGATAGGAGAAAACAAAGGCATAAAACCTTGAGGGCTCGGCAAGAGAGCACTATCTCCTACAGCGGACACAGTTTGGTTTTTCTGTGCCTCATCCATGTACCTGTGGGGCCACCCTGGATGGTCTACGCCTAGTTATTCCTCAGGCTGAGAGGGAGGGAGCTGTTGCACTGAGAAAGTACTGATGTCAAAGGCTGGCTAGGAATACGGGGGCAGGCTAGAAGGGGAAAGCTATGTCAGGAAAACAGAAAAGAAGTCAAGGTCAGGGAGGGAGACAGTAGGGAATAGTCAGAATCCGTGCTAAGAGCAGGGAATAACAACAGTGCCTCAAGGCTCTGGACATTCTACATCATCTGGGAAGGCCCTGAGACAGGGGTAGGGTGAGACAGACCTCTCTGGATGCACAGAAAACTTACTGAAATGAACAGTGTTAATTCCTACATGCAAGGGACACTCAAAAACCTATTGGTGGTGACTATATTTAATAACAATGTATCATATTTTCGAAAATCATGGAGAGAATAGATTTCCAAGGGTTCTCACCACAAAAAATACATGTGAGATAATGCACGTTAATTAGCTCTACAGAGCCACTCCACAATGTACACATATTTTGAAATATCACATTATACACAATAAACACAATAAATAGATAAAATTTTCATTTGGCAATTTATTTATTTATTTTTATTACGAGTTCGGGGTCTCATTCTTGCTCAGACTGGTCTCGAGCTCCTGAGCTCAAGCAAATCCTTGCACCTCAGGCTCCCAGAGAGCTAGGATTACAGGCGTGAGCCACCACGCCCAGCCTTCATTTGGCAATTTAAAAAATAAATTAATTAAGAAAACAAAAAAAACCTATTGGGAAACATGGAACACTAAGAACTTGAGAAATCATGTCAGAATTTGTGAGCCTTTATAGGATCTGAGTTCTTATCAAGGTAAGGAGTAACAATAGAACTCCAAGAAGCAGTCATACAATCTATAACCTTGGAAAGGATGCTGACACCGTCTCTAAGAGAAGGCATAGGCTCCATGTCCAACGCCTCTGTCCCTCCTCACACCCTAGAAAGGATAAGCCATGCTATCCATACCACTGCAGGAGAGGATGGGCCAGGGGATCCAACTTGTCCATCTGCTTCTTGATTTCCAAATATGAGCCCTGTAAGACAATGGCCACACGGTTATCTCCCAGGAGAGGCGGGTGCCCTCCCACCTTTCACAGCCTGACTATCAGAGCCCAGGGCAAGGTAGGCACCAAAGGCCACGGAGAGGAAAGGAGAAGAGGGGGTTCCCACCCTCAAGGAGCCCCAGTCAGGTTGGGAAGACTCATAAATAAATATGAAAATGACTGAAGATGCTTACAAAACAACATGCAGGTGGGTCTCCCTCATTTTATGCAATTCCTACAGCCCTAAAAAGTTGATTCTAAATCAAAAAATAAATAAAATCAATGTCCCAGAAAGATTAGGCTAAGGAATCCTGTGATAAATCTTTACAGAAAGCAAAGAGTCCTTCTGACAAGTAAATCATCCCTCATAGGTATGTCTTTTGTGTTAATCTGAACTGTGATATATAGGATTTGCTGAGAAGAGGCCCACCTGTAAATGTGAGTACAAATGAATGTCTATTCATGCAGAGATTGCAGACGAGGGGTGGGGAAGTCTGGTGAGGGACAGCCTTGAGTCAAAGGATGGTCACTGCTCCATGTGGCTGCCCCACCCCTAGAAGGATAGAAGATGTAGGCCCCTGGGGGTCTAGTTCCTTACCTCCAAGACCCCCTCCTCTCCCTCCCAATCCCACTTCTCTAATTCCCTAAGAACTACGGGAAAACATTAACTATGAACAACTTGTGAAAGAATTAGCAGCAAAGGTAAAGGTTGAGAGCAACACTAAGACTGAAGAGAATAAAGAGAAGTAACAGAGCTAACAAGACAGAGAATAAGAATTGGAAAGGTTAAAGAAGGAAGACTAAAAAAAAATACAGTGAGGAATTTGAGTAGCTTCTCTAAATCCTCATCCTACTCCCACAAATTACAAGCAGAATAAGGCATTTGAGCTGGGCAGGCAGCAGGGAAGGGACAGACAGAAGGCAGAATACCTGGGTCATCTCCCGAATGGACATCACACTATCCAGAGCTTTCTGAAGCCGCTCATAATTCTTCTTCTGTGGAGAATCAATGGGAAGAGAAGAACCAGATGAAGGATAGAGGACAGTAAGGATGTGATGAGAAGGAGGCCCAGAGACGTACAGAAGAAGTCCAGGCCCACGGAAACAGGGCAGTGTGTCATCAAAAGAACACAGATTTAATGTCAGACGGTTCTGGTATAATAGGCTAATCCTCTTTTACCAACTGGGAGTAATAGAGTAAGTTACTTGACCTCTTAGAACCTTAGAATTCTTCTTTGCAAATGAAGATAATTTCTACCACCCTCATAGAAATGTTCTGAGGATTAAATAACATTTATAAAGAACTCAGTATAGTACCTGATAATATAGTAATGACGGTAATATGAGGTACTGTGCTGAGTAATTGTGATGGTTAATTTTATGTGCCAACTTCACTGGACCATGAGGTGCCCAGACTTTGGTCAACCATTATTTCTGGGTGTGTCTAGTCTATACGGTATTTTTGGTTGAGATTAACATTTGAATCAGTAGACTGAGAAAAACAGATTGTCCTCTAATGTGGAAAGGCCCCATCCAATCAAATGATGACCTGAATACAACTAAAGGGCTGAACCCCACCCCTCGAGTAAGATGGTACTCCTCCTGCCTGACCATTTGATTTGGATTGTGAGTCTTTTCCTGCCTTCAGATTAGAACTAAAAACCTGGCTGCTCTTGGGTCTTGAGCCGGCCAGTTTTCAGACTAGAACTTACACCATTGGCTCTCCTGGGTTTCAGGCCTTCAGACCAGGACTGAAACCACACCACTGGCCTTCCTGGGTCTGCAACTTGCCGACTATAGACGGTGGGACTTTTCATCCTCTATAATCATGTGAGGCAATTTCTTATAATAAACCTCTCTTTCTCTCTCTCTATATATATATCCCCTGTTGGTTCTACTAATCTGAAAAACTCTAAAACAGTACTTTACATACATTATCTCTCATTTTTATAACAATCTCCAAAACAAATACTATCCCTTTTTTACAGATAAGGAAATAAGGAAACTGCCGGCCATGGTGGCTCACACCTGTAATCCTAGCACTCTGGAGGCCGAGGCGGGTGATCGCTCAAGGTCAGGGGTTCGAAACCAGCCTGAGCAAGAGCAAGACCCTGTCTCTACTAAAAATAAAAAGAAATTATCTGGCCAACTAAAATATATATATATAGAAAAAAATTAGCCAGGCATGGTGGCGCATGCCTGTAGTCCCAGCTACTTGGGAGGCTGAGGCAGTAGGATCGCTTAAGCCCAGGAGTTTGAGGTTGCTGTGAGCTAGGCTGATGCCCCGGCACTCACTCTAGCCCGGGCAACAAAGCAAGACTCTGTCTCAAAAAAAAAAAAAAAAAAAAAAAAAGGAAATAAGGAAACTGAGGTTCAGTGACTTGTCTAACACCATTCAACTATGGAGTAGCAGAAACTCAAATGGAACCCAGGTCTGTCTGGCTCCAAAGCCTATATTATTCCCTATCATAATGTAATTAATATTAATTCTTCTCCCCCTCCTGTGATAAACTTAGCTATTTACTCATTGAAACAGCTAAATCCCTGGGTTCAAGAGTTCCCAAGAAACAAATGTTCCTTCCTTTTGTCCCTTATTCCTAGTTGGAATAAGACCAGCCCATCTGTATAAATTTCACATACACTGGAATGACAGCCCATAGTCTCCCCCTACCTTTTACCATTTTGGTTCATTAGCCCTTTCTTCCCAAGTAATTTATACCTTAGGGTTAAAGGCCAGAGTCTTGGGATCAGTGGGGTCCACCACAGAGGGATAAGGCTCAAAGATGATGCTCTTTCTAGGGGACTCCAGCGCTGCCCTACACATGGCCACCAGCAGATCCACCACCTTTGGGGAAGGGAGAAAAAGGGGGAGAAGCTAAACGATTTCCCAGAACTGCGAGTCACACAGGACCCAGTGTTTCTCCCTGTTCTTTAAAAAAGCAAATGTGTTCATGGATTTTTAATTGGAAAATACAAACTCATAAATATTCAAGTAATACCAAAATGATTAAAGAAAAGATAAAAATCATACCCTTGCCCCCAAACAAATCTCATTCGTTACAGGTAACTACTGGTAAGTTTAATGTCTACATTTCCAGATATTTTTCCTATGGAAATAGTTATTTTCTTACATACGCAATTTTATTTCACATACTATTGTATTTGTTTTTTTCATATAATTATATGTTACAATTTTCTATCCACAGATAATAGTTGTGTAGTATTTCCACTGTAAGGACATATTGTAATTTCTTTAACAAGACCCTCTACAGATGGGGTTGCACCCATTTTTATTTTATGAATAATACCATAATAAATATCCTTACATATGAAAGCAATTTTGGAGGTTAAATTGCAAGGAGTGAAATTGCTGGGTTCCTCTGCCTCTCTTGATCCCAACTCCCCAGCTGCCTTTCCCTCTCCCGTACCTCTGCTCCAGTAGCCACCTCTTCTGCAGCTCCAGACATGACGCCCAGGGTGTAGAAGGAGAAGACGCACAGTTCACGAGTACAGACAGCTGGCTGAATGGACATATGAAACAGACGGTGGTGGTATGGGGTGTGCAATAAAAAGGTATAGGGAGAGAGGAACAGCCCTGACCTTAGACAACTCTAGAACAAGGTAGGAATTTGGGGCCCTCTATGTTCAGAGAAAACTATCAATAAGGACTTAATTACAATGCCTTACTGAAAAGTTTGAGAGTTAATACTCTCTCCTCTATGAAGCCTTCTCTGATCTTCCTAGGGAGCCAGATGCCCTCTCTTCTGAGATTCCACAACACTGCTCATATCTCTTCTACACACTTAACATATATTGTGATTTATAGTTAAGTGACTGTCTACCAACCTGGACTTAGAGTCCTTGAAGATGGCATCATATCCAATCATCTTCACCAATATCTGATACCCATTTTTAAATGTTAGGTGAACTATAGCCTCAAAAATATTCCGATATCCTAATCTCTCTAAGCAGGACTGCTGAGATTTGTTTACTGAGAAAAAGAATTATTTATAGAGTCTCAGAGAAAGTGGACAGAATTCTACTTTCACCGTAGGCCCAGGAAGAAACAAATAAAGGAAAGATGAGGAGTGAAGGGGACTTAGCTAAGGAAGAGGGTCACAGAGCAGGCACCTATACCTTGAGCATGGAACCATTCTGGAAGACATGCTGCTCATCACACACCACACAGTATTCATTCAATGTTGGAATCCTCTGCTCTGCATACTTCATGATCTAGAGAGAGAACAGATTCTAAGTCTTTTGGAAGTACAGGCACAGATATGGGAAATAATTTGAGCTTCTTTCCCAGCTTTCCTTCTCCATCTCAGCCCAGTGGCTAAGGTAGGATCTATTCTTGGGACCTGCCCTTAGTTAAACTGATGGCCTGACTGCAGAGCTAAGACTGCATAGTATAGTAAAAATAAGGCCAGCCCACGATGTTTGATTTAGAAGACCTGGGTTAGGCCTGGCATGGTGGCTCACGCCTGTAATCCTAGCGCTCTGGGAGGCCGAGGTGGGTGGATCGCTCAAGGTCAGGAGTTCGAGACCAGCCTGAGCAAGAGCAAGACCCCGTCTCTACTAAAAATAGAAAGAAGTTATATGGACATCTAAAAATATATATAGAAAAAAAAATTAGCCAGGCATGGTGGCACATGCCTGTAGTCCCAGCTACTCGGGAAGCTGAGGCAGAAGGATTGCTTGAGCCCAGGAGTTTGAGGTTGCTGTGAGCTAGGCTGACGCCACGGCACTCTGGCCAGGGTGACAGAGCGAGACTCTGTCTCAAAAAAAAAAAAAAAAAGAAAACCTGGGTTAAACATCCCACCTCCACTACTTGATACCATATATAACTTTGGGCAAGTCAGTTAACCTGAGCCTTGGTTTCTTCATTTATAAATAAATTAGAACATTATTTAAATCATAGGGGGTATTGCAAGAAATGAGATGATTTCCATGAAAAGTATTTTAAAAACATAAACAGGTGCTAATCAAATTATTAACAGCAGTTGTAGTAATTACAGACTATTCCTTTGGAATAGGACAGTATTCAATCCATGATGGGATGGCAGGGGGACCTGAAAAGCCATTTTACCTACCCAGAATAATTAGCCAGTCCCCTGGTCAAAACCACAGATACAGCTGTGCTGGGAAGATGGCACAAATCCAGAGCTCATGCAGCAATATCCTCAAGTGTTTTCTGGACCCTCTAACACAGCTTTTGTGTGCAGATCAGGTTATTACCATTTCATATGCCTTTGAGCTGCTAATGGGACATGCTATTCATTCATTTAACGCAGATCTGTGAAAACTCTATGAAACATCTCCTTGATTATGCAACAATATAAAAAATTGCCTTCTCAGATGCTAAACTCCAATAAGGGAGCTATGGCACATATACAAATTAATTACAATTCAAGGTAACATATAGTATGTGACATGTAGGTGCCATATAAAATAAAAAGGATCATAAGATCTCAGTGAGGGCAGAGATCATTTCTAGTTAATGCAGTTGGAGTCACGATGGCAATCATCACTTGCCTTGATGGCATTAGGCACACATCGGGAGGAAGGCCAGTGGAGTGAATGGCATGAGTAAAGGTTACAGAGATTGAAAAGTGAAAGTAAGTCCAAGGAATGAAGAGATTTTTAAAAGCAGCAAATAGCCAGTAGTGGCTGAGCAGTGAAAGGGGTCTATCAGGAAAACTGAAAACCACTTGAGCAAGGGATGTTGGTGATCATAAGAAGCTTAGTGTCAACCCCTCTCTCGACACACACACACTTAAAATTTGCAGTGCCAAATTCTGCACTTCATCATAAGTGTTCTGTGAATGTTGTCTTCCCAGTAATGCTGTGAGCTTCTTAAGGATGGGAACTATGGCTTCTTTCCTCCTATCCACTTGACATTCAGTATAGTTCTGGGAACAAGGCAACTCATGAAATATTCAACTGACTAAGGAGCTGGAAGATGTTAGGGGACCAAACGTGTCAGACAACAGGTAGGGGCTGTGGAATGAACCTTTTGACATGATTACCTGGACAAGGAATCCATACTCCAGAGTGGGGATGTTCTTGCAGTGACCACTGACCTGGTGAGAGTAAAAAGCAACTCTGAGAGCCTCCTATGAAGCTCGGCCAAGACAGACCTCACTCATGCCGACCACTTACGATTCTCCTAAAGTAGCTAAGGCCTAGCTCAGATCAGCCTAAGTAATCCCAAAGCTGGAGAGGAGACCTTTAGGCATTTTTACCAAAGTTGCTGGAAAAGGGCTCACCTGTTCTTAACCCTCTTCAAAGTAGGTACAACAGATTAGTACAGCAGCTGACTACCAAGTCCTGACCACAACCCAATGAAATCATGACTTCTCCTTGGGAGGCCTATCTCTAGACTGTCTGCTTCATGGCCTATTATCAGAGAAGTTTGCCAGACAACATATTAATAGATACAAGTTTTCAGCTATTAAAAAATGTATTCCACTCATTCACAGTACATAGTCAGGTTTGATTTATGATGCCCTCACCTCATTTTGAGAAGCTATACTCCCACATTTCCACTCCCACCCACCTGACGCCCAAGTCAAACCTTTCCTGGCCCATGTACCAAAGGAGAGGTCCGTGCTGGGGGAGGGAGGCCCACGTGCTGGGGGCACAGGAGACCTGCCTGGGGGCTGGGAGGGTAGCCAAACACCTCCACTTTGGGGTTCTTCATGGTGCAGGAGATGGAGCGGTTCATGAGGCGCCCAACGCGAAGCTCTGACACACCCAGTTTGCCTTTCAGCATGGAGTCCTGTATGATAGGGAAACTGGGAGACCTGGGGAGAGAGAGCAAAGACAAATGATGAAACTGGGGATTCAGTACATGTCCTAGAAGGAAATTGGAGATAGCAACTCCTAAGCCAAAATTCCTAAGCCAAAGACAAACTCATACCTGAGAAAAGTTCTACTAGATCTTAAACAATGTCAAAACTAGTAGATCACACATCTGAATTGATTTTTCTTGTCATTATCTGTGTGTTTTTCAGATCAGGACACGGAAGGTGCACAGAGGCAGAGTGTATGTCACTATGGCATCTAGACCAGGTATGGAATGATCCCATAGAGAAGCTGTTTCATTTACTCAGTGTGTGTGTGTGCGCGTGCGTGCGTGTGCGTGCGTGTGCGAGAAGGCAGGCATATGCGCGAGTGCACATGCGTGAAAGAGAGAAGGAGGGGGGGGGGCGGGGGAGAGGGAAAGAGGGGGGTGGGGGGAGAGAGAGACAGAGAGAAAGTGTTAAACAACTGTGCTAGGCAAGAAGTAGTTGCATCCCAAAGAGCCTAAAGTCAACTGTCTAACTGTCAACAACAGTTGCCTGGGAAGCTACAAATTTGCATTTCTATCTGCCTTTGGGAAGATCAGAAGGCATCAGAGGAGGTAAAAATGCAGACCTGAGGTCAAAGAATGCAGCAATATTTATTTCTAGAGTCGAGCTAATAAATCAATGTACCCCTGCATAAGAGCAAGGAACTGGTGCCTATACTCTGACTCTTTCTCCTTAGGATGGGGAACAAGGATGGGGACCAAAGAAAAGAAAGAAGGAAAGATCAGCATACATTTTCCAAATACATACGATGAGCTAGGACTCATGTTTTACATAAAGGATGAGGTATTAACATTAGGTCAGAAGTAGAAACATGAGGACACACAGGGGACAGGACCACATGAGGGGTGTTAGTAGATAAAGATATAGAATTTAGAGGACCAAGGGAGGAGATAGAAAAGATAAGTTTAGGTAATCAGGAAGGTAGGGGGGGGCTATCACAAGGTGATCAGGGGAGCACTTACTTGGGGATGGGTGAGAAGATGCTGAGGCCAGCTCGGAACTTCTTGATAGTACCACTTGCCTTGAACCAACTGTGCCTCTTCTCCTGCTGGGTCTTCAAGAAATCGTTGCTCAGATGTTTCCATTGTTGCGATGTGAACATACCCAGGATCCTGCAGGATCAAAGAGAACAGGCTTAAGCAAGATTAGGTAGGAGAGTAGGTCAAGGAATAAAGATTAAGAAAGACAACTAATTTAAAACTCAGACCTAGGGACTGCAAAACTAGTTGTGGAGGGGGACTGTGTGTCTAAAGACTCTCTTAACGTGACCTTAGCACATGGAAATGTATTGTCATAAAGCACCCGTTTACCCTAGGGGGTACCTCACGTAATGGACCAGAAAACTTCTGAGACACTTTGCCTTTAGAGAGAGATCTCAAAGGTAGCCTTCAAAGGCTGTGAACCTTGAGATCGACTGCCAAGAATGACTATACCGGTGAGAGTGGAACATAAGCGGTGGGATGGACATGAGCACCTCTCTCTGTTTTGTGAGCAGTGAAGAAAAGGACAAGTGACATGAGGGGTATTGACATTGTTAGGTGGAGAATTATATCCCCAAATTTATGGTTTCCAACTTGAGCTGGGTCCTCAGCTGGACTTGTCAATCCTTTCACTTATCCTTGATCAGTTCTCTCTAGCATAACTCTAAACTATTGCTCTGAATACTCATCACTTTCTTTAAGCTACCAACTTCACCTATACCAACCTCTCTTCCTTAATAGAGAAAGTCATCAGATAACAGCTCTATTAATTTTCCAGCCCTACTACAAAATCTATTGCTACTTCCACCCTTACCTTGACCCCTCCATTCTCTGCAGACAAGATGACCCTCTTATTTAAGATCAATCCTTCTACTTGTGCTCTAGATCTCAGCCCCATCTTGCCTCTTTAGAGACCTAAATGTGTCAACCATTCCCTGTCAGTTCTTTTCCCAGAGTCTACCAAAAATTTTACTTTCTGGCTGGGCACTGTGGCTCACACCTATAATCCTAGCACTCTGGGAGGCCAAGGCGGGAGGATCACTTGAGCTCAGGAGTTCGAGACCAGCCTGAGCAACAGTGAGATCCTGTCTCTACTAAAAAGAGAAAAAATCAGCCAGATGTGATGGTGCACGCCTGTAACTACTTGGGAAGCTGAGGCAGGAGGATTGCTTGAGCTCAGGAGTTTGAGGTTGCTGTGAGCTAGGCTGACACCACTGCACTCTAGCCCAAGGAACGAAGTGAGACTCTGTCTCAAAAAAAAAAAAAAAAAATTCACTTTGTGGAGCTCAGTCTAGCTACCTCTACCTCTTCCTCTCCTCTCCTCATCTAAATTTCTCAATCCATACTCATTGTTTCTACTTCGCTGCCGACCATCCACTTCTCAACTTTGTGTATTCTGGTTTCTACCTTCACCACTCCATTAAAATTGTTCTCACCTTGATGCTAAATTCAAATGAAACTCCCAAGTTCTCCCACTACTTATCTTCTCTGGCATCTGGCCCTCCTTGTAGAACCTCTCCTCATTTGTCTTCTGTGCCACCATTCTCTTCTTATTCTTCTCTGACCTACCTGTAGAGCTTCTTCTTCCTCACCTACACTGTTCGTTTCTCGGGTATTTTGCCTAGGTGTTTAAGGGTATTTTGCCTTTGACTCTATTTTCTTTTCATTTTATCATGCTCTGCTTTGGCAATCTCATATTCACTAGTTGTAATTTCCATCCACAAACTGATGCGTATCTCTAACCTTAACCTCTCCTGTAAGCAAATTCACATATATAGTGAACATCTTCACTTGCATACTCCAGAGGAACCTTTAAACAACATGCCTAAAATGGAACTAATTATCTATCCTCATCCTACAAACCTGCTCCTCTTCTTATCTCCATATTTAAATTGTTGGCATCACAATTTATCCAGACATTTAGGCTGGAAACCCAGGAATAACTTTCTACTATTCCTTGATCCTTATCACTGTAATCAATATGTCCAAATCAGCCCTCAAGTCTTACTGATTTTATACCCTGCAAATTTCTCTGTTTCTCATCTCCATTCTCACCTACAGTCACACTTTAGTTCAGGCCTTCAGCATCTCATGTCTAGAATTCTACAAAAGTCTCCTATTAAACTAGCTCTGGCCTCTTGTCTCATTCCCCCCTACCCATATTGTACAATGCTACCAGATTAGTTTTTCTAAAACTACATTTGACCTTGTCCTTTCTTTGCCTAAAACCCTTCAATGTTTCCACTGCCTAAAAGATCTTTGCTAATTTGAACACCTATTCTCTGGCTTTGGTTCCTACCACTCCCCCCTTGCATTTCAGCAGCAGTATTTAACTACTTGAAGCTTCCTACACACATGCTGCTTCATGTGACTATGCCCAGCAAATGTTATTCTCTCTCAGAAACTGTCTACATGGACAACTCTCATTCATCCTAGAAAATCATTAATCATCTTTCATTCCCTTATTCACAGCCTTCCACTTGTCACACTATACTGAGTCACTCCTTCCTCTGTGTTCTTTCTAAACTTTACATATTCACTTGTATTAGAATATGTATCCACTGGACTCTATTTGGAACTTCATTGAGGGTAGAAAATGTGCATCAGTTCTCTTTGTATACCAAATACTTAGCATGATGCTCAATATATTCAATAAACTAAAATTATCTGTGCTCCTACAGTCCCGCTCTCTGAGGAAATATTAATGGCATGACTCTGATTCCAGGGTTGTACTTTTCCTTAAATGCTAAGTAGAGATGAGTCTCTCCTTTCGCCTCTAAGAAGTCTTAAGTTCTGACACCCAAGAACAATAGACTCCCACTCCACAACAATAAATTTGGCTCCCCAAATTTATTTTAGCTTTTCCTGGGCATACTTTAGGAAGACTTTTTTGGAAGGAAACGTTCCATCCAAGGTTCTGCCTGCCCATCCAAATAGATATCTCTCTCTCTCTCTTTCCCTCACGTGTCCCTGATCAGAAAAGATCAAAATTCTTACTTTTTCAACTGAAGACCCAGCCCAAACCCTTCCTTATTCGATGGCTGGAAAACCTCAATTGATGGTTCTGCAAAGAGAAGAGAAGGGACCTCATAAGTACACATCTCTAACCTCCTGGCAGTCCAAAGGCACAGTTCAGTGGAATAGCTTCTTTAGATTCTAAAAAAGAAGCTGCTGGGTACTCTAAATAATGGTGGAGGAGGAAAACACCTGAAGTAGAGAGTAGGTTCTAGAAGCTGTCTAATCAATTTCAAATATCCTCAGTAGGAAGTTGGGTGGGGGGGAAGAGAAATAAATTATATTTTGGAACCAGAGAAAACAATGTCATTAGCCATGAAGGCCTTTAGGGAATGGCTATCAGGTGACAGGGGACAAAGACACCAATGAAAGGAAACTACAAAGCCCCTACCAATGACCTACAGATTGAGCCAAGGGCCTGTTCCTAGTTTTTCTCTACCTTAGTTAACTTAGGACTTTGGATTACACCACACTCAGAGCAGCCACTTGCCCAAAGTCACTGCCTTTACCTGGTCCATCAAGGTACTGGGAGAGAGAAAATCGCAGCCTCAACACAATGGGTTCTGTCCGGAGGACCTTCCAGGCTGTAGAGACTTCCTCCTAAAACAAGGGAAATAATTTCCAGTTTAGCAATATAGAGGAATGAAGTTTCCCCATATGACACACGCATGCACATGACAGTACACACCACTGTCTGCTGATGGTCTAGGAAAGACAGAGATGAAGAATGTGTGCTCCAAATACAGCACTCAGGAACAAGACTCCTGGCCTACATGACAAATTCCACAAGTCCAGCTAGACATGTTGTTGGCAGGTACTAGCCCACTTACATCGAGGAAGCTGATGTTGATGTGGAGGTCAATGTCCACGTCATCGATAGTTCCATATTCTCTATAGAGATACAGGCGACCACAGGTGAGACTCATTAAGGGAGAAAGAAGGGAACAGAGACTGAGGTGGAAGGAGACCTGAGCCCTGGGCCAGGGGAGAAGGAAGGTGGATGGTAGTTTTATATGTAAGGTCTTAGCTACAACCCCTTCTCCATGCCAGAAGCCTTTCTTACTGCAAAGGTGAAACTACTGGCTTAGAGGAGGGGTCTAGGATAAGAGGAAATTTCTAAGAAAAGTAGCCTTACTCTCTCCTGTCTGCCAAGCTTATATATTATGAGCAATTTCTATCATTAAACTCATAATTTATCCCCCTACCATGCCATAAAAAGAAAAACCTCTAGCCTTTTAACAACTCAGAAAGAAGTGGCTTGCTCCCTTGCCATCCCTGAAGCAGAGTCCCACCTGATGGATACAGAGTTCTCACTGTAGATCTCCTTCACAGCTTCAATGTCTGCATCAAGCTGTGGGTGTCGATACAGATCAGCTGCACAGCTCCCCTGAGATAGTGGCAAAAATGTTGGTGGTGGAGAGATGTGGAAAAATATAGATGGGGAAGAGAGAAGAAAACAAAAAAAACATGAAGAGACACCAGAAACAGGAGAAATCAGATAGCAGCAGCAATACAGGGGAAGTGAAAGCCTCTTGTATGAAGGGGTTCTTGGCAGTGACCCCAGCTAGGGATTTCATGAACAGACAAGTATCCCTCCCATCACCACTCTAAAAAAGTTTCAGGAGATCAAAGGTAGGCTTTGCTTGAGGAGTTCACATTCTTAAGTCTCCAGCTTTTCCCATCAAACCTTGACCAGGATACTTACATATAGATTCTACAACTCAGAACAGCCTGAACAGTACAGATTTTAGCTCAGCTAGGTTCTATCCGAAAAGCACTCTGGGAGTCTAAGCATTTCTGCCCAGGATTGTGCCCTGGATAGTAATGGCATTAAGCAATAACTGGCAGAGTAATCTTTTAAGATGCAACCCCACTGGTTATCGAGGGAGGAGTCAAAAAACAATTACTTCCAACTAAGAATATATGGGTAGTCTCCATGTACCGAGGATGTAGGTTACTCTGGGACAGGTAAGAATCCCAGACAAGAGCAAGGACATGGGATCAATTCCAACAAAACCATGCTCAGACTACACCAACATTATACCCTCATCTCCTCTGTGCCCTAGAACAACCCCTTTCATTCCTGATGTATCCAGAGGAAGCACACATCTAGATTATTCAACATGGGTCTTGGGGGATATAACCTCACCTGAACTCCATAGAGAAATTCCTCTGATTCATTATCTCCCTCTGAATCATCATCATTCCAGAACTGGCCTTTGATGTCCTAGTGATGAGAAATAAGAATATCGGCCGGGTGCGGTGGCTCAGGCCTGTAATCCTAGCACTCTGGGAGGCCGAGGCGGGTAGATCGCTCGAGGTCAAGAGTTCGCGACCAGTCTGAGCAAGAGTGAGACCCCGTCTCTACTAAAAATAGAAATAAATTATCTGGCCAACTAAAACTATATATACAAAAAAATTAGCCGGGCATGGTGGTGCATGCCTGTAGTCCCAGCTACTCGGGAGGCTGAGGCAGTAGGATCGCTTAAGCCCAGGAGTTTGAGGTTGCTGTGAGCTAGGCTGACACCATGGCACTCACTCTAGCCCGGGCAACAGAGTGAGACTCTGTCTCAAAAAAAAAAAAAAAGAATATCACCCTTTGTTAGGTACCTGTTATCCTATGGAATGGGGCAGGGTGATACGGGGAACAGATTCCCACAAAGAATGGGAAAAGGTCCCCTGGGACAGAATAACTGAGGACCTAATCTCTTTATACCTTTCATCTCACTCTTTGAGACAATCTCAGGCTCTTCCTGAATCTGATCTTATCCATGGCCTAGCTCTGATGTGGTGGAACAGAGGAAAAACAGGAGGGAATTTTGGCCTTCTTAAGTCTCAGCATGACGATCCAGGCTCTGGTAGCCAGTCAGGGAGGGATGCAGAAGACTTCAATATTAAGGTTGGTTCCTAAGCATATCTAGTTTCTAGTATAAGCTGGCCTCTTCTAGGATCATAATCCACGGCAGCTCCCAAGTATACCTAAGCTCTCTTGTCTCATCACTCCCTTTTTAACCCTTAAAGTATTTAACTCTCCCCTCCCTTCTCAAGAAAACCCACCTACACACACATCAAGTAATAGTTTCTGTGCCCCTTCTCTTTCCCTTGGACAATCAGTTGGAAGAGGTGGGCAGTCAGTCCTCACCATTGGGTCAGTGGGTCACACACACTCTCAGGTCAGTGCTAGGCAGCACCCCTCCATACCACCAGCTGAACACAGGCCAGTGCAATGGGCATTTAGGAGGCCACAAAGGGAGACAGGAGGCTGATGCCAGGAGCAACTGGAGAACTGCTGGGGATGGCAGGCTCTGCTGTTGTGGTGGTGACAAGTCAATGTCCTGTGGAAAGCAGATAACAACTGGTTTCATCACCACTTAATAGCTGGGTGGTATATACACAGGCACACATATACTTTTATTATACAGATATTTGCAAATAAAGACACACTTGCATGCATATACACACACATTTATACATGTAGTTCTTTAAGATAATGAACATGAAAGCACTATACAAACAAGACACTGCTATTCCATTCAAACTGGAGAGCTGGAATTGGAGCAAATCCATGCTCTGGTTCATAATGTTACAATTCCTGAAGCCAGAAGTGATGGTGGCAGGACCAAATGCCTATGCTTCTGTCTAGTCAGTTCATTTTGGAAAATTCTTCACAGTAACAACCCCCAGCAGAATTAAGAACCAGAATCTGATTCTTTCTGGACTCTTTATTCCTAGTTATTTCTTCATATTGAGCCACTACCTCTTTTTAAACATTACTATTACTAGAAGCCATTATATGGCAATCATAGCTAAATTAAAAAGTCCTCAACAACACTGAACACCCTCTAGCAGTCCTGATCTGAGCTGTCATGGCCAAAATAATGCCCTGGAGTCATCTTGGAACCTGCCCCCAAATTAAAATGCAATAATGATCCCAACAAATGCTTTAGAAAAACACTTGACCTCTAGACCTTTCACATATAGTTCCCCTGATTGCTTCTAATCCAGAGGACCCCCTAACCCTATACCAGCAACTTTTAGCCCCACTGAAGCTTCCACATACAGTAGGAAAAACAAACTCATCTGTCAAATTATTAAGACTTTAATGGCAGATGATGGTAAAGCTATCTTAGAGCAGGCTAAAAAAGCTTTCAGTTGCTCTCTAGATCAGTAGGTCACTGGCTCTGTACATATCTCAGTCTGACCTCAAATAGAGGTGTTCCTGGTCTCTAACACAGTTCCGCTAAACCTTAGGTTTCTAGATCAGTGGTTCTATGAGTCGGGTCAATGGACCTGCAGCATCAGTACCACCAAGGACCTTGTTAGAAATGTAAACTGTCAGGCCCCTAAGTCCTACTAAATTAGAAACTCCAGGGATGAGGCCCAGTTATTCTGATGCATGACAAAATTTGAAAACCACTGTTCCAGATCCTTGTGTGTTCTAAGGGCCTGTGGTCTTTTCCTCAGATACCAACTTAAGTCTGATAACTGGCCCACGATGGGGAGCATAATCCCAGGGCAAAAATCAGCATAGTAATCTTCTAGCTTATAGTGCAGCCTGACCCATCAGAAATAATATACAAAAGGAAATTACAAGTGATATTCTTAAGAGATGAAACGATCTGGTATCTATCTGAGATTTGCTTTAAAATACTACCTCAAAACAAAAAGGGGGGAGAACAGATGAAATAAATAAGGCAAAATGTTGATTATTGATGAAGCTGAGTGATGTGTACATGAGAGTTTCTTGTACTACCTATTTTTGTGTATAGTTGGAAAATTTTATTAAAAAAAATTAGAAGCTGTAACAGGAGCTCTACTTAGAAAGTCAACTCTAAATGTTAACAGGAAAATTACCTGAGCCTCCACAATTGCCTTGTTGGTGTTCTTCAAACATATCAAGCATATTCCCACCAAAGAACTCTGTCCCTGCCATTTCCCCTTCTTGGAATGCTTTTCACCCAGATATTCACATGGCTTGCTTCTTTATGCTTTTAGATTTCTGCTCAAAGGTCACCTTGACCAACTTATATAAAACAGCAACACCCAACACACACACACACCAGCATTCTCTATCCCCCTGCCTCACTTTATTTTTTTTCCATAGCACTTATCACATTCTGACACAAAATATTTTGTCTCCCAACAGAATGCAAGCTTTATGGTGACAGAGGCTTTGACTGTTTTCACTGTCTATATTCTCAGTCCCTTAACACATTTCTTGAATGAGTGAATGAATGAATGAACCCTCTGCTGGATACCTACCCAAATGGGAGATACATACAAGAACTTACAAGCTTCCACATACAGAAAAAAAATCACACAAAAATGATTTTAGAAAAGCAAAACTTCACTCACCTTCAAGAGCAACTGTGAACCAGAATATGAAGATCTGGGGGCTGGGTTTGTGAGATTTGAAAATAAACAGTCAAGTGCTGATCTGGATGATCACAGAGTAGTAAAGAGGGAGGCACTAATGTCCAGCCTGGGTTGTCTTGGGGTGAGCAGTAGGACTGATGGTGGTGTAGGCCAGAAGTACCAACTTGTTCAAGGTCTTTGTCGCTGCAGAAGTCAAGACAAATTTAGCCTCTCTCCAAGGGTTGTTGCTGTTTGGTGTCTGCTGCTATCACAAGGAGAAAAAGGTAGTTCAGAGGGAGTTTTTCTTGTCCATGGAAGAGACAGTTCAGAAATCACCAGATTTTTCAAATCAGGCTGCTTTAGTGAAAGAGACTTGCTCCCTCTACTCTCAATGCTCTTTCCTCTGGAGAGATGGAGAGTGGGCTTAAAAGGTAAAAAGTGAGAAAAGGCAGGTGGAGGGTCATGGAATCCACAGACTAACACAGATTTTTAAAGCATAAACCTGAAAGGTGGCCTAGTTCAAAACTGTCATGTTATAGAATTCTCAGGGTCACTCTATAACATGAAGGGAGGTCAAGCAACTTCCTTATGGTTAGTATAGTGGACATGGGATTTAAGCACACTTGACAGATCCTAATTACATCTAATCTTCACGTTATGTGGTTATAAGTAATTAAGGGAGTTCGTGAATTAAGCAAGAAAGACCTACCTGATTTATCTAAATTGAGATAAAGAAGGGAACATTTCAAAAGTAGCTGGGCCAAATACAGACTATATGAAAAATGCCCAGAGAAGGGTGTTGTTAACCTCAGTGTTCAGTTTGGATGATGGTAGCTATCATAGAAAGCTTTATTAATTTCCATGGGAATAGGCCAAATGTAAATAAGCTTCAAATCTGGTTCACTAAAGTCTTTCCCTAGGTCCACGGTCCTCGGTGTGTGACAACTTTATGTACAACCAAAGAAGCCTCCAATCTCAACGTTTAAATTCTGGGCTTGGCTCCCGGCTTTGTGGTTCTGGAAGTGGAGGTTCCTCCGCTCCATACCATGTGCCCCTTCTCTGAAGGACTAGGCTACTAAACAAAGAGTGTAGCGGAGAACCACGGAGGGGCGATTCCCGCACGCTAGCGCTATCTCCGGTACCCCGTGGGGAGAGAGGATGGGGCTGGCCCCGAAAATACTCTCTGCCAACGCGCTTCCAGGGCAGGCCCTGCGGCCTCTCTTGGGGGAGCAGTTACAGCTCTTCCCCGGGGTTCCTCCGGCGACCCGAAGACACCCAACACCTGCCTCCCCCAGGAAGCAGCTCTGTGCCCGATCTGTGCTGCCAGCCGCCGAGCCTCACAGAAGCCTGCCAAGCCCGGGAAGGCCATTCAGTGCCACCTGCTCGAACCCCTCACTTCGCCCACCCCGGCTGAGGCGGGGCGGGCCCCGCACCCTTCCCGCGGCCCGGCCGCCCCGCCCCGTCCCCGTGGTGGCTGCCCCACAGGCCGGCCTCGCGAGTACTCACGGCGACCCCGGGCCGCGCGCGGCGCCGCCGAGGGACCAGCGGCCCGGGACGCCCCGCGGGGGCGGAGCGGCAGGCCAAGGGGCGGGGGCCGGGCCGGGCGGGCGAGGTCGCGCACCCCACGCCTAGTCGTTCCGTCACGGGCGCGTTGAGCCACTCTGCGCACGCTCGCGCGGAAACACCGCGGTCACGAGGCCGCTCCGGGCCAACAGCCACGCGGCCTGCGCCTGGGCGCGCCTCCGCCGCCGACGCCGGCCTTGGGGCGCCTGCGCGGTGGCCGCTAGTTGGGAGGGGGCGCGGAGCGGGGGTGGCGCCTGCGCCTTGGGGCGGGGAGGGTACGTGGAGAAAGAGGAGGGACTCTGGGGGCGCGCGGAGGGCCTTCGAAAGGAGAACGTCTGCGTTTGGCGCCCCCTGTGGTTGGAGGAATGAGCAGGGAGGGCCGTCCAGGGTGCTTGCAGACCGGGAGGGGGGTCCCCTCGCTGGAGGCGGAGGCCGGCAGATAGGGATGGAGGGGGGACTCCTGAGGCCCTGCTGACTCCAGGAATCTCTGGTTTGAAAGTGGGAGTCAAAAACCTCAGGGTCTTTTAGTTCTTAGGCTTAACTCATTTGCTCCCCTGGTAGCTGCGATGTGCTGGAAAGCACCCCTGCCTTTTAGTCAAACAATGTGGGTTCAGATCTTGGTTTCATCACTTAGTGATTGTGCAGCCTTAAACAAAGACGTTCACCTTCTGAGTCCTAGACTTCTCGTCTTTGAAGTGCAGACAATAATAGCTGTTTCGTGGAGCTGCTGTGGTGAGGATGAAATGAGATAGTATTAGGTTGAATTATATGAAATTGCCGTTTTTGTAGGATACCTACAGATGCCTGCAATTTCCTACGATTCCAACTAATCCATGTAAAGTAACCAACAAAGTACATGGGACTAGGAAGTAGTCCAGAAATGGAAGCTGTAATTGTGGCTATTATGGTTATCAACCCCAGACATGGCCAGACCTCCTTCATCCTTAGGGACTTCCGCGTCCCCTTTTCCATCAGCACTAACGGGAAAAGGCTTATCTTGGACCAACTCTTCTTCCTCACTCTCTCTTTGTAACTGGCCATAGCACACACAAGGAAAGCTTTGGCCCTGAGTGATATAAACATGTGTCATGTCTATCTATCCCTCCTGCACCGGCCTCAATCAGAATTTTCCCAGTGAAGCTTTTTTTATATATATATAAATTTGCACATCCTCATCCTCTCCTGACTCCTTTCCCTTTTGATGCCACCTTCTGCTTACCTTGCTACTGGGCCTGGGCCACAGTGCTGTCTCAGTGTTAGTTTGTTAGACCCATTGTTTATAATAAATGAAAAAAAAATGAGGGATATAGCCTCAGTTTCAGAGTGCAGGAGTTCAGAATAGTTGGGGAAGGCATTGGCCCTGCTCTCTAAAACAACTCACCATCCGGGGCCCCGTAACAGCTTTTGAGAGCCATGTATGTATGAGAGTGTGTTAAAATATAAGCACTTTGGATAAGCACAGGGGAACTGTCCCCATGAGTGAAATGTTAAACTCTGGTCCTCAATAACCTTCAGGATCCCTCCTCCCCAACTTCTCCCATCTCACACCACCAGCTCTTCTATTCATCATTAATCTCAACTAGTTTATCAGGATCTTCCTGGCTTTACTTCTTTTCTTATCCAGTACAGATCCTTAGGTCTGTCTCTTTGATCACATTTTTGTTAATATGCTTGTTCTTATCCTTTAAAAATCACGTTCTTTGATCATTCCAGCTATCTACCCTCTCTACTCTCCCATACTAAACCAGGGTAAAGGAAATCACCCAGTCCTGCACACTTCAGCTTGTGTGTGGGCACTGATTTAGGTCAGCCCAGCCCACGAGCCATGTTCTGTGGGAATTATATTTTCCACACCCACATTCCAAATCCACAGGCCCAAGGGCCACGTTTGTCTTGCATGCCCCCTGGCACCCTGGCTGCAGTTTATTGAACTGTGGGTGGATTCCTGATCCAAATTGTGTTAAGCAGATGTTCTCTCCTGAGAATCTGGGATAAGGGCTGAGGGATTGTGATTCTAATTGGACTGGTTTCTTGAGCAGAAGAGATATAGACTCAGGAGCTATGGTACATCCACCTCCCACCTACTATGATGAACGAACAAAGGAAAAAGACCATCTGGGGACAGAAAATGAAGCATGGGGAGGCAGAAACCAGAAATGGCGAGACTACTCTCCAGCTCTTGGCAGCTTCCCAGCACTGAGGCCCTCTGACCTGAGGGTCTAGGAGTCACTCTTTTTTTTTTTTTTTTTTTTTGAGACAGAGTCTCACTTTGTTGCCCGGGCTAGAGTGAGTGCCGTGGCATCAGCCTAGCTCACAGCAACCTCAGACTCCTGGGCTTAAGCGATCCTACTGCCTCAGCCTCCCGAGTAGCTGGGACTACAGGCATGAGCCACCATGCCCGGCTAATTTTTTTTTGTATATATATTTTTAGTTGGCCAGATAATTTCTTTCTATTTTTAGTAGAGACGGGGTCTCACTCTTGCTCAGGCTGGTCTCGAACTCCTGACCTCGAGCGATCCACCCGCCTCGGCCTCCCAGAGCTAGGATTACAGGCGTGAGCCACCGCGCCCGGCCTAGGAGTCACTCTTTATCTAGAATAAATCACTTAAGCTAACTGAACTTGTACCCAATACAGAGCTCCTACAAACTGACAGTCGCCTCAGCTGGGCCCTCAGTGTACCCAGCAATGCTTCCATACATCAGCCTCTCTGCCATCTCCCATTCTGCCTCACAGAGAAAATAAAAGCCTTGGGGGCAACAGCCTCAATTTTCTGTCCTCTCCAAACACTTGGATCTCTCCCATCCTTTCTGTTTCAGAAGTGAAGAGATCTCCCTTCAAATTCAAGGTTAATCCTTTCACTAGGATCTGTATCTCATATCTCATTGTTTCTGCCTCTTCAAGAACTTTGCTCCTTCACTTACCCCTTTCCTTCATGTATATTCAACTTTTTCCTCTCCCCCACTTTTTGATCTCAGCATATAAACTTAATCACTAGCTCAACCTTTAAAAAAAATCCTGTTTTAATCCCACATGCTACTGATTTTTCTTGCCTTCAACCAAGCTTGTAGGAGTAGTTCATACTCTCCTTCTCCACCTCCTCACCTTTAATTTATTCCTTAAATCTCCTGCCATCTGACCTCCCCCAAAATTTCTACTGAAAATATTTTCACCAAAGTTACAAATGACTTGCAAACTACCAAATCCCTTGGAAATTTTCAGGCTTAACTTATTTGACCACTTGACCTCACTTGGCATTGTTGATCAACCTGTCCCCATAACCTTTTCCTCTGTTGGCTCCTATGGACTAGACTATACCCTTCCGGTTTCTTCCTACACCTCATATGGCTCTTTCACAGCATCTTTGATAGGCTCCTTTTCCTTCATTCCATATTTAAGTATAAAAACAGTTCAGTCCACATCCATTTCTCCTCTTATCACTCCAGTGGCCTCCATAGCACCTGCTTGCAGCAGACCTTCTTCACTTTAGGTTGCCCAGAAACTGAATTGCCTTTCTATGTTACAAGTCTTGGAGGTAAGCAGAGCCCATCTTCCATGACAGACACTGAAAATGTTGGATCTTTGCTTTCCCAGCATTCCAGAAGGTAAGACAGGCATGTGACCTGGCCAAGCAGCCCCCAGAAATGTAGACTCTGGAGTATGTGATTTAGAGGAATGGAATCATGGAGGATTTATCCCAGTGGCAATGGCTGCTGTAGGGTAGGGTCAGCTTTATCCCATGCCCAAGGGCTATCATGGTGTGGGTACTGGTGGTGGTGACATCCAGTGTCCAGTCATGATGACAGCAGCAGTGTTCTTGCTGGGCTGGCTCTGGATTTTGACCTTTGCTCTGGTGGACTGGCCTACCATAGTACCTGCTTATTTTCCAAGCTTGGGTCTCCTGCCTGGCAATCCCATGACCTGCCTAATGCTCTTTCAGCAACTACTTCTGTTTTAAATCAGCCTGAGTGACACACAGTTGTAGCTGGAACTCCCAAATCTGTATCTCCATCCTATACTTTCTGAGTTTCAAGTTGCCCTCTGGACAACTCCACTTGGAGATCTCACAGGCAAACTCATCTTCTCACTCTGCATTTCTTTCATGTTCCTAGCATAGTAAATAATACCTATGATACAGCCTGAACCCTGAGAAGGAAGCATCTTAGACTTCTCCCATCCTCATTTAAGTGGACCAATTTTACCTCATAAACATCTTAAATTTTACTGCTTAATACATCTTAAATCAAACCCCCCTGTGTACTCCTGCTGCTCCTCACCAGAGCTATTGCATTAGCTTCCTAAATAGATCCCTAATCATGGAATCACTCCTCTAAACTAGTCTCCACTTATCTGCTTAGGAGTCTTCTTAAAATTCAAATCTGATCATGTCACTCCTCTGTTAAAATCCCTCAATGGCTCCCCATTACCCCAGGATAAAACTTACACCCTTTCTGTGCATATGGGCCTTACTTGGCTCTCACCACCCATCACATGCATCCTACACTCCAGCCAGGCCAAATTATATGTTCTTATAGGCCATGCAAGACATGTCTTTATAAGTGCTTAGTGGGGCTGGCAGCCACAATGCCACCTCTGGCTTCTGCCCCCTTCTGCCCCACAGAGATGGATACAAGACCCATCAGGCCAGGCCTGACCATCACCCTGACCAAAGTGATTAGTTCAGGCATGGGTTTGTGACCTAAGCAGAGCCAATCATAATCTTCCCCTCAGAGTTCTCTGGCTTTTGAAGCCATGGTGCTATGAGGACATGATACTTAAGCTGCTGGCACCCAGCTCTCCCTGCCATGTGGGGAAAGTTTGTCTGTGGCAGGGCAGAGAACGGGACCAAGGCATAAAGAGAAGCAAAGCCCTGAGAAATGGATTGAGAGAGACTTGATGACCTTTGTATGAGCCCTTGCATGAAGCCTTGAGTCTTGCATGAGGTCAGTAACACAACTACACTTCTCAATTCCCTTCTTGCTTAAACTGGTTTGCGTTGGTTTCTCTAACTTGCAATTAAATCAGTCCTAATACAGACATGGAATGAAGTGTGAAATTAGTGGAACTGAAGTGAAATGGAGGCAGTGGGAATCTGATCATCCCCACTTGGGTGGGAAATTGGAAATCCCTATTATTTGGTATCAAATCAGCTGGCTAAATGATCATCAATTTTATCTTGAGACTCAAGTCATGCATCCATCAAAGTGGAGATTTCAGGGACGCACTGGAAAAAATGTCTGGATGGTGGAGTACATTGACCTCTTCTTGAGATTTTCAATAAGATCCTGCAGTTCAGGTTTCCTCCATGCTGGCAGAATCAGAACCACATACAGCTTTGTTTAGAGTTGCCCTTTCTGCCTTTGGCCAGCAATATGGACTGCCAAGGGTCAGATAATCATGCGTCTGTAGATTATAAAAGCCAAATCCTCTTCCCCAAGTGAGAACAAAGGCATAGGAGGTGGGAAATCCAGCAGGAGATACTGGAGTTTAGGACCTTGGAAGTTCCAGAAAAAAGGGGGAATCCTGATCCTCCCAGCCACACCTGGATACTTCCCTTTCCCCCCAAATTAAATCAGACTTATTTGGCCTGGAATTGAGACAGTGTTGGGAGTTCTGGTGCCTGGGGACTTTGGCTGTGAATCCTGTGGGAGAGATTGGGAGGTACTAGGCACAAACGTCATGCACCTTCTTGGATTCCCTAGGCCACGTCCTTCTTTCTTTCTCTTGGTTGGCACCTTGCCTGTGCCAAGTAGCCCCTCCACTTCCACATCTGTGTAGAAATGTCACACAGCAGGCCGTGGGAGCTGACTCCCTAATACCCACCCAGGGGGGCAAATGATGCAACTGAGACGTGCAGGGGAGCCAGCTTCCTGTGGGGTGCATCTTGGCCAATGGAAAACAGGAGACAAGAGGGGAACAGATGGATAGATTCCCTCTCAAACCTCCCCTTGGTGAACCGCTCCAAGGTGCAGTTTCCTCTTGCAAACACCATGTGCTAGCAAACAAGCCTGTCGGGTGACCTCTCTCCTCACAGTTCATGTGAAGCAGCGGCCAACACGGTAATGCATCCTCTTGTATTGCCTCCATCTTTTCTCCCCCTCACCATCCTGGACTCCCACCTTCCCACAAAGTGTCAGTATTTGCCTCAGAGTCTGCTTTCTAGAGTATTTGGGTTAACATACGGAGATCCAATCAAAGCCCCCATCCCAAACTTGAGTCCCAACAGTGGAGTAACACAGATGATTTTTCCTACTCCAATGCAGGGAATCTAGCCCAGACCACGGGCTTCCTCTCAGGGGCCCAGGGCCGGACCAGTGGGTCTGGCCATTTCTGGACTACTCCCCAGGAAGCTGAAGCTCATTCTATGGACTCTCTTTGTCATCCTTTGCATTTTCTGCTAAGCACCTAAGATACCCTTGGGAAAAGCCAGACCCAGGCTGGCAGCCTGTTCTGCCTTCTGGGTCTCCGTGTTTGTAGGCAGCTGGAGGGCAGGAGGCTAGAACCTAGAAATCCAAAGTCCCCTCTATAGATGGCCAGTCAAAGGCTTTGGTCAGCCCAGGCTTCTAGACGGCTGAGGACACTGTGATAGCTGTGTCTAAAGTCAGGGATGGGGAGAAAAACAGTGGCCCTCTGCCCCTTGTTACTTTGCACTTGGCACAGTCTTGGGCACCTCTTTGCAGACCTCACCTGGCTCAGGCTGCAGGCTGGAAGGGCAGCTGCTTGGCCTGCATTGGCTCTTAGCTCCCTGAGCCCGCGAGCTTTCTTTCTTCTTTGGCTCTACTAAAGAACACAGGGCAGTGTAACACAACTGTGCAAATATACTGACCATGAGGGAGGTCCAGAGGCCACAAACAGCCTCTGAGTCCCTGCTGGGTTTGACTGTGGCACAGTGGAGCAAGTGTAGTCAGGACAGTGGCCACCCAAAGATTACAACCGGAGCTGGAAAGGATCAAGTGAGATTCTGTGATTTCCACATCGTAGCACCCTCTTTTGGAGGGTATTATATGTGTGTTCTGCTCCACTGAGGCAGGAGTAAGCCTCCAGGTCTGGACAGAGCACACAGCAGATCCAGGGAGGCTTCCAAGGTCAGAGGTTAGCAGTCCCGTCTCAGACCAAAGGTCTTTTTGCCCTACATCCAGGACACTCAGGTCGCACGCAGGGAGAGAAATTCATTCCAGGGGCTCTGCTGAAGGCTGAAGACTCTGCCCAAAGGCTCCAAGCTCTAGAGGTTCTCAGAGGGCCCCCAAATTCAGTGTCAACTGACAGACTCCCCTCAGGAGTTCTTTGGTAATGTGGCTTCGGTGTAATAACGGGCCATGGCCAGAGGGGGCGGAGTAGAGCAAGCTGCAGGTTGCGGGCCCGAGAGTGCTGGCCTGGCTGCCTGGGTCCAGTTCCTCGCATTCCCTCCGGGCTGAAGCCTAGGAGCCAGCACCACTCAGGGATTTTGACTACCTGGCTGGAGCCAGGGCCACTGGAGCATGAGCCAGCCAAGTGCCAAATAGGTAATCTCTCTTTGGGGGCACTGAGCGGAATAAGGGTGACTCTTCACCATAAACAGGTCATGATGGAAGCCAGGAAGCTGAGGGGGAGGGGAATGGTCAAAGTGTGACCTGTTGGTAAAAGACAGAAACCACAAGGGCAAGACTGAGACTTAAGGACCAGGACTCAGCAAGATTCTTGATGAGAGAGCCCCAGAATCAGAGAATCCTCACATCTGTCAGACAAGGACCTGGGAATGCTTAATTCCTAAGGCACTCTTTAAACCCAAAACCATGTCAAAAGGGAAGTGGGACGTTTCAATTCCAGAAGGGCCATCCTCTCAGAAAGAACAATGGATAAAGGAGATATTTCCCAGTGGAAAGGACCAAGAACAATCAGTTGTATTGACCAAGAAATTCACTCCACCCTCCAGAAGGATGTGTTATATGCTGCAGATTAGTGACCTTTGTTTTTTTTTTTTCTCCCTTATTCCAAATGGAAGATGTTTTTTAAAACTGTTATTTCCATGCGCAGTGGCACACACCTGTAGTCCCAGCTACTCGGGAGGCTGAGGTGAGAGGATTGCCTAAGCCCAGGAGTTTGAATCTAGCCTGGGCAACATAGTGAGACCCCATCTCTAAAAAATTTTTTTTTAATTAAAAAAATAAAAAAATGTTATCCAGCGGTGCACGCCTGTAGTCCCCGCTACTCAAGAGGCTAAGACGGAAAGATGGCTTTAGCCCAGCAACTCGAGTCCAGCCTGGGCAACCTAGTGAGACCTCATCTCTTAAAAAAAACTTGTTAGACTATTTCCCTCCACTATTTCATGTTGGTTATACAGCCAGTATATAGTATGTAGGGGTAGATAAATTTATCTTTTAGCCATAGATTGCAAAATCATAAGAAGTCATATACAGACCTGATCAAGAATTACACATCACCAAGGACCCTGGACTGAGGGCTCGATAGAGCAACTGGATATGATTCTGCTTTATCTCCCATTGGGAAGTGTGTGTGTGTGTGTGTTTGGGTGGGTCTAGGATCATTGCATTGTTAGGCAGGCACATTTTTGAAATTGTATGTTTGTCAAGAAAGTATAGGTGGATGCAATAAAGGGTGCAATACAGTGGATACGTATCATTTATCTGCCCTTCATCCCTTCCTTTGGGGAACCATTTCTCCCCTCCACACAGTCCTGGTGAAGTTATCAATTATGGTGGCCTATTCTTCTACCCTAGTGGTGGGCACATGTCCAAAGCTGGCCAAAGTCCTCCTTAGGATTTTAGAGCTAGAGCTAGTGAGGCCAACATATAGAGGGAAGCAGAGCCAAGAGATGGAGACATCATTTGAGCCCCTAGATCCAACCATGCTTGAAGGCAGACTTTGATTTATCAGTTATATAAACTAATTAATTTCCTATTGGCCTAAACACATTTAAGCTGGGTTTTTGGCACATGAAACTGAAAAGGTCCAGACTAATACATGTATACACAAACGGAGACACAAACACCATGTTCTTCAAACTCATCAGACATTATACAAGTCTTCATGATCTTATCAGGGGTCAATAAACTTTATGTCTAAAGGACAAGGTAAATATTTTAGGTTTTGTGGGCCACATATGGTCTCTGTCTTATTTTTTTTGTTTGTTTTTACAACCCTTTAAAAATATAAAAACCATTCTTAGTTTGTAGGTCATAAAAAATAGGCCAGAAGCTAGATTTGGCCCACAAGCCATGGTTTGTCAACCCCTGATCTAGACCACACCAAGCCCTGAAGCTTTGGAATCACACAGTCTGCCAGCCTCTAGCCCACACACTAAAGTATAAAGCAAAATAGTTTAAATGCCATTTTGGTTCAAGTGTCTTGACATGACTTGCAATGATAAGGTTCAGGGTAGAGTTAGGAATGAGTAAAAGGTCTTATCTTGTGCCCATTATCTGCCACGTGATAGGCACTGAATAAATGGTAATCATTATTATTTCTTGGGAATAAAAATATTTTTTCAAAATGATGCAGCTGTCTAAACAGCTTTGTCTAAATGTCCCAGTTCATCCTCAAAGGCCCTTCCCCTCCTTAATCTCCTTCAGGAAGCCTTTCTCAGACCTCCCCCACCAATAAAGTCTGAATCAGGTACTCTCCTTGCTAGCACAGACCTTGTGTGGCCCCCCTCCATTATAACTGCATTATTGGTCTCCCTTTCCCCTTAACTGAGTACTCGGAACATGCCTGAGTCGTAATACCCAGCACACTGCCTACCATCTAGCACTCGGGGAACTCCGCCTGCATGTGAGTATCAGTTTGGATGTGCAGGGGCTCTATGTCTCTACTTGTGTCCTGGGTGGTCAGTCTGTGTCAGCACTGTGCTGGTGTACATATGCCCTCAGCACTGCCTCTTCTCTCAGTTGGAAAATATTTGTGGATGTACACCGCACCTTACCTGGTAATGTTATCGCCATATCTAGTTTTCTTTCCCATTCCCTCCACAAAAGAGTCATAGACAGAGGAACAGCTGGGAACAAGTTTTCTTAGAAACTGTTATGAAGGAGGAACCCTCCACCCCCACCCCCACATCCTTTACTACCTGATGTGATATCGGATCAGAGGCCTCCGGCCTCAGCAACATCTGGGGATTGGAGTGACCCCACACAGCTGGGGCCTCAGACTAGGTTGAGCCACATCTGTGGGGTGGAGGGGAAATTGTCCTCCCGGGAAAAATATGTGCAAGGCCCTGCAGGCCCAGGAAAGGCTGACCAAGGCAAGGTGAGTCGTGGTGTTCTAAGCTGAATCTTTTGCCCATCTCACAGAAGCAGGCAGGAAGCACCACCATTGATCAGCTTTATATGGCACCCACTGTATACAACAGACAGACAAAGACAGACAGACAGAGCACACACCACTTCTAAGCTGAACACTGCTCACCAACTAGAAGCACCTTGGATAAGCACATGTGAGACACTCTTGCATAGGAAAGATGTACTTTTTAAAGGAATGAAGAAGTATTTTGGCAAAACATCTACTTCCCTCCCAGGTCCGGGGTAAAAGGGGACCTCTAATTCTGAAGCCTCTACATATTGAAAATGATCCCCTTCTCAATGGCAGTATATACAGTAGCAAACCTCCCAAGTCTGTTGTCACAGCCCTCTACATATACCCTGAATCTACTTTACAGGTGGGCAAACTTAGACTAAGAGACAGAAGGTGGCCTGGAGCAAGGGGACACTGGGGCTGGCTCAAGGGGAGGGGAAACAGGAGGTGTCTCGGCTCAGCCAAAGGCAGGGCCTCTGTCTATCCGGACTGGGAGGGGAGAGGCTCGGGTGGCCAAAACTCCCTCTTTCTTCCTGGCTGGACAAGCAGTGGTTTCACAAGAAAGGCTGTCGAGAAGGAAAGGGAGGCTCCCACTCCTGCTGGCTGGGGGGCTTCTCAGGATGGCAAAAGCCAAGGCAGACCTGAGCTCCTCCTGGGGTCTCTTCAGGGATGCTCTCTGAGTTTGGGGATTGTGGATTGCGGGTTCACTGCTTCCATAACTCTCTCGTTACCTGCATGTGAGCCTAGACCTCAAGTTCTTCATTATTTTTAAAAGGGCAAGGAGGGGAAATGGTTTAAGAGGGAATGAGACACAGAACAATCTTTCCACAGCCTCCCTCTGCCTAGGCTGGGGCTAGCAAGGGTCTCTTTCACCCTGTCTCCTAGGGATATTTAAAGGCAGCTTTTATGAGACTCTATACTGTCTTTTTTGTTTTTCTTGGGTTTTTTTTTGTTTGATTTTTGTTTCTTTGTTTTAATTTATATAGATATATATATATATTCTTAAAAAAGCGATAGTCCTTTGGTCCCTAAACTCTAAGGAATGATATGATTTTGAAAGAAGTAAATCTGGGCCTCCCTTCTGGAGAAGCCCTTGGCACCCCCAACGCCCTCTGCTGGTTCCCCTAGATAGTCAGTCCTCAGCCAGCCCTCGAGCCCTGCCAGCCTGAGCTCTGTGCTGCAGGCACAGAACAGCCCACGGGATAAAAACAATCCTTAACAGTGGCCTGAGCCCCAGGCACCAGCCTCGGTCCGATCCACCTCCGTCTGCAGCTGCTCCTTCGGGAAGGGCTGCTCAAGCGTTTCTGTGCTTTTCCTTTCCTTTCTTCTCACTCTTCCGTTTCTGTTGTTGGGTATTAATTGATAAGGAGAGAGGGAAGAAAGAAAAAGGCAAAAATCACCCTGGAGGGTCAGACAGGAAGAGCAGCTTGCCCTGTCAGTGACATCTCAGGTGACCCGCCAGACCTCTCTTCCAGAGGGGTGGAGCTAGAGAAGGGCCAAGGCAGCAGCCTGGTCTGCTGAAGCCAGACCCTCGGTCCTGGGCAGATGACCCCAGCCCCACATCCCCTCCAGAGGGCTCCTGGGGGAGCTCGACAGGGCCATGTGGACCTTCTGGGACAGCACATTTCCCACAGTTGCAGGGGGCATCCTATGGACCCATGGCCCTGCCAAAAACCTAGAACTTGTAATCTCTCCCCATCACCCACCAGGCCCTGCAGATCCTACTTCCTAAGCATGTTTGCATCTCTCTTCACATGTCCATGTTCACTGCCATTATCCCAGCCTTTACATCTAGTCCCTTCTTAAATTCCTCTGTGGTTCTAATAAGAGGGTAAAGTCTGAACCCTAATAAGAGGGTAAAAGTCTTTAGGGTAAAGTCTGAACTCATGGCCTTTAAGATTCTTCACAAGCTGGTCCAGATCTACCTTTCTAGTCTCATTCCCCAGCCCCCAGACCCTCCCCACGTACATTTCTCTACTCCCATGGCCCCCTGTGGCCATTTCTGGAGTTGACTGGTTGCATTTCACTGCAATTGTCTCTCCTAGACCATGCAGGTAGGAATGTTGTCTAATTTATGTCAGTCTTTGGATTGAAGAAAAAGTACAGAGTCTCCATCTGAGGACTCCTCCTGGCTCCTGGCTCTTCTCTCTCTCCCAGACTTTCTCAGAGGTGGGTGCCTCCAGCATCCCAAAAGGAGCTTCAAAGCTGGGAGGGTCCCATCACTCAGGCCCCACCTGCCTGGGGTCCATCAGGGACTCACCTCTCTGTGGCTGGTCAGTGAGAGCAGATCAGTAAGGCCGGTTGGCATCCTTGGGCCGCTTTAGCTGGACCTTGAGCCTCTTCATGCCAATTTGAAAGCCATTCATGGCCTGAATAGCAGTCTGGGCACTGGTTGGATTGTCAAAACTAACAAACCCTGGGGGGTGTGGGCAGAGAGGTTAGCTGGGAACTCTGCCTGGCAGGTCCTCCCTGCTCTCTGACCAGCTTCCTCTCCTCCCATCCCCCTCAGGCCAGTTCCATCAAACACATACCACCCCCCACCCCATTGTTTGTGTACAGCAGACACATGCTCATAGGCAAAAGGCCTGAGATTCCTAAAGGTGTGATTCTTGGAAGGACAAGAGGCAACTCTGAGTGTGTGTGGTGGGGGGTGGGAGTGTTGGTGTGTTGATCAGGATGTTTCCCTGTCTTTCTCTGGCATGTGTTGGCTATCTTCCTCCACAGCTTCCATTCTGGTCCTCAGAACTGCGGTTGGAGTTAGAGGGGATCTTTGGTCCCAGATCCAGACTCTGCCTGCCATGGCCAGAGTCCAAAGCCCTGACCTGGCTGAACACATTCCAGATACCTGGTCTTCCCAGGTAAATCTGAAATAAGGCTTGTTCTTGGCCTAGGCCTAGCCCCGTCACTAGTCTGTGACCCCATTTACTGCCATACATTCAGTCTCTGGAAATCATTGCCTTATGGAGGGACAATCTTAGGGTCTGCAGGGAATCATTTAGTTAGAAGTGGGGGAGGCCCAGGGGTGGGGTTCAGCTCACCAAAACACTTGCTCTGGTTGGTGGCTCGATCCACGAAGACTTTGGCAGAGACAACAGCTCCGAAGGGCAGGAATGTTTGTATGAGTTCCGCATCACCAAACTCCTGAGGCAGGTGATAGATGAAGAGGTTACAGCCTTCCGGGCCTGAAGGAACAGTAGCAGGCTGGTTCAGGGGAGGGACCCTGAGTCCAGCCCCACCAGGCCCTGATCTCCAGCCCCCAGTCCCTCACCTTCTCTTTGCTGCTGGGGCAGGGCTGAAGGCTGCTGGGAAAAAGCTGTGCTCACGGGGGCATAGGCCGACGGATAGGCTGCTGGAGACAGAGGTGGGAGTGGCCAGTGACCCCCCAGGAGCCACCCCCCAAGCAGGGCCCCACCTGCCTGGCCACCTTCGACCAATTCAGCCCAGTCCCCTAGTAACCCTCACCCCGAGAGAGGTTGTTCTGGAAAGGGGGGGTATCGGGAGGGTAGACTCCTCAGAACAGAGCCTAAGCCCCCCACAAATCTCCCTATTCCTTTCTGGGGCCCTTCAACCCCCCCACCTCCAGGCCGCGAAGCGCCCAGTGAAACCTGCGTAGTGATGCATCCCAGCGTAGGCCTGCTGCAGGGGGTCAGCCACGCCGGGGCTCTGGGCTGGGGAGAGAGGGGCGCAAGGCCCACGGTGAAGGCGGGCGGGCAGGGTCCAGTGAGCCGCTCAGGGAGTGTGGGAGGCTGTGAGAGGCAGCAGGGAAGGAGGGGGAATCCTTTCCCAGGGACCCGGGCCCTGCCCCGCCAACCCCCCCCCCCCCCGCCCGGTCCCACGCTCCCCACTCCATTTCAGGGAGATTTGGGAAGAGTGGGGGGCCCACCTGGGTAAGGGGAGAGCCCGTTATTGTAGAGCGTGTCAGAGCCCGGCTGCCCGTTGGCCTGCGGGGTCAGGGGCCCGAATCCATTGACCCCGATGGGCGCCGGGAGACCTGGGAGCGTGCCAGGGCCGCCGCCGGCCGGGGAGTTGGCTGCTGGTGGCGGGAAAGGTCGCAGAGTCAGGCCCCGGCCCGCCCTGCCGCTCCCAGCCACACACTCCCCCAGACGCTGAGCGCTACCTGCTGCGGGCAACAGAGGCGCGGCCACCAGGCTGAAGGCCGCCACGTGCTGCATCTGGGCCGCCACTGCTGCCACCGGACCTAGGCCCGGGCCCTGCGCCGCCGCCAGCAGGGCCGCCTGGTGCTGCAAGATCTTTGGGGGGGAAGATGGACTGGTATGGGGGCGCCAAGCAGCGGGCAGCGGCCGGGGCCCCCGCCCGCCCACGCCAGCGCCCGGCACCTACCGCAGTGGTGTAGGCGCCGCAGGCCCCGAGCGGCAGTGGCGCGGGGTGGAAGGCGCCCAGCTGGCCGGCCATCTGCTGCATGCGCCGCAGCGCGCGCTCCCGGTCCGTGTCCGCCAGCTTGACCACAAGGCTGGACGAGGCGCCCTGGGCGGGGCAGGGGAGGCCGTGGTGAACGGTCCCGACCCTGGCCCTGGCCCTGACCTCAGCTCTGGGCTGAGCACCCTCCGGGGCAGGCCCTTTCCCGGGCACCCAGCTCGAGTGGGGAGGAGCCCGCCGCCCCCCCCCACTGGCCTCACCCTCGGCCGGGGCACCCGCCCTCACCGCCATGGTCCGGCTGCCGTGCAGACCCTGGATGGCCGCCTGAGCTTCTCCTTGACTCCCGAACTTCACAAAGGCACAGCCTGGGGCAGGATAGAGGGATCGAGTGGCTCAGGCCACAGGGGCCAACGGGTCATCTGGCCCAGAGTGACAAAGGGTTACCAGAAAATCCCAGGGTCAGCTTAGGTCACCTTTACTGGTGCCATCTGGGCTCCGCAGGACAGTGCACTCCTCGATATGGCCAAAAGGCTGGAACAGGCGTCTGACGTCCTCCTCGCCCTGCTGTTTGCCCAGCATCCCCACAAACAGCTTTCGGTCCTCTGGGAACAAAGCCAGGAATGACCTGGGGACCCCCAAGTCTTCCCGGGCTCCCAGAGTAGCCTGAGGAGCTCAGGAAGGTAGCTCACCAGTTTAGCTCTGGGAAACTGTATAGGGAGTGAGAAGGCACTTGGGCCCCAAGGTTGGGTTTCTTTGAGGGGTGGGATGACCTACAGACAGATCTGGGGGAAGGGAACTCAGCTCAGATTTCCATCAGGAAAACGTGGGTCCTGGGGAAACCCAGAAAGGCTCATTGCTGCTCTTGTGGGAAGTGATGCAGTATTGATATCTTTGACTGGGCAGATCCCTATGCATCGTCTTGTATTTGACCTTCCTGTTCTTAGAGTTTGGGAAATACTGTCTCAGACCATTTCTGCCATATTAAGAGAGTGGGTGCTCAGAGAAGGCCTTTGTATTCAGACTGGGTCGAGAGAAGAGAAGTATTACTAATACATCCTTGCTGGTCAGCCTGGTAGCAGTGGCTAGAATCAATGCCCCATCCCGCTCAAGTCAAGGAGGATTCTGGGTTTAAAATAGTACAGAAAACAGTTCTCTCATCCTACTGCCTCATCCCCAGGCGCTGAACGCTGGAATGGTGAATCCTCACCCCCAGCACCAAATCCACCTGGGTGCCCCTCCCAAAGGCCTGCAGAGAGCAGGAAGCTTGGGTTCCTGAGCCTCCAATGTTAGCATTTCCCCCACTACATTTGCTGAACCCCTAACCCCTTTCCTTAATTCCCACTCCCACCACCCCATCCCCTCCACAAGCTTCAAGGAAACCTCTGAACCCTGTTGCCTCCTCTCTGACTTCCCCTGTCCTCCTGCCCTGATCCTTCCCCAAGTACTCATGCTATGAGAGAACGAGTGCTGCCCATAGACCTGGATTGCTACCAGAGAACAAGCCTGAACCCTCCCTGTGTCCACCCTTTCTATGGGAGTGACAGGGATGCAGGAAAGGGGCTGCAAGCTGGGCCTGTGTCCCCTGAAGAAAGCTGGAGAGCTGGGTTTAGAAACCAGGGCTTTTCTGCACATTCAGCAAGTTAGCCCTCAGGAGCACTATCTGGGAGCCCAGGATAGAGGGGCCCAGTCCACAGGGCCTGCTGTTAAAATCTGGCTCCTCTCTGCACCAAGGTAAGTCTCTGAATTTGAGAAGGTGCTTGACCATGCAAGTTGAGAGAGAAGGGGCAGGTGGGAATCTGGCTTCAGGCTTCATCTTTAAAATCCTGCACCTCAGAAGAACCTATCCTAAACTCCTCTACTCCTTGCCTTGACAAGCTTGGCTAGGCAGATGGGGGTTCTTAGATTCTGAGTGCAGGGGAGACAAGGGCATGAAAATGTAAAACCTTTTGTGCACACAATCAATAGAGTAAAAAGGCAATCTACGGAATGGGGGAAAATATTTGCAAATAATATATCTGATAAGGGGTCAATATCCCAAATATGTAAAGAACTACAACTAAACAATAACAAAGACTGGAACCTGGGTGATAGCAAAAAGGAAGAACAGACTGACTGGAACTTAACAATGGAGGAATCTCCAGTAAGGCTATGTGTGTATCCATATTCCACCTGGATGGTGTGGGATTCAGCCTAGGTTGCCCCCTGGGGCACCTCAGATCTGAGGTGTCTGTCTGTCTATTCTGTGTCTGTGTGGAGGGTGGGGTTGCAGTTAATGGGTGGCAGGCAGAATATGTTTTAGCAGAATCTTGTGCTCTGTCCAGAGAGGTACTTCCTAGATCCTGGGGGAGGGGGTGGATAAGAACTTGTGGCTGGAATTCTGCAGGAGATGAGAAGGTCTTACCACCGACCTTCTGTGGTGAGAGTACAATCCAATGGATGTGCTCTGCTTCTGGGGGTGTTGGCCACAGAATAGTGCCCTTGGAACAGGCCACTGTGAAATCAGTGGAATACATTGTTTTAACAAAAATATTAGGATGAAGCTCAAAATGTAAGAGAAAAGCAGAACTGCTTTGACTGAAGACAGAAAATGGGGGAGGAAGGCTGGAGTTCCTCCTGCTTGGTCATCCCCTGGTGCTCTCTGGGGTGGGGACTTTGCACGGAAAGCCCTTTGAAACCACTGACCTAGAAGACAGAGAATAGAGTTCTAGATGGTGTATGAAGGGGGATCTGAGCTCTTCCAGTTTAGGAACTGAAGACTAGAAAGGTCTTTCATGGATCTCTTGATCAATGTGATGTAGATAGCTTTGCCTTGATATTGGAGGACAGATCTCATTTGGTCAGAGAATCAAACCCCAGAAGACTGTGTCATTGTTCTGAGCTATGACACTAAAGTATGCCCTTGTAGCTGAAGACGGCCTGGGAGAGGCTGGAGGAGATCCTAGGGCCTCCACATTCCCATGGGGGCTTTATGATACACTAATTTATAGTGCAGCTATGCCATTGGGTAGGGTCTGCAAGATGGTGATGGCACATAGATGTCATGCCACATGGGCCAGCACCCATGTAGCCCCATGTACAAGAGATATAGTGCAAGCTGAGTTGGAGCCCCCAAGACAGGAAAGAGGTTTGTATGGACAGTGTGATCTGATCCTTCGTCTGCTCTTCCTCCGATGTTTTCTACTGATGGTGGTCAGTTCAAACTCCTGTCATGGCCTAGGAAACTATTTGGTCCTACTTTTACATTGAAAATCTCTCAAGCTAAGAATTTCCATTTTCATGCCATAGGGCACTGACCCAATGGTTCTGGACCACTGGGGCATACAGAATTTGAGATTGAAATGAGGACCCACTATGGGCTGGGGTCTATGCTGCCTGTTTCCTAGCATCACCTTGAATCTTGGTATATCCTATTTACTACTTTACAGGGACCTTGATGGTGTTTGACAAGAGAATGACGTAGGTCACAGTAACCATGAGCCTCAGGTGACCCAGAAATGGTGGTATAAGTTTCTTAAGAGACATGGTCAAAGAGAAGTACAGGCTGGACTTCTTGGAGTAGCCCCAAAACCCACAGCCTTGGAGATTCTGACAGCTGATCAATGCCCCCAGAGAGAGATGATGATGGGATAGGGCCCAGAAAATTCACCTTCCTGTAGGTAAAACTCTCTGTTTGGTAAAAAGAGGATGTTTCAAGAGGCAGGGCAGAAATGTCTAAATAAAAGCATCCCATGGGTGGTGGGAAGATCCCTGGAAAGATGGGAATATCAAATGTGAAGGCTCAACCCTCCTGAAGTAGAGAGAATTGGAAGGCAGCATCAGTATGGAGATGAGACATGGTTGGAAAGCCACATGGTTGAATAGTATAACTGCATGTTCCTGCTGGCAACCAGTGTGCACTCCTTGTTCTTCTACCAAATGCTTTTTGAACCCCAAACATGTGGCTTAGTCTCCCAGAGACCCATCTCCATGAAGCTGCCTTATGTAGCTGGTCACATAGGCCAGGGATTCTAATGCAGCAAATGGTGGGGCTGAGAGCCCAGTAATCACAGCAGAATCAGTCCAGTCTGTCTTCTTTAGGAAGAGAACCAGGATGCTGTTCAAGAAAGGAGGCTCTGCCTCAAGTTGGTCCCAAGAAATTCCCAAGGTGTCCAAGTTTCTTGTTTCTAGGCTATTCACACCCACTCACCTACATGTTGGTGGGATGTCATGTGTGTAAAGGGAGACAGTATAGCTAAAGGTCTCATCTCAGCCTTGGAACACTAACCACCACACATCCTAAAATTACTGGTTCACCTGTCAGTTCAAATACCAACTCAGAAAGTCCTGCCAGTGGCAGCACTTGTAGTAAAGCTCTCTCCCTTGGTGTTCTTAGTCAGACTGCAGCATAAGAAGCCAAGGAAGACCAGAAAGTGAGGTAAGGAAATATCCAGACAAGTAGACTCTCCCAGCCAGATCTGGCAGGCATCAACAGGGACTTCAACTCCGCACAAAAAACTGGCAGAACTAGTAAGTGAATTTAGCAAAGTTGCAAGATACAAAATTAGCATCCAAAAATCAGTTGTCTTTCCGTACACTAGCAATGAACAATCTGAAATCAAAATTAAGTAAATAACACTATTTATGATAGCATCAAAAAGAATAAAATACTGAGGAATAAACTTAACCAAGGAAGTGAAAGACTTGTACACTGAAAACCATAAGATGTTGCTGAAAGAAATTAAAGAAGACACAAATAAATGGAAAGACATTTTGTGTTCATGGATTGGAAGACTTAATATTTTTAAGATGTCAATACTACTCAAAGTGATCTACAGATTTAATGTAATCTTTATCAAAATTATAATGGCATTTTTTACAGATATAGAAAAATCGATTCTAAAATTCATATGGAATCTCAAGGGACCCTAAATAGTCAACAATCTTGAAAAAGAAGAATAATTCCCTAATTTCAAAACTTATTACAAAATTACAGTAATCACAATTGTGGTACTGGCATAAACACAGACATATAGACCAATGAAATAGAATAGAAATCCCAGAAATAAACCCTCACATATATGGTCAAATGATTTTCAACAAGGGTGGCAAGACAAGTGGGGAAAGGACAGTCTTCAATAAATGAGGTTGGGAAAATTGGATATTCATATGTAAGAGATGAAGTTACACCCTTACCTGATAGCATATACAAAAACTTAACTGAAAATGGATCAAAGCTCTAAATTTTTTTTTGAGATAGGGTCTCACTCTGTTGCTTGGGCTAGAGTGTAGTGGCATTATCACACCTCCCTGCAACCTCAAACTCCTGGGCTCAAGTGATCCTCTTGCCCCAGCCTCCTGAGTAGCTGGGACTACTGTCATGTGCCACCATGCCTCAATAATTTTTCTATTTTTTGTAGAGACAGGGTTGCTCAGGCTGGTCTCGAACTCCTGGCCTCCCAAAAGTGCCAGGATTACCGGCATGAGCCACTACTCCTGGCCTAAAACTGTAGAACTCTTAGAAGGAAACTTAGGGGGGAAAACTTTATGACTGAATTTGGTAATGATTTCTTGGATATGATACCAAAAGCACAGGTAACAAAAGTAAAAATGAATAAATTGGACTACATAAGAATTTAAAACTTTAATGAGGATCCATTGGAGGGTATGAAAAAATTAAAAACTTCTGTGTATCAAAGGATACAATCAATAGAGTGAAAAAGCAACCTATGGAATGGGAGAAAATATTTGCAAATAATATCTCTGATAAAGGTAACATGACACCATTTTTTCAGGTTTCCTATTATAAACAACACTTGATGAACATCCTAGTTTCCATCCTTTCTACCCAAATTGGTGGCTGGGGCCACTCTTTCTACTCCTGGTTCTGGCCTTGATACAGTCCTGTATACACTGAGTGCTCACAAATGCAAGTGGCCTCAGAAAGCCAGGACCCTTTTTACTTAAAAATATCCGAAATACATAAAGAACTCCTGCAACTAAACAATAACCAAAAAACCAAACAAACCCTGATTTAATAAGAAGCAAAGGACTTGAATATGCATTTCCCCAAAGAAGATATACAAATGGATAACAAGCATATGAAAAGATGCTCAACATGACTAATTATTAGAGAAATGCAAATTAGACTTACAATGAGATATTACATCACACCCATTAGAATGACTACTATCAAAGAAACAAATTAACAGTTGGCAAGGATGTGAAGAAATTGGAGCCCTTGTGCACTGTTGGTGGGAATGTAAAATGGTGTACCTGCTACAGAAAACAGTATGGCAGTTACTCAAAAAATTAAAAATAGAATTACCATATAATCTAGCAATACCTTTCCTTGGAATATATCCAAAAGCATTGAAAGCACGTTTTTTTAAAAAAAATTCACTTATTATTTTATTTTTAGTTGACAAATAATAATTTTATATTTATGGGGTACAGTGTGATGTTTTGATATATATATACTTTGTGGAATGATTAAATCAAACTAGTTAACATATTCACCACCTCACCTACTTATCATTTTTTTTTTACTAATCATTTTTTTATGGCGAGAATGATTTAACTGTACTAGCAATTTTGTACCGCTTGACTAACATCACCCCTTTCTCCTACCTACCCCCTACTGCCCCTAACCTCTGATCAGGCTACTGTCTGCTTCTATGAGTTCTACTTTTTTAGATTCCACACACATGTGAGATTATGCAGTGTTTGGTTTTTGTGTGTGTGCCTGGGAAAGCAGGGTCTTGAAGAGATATTTGTACACCCGTCCATATTCATAGCAATATTAATCACAATAACCAAAAGGTAGAAGCAACCCAAATGTCCATCAATAGATGGATGGATTAACAAAATATAGTGTATACATACAATGAACTCAGCCTTAAAAAGCAAGGAAATTCTGACACATCCTACAACATGGATGAACCCTGAAGACATGTTAAGTGAAATAAGCCAGGCACAAAAAGACAACTACTGTATGGTTTTACTCATATGAAGTATCTGCAGTAGTCAAACTCAGAAACAGAAAATAGAATGATGGTTGCCAGGAGCTGCAGGGAGGGGAAAATTGGGAGCTGTTTAACAGATACAGAGTTTCCGTTTTGGAAGATGTAAAAGTTCTGGAAATTGGTTACATGACAATGTGAATGCACTTATATTTCTAGGTACAATGTGATGTTTTGATATATGTATACTTTGTGGAATGAACACTAATAACTGTACATGTAAAAATGGTTAAGATGGTAAATTTCATGTGTATTTTACCATAAAAAAATAAAGAAGTGCTTTAAGGAGAGTTGCAACAAAGAGATTTAGACTGACAAACAGAACAGATTCCACTGTCCCTTCCTCCAGATCAGAAGAGCCCGGAGGTGAGTAAAAAAGGTAGACCAAGCCTGGGTTTCCAGGTCCCCTTAAGAGAGAAAAATTTTAGCTCCAGAAATGCATTTTCCTTTTGTAGGCTGCACACCTGTACCTGGACAACAGTGTCACATCATGGGGGGTTCGCTAGAGGTCAGCCTCAGCTGCTGACTAGAAGTGTTAGGACAATCAGCCTTGGGTAATCTGCTCATTCCCTTTGGACGCAAAATGCGTTTCAGGAAGTGAAGAGTTAACTTGAGGAGTCTCAAGCAGTGCTGTGAAACCTATCCAGTCAGGTATTAGTTGTAAAAATACTTTTTAGAATTAAATAAGTCTAAGGATCAAAGATAGACATCACTGTCACCTGACTCTTATAGAACAGTTGTTGCTGAGGTCCATATCTGATTAGGTCAGAGAATGTTTCCCAGTATTATGAAATTCTGAAAATTCTACCTCGAAATTCAACTTTAACTCAAAGAGTACTTGATAAACACTGGATAAAATGGAATCCTAGAAAAAATCTGAAAAAGATGTCTCACATAGTAAGACAGTAATATATATGTTTATTACTCAAAATCCAGGCTGACATCTAACCAAACCCTTACAAATTCAGGCAGAAATTGCTTAAACAATTATAGGATGGTGATAGGAGGGTTAATGTCATAACGGATAATTGGCTTTTGAGTTAAACCAAATTTCGAGATTAAAAAAGAGATGCCTCAAAGTGTATTTAAAAATCCTCAGAGAATGTTTTAAATTTGAAGGTTAAAAAAAATAAAGAGGAAAGAGTGCATGAATTGATTACTGAACCTATTTCTGTACCTTAGGCATCTTAAATACATAAATATTTGCTGAGTAAAAAATACAGCCAAGTTAAAAGTGGAACAAGTGCAATCACCATTGTGATTTATAAGTTTGGTGATTCTACGTTATGAAATTTGAAAGAAAGAATAAATAGTTCAATTAGTTTGAAGATTTTGCCTTATGACCTAAAAAAAATACTTTTTCTATAAGATTGCTACTTACAGTTTAACTTATAATTAGTGTATCCAAAGATAATGTAGAAAAAATCAACCATAGTCCCTATGCTGAACAGCAAGTAAAACAGACTTAGTTACCATTGTCTGAGGGATTTGGGGATCCCTACCTCTGACCTCATGTAATTTGTTGTTAACACAGTGGCTGATGCCTATAATCCTAGCACTTTGGAAGGCTGAGATGGGAGGATTGCTTGAGGACAGGAGTTCAAGACCAGCCTGAACAAGAGTGAAACTGTCTCTACCAAAATAATAGAAAAATTAGCCAGGTACAGTGGTGCACATCTATAGTCCCAGCTACTCCGGAGGCTGAGGCAGGAGGATCACTTGAGCCCAGGAGTTTGAGGTTACAGTGAGCTATGATGACATCACTGCACTCTAGCCCAGGCAACAGAGTAAGACTTTGTCTCAAAAAAAAAAAAAAATGGAATCTTGAATTTTTATCCACACAGACATTTAAATGTTCACATTCAAATGTATCCAAATGCTGAGGGAAAAGTTTTTGACACTGTTTATATTTAATGTAAAAATGGGTGCCTTTAGTATGTTAGGAGGCAGTTTCATTTTGGAAAGTTAGATGCATTTTCCTTTAATAGTATACTGCTCAATGTGTAACTGCCACAGGATGTAAAATATAGGCATAGAGAGTGGAGTATAGGAATAGTATGGAACTTAGCTGCAGAATTTGTGAAAACTGGCTGGGATACATTAAAGGGCTGCTATAATGTAGTCCACGAAGGCCCAGATGCACATCTAGCACTCTGAGAAAAGTGCCACCAAGGCGGTGAGGGATGGCCATGGAAGAAGAGGACCCTGGCACCTTCCACCCCGCAGATCTTGTTGTATTGCTGCTATTACTGTCTTGTAGGCATGGAACTGACAAGTGTTACTAATAACTTTTAAAAGTAATACAACATACAGTATGTATGTTGGTTATTTCAAACACAAACCTCATGTTTACTGATTAAAGGAAGTGTTTCAACAAGGAGGGAGGTCATTGAAGACTAGACAGGTTAGGGAAGATTTAGCTGAAGAAAAGGGGCCTGGAAAGGTGACTATGTTTTGGATTAGAAAGGACTAACTATTTGGCTACTTACTGAAGATAGCAAGACAGGTTTGAACATGAGAGCAGAAAGGCTATCACATGTGGGGGCTTTGTGGATGGAGCAGTGTGAACAAGAGTACAAAAGAAATATTTAGAAAGGCAAGGATGACCAGTCGTAGGTGGCTGTGAAAGCTAATCAAAAAAGTCTGGACTTTTTTCTGTAATCCACGAGAGTCATGAGAGGTCTCTGTGTTGGTTGTAAGTGGGGCAGGCCATTGAAAAACTAAGATGAGATAAGCCAAAGGCATTCTGATGGAAGACACGTAGTAGGCTTTGATGACTTATTAAATATTGACATAAAATAGATCATTTTAACAGTTTTAAGTTGTACTGATTAGAAATAGGATAACATTATTGACAAAAACAGAAGTTAGGAGAGGAAACTAATACTGCCTTTTCTGAAGAGGTGACATTTTTAAACATAGAATGATGGTCACTCAGTGGAGTCAATAGTTAAAAGTCATTTAATAAAATTTTATTTGGAATGAAAAAAAAAGGAAGAATACTTCTACTCTGTTGCATTAGCATCAAAATTCAAGTGACAGAACACAAAGTAGCTAGTTTTGCTTAGAAGCTCATGTGTGCACAATGGAATCCTCCTTTATGGCAGATAGGGGAACATGGCAGTCTTTGGGCCAAAGAAGCAATTGTAATAGGTTTGGTTAGGCTCTCACAGTGCTGGTCCACTTTTAAAAAATTGAATTAGCTGCCAAAATTTAATGTAATTAAAATGTAAATTTTTTATAAATCATGATAGCCTGGGCTCCTGTAGTATTTGAGTTGGTGATCCCTGCTTTATGGGATGGGAAATCAGATAATAATCCCTTCTAGAAGAAAATGGCAGAATTTTGGAAGATTATGTTGGCCTTGATATCCCTTAGATTATGTTTCCATTGATATCAGTATCCTTATTAGATATAGAAACTATTATTAGTCAGCTGTAAACTAAAGGATTTAATTTTAAGAATAGTAAAAAAAAAGATGCAGGTTCACTGGCTTAAATATATCAGGTCAGGTGTGACCATTAACTCTGAAGATTTATAGAATGTCTGGGGTCACAGAGATAAGCCTTGAATGGGACAGGATGTCCCACATTGGTGTCAAATATTAAATTTTAAAAGCAAAATCCAATACCATTTTTAAAAGTTGAGTTTCACTGGGTGTGGTGGCTCACCCCTATAGTCCCAGCTACTTGGGAGGCTTGAGGCCCCATTCAAGACCAGCCTGGGCAACATAGTGAGACCCCATCTCTAGAAAAATAAAATAGCTGGCCACGGTGGCATGTGCCTGCGGTGTTCCAGCTACTCTGGAGGCTGAAGCAAGAGGATCACTTGAGACCAGGAGTTGGAGGTGCAGTGAGCTATGATTGCATAACTGCACTCCAGCCTGGACAACAGAACAAGACTCTGCCTCTAAAAAAAAAAAAAAAAAAAATTAAACAAAAAAATAAAAGTTGAATTTCTAAAGCATTAGGTTGTATTAAAATTCAGCAGAAAGTTGAACTCATTTTATAAGAGATGTATGATAGCATTGAAAAAAGGAACACATTTTGATTAGTAATGATTATCTAACACAGATCAATTAGTAGTAAAATACTTACAAATTATAAAGGTCCAACTGTTCTGCAAGACTGGATACATATGCCTCCTCTTTCCCAAATATATAGCAGGGAACAGTGAGGAATTGAGAGACTTGGTTGTCCAACCCTGCAAGAAGGATTATTCGTGGCTGCATTTGGAGTGTATGCTCCTTGAGAGCCATGATTTGTCAAGAAATATCTGTGTAACACATAATTGCTAAAATTTTGAGTTCTGCTGCCAGGCAGATCTCTTTTCAGCTAGATCTGTATTTCCTGCTCTCTTGAACAGGTGTATAGGTGGGATGCCAAGTGTACAGAATTTGTCAATGATGTGACATCTGCAAAACTTATACTAAAAGGGAGAACAAAATTATAAAATTCAGGCTGATGTCACTGTTTGGAGCCCAGAAGACCATGGACTGGGCCAAGCAAAAGCATTATCAGCATGGAGGCCTCCTTTGTGCAGCTGCCCAGATACTGATAAGATATGCTGGACTCCATACAACAGGAATGCCTCAGCATTGTGGACTTAGTTCCTGAACAAGACTCTAAGTTGCACCATCTTCTTCTGAACTGTGGGGCCGTTGCACATGCTACCTATGCCTAAGACACTTGCTCCATCTCCTCTTCCTCTATCTGACTATTTCTTGCTCATCCTTGAGATCTCAGCTTAAATATTACTACCTCTGGAAGCCCACTTTGACCTCCCAGACTAGGTTAGGTGCCCCTTGTTTGTGTGTTTGTGTCCCTAAAATTCCTCCTGGACTTCTCCTTTGAAAAGCAGTGCTCACACAGAATTATGACCCCTTGCTTACTTGTCCATATCCCCTCGCAGCCTCCGAGCTTCATGAGGCTAGGTGCCAGGTCTGCTCTGCTCACACCCATATCCCTAATGTGGAATAAGTTACTCAGAAGATGTTGGCTGGATGGTTGAATAAACTGCAGCCCAACCCATCTGCTTCTCAGCTCACTCATGTACTCTTAGTTGGCTTCTCAGCTGTGGGACTGTTTCGTGTTTCTGGACAGGGCTTAGATGATGGCTAACAATGGACTTGATGCCTAATACAGTTTCCCAAAGAGCAGAAGTTCTTGGGGCACGTGAACCAGAGGTTTTGCATGCATTCAGGAATGTCTCAAAAACCTGTCTGAGAAGAATGAGATAGGAAAGGAGGATGTGTGTGTATGGAAAAAGGGAGAAAACTTGGAAATATCTCTCCAAGATAAAGTGAGGGTGGTAACATCTTGACCAGAGTTCAAGAATCAGAGACTAGAAGTCAGAGAATCTAAGAGGATGAAGGAAGTATTTCTTGGAGGAATGAATTCCACAATGGAACCATGAAGTCACCAGAACCCCCGTGGTGTGGACATTGAGCATGAAGACTGAGAGGGTGTGCAGAATTAGTAGGAGTCAATAAATGTTTATATCAATTGAGTTCCATTCTTTCACCTTACAAAGTCATGGCTGATCTTGGGTAAGACAGGAAGACAGTCTTACCCAAGGGAGAGAGTCAGCAGACAGGAAGGGCTAAAGGCAGATACCTTGGAGTGACATAAGACCCAATCGCAGCCGGGCGCGGTGGCTCATGCCTGTAATCCTAGCCCTCTGGGAGGCCGAGGTGGGTGGATCGCTCGAGGTCAGGAGTTCAAGACCAGCAAGAGCGAGACCCCGTCTCTACTAAAAATAGAAAGAAATTATCTGGCCAACTAAAATATATATACAAAAAAAAATTAGCTGGGCATGGTGGCACATGCCTGTAGTCCCAGCTACTCGGGAGGCTGAGGCAGTAGGATTGCTTAAGCCCAGGAGTTTGAGGTTGCTGTGAGCTAGGCTGACGCCACGGCACTCACGCTAGCCTGGGCAACAAAGCGAGACTCTGTCTCAAAAAAAAAAAAAAAAAAAAAAAAGACTCAATTGCAAGAAAAACACCAAGAACTGATACCGGAAGCCAGTATTGCCTTTCCAGCATGGAAGCTGGCCAGACCCCAGCTGGTTGGCAGAAAACACAAGATTTCTACCCTGCTTGTTCTTAAGGAGCATTGGTCTTTCTCTAAGGAAAGAGTGCAGCTAAAAAAACTTTCAGAGACTTTCCATGGTCCTCAGCAGCTTATAAAGTCTTGTACCAGCCTCATCTTTAACCAGGCAATTACAATCAAGGAATGAATGGACTGCTTTCTCTGAAATCAGAACAATCTGGAAAAAGAGAATAACTCCAGCCTGATTCTTTACAAAAAAAAAAAATTCCTGGAAGTGACACCTGGCAAAACAGGCCTCTCTACATGGGTGAGGTGGTGAGAGCTCTATTCCCAGCAGCTGTTTCAGCCCTTCTTGCCTCTTCTGGGTCTGGGCTCCCCAGAACCCCAGCTCTCCTTGGCCTGAGCTGGGATGGCTGAGCTATTGCAGGGGCTGAGCAACTCTGGGCCCCACCTGTCCCCTTGACCCAGGGAGACTCCAGTAATAAGCCGTGGGTAGGCCCGACTCCAGGAGTGGGCCCACAATCCCCTACATGGGTGACACCCTGAGGTTTATCAGACAGGGAAGTTACCTCCTCGGCCCTCACTGGCAGCCGGCTTCACTTGGATCGGACGATTCATCTGAAAGACATCGGACCAACATACCCATTCAGCATGACTGCCTGGACTCCTCAGGATCAAAGCCCAGCCCCTTTGAACCCTGCACTCCACCACTCCCACACTGGGACTATAGATCGTCTCCAATATTCCTTCCCTAGATCCAGGAATTTAGAAGGTGTTGAGACTGGAAGGGTTGGGTGACAGGAACTCAGTGGCAAGCACAGCGTGGAATGTGGCGGCTAAAGAGATTCCTCTGCCTTGGGCTCTGGGAAGGGACCATGTGAGGCCTGTCCCTCTGGCTCCTGGACTTACTTAACATCTTTGAGTGAGAGGAATTGTGTGGGAGGGTAGAATTGACATTGCAGACTTATGTTTTATGTCTAAAACTGAGAATATAATGCTATGCATCATTCAGATTAAACAATCTGGGAATCAGACATAGTGCTATCTACCCCCAATGCTGTCATCTCGTGGTTGTATGACTTGAGGTAAGCCACCCTCTCTCAGATGCAATTTTTCAAATGGGAAAAACATTCTCCAAGCTTCCGTGTCCCCCTGGTCTCTACACTCACCCCCTCTGTCCCCTCCCTGGGCTCCCCTTCCCCAGAGGGTGCTGGAGTTTTCCAGGGCCGCTGAGCTCAGCCGTGTTTGTCTCGCTCTTCCCATTCTTCCTGGGTAGTCTCATCCCCACCCACAGCCACAGCTGCTGTCCACACAGGGTGACTCAGAACGCCGTTCCTCCAGCCCACATTCTGTGCTGCGCTTCAGACCCATGTTCCCGGCTGCTTGCTGGACAGCCCACTAGAAAGGCCCACGGGCGCCTTCACTCAACACACCCAAGCCAGAGCTCATCTTTTTGCCCAAAACTGATCCTCCCAGTCACCCAAGCAGTAAACCTGCAAAGCAGCTTGACTTCTCCCTCCATCCCTTCCCCCCTCCAACCAGTTTCACCTTCTAATTCAGGGGTTCCCTGATCAGGGGTGGATAAGAATCACCCAGCAACCATATTAGACTCTTACAATGGGGGATTGTATAGTTTGAAAAAGCTCCTAGGTGATTTCAATATATCCCCCCACATTCCCATCCCCCAACCACCCTGAGTGAGTTCATGATTGAACCCCCATCTCACCTTCCTCTCATGGGTGTTGTGGGGATCACATGAGGTAATGGGGACGCAAAAGGTCTTTGTAAACTGCCAAGAGCTGGGTGCGTGGGCTGTGAGGAATTATTGTTGGGGGGCAGACAGCTGAGTGCCGGGAGGAAAGAACAGCGGCCTTCCTGTTCGTGGAGGAAGGGGTACTGATGCCCATCTGGCCTGAGAAGGTGATGATCTGACCCCCTCCCCTCAGGAAATGCACTGCTTCTGCACCAATCAGGGGCCACTCCATCCCTTACCAATATGCTCGTTGCCGAGACGACAGGCAGCTTCCTGTTACCATAGCCACAAGTGCTACCCAGTAACCATGGTAACGCCCTGGCAGTCACAGTTGAGCAATTTCCTTTGAATCAAATTTGGGGGTGGGAGGGGTGGGGAGGACTTATTTAAAAAAAAAAAAAAAAAAAAAGGAAGGGAAACAGGCCAAGCCTGAACCTGCACAATCCCCCTCCCACCCAGGGCTCTGACACACCCACCCGCTGGTGGTGGAGCACCTGCAGTGTACCAGGCTGTGGGTGGGGGCCGAGACACCGACAGGACTCAGGTTGCAGTCTAGAGGGGATGACAGATCAATCCAAGCAGATCAGGGCGAGCTGGACAGGTCTGGGCTGGCCTGGGCCAGGGACCAGGAGGACAGGACCCGTCCCTGGGAATGGCCACCTGTGATTGTGGAGGAGAGACCAAGAGACAGAGCCATGGAGAGCAGAGCCACAGGGAGAGATGAAGAAACACAGGAAGACAGAAATGATGGGAGAGAAAGAGACAGACCTAGAAAGGGGCGAGGACAGAGAATTACTGGTGGAGGTGGGAAGGAAATGCAGGGATGCGGGTCAGGAAGCGGGTGCAGGAGAGGCAGGGGGGAGCCTGGTGGGGAAGGAGGAGAGGAGTGGAAGCCTGGGGTGGGGGGCAGTGAGGGTGAGCAAGACCATCATTATTTTATTAGTTCTTAAATAGATCCTGAGAATTTCTCTCTGGAGCCTAGAGTGAAGAGCACATGTGACAGCAGCAGTTTCCATGGTAGCTGCCTCCCTGGCTGGGTTTCCTGAGAGATGGTGCTCATTGGTGCTCTGGGGGACGCCCCCTCCCCTCCTCCCACCCACTTCACCGCCCTTTGATGGAGAGTGGGCATTGGGTGGTGTGAACATGTCTCCTGTGGACCCAGCCCAGGCCTTCTACCGCTCAGGTCCGCTGCCAGCATTTCCTGAACTTTGCGACGAGCCCCAGCCTGGGCTGTTCAGGAGCAACAGTGATGACCTAGATGGGGACCCTCTCCTAGATGGGGACCTAGATGGGCTTGCAGAGGGGAAGATAATGCCACCATTTCCTGAGAGCCCACTATGTGCCAGGCCCTTCCTGGGGCACTTTACATACATTGCCTCTAAATCCTTCCAACCACTCTGCAAGGTAATACCATTGTCCCCTATTATAGATGAGAAAGCTGAGGCCCAGGGAGGTTAAGTCACTTATCTAAGATCACATGGTAGGTAAGTGGTTGAGCTGGGATTTGCCCCTAGGTCTGTCTAACCCTGAAGTCCGTGATTTTTGCATTGTGTTTCTTGACTCCATTCTTAAGACATGAACACACACAATGAGGCACAGGGGACAAGGGCCTTCGGGAGTGCAAGGTAAAGAGCTGCAGGAGAGGCTGACTCCAGCTGGACACCTTCAGGAAAGGCTTCCTGAAGGAGGCAGCGTTTGACCGGGGCTTTGCAGGACTGGGGGGTCACTGGCCATGTGGAGATAATGGGAGAGGTAGGGCTGGTGGCAGAGTACTCCAGATGGCTGGGAAAAGACAGGGAGCTGCAGGTCAGAAGCAGCAAGGGTTCTGGTGAACACCTGGCATGGGTAGCCAGGGTGGAGCAAATTGCTTCCAAGTCAGATAGCTGTGGGTTTAAATCCTGGCTCTATCGCTGGCAACTTCTCTAAGGTCTCCGAGCCTCAGTATCCACATTAGTAAAGGAGGGAATCATGATCCTACTTCTCAGGGTTGTGGCAAAAATGACAATGGCTAGGTCCTAGTAGTTGCTCCAGATATAATAAGTTTTTGGGTTTTTTTTAATGGAAGGATATGAGACTGAAAGGTAGGCGGGGCCAGATCAGGGAGGGCTGTGAAAACCATGTCAAGGAATTTTGACTTAGTGGTATTTCAAAAGCCAATGAGGATGCAGGGAAGGATTTTAAGTAGTGGAATGACCTAGTCAGTTTTGTCTGATGAGGATCTATAGGCTCTCTCACTAGGCAGAGAAAGGATTGGAAAGAGGTAATTAGAGGCAAGAAGATCAAGGTAAGAGGTGAGCATGACTTCGATAGAAGGAAATGAATAGATTCAAGACAGTTTAGGAAGAATGAACTGGACTATAGTTCTTATTTTTATTTTTTAGAGACGGAGTCTCCCAGGCTGGAGCGCAGTGGTGCAATCACAACTCATTGTAACCTCAAACTACTGGGCTCAAGTGATCTTCCTACCTTAGCCGCCTGAGTAGCTGAGACTACAGCTGCGCACCCCCACACCTGGCTAATTTTTTTTTGTATAGTTCTATACTTTTGTATAGTGGGGAACCAGAGAGAGGAGGGCATGTTGGCTGACTCTTGGGTCCATGGCTTAGGGATTGGGGAAGTTGGCAGTTTGGGAGTTTGGAGGTACAGGGAAGTCCCCAGGGAAGGAACCCAAGAGGATGACGACAGAGTTGAGGGGAGTAGTGCACCCCAGGGCTTTGAGCCTTCAGCCCCCAACAGCAGTGGTTGTGGAGGACACCTGCGACTCAGGTATGCTATGTGCGGCTGGAGGGGAAAGAAAGCAGCCCGCGTGAGCTTCCTGGTCATCCTACCCTGCCTCATCCCTGCCGTAGGCAGGGGAGGGACGTGGGAATGGGGTGAGGTAGTCAGGATTCCCCTTTGAGGAAAAGCGAACATTGCCTCCTGGGCCAAGAACCTGTTGTGGGACTTCAGGTGAGCCCTTGCCCTGGCTGAGCACCTGTTCCCTTGAGAGTTTCTTGGGTGGAGTCCAGGCCCATTTCTTCAGGGACCAGCCCTGGAGGGGAAATCAAGGCAGAGAATGTCAGAAAGAACAACCTATTCCAGGCAATGGAGTAGGGCAGGTCAGAGGCAGCACAGACATGCACAAGGCCCTGGTCCTTCCGACCTGGTGAGCGGAAGAGAAAGCGAGCGCCTACCTCAGCTCCCTGCTCAACTCGACTGACTCGTCTAGAAGTCCTGCCTTTGGGCTCAGCACTGCCCTCTTCAGACTCTTCTATCCTGATGTCAACTATTTCTTCTACTCAGCACTCACACCCTCAGCACTCCCTTCTCCATGGGAAGAGAGTTTATCAGAACCTCCCTGAAGAAGGGACTCTTGGTGGGTCTGGGGGAGGTGTCATGATGTACAGGGAAGAGTGGCACGGAAGAAAAGCAAATCTCATCATTTTTATCACTCCCTTCTCTAATTCAATTCACTATGAAGTCCCACTGGTTCTGGAATCTGTATGGCCATCCTAAATAGCTCTCGAGTCCACCCTCTTCTGCCATCCCTGCCTATCCCCCACTCTAGGCCAGCATCATCATTCACCTGCACTTGAGCAACGATGTCTTAAAGGGTCATCCTGCCTCCGGTACTGCTTTCTCTCCAACCCAACCTTCACACCGCAGCCAGGGTGATCTTTTAAAACCAGTCGCTCACTCTTCCCTGCCTAAAATCCACCCACAGCCCCCATTGTGGGCCTTCTGATAAAGCCCAAGATCCCAAGACTGGTGGCTGAAACCTGCGAGTCTTGCTTCCCCTGCTGCCCAACATACACGATGCTCCCCGTTCACGTGGAGCCTCAGCGGTCTGCTGCACACCTTCCCTACCGGCTTTCACATTATCCCCAGAATTTCAGAAGTGGCCTTTGTCTCATAGGTTTTTAGATCCTCAGATATGATGAGATGTGATCATGATTCAGCTCAGCTAGCATCTCCTCTGCAAAGCATCGCCACCCTCTCCACACCTGATGCCTCTTTCACATGCCCAGATATAAACCCCAATGAGGCTCATTTCTGGGCCAGAAGCTCCTTGAGGGCAAAGACTCAGACTCATTCACTGCATGGTTGCTAGCACATACGGGCCTTTCTATGAATTTCAAAAAGGTGCTTCCCCAGCCCTGGGGATGAATTAGAAAACACGTGTCCCTTCCACTGGGCTGACACAGCCCTGAAATGTGCATGGCTTGGTCAATAGGGCATGGCTAGATGTTTGCCCCCATTTGCCCTCCCCATCCAAGCTGTTTTGTGCAGGGCACAACCTGCGAAAGCAAATGTGATCCCCTACTCAGCTATGCCTGCCTCCTTCACAGTGTTTGAAGGGATGGCTTCCCAAAGGAAGGAAAGTCATGAGCAGAGAGATAGACAAAGAAGCAGGCACCCTCTAAATCCCAGAAAGTGGGCTGAAGTTGGGCCTCACCCTCTTCAGGTGGAGCCTAAAGTGAGGCTAAAAGAAGTAGCTCCAGTTTCATGGGTAAGAGGAGAGGAGAGTCAGGTGGGACAGACAGCTAGGTTTGAAGGAAGCCCCCAGTAGGAAGCCAAGCATTGATAGGTGACAGAAATTGGCAGGAGCAAGTGGAGGGGGGCCACGAGGCAGTCCTGGCCCATCAGATCCCACGAAATTTTCCCTGGGAGTCCAGCCTTTCTCTTTGGGGGTTGACCCAGCCTTTCCTGGTTCTATGGTGGCAGTCTTGCCTGACTCCAACAGGAGCTCAGATTAAAATCTTTTCCCTGATTCTTCAACAGGTGTCAGCTGTGCCCAGGACCCAGGCCCTGCAGAGAGGTGTGCACCCTCCTCCTTCCATGCTGGCGAGCCTGAGACCGGGTGACTAAAGTTGCTGCTGCTGCCCTTGGCAGGCCCAGAGCAAAGACTGATGGCACGGACATTGCTGGGGCTGGCCAACACAGCCATCGATTTTCATTTATGAGAATAATTAAATATTAATTTTCACTTTGTTAAGCTGGGGAGGGTGAATAAAGCCAATCCTGGTTGTACCAGAGGAAGCTGGGCCACGTTGGAGGTCTGCAGATGGAAGAGTGGGAGGGGGCAGAGGTCCCCAATCACCATTCTCTCCAGAACCTGAGACCCCTCTCTGTCACCAGGTTGGCTCAGTTAATGGTGCAGGGGTTAAGTGAAGGAGTTCTGGAGCCAGACTAACTGGGCTCAAAGTCCAGGTCTTCCCTTCAGTAGCTATATGACCTTGGGCAAGTCAGTTGATTTTTATGACTCAGTTTCCTCATCTGGAAAATGGCAATGCCAATAACAATACCTTCTTCACAGAGGATTAAGTAACTTAGAGTGTGTAAAATGCTAGGAACACTGGTATCAATACGTGTTAGTTATTATTATTTAGCTTTTCTACTCCAGAAATTCTCCCCATACTCTAGGGCCTCACAGGCCTTATCTCAGGGGCCCTCAGTTTCATAGAGCTTCCCAGCATCTCTCACTGAGTGGAGTCCTGTGGTTTGTGGAGGAGAGGGTTTTTGCTCCCAAAGTTTATCTAACATTGTTTTAGTGCCTCCCATTTGCTTTCAGGAAAAAGTCCAAACCCTTCAGCCTGGCGTTCAAAGTTTCCTCTTCAACCACTGTCCTCGCAGATCTCTCTCATGTGCCCATGCTCACGTGGGCCTCCCAGACCCATTTCACAGTCCCAGACCCATTTCACATCCACCTGCTCCTTCTGTCCCTGCACCTTTCCCGTGCTGTTTCCCACAGGGACTGTTACGGCTGTCTCATTGACTCTCAGTTCTAGCAGCAGAAGTCATTTGCTCCCGTAGTTAGATGAATGATGACTTCTACTACTACTCCTACTGACGCTGCTGTTACTGTTGCTACTACTGCTAGCTAATCCATATTGAGTGCTTATTTTCTGCCAAGAATAGTGCTAAGCACTGTACATGACTTAGCTCATTTAATCATTCAACAACTCCAGGAGTTCAATTTTACAGATGAGGAAACAGAGGCTTAGAGGTAAAGACTCGTCCAAGGTCACAGAGCTAATGGGTGGTGGGGCCTGGATCTACACCCAGGTCTATCTGACTCCAGAGCCTGCATACAGAGGATTAGTGATGGTGATAAGTTGGTGTTACTTGGCACTGAGTCCCCAAGAGTGAGGCTTAAATTGCATCAGTTACTAATATTTGTTCTAGAATCTGACACCCCATTAACAGCTTGATCAGCTTTTGGCAAAGCTGGTTCCATTGCTGGACAGCTCCAATTCAGAGAAGTGACTTCTTTACACTGAGCTGAGATCAGTGTCTGTTCTTTCTATTCACTGGTCCTGATCCTGCCTTCTGGGGCCACTCGGAGAAAACCAAATTCCTCTTCAGAATCTGAAGGCAGGTACCCCCACCCAACAGTAATACTTACTGAGATCCTTCTCTGTGCAGGCACTTGCTAAGCTTCAATTAACCCTCACTATCGCCCAGTGAGCTAGGTGTTAGTATAACCTACTCCTTATAGATAAGGAAATTGAAGCTCTAGAGTCTAACTAACGTACCAGAGACACAGAACTGGAATTGGTAAATGATAGGGCTGGGGTTCAAATCCAGTTCTGCGAGACTCAACAACCAGTATTTTTAATTATTATGTCATGATCCTTCCCTCTTAAAGTCCCACTAATCCCTGTCTTTTCCAGTTAAATATCCCGAATTCCTTCAAACTCATTCCATGATATATGTTGTGTCTTCACTTCATCCTGGTCTCTTTCTGGCAGGCTAATGACTCTCGTATATCTGAAGCCCAGAACTGGACATAGTCCCGGGTTTGGCCTGCCTATGGCATTTGAACTGTGCTCTGTTCTAGGCACACCACTCCATGGACAAGAGAAGATGAGGCTGCATAGCATGACTTGCTCTTGGTAAATCCATGCTAATTCCTAACAGTCACCATTTCTTCTACCACATGGTCAGTAGGTCCTATTTTCCTTTTGTCCAGTGATTATCCATTAGCCAAGATCAGACCAGGGATCACTGGTGCCTACAAGCCTTGCTGCCCACAAAATCAGGTCTCCCTTAACTTAACCAAGCGTTTGAAGTGTGGAAGGAAGACAATCTTGGTGAGTCAAGGCACCCCCCAAAAACAGTACAGGAAGAGGACCAGAAGAAAGTGCCATCAAGGACCCTAGGACTGGAGAAAATGGGGTGCTAGCCCAGCAGAGCCTTTACCCCATGTATTTGCATACATGATCACACCAGTGACAAATGACACCTGAAGCCATGATTTTAGCCAAGGTGAACAAATTCTAGCTTAGCCCACAACACTGATGCCTCTCCTAAAAGATGAGGTGGAGCATCTGTACCAAGAGTCTTGAGCCCATTTTTTGAGCCAGAAGATTGAGTGTAACTAAGAACTTGTAGCTACTCAGGGCATAGGTCATCCCTCTCTTAGAAAAATGACTCTGCTTCTAGTTCTTGGTCCCAACCCAGCCCCCACATGCTGCTTTGGCATGCACATAGGGCACTGTCCCCAGCCTGAGGTGATTCCCACCCCCCAACCCTGGAGGACTTACCCCTGGCAGGGTCTTCTGCTCGTGTAGTGCACTCTGGGCCTTGAGAGCAGAGTCCCGGGCGCAGTAGGTGAGGAAGGCACAGCCTGAAGAGGAAGAGGCTGGCTCAGGGGGTTTCCTGAAACCCCCAAATACTCTTCTTCAAGATACCCTACTAAGTTGCCAAACTTAAGGACACTCTCCTTTAAACAAAGACCCTGTTTCTGAGAAGCCTTCTCTGTCTCCCACCTTCTCTGAAGGGAAGGGCTTCATGTGCCTGGGGACCTATGTCCCAGGCTCTGGCTCCTTTTCCTTTGCTCCTGGCCTCCTGCCCAGGGAACATATGTACCCACACCAGTCATGTGCTCATACAACCCCACATCTCCCTCCCTACTCCAGCCATAAGTCCCGCTGGGGTTAAACCTCCCTAAGCAGCTTTACTTTCATCTTTAACCCAGACTCCCCCTTCTGTTTTGAATTCAGGCTCATGGAGTCTCCCAGGATCAGCCTCAATTCCTTCCCAACTCAGTTTTAGATGGGAGGAGGCAAAAGAGAAAGAGAATGGTTTGGGCCAACCCTGGGACCCCACAACTCCTTCCCAACACCTTTCTCCCCTAAGTTTGAAGCTGGGGAATGGATTGATTTGAGTCTTGGAAGATGGGACTGGTTTAAGGGCTTCCCATAGGGGGAGTTTCCAGGGACTTCCTCATCCTATCCAAGGAGCTTGATCTGTCAACTCTCCCAGGGCTTCAAGATAGGGCCTTTAAAGGGTTATTATACCCCAAATCTGGCTCTTCTAAAAGGGCCAGCAGATATGGAGTAGAGAAGGGGTCTTGGTTGGGCTAAATGATCAGGCCTACCCACTCTTTGTTCAGCCTCAGAACCCGTAGCCTGCTAGCAAGCACTAAAGCAGGGATCTCTTCCTTTCCAATAGTCACTGAGCACCCATTCATCCAGAAAATACGTACTGAACACTGATTATGGTGGCGTATTATGATGGGCCTGGGAATAGAGTGGCAACAAGATGGACACATTCCCTGCCCTCATGGGGATTAGATAAATTATGCGGGGCACCTAATTGAGCCCAAAGGATTGGAGAATGTCTGAATGAAGATCTTGAGTTCTCAAGAACAAGAACATTGAGTCCTCAAGAACCACGTTTAAAAAAACAGGGTGGTGATTATTTCAGGCAGAGGGAATAGCATCTGTGAAGACTGAGTCAGGAATTTGGTGTGTTGGGGAAGTGGATAGAGGGGCTACCCTGGTTGGAGGCTGGTGAATGGGGGCAGAGTGAGATATGCAGGAATTAAGGCATATATAGCCTTGTAGCCCTCAGTTAGATTTTGAACTTTTTCCAAAGAGCAATTGTGACATGATAAGCAAGATCTGTGTTTTCAAAAGAGACTTCTGAGTGTAGGGGGAGATGGACTGAAGGAGGAGAAAGCGGATGTGGGAAGCCACAAGGAACTTGGTGCAGGTTTCCATTTAGACCTCAGAAGACTAGAAAGGCGAATGGGAGCATTTTTTTCTGGTGTCTTCTGTGTGGCTGCCCCCATAAGATGGGTGGATTGTCTGCCATCCACTGAGTTAAAAGGGACCTTAGGGAACTCCTGCGCCAAACCCTTATCATGTCAATAGGGAAACTGAAGCCCAAAGAGTGTGTCAGTGGCAGGGCAGGGTTTGGAATTTCCTAACTCCCAGGCTGGGGTTGTATTCAAAGCACTGTTGCTACCTCTCTCAATACCCAGCCATCAAAAGGAAAATGAGTCATTCTAGCTTTTACACATCACTGTTGTTGGGGAGGGGGTGTGGAGGATGTCTTGAGACCCTTCACAATCATCTTGCGAGGCAACACTTGCCTTGGAGAGTTGCAGGTTGGTTTGGGAATAAATCACCGAACACCTGATTCCTTACATCCCTGCTCTGTCTTTTGTCATCAAGTCTTATCATCTGACGTCAGAACCGGGCAGGGTTGCCTGTATGAAAGGCTCAGGAGCCTAGTTTTTGCCTAAAGAAGCCCCCCGTGGACTACCTGGGATAAGGGGTGGAAGAATGAAGGGAAGGAAAGACAGAAGCATGGCTTGAGGAACAGATGAATGAAAAAACAGTTAAGAATTCAAGGTAAATGGGGAGAGAAAGGATGAAGGGAACAGTTCAGAGACTCTGATAGTGTTTAAGTGAGAATTAAAAGTATACCATACACTTCCCTTATTGTATAGATGACCTACAAAGATTAGCTTTGTACTTACTGAAATCAATGTCTAGAAAGTAAGAAGATAAGTTGCTATAGATGGATGGACAGACAGGCAGGCAGCTGGGCTGCATTAGAAGGAATCTGGATGGTGTGGTCTTGTCCTTTCATGCCCCCTTTAACCTAACCCCACTCCAATGGGTAGAAGCAATACCCCTACCCAGATAGTCCCAGCCCTTCTATGGGCATTTTCTTGAAGCCCCTACATTAGTGTGCAAATGAATCCCACAAGGCCTCCCAGTTGAAGAGAAGTGGCAGTCTGATTCCAGCTCCCAGCCCTTAGCAGTTGTACTTGCAGTTGTTACTCAAGGCCCACCACTTCTCTCTCATGAAGATCATGAAGGATAGTTGTGACCCTTCCCCACCAAAACCTGAAACCACAGCATGGCGGCGGTGGTGGGGAGATAAAGGTATTTCTCCTCAAACCATTTCCCCTTCTCTTGCCCATGTATGGCATGTGACTCTGGCTCTCTTACTCCAGCCTAGCCTGGACAGTCTTTTCTGCATGTAAACAAGCCTCCTCCCTCTCTCTACAGGAAGAAAGGGGTGTGGCTGGACAGGACGCGGTGCCTCTGTCTCTCTAGCAAGGCCAGGGAGAAGATCCCCTTCTGCCTCTTCAGCCTGACCCACCCTGAGAGTGCTCTGGTCTGGGACCGACCTGTGAGAGAGGGAAAGCAGGAGGCCATAAAGGGGACTGGGGAGGAGCAAAGAAGAGGCACAGGAGTGGGGGGAGTTGGGTGATGAAAGAAGTGTAGACTCAAATAAGGGAAATCTAAGAGGAAGGGAGCAAATGGTGGTGGGAGTTCTCAGCTGAGGTCAGGGTTCTGGACTCAGATCAGAAGAGGTGGAGAGTGTAGGGATTCTGGCAAAGGGTGGAGAGATTGGGGTTACTGTCAAACACGAGGGGGACATTTGGAACTGAGAGCCTCCTGGGAGGTGTATTGGATTTTGTGAGTCAGACAGGCCTGGGTTCCGAAGAAGGGGAGAGTTTGGGTCTGTGGGTTTTAGGTTGGCAGTCTGAGAGTCAAAAGAAGGCTCTGGGAGTTGGCTGGATTTGGAGGCCAGAGGAGGGGTGCAAGTCCAAGATGTGTGTGTGGGTGGTTAGGACTCAGTGGGGTGGCACCAGGTGGAGGGTTCAGGAATGCTTGGGTCCAGGATTTGGGAGATTGAGGGTATTAGAGATCTGGATGGTGGAATCAGTTTCTAAATTCCAGGATTTGGGACGTCTGATGGGAGGGATGACGGAGAGATCCAACTGAAAGGTAGGGACTGTTGGGATGTGAGAGGTGGAGGGTAGGGATTTGGAGGTTAGAGTGGAGAACAAACATGTTAGGGGACTGAAGTGATGATCAGAGGGAGGGTGTCAGAGAGAAAATTCTGGGTTGGGGACTCTGTGATCTGGGGAGGGGGCTGGGCTGAGGTGGGGCTGATATCGGACTGGCTCTAGGCAGGGCTAGGGTTGGGGCTGGGCCACACTCTAATCGGATTGGGGCTGGGCTGGGCTGGGCTGACCCCGCGCACCTTTGTGGAGGCCGGTGAGCCGGTCCTTCAGCACCGTCAGCTCGTAGATGCGGCCGAACTCCTCGAACAGCGGCTTGAGGTCCTGCTCGTCCAAGCCCCGCGGGATCTGCCCCACGAAGAGCTTGATGGCGTCGTGGTCCTTCATGGGCACGGCGGGACCCGGGTTCAGCCCGCTCATGCCGATGCCGCTGTCCGCGGTGCTGAAACCCAGGCGCGGGCTAGGGCCGGCGGGCGGCGCTGACCCTCCGGGCGCCGCGGCCATATCCCCGCCCGGTCCGCCCTCCCGCCGGTCCCGCCGGTCCCGCCGTCCCCTCCCTGGACCAGCGGCGAGGGCCAGGGGAGGGGGCGGGGCCCGCGCGGCGAGGGCGGGGGGCTGCCCGGGGGGCGGGGTCCGGGTGGAGGGGCGTAGAGGGGGTGGGGCGGGCCGGAAAGGGGCGGGGCCGGGGCGGGGCGGGCCCCGGGCAGAGGTGGTGGGACGCCCGGGTTTGGCTTGAGGACCCGCTCGGCGCTCTCCGGGCTCCCGCCCGAGCTCTCCCGGAGCCAAGCCCCGAGCCCCAGCCCCCGTGCTTGATGACGTCAGGCAGCTGGCCGCCGACTCTACGCAAATGATTTGCATAATGAGGAAGCAGCAGCCAATCAGAGTGGGCGTTGACTGGGCTGGGCCGGGGGCGGGAGGGGCGGCTGGGCTCACGCGCTCCCGCTCGCCATAGCAACCCGACCCTCTAACACCCCGGCTGTGTGGAGTGTGCGGGCGTGGCCGCGACTCGCGCGTGTGCGCCTTGGGCCGCGTGAGGGGAAGGAGCTTCGTCATGCGGGATGGTGTCTGCGGGAGTCGGAGCTGCTCCCCTCCTCGCGCGCAGGCACACACGGGCACACGCAGGCACACCCCTCCAATCCTGGAGCCCTTCCTGCGGGGGTGGGTGGGGATTCCTCTTCCCCGTTGCCACGCCAAAGCCGGTCCCTGGGAGCCCATCCCACCCGGCCCCGCCACGCATCTCTCTCCTCTCTCCCGCGCCTTCAACCGCTTCCTGACCCCTGAGCCCACACGTTCCCCTCCTAGGAAAGCAAGCAAGCAAGCAAGAATAAAACAAACAAAACCCTCCAAACACTTCCTAAACACCGATTCCTCCTCAGAAGAGTGGGGGAACTTAGCCGTAAGTACTCCGCACCCATTACGCACCAGGTGCCTGGTTCCCCTTCCTTTTCTGGAAGTGAAAGCTGCTGTCCTGCGGGTCAAGGAGGTTAGGGCCGGGCCCACCTCTGACATTTGCTGGGCCCAGGGCAAGAGAAGAAATGGAAATTGACACACCGTGTGTCTAAATAGTTAAAAGATACAACTGGGTTACAGTTTGTTAAATAAAATATGCGTGCCTCTTATTTTCACGAATGCACGTGCAGAATAACAAAAATGAAAAATATATGTAAAGCTGTGTTTTTTATATGACTGGAAGTTGGCAAAATATCAGAGCTGATGAAATTTTATTACTCTTGCACATGTCTAGGTATTCTTTGGATGGGCCAGTGATATTTGGACAGAGTAGTAATATAATAAAGATAAATAATTCATAAATTATATGTTTATTCCATTAAATTTTTTTCTTGCCTCTTTCAGTAAAATTCCTATCATATTGTTTTAATATAAACTTTAACACAATCTGTGTCCATTCCAAGACACTGCTCAAGAGCAGCAGTAGCAACTGGAATCATCAAAAAATTCTTAAAGCAATATTCAAATTCAGAAATAAATCATAATTAAAAAAAATATTTTTATCCCTTAATAAAAAGTTACTCCTTGTAATTAGTTGATTGTGAAATGGGTCACTAGAACATTTCACTTTCATTCAATTCTATTTATTTTTTTTTTATTTCCTTAAGACTTCCTCTTCGACCCATGGATTATTTACAAATGCCTTGTTTAGTTTCCAGGTGTGTGGAGGAAAATTCGCCTGTTATCTGTTATTGGATTTCTAGTTTGTATCAATTGTGGTCAGAATACACTGTGTGTGATTTAAATTCTTTTTCATTTGTTGAGGTTTATTTTGCCACCCTCAGAATATGATCTATCTTGGTAAATGGTTTATTGATGTTTGAAAACAATGTGTATTCTGCTGTTTGGGTGTTCTACAGATGCTGATTATATTCTGTTCGTAAATGGCATTGAGTTCTTCTATAAGCTTGCTGATTTTATGTCTAGTTGTTTTATCAATTGTTGGGAGAGGGGTGTTGAAGTTAAACTGTAATTGTGAATTTGTCTATTTCTCCTATTAGTTTTTGCCTGACATATTTTATAGCTCTGTTGTTTGGGGCTTATACATTTAAAATTGAGATGTCTTCTTGGATGATGATCTTTTATCATTGTGTAATGTCACTCTCTGTTCTTCGTAAACTTCTTGCTTTGACAGCTACTTTACCTGATATTAATATAGCCACTTATGCTTTCTTTTGATTAATGTTTGCAGAGTATATCTTTTTCTATGTTTTTACTTTCAGCCTACTTATATATATATGCACATATATATATATAAATAGTTATAGTTAAAATGAGTTTCTTGTAGACAGCATACATTTGGATCATTTTAAAAATCTGCTCTACCAATCTTTGTCTTAGTTGGTAAGTTTAGACCATTTACATTTAATGTAATTGATATGTTAGTCTGCCACTTAATTTTTTGTCTTCTTTCTGTTTCCTCTATTCTTCATTTATATTTTCTTTTTCCTGCCAACCTATGGGTAACTTGTTTCTTATTCTAAGTATATTATACATACATAGTGTATCACAGTCTACTGACATTTTATCAGTTCAAGTGAAGCATAGAAACTTTACCTACCTTTAAGTCCTTTTGCCCTTCTCCATTTATTATATAATTATATTAAATATTTCCTCTACATACTTTGAGAACCACATTAGACAATGTTATTCAAAAACCATTTAGAAAACTCCAGAGGAGCAGTAAAGCCTATTGTATTTACCCATATTTTTCTTCTTTCCATTGTTCTGTCCTTCTTTTTGATAGTGCAAGATTCCTTCTTTCATCATTTTCTTTATATTTTCAGAACTTCCTTTAGTCATTCTTTTAGAGTAATTATGTTCATGACAGATTCTCTAAGTTTTCCTTCATCTGAGAATGTGTTGATTTCTTCATTTCTGAAGGATCCTTCTGCTAGATATTGAATTTTGGTTTGAAAGTTATTTTCTTTCAGCACTTGAAAAATGTGCCACTCTTTCTGGCCTCCATAGTCTCTGATGAGAAATCTGCTGTCATTCAAATTGTTTTTCTTTTATAGCTAAGATGTCATCTCTTTCTCAATTCTATCTTTGTCTTCAGGTTTCAGAAGTTTGATTTTTATGTGTCCTGATGTGGATTTCTTTGGCTTTATCATGTTTCAGACTCACCCTACTGCTTTAATCTGCAGATTTATGTCTTTTGCTAAACTTGGATAGTTTTCGGCCATTATTTCCTCAACTACTTTTTCAGCCCCATCTTCTTTCTCCTCTGTCTCCAAGACTATGATGACAGGAATGTTAGCTCTTTTGTTTGTTTGTAATCCCACAGGTCCATGAGATTCTACTATTTTAAAGTCTGTTTTCTCTTTGTTCTTTAGATTAGGTAAGTTCTATTGTTCTATCTTCAGGTTTATTGGTTCTTTCCTTTATCATCTCCATTCTGATGTTGAACCCATTCATTGAGTTTTTCATTTTGGTTGTTGTATTTTTCAGTTATAAAATTTCCATTTGGTTTTTATTTATATTTCCTACCTCTTTGCTGAGACTTCCTATTTTTTCATTTGTTTCAGGTATGTTTGTAATTGCTTATTGATGCATTTCATGATGGCTGCTTAAAAATCCTTGACAGATAATTCTAACATCTGTGTCATCTCAGTGTTGGTGTCTATTGATTGTCTTTTCTCATTATAGTTCAGATTTCCATGGTTCTTATTATAATGTGAGATTTTTAATTGATTCCTGAATATTTTATATATTTTATTATGAGACTCAGAATCTTATTTAAATCTTTGAATCTTATTTAAATCTGTTTAGTAAGCCTCCTTTGACCCTACAATGGTGGGGAAACAGGGACACTGCCTTGGTTACTGCTAGGTGGGGGATGAAGTTAAGGTTTCTTACTGGGTCTCTGCTGAAACTACCCTGAATGGGAGAGAAGGTGGCTTCATTACTGCTGGGTGGGAGTGGAAACTTCTGACTAGACTCCTATGACACCAATCTATCATGGAGGAAGAAGAGTCTAATGCGTCTCCACTGAACCCATAGGAAGGGTATTTGTTAATGCTGGGTGATGATGAAAGCCCTAGCTCCCCATTTTGTCTTCTCTGACATCATTTTGGTAGTGGGTAGGAGAAGGGGCCTTGTTACAGCCATAGCCTAGATTAATTGAATCAGACTTCCTGGGGTGGCACCCAGACATCAGGATGTACTAAAGCTCCCTGGTTGATTCCAATGCATGTGCAAGCAAGGTTAAGAACTGCTTTTGGCCGGGCATGGTGGCTCACGCCTGTAATCCTAGCACTCTGGGAGGCCGAGGCGGGTGGATCGTTTGAGCTCTGGAGTTCGAGACCAGCCTGAGCAAGAGTGAGACCCTGTCTCTACTAAAAAAAAAAAATAGAAATTAGCTGGACAGCTAAAAATATATAGAAAAAATTAGCTGGGCATGGTGGCGCATGCCTGTAGTCCCAGCTACTCGGGAGGCTGAGGCAGAAGGATTGCTTGAGCCCAGGACTTTGAGGTTGCTGTGAGCTAGGCTGATGCCATGGCACTCTAGCCCAGGCAACATAGTGAGACTCTGTCTCAAAAAAAAATTAAAAAAAAAAAAAGAACTACTGCTTTAGAAGTTCTTTTAGTAGAGGAACTGTTGGTGGTAAACTGCTTTGCTTGTCTTGAAATTCTTTCTTTTGGCTCACTTCTTGAATGATAACTTAGTAAATATATGGTTATTTTCTCTCACATTTACTTTGAAGATGTCATTTCACCATACTTTGGTTTCCATTTTGCTTATGAAACGTCGACTGACAGTCAATTTGTCCTTTCTCTGCAGGTAGTTAGCATTTCTCTCTGAGCGCTCTTAAGATCTTATGACAATCTTCACTTTTATAATGATGTGTTTTAGTGTATAATTCTTTTTATTTAGATTGCTTGAAATTTCTTATGCTTCCTAAATCTTCATATTTATATTTTTCCTCAATTCTGGAGAATCCTCAGGCATTGTTTCCAAAATTATTGTTTTTCTCCCATGTGCTGTGATGTGCTGCTGTTGTGATGTACTGCTCAGGACCTCCCCTCTCCCATTTTATTTTAATAAGTTTATAAAATCTTCCCTGAAGGTTTAGTACCTCTCTTCCACGCAAATTTGGACCATTGGGATATTTTTTTACTTCTTTATGAGCCAGTTTTGGTAATTAATATATTCCTTCAAAAACTAATTGTATTGCAGTGTCAAATGTATTTGCATAATATTTACCTAGTATTTTTTCTCAATTTTCATCTCCCCTATTCCTACAGCTATATCTTGGTTTTTATTTTTTTTCTTTCTTTTCTTCTTCTTCTTCTTCTTCTTTTTTTTTTTTTTTTGGAGACAGACTCTTGCTCTGTTGCCCAGGCTAGAGTGCAGTGGGATCATCATAGCTCACTGCAACCTCAAACTTCTGGGCCCAAGTGATCCTCCTGCCTCAGCCTCCTGAGTAGCTGGGACTACAGATTTTTTCTATTTTTGGTAGAGATGGGGTCTTGCCCTTGCTCAGACTGGTCACAATTGTTTTTTATTCTTAAAGATGTTTTCTTCTCTTTTTTTTTCTTGATAGTAATTAACTAAAGCTTGGATTTTCCAAATGGTCTTTTTGTATTACTGATCAACTTTGTTGCATTGTTTTGTTTCATTAATTTTTACATTCATCTTTATTGCCTCATTTACTGCTTGTCATAAGGTAGCAATAGGTTCTCTGAAGCAACTAGTTGCAACTAGTCTGGTTTTACTGTTTTATCTGATATGATTTTACCTCATATATCTACTCCTTAAGGTACCCTGAAGCCATTCTCACTTATTGCAGCAATCTTTTTTGAGGTTGAGGCTTCATCTTTAATCCTATCCCATCCTATTCATGTCTTATAGAAATTACTCATGTTTGATCCAATTCTTGTATCTACTCCAACTATGGAATATATGTAATAATTTTTATGATTTGGGATTGGAGGACCAAACTGGTGCTTGTGTTTAGTTTGCCAACCTGATAAAACGTTGATTCTTCATTTCTGGGTTATAAAGTTCTATAGATATGCATTAATTCAGTAATAATTTGCATATCATCTGTAATATTCTGCATTCTTTACATGAAGTATTAATGTGAGGTCGGTTATATTCTCTCAATAACTCTCCTAACAACTGTATTTTATTCCATTTTGCCATGTATGTGTACATGTATTTTTATGCCAATTTTTGTGTTTTTTTTTAGGGTTAAATTATACTGAGTTTTGAGATTTATACAGATTATATCTTCACTGAGAGTTCACCTCTACAACATAAAATTATCCTCACAACCAGGTCTCAAGCTATGTGTATTTAATTCTAATTTATATTGTTTTGCCACCCATACTCTTACTTTGAAGTTGGCAGACATATCTTTGCCTAACCTTTTGTTACCTGTGACAGATACGGAAAGGGAGTGAAATACCAAGATTGACTAGGAAGTAGTAAGAACTCATTGTTCATAGATTGATGTGACTGTCCTCTTGGGACTTTGAATAGTGACAATGAGAATCAACCCCTGAGGTAAGGGGAGGGATGTGACCAGGAACAAGGGCCCAAGCTGAGCTAGGAGGTTCGTGCCTTAATTCTCCATTTATTTCTGTCATTGTGGTAATTAACTGTGAGCCAAAATACTCAGTAATACACAACCTTACCCTAGGGTAAAGTCTCATGATGATGAGGACAGCTTGTTTCCAAGGAGGGAGTCTGATAACCAGGTGGGGAACTCTGTAACCCAACTGATATTGTCTCCAATCAAACCCTGAGGAACCAGTAGGGTTTCTGTAGGACCTAGCTAGCGTTATAATCAGGGGTGCTGGCCTATAGTCAGTTCAAAAATTTCAGGGTTGAGCAAGGTAAAAGATGTGACCATGAGGTGGCAGTAGGATACAACCTATTTTATTTGGGTGGTGCTTTGATAGGTTTGCATGGGGGTTGAGGGGAAAGTCCCTCACAGCAGGAGACCTTCCAAGGGCAAATGTGCAGATGCCACCACCCAGAAGGGTAAAAGGGAAATGGAACTCCTGGGAAAGCGGGCTACTGAAGAGGGGACTTACATGTCTGAGCAGCATGTCAGAGAGTCTTTGAGTCAGAAATCTCTGAAAAATAGGCCAGGCGTGGTGGCTCACACCTGTAATCCTAGCACTCTGGGAGGCCGAGGCGGGTGGATTGCTCGAGGTCAGGAGTTCGAGACCAGCCTGAGCAAGAGCGAGACCCCGTCTCTACTAAAAATAGAAAAAAATTATCTGGCCAACTAAAAATATATATAGAAAAAATTAGCTGGGCATGGTGGTGCATGCCCGTAGTCCCAGCTACTTGGGAGGCTGAGGCAGTAGGATTGCTTAAGCCCAGGAGTTTGAGGTTGCTGTGAGCTAGGCTGATGCCACGGCACTCACTGTAGCCTGGGCAACAGAGTGAGACTCTGTCTCAAAAAAAAAAAAAAAAAAGAAATCTCTGAAAAATAGCAGTGGCTTGGGGTCTTCATAGGCTTCTGGTTTATCCATGGCTAGCAGATGTTTGGTTCAATTCCACGAGGTATGCAAAGCAAGCAGGTTGTAAATGGCTAAAAATCTGCTTATTTGGGCTAAATTTAAAACAAATGGATGTGTAAAAATTTGAGTTTGGTGCCAGTAGGCTGTTGAGCTAATGGGTCCCAGCCTACTCTTAAGAACTAAACAACAAAGGGCCAATGTACAGAGACCATCTTTGGCTCATTTGTGTAACATGGCCCCAACACTGACACTGATGTGTCACCATCACTTCAGGTGTTGGACCTTCTGGGTTTGTTCTCCCAGGTAGATGTGTGTCTCTGCAACCTGTAGTCTGAAGCCTTTTTATTTCAGAAAAGAAATTATTAAAGCATAGTTTAGCATATGGTATGTTCCATTGCTTTCTTTTTCCTCTTCAGGAAACCCTATCATGCATATGTTAGATCTTCTTTGCCTATTTTTCTATCACTTTCAAATCTTTTTTTTAAATCTTTCTTCTTTAAAAAATCCTTCAAAAAATGTCCTCCATTTAATCTTTTGTTTGTCTGAACATACTAATATTATCCATTGTCATTTTTTTCTCGTGTTCCTTCTAGTTTAGACTTCATTTCTGAAATAGCTTTTCATTTATTCTAATTCCTTCCTGAATTCTATAATCTCACTTCTAAAAATTCTTTTTCCAATCCAATTTCTGAATTTTTCTAATGCTTTTATATATACATATATATATTGATTTTTCATTTTCTTAATGGTTTTCTTCTGTTTAGGGTAAATCTTTCTGTCATGCTTTCATTGTCAATAGGGAAATTACTGTAGTGCTTATTCTTTCTTTTTTTTTAAACAATGACTATGTTTGGGATTCAATCGAGCAATTTTAATTGCTCATTTTTAAGTGCAATGAGTTTTTCATTTTAGAAGGATGAATGGGAAGAATAGCTTTTCTAGCTTCAAAGCTTTAGAGTTTTCTTTCCTTTTTTATTTTTTTTTTTAAAGAAGTGGTACAAATATGACCTTTGACTCCTGAGACAGGCGTCCACTACTGCTCCTCTCACTTTTGTTTAGACCTTCTTTCTTTTACCTTTATTGGATAAAAGAAATAGAATCCAATAGAACTGCCAAGTTCTATTTGGAATCTACTCCCAGCAGTTTCCCCTCAGTTTAGACTTTGTCCTGGAGCACAGTGTTGATTGGCTGGTTTCAAGATCTTACAAGGCTCCACTTTGGTATCGCCAGAACTTACTTTGGTTCCCTTGCATTCACTTATAAATTGAATGTGCACAACCTCTTCCCAGTTTTGGTGCTATTCTCAGATTGTACTTTCCATCTTCTACCTGTTGGTGATTTGGTGGTTCTCCTATTCTCAGGAATATTAGACCCCTCCCCCTTATTGCCTTCCCTTTGCTTTCTGCTGCACAGATGCTAAATATATATCAGTTTTGTGGGCATTGATGATTCATCCCCAAATTCTAGTATTTTGGGGTTTGTAGGGTAGTACCTTGTCATTTAGCTTTTAAAAACTTTTAAAAGTTTTATTGAGATATGATTGAATATAATAAATTACGTATTTAAAGTGCATAATTTAATAAATTTTGACATGAGCCCATGAAATAATCACCACAATAAAGACAGTGAATAATCCGTCACATTCAAAGATTTCTTTGTGCGCATATATAATCTTTCTCTTCTACCCCTCCTTGCCTCCCCCATCCCCAAGCAACCACTGATATACTTTTGCCACTATAGTTCTTCTCTAGTTTTATATAATGAAATCATACAGTAAGTACTCTTCTTATGGCTTCTTTCACTCAGCAAATTATTTTTAGATTCATCCATAGTTTATTACTTTTTACTACTGAGCAGTATTCCATAATAAGCATATACCACTATTTGTTTTATCCATTCAACTTTTGATGGACATTTGGGTTGCTTCCAGTTTTGGGCTAGTACAAATATATCTTTTATGAATATCTCTGCATAGCTCTTTTTATGAACATATATTTCCTTTTCTCTTGGGTCAATACCAAGGAGCAGAATGGCTGGATCTTGCGATGGGTGTATGTTTAGCTTTTTAAGAACTTGTCAGACTGTGTTCCAAAGTGATTGTATCACTTTATATTCTCACCAGCAGTGTATGAGAATTCTAGTTCCTCCATATCCTCACCAACACTTCTTATGGCCAGCCTTTTAAACTTTAGCCATTCTAATAGGTGTGTAGTGGTATCTCACTATTTTTTTAATTTGGATTTCCCTAATGACTAATGATGTTGAGAATATTTTCATGTACTTATTTACCATCCATTGAAATATTTTCCCATATAAAAAGCTGGGATGTTTGTTTTCATATCAATTAAGTTTTGGCAGTTCTTTATATATTCTGGTTCCAAGTCCTTTATCAGATTTATGCTTTGCAAAGATTTTTCTCCCAAGTCTGTGGCTCATTTTTTCATGTTCCTAACAGTAACTTTTGAAGAACAGTTTTTAATTTTGATTTTTAGGAAGTCAAATTTATCAATTTGTTATTTAATGTATTACACTTTAAAGAAATCTTTGCCTAAACTAAGGACACAAAGATTTTCTCTTATGTTTTCTTCAGGAAGCTTTATAGTGTTAGGTTTTGCATTTAGGTCTATAAATAATTTTTAGTTAATTTTTGTGTATGGCATGAAGTGTAGATCAAATGCATTAATTTTTTTCCCTCTTTTTACACATAAAGAAAGTAAGTTATCAGTAGAATCCAGGTTTCTTGCTGGAGTTCTTTCCACCACATATTGGCAACACTCATAATTGTGTATATTCTATAATCTCTACCTTGGGAATTTTTGTTTTTAGTATATTCAAATAAGGTACATTAAGCTACAATTTCCCATTTTCTCTATGTATGGTGACTTTTGGGACACCCTGTATATTATTATTACATAAATGTCCATAGACTATCTCTTTAGTAAGTAGTACCAAATTTAAATTCATATAACTCAAGAAACTGGAACATATGATTCCCCCAGTACAATCTCAAATACAAAAGGTTAAAGTGGAAATCTTGCTCTGTTCCAAATATTAAGGGAAAATACTCAGTCTTTCACCATTAAATGTGTCAACTGTAGATGTTTTTGTAGATACCCTTTATTGGGTTATAGAAATTCCTTTCTGTTCCTATATTGTTGAGAGAGAGTTTTTATTTTAAATCACAAATAGGTTTTCTATTTTGTCAAATGCTTTTTCTCTTACTATGGAGATGAGAATGTGGTTTTTGTCCTTCATTCTGTTACTATGCTTCATTGTGTTTCATTAACTGATTCTGGATGTTCATTTTCTTGCATATTCATGGTTCAACACCATTTGTTGAAGGGAATCTCTTTTCCCAATTGAATTGCCTTTGATTCTTTGTCAAAGACCAGTTGACTGTATTTGTGTGGGTCTATTTCTGGGCTCTCTATTTTGTTCCATTGATCTATTTATTGATTCTTTCACCAAATACCAAACTGTCCTAATTACTGTAGCTTTACAGTAAGCCTTGAAGTAGGGTATTGTCAGTCCTCCAACGTTGTTCTTCTCCTTTAATATTGTGTTGGCAATTCTGTGTTTTGCCTTTCAATATAAACTTTAGAATCAGCTTGTCAATGCCTCTAACATAACTTTCTGATTTTGATTGGGATTGCACTGAATCTATAAATTACATTAGGAAAAACCAGTATCTTAACAATATTGAGTCTTCCTATCCATAAACATAAAATATCTCTCCATTTATTTAGATCTTTTTTTGATTTTTTCATTAGTTTTTTTTTACCTTGAACTTAAAAAAATTTTTTTTTGAGATAGGGTCTCACTCTATCACCTAGGCTGGAGTGCAGTGGCCAGATCATAGCTCACTATGACTGCAAACTCCTGGGCTCAAGTCTCACTATCAATGACTCCTTTAATAAACTCCCATCCCACAACCAATTATGTTTTGAAGGGTTTGTTTTCTTTCTTCTTCTATACTTTCTTCTAAGTGATCCCATTTATACTTAGACAAATCTTCAGAGGTTTTATATGTCTATACCTACATCTATCCTTTAAGCTCCAAACTCAGGTAGCCAAAATTTACTACTTCATATCACCTGAATATAGTAACAGTGAGAAGAATGAAAGCTGTAGAAGAAAACTCAGGAAAGAATGGTGTCACCAAAGACTGGGAAGAAAGAATTTCGAAGAGGGAGTTATCAGATTGGGTGTGGTGGCTCACACCTGTAATCCTGGCACTTTGGGAAGCAGAGGTGGGAGGATTGCTTGAGGTCAGGAATTTGAGACTAGCCTGGGCAACATAGCGAGAATCCATCTCTACAGAAAATTAAAAAATTAGCTGGGTGTGGTGGTGCGTGCCTGTAGTCCCAGCTGCTCAGGAGGCTGAGAAGGGAGGGTTGCTTGAGCTCAGGAGTTTTGAGGCTGCAGTGAGCTATAATGGCACCACTACACTCTAGCCTGGGCAACAAAGTGAGACCCCATCTGTTAAAAAAAAGAAAAAAAAAGAGTGATCAAAATCTCAAAATAGGCCAGGCGAGGTGGCTCACGCCTGTAATCCTAGCACTCTGGGAGGCTGAGGCGGGTGGATCGCTCGAGGTCAGGAGTTCGAGACCAGCCTGAGCAAGAGCGAGACCCCATCTCTACTAAAAATAGAAAGAAATGATCTGGCCAACTAAAAATATACATAGAAAAATTTAGCTGGGCATGGTGGCGCATGCCTGTAGTCCCAGCTACTCGGGAGGCTGAAGCAGGAGGATTGCTTGAGCCCAGGAGTTTGAGGTTGCTGTGAGCTAGGCTGATGCCACGGCACTCACTCTAGCCCGGGCAACAAAGCGAGACTCTGTCTCAAAAAATAAAATAAAATAAAATAAAATAAATCTCACTGAAAAATGTAGAAACAGACACACATACATGCACACACAAGCACTGCTTTGAAAAGGATTTTTAAAACTGTGAGGACTGTGTAGTTATTTATATATACAGTGAATAGTAATGAAAAAAATCCAACAAGTAAACATTTCACTGAAATTAGTTAAAATGTATTTATATTATACATGTATTTATTAACAATATAGGAAAAGATACTAATTGTCAACCTTTCAGAGTTTATTTCTTTATAAAGGAAAAAATACAGAATGATTTTAATAAACAAAGCTCTCAATTCCTACTTTTTTTCTTAGTGGGAATGAGAAGCATATAACACATACCTGTCATGCCCTGTATTGATTAATCTTACAAAAGACATCAGAAAAAACCTGCACAAATCTAGACTGGAGTGCTAGGAATATTGCCACAAGGCCCGTGTATCTACCATAATAAAAAATAAATTCAGCCAACATCCTTTATTTCACCCTTTCCCAGATCATTTCAGCTTTCTTCACATCCTCGACATCCCCTCACCAGAAGCCTAGGGGCAATGACTCTACATCACTAGTGTTGTGGTGGCACCTGTGTCCCCAAGTCCTGATATCCTATCTCTAGGGTAATCCACTGAGGTGCACCTGAAAACACCAGTGACATCACTTTATCAGATTCCTAGAAGGAAGGGTACCTGGCACGCAGTCTCTGCTCCTCCAAAGGAGAGGGGAGGTGGAAGTTCTCCTGGCCTCCATTCACGCCTTTATTTTACACCCATTAAACCTGCCTTGCCCTCTTAGTAGACTCACAGGAGAGCAGGGGCTAGCGAGGACTTACTGTTCCTAGGATGACCGGAGCCAGGAAATCACTCTGGGCCCTTCCCTGCCCCCTGGTAGCGCACAGAGCACAGGCAGGCCTGAGGAGCCTGGGCCCGCGCAGGGTGGGGCTCTAAATCCACAGCCCAGGTGAAGGGAGATGAGTTGGGGAAACAGCAACTCTGTGTGCTGAAGACTGGTGGTCGCTGTGGGCTACTGCCTCCGACCCGTCACCATGTCAAGGCCTGATGATGATCTTCAGAAAATGCCCTAATGATCAGCGGACCAGAGAGGCAATGGCGGAGGTTGGGGAACAGCACACTCTATCACAAGGTCTTGAGCAGGCCATGTTAATCTTTTTAATGGTAAAGATTATAACATTAAAGAAAATGTTTACAATAGAAACAAATCACTGACGCATACTGCTTTAACACAAATGTTTTCATGATCCATCTCTTCCTTCACTGACTTGAGACCTACAATTTAGTGTCTGCTTTTTTTATTTAACATTAAACCAAACAACAGCAACACGAAAGTTATGATGAGGAGGAAGATAGGGGCATTTGGAGTGTAGCAGCATTTCTGCAGGGTCCTTGCCTGGAACCCCCAAAGGTTTCTGGGTAACAGAGGTCAGGGGGCTCCTCTGGTGGGTGCAAGTGGCGGAGCCTTAGCTCATGTCTCTAGCTAGAGCCCTGGGCTTGGCTAGGTTGGGCTGTGCGAAAATTCCAAGAGAATTCTGCTGGTAGAAGATGCCCACCCTGTCCCCACAGGAACAGCACAATGCAGGGCTCGTCTACCTACAACCACGTCCCCAAAGGAACATGGTCAAGGGACTGAAGGACGGTGTTTCAGGACCATGTTTTACTCAGATTCCTCTCTGCCCTGCCTTCTCCAAGTTTCTGTATCCACCATGCTGGGAGCTTTCTGAAAGAAATGCCTGGGACCTCGCCATTGTCCTCCCAGCCCAGACCAGGCGAAAGAACTTAACAAATAATGGCCAAAGAAATCCTCGTCTAAAACGTTTGCTGTCCCCTACTGCCCCAGCCCCTGGGCTACATTGTTATTTCTGCACATGAAACCACCAGGGGGCAGGCTGGGTTCACAATGAGATAATTCCTCCCAGAGAAAACTGGTCACATGTGCAAAGACCCCCTTTCAGAGCCACATGCCCACCTCCTTGCCCCCCCAGGGGCTTTGTTCTCATGGCCTCAGCTGTGCCATCCGCTGAAAGTGGGTGAGAGGAGGGGGTTGAAGATGCCTGCATTATGTCAGAGTTGGCTAGGGCCTCTGCGTCCTTCAAATTCGACACCTTACCACACTGCTTCGACCACATTGTGTTCAACAGTATTTAAGTAACGGTTGTATGAAGGTGAAGTGGCAAGAAACCCAAAAGAGAACGGCTCTAAGGGCGGGAGCTGTGCACGGGGTAGGAGCTGTTCTGCGACCAGGCCTGGTCTGGAGCCCTAACATTGCCCGGAACTCCTGCAGGCCCTACGATGTCTCCTTCCGTAACCAGAGCCTTGGAGTGGTAACACAGATGTGCAGTGACCAGGCTGAGAATGAGGGCGGGTGTCTGGAACATGTTCAGGGGTGGAAAAGGAGTGACATAACTCATAGGTGAGCAGAGCAGAACACAAGCTACAGACACCACAGGTTTCATCCCCAGCCCTCAACTGGGATCCAGGGGCAGATACTAAACCCAACCTGGCTGGGCCCTGCTGAGCTCACTCACTCTCACCAGCCTAGAAGACCAGTCCTGGCCGCTCTCTTACCCTCAGGCCATTCACACATTTTTGCGTTTTTACACAGGTAGTCCATATTTATTATAAAAAAGCGCCACATCACTCTTTATTGGACGCCAGTGCCAGCACCAGCCCCCTTCTCTCCAAGCACAGGGGCACGTGGGCAAGGGGCTCCGTCCCCTGGCCAGGATGCAGTCAAAGCCTGGCCCCACCACCTCTCCTAGGGCCAGCACCCTCCTCGGTGCCTGAGGCACTGGCTCAGCTCTGTTCAAACTCCTGCTCACAGTAGCCTACATCGAGGGGCTGGGCCTGGACACCTCGCCTGCAAGGGGACAGGGAGAAATGGCAAGATGAGCCCGTCAGAAGGGGCCAGCCTCAGGCCCTAGCAACATCTCCACTGCAGTCAACAGTCTCCCCTTGCCCATTTCAGTGACTCTCAAACTGTCACTGTACACCAAAAGTATGTGGGGTTCTCACTTCCAGAGATTCTCACTTGGGGAGGGGCAAAGTGTTGGCAAGAATCTGTAATTCGAATAGGTACCCCAGGTGATTGTGATACAGAGAGACCCAGGAACTTTGGGGAATAGCCCCCTATTTCTATCCTGCCTGTCTCTGTACCCTAACACCAAATAATTCAGTCCCTTTGGAAAACAGGTAGATGCCTGGGGGCTGCCCAGTGCCCTTGGCCTACTTAGCCTTCTGTTCCTGGCTCTGAAATGCTGTGAATGCGGTGGCAGTGGGGCACTGGGGAGCTGTCCAGTCCGTGCACTTGGGCATGAAATCTTGTCCTTAGGTCTCAGACTTAGAAGTTACAAGACCTGATCAATCTCCTTATAGACCTCTAGGCATGCTTCCTTTATTATCTAAATAAGCAACATGCTCAGAGAACCAGTGTCACCCAGTGAATTGCAGACAGTTGAGGCTTAGACCCCAAAACGCTCGGCCCTGGCCTCTGGTCTGTCCTAGGCTGTGTCCCCCAAGATCTCAAGACCTAGTCAATGAAGGAATCCAGGAAATGATTATCTTACAAAGGCCCATCCCCAACAGAGGTGCAGATGTCATGAGAGCCCAAAAAGTTGGTCTGGTTCAAATCCTGCTTCTTAGTGACTTTGGGCAAGGGACTGAACTTCTCTGTCCCTCACCTGTCTATCTCTGAAATGGGGATAAGAATGCACTTACCTTATGGGGCTGTGGTGCAGAGTCAGTGAGGTACTGGCTCTAAAGAGCTTAGCACAGCGACTGCCACAAAGTACAGTCATGCCTGGTATCAGCAGGGGAGTGGTTCCAGGACCCCACAGACACCCAAATCCATGGACACTTAAGTCCCTTACGTAAGATGATATGGCATTTGCATATAACCTATGCACATCCTCCTGTACACTTTAAATCATCTCTAGATTACTTACAATACCTAATACAACATAGATGTTATGTAAATAGTTATACTGTATTGTTTTTTATTTGTATTATTTTTTATTGTTGCATTATGTATTTATTTATTTTTTCCCAAATGTTTTCTATCACGGTTGGCACAAGCCTGGGATATGCAGGGCCACCTATAAGCCTCTGTAAGTGTTAACTATTGTTATTATCCTTTTCCTCTCAGTAAGGGGTCCCAAGCCCTGGACCTGCGCCACCCACACCTTAGGAAGGCCCCGCAGCCTACTCACCTCAGCAACTCACAGCGGAAGCGCGACAGTCGTTTATGGGCAAATGTCAGGTCAGCTGTCAGCCTGCTGCTCCACAGCCTCTCAGCAACAGCCCCTCCTCTGGGCCTGCAGGGAACGGGGCACGTGCCAGGGTGGGCCATGTATTCCCTGCAAAGATGCTGGACATCCACGGGCTGCTGCCCCTTGTCTAGGGCCCCTGGACCAGCTCAGGGCCAAGGCAAGTGCTCAACACCTTGTTCAGAGGCACAGCCTGGCTGGACGAGTCCCAGAGAGTTCTAGGGCTCAGCTCCATCTTCATTAAATAGTGGACAGTGATTCCACTCTCTTCCTCTCCCAGAGACAGGGGAATAAGAATCAGCCTTAAAGGTATCATTAACTGGCAGTGACAGCAGCAGCGGACGCTGCCACACCTGACCCTGCCTGGCAAGGCTGCTGAGGAAACAGCACAGGAAAGTATGATCGTGGGAATCGTGGACTCTCAGTGTTGGATCCTGAGCACGTCGCTTCGTTCTCCAGGCCTCACTATTTCTACCTGAGAGGTGGAGAAAACAATCTCTACCCCACACACCTCTTGGGTCACTGGAGGGAAACACGTGCAAGTCGCGTGGGAAGTGAGTATCACAGACAAATAGAAGGCTCGCGGCATTGCCTCTTCTCCCTCAGGCCTGAGAGGAGGGTGCTAGTCTGGAGGTGGCTAGTGGGGACTGAGTCTGTCAGGGAGAATCCCTGCCCGCAAGCCCACCCTCTACCTTCTCCAGAAAACCCTTACCAGAGCCTGGGGACCAGGTTTGTGTTGTCCACATACTCTCCCCACATGCAGGCCTCTCCCCCAATCACCAGAGCCTTCTGCTGAGGGGTACCTGAGGGAAAGCAGGTAACAACAGGCTGGTGGTGGGGCGTGACTCTAGGGCTCTCCTTCAGCCACCTTCCCAATGTGGCCCTCTCCTCAGATAAGTCGTTTCATTTCCTACCCTGAAACGTCTGGCCCAGACCCTCCTGCCTCCCACCTTGTCCCCAAGCCCAGCCTCCTTTGGCCAGCAAGGGGAGCGCCCTGCTTTCACCTTCAAAGTTCAGGGGTTCCACTAGGTAGAACTCCTTCCAGTCAGGGCCGTAAGTTATACGGTTCAGGTACCAGGGGGCAGAGAGCAGGGCCCGGAAGCCGGACTTGGTGATCAGTTCCAGCTCCTTCATGTAGCTTACTGGCACCTCTTCTCGCCACACCTGTATGATTGTGTCTGGCCGAACCTGTCACAAAAGGTCAAATGGCAGTAATAGCACAGAGCTGAGGAGATTCCTGGGCCTCACTCATATGCAGGCAACCTAGGCCAAGGGGTATGTCCTCCCTCTGTTTTCCAGCAGAAAAGTATGGGCTGGGCACAGTGGCTCAGGCCTATAATCCTAGCACTCGGGGAGGCTGAGGTGCGAGGATCGCTTGAGCTCTGGAGTTCAAGACCAGCCTGATCAAGACCCTGTCTGTACTAAAAGTAGAAAAATTAGCTGGGTGTGGTGGCATGTGCCTGAAGTCTGAGCTACTCGAGAGGCAGGAGGATCCCCTGAGCCCACGAGTTTGAGGCTGCTGGGAGCTACGATGATGTCACTGCACTCCAACCTGGGTGACAGAGACTCTGTCTTAAAACAACAGCAACAAAAAAAAGGTAGGTCTCTATGACTCCTAACTGCTGTGCTCACACCTTGATACAGAGGCCGAGGAGTCCACAGACCCTGAGATAGCTCCCTGCTGCTCCACCTCCCTAGGCCCTCTGCAGCCGCCCTGTCCACACGGAGCTAGAAACACTGGCTGTGAGCTGGGGAGGTGAGCAGTGGGGCCCAGGTGCTACCACGCCCAAGAGTCTCTAGATGTTACTGGGCACAGGACAGGGTTTCTACAGAGCCTCTGCATGTGAAGGAGGCTAGGATCTTACTGATGAAAAATGAAGAAGGTAGCCCTGCTCCCACAGACCTGGAAGACCCTAGTCTATGACTCAGGAAGGAAAATCCAGCTCATCATGCCAGTCTCAGGAATCCCAGGTGACCTGGCAGCAGAAATAACTCTTGATCAGTTGGCAGCAAGGGAGGGTAGACAGAGGCTCTGATACATAAACCCGGGCCTCATACCTCTGCAGCCTTTCTAGAGGGAATAGGAGAGTGCTCTGACCATTAAAACCTAGTCCAAACCCAGAAATCAGTCCCTCCAGAGGCAGGGCAGGGCTGGGGAGACCAGAGGGAGACAATGCTGGCAGCTCCTTCTCTTCTCTGCCCCGGCTCACCTTTACTTTATTATCAAACACCTCCTGCCACACCACGTAGCCCTTGCCATAAGAGGAGACGATGTTCAGCAGCCTGCAGAGGGGAGGAGTGTCAAGAAAGCATCTGCTCAGCTCAGATTGGCTCCAGGCTGTTTGTGCCAGTGCTCTAGGGGTTGAGCCTGGCCGGGGGTCTATTCCCAATTGAGCAGTGTCTTCCCCAGGGTGGGGAACTGACTGCTCCAAACCTGAAGGGATCAGACAACGGGACCCTTCAGGGGCCCAGAAAGTGGGCAAGGAGGGCCTGACCCTGATACAGAAAGTGAGGACCCCACAGGAGGTGACCCCCAAGGGACCCCGCCCAGCCTCCTTCCTTGCTCACGTCTGGATGTAGTAGGACTCCAGCTGCTTGAAGTCCTCACCAAAGCCTTTCTTCTTCATAAAGTCCTGGATATCTGGGTTGGACTTCCTGAATCCCGTGAAAAAATGAAGATCAATTTTTCAATATCCTGAAAGCCTAAAGCCTGGGGATTAGTCACCTGGCCTCCCACAACTTCCTCCTTTCACCTGAAAAACCGAATAGCCAAGAATCTCAGAAGCCCTAACTGAGGAAGGTGTGGCTATATGCAAAGCTTTGTGGAGGGCACTGCTTACAGAGGCTGAGAAAGGATGAGTTTTAAGTTCAAACTCCCAAAGAGATCAGATCTTAATCCTCTCTCTGGATGGCAATGCGTGGGCCCAGGGTCTTAGCATTGGGTCCACACACTCAAGTCTGGCTTCCCTAGCGGCTAGTCTAGGTGGCTGACAAGCCTGCTGTCTGTCACCTGCTGCAGACCCCTTGCCTCACAGCACCTGCATTTTGCTCACCGTGTTCTCCTTCTAGAATATTTTGCCCTGCGCATGTCTCCAAAGAGCCAAACTATTTCCCTAGAAACAGCTCTCGTGCCCAGTTCTCAGAGAAGCCCCTCAACCTCTTTTGAGCTCATTAGATCTGAGGGTTGCCTTCATAAAAAGGGATTATTTTTCTCTATCCTGAATTTTTCCAAGAGCTGGTTTTTAAAACAAACATCTCAAGGATATGAGAGAGGAGGAGAGGTTCACATTGACAGCCTTGCCAAATTCAGGTAGGGCCTTCTCTGCAGGTGGACAGGGGAAGGCCCAGGACCCAGGCAACGTGAGCTGAGACAGACTGCTGTCTGTGAGGTTAGCCCCTGAGAAGCAGCTGAATTAGGTGGCCCCTTGGATGCTAACCTCTATTCTGAGCAAGCAATTCATCAGGCGCGATGGGAAGATCAAAGGGCTCATACCAGCAGGTGAAATCAACCTCATCTCCTCCAAGGTGAAGATAAAAATCCGGGAAGACAGAGCTGACCTCCAAGAAGAATGTGCTCATGAACTCATAGGTATTGTTGAGACTGGGATTCACGGGGCCAAAGGTGCCAGAGGGCTGAGACCCAGAGTAGCAGGGAGTCAATAATCCAGGGATACCTAAACCAAGAGAGAACCCCATACAAAGATCACAAATACACAGACCCTCACGCACAGTTAGTTCTACAGATTAGGACATAAGTCACGCAAAGTAAGACAATCGTGCTCATAAATGTCACACACATCGAGGAAGGCCCACTCAGGCACTCACAGACACTAGTAGTCACCAACATTTAGTCACAGAGAAATAAGAATATATCCACAATCACAGATGGCCGGAGGCTGGGTTCCAGCCAGACACCTGTCAGCGCACACTCCTGCCTTGATGCGCTACCTCCAGCAGGCGTCACCCTTGCTCCCAAAGGCTGCTCTCCTGCCACCTTTAGCCAGAAAAGCAGAGGGAAAGCCTGATCCGGCCACAGTGGCAAAATCTTTCCTCTCTTTCTTCCCCAGTACATGGGGTCAACTTGGATGCAGAATATTTCTACATTTCCTAAGGGGTGTCTCCTTTGGCCCAGAGTCTTTCCCTCCTGAGGCTGAGGCCACAAGATATCTTCAATTTTCTACAAGGCCGGTAGCCTCTTTCAACCTGCCTTTAACCTTCCTGTGGGGGTCAGTCTGGGTGGCCGGAGTATACAGAAGAGATGAGTGAGCAGGAGTGGTGACTGTCCGACTCGAACCTCTGGAGGCCACCCCGGGCTTCTTTCTTTCAGATTCTACCCTGGGAATCAGATTCCTCAGCATCCACTCTAAGGCACAACCACCAGCAAGGGTATCTGAGAAGAACTTGCCCATATTTTCATAGTAAGAAGAGGTCTCCTTTGCCTGAAATTCTTCCTATCTTAATTACCAAGAGGAAGAAGCTGATGGAAAACATTCCTTCAGGGACCAAAGTTGGGACATGCCATACCCAACAGCTCATTCCCTGAGCCCCTTACTGTGGATGATCAGCAGACTCCCTCCAACCCCAGACATTATTCTTACCTGGTCCCCAAGACAAAGTGTGGCCAGGAGTGTCAAACTCTGCCAGCACACGGATGCCCCGAAGCCGCGCATATTCAATCACCTCCTTCACATCCTGCGCTGTGTAGATGTGGGTGACAGGGTTGTAGGACCCCTGAAAGGCATAAGACACCCTTCAGGTTCTCGTTTCCTGAAGGCTCGCACAGTAAAAGATACCCCAAATACCCAAAGGACTCCCCAGATATCAGAAAACCTGTTCATAGCCCTTTGCTATCAGGGACTATCTTCAAGGAACTTGATCATAATTTCCCACAAGTTATCAAATCTGTTTTATCTGAATAGCACAATGCCACTGACATAAACAAGGTAGGTATTATGTCCATTTAGCAGAATATAAATAAATACAGAGAAAAAGAGACTAGGAGAGATTATCTCCTGAAGGTCACAAAGCAAATTAATGCCAAAGTTTGGACTTGAACTAAAGTGTCCTGACTCCAAATCCACCGTCCTTCCCCTGTGTCAGTATGTCTGCCTAAAACTGGCTGTTTAGGATGAGAGCCATTGTCCCTGACAGCCCAGCCAGGCTCGACCATCAACCCATAAACTTGGTCTGGGAGAAACTGGGACGTACCTTTCTGGTGAGCTCTGGAAAAGTGAAGCTCTCGTATGGGAAGGAAGGGTCATCCACCAGATGCCAATGGAACACATTTAATTTGTTATACGCCATGACATCCTGTAGGTCAGAGCACACACTGTGAACCCATCACAGCCTCAAACCTGGAAAGCTGGGCAGGCTGGCTCAACCCACCCCAGCTTCCAGTGAAGTGTTTACAGGGTCTCTCTCTCTCTCTCAAACCTTCCCATCAGGGAGTGCCTGGCATGGAGGGAAGACCCAGCACATTTCTTCTTTTCCAGGCCATATCCAACGATGGCTGACAGAAGTGGTCTCTCCTCTTTTTGAGATGAATTCTGGCCACATTAAGAGGAAGACCGCAGCAACCATGGTACCCTGGAGTCTCCCATACCCCTCAAATAGCCTGAAGATCAACACTTCTTCCTGCCATTAGTGTTGGGTTATCTGACTGGTGTTTACAAACTGTGAGGCCTGCTGGGAACTTAGTAGCCCCTTAACTCATAAATCTCAGAAGCCAAGGCTGATAGATGTGTTGATTCCTTTGGTTCCACCAGAGAAGCAAAGGAAAAGGCACATGATCTGGAGCATCAGTTGTCAGAGAAGATTGCACATCAAACACAAGAGAGTTAGGAACTTCCCCAGCTAATGCTTTGAACATCTCCCTCATAATGACCTTGTCTAAACTAAAGTTAGCTCTACCTGGCCAAAGAAGCCAATTGCCCAAAACACCTTCTGCATTCCTGGAATCAGCCTAAACATTGGTCCACAGTAGCCAGTGGGGTAGATTTGAGTCACGCTTCTTATTTTTGAGTCTTGGAGCAGTTCCTCGTCTACATTTCTCTAGGAGCTCACAGAGTTACACACATTCCCCCTCTAACGCTTTAAGAATATGGAACTTGATCTGTCCCTTGCCCCATCACCCCAGAACCCTGAGCACAAAGAAGGCGTTAAGGCCTGGGTACCAGAGTGTCCAGGATGTTAGACAGTGGCAGGTAATGGCGAGACGTATCCAACAGCAGGCCCCGGTGAGGGAAGCGGGGAAAGTCTTTGACCTCAGTCTTGTTTATAAAGAACTGTGTGGACCAAACAGAGAAGATGTCAGGGTTCAAAGGGAGCTTAACACAGGGAACAGGGGGGTGAGGAAAACTCTCCCAAGATCCCTGCAAAGCCAATCTATAACTGTTCTCAGGGTAACTATCTCCCCAAATGCCCCCGACCTCTACACCAGTGATCATAAACTACCACCCTCCCAGACAGCGACTCTCCCACGCCAGCCAGACACACTGTCCCACTCACCACTCAGCTTTCAAATTCCGGATTTTCCTGACTGTTAACATGTTTATTTTTTACATGTGTGGCCTCAAGGTCATTACTAAATAATGACTCAGGGGAACCAAATTATAGTGATTCCAAACAGACAAAATCTACCAAACCAGTTTTCCATCCACATCTCCTCCTACGCTCCTGTTGGGGCTACTGCAAGCCACCACGACTCTGTCTAAGGCAAAATAAGATTTTTCCAGGACTCTCTACGTTGGGAGAAAACCCCAGAGATTAGATAATTCGGAGCTAAATGATGGGCAAACATGGGTACAAAGAGCTACAAAGGTCATTGGAAACCAAGAAGGGGGAAGGATGGGAGGTGGGGAGGGGTGAAAACTTACCTATCGGGTGGACACGATGAACACTATTCTGGTGCTGGGCACATTAAAAGCCCGACTTAAGCATTATACGAGGTATCCATGTAACAAAAACATTTGTACCCCCTTAATATTTTGAAATAAAAATAAATAAATACATTTTTTTAAAAAAGAAAACCCCAGAGATTAGAAAGGAGCCCTTTTTGAGGGCTCACACTCACCGTGCCCTCAGCAGATTTCCAGACGAGCTGGCTAAAAGTCTCCAGACCTACGGAGAAGGAGAGAGGCAGAGGAGAGACTCAGGAAGTGGAAAAAGAGATGCACCCATTGGGAAGGTTCTCAATGTTTCAGAGTATAATGTCTGGGTACACAGTGAAATGGATGTAGCAATGGCTTGATGATTCTTAATACTTATGAAAAGGGGACACTAGGAAACCAGTATCCATTTTTACTCTGTTTTTTTATTTTGGGAGGTGGCAGGGAAAGGGGTTTTGGTGCCCTTTCTTGCAACATACTAACCTTCAAAACCCATATACCTCCTATTCCTATTTCCTAAGCCTTGAACTCACAGGAATATTAAAAAGAGAGGCCAAGATGTGTGCTCATGAGAACACACGCAGGGACAAGCCAGCCTGAAAGGTTAAGGCTTTCCATGGATAAACCCATTAGGAGCTTAAGGGAGCTAAGAAAAGGGGTCCCCGCTCTGTTGCCCCTTCACTTCTCCCAGATTCGATTGTGAGAAAGTGATCATAAGCTTGAGTTTCCAAGATGCCTGGGCCCATAGCTAGACTTAGAAGACAAGGAAGCATCCACGCTGTCTCTGCAGAGTCTGACAGGAGACCCAGCTGCAGGGAGCTGAGGTGTGGTGGGCAGCAACTGCCCCACAAGGACTGACACAGTCCCCCAGAGGCCAGCAAGGCCCAAGCACAGGTATGTTGAGTCCAGAGCATTACATGTTATGGGGAGACATCCCCGGAAACCCCACAGAAGCCCCATGAAGGACTCCCAGAGTCCCCAAATTTCAAAATGAAAGAATCCATGAGACTTCAGTGGCCACTCAGCACCAAATTTGAAGCAGACTGCTAGCGCACTGTTTTGGCTTCTCCCTCTCTGACACCCAGCACTCTGGAGTCCCAGATCCTCCTACCCCACCTCACTAATCATAGCACCTGCATAAAAGGGTTACGAAGGCAGAAAGGGGAGTCAGTATGCTGTTTCTCCAAAGCACAGAGGGGCAAGGTATAACGACAAACTAAAACAAGGTGTGGTTCTGTGGGAACTGCCTCATCATTCCCCAGCAGAGCATTTACCCAACGTAGTAGAGGTACTTGGCTACGTCTGTACCTAGGGAACGAACACCTTTTCAGCAAACCTAGAGGAAGGGAAGGGGCCCATCACCTGTTCACCTGTTAGCTAGTAAACTCCTCATTTTCTCCAGAAATATATAGTTCTACATATTTCACTACTATTTATTTATTTTTTTACATTTATCTATTTCTTTTTTTTACAGCTTTCCTTTTTAAAGAACCTTTCTAATTATGTGTCTTTAGTGAGAGCTGGACGGGCAGTGTTTATGGTGACACCCTCCGACCCCTCCCCCAGAGCGCCTGCCCAGGGGAGCTGCTGCCACTGCGCAGGGTGAAACCTGACAACTTCTAGGGACAGCTCTAAGAAGATGGGAAACACTCCAGCTGGTTTCCATAAAGAAAGCTTTCTAAAGCAGGCATATTCGCTAGGCCCCAAGTCCTGTCCTCCCACCACACCAACCCTCCCACGTCATGTTTCTCTCTCTCTGCGTCAGCCCCACCTTGTTACCTCGGAGAGCTCCCCAGACAGTCTCAGAGACAAGTAAACATTTGTCATCGTTTATGGTCAGGGTATCTGAAATGACAGAAATGACCCCATTTAGTCAAGGTCGTCTTCTCTCAGATTACAGACCAGATGTTCTATGTAAAAAACACCCGGCAAGATCATATATATATTTTTTATCTTTCAGTGAGGAGACATCCCCAGAGTAGGACAGCGGTCGGATGGCCAGGCCAGGGGCCAGCATGGGAGGGTGGTCATCACAGTGGCTCTGCAGACCCAGGAAGATGACGCCTGATGAGAGAGTCAGGCTGGAGCAGAGTCCTCTGCAAGGCACCACCTACCCTCATGGTCAGTTTCCCAGCAGAACCATGAAATCCTATTTTTAGCTAAAAGCATGAAAAGTCTCCTGTTGGCAAAGGGAATAAGGACACTTTCAGGGGAGTCCGGGATCCAGTGCTCCCAAAGCCTTTGTGATCACCCTCCTTTCCCTTTTTCTTAAGGCTTCAGCTACTTCATCCAAGAATGTGAGGAAGAAGCCAAGACTCAAATGTTCACTTTGGAGGCTGAGAAGTCCCCAAATGCTGCTGCTCAGGGAGGACAGAAGGCAGTCACAGGATTAATGACTTAGCTTCATCTCAGTATAAATGATCAAAAACTCCTTCTCTCCCCAGTGTAGGGTTTCTTAGAGAAAATCAGCAAAGTGTACACTTTCCTAAAATAGAAATGTACTCAGTCCAGAAAGCAGGCATCCTGTGGGACTCAATAAATAGCCAGTGTGACATTCCGCAGCCAGCCTTCAGACACTTGTTAAGCTTCTCCATAGGAAAAATTTATCTTCTATGGCTCTCAGGACTTGGTTCCCGTGGTCATGGGGGACTGTGGCAGGCCAAAGTAATAGCTTCAGACAAGTGCTTGTTCTTCTAGGACAGGGACAGGGCAGTACTTACAATTCTCCACTGACTCCAAAGTAGGAAACTGGTTACATCCAGATGTGACCACAGAGACAACCAATATATTCTTCTCCAATGTATGTCGTTTTCCTGCAAAGACAGGGTAAGCTCAGTGTGGCTAACCTGCCATCAGAAGCAACAGGCAAAACCAAGGCCCCCGCAGGGTCTCTAGCTCTAGTCGCTCAGTTCACACACCTGTGGTAAAAGGAAAGGGAGGACGTGGCATTTGCCCTTGGCATAGGCATTGCCTAGTCATCCATTTCAACTTTTTCATTCCAGTTATGTTCCCTTTCTCCCCAGTATCCATGTGACCCATGTATGAACAAACTGGGTGACAGATTTTCTTAACCAGGGCTCTGTATTTCTGGCTTCCCTTGGATTATACCAAGCACACAATTCCAAGACCTCAACTGCCTCTCTATGAGCGGCAGTTCTAGAGCATGACTACCCAAAGTGTGGTCTGCAGATTAGCTGCCAATTTGCAAACTGTGTTACTCATTGGTCACTAGATAGGAAGCTTATATGACACCAGAATGTAAATCAATTATGTCAGAGTAAACACACTATCCAGTTCTAATACTTTTTAATAATAAGATTTTCTCAATGAAGGGAACAGTTTCACATTCTGGTGCATATGCTTCCTATCTCCTCGCAGACTGGCACTGTAAGTAGTACTGCTCTTGAAGCCTCCAGATGAAGGGTTTCCAACTTTGTAAACGCCCAGGAGCTAAAGTGAGCAGATGGAGCAGATGATAGGAGGCTCTCCCATGCAGAGGAGGCCTGAGATGATGCAGCTGATACCTCAGAGAAGGCACACGGGCACCAGCCCATCTGCTTTCTTCCTTCCTCTTTCCAAGGCAGATTTCTGCCAAGCAGTAGAAAGCCACCCAGAATGAGCCAACGTATTATCTAATATAGCTCTACAGACCCCAGTCTATGCAGAAAGAATGCCAAAGCCAAAATAGTAATGCCCTCTCTCTTCCTGCCCTCCTAGTGGTTCTTCCCTGTGATTTTCTGGGTGGCTCTGCTTCCAATGCCCCAAGCCTCAACTTAATCAGCCCCTCTCTATTCCCTGCTGGAGCCAGATGCATCCCACCGACACCACACATCCGTGACTTCCTATGGCACCACACAGTCAGGGATAGGACGGCTTGGCAGAAGGCAGAGAGAGAGAATTCAGAAACAAGCTAGAATCCCAGATGCTACCCATCTCCAGGCAGAAGGAACCCAAGAGCCTCAGACCATTCTCAAGGAAGCCTGCTCAAACCTCCTGAGCACTACCACACAGCTGCATCTCAGCTCTCAGGTGTGCCAAGAAGCAAGCTAAGGAGAGGTACTTTCATGCGTTCGTGAATAAACATATTCTTTCCCCTCTCAGTAAATACCCTGTATCCCCACACTAATACCTGCCTAAATTCTGCAGGGAGAAGGGAATTTGAGGCAACCCTGGGCCAAGTCAACCCACAACTCTATTCTTAAACCCTAACTATGCCCCTCTCAAAAAAAGGACAAGAAGGCTTTCAGGGCTGAAATCACTCTGAAAGCATAATCTGTAGGGTCAATCCAAGATCTCCAAGCAGACAGGCTATCTCTACAAATCCATCTCTGCAGAGGACTCTGCAGGAAGGCCAAGGAGGACGTGACCTAGGGACAGGGTGAAGAAAAGCTATGCCCCACTCTCTGTCTCCTTGTCCTCACTCCTAAGCCCACACGCACGGAGCCCGGTATCATTGTGTGGAGGGCTCATCTGAGTATCTATACAGGCAGCCGTCCCAAAGAGGACAAAAGTCCTGAGCTTTAGTGTTAATCCTCTGGGCCTCAGTCTGCCAAATAAGGAGAAATCACAAATATGCAACCACCATGGCTCACCACCCTGATGACAAAACAAGAAAAGCTGCACAAACATCAGGTTTATCCGAACTATTGCTTGGAAGATAGGAAAATACCTAACTCTTTGGTTGTTATTATCGTTTTCATTTTTCGAAAACACACCTGTACGTCATTCCGTAAGTCTGTAGTCATTTAGAGGGACAGTGACTACTTTGAAGATCTGCTAAAAATGAAAGCACTTTTTTTCCAGAACAATGCCCCTAATTTAACACATTGACTGCCAGACTAGAAAAAAAATTTTTTTCCTTGGGGCCACAGTGTTTTATTATGAAAATAGAATAAAAGCTTCAAAAACAAAATGATCCTTTCTTATTTAATGAAAAATTTATTTTTTATAGTTTTCTGTGTGTGAATTACATGCAACCTGAAAAATAGTTCACGCAGCTCCCAAGGTACAGAGACATGTGCGTTACATAGGCTTCATGAAGCCCTGGGCTCAAAACTAGCATGAGTTAAATACAACTCACGTGGCAGTTAATGTGTTAAGGGCTCTTTCTCCAGAATTACGGTTCCTCCACTCTCTGCCACCAATCTCACGTGAAGAATCCCTTCCTAAGTGTTCTCAGTGACTCATCCATGTTCGGGCCGGAAGAAGCAGACACAGAGGCAGGGCTGATGTTCAAACAAATTAGGAGAAGGAAGGTCTGGGGGAGGCAGCAACATGAGGGATGGCAAAACAGGAGGGACATCAGGTCATTTGAAAGGATGTAAATAACCATCATCACTGTGGTTTTCCACCTCCACGTTGCTCCTCTGCTGAGCTCTGAAGAGAGCAGGAAGCAGGCAGGGGACAGTAGCCGCCTCTCCACACACCCACGCGCTGTGCACCAGAAGTGCTGAGGTGTGGGAAGCACGGTATGGCAAATAGCCCAATCAGCCAGCAGTGTCACGGGCACATGCGCCACGAGCTTGGCTGGGACAGCAGGAAGTTCCGTAGCCTCAAGTGCTCAGGAGGAAGCATGGGCAACAGAGCAGTGGGCTGGGAAATCAGGAAAGGTTGGTTCGGGTCTGGTTCTGCTGCTGTGCTGCCAAGCTGAGCGAGTCCTGGGGCTCCCACTTCCTTCCTTGTCAACAACGGCAGGGTGGGACCAGATTCCAGCTACTCCTCTTCAGAGCAAACATCTCATGATCCCACAGACAGCTAATGCACTCCAGGGCCCCATTCCACAACCACAGCTTCCCACCTCTGCCGTCTGCTCGTCTCCCTGCTTCCATATAAACCACCTCTTGTCTTTGGGCTTATTGAAAAGTTTGTGTTGTTTTTAATTTAAAAAGTAGTACATACTAATTGAAAAAATTCAAACAGCACAGAAGCACAATTAAAAAAAATAATACTGGCCGGGCGCGGTGGCTCACGCCTGTAATCCTAGCACTCTGGGAGGCCGAGGCGGGTGGATCGCTAGAGGTCAGGAGTTCGAGACCAGCCTGAGCAAGACCGAGACCCCGTCTCTACTAAAAATAGAAAGAAATTATCTGGCCAACTAAAATATATACATAGAAAAAATTAGCTGGGCATGGTGGCGCATGCCTGTAGTCCCAGCTACTTGGGAGGCTGAGGCAGGAGGATCACTTGAGCCCAGGAGTTTGAGGTTGCTGTGAGCTAGGCCGACGCCACGGCACTCACTCTAGCCTGGGTAACAAAGTGAGACTCTGTCTCAAAAAAAATAAAAATAAAAAAATAATAGCATCTTTGGCATCCTTCCTTAGTCCCCTCAGTGAAGAGATAATAGCACTGTTAGTTTTCTACCCTTGCAGTCCCTCTTTAGCAAAATTTTGCCTTATTCATCACAGGTCATCTCTGGACATGGAATTCTCAGAACAAACACCTGCTGACTATCAAGTCCCACTGCTGAACTTTCTCCAGACTCTAGTACTGTGACCCCTCCATTTCCCTCCTGTTCGCAGCCCTGTCCCATCCTCACCCTTGTCCCTGCGTGCCCAGGTGTGGTGATCCCTCACCTCAGATACACTCTAGCCAATGCTCTCAGCAATGTGTCTCTTCTCTTCTGTTGAGCCCAGTGGCAACACCTTAAACCCTGGGTCCAGCTAACATCTGCCTTCTGCACCCCTGACCGGGCTACTACGCCCTACTGGAGGGAAGGGAGAAAAACCACAGCACAGCAGGATTGGGCCACTATAAAATCATGGTCTCCCAACTTGGCTGGGCCCTGAGGCTGCCCTTGCAATCTTCCATCTCCACCACTGCTTTTTGCTCTTCTCTGCAACAGTTACTTCCAACGTGTACCACTTTCCTCAAGTCTACACCTGATCACCACCTCCCTTATTCTCAGCAGAAAGCACTCTCATCCACCCCTACTTCCTTGCCCTCTCCCCACTGACAAAAATGTCTGCAACAAACTCCAGTCTTGACCTTTTCCACCCCCATCTTGATGGAAGGAGTTTCCTTTCACCTGTGTGCTAGATCTCTCCTCAGTCTCCTCTTGCATAAATTATTTCCCTTTTCCCCAAAGTCTTCATATTATTTCTTTCTACTGATTGTTTCCCATCAGCATCAAAACATTTGCAATCCTCCTGGTCTCAACTGCATGTCATCTCAAACACTCACTCTTTCTTTGCCTTCCTGTCACAACTGTAGAGGAAATGTAGCCTAGGCAACTAAGGAGCTGGATTAGCGCTTAGTTCAGTGCCTAAAGCGTGGTTAAGTGCTCACAGAGTCAGCCATCGTTAGTCCTCTCTTCGCAGCCACTTCCTTACATCCCATGTATTCCTCAATCCACTATGATCTGGCTTCCTCACCACCCCTCCTCTGGACATGGCTTCACCAAACTGGATTGGTTCTCCAACTGGATTCAAGGGATCCTTTCCAACTCATTCATTCACTCAACAGTTACTTACCGAATGCTTTCTATGGCCAGGGTGTTCTAAGTGCTGGGGATACAGCAGTGACCAAAACAGACAAAATCTTTGCTGTCAGAGAGCTAATATTTTAGAAACTGCTCACTCCTTCTGGGACCTCTTAGCAGCACCAGACATCCCTGTCCTTCTTGAAACTAAACTCCCTCAGCTTAAGGGACACTGCTATCTCTTGGTTTTCCTTCTAATTCCTTGAATATGTAGTCACTCTACTTTTCCTTCACCAGCCTCAATGTGCCAGTGTTGTCCAGGGTCTCCAGGGTTTTGGACTTCTCTTTTTCTCCCCACTTACACTCTCCCTGGACAGTGTCATCATACAGTAGGCTGATGACTCCTAAACCTATCTTTCCATGCCCGCTCTTCTTCTGGAGCTCTGGACTTGTACGCCTCTCTCACACGTCTCAAATACACACTGAACTAACTCTCCACTCCTCTCCCTGGCTGACCCTCCCTCTCACTTTGATAACAGCACCGTCTATTTACCTAGACCAGAAACCTCCTTCTCCGACATCTTCCACTGAACTGGGTAGACCACAAATTCATTCACTTGAAATAATATTTATATACCGTCTGCTATGTGTCAAACACTGTGCTAAGCACCAAGATTACAACAGTAAAAAAAGACTGAGAAAAATCTTATAATTACAAACCCTTATTCTCTCGACACATGGCTATTTTCCCACCCCCACTAGGCCAAAGCCTCAGCCTCTTATAATTTCTCACCTGGATGACCACAGAAAAAATCCCCCAGGTAGTCTTTCCCTGCCTCTGTGAATACCTCATTTCAATCTACTACCCTCTGGGACCTTTTAATATGAAAATCAGATCATAAAAAATCTTTGCTGAAAATCCTCCAATGTCTCCCCATAACTTTCAAAATAAATTCCAGAATTCACCAGATGATCATAAAAAACCACTTGTCTTCTGCTCCTGTGCAGAATTTTCACCATAGCACAATGAACTCTTTACAGAGCCCTGAAAATGCCACATTTTCTCCACACTTTTCTTTGCACATATTGCTTCCTCCATTTGAAACAAACTTCGCATTCCCTCCACATCTCTCCTGACTAAGAAATAGCCCTGGTTTTCCCTTTTTTTTTTTTTTTTGAGACAGAGTCTCACTCTGTTGCCCGGGCTAGAGTGCCGTGGTGTCAGCCTAGCTCACAGCAACCTCAAACTCCTGGGCTCAAGCGATCCTCCTGCCTCAGCCTCACGAGTAGCTGGGACTACAGGCATGTGCCACCATGCCCGGCTAATTTTTTTCCGCTATATATTTTTAGTTGGCCAGATAATTTCTTTCTATTTTTAGTAGAGATGGGGTCTTGCTCTTGCTCAGGCTGGTCTCAAATTCCTGATCTCGAGCGATCCTCCTGCCTTGGCCTCCCAGAGTGCTAGGATTACAGGCATGAGCCACCGCGCCCACCTGGTTTTCCTTTTATAAAACATTTCTGTCATTCCCCCACCCTTTCCTAAGAGACCTTCCTATGTGATCATGAAGTAACATATACATACCTTTTTCATAACACTTATCTCAATATATGCTGTTTATTTGTCTATCTCCTCACCTAGGCTGTGAGTTCCTCAACAGCAGGGACCAATCTCAGTGTCTTTGTATTCCCAGTGCCTGACACATGGCAGTCATTCAATAAATGTTTGCTGAAAAAATGAATGATGCTGGAATTAAAAAAGGGCACATTTAATGCTATGTATGCATAATGATTGTGCTACATGATAATTAGGCATAAATGGCAAATACTTAATGTAGAGATTACTTTTACACACCAAAACCTAGTACTTCTGAAGTCCTGAGATTGGGTTGGGGGATGCTAAGAAGACGCCCAGGCTCACAGAAGGAGCCTTTTCAGACATAGCTCTTAAGGCTTCTGGATCCATAAATCCAAAGATTTAGGAGTTTCTACTTCTTTGGAAGGGGGAACTCGCTGCTACATTAGGGTACCTAGAAACTACAAATCTTTATCTCAGTGCACAATAGCTTCTCCTTCCACCCACCCTGCTCCCCCCGAATCAAAATATTTCTATCACATCGATGTATTGGATTCACAGAATCCCAGCAGCATGGAGAAAACACACTGGTTTTGGTCATAAAGTGGCATTTGGTTTGGCTTCTGGATTGGAAACTAAGAAAGTCAACCTAGCCTATGCCGCCTTCCCACTCTTTAATGTCTACCTTGCCCCCATACGCTCTGGTACACTCCACTCCTAGGCTGGTGCCAAAGTTTGTTCCCATGCCCACTCTGCTCTCCTCCCCTCCCACTTTTGTACACATCATATCCAGGCTTCATCTCCCCATACTCTGCCTAATCAAAGCCCTTGAAATCATTCATTTCCCACTCATTTCTTCATTCCAGCCAATATATATTGAGCACTTACTGTGCATCAGGAACTGTGCTAGGTGCTGGGGCAGTTAAAAAGAAAAACAAGCCCTGGTCCCTGCCCTTGAGGAGCTCACAGTCTAGTGGGAGAGACAAATATAAACAGTAATTACAAAACTGTGATAAGGGCTACGGTAAAAATTATAACCACCTCCTGAAAGGGAGGGAGGCTTAACATTGGAGGGGACCTCTGTGTAGGATCTTCAACCTTGAATTGCTGAATGCCAAGCTACCAAGAGGAGAAAAGGTATCCCAAGCCTGGGAAGTGCATTGGTGTGGGAGGGAAGGAGGCAAGGCCACCCCGTCAAACTTCTTATCCCAGTAAAGTGGGAGTCTGCGAATCCAACTGCCCTGTGCTCGGGCCTCTCCCCAGTGCTGCTGACTTCAGTCTAGACTATGGTGCCTCCTCCCGTGAGTCATTATTTTTAAGTGTTGAACAGAATTCCACTGATGAGACATACCTTGTCTTATCTAACTTCTCTCCTGTTTGTGGACATGTGGTAATGTTTCTAAGTTTTGTTTTGTTTTTTTTGAGAAAGGGTCTTGCTCTATCCCCGGGCTAGGGTGCTGTAGCATCATCGTAGCTCACTGCAACCTCAAACTCCTGGGCTCAAGTGATCCTCCTGCCTCAGCCTCCTGAGTAGCGGAGACTACAAGCATGCACCACCACACCTGGCTAATTTTTGTATTTTCTGTAGAGATGGAGTCTCACTCTTGCTCAGGCTGGTCTCGGATTCCTGGCCTCAAGCGATCCTCCCACCTTGGCCTCCCAGAGTGCTGGGATTATAGGTAGGAGCTACTGTGTCTGGTCTCTCAGTTTTTAATATTATAAACAATGTTCTAGTAAACAAATATTCTTGTATATGTGTGTATAAATTTTTTAGCAGTTTTGAAAGATTTCTATAGGATAAATTCTTAAGAAGTGGAAATGCTAGGCCAAAGATATGAAAATTTTTGGTTTTGATACTGCCAATTTACTTTTCCAAATTATTGTACTGATTTATACCCAAACCCACACATATGGGCCTATCTCTTCACATCCTTCCAGACCTAGACTGTTTGAATTCTTTTTCATCATTGCCAGCCTAGTAAAAAAAACAAACAAGAAAACACTGTTTCAATTTGCATTTCTTTAATAATGACTGAATTTAAGCATTGCTTTGAACTTACCAGCCACATTCTTTGCATGTTTTTTTAGTTAGTTAATTTTCTTTTATTGATTTGTGGAGCTCTTTCTATACTTTTTAACATTTTCTTTTAAGGTTGGAAATATTTGCCCCATTTTGTCCTTTAGTTTTTAACCTTATATTTCCTTTTGCTTTAATTTTTATGTAGTTAAATCTGTTAGTCTTCGCCTTTATGTTTCCTTTATTTGCTTGCTTAGAAAGATCTCCTCTACCCCTAGAATTATAAGAATAGTTTCCTCCTAATACTGTTATATCTCTTATCTTTAGATCTTGATCTACCTGGCATTTACTCTTGTGTTTGATATGAGACAAGGATTTAATTTTTTCCAAATGGATAACCAGTCATCCTTACATATTTATTGACTAATATATCTTTTCACTTTTGATCAAAAATGCTTCCTTTATCATATATTAAATTCCCATGCACATATGAACTCTTGCTTGTCTCTGGAATTTATTTTCTTGGCAATCTTATACTCAGAGAAATCTACCTGTGATACCACCATAACATTTTGTCACGTTGCCCAATATATAAACCCTTCTGCTCATTTCTGGTCTCACATTTGCTCCACTCCTATAAATGTTGTTTCCTCTTCTCCACCAGACCACCTGTCCAACACATCACCCACCCTCACAAAGCCTCTGAAATCTTGTTGCATTTTAACTACCAACATCCTCAGCCTCTTCTACTTCCCCCCAACTGAAGCCTGCTCTCCCCAGGAACACCACACACCACGTCCCCTACAACTTGCTCTGAGAGGCAGCGCCTTCACACATCCTAGGGTTGACATATGGGGCTGCTTCTAGGCCATCCCTTCCACTACCATCAAGTGAAAAAAATACCTCTCTTCTGTGGCTCATGCCATTTAGCTGTTGAATCTTGAGCCTTTACTTGTCATAACACTCTGCAAATTCCTGGTCACTTCTTTATTTACTCAAAACTTTGGATCCCGATACTCAGTCTTCCTCTCCCCCCAAGACTGGCTATCATTGTAGATGATCTCAATACCTAGGAGGAAGAACTTAGCCACATTCTGGCTTAGCAGTTATCCAACCACACTATCCTCCTCCTCAACCTCCCTGCCATGATCACCTCTTGGACCTTCTTGTCCTCTAGAAGTGTTCAAGCTCATTCTCCCCAGCTTTATTTTTAAAATTTTTACTTTTTAGAGATGAGGTCTCACTATGTTGCCCAGGCTGACCTCAAACTCTTGAGCTCAAGACAGCCTCCTGCCTCAGCCTCCTGAGAAGCTGGGATTACAGGCACATGCCACTGTGCCTAGCCATTCTCCCAAGCTTTAATACTATATAGCTAACTGTTTGCTGGATACCTCATACTCAACACTTCCAAAATCAAACTTACTTTTTATGATTCTCACTCTCAACCTCTTTTTTTGTTTGTTTTTTTTTTTTTTTTTTTTTTTTGAGACAGAGTCTCACTCTGTTGCCCAGGCTAGAATGAGTGCCGTGGCGTCAGCCTAACTCACAGCAACCTCAGACTCCTCGGCTTAAGCGATCCTACTGCCTCAGCCTCCCGAGTAGCTGGGACTACAGGCATGCGCCACCATGCCCGGCTAATTTTTTCTATATATATTTTTAGTTGGCCATATAATTTCTTGTTATTTTTAGTAGAGATGGGGTCTCGCTCTTGCTGAGGCTGGTCTCAAACTCCTGACCTCGAGCAATCCACCCACCTCGGCCTTCCAGAGTGCTAGGATTATAGGCGTGAGCCACCGCGCCCAGCCAACTCTCAACCTCTTAACCAATTTCTCTCTCTCTCTCTCTTTTTTTTTTTTCCAGACAAAGTCTTACTCTGTCACCCAGGCTGGAGTACAGTGGCATCATCATAGTTCATTGCAACCTCAAATTCCTGGGTTCACGCAATCTTCCTGCCTCAGCCTCCCCTGCAGCTGGGACTATAGGCTCCCGCCACCATACCAGACTAATTTGTTTACTTTTTTTAGAGACAGGGTCTTGCTATGTTGCTCAGACTGGCCTCAAGTGATCCTCCTGCCTGGGCCTCCCAAAGTGCTAGAATTACAGCCATGAGCCACCTCACCCACCCTCTCTCTCTCTCTTTTTACTCCTTCCCTCCCTCTCCAACTATTTTCCCTCTTTGTGAATGGCAGCAATATATGAATGAGTGCGAACATTCAAATTGCTAAATCAGAAATCTGGGAGTCATTCACATCACCAACTCCAACCTAACTCCCCACTTCGAAGCAGCCACCTCCTAAATCTCTCTTCAGTCTTCTTAGTTTTCCCTGTCCCTACAGCCATCAACCTACTTTAGCCGCTATTATCTCTTATCTAGACTGTTAACAGCCTTTTAACTTGGTTTCCTACCCCTAATACTGTTTTCCACAAATCCCCAAGGCAGCCAGAGTTTAGTCACATCATTTATCCTGTTTAATGAACTTTCCAGGCCTTCCTTGACCTTAGCACAAAGCTCATGTTCCTCACTAAGGCTTACTAGGCCATGTCATGACCTTCCATCTATCACCTTTCAAGCTTCAGAACTTGCTGATCCACCCTAGAGTTGTGTATTTCACCCACGGGAACCTTGAGTTTCTTGACTATGGCATGAAGGCATTTCCTACATGCAGTTCTTTCTATGTGGAATACTACTTCCATCCCCACCAACACCTACTTTCAGATCTGATTAAACAGCTCTCTATGAAAGCATTTTCATTAAGTTACCTTCACACCCTCCCACCTCCCACACGCTTGGGTCAGGTGTTCCTCTTCTACACTCCCAAAGCACCCCGCACTTCAATTATCATCGAAGAAAACCAGACTTTATTGTATGTCTGTATCACCACTTCCAGGGACTGTAAATTTTTAAAGGATGGGGACAGTTTAATCAATATTCTTTGGACCTAGTGCTACTGACAAATTATAGTTGCTTAATAAATACTATCTGTACTAAGAATGGATGGATGTAAGGCAGCCTCAAACACTACTGGAATCTGATAACAATGGACCAAGGATCAAAATATTCATAACCTGAATGCTAATGAATAAGCAATTAGATATTAGAAGTTATTAAGTAATTAACACACTAAGGTGTCATCAAAACTGAATCCTACCTGAGGCAAGTAGTTTTCCAAATTGCTAACTGGCCTCACAAAGATATTTATGAGTATACCCCAAGTTGGACAGTGAAAAGAGCAAAATCTTGGCAGACCTGTCTGGCATTTCTCTCTACCACTACTAGCTGTATAACCCTGTGTTACCTAGCCTCTATGAGCTGCAGTTCTGAAAGACGGGGCTCACACTAACCTCAAAGAGCTATTATGAAGATTAAAGGGCATAACTTACATTGAGCGCCAGACACCCAATAAATGCTCGTTTCTTTCCATTTTCTACTTCCCAATTCCCAATAAATCAGTTCTACCACAGAAACCTCCATTCTATCACTTGGCTGGAGCAGCCCTGGGGCAGGGTGACTTGTGTCATAACCAAACCATAGAAGCAGCTCCCCTGAAGGGTTTTTCAAGGGCTTCTTATGGCCGTTAAAGCCATAAACCTTCAGGGGGAGACTGAAGGCTTCACTAGTATGTGATGCCACCCAGTATGGCAAACAGGCTGCCACTCAATATATAAAAGGGTTTGGAACTCTGAATCTGTCCCAATCTATGACTGCAGTCCCAATCAAAAAAACAAAGCCACTTATTAGGACCCCGTGCTAGTTACTACTAGGACAAGACTGAATGGTATAGTAACTAAATGTTTCATCTATAACACAGTATACCTGGTAAGTCATCTCTTCCCCTTCTCCCCATCCCAAGAGCTTTACAAAAGGAGAAGGCCGCTTGGTGACAGCTGAGCTGACAAGCACCCACACTTCTTGTGGTTGAGCATACACTCCTATAGGAAGAAACTCTACACCACACCCAAGCCCAACCAATCTCAAGATGTGGACACAACAATAGTACACCACTGTTGGCTGGGGATCAGCGCTGAGTACATGGCCAGGAAGCTTAAGCAATGCCATAGCTTAAAACAGAAACAAAGAATATGAAAAGTGAAGACTGAAGTTCCTGATAATGAGTCGTATTCACAACAGCCAGGAATACAGAAGAAAATCTGATCCATTTCTTTATTACAATGGACTGTAGATTTATAAACCTTGAGGCAGATCACATCACTGAAAACTCTTCACACAGAGACCTCTCCAACCTCTCCAAATCCAACCTCTTCTCTTCAGCTGACCTTGTCAGCGGCCCTGAAACATGGGGGAAAGCATCTCATCCAATTGGCTAAACCTCTTGAAGATGATAGAAATTGACTCTATTTTCTCACTTATTTCCAGGGTCAGTGGAGGAAATTAAAGAAAATGCAGAGGCTGGGCGTGGTGGCTCACTCCTGTAATCCTAGCACTCTGGGAGGCCAAGGTGGGAGGATCGCTCGAGGTCAGAAGTTCAAGACCAGCCTGAGCAAGAGCGAGACCCCATCTCTACTAAAAATAGAAAGAAATGATTTGGACAGCTAAAAATCTATATAGAAAAAAATTAGCCGGGCATGGTGGCGCATGCCTGTAGTCCCAGCTACTCGAGAGGCTGAGCCAGGAGGATCACTTGAGCCCAGGAGTTTGAGGTTGCTGTGAGCTGAGCAGACGCCATGGCACTGTAGCCCGGGCAACAGAGTGAGACTCTGTCTCAAAAAAAAAAAAAAAAAGAAAGAAAGAAAAGAAAATGCAGAAACATGAGCGACCTCTTTCATTTCTAATCGAAGCATTGGTTAGGCAGCGAAACTCCTTTTCTTCTGCGTAATCAACAGGAAAGGGACTGTGAAGGTTATGTCTTAACAAGCTAAGAAATTCAGACCAAGATGGGAACCTTATAATACCCATAAAGTACTACAGCTTCAATCAACTAGTTTCAGGAAAAGAAAAGAATGCAGGCCAGGCGCGCGGTGGCTCATGCCTGTAATCCTAGCACTCTGGGAGGCCGAGGTGGGCAGATTGCTGGAGCTCAGGAGTTCGAGACCAGCCTGAGCAAGACCGAGACCCCGTCTCTACTAAAAATAGAAAGAAATTATCTGGCCAACTAAAAATATATATAGAAAAAATTAGCTGGGCATGGTGGCGCATGCCTGTAGTCCCAGCTACTCGGGAGGCTGAGGCAGTAGGATCGCTTAAGCCCAGGAGTTTGAGGTTGCTATGAGCTAGGCTGACGCCACGGCACTCACTCTAGCCCGGGCAACAGAGTGAGACTCTGTCTAAAAAAAAAAAAAAAAAAAGAACGCAGACAAATGGCATAATTAGACCTACCATTTTATTTGGAAAATTCAGACTTCATCAGCTCATCAAGCACTATGTTCCAGATAGGTTATCTGGAGCAACCTTAGATGGTGCCATTCCAAATTAACAAGTCTTTAATTTGCAAACAGGATGTGTCTTAATAATCACAGAACTAGCTTCATTCAAGTGTCTAGGTCCTAAAATAATTCCATTTAACAAGTTCAACAACATGCAACACACACCCTCTCAAGGGAAATACCTCTCAATGACAAAGATAGGTGGCAAATACCAAACACCTCCACAGACCATTTAGCAACTGGTGAGACTACAGCTAACCCTTGAAGGTGAATTCAAAATAGAACTGAACCACAATACCAGACTTGTTTGTCAGAAAAGGATAGTATGAATTCCACTGAGTTCCGGGTTCAGATCTAAACCAGAGTTGTACGGCACTGAGGAAAACACTAGCCCAGAGCCTACAAATAAGTTATTTGGAGGAAGGAAATGGAAATCTGTCAGTTGAGATATAACATGCATAGGTTGCTTTCTTTACTAAAATCAGACCATAAAGAAATATACTCTGGTTTGGGCCTTGCTGATACTGCTTTCCCTTCAGTTGCTTCATCCTTGTTTCTACAGAAATAGAATTATAGCTCAAAGTCACCTGGAAGCCTCCACAGGAAACTATGTTCCAAAGAGAAGATTCCAAAGGGAAGAAGAGTAGAAAAAGAAAATATTTGTAAGTCTTTGGTAATGTAATAATGAAGACCCAACCCAGTCTTCATTATTTCTCAATGGACAAGAACTCTCAACCAATAAAGCAAATTCATTCACAAGAAGGTAGTAATAAATTGAAATAAGCATCTTATTGAATTTCTAATCTGGCTCTAAATCTCTTTCATTAGGGAATTTATAGCACCTCATTGTCAGATAATCCCCTCATTCCTATTTACTTGATTAAACTATAGCAATGGAGGTGAAGGCTTAATTTAGAAGTATAGGAATTACCCTCATTTATACAATAGTAGTAAATACCCTACTTATCTTTTGAGCATTTCATAATACATTGTGTACTTCTGCTTCATATTTTACCAGTTGAACTGTAGAGCTTGGGCCTACATCCTAGGCTTTTCTTGTAACCTCTGGAGTACCCAGCACTGGGACTGGCAAATACCAATTAGATGAAGGATCTCTTTTTTCATAAGCAATGCTGTAATTGCTCTCTAACCAAAATAAAATGTTCTGAGTGCCAATCTTGTATAAAGCACTCAATTACTTGTCATGAAGGATTCAGAGAAATATGTGATCTACCACACTCATTAGTAGACCTCTTATCCTCTTCAGCCTAATGCATCTTACCAGTTAAGAATTACCTTGATGCCAAGAATCTATCTCTTTCTCTAAATTATCTGTTGTTCCCTGAGTACCATCTGTTTAATTAAATACTTTTAATTCTATATATTAAATGAGAACTTTTGTGAAAATAGTTTAAGCACACTTGAACTATCATACAAAATGATGTTACTATATGGCCCTAACACCCATACAATATAACTGGAGAGCTAGATTCCAGGAGATTATCAAGAAAACTCTAAATTTTAAGCCCATAAAGTAGAATTTTATTTCTTTGCATGCTGACTCGAATCATACATTTGTTGTGGAATAATTATCCACAAGCAAAATTTTCAGTACTCATTATTACATAGTTGCCTAAAAGAAAATTGCTAGCCCCTTCCATTTTGTACGAAGCCAATGTCCAAAGCACTCCTGACTCCTCCTTCCAACCCCACACTGACCAACCTCATCACTCCCCAGTTCCCACCCTTATCACACACACCACGTCAGAACTTTGAGCTCAATGATAAACTCTGTGTCTCTGCTCAAGTGCTTCTTCCTCCCTGGAATACTCTCTTTTCAGACCTGGCTAATTACATCTACCCTTTCATTCTAAGTGGCTGCTGGAAACTCATTTCCTTATGGAAATGTTCTATTTCTCTTAAAGTTTAAACATTTACTGAACATGCTATGTGCCAGACACTTTTATGCTATTTTGCATATATTCTCGTATCATTTCTCACCAATTTTGAGTGTTTTCTCTGGTTTCCTCTACCCAGCCCTAGTCACAGCCTCACAAGGACCCTGGGTCCCTTGAACATTGTCAGAAGGGTCACCTTAGATGTCTGCTGGCACAGTATTTTCAATAATTTGATATCCTGATTGAACTGTAAGTCCTACAGTAGGTATTTTTGAATGAAAACCTAACATAGCCCGAGGAAAGGATTCCAAATGAATCTGGGCCCTGAAGTCAGCTCGGTGAAGGAGTGAATGGAGGAGGAGGGCTAAACCTTGGGGAGGCTGAGACGACGGCTTGAAAAAAAAAAGGCAGGAAGAGGTGGCGTGCATGATCAGAGGGTTGGGCACAAGCACAAAGGAGGGCCTCTCGGGAGGTTTGGGGGAGCTGTCCCAGGGCAGGCTCCCTCAGGGCACGGGAAGGAGGCGGGGCAGGTCCGACTCACCTGTGAGGTTAGGACGGGGCCAAGACCCGGAACCGAAGAGCAGGTCACGGTAGCGTTGGAAGGCCTCGTCGAGGACGGAGCAGCCGGGCTGCGCGGCCGAACTGACGTGGTACTGGAATCGGAAGTTGTTCGGATAGAGGACGTAGCGCCGGTCGAAGGTCTGGATGTATTGGGGCCAGGGCCACAGGGCCGTCGCCGGCTCCGCGAACGCTGCCGCCAGCAGCAGCGAAAACCAAAGCCTGGAGCCTGCCATGGCCCGCCGGTCACCTCCGTCCCAGCGGGCTGGGCCACGTGAGGCCCTGGTCAGGTGAGCGGCGCCCGCGTGACCATCGGCGCGTCACGTGACCGGAGGCGGCTCGGCGCCGGCGACCCGGGAGGACGGGCTCCGGACCCGTTCGCCGCAGGCCTGGACGCGGGGTCCCGCAGCGCGCCGCCGACCCTGCTGGGGCTGGCGCGGGCCCCGCTCCCTGGGCGGCCGTGCGGGCTGCGGGGGACCCGTGAGGCCCGCCAGGCTGCGGAGGCGACGTGGGGAGGCGGGGCGGGCGAGCCGGGAAAGAAAGTTTCCCACACGGGGCACGTCTGGCGTGAATGCTGAACCGTGAGCAAGAGTTCTCCAGCCCTCTTCCCGGGCCGAGGTAGATTCAGAAGCAGAAAAACAGAGGATTAAAGCCACAGGTCGTTCTGATGTGAAATGCTGTGAGGCAAGAAGAGACTGGCATTAAGTCGTCTGAAGGGTTCTGCTCGAGAGGGGATCACAAGATCACCAAAATGGGAACTACTTACGACTGGAAAAATGTATACTTTGAGAGCAAGCTTGAGGCATCCCATTCTCTGCTGCTGATGTGAGCTGTTGACTTCATGACTAATTAGAAATCTAGTCAACTGCCCTCAAATCCCCGGCCTCCAGACAAAACTCCATACACCCTGGTGTGTATTTACTGCACTCAGTAGGATATTGCTTGGACTTTAGGGGCCAGATGGAGAATGCCCAGAGATAAGGACAGGGGCCTGGTCTTGCTGGGGCTTACATAGGAAGTCAAAGAGTCAGGGCTTTATTCTGTGGGCAATTGAGAGTCATCCCAAAGATTTGCATTTTAGAAATCTCATGCTGAACTGTTGTTGGATGGATAAGAAACCAGTTAGGAGATACCCCACCCGCTTTTTTAAAATTAGAGATAGAGGATAATGAGAGCCTAAACTACAGCAATGGAGAAGGAAGAGAGCAGGAGAGCCAGGAAATAAATAGTGGGAATCCAGGAAAGAGCCTTGAGGAGATCAAGGAGAATTCCACAGATCAGAGCATAGGTGAATCCCTGGCTACAAAAGAAAAGAAAAATAATGTTATTGTTATTATTTTTGTGTGGTGAGTAGGTTGCTTTTAAATCATAAAATTTCATTTTAGTATTAAATGTAAATATGAGGAAAATGAACTTTTTTTTTAAATAAAGGGCTTTTAAAATCATGATAATTTATGTTAAGGTTGTAGGTACCTAATAGTAGTCATACATACATAGTTCTGATGGGAAATCAGATAAAGAAACAGTCTCACTTTTGTAATTTACAGTGATTCATCAAGAAATTTCCTTTAGAAGGTTAATTACTCTAGAATGGAGCTGATAGCAAAGGAAGCAGAAATTAGATCTCACAACCACAGTTTCAGATCCAAAGGCTTGCATTCTTACACTAATTTCTCCGTTGCTTAAATCTAAATTTTCATCAGCACTAATAATGTGTGGGTACTCTGCCAGTCAGGGGAGACATTACCCAAGGTTCCAAGGTACAGAATCCCAGAAGCATCAGAAGAGCCAAGTTCATAATCAGGCCCATAAAATCAATAGTTTCAGGAGGGGTCAGGGCAGGTTCAAAGGTGAAAGCAGTAGATGAAAGTAGGGTTTCAGGACTGAGCATCTGCCAAAGCACACTTTTATGTGATACTCAATGTGTACCAGGGGAGATGAGTCATTTACTTAAAAGAGTCACACAAGATGAAGGAGCTGGACCCAAATAAAGACATTATAAAAATTACCAATAAAAGTACTTAGAAAGTTAATGAGTGACTGTTAAAAGTTTTTTAAAAATCATAGTCATAATAGATGTTCAGAGTCTAGCATAGAGATGGTAGCAAAAATCTAAATGAATAGTTATTTTAATATGAGTTCTTCAGTATATATACAACATTGCCATCAATTTTTATAGAGGAATAATAAAAGTAATGACAGGTACTATAATGTATAATATTTGGCTGTTTTCTCTATTTTTTCCTTTTATGAAAGGCAGCTTATTGAATTAATAAAAACATTTAATTTTCGTAACTATAGCTTCTAACAAAATTAATTTACATGTCAGAAAAAGAATTCCATGTGAGAAGATGTGCCTAGATTTTTGGCTCATATATTAGTCATCAATGCAAGAGCTCAGAGCAGGGAATGACTAATTTTGCCTGGGGAAGTCTTTTACGTGACCTTTGAGCTGGCTCTGAAAGCATGAGTTAGCCAGACGGGGAAGGGAGCATGTGCAAAGCACAGAGGGGTGAAAGAAGATGGCATATTGAACATAGGGTTTATGCACATAGTCAAAGAAGATGTGCCATGATTACCTCACTTCCTGGCCCACTACCATACTGCCTTCTCCCTGAAATGTCTTTCCTACCTCCCAATCCCACCATCCACTTGAAGGTCTGAACTTATATTTTACCACCCTAGAAATCTCTGACCTTGCAAACTTGGGTAAGATAACCCTCTGTGATCCCATAACTCTCGGAGCTTATCTCTATCAGAACACTTATCTCATAGTACTGTAATTGCCTGGTCATTTTTCTGTCTTCTCCATTAGAGTAAAAGCTTCATAAGGGCAGGTTCTTTGTTCACTGTTGTATTCCTAGCCCCTGGCACAGTGTCTAGCACACAGAAGGTGCTTAAGAAATACTCCTTAAATGAATCATTGAAGGGCCCTGAATATCTCTTCTCTTATCATTTTCTTATCCTTCAGGCCCTAACCTAGACTAGGCCAAAAAGAACACCGTGAAAGGAGTACAGGTGTGCTGAGACAGCAGTTCCCCTCAGTCCTTGGGATGGCAGGGTCTATGGCAGAGAAACATTCTGGCCAGTCACCTCCAGTCAGGAGAAATCTTTTTATGTGTGCTGTGATACAAGAAACTTAGGGAAGTATCACCTCCTCTTGGGTGCTTATACATGGCACCTTCGTATTAGCCTCTTGTCCTTGTTCCCAGTAGACCACATGCTGAATGAAGGGTATCTTTTTCACAATTGTGTCCTTATTGCCCAAGCCAGGACTCTGTACACAGTTAGTGTTCAGCAAGTATTTGTTGAATGAATGTATGAATGAGGTAGCATTTGTGTTAAATTTTGATAGACAGAATTTCAGTGTGTAGAGGAAAATAGAAGTCCATGGAAAGGCTGGCTGGGTGCAGTGGCTCACACCTGTAATCCTAGCACTCTGTGAGGCTGAGGCGGGAGGGTCAATTGAGCCCAGGAGTTTAAGGTTGCAGTGAGCTATGATGACGCCACTGCACCTTACCCAGGGCGAGAGAATGAGACTTGGCCTCAAAAAAATAAAAAAATAAAAAACGTCCATGGAGAAGGACTACAATCTAGAAGGAAAACTGTCTAAATTGTTCAGTTTAAGATCCTCAGGTCCTGGAAAAGCACTTGGCACGTAACAAACATTTAACGAATATTTTCTTGATCAATGGAATGAAATGGCAAGCAAATCCAGGGAAAGATCTCTGAAAAATCTGGAGTGATACCAAGGAAGTGAACAATTCTTTTTGGCTAGAACAAATAGTGCATGAAGAGAAATACTGACAAAAATAATGTTAGAAAGTAAGTTGAAGTTGGGTCATGCAGTAAGGAAAGTAGGAAATTATTGAGTGAGGTACTGTGTACAAGACATGGTATCTTATTTATCTCTTACAGCAGCTGTGTGAAATTGAATATTGTCTACATTTTACAGATACAAAACTGACTCTGAGAATTCAATAAAGTAACTTGGCCGAGGCCCCATACACAGTTGTCTGAACCAATATTTGTATCAGATCTGTTCCAAAGTCTATTTCTATTACATCAATCACAGTTCCTTGAAAGCTAGGCTGCAGATTGTGTTGGGATTTTACTCTTGAATCCTTAGGAAGACAGTGAAATTTTTTTAGTTGAGAAGCAACAGGCCAGAGCTAAGATTCACTGAAATTAACCTGTTAACACATGTAGGAGAGATCAAATGGGGAAAGTCAAGTGCAAGGAGATTAGCTCTGAGGCTGTTGGCTGAGAGCCTTCTAAACAACCTGATCATCCCCATGTGCTATGGGACTCAGCCAGTGTAGCCCAGATTAACTTGGTATTGATGCCTTCATTTCTCTTCTCTCACGATAGGCAGCCAGACCAACATGACAAAAGCTTTGTTTAATTTGTCAAAGTTTATGGACGTGGAGGTTGCCAAAAGTGTTTCTGTTCCCTAACTCTCTTTAAACCCATTCTGTTCCACACGGGGGCATTTCTGCTTCTGCTGTACCCCGTTACCTGCAAGCTTCTCCCTTCCTATTTCCAAATTTGCGAAACCCTATCCAATTTCCCACTACCAAACATGTACATTTTCTGTGGAGTTACTAAAAATACTCTGTGTCTAGTTTCTCTTCTTTTTTAGCCCAATTCCCTCGTCTCTCCTAGTCATATAATTATCCTACTTACTTATTCAGGTTTACGCCCTAACTTATTCTTAGGAGACTTTTCTAAACCTAGACATACACTCCTTGCAATAATTGGCCTTGACCTATAGATATCCAATCCTAGGCTACAAATAGACTTTTCTTTATTGCCTGAGTTTTTTACATAGGTGTTTTTTTTATTTTGCTTTTGTTTGTTTGTTTATTTTTTAAGACAGAGTCTCACTCTGTTGCCCAGGCTAGAGTGAGTGGCATCATGGCTCACTGCAGCCTCAAACTCCTGGGCTCAAGCAATCCTCTCTCAGCCTCCTGAGTAGTTGGGACTACAGACTCGAACCACCACTCCTGGCTAATTTTTCTATTTTTTGTAGAGACGGGTCTTGCTATTGACCAGGCTGGTCTAGAACACCTGACCTTACATAGGTGTTTTCTATGGTCAGAAAACTAGAAAAACTAGAGCCCCCAGGAAACTTTCAACAGATCGGAGCTAAAGGAGTGGCAGTGGGAAAGGAGGATGTGGGACAAATGCAGTAATATTTCAGATACAGAATGAGAGAACTCAGGAACTAACTGGGGGAAGTGGAGATGGGGACAAGGGAAAGGGGAGAGAAAAAGATGAGTGTGTCCCACCTTAATGTTCCAAGGGAGTGGTGATGCACTGGCTGAAAACAAAAGCAAGAGCAGATTCTGGGGAAAGATGATAAGCTCTGAGACATGCTGCTTTTGAGGGGTCTGAAGGGCAGAGAGTTGGGTTGTCCAGAGAGCCAAGGCTGGGAGCTCCCCAGAGAGCTTTGGGGGTCGTCTGCCCAGAGGTAACAGTTGAAATTATGAAAATATGCGGGATGGTGCGAGAAAATGGGAAAAGGAAAAGAAGGCTAAAAATTAGGGTGACAGATGAGAGGGAGGTTTGCTAGGGAGGAGAGAAGAACAGAGGAAAGGTGATGGCTGGTAGAGTAGATTAAGAGCAAAGATGTAGGTGAGGGGAAAGGCAAGACAGGACCTTTCCAAGGTCTCCTCAGTTCAGCCTTCACACTACCGTCAGAGTTGCACCTTTCTAAGCTATATGCCTGATGCAGTTATCTTCTTGCTCCAGAACCTTTAATGGCCACGCGGTGCTATCAGGAGTAAATCTAGCTATGATCAAGGCTTTTTGTTTGCAAGGAATTTCATGTTATTTCAGGAAAACAGAGGTCTACTGAATGGATATACATGGCAAACCCAGCAAAGCAGGGAATCTAACTTCAAAAAGAACAGAAGTTGAGGGCCTGGGTACTCCCTCTCTCTCGTGGCTCTCCTGCGCCTCTCTGAGTGTCTGATCAGTTTTCCTCGTTGCTAGTCAGCTACTTCAACTTCTTTATAACCTTTATTCCGTCTTGACTCAGTGTTGCACAAAATGCATGATGGCCACCTCAGCTCAACACCACCTGATATTCCAGCTCATTCTCTTGTCTCTGAATAGAGATCCTGCCATTGGCATAGATTGGCCATGCGAATCAAGATTCTTCTGATCTCGGTTAGAGTCAATCTCTCCATTGTAATTCCATAGACTGAGTTCCACAAATACAGCTCTTACCACAGCCAAACTTGGATTAATATTCTAATTATGTATATGTTCAGCATTCCCACGTATCCAGGAGGGCACGGGCTACATCTGAGCCTTCCTCACACACCCATAATATAGAGTATAGCGCTTTGCACAGAGATATTGCAGCTTGTAAGATTTATTGAATTGTTGCTATTAACACTTTTCGCAAGCAAAAAATATAACGGGAATTGTGTCTTTCCTTTGCAGGAATCCCAAGGTGACGCTTATAGTCTTGTGGGATTCAGCTCGGAGACTGGCCCTGTCAGGCTGCTTTCTATAGATTTGGGCGAGTCGGCCATCACCCCTCAGGCTCAGTTGGAGAGTATGCTGAGGCCCACGAAGGAAATTCTATTTCCCATGTTTGAAAACATTCTTTTTTCCAGCCAGAGAAGTAAAACCAATTGGTTTCTTTGAGTTATTGGTTATTGGTTATTGCTTATTCACATAAATCCCCCAAAGATGATACTGTTTGCCAACATGTGACACCTTACTTAAGAGAAAGATTATCTCAACTTCTATTACCGTCATCAGAAGAAACATTTTTTCAGATTAATTTCAGCCAGTCCCGCCTGAAATAACTCTTCTCTGTGAGCTAAAAAAACAGTTATCCACAAAAACTGTTTTGCCAGTGGCACGGCTGGAATTGCTTGACCATCTCCCTGTCTGTTTGGTTAGCCCGTTGTCACCCTGCTGTCTCCTGACGAGTGAGCGCTGACTGGCAGCAGATAGATCATGTGTGCTATGACTCAGGCACACTCCACCGTACAACTCCACTGCATTTTGTTTTTCTGTCAGCAGTGACCATTGCAATTGTGCAATGCTGTGACCTTGCTTAGATGTTCCCTGTAAACATCATGGTGCCAAACAGCTCTACTTGTCTATGTTCCACCTGGATGCATTATTCCAGTGATTAAAACTTTGGATTAATTAGGAGTTGGTTTGAAGGATGTACAAAGAGAAGGACTATTAGGTAAAATAATAGGTTGTGAGATTAACAAATTACAACGGTAGTTATAAAGCAACTTAAAAAAGCAGAACTCTTGAGGTCAGTTCTTTTAACTTTCTTTATCACTAGCAGTGTGATGGTGTGTATGCGTGTGTGTGTGTGTGCGCGTGCGCACTGTGGGTGCTAATTATTACATAAATTATTCTCATGAATTCACACATAAGATCCCTTAAAAGACCCAGTTTCTTTCTCTCTCTCTCTCTCTCTCTCTTTTTTTTTTTAGACACGGTTTTGCTCTGTCTCCCCAGCTAGAGTGCAGTGGTGTCATCATAGCTCACTGCAACCGCAAACTCTGGGGCTCAAGTGATCCTCCTGCCTCAGCCTCCTGAGTAGCTGGGACTAGAGGTCTGCTCCACCACATCCAGCTCATTTTTTCTATTTTTAGTAGAGACGGGGTCTCACTCTCTCTCAGGCTGGTCTCGAACTCCTGAGCTCAAGTGAGCCTCTTGCCTCCGCCTCCCAGAATGCTAGGATTATAGGCATGAGCCACTGCTCCTGGCCCCAATTTCTTCATTTGTGTGATGATTATGTTGGATTAAAAGATATATAAAATTTCTTCCAGCTCTGAAATCGTTTTGTTAAAAAATTAGCACACACCTGCAGCAGTCAAATTTGGTAATAAAATTTAAACTATTATTTTTCTGTGTTGTACTAGACTGAGAACCTTAGAGATCTATAGTTACAAAATGAAAAGACAAGTACCCTTCATTCTGTATTCAGGATATTTTTCCTCCAATAGAACTTCAGGGATTTTGTATTCATATCTCCGTAACAGGCCAGTAGAAAAGGAACAACAATAATAAAGGTTTGTATGTAACTCCTGGCATCTGAAGATTTTAAATCTTTTATAAATAAGGGACAACAGGAGTGGACCCATTTTAGGGACACAAAGTTCCACTCAATATGAAAAGTGACTCAAGATAAACCTTGAAAACCTTGCTGGTGCCATCAGACCACACTGGGTGACGTCCTCCGCATCTTTATGAGGGTTCGTTGAGCAGGCATCTCCCAGGGCGTGGTGCTGAGCAAGGCACTATAACAATAATAACAAGAAATTATAAGATTTGTGTCAGGCTTTACAAGGAAGAAAATGCTATTAAAAGAGGGAAAAATATATGGTGTGTGTATTTATCTATATAAGCATAGAATATCTCTTGAAGCATATATGCAAAACTGGTAATACCGGTGCCTCTGAAGAGGGGTATTGGGTGGCTAAGACAAAAGATGCGAGGGAGGCTTTCCTTTTTTTTTTTTTCCTTCTTTTTTGAAACAGAGTCTCACTCTCTTGCCTGGGCTAGAGTGCCGTGGTGTCAGCCTAGCTCACAGCAACTTCAAACTCCTGGGCTCAAGCAATCCTCCTGCCTCAGCCTGCTGGGTAGCTGGGACTACAGGCATGTGCCACCATGCCAGGCTAATTTTTTCCATTTTTAGTTGTTTGGCTAATTTCTTTCTACTTTTAGTAGAGACCGAGTCTCGCTCTTGCTTAGGCTGGTCTTGAACTCCTGAGCTCAAACAATCCACCCGCCTCAGCCTCCCAGAGTGCTAGGATTACAGGTGTGAGCCACTGCGCCTGGCCGAGGCTTTCCTTGTATATCCTTTTGTATTTTTTGTATATTGTGCCATGTAAATATGTATCACTTTTTAAATTTTTTAGGTTTTGTTTTAACCTATGTTATTGCCTTTAATCCTCACGATAATGCCACAAAGAAGGTATTGTTAGTATCCCCTTTACCATGGGAGCTGTTTGATTAAGGCTCTTGCCCACTGTAAACTTATATCTAGGTTGGATAAACTCATGGAAAAATATCAGAAATCCCATCTAGGGTTGGACCAGTAGTCCAGGGCCTCTGACACTGGGATATTTATACCAAAAAAGGTCAAGTTTATATAGTTGCTACAGGTATGTGTGTTTTAAGTCCCTTTCAACAGGAACTCCTTTTGCCTAGACTGTATCCTGTTCCAGGCATCCTGAGAGCTGCTCTGGACTAGGCTTATCTTGGGCCTAACCTGCTCTCTTAGGCCTTCATGTCTAGAGCCTCAGTGATGATAAATTTTATGGCAGGGCTGCTCATGTTGGCCAAACCCATGAACATTATCCGAAACCCCCTGAAAGGAGGTGGGACACGATGAAACTGAAACTGTTCTTTATAGAAAATCATTCAGACTCTACATTATTGCCCCTGGAATTCTCCAGTGGGCCCTAGAAGATTTATCATTCACTTCTTGCTTTCCTCCCAGTCTCTTCCGGCCCAGGTCCTCTGTATCTTATTTTCCTTACTTGACTATTAGCCAGGCTACAGCCTCCAGGATCCTTGCAGCACAGAATCCTGTGACTTTTCTGTCCTTTGGCCACCCACTAACATTTGGCTTCATAAAACATTAGTGACATGTTACTGTTATGCAGGTTTCTAAAACACACAACCTCACTGATGCCAGGGGTGGTCTTTTTGGTGGTAAGAGCACTGTTAAAATGTCTTATTTCTGTGCCTTTGGATCTTTCTCTTGGATTTCTTTTTTTTTTTTCTTCATGTTCATATTGATTCTCCCTCTTAGAACTTGTCTTCCCTGTGGGTGGCACAGAAAATTCCCTGGGACTTCCTCCCACTCGGGAGAGAACTGGGGAGAGGAGGCACGGGGTGGCTAGTAGGAGAGGGCCTAGAGCAGGCAAAAGGAGGTCCTGTGGCTCCAGGGTGGTGATGCCTAACTCACCGGTATGGAGTATTCATTAGAGATTTGGGGCAAGGCCCAGCTATACTTTTCTTTGGCCTGGAGTGTCCTTAGCGAGTCTCTCCCTCAGGAGCCTGGCAGAGTTACAGTCATATCGGGCAGTTGGTGAAGTCAGTGGTTTGAAGATTCAGCTCCTGACCTCATGCTATCCTGAATAAATATCAAACATCCATAAAATTCCACAGGAAAAGAATCAAGCACTAAGAAAGATTTAGGGGAAAGCATTATACAAGTGAACTGAAATCAATATATGCTGTTTGCAAGGTATGTTTGAAAACTTTATTTAATCCCATACTGTAAACTTCTGCTTGCACTAAAACCACAACAACAAAAAAACAATCCCCCAAAATAGTACAGAGATCTAGGGGGAAATTTTGAGAATCATAGAAGTTTAGGCCGGGCGTGGTGGCCCACTGTCTTATTCTAGAAAGGAATGATAATTGGGTTTGAACATGCATGGCCAACTTGCAGCTAGCCCTTGAATGAGAAAGAAGCAATGATGCAAACAATCTAAGAGTCACTGTGTTAGGCCAGTGCTGTTCCCCCTTGGCAGGTGCTGACTGACTTATTTTCCTGAAGAAAGTTGTCTTAGGAAAATGTTAAACTACATTAACGTTCCTTGAGTTGACATTAGCCAGATAGTGGCAGGAGGCCAGTGGAAGGATAAAGGATTGTTTAGAGCCAACAAGTGAAAATACAAGTAATCATGAAGTAATTATAGTTCTAACCATGGAGACAGAGGTCAAAGAAATAGTGACTCTTCCCATTACTATGAGTGATGATATGTAATATAAGGATGCTCTAGGGAAAAAAATTCATTCTATTTTAGATACAAAAGGTTAAATACTTTGTATTCTTGTCAGTGATCTTTTAATTACAAGGAAAAGAACACCAACTAGCTCACAAATGGGGAGTTTATCATCTTCACAAGCATCTAGAGATAAGAAACTTCATCTGGCCACAGTCAAATGTGCTGGAATGCCTATTAGAAACCAAGGATCCCCTTGGTCTCTCAGGACCTATCCTGTCTCTTGTCCCCACCTCTGCATCTGCTTCATTCTGCTGCTCTTCCTAATTCATTCTCTCAGGGTTCCAGTGTTCAGAGAGAGAGAATATAATTGGCCCAGCTAGGAAGAAATGCCATTCTTTATGCAAACATTAAGGATACATACTATAGATTAGGGATGGCAGGGTCGTCTAATCCATAGATGGTCAGAGCTCCATCCTTGATCAGGTGCTAGTGAGGGGAACAGATTCATTTAGAAGGGATGTGTGGAGAGGCAATGACTGTCATTTCTCTATTGTAAAAGCAGTATGTATTTATTTTTAAAACACAATATTGTGTGTAGAAGGTATGATTCTCAGTTCACAAACTCAGCTGTACAGGAATTATAACTTTGTTTTCCAGAACAACTTAATTTCTAACTTCATGCCCCAAGCCCCCAGTCTGCTGGGCTACAAGGAAATGTCACCACAGTCCTTCCTGAGGTTTTCACCCTTCTCTGGGCTTATTTCACACCGCTGATCCCTTTACAGTACCAAGGGGCCACATAGAAGCCAGAAAGATAAAGACCACTAGCACTTTAGCATATATTTGTATGTATATGCATGTATGACATAGTATGTATGGTCATTTCTATGTATAACTATTTTCTATATATACACGCATATCCATAATCCTTCAAAACAAAAAATCGAGGCATGCTATAACCATTATTTTGCAATTTTTTCAGTATATATTATGGGCATCTTTTCATGTGCATATGTATAGAGCTAATATTCTATTTTTGAAAGCTGAATAGTAATAAAAATAATAGTAGCTAATTTATTATGTGCCAGACACCATTATAAGGGCTCTACGTATGTTGACTTACATAAGCCTCATAGCAACTTTACGATGCTATGGGTGCTCTTAGTATTCCTATTTTAGAGATAAGGAAATCAGCATTGAGAGGTTAAGGAACTTGCCCAAGGCTATATAGAAAGTGGTAATAGTGTAGTTGCTCCATAATTTATTTACCCAATTCTCAATTTATGCACATTTAGGTGCTTCCACCTTTCCCCAGTCATAAACAATGCCTTTATAGAGGATGTTGGTTGCTTCACCCACATCTATTTTCAGCCTTTCTCACTATTAATACCTTGCTTTTCATTTGGAGATTCCACCCTTCAGTTTTGTAGTTTGGATAGGATTGACCACAGCCTCAGGGCCTCCTGCTTAAAGCCTGTGATTAGGGCTACTTTCCCCGCTTCCTCACTACAGATGCTTTGAAATGTGGGACACAAATTTACATTTCCATCGATAATCTGTGAAAATGACCATTTCGTTACTATTTTCCAACATTAGGTATTATCTTTTCATTGCTATTGTTGAAACCTTGAAATTCATTTTTTAAAAGATGTATCTAATAAAATTGTTAGATAAGCTCTAGGAAGATAGAAACAGAAGAAAGCAAGCAAAAAGAAAAAAAAAAAGAGCAAGGAAGGCACTTATTAACCTACGATAGAACCAAAGGCAAAAACATTAAATGGAACAAGATAAATATTTTTAGTGATGAGATTCCGTTTACAAAGAATGTCATAAACACTGCACATCTAACAACAAAGCAACAAATATATATAAAACAAAAACTAGAATATATATATAAGGGAAAAGAGAAAATGATGATCATATTGAGAAGTATTTAAAATATTTCACTAGAATATTTCATCAAGTGGAGGAAAATAATAAGTAAGAATAGGAACAACTTGAATAATACCATTAATAATTTTAACATAACAGATTTAGAATTTTATATTCTACACAAATAAATTTAAAACTTTGTATCTTACACATTATTTTTAACTGCTCATAGGACATTTAGAAAGACCAGCTAAAAGACAAATATTAATAAATTTCAAAAGTAGAAGAATTCTTGCAGGACACGTTCTTTGACCATAATATGTTAAAACTAAAAAATTTAAATATCTATGCATGTGAATGTATTTTTAAAATTCTAAATAACTCTTAAGTCAACTATAAAAACAAGTACTTGTATCAGTATATTAGAAGAATAATTTTCCATGTTCAAACTTTTAATTATAAGAATGTAAAATTAGATGAACATTAAGAAACATATTAATGTAATTTTCATATTAAATAGATTAAAGGAGAAAAACCATGTTCTAGAGGCTAAGAAGGAATTTGATACAGCCATTCTAAATAAAAAATTTTGAAAAAATAGAAATAGAATGAAACTTCTTTAACATGAAAATGAATATACATATGAAACAAAAAACAATAGAACCAGTTCCATTAAAGTTAAGAGTAAGTTAAGGATGCCCACTGCCCTTAACCCTTAATCACTTCATGAAGAGTGTTCTGGAGGGTCCGATCAATGCAATAAGATAAATTTTGTAAAAGAAGAGACAGAATTAACCTTATTTGCAGAGGATGTGATGTTTACCTAAAAATCCAGGATTGCTTTGAGTATTCAGTGTCTTTTTTGGTTTCACACAAATTTTAGGATTGTTTTTTCTATTTCTGTGAAGAATGTCATTGATGTTTCAGTACGGATTGGATTGAATCTGTAGGTCGCTTTTGGTAGTATGGTCATTTTCACAACATTAATTCTTCCAATCCATAAACATGGGATGTCTTTCCATTTTTTTGGTGTTCTCTTCAATTTCTTTCATCAGTGTTTGTAATTTTCTTTGTAGAGATCCTTCACTCCCTTGGTTAAATTTATTCCTAGGTATTTTTTGTAGCTATTATAAATGGGATTGCTTTGTTAATTTCTTGTTCAGCTAGTTTGTTGTTAGTGTATAGTAGCGTTACTAATTTTTGGATGTTGATTTTTGTATCCTACAACTTAACTGAATTCATTTATCAGTTTTATGAGATTTTTGGTAGAGCTTTTAGGTTTTTCTATAGATAAGATAATGTAATCTGCAAAGAGGGACAGTTTGACTTCCTTCTTTCTAATTTGGATGTCTTTTCTTTCTTTCTCTTGCCTAATTGCTCTGGCTGTGACTTCCAGCACTATGTAGTATTAAAGTGGTAAAACTGGACATCCTTGTTTTGTTCCAGATCTTAGAGGAAAAGGTTTCAATTTTTCCTGGTTCAGTATGATGTTGGCTGTGGGCCTGTCATATATGGCCTGTATTGTGTTGAGGTATGGTCCTTCTATACCTGACTTGTTGAGAGTTTTTATCATGAAGAGATGTTGAATTTCATCAAATGCTTTTCTGTATCTACTGAGATGATCATGTAGTTTTTGTCCTTCATTTTGTTGATGTGATATATCATGTTCATCATTTTTCAAATCAGAAACTGTTCACAAAATGACCCGATACCCCACATTACATTAATATCATCTTTTTCATGATGGCACTTGTTTAGTGCCAGTAGTGAAGGGGTGAGTAGTAACATCCTTTCCTTTAACATTAGTATTTCACCTGTTTCAGGGTGGCCTGTGCCAAGATCATACCCAAGCAAGCTTGGAAAGATAGTTAAAAAAAATAATAGGCTGGTCACAGTGGCTCACACCTGTAATCCTAGCACTTTGGAAGGCTGAGGCAGGAGAAGTGCTTGAGGCTAGGAGTTCAAGATCAGCCTGAGCAATAATGAGACCCCCATCTCCACAAAAAATGAAAAATTAGCTGGGCATGGTGGTGCATGCCTGTAGTCCTGGCTACTCAGGAGGGTGAGGCAGGAGGATCACTTGAGGTCAGAAGTTTGAGGTTGCAGTGAGCTATGATGATGCCACTGCACTCTAGCCCTGGCAACAGAGTGAGAACCTGTCTCAGAAAAAAAAAAAGAGATAGTATTTACTGAGCACTTACTCAGTGCTCAATATAAATAATATATTTATCAATAATATCAATATCTATCAATAATAGGTAGAATTTAGGCTGAGGCGGGAGCATGAGAGTCTCGCTTTGTCACCCTGAGTAGAGTGCAGTGGCATCATTGTAGCCCAATGCAACCTCAAACTCCTGGGCTCAAGCAATCCTCTTGCCTCAGCTGCCTGAGTAGCTGAGGCTACAGGCATGTGCCACGACGCCTGGCTAATTTTTCTTCTATTTTTAGTAGAGACAGGGTCTCGCTCTTGCTCAGGCTGGTCTCGAACTCCTGAGCTCTGAGCTCAAGCAATCCTCCCACCTTGGTATCCCAGAGTGCTACGATTACAGGTGTGAGCCACCATACCTGGCCCCAACTTTTACCTTTTATTTTACACTTAGTAGAACCACACTGCTTCTAATGCCCTGAGAACCTCATTCTGTTCATGGCTTCCTGGTTGAGACATACTATTTTCTTTGTCTCAAATGTCCTTCTACCTTGATTATCTGGGAAATTCCTTTCAAATCCAGCTAAGACATCTCTTCCAGTAAGCCTTTCCTAATTTTCCTCTGACAATGTTAACCATTCCAGCTTCTGTGTCAACTTCTGTTCTTTACATAAAAGTGTGTTGTTCATCATTCATTCAACATTAAATAATATTCTTCTGGGAATTGAGTTGAGTACTATGAGACAGAGAGTCAAATAACACTTTGGCAGAAGGAAGACTCCATGCCAAAGCACAGACATATCTAGGCGCTGCTAGTAGTTCCCATCAGCTGAAATAAAGAATGGATGTAAACAGGTTGGGGTGGGTGGGAAGCAGGTATTCTAGAAGAAAAGTATGGCAGGGCCTCCCAGTTGAGCCCAAATTTAGGAATCAAAGTTTATCTGTTTGTAGAAAACAAGAGCTGGAAATCTGGCAGGGTATTTATTTGAATGAGTGATCACGCTATAGAACCAGATGACATCTGTACCACATCCTGGATTGATTTTGAGCCCTTGTAGGGAGAGAAGTTAGGATCAGATGCTGAGAGAGCTGTTTGAAAAGGACACTTTGAGATACTCTGGGCACAAGCTGTGCTGATTGTAGAATCAAGGAAAGCCCATTCTCCTCATGTCCACATAGAACCCAGCATTGCTGCAGTATCTTGAAGAATGGTAGCTTTTAGCACATTGGTATGTAGCCTTCTGGGCTATATGGTTACCGGCATTCTCATAGTGGCCCCCTATCAGCTGTGGCAGTGGCAGTGGTGTAGCACCCTTAAAGGGCTTCATGACTAGAGGCCGTTGAAAAGAGGGAACCAGAGCAAAAAAGGGAGAAGAGGGTGGATGCTGCCTGAAGAACTATGACTGAAAGACTGGTTCATAAGCCTGAGATGTAGTTGGCATGAACTCCAGCCTACTGGCTACTGACAAGTATCTAATCTCAAATAATAACCGCAAGCAATTGACTTCTGAAGACATCAGAGTTTCACTTTATTATTTGCTATGTGGGAACTTGTGTCTCACTCATTTTTCTGTCTCAGGACCTAGCACAAAACCTGACAAGATATTTGTGGATTTATTTAATAAAGGAGTTGGGAAAAGTTGGAGAAGGGAGGGTGGGGAGCATCACATATACATACACATGCTTAAAATGTCATAGTTTCTTCCTGATCTGGCCAGACCCAGAATAAAAAACAGAAATGGGATCTGAGCAATGGGTCCTGGCCCTTTTTGGTGCTGCCAGCATGTGAGAGGACATGCTGAGACAAATTCCGTGGCAGTTAGAAAGTGAACTGGCTGCCAAGATGGCGCGGAGGGAAAATTTAGCCTTGACCTTCCACACTCCCGAGGTTCCCAAAATAAAGGGAAACCGGAAATACCAAAGGGTGAGGAGACACCTAATTGGAGGTCAGATGAGAGGAAGAGGACTTACTTAAAGGTGGGGCTAGACAGAGCATCCTAAGGACAGAGAAAAGATCACCCTAAAATTTTTGTTTTTATAAAAGGAGTAAGGAAAGATATCCACAAATCAAACCCACATGGGGATAGTTGAGGTAGAGAAGAATAGGAGACCCCGGGGATCAGGGGCAATCCTTTTGGGTAGGCAATATCTCCCTCATCCTTGTAGCCTACCCTCCCCACCAACAAACATCCGAGTGCCTCGATGCCACCCCAGAGGCGGCAGCATCTTGTGGATCAGACACACACCTACATCCGAATGTTCTGTGGCGGCCTCTGTGCTTTTAGCCTCCTGATCCTGATCTGCATGTCCCCACTGCACTGGGTGCAGTTCCTGGTGGTCAAGAATGGCCTTGAACTCTACGCAGGACTCTGGACCTTATGCAACCATGAGCTGTGCTGGAGCCACACACCCAAGCCACCCTGTGAGTGCCACCAAATTGAATGCCACAGGCCCCACAGTTCCAGAGCTTTCTGCCATATTATCCCTTCATCTTTCTTCCTGTAAGATCTCTGTGTCTTCACCTCTCCAAGTCCAAGATGGGTCTCAGCCAGGTTATAAATGTCGTCAGCCTTTTCTTTGGTAGCCTCTGTGTACTCTTTCTCCCTCCTATCCCAGGCTGTTCCTGTCCCAAATAATAAGTTGATACTCCTTACTCTCTGGGAAGAATTCTTTTGTCATTTATAAGGTATTACTGTGAAGCAATGTGATTGATATTCTAATGTAGCTTGCAGAAATAGATAATAAGTGATTGGTCATAGCTGCGAGATAAAGCAAAGTGTCTCAGCACCCATTAGGTTTGATTTGCAAGGTCAGCTTGTGCTTCTGCTAGCAGTAAGAGAGAACTTAAATGTATGTTGATATGTGGTATAAGAAATTCCAGCTATGTAGAGTAAATGATGTCAAATTTTGTGTGAATTAAAATAGATCTGAAAAGGCAACAAAATATTTTAAAATAAGCTTCTGGGGCCTAGATGATATCATATACATGAGTTTTTAAATCAGACCAAAGACTTAGAGGAAAGACATGCTGCACGCAGGACTATGACCGACAGACTGGTTTCATAAGCCTATTGAGACATACTTGGCAAGAACGCCAGGAAACACTGACAGTTTTCCCATCACCCACAGATACACACTTACACAAAGAAACAGGTTTTGTGAAAGAAAACATACATGAGTAAAGTGTTTATTCCCCTTCTCAGATAAGCAGGGGTCCCAAATGCTGGGGAAGAGAGCACCTCGGCCCAACCCTGAGGTAGAACATCAGTTACTTGGCTGTGGACTGTGGCATTTGGAATTAAGGGGCAGGATCCTAAAGCAGGATCTTGGGAAGAAACTAAAACAAAGGTGGGCAGACAATTCAACTGCATCTTCAACTAAAAAACAACTGGAGAAAATGTTAGCAACAGATATAAAAGATAAAGGTTAATGGCCTTAATATATGGAAAAGGATATACAGATTATTAAGAAGAAGACAAAGATCCAAATAAAGAAACTCTTTTTGAGCAAACAATTCACAAAACAAGAACTATAACTGTCCCATAGAAATAGGAAAAACAGGGCTGGGCGCCATGGCTCACACCTGTAATCCTAGCACTCTGGGAGGCCGAGGTGGGTGGATCGCTGGAGCTCAGGAGTTGGAGACCAGCCTGAGCAAGAGCGAGACCCCTTCTCTACTAAAAACAGAAAGAAATTATCTGGCCAACTAAAAATATATACAGAAAAAATTAGCCGGGCATGGTGGCACATGCCTGTAGTCCCAGCTACTCGGGAGGCTGAGACAGTAGGATCGCTTAAGCCCAGGAGTTTGAGGTTGCTGTGAGCTAGGCTGACGCCACAGCACTCACTCTAGCCCGGGCAACAGAGCAAGACTCTGTCTCAAAAAAAAAAAAAAATAGGAAAAACAATTTAACCTCAACCTTTCTTTAATAGAAAGGTAAATCAAACAAACAATGTGATGTAAATTTTCAACCATCACGTTAACAGAGATTTTTAAATGATAATGGGCACATACTTCCATACACGACATGCAAATTGGTATTGCCAAAGCAATATGATTATGTATATCCAGAGACTTAAAGAAGTTCATCTTTGACTCAATAATTCCGCATCTAGAAATTAATACCAAGGAAATAATTACAAATGGAATAAAAGGTTCAGGCATTAAGATTAAGCTGAAAGTATGTTTATGTAACTGGGTGCCGAGGCTATACTTCAGGCCTTAAGATTATTATTTAAATCTTTAATGAATTAGAATCCTGAAATCAAGTCACTTAAAAGCAGTAAATAATTTATTTCTTGAAACCCTGAATTCAACTTTATGCCAGACTGTTAATTGTTTGGAGAAGGTCAACTGAGTGAGTCCTTAAGACACACAGTTATTTAAGTCAAGTATCCACCCCATTTCCAATGTTAACTAGTCCAATTCTAGGGCCAGTAACTAGTCTGTAATACAGATCTCATAAAGAATCCCCAAAATGTAATTATCATGTCCAGGCCTCATCTGCCTGTGACAATAATATGATGTTATTATTGCCCAAATATATTATTGTCAAATAATTTTTAGTCATTTCAATGACTTCAAACTTTTCCCTATTGGATTGCAAGAATTTATTTACCCTACCCTGACAGTGTCCTCAGTCATTTCTACGAGTTTCACAGGGGCTAGCTTGGGTGCATTAAAGAAAGCGTGTGCTCACATTCTTACGTCCTGGCTCACTTCAGGTCGTCATGGCCCAGTATCTGACTCCACCTGGGTCTAGATGACTGATAGCCTCTCTGCTGTAGCTGTTGCTAATGGGACGAAGAAGGGACGGGGAGTAGAAGACGTGATCCTTCACTTTTCCTAAGGGGCCTCAAGTGTGGAACAGACCTTTCTGTTATCTCCCCATAGCATTAGTTGAGATCAGACCGTGATGTACAGGATGTGTTGCCAGAGAGAAACTTGAACTGTTTTGCAGAGGGTGGGAAAGAAAGGGTAGGTCTTTTAGTCAAGGCACTGGGCACTCTAGAGTTAGGACCCCGGGGACCACCATACAGTTCACATCGCCAAGCTGTGTAGGGATGCTTTATTCTGGCACCCCAGCTGAGTTACAAGGGAACCTAACACCAAGCAGACTTCCCAGACTTCTCTCCAGGAGGCTAGGTCTCCACCCAGGATCTTTTCCATTCCAAACCATCTTCTTTTAGCACTTTCCCTGAGCCTGGGGAAGTTCTATGTTGGCCTCATGTGCCTGGAATGAAGTCACGATGGCAACAGCATGGTGGCTTAGAATTGGCTAAATAAATGAGCTGATTCCCCAGCTTGTCTCCAACAGCAGCTTTTTCATACCCAGAATCCTATCCACACCCCATCCCCAGCTGTTCAGTCTAACTCTTTGATCCTTTTGCAATACCACCTCCCTATCCTGGCCTTGGTTTTTGCTGAAGGACCTAGGGTGCAGTGAGGGGAGTCCTGCTGGCAGATCTCTTTGGAACAGCTAACACCAGGGGCTTAGCATCAATACGGCTGGCTTCTCTCCTCCGCTCCTTTCTTCTCATGTCTTCTTGGTTTCCCCACTGCCTCCTTCCAGGGTGTCAGCAGGCTTAGAGAAAAGCATCTAGTGTTAACTAAACCTATTTGTTCACAAGGGTGGGACAGCTGATAGCCCTGCCCCTATCACTTTCCAAAACCTCCCTGGCAAAGTTTTACTTCCACAACAGTAGTAGGAGATCCTGACCGTCATTTACAAACTGCCACATGGTGAATGTTTTCATTTTACTGAGATGTGAGGGAATGCCACAGAACACTACTGCTGTCTGGTGGGGTGGTTCCCCTTTTAGTCTTGATAGCTTTTATGTTCTACCTGATAGTACTTTTAAGTGTAGCATCACTGATCAGGCTGATCCTGAGAACACCAGCAAGAATCTTACCAAGTTTCTCAAGTGATTTGGTCTTCGTCCTCTCCAGATAGAAAGTGGCATCCTTCCTCTTCCCAGAGTGTTAGCTTCATTGCTTTTAGTAAGCTATGAGGCTTGCCTTGCTATTCTTGCAATTTAAGTTCACATCAAAACATAGCAGTAAGAAAAACTTCAGAAATGTTTGGATACAGGTGACCTACGTGGGTGACACATGGGTGTGTTCCTTTCATCTAGGGCACTCCTCTTTCTGGATCAAGGCTTCTTACTGAAACATACAAGCAGGATCTTTTGTAACTTAGATTCTAAGATTTTTGAAACTTTGATGAATAAACTGCTGTAAAAACTCTCATTTAAAAGCTGAACTCAGTTTTGGTCATACAGGAAATGGAAGCTTGAATTCAGCTTTGGGACCATTTTTTTTTTTTTAGTTACACGAATAAAAAAACTATTGAAGTTAACCAAATCCAGATGTTTTAGATCTGAAGCTAAGTGTTTAGTTTGGTTATATACTTTGTTGTATATGATTATTACTAGTAGACTTGGTTAGACTCTTCTATGCTGTAAGTCTTTAGCTGTTCCTGTGGAATTGTGAGGATCTTGTTTATGTAGATTTCAGGAGATGAGGAGCTAAGACAGAAAAGATTGTGAGAGGAATATGAAGTTACAGTCTTCCCTTCATAGTAGAGGAGGAATTGGGCTTTATATCTTAGATGAGTTGGGCGGGAGATATCTTCGGCAGTGCTCCCTGGTATTTTGAATGTTATCATAGAATCATTTGAACTAGTATAAGCTAAAGAGTGAACTTATTTACAAAGATTCAGAAGAATCTCATAAACTCCCAAGGGCAGGAAGTTCGCTGGGCCTTAGGGGATTCCATAAGAAGCTGGAATCTCAGACAAAGAAAATCAAGCCAGTCAATGACTTAGTTGTTATAGAGTCACTTTGTCACTCATCTTTGTTTTATCTCTACAGCTCAGTTTTTCTTTTTTTATTAGTCTGTAAGTGCCCAAAAGGTGATATCCTAGTCTAACTTTACATCTTCATTCAAGCAAGCAAAAAAAGAAATTCAAAGTTCCAAGCATAAAAATAAAATTGTTTCGACATGAGTCCGGTTCCCTTCCTTGGTCCAGCTGGCTATAGTCAGGGGGTTGAGACAATGGTCCGGGGCTATAGGCAAGGGCTGCTAGGGCCCATGGGGGATCGTAGGCTAAATATTGCAAAAGATGCCTATCACCCTGAGCTTTATACGGCTCAATCTGGGCTGATGGTTCTGGCAGGCTTTATGTACTGGTAATAGTATATACGCTGCTATATATATGCTATAATTCTGAATGACCTAGTCTTTAGAAAATGTGCTGCTCTTGAATTATTATGTTTTAATATAGCTAACTTGTTGGGACCACAGAAAAATTTACCCCATGGGTCATAAAAATGACTATTATTGATCATATTAGTAAGTGTCATGTTCTGGAGAACAAAATGAAACTTAGAAGGCAGATATTAGACTGGGATAAACTTGATACATTAGTACATAATTTCTTCTCTCTAGGTTAGTTGGAAGCTGGAATTGGATTCTTAGGCATAGAAGTGCTTAGAGAACTTTCAGTGGTGGGATGAGCTAGCCCCTGCCACATTGGGACAGGAAAGAAGCCAGACAAAGAGGCATCCTATATGGGATATTGAAGATGTTGCTGGGTCTCTGGGATCTCAGAAAAGCTACATCCACTTGTAATTGTAAATTATTCTCTATTTCTTAAATATTTAGTAAATTACTGATGAGGAAGTCAAGGGAAGAATCTATTCCATGTTAAGGATGTGGTAGCAAAAAAGGAAGGTTTAACATCCCCCCCCCCAACCCTACCTCTCTCTAACCAACATCCAATTTGCAGTGGCAGACCCAGGAGAACAGAGACCTGCCTGGTGCCAAGTGATGGGGGAAGAAGGAGTGGTGTGGCACTTACATAATGGCATCGGAGCAAAAGAACATTAACACACCTCTTCTTTTTTTAATTTAATTTTTTAAATTGACAAATAGTTGTACATATTCATGGCATACATAGTGATGTTTCATGGTAAAAAAATAAAAAAAAAATAGAAAAAAAACCATAATGATGTTTCAATACATGTAATGTATAGTGACCAGATTAGGGTAATTAGCATATCCACCATCTCAGACATTTATCATTTCTTTGTGTTGAAAACATTCAATATCCTCCTTCTATCTATTTGAAACTATATAATATATTATTGTTAGCTATAGTCATCATACAGTGGTATAGAGCACTAGGATTTATTCCTCCTATGGAGCTGTAATTTTGTATCCTTTAACAAATCTCTCCCTGTCCCTCCTTTCCCCCTACCCTTCCTATTCTCTGGTATCCTCTGTGCTACTTTTTACTTCCATGCGATCAACTTTTTTTTAGCTTCCACATATGATGAGAATATTTGGTGTTTAACTTTCTGTTTCTGGCTTATTTCACTTAACATGATGTCCTCCAGTTCCATCCATGTTGCTGCAAATGACAGGACTTCATTCTTCTTTATGGCTAAATATTATTCCACGGTGTGTATGTATCACATTTTCTTTATCCATTCATCTGTTGGCTATTGTGAATAACGCTGCAATAAACATGGGGATGCAGATGCCTCTCCAATATAATGATTTCCTTTCCTTTGGATAAATTTCCGTAGTGGGATTGCTGTATCATGTGGTAGTTTTATTTGTAATTTTTTGAGGGATCTTCATACCATTCTCCACTAGTTTGCATTCCCACCAACAGCATATAAAAGTTTCCTTTTTTCCACATTCTCACCAGCATTTATTGTCTTTTTGAAAATAGCCATCCTGACTGGGGTAAGGTGATACCTCATTGTGACTTTGACTTACATTTCCCTGATGATTAGTGATGTTGAGCATTTTTCATATATTTATTGGCTATTTGTATGTCTGCTTTTGAGAAATGTCTGTTCAGATCATTTGCCCGTTTTTTCAATTGGATTGTTTGCTTTTTTTGCTGTTGAAGGCTTCAGTTCCTTGTATATTCTGAATATTAATCCCCTGTCAGATGAGTAATTTGCATATATTTTCTTTTCTTTCTTTTCTTTTTTTTTTTTTTGAGACAGAGTCTCACTCTGTTGCCCTGGCTAGAGTGCCATGGCGTCAGCCTAGCTCACAGCAACCTCAAACTCCTGGGCTCAAGCAATCCTCCTGCCTCAGCCTCCCAAGTAGCTAGGACTACAGGCATGAGCTACCATGCCTGGCTAATTTTTTCTGTATATATTTTTAGTTGTCCAGATAATTTCTTTCTATTTTTTTAGTAGAGATGAGGTCTCGCTCTTGCTCAGGCTGGTCTCGAACTCCTGAGCTCAAACAATCTGCCTGCCTCGGCCTCCCAGAGTGCTAGGATTACAGGCGTGAGCCACTGCGCCCGGCCTTTGCAAATATTTTCTTCCATTCTGTAGGTTGGCAGACCTTGTCTTGAACAAATGTGAGACCCACTCCTTGCGGGGGGGAGTCTCAGAAAAAATGGGCGACATTTTTGCAGTGTTAAATTCCTGCAATTTGGGGCTTGAAATCCTTACAACATGGAAGCCAAAGTAAAAGCAAACATGACTTCATTTTGTAGTTGCAGACTGACAAGGTCTGTACACAACAGATACATCTGAACAAGAAAAAACAGAAACAAATCCTAAGTTCAACAATGGGTATATCATTAAGCAAAGTACATTAATATGATAGACTATTTTGTAGCCATTAAAAATGATGTTTACCACAGAAACCTGGGAAAAATCACATAATCTTAAGAGGTAAGCCCACATGATATCTATCCACCATGTACAGAAGGTGGAACAATAATAGAAAGAAATAAAATCAAATGTTGACAATGGTTGCTTCTAGGTAATAGGGTTGTGTCTGATTTTCTTCCTGCCTTTTTGTACTTTTGTAGTCTTTCCAATACTTATATTAAAAATATATTACTTTTAGCATTAGAATTAGAAACAAGAAAAAGTTTTAATCCATTTTGTGACTAGTCTCACCTCTTATAGACTAGTTTACATCTAAATTTACATTTATGTACCCAGAAGTATTTGTACATCATCTTTACCTTAATCATAGTAAAGAAATTCTGGACCGGGCGCGGTGGCTCACACCTGTAATCCTAGCACTCTGGGAGGCCGAGGCGGGTGGATCGTTTGAGCTCAGGAGTTCGAGACCAGCCTGAGCAAGAGTGAGACCCCATCTCTACTAAAAATAGAAAGAAATTATATGGACAGCTAAAAATAGATATATAGAAAAAATTAGCCAGGGTGGCATACGCCTGTACTCCCAGCTACTCGAGAGGCTGAGGCAGGAGGATTGCTTGAGCCCAGGAGTTTGAGGTTGCTGTGAGCTAGGCTGACACCATGGCACTCTAGCCTGGGCAACAGAGTGAGATTCTGTCTCAAAAAAAAAAAAAAAAGAAAAGAAATTCTAAGTGACAGAGAAGAGCTAGAAAAGAGGATGCCACGTAGTGCACTCTGCTTTGTCTTTCCTCCCTTCTCTGAGACTCTCAAGGGGTCGTCCCTTGCTGCACTAATCAAGCCTTTCCTTTCCTCCTCTTCTTGCAGATTATCTCCAATGTTCCAGGGCCTTCTTCCTCATTTCCGTCCTCACCATACTCATTCTCCTTGGCTGGCTCTTCAGCTCTTGCCTCCCTAAAAGAGGAAGCACGACCCGCAACCTGGATCTGAAGGTATCCATGCTCAGCTTCATCTCAGGTACAGACCTAGACTGGCAGGGTTAACACCATGGCAAAATAGTCAAGGTAACAAAGTTCCTCTGTGGGGCTTTCGAACTCTTTTTTAGCCCTTTGCTTGTCTTCTTCAGTATCAACACCAAGTTGCCAGCTACGTGCCTTATCTTATTTTGTAGAACACACCTTAGTGGACCTTACTCTAGGGTAGAGGCCCCTTTCTCTCCCTCATCTTGATCAATCCTCAAGTTTTCATCCTTTTGATCCATACATATGGCTTCTGGAGGCAGAAGAAGAGGTGGGGGGTGGTGGTCAAGGCAGACTGAAGACGCTGATGGGTTGTGACATCTTTCCTACTGGTCCTAGCCACCTGTTTGCTCCTCTGCCTCAGCCTGTTTGTGGCACAGGTCCACTGGTATACTACGGATGCCATAGAGTCAGATCTTCTATGGACCTATCATATTAACTGGTGGAGTGACTTCTTATGCATGTTTGCTGGTGAGTTAGTCCCCTGCCCTATGCTAGAAGGATGGAGAGGGAAATAAATCACTTCTGGAAAGGGAGGTGGAATCTAGGAGAAATAGAAGCACTGATGGTGCCTATTCCGAATATTTATACATGGAGAGTCAGTGTGATATGGTGAAGAAAGCATGGATTTTGGAGTCTGAAAACCTAGAATTAGTAATCTGTTCTTTCACAAAGTGAGGCATGGACAGGTTGAGTAACTTGCCCACGACCACACAGAAAGTAGTGAAGCTATGATTTGAATCCAGGAGGCTCAAGCTTTGTCCAAACAAGTCTATTGAGCATTGGGAGCACAGGAGAGTAAAGTAACTCTGCTGGGGGATAGAAGGGTTCACCAAAACATACTACTGAACTGAATATTAAAGGATGAGTAAGAATTTCAAAAGCCAAAAGACCATTGTCTGTTGAACCTCACCTCAAATTCTTCTCTTCCCCTAGGGTTCATCTTTTTTCTCAACTACTTAAGTTCCAGATCTCGTCCCCCTATTCAAAATGTCACTGTGATTCCAGCAGAGAAATCAAGGCTGGGGTTTGGTCCAGTGACTACAGTATCACCTGCTAAAGATGAACGGTCAAGGTCTAAGATGAAATCTCTAAGAGAGGGAGAAAAAAACCTACCAAATGCAGGACTGTGATGGTGACAGGAAACCCTAACTATTGCTTCTCTTAACAACAGGGGAGAAGCTGAGTTGGGAATGATTGTGCAAATCCTAGGAAACCCTCCTAATATCATGTCCATATTACTGAAGGAGACAACATTAAAGTTGATGAAACACTCTTTGTGTGCATTGGATCCAAAATATGTGTAATAATCACAAAGAAAGTAATGAAAATTCACTTAAGAAAAATGTATAGGCTGGGCGTGGTGGCTCATGCCTGTAATCCTAGCACTTTGGGAGGCAGAGGCGGGAGGATAGTTTGAGCTCAGGAGTTGGAGACCAGCCTGAATAAGAGCAGGACCCCCATCTCTACCAAAAATAGAGAACCTTAGTCAGGTATCGTGATGCATGCCTGTAGTCCCAGCTACTCTGGAGGCTGAGGCAGGAGCATCGTGTGAGCCCAGGAGTTTGAGGTTGCTGTGAGCTAAGCTGACACCACTGCACTCTAGCCAGGACAACAGAGCAAGACTCTGTCTCAAAAACAATTTTTTTTCCTAAATGAAAACATCAATGTTTAGGGTCATGAATAAAATAAATTAGTGATAGATGCAGTGTGTGGACCAGATATCTCTTTGGGTATTAGGGATCTCATGGACCAGAATGGTCCATGGAGAGTAATGTCAATTACTTCTGTTTGGAATTTTCTTTTTTATGTGTGGATTTGGGTGTACTCAGGATGGGAGGCGCTTGGACAATACTGTTGAATCAGAATTTGGGATCATTACCAGAAATGGAATAAACACCAGTGAAGATAATATCTGCTACCCCAAAGAATTGAGAGGTTGGGGTGGAATTTGGGGAATCCATGAGGTCTTACTTCCTATGAAAGTTGTTAATTTGAAACCCTTACAGTGTATTATGCAAAACTACTGCTTCTCCTAGGCACGGAGATACCTTAAACCAGGCATCCACAAACTCCCTGAATTTCTATACAAAACTTGCATGTGCATTTTTCTGTGAAGAGGGCCAGAGACTCCATCAGGGCTTCCTTTAGTGCATATATGTAGCTGAGCTGAAAGATTTTCCATGTTTTATGTATCCTGTAAAACTAAGTAAGGGTGGAGGTGGTATTTTCAGGCCATCATATAGGTCTTTTGATGGCTAACGATCCCTTTCAAACTCAGACCAGATTCTACGCAGAAGGTCCCTGACACTTATTTTGTCTTTTATGCCTTCAGTTGTTACTGCTACTCCTCTATTGGTTGAGATCATTCTTCTCCTCCCTAAGCCTGGCAATGGAATGGACTACAGTGGCCAGCTTCACCTCTTGCTCCTTTTAAAGATAAGCCCTTGGGGCTGGGCGTGGTGGCTCATGCCTGTAATCCTAGCACTCTGGGAGGCCGAGGCGGGTGGATCGCTTGAGGTCAGGAGTTTGAGACCAGCCTGAGCAAGAAGGAGACCCCGTCTCTACTAAAAATAGAAAGAAATTATCTGCACAACTAAATATATATATATATAGAAAAAATTAGCCGGGCATGGTGGCGCATGCCTGTGGTCCCAGCTACCCGGGAGGCTGAGGCAGGAGGATTGCTTGAGCCCAGGAGTTTGAGGTTGCTGTGAGCTAGGCTGATGCCACGGCACTCACTCTAGCCTGGGCAACACAGCGAGACTGTGTCTCAAAAAAAAAAAAATGATAAGCCCTTGGGTCCCTTTGGTTTAATTTAGAGATTCACTAGTAACCCTTGTAGAAAATAAAAATAACAGACATGGAGCAATAATATAGTTCTTATAATCCTGGTCAGTAATTCCCACACATTCCAGATGGTAACTGGAAGCCCTTTAGGTTAATACTTCTGCTTTTATTCCTGTGGGTAGGAGCTTACAGCACGTGCTCATGTGTACCCACACACAAAGACACAAACACACACTTACACATGCACTTCGTTTTGATCCTGCCTTGGAAAACCCTTTTATTCACGTTGGCCCCGCTTTCTAGCAGATAATTTTTATTACGGCAGAATTACTGGTACCTCCTTATGTCAAGGGGCCTCATTTCAGAGGAACCGCTCTTCCTGGGCCTTTGTCTGGTTGTAAGAATAGACATGTAATCAAAGCCAACTCCCCCTCCTCACATTACCACTCACACGCAAATTCTACCCCGCATATTGACTGGTTAAGTACTCACTGGAGTCACAGTCTTTATTCATAATTTAGTTTGAATACTTTAATTATATGACTGAATTGACAGGATGCTGAGCACTGATGACTCTTCAAGGAAGAGAAGAAGTTTTAAATGGAGGGAGGAGAAGGAAGCAGTCCTGAGTGAGAGCAGAAGCAGCTAGACAGTAAGAAAGCAGCAGTAAGGGGCCTGGCTATTAGAGGAGAATTCACAGTAATTGTAATTAACTTGTCCACTTTTCTAGCAGAGAATTATCTTATAAGCAGAGACAATCTTTTATTCTTCCTTTAGAAACTGAATGCTTTCTCTATTTTCTTTCTCTCTTTCTTTTAAAGAATTCCTTAAAAAGCTTAGGTAGATTTCCAGTCAGAGATAGCTCAGTAAATTAGCCTTTGATACACTCCCTCTACTCCAAATACGTTTTATAATAGATGAAGTGGAGAGAGAGAGAGAGAGAGAGAGAGAGAGAGAGACAGACAGACAGACAGACAGACAGACATAGTCTAGTCAAAACAAGATGAACATTTTCACAGACTAGAAAAAAACCCCCAAAATGCAAAGCTATGATTTGAGCCAAGCCCTAGACTTACTGGGTTCTAAGTGCAAAAATAAGTAGAAGTGAACAGGAAGATAGCCCCTGTGGGGTGAAAGCCAAGACACAGACTAGAGCCAGGTTGATAACTTTAGATCAAAGAAGAGCTCTAGAAAAGAAGCTGAATAAAAACTGCCTCCAAGCACTGACTAGGGCTATAGCTTATTTGGAACTGTAGACTTAAAGAGACAGAAAGACACAAATACAACCTTGCTAATCCAAGCAGCCTGTTGGTTCATGAACTGTGTCTGAGATATTCTCTGGTAGCAAAACAGAACAGGAAATCTAAAATACCACATTACGAGACCTGACTGTGGACTGGGGACTTTGGCCAAAGTAAGGAAACTCCAAAACTACCCGGTGTGATAAAATAGAGGGAGAAGGAAACAAAAACAAACAAAAGACGTGTTTGTGCCCACAAGTGGGAATTCCAAACATGAAGAAATGTTCAGAACAAAACTAATAATGTCAATAATCAGAATATGAATTCATTCCAGATTAAAGTAATATGAGGTATAGTGTGATAAAGACTAAGTATTCTTAGGATGCACAAACATATATAACAAAATCATAGACTACAAAAGAAATCCCCAAACTATGAAACAAAAATAGGTAGAAATAAACAAGAATGGTTTTAAATGAAAAAGAACCAATTATAAACCAAAAATGAAAAAGTACTTATTGGAATAAAAAAAATCAGTAGGATAAAATCTAGATAGCATAAGTAACAAAAAGAGAAAATATTGTATTTTCAGACATATCTAGAACATTTATTAATATGAAAATTGACCACATACTGTCCAGGCATGGTGGCTCACACCTGTAATCCTAGCACTCTGGGAGGCTGAGGTGGGAGGATTGCTTGAGGTCCGGAATTTGAGCAAAAGCAAGATCTTGTCTCTACAAAAAAATAGAAAAATTAACCAGACGTAGTGGCCTATGCCTGTAGTCTGAGGTTATAGTGAGCTATGATCATGCCACTGTATTCTAGCCAGGCAACAAAGCAAGACTCTGTACTGCCCCCCCCCAAAATTGACCAAATACTACATCTGAAGGAAAGTTTCAATAAATGTCAAAGGCTATAAATCAGTCCATGTATACTGACCATAACAAAATTAGAATTCAGTAATGAGAATGATTTAAAACAACTCTATATTTTTCAGAACTAAAAAAATACTCTTTAAAAATATAGTAGGTAAAAAGGAGGGCGCGGTGGCTCACGCCTGTAATCCTAGTACTCTGGGAGGCCGAGGTGGGTGGATCGCTCGAGGTCAGGAGTTCGAGACCAGCCTGAGCAAGAGCGAGACCCTGTCTCTAGTAAAAAAATAGAAAGAAATTAGCTGGACAACTGAAAATGTATAGAAAAAATTAGCCAGGCATGGTGGCGCATGCCTGTAGTCCCAACTACTTGGGAGGCTGAGGCAGGATTGCTTGAGCCCAGGAGTTTGAGGTTGCTGTGAGCTAGGCTGATGCCACGGCACTAGGCCAGGGTGACAGAGCGGGACTCTGCTCAAAAAAAAAAAAAAATTCCATCTAGCTAAAGTTTTGTCAATTTTATTGATCTTTTCAAAGAACCAACTTTTGGTTTAGTGGATTTTCTCCATTGTTTTTCTATTCTCTATTTCATTTATCTCTTTTCTATTCTTTATTATTTACTTCCTTTTCCTAGCTTTGGGTTTGGTTTGTTCTTTTTCCAGTTCCTTAACTTACAAAGTTAGGTTGTTGATTTGAGATGTTCCTTGCTTTTTAATGTAAGCATGGATAGCTATAAATTTCCTCCTTATCCTGGCTTTTGCTGCATCTTATAAGTTTTGGTATGTTGTGTTTTTGTTTTCATTCATCTCTAGGTATTTTCTAATTTCTTCCAGTTTTACTTCTGTTATAGATTTCCAACTTTATACCACTATGTTCAGAGAAGATACTTTGTATGATTTCTATCTTTTTTAATCCATTGAAAGTTAATTTGTGTCCCAACATATGGCCTATACTGGTGTATTAGTCTATTTTGTGCTTCTATAAAGGAATCCATAAGGCTGGGTAATTTACAGATGAAAGACGTTGATTCAGCCTACAGTTCTGCAGACTGTACAGGAAGCATCACAACAGCATCTGCTATTGGTGAGGGATTTAGGGAGCTTCCAATCAAGGTGGAAAGCAAAGGGGGAGCAGGCATGTCACACAGCAAGAAAAGGAGCAAGAGAGGGAGGAGGTAGTGCCAGGGTCTTTTAAACAACCAGCTCTTGCATGAACTAATAAAGTGAGAACTCACTAATTATTGCATTGAGGGCACCACGTCATTCATGAGGGATCTGCCCTTATGACCCAAACATCTTCCACCATGCCCCACATTCAACACTGGGGATCAAATTTCAACATGAGATTTGGAGGAGCCAAACATCCAAACCATATCAGTTGGAAAATGTTCCATGTGCATTTAAGAAGAATGTGTATGCTGTTGTTGTTAAGTAGAGTGTTCTGTATATATTTGTTAGATCTAGTTGGTTTATTGAGTTAAGTCCTCTGTTTCCTTACTTATTTTCTGTCTAGTTGTTCTATCTGTAAGGCTGGTGGCAGGCATCCCTCCCCTCCCTAATGAAAAAAAGAACAAGCCCATGAGACCTGCCGAAAACAATGCCTGCAAGGCCCAGCTAAGTTAAAGAATAGCCACACCTGGATGGTTACCCTGATAAGGGTCTCGGTTCCTGGAATCCATACATACCACCAGCCCCTCCTAGTTCTCAATACCCACCCTAAGACCGTAACAGAAAATTCCTAACTCTTTGCACCAAAACTCTTCACGCCAAAAGACCCCCAGCACCCAACTTTAAAAACATAGATAAGCCTGGGCGGTGCAACTTCTCGGGCCCCTCTCTCCCAGGACCCGGGAAGCTCGCCTGGGCCCCTCTCTTGGGACCCGTTACCCTCGCCCGGGAGTGCTCAAATAAAGCCTCGTTGCTTACCCCTTTCAAGACTCTGCTTGTCTTTCTTTTTCTGGCACCGACCATCCAAAAACCTTACACCATCCATTATTGAGAATGGGATATTGAAATCTCCAAGTATTATTTTAGAATTGTCTATTTCTCCATTCAATTTGGTCCGTTTTTGCTTCACATATTTTGATGGTTTGTCATTAGGTGTATAAATGTTTATAATTGTTATATCTTGCAGTACTGAACATTTTATTAATATACAGTGTTCTTTGTCTCTTGTAACATTTTTTAAGTTCTGTTTTGTCTGATATTAGTATAGCCACCCCTGTTCTCTTTTGGTTACTATTTGCATGGAATATCTTTTTCCATTTGTTCACTTTCAATTTATTGGTGTCTTTGAATCTAAGGCATGTCTTTTATAGACAGCATATAATTGGATCATGTGTTTTTATCCGTTCTGCTAATATCTGTCTTTTGATTAGGGAATTTAATCCATTTACATTTAAAGTAACTACTGATAAGGAGGGACTTAACTTTTGTCATTATGCTATTTGTTTTCTATATGCCTTTTTTACTATATTCTTTTGTGTTTAGTTATTTTTTGTAGTGAAATGCTTAAATTCCTTTATCATTAGCTTTTGTTTATAAAGTTTTTTTGTGGTTTCTATTAAAATTACATTTAATATCTTAAAGTCATAATACTCTAATTTGAATTTATACTAGCTTAACTTCAATAACATATAAAAAGTCTTCTCCTTTACAGCTCTGCCCCACCTCTTTTGGTTGTTGGTGTCACAAGATTACATTTTATACATCATGTGCCACAAAACATAAACTAATAATTCTTTTAAATGTATTATATTCTTAAATTATATAGAAAAAAAATATGGAATTGCAACTCAAACTTACAATAATACTAACATTAGAGTAATAATTGTTTATTAAAATGTATTAGTCTCTTAAAGTATGTAGAAAACAAAAGGTGGAGTTACAAACCATTGTTACAATAGTATTAGCTTTTATAATTGGCCATAAATTTACCCTTATTGAGATATTTGTTTCTTCATATAGCTTTAAGTTACTGTCTAGTGTCCTTTCATTTCACCCTGTAGGACTCCCTTGAGCATTGTTTTTGGTGTTGTTGTGTTTCGTTTTTTTTTTTAAGAGACCAGGTCTCACTCTCTCACCCAGGCTGGAATGCAGTGATATGATCATAGCTCACTACAACCTTGAATGCCTGGGCTTAAGTGATTCTCTCATTTCAACCTCCTGAATAGCTAGGACTACAGGTGTGTACCACCACACCCAGCTTATTTTTTTAATTTAATTTTATTTTTTGTAAAGATGGGGGTCTCGCTATGTTGCCCAGGCTGGTCTTGAACTCTTGGTCTCAAGTGATCCTCCCACCTCAGCTTCCCAACGTGCTGGGATTACAGGTGTAAGCCACTGTGGCTGGACTCCTTGAGCATTTCTTGCAGGGCAAGTCTACTAGTAACAATCTCTCTCAGCTTTGGTTTATTGGGAAATGTTTTAATTTCTCTCTTACTTTTGAAGGACAATTTTGCTGAAAGTAGGATTCTTGGTTGACAGATTTTTTTCTTTTAGCACTTTGAATATATTAGCTCACTGCTTTCAAAGGTTCTATTGAGAAATCTGCTGATAATCTTTTTTTTTTTTTTTTTTTTTTTTTTGAGACAGAGTCTTGCTGTGTTGCCTGGGCTAGAGTGAGTGCCGTGGGGTCAGCCTAGCTCACAACAACCTCAAACTCCTGGGCTTAAGTGATCCTACTGCCTCAGCCTCTCCAGTAGCTGGGACTACAGGCATGTGCCACCATGCCCGGCTAATTTTATCTATATATATATTTTAGTTGGCCAGATAATTTCTTTCTATTTTTAGTAGAGATGGTCTCGCTCTTGCTGAGGCTGGTCTTGAACTCCTGACCTCGAGCCATCCACCCGCCTTGGCCTCCCAGAGTGCTAGGATTATAGGCGTGAGCCACACACCCAGCCTAGAGAAATCTGCTGATAATCTTATTGAGGGTTGCTTGTATGTGATGAGTTGCTTCTGTCTAGCTTCTTTCAGATTGTCTCACTGTCTCGCTTTCGAAAGTTTGATTATAAGATGTCTCAGTGTGGGTCTCCTTGAATTCATCTTATTTGGAGTTTGTTGAGCTTCTTGGACATTTATACTCATGTCTTTCATCAATTTCAGCCATTATTTCTTCAAATATTCTCTCTGCCCCTTCTCCCTCTCTTCTCTTCCTGAAATTCCCACAGTACATATGTTGTTCCACTTGATGATGTCCAACAGGTTCCTTAAATTCTGTTCATTTTTCATCAATCTTTTTCCTTTCTGGTCCTCAGACCCGATGGTTTCCATTGTCCTATTTTCAAGTTCACTGATTCTTTCTTCTGACTACTCAAATCTGTCTTTGAATCCATCTAGCGAATTTTTCATTTCAGTTATTGTATTTTTCGGCTCCATAATTTCTTTTATGTTTTCTTTTTATTGATATTTCCATTTTATTTATACATTATTTTCTTAACCCTGTCCACATCTTCCTTTAGTGCTTTGAGCATCTTAAGGCAGTTGCTTTAAAAATCTTTGTTTAGTATATGTGCCTTCAAGTCTTTTTCAGGTATAGCTCCTGTTTATTTTTTTTCCTTTCAATAGGCCAAACTTTCCTGTTTCTTTGTATGCCTTGTGATTTTTTTTTTTTTTGCTGAAAACTGAACATTTGCATCTAATTATGGGGTAACTCTGGAAAATAGATGCTCCCCTTCCCCAAGGTTTGCTGTTTTTTGTTATTGTTTTTGCTTATTTATTTATTTTTATTTTGGTAGGCTATCTCTGTGCCAAGGATCAGGCTCAGGTGTAAACTTAAAGTCTTTTCACATCTTTTCCAAGCCTTTCCCTGGGCATACACAGTCATTTTCTAATTTCCCCCATATATGTAGTTGTGTTTGAATGTCTTAGTCTTTAAAGTCTGGCTTCCAAAAGGGGAAAAAGAAGAATGATGGGGAGGCAAAAGGGATGCAAGCCATTTCAATGCCAGCCCTTTAAATCTCTTGGAAGTCACTTCAGCTGGAGTGGGAGGGGCTTGCAACAATGGTGGGAGGTGCGACAACATGCTTGCCAGCCTCTTTGTCTGCACCTCTGTGATTAGAAACACTAATTAGCAATCACAGCATAGATGCCTGGTATTTGGAGGACAGAAACCTTTTTGCCCACCTGGGCTCCCACAAGTTGTTTTCAAGGTGCTCCAGGAACAGATGCACAGTAGCCTAGTAAATCTAGATGCCACTAGGCTTTTTGCTCCCTGATAATAATGACTATGTTCAATGGGAAACAGATGGCTTGTTCAAACCATTTAATCTGGGAAAGTTAGGAGACTACTTACAAAGTCCCCTTTGAACTGAAAAGGATTTGGGGAAACCAACAGTGGGGAGAGTCATTACTACTCCTAAGTCTAATTACTTAAGTGAAAGGAGCAGTTAGTAGAACAGAAATGGGTAGCTCTATGGAGAAGGCTGACTGTCAGGATCCTACTTTAGGTAAAGGCACATGGACAACCCTTGGTAGTCTGGCAAGGAGAGAACCAGTGAATAAACACACTAATCCTACTCTGCCTTGGACCTCTGATCCTCTGCAAGTGCCTGCTGTTAGTCAACCCAATCAGAAGCTGGATGGCAAGGTAACCCATTGATGCAGGCCATATCAGTCAACCTCCTTAAACAATGCTGGAAAGTGGATCTGGAAGGACACATGGAAGACACCCAGCACATCACTGTATTGTCAACACCTAATGCAACACCTGGCACAGGCTAAACACTGAATGATTGAATGAAGCTGGATAATGGAGCAGAAACCAGATCTTGCAGGGCTTCTCCGATTTACGCTATCAAGTTAGGATTTTCCTCATAACAATGGGGAGCAACCAGAATATTTTAAGCAGAGAAGAGACATAATCAGATTTGATTTTTAGAGACATCAATCTTGGTGACTTTGTGGAGAATAAACTGAAGAAGAGCAAGCCCCAAAGCAGAGACATCAGGGAAAAAGCTGTTGCGAAATCCAGGACAGAGATGAGAAAGAGATGGCCTAAGGAAGTGGAAACAGGAATATACAATGGGTTTGGAAATTTTGAAGAGGTAAAATCGGCAGAACACTTTGTGATTGAGCGGCAAGAGTTAAAGAAAGGGCATATGTTGTATGTTCTGACTCCTGTTGGCTCTGTCTCTGGGTTGGGGGAGGGCAGGAAAGGGTGTGAGGGCACAGCAGGTTAGGTTCTATAACAGTTGAGAGGATCAGTGAGGCAGCTAAGATGGAAATGACAGGAGGAAATGCCACGACCTTCCACAACTCTTCTAAAACTAGTACAATGGGTGACCCAACATACAGGGTGAGGAAGTTTTTGTGGGGTGGGTAGTTGTGGGCTCCTTTTGGAGGAAGTAGCTTATGTATGGCACAAGGAAAATGTCAAGGTGGCAAAGATTACTCTTTTTTAAATAATTAAACTGGAGGAGAATGGGTGAAAAAGGAATCTCAAAAAAAAGTTAACACTGAAAAATAGAAACCTATGGGAGGCTCTGGTGTCAGAGGAGAAAAAGACCCTGAAGTGTGAAGGGAGATGAGGTTCCCTCTAGTATAGGTTTCAGGACTTGTCTTTCTGTGAGTGGAGATGAGATACCTGAGATAAGATTCATGATTTCTTCCTCCTTTCCCCACCTTAGCCAATTGTCCGCTACCGCTTGCACCGCTTCTACAGCACGCTGCCCTACCAGCAACAGCTCCTGGAGAAGACCCGAAGCTACATTCACGTGTTCTGTGTCAGCCTCTTGGGCTGCGTCTTTGTCCTGCTGTTCTGCTTGTCCCCTTTGCACTGGGTGTACTTTTTGGTGTTAGAAAACAAGAAGCAGCTCTTGGCAGGGCTCTGGACCGTGTGCCACCATAATCTTTGTTGGAGCCACACACCAAAGGCGCCCTGTGAGTGAGTGCTTTCCCAATCCTAGAGTCAGTCTCTCCTTTGGAAGATCCACTCAGATCTCCTCCACACCCTACTCTCCCTCTCTCCTTCCCACAACCCTGCCCATTCTTTCTCCTTTGATTCACAAGCATGTAAGGATAGCCCCAACCCCAAACAGGGCAAGTTTGCCTAAGTTTGTCTTCACTAGACCACTCCAATGACTTAAAAGCCACAGCCCCTTAATTATTAAAGGCTAGTGCCTAGTGACCTTGTGCTTCTTCTTACCTTTGCATTCACAACTTCCCTCAGAGAAGCAATATTAGTTATTTACACCTTAATGTGAAAGTTCCCTCATGCTATACCTTAAGTTGCCTCTCAAGGTTATAGTTATAATTTCAACTTTTCTCTCATTGTGGAATAAATCATTTATTTCCTTTTAAAGGAATTCCACATGTCAATGAAGAGATAGAGGCAGGGTCCTTACTGGTGCCCATGAAGCCACCCACTTGGTGGCTACTTACTCTGACTCCATTACATGTAAGACAAGCCCTGCTTCCATCCTTCTTTGTCCCTCGCTCCCTTCCCTAGATTGTATCCAGCCTTCTTTAAGGCCGGGTCACCTCTGCTTCAGCCAAGACTGTTCTTTTCACCTTCCCTTGCCAGACTACCTCCAGTTCTCCAGGGCCTTATTCCTCATCTCTGCCCTCATCATCCTCGTTATTCTTATCCGGCTCTGCATCTGTTCCACCAAATGGTCGGGAAACAAAGCCTACATAGATCTGAGCATATCCATCTCCTGTTTTATCTCAGGTACAACATGATGAGGTTGGAAAAGTCTGTCCCTGGATTCCTGGCATTCCTTCCCCATCCTGTGCCATTTCCCCTTCTTTTACCAAGTACTCCCCAGCCTCACATGAACACTGCTGTCTTAGGATCCTTATCTCTTCCCCAAAGGAGGAAAGCTTTTGATAAATTTTCATTCCTTACAGAACTATTGCTTTTTAAAGAGGGGACCCTGGAAAGATTATACCTCACCCAGTGAGTATATCTGTAAGAGTTGCTATCTGATGGACTCGTAGGGAAGGGTATTATAGACTGGAGCCCTCCTGGCACCCAAAAATCACCACGTAGATAGCTAGCTACCTGCTCTGTCTGTTTTACTTATAGGCTCCACTTTAACAACCTTATTCCAGCCAAGGCAGAAACTCTTTGCTCTCTTGTCTTGGCTAACTGCCAAATGAGTCTTCCCTCTAAGACATAATTGAGACGGCTGAGGGTGACAATGGAGTGCAAAGAGAGGGAGGAGGGTGGAAGGGGAGAGATGGTGGAAGGGGAGAGATGGCAGAAGGAGGTCATCATGGGCAGTGAGAGCTTTCATTCTGATCCCAGGCACCTGCTTACTCCTCTGCCTCATTTTGTTCCTGAGGCAAGTGAAATTGTACAGCAGGAACGTCCTGGAGCCTCACTTCCTATTAGTCTACCACCTCAATTGGTGGGGCAGTATGATCTACATGATAGTTGGTGAGTTAATGCTCCTGTTACAATAGTGAAGGCACAGAAAACACAGTTCTACATGGTTGGTTCTTCTCTCATTCTTTTTTTCCTTACTTTTGCCTGTTTGTTTGGTATATTAGAATCTCACGATTTGGAAGGGCTCTATCAAGAGTCATTTCCATGTCAGCAAACAATCCTTCATAACAAATGATTTCATTTTTTCTATAATGATACCTGAGACTGCACAGATAGGATTCAGTAAGTAGAAGAGGAAGCAAAGACATAACTGAGCTATTCATACTTCCGCAGCCCTTCCAGAAGACAGTTTCTAAATTCTTCTCTTCTTTTTCCATATCAAATAACTTCTGTACCTTTGTGAGAAAAATTTACCTAAACATTCAAATCAATCTCCAAAATAAAGCTTCAATGTATGTTCCTTTGTAATATTACCAATATAAGGCAGAGCAAATAATGTAGGAGTTTTGCCTGTATAACACTTCTTTAATCCTTTTAAGCCAAGTATTTATTTTAATTAATTAACTACAACAGTGATCTCCAAACCACTTCATCATATGCCTTACTAGTAAAACACTTTTTAGCAAGCATTCAAAAAAGATGTTTATTTATATGATGTATATATGTATTAAATCATTAATATATTCATTACATTGTAAAATATACTCAAAAATAGAACTTAAAGCATGATTTGCTAAAAATTTTTAAAAAATACTATTTTCTTCCTGTATCCTAATGGATTGGCTTGCACACTCCCTGGATATCACTGCACTACAAAAAAGCTGTTTGTTTTGAACCTCAGGTTCCTAAAGACAATGAACAGGATATTCAGAAATGTATTGTTGATCAAATTCCATTATAATTATGCCAGTCCTACTGTTCAGGAGTGTTTGCTGCTTTGAGATTTTTATCTATTACTAATCTACAATGCTGACCCTGACCTTTTTTTTTCTTTTAGGGTTCCTCTATGGGCTTAGTTACATAAGTTCTCAGGTTCCTCCTCCAGACCAACATGTCTTTGTGATCCCTACAACAAGGACAAGGATAGGACATATGACTATGGTGGGATGGAATCTAACTGAACCAAATGGAGGTGTTTCTCAGATGCATCAAGCACCAGAAATGCATTTAAGGCCAGTGCCACAACCATGGACCCAATCAGAGACAAGGACCCAGACAGAGCCAGAGATAGGGAATGCTTTAGTAATAAAGAATGAGTTAGTCACCTGGGGTAGGTTAGCTACTGGGATGGAATCAATTGGCACAACAGAGCCAGAGACTGAGGCAGAGACAACAATAGGGAATGTGACTAGTGCTAAGTCAAGCAATAACTAGGCCAGAGGGTAATAAAAAGAAAATGTCCAAAGACAGGGATGGTATGGACAGAGAGTCAGCTGAGAAAAATGATGACAAGACAAAAAATTAATCTTAGATATAATGTAGCAGAGGGCAGAGATACTTAAGCAAAAAAAAAAAAAAGCCTGGCAGAGAGGTTTCCTCTCAGAGTTGAAGATGTGTATGGTTCTGTATGACAGTGGTAGGAGCACCAGTGTGATTCTGAGATGACAGTACCATCTTCAGATTATGCTTTATATACTGAAGAAGTCAGTATTTTGGATGAAAGAATGTCATTAATATGGTTTAGGTCAAAGTCATCAACAACTTAATCAGGCCGGGCGTGGTGGCTCACGCCTGTAATCCTAGCACTCTGGGAGGCCGAGGCGGGTGGATGGCTGGAGGTCAGGAGTTCAAGACCAGCCTGAGCAAGAGTGAGACCCCGTCTCTACTAAAAAATAGAAACAAATTATCTGGCCAACTAAAAATATATACACAAAAAATTAGCCGGGTGTGGTGGCGCATGCCTGTAGTCCCAGCTACTCGGGAGGCTGAGGCAGTAGGATCGCTTAAGCCCAGGAGTTTGAGGTTGCTGTGAGCGAGGCTGACGCCACGGCACTCACTCTAGTCCAGGCAACAGAGCAAGACTCTGTCTCAAAAAAAACAAAAACAAAAACAAAAACAAAAAACAACTTAATCACAGAGAAAGTGATGAAAAGCTTATTAAAGAGTTTCCATGTTAGTGTTGTATGCCATGACTGGAAAGGGCTAGCTATAGATGGGATGCCCAGGCCACCAAGCCTTTCCAGATTTGCATGATCACACAATGAAACACCTCAGCAAAATAGAATGAGCATTCAGTTTGGAAATTCAATACTCTAGTTTTTAGTCCTCACTCTGGTAATTAGTTAGGCTGACTTTTGGCAAAGATTTAACCTTCTTTGGCCTAAGATCCTTCATTGACCTAGACCCTGAGATTCCTCTTACTGCAAACTTTTTATGGCCATAAATGATAAACAATACAGAAGTTATTCCTGTTGACCCACGAACCCCAGATTATTTTAGTAGGTAATTTAGTCTAGTCAGAGTAATTAAATTCAGTTCTCTACCTCCAAGGCTACTTGTAGAAAGTTGCTTCTTTTTTTATTTATATAGCTCATAAAAAATGTAGGTAATACTCTCTTTTAAAAATTATTTGCAAGAACTGGAAAGGAAGGAAAAAGACAAAGGGTGAAGGACCTAGACTCTCTGATACAGAATGTGCCACCTAGATATGGAGAATTTTTGTGAGGCCTTAAATGGTTTCACAAAAGGGATTGTGGCCTTTAAAACTAAAAGCTAGCTTTTTCATTGGAAGTATAAGTAGTTTACCATGAAAATCCATCTCAACTCCTTAAAAATAGTCACCATATTACTACTGCTACCACTCTGTACCTCTTACTAGTTAGTAAAATTCTCTGGCCCTTAATTTAATTTTATCATCTTTATAAGTGGCTTCAACAAATGATAGCATCCTCTTTCCACATATTTCACTTTCTGGAACACTGGACAAGAAATAAGGAGAGAGTAGAGGATAGAGCAGCAGGCATTAAAAGACATTCCTCCTGGTAAATATGATTTAACAGATATTTTTACAGTACAACTTTTCTAAGAAGATAGTTAAAATTTTAGTCACATCTTAAATTAGATTACTTAAATCAATCATATGATTATATAGCCAAATATTACTAAGCAAATGCTTTGATAGTTCAGAGAAGGAAGAAGGAACTTTGCGAAAGGAAAGTCCAGATGGGGAAAGAATTTTGAGAGCTTTCAGGCAGGATGAAGGGGCTAATTACTTGGAGAGCAGAGATACTGAAAAAGTAGAAAAGCGTGAGGGAGACTGATCAATTCAAATTTCACCTGCATTATAATTTTGCCTAAAACCATGGCGGCATGAGGTATCTCACCGGTTTGGAAACCTGTAACCTCCATTTTCTCTTATTCATACCTGCATTCCCACGTGTCATCCATCCATCAAGATTTTAATGAAGATTTATGGAACACCGAATGGTTGTTCACTGTGCAGTGGGGGATAAAGGCAATAGGAGTAAAGGGCAAAGTACAGATATCAGAAGTTCAAATAGTACACAAGACATGCAGAACACCCAATTCCGTCCAGGAGCTTAGGGCAAAGCTGCTCAGGGTGCATAAAATATAAATGAGATCATTCTTGAAAAAGAAAAACTAGTAACATAGACTTCATCTTGGAGAAACATCACTCAACAAATCTTTAGTATGAAGCTGACTTTCCTAAAGCTTTTGGGAAACAGAGGGAATAATATTTAAAATTACATTTAAATAAACTTGTTCTTTAAAAGTGAAAACAAAAATAAAACTTCCTCAGCCATTTTTACTTCTTAGACTCTAGCCTCTTGTCATAAATGCTTGGCTTTCCTATCTCCCATCTTTCCTCTGTCCTCTTTTACTTTTTGCTGCCCCATTCTTTTTAGGAGCAAAATCCAATTTCTCACATTTTCTTACACACAGCAATTTCAGCTTTCTCTAGTCCTTACCCCCAATATCAGCTGTGGGTTTACGGAGATCCAAGAGCTCAGCTAATTATTTGAAAATCTTGTACTTAAAATTCTAGTGTTTAGAAAAGATCCATCTCCTAGTATTAGAGGAGGTGGTTATTCTATTTTCTCAGTTACAATTTCTCTTTGGAGTATTTTGCAAAGCTGCTCCATGAATTCTCCTTCCAAGGATGGACCAGAAAAAAGATAAAACGCACTATTTAATTGTGGTACATGCTTCCTCATCTTTCTGTTCTAGGGGATTACTATAGCTTTTCTACCTTCAGAAGGGGTATTTACTCCACTGCTTTCCTCTTCAAGGTAGGCCTTTGGATTCTCCCTAGGCCTTCTTGGATCGCTAAGCTAGTTCAAAGGGCCAGCATCTGTGGTAAGATCTAAGGAAGAAGCAGTACTGATGCCTCATTCCAGGGTGTCAGTTATTCTACCTCACTATCCCACCTTACCATCAGAACTAATAAAAACCTTTAGTTGCATGGATGAATAAAAGAACAAGATAATTAATATTCAAAAATCAGCTAATTTAAAAATTAGCAGTATAACAAATTAGAAAATGTAACAATAAAATTCATTCAATATAGTAAAGAATAATAGTATGCCCAAGAATAAACAAAATAAATATGGAAGATCTATACAAAGAAGACTGTAAAACTTTCCTACAGGACATAACAGTAGACCTATTTCAATGGTGACATATCACCTAATCAATCACTTTCTGGCCTCCTCTACAGCTACAGATAATCATGTGACATACTTCTGTCCACCGAGACATCAGAGGAAGTATGTTGTGGAGTTACAGAAAATGTGTGTCTGCTTTGCAAACTCTAATGGTGCTGCTATTAGATTTTTCCTTTGGTCTTAAATGCTACTGTGATGGTCAGAGCTGCAGCAGTCATCTTGGAAACATGAAGCAGAAAGCATGATGTCAAGAACCAACATACTGAGGATGGCAGAGCAGAAAGACAGGAAACCTTAAGTCCTCAATGATATTGTTGAGCAGGGGAAATTGCCAAGAACCACATACTTCCAGAATCCTTGTTATGTGAGAAAAATAAAGCCTTATTTTCAAAGCTAGAGTTAGTTGGGTTTTCTATTATAGGCAGCTACATACTTTCCCAGCAAATACAAAGTGTAAATAGTACAAAAGACAATAAATCTAAAATCAGAAGATGAAAGAGAAGGAGAATAAGGGAAAGGAAGAGGAAATAGTCTACTACTAATTTCATCCTTCTAATAATAGAGTCATTCCACCCATTTAAGGAAATGAGAATTAAGGGTATATATAATATTATTATAAATGTATTCAACAGAAAAAAATACAAACATTGCAAATTATCAGATGAAATACAAACACAAAAATAAAGGAAAGGAAACACCACATTTTGAAAGATGTGGTGGAAAGACCACATTTTGAAAAAAATTTAAAGCTATAAAAACGAAAAGCGTATCTTAATAATGCGATATGCTCCAAACCAAATATAACCTAAATTAATAAATGTGAATGCTTAATATTAACCAATAAAAGAACAAGTGTTTCATATTGGACCACAAAGCAAAATCTATCTGGTGCTATCTACAAAAGATATACCCCAAATAAACAGAGAGGTTTAAAATAGAAGGATGAACAATGAACATGTGGAAATCAAAATTTAAAATAAAATACCATTTATGATCACTCAAAAAAAAAATGAAATACTTAGGTATAAACAAAACAGGATCTAAATTCTGATGAAAGAAATAGAAGTCTAAATAAATAGGAGACATACCATGTTCACAGATTAGAAGATTCAACATAGTAAAGACATCAATGCTCCCCAGATTGATCTATTGGCTTAAGTCAATTCCTATCAAAATCAAAGATTTTTGTAGACATAAGTAAGTTTATTCTAAAATTTATATGGGAAGGCACAGGCCCTAGAGAAGCAAAAACAATCCTGAAAAAGAAAAAGTGGGAGGAATCACTTTAACCCAATGTTAAGGGTTGTTACAAGGCTAAAGTAACACAGTTAGTATGATGCTGATGGAGAGATAGAAACATAGATCAATGGAACAGAACAGAGAACACAGAAATATATCCACAAAAATATATCCATCTCGGCCGGGCGCGGTGGCTCACGCCTGTAATCCTAGCTCTGGGAGGCCGAGGCGGGTGGATCGCTCGAGGTCAGGAGTTCGAGACCAGCCTGAGCAAGAGTGAGACCCCGTCTCTACTAAAACTAGAAAGAAATTATCTGGCCAACTAAAAATATATATACAAAAAAAATTAGCCGGGCATGGTGGCTCATGCCTGTAGTCCCAGCTACTCGGGAGGCTGAGGCAGTAGGATCGCTTAAGCCCAGGAGTCTGAGGTTGCTGTGAGCTAGGCTGATGCCACGGCACTCACTCTAGCCTGGGCAACAGAGTGAGACTCTGTCTCAAAAAAAAAAAAAAAAAAAAAAAAAAATATATCCATCTGGCTTATGTCAAAGTGAAAAAGCAATTTAATGGAAGAAGTACAGCCTTTTCAACAAATGATGTTAGAGTAACTGGACATCCATAGACTAAAAACTAAAGCTGGACTTAAACCACACACTTTATACAAAAATTAACTCAAAATGGATCACAAATTTAAATGTATATTGTAAAACTATAAAAATTTTAGGATAAAAACTAGGAGAAAATATTTGGGACACTAAGTGAAGAATTCTTAGATTTGACATAAAAAACATCAATAAAAGGAAAAATCGATAAATTAGGCTTCATGAAAATTAAAACCTTCTCTATGCAAAAGAAAGACCTCACTAAGAAGAGGAAAAATAAGCTACAGAGTGGGAGAAAATATTCGCAAACCACGTATCTGACAAAGGACTAGTATCTACGATATATAAAGAACTCTCAAACCTCAAGAATTAAAAAAGCACACAAATGATCTCAGGCATGGTGGCAGGCACTTGTAGTCTCAGCTGCTTGGGAGGCTGAGGGAGGAGGATCACTTGAGGCCAGAAGTTCAAGGCTAGTCTAGGCAATAGGCTGAGACCCCCATCTCAAAAAAGCACACAGATGAAACAGTTCAGGCCAGGCCTGTAATCCTAGCACTCTGGGAGGCCAAGGCAGGAGGATTACTTGAGCTCAAGAGTTTGAGACCAGCCTGAGCAAAGGTGAGACCCCCATCTCTACTAAAAATAGAAAAAATCAGCCAGGTGGGGTGGCCTGTGCCTGTAGTACCAGCTACTCAGGAGGCTGAGGCAGGAGGATTGCTCCAGCCTGGAGTTTGAGGTTGTTGTGATGCCACAGCACTCTAGCCTGGGCAACAGAGTGAGACTCTGTCTCAAAGGAAAACAAAACAAATGAAAAAATTCAATCAGAGAATAGGCAAAATACATGAACAGGTATTTCCCCAAAGAGGATATACAGATGTCAAATAAGCACATGAAAAGATGTTCAACATCATTAGATATTAGGGAAATGCAAATGAAAAACCACAGTGAGATATAACTACATACTAAAATAAGGAACTAGTGATACCATCAAATGCTTGGGAGTATACAGAGAAACCAGATCATACATATATTGCTGGTAAGAATGTTAAATGGTACAGCTACTCTGGAAAATAATTTGGCAGTTTCTTTTATAAACTAAACATACATTCTTGGGCATTTATCCCAGAGAAGGGAAAACTTACATTCACACATACAAAAACGTGTACATGAATAGTCATAGCAATTTTATTCACTGTAGCCCCAAATCAGAAACAATCTAAATGTACTTCAATGGGTGAATGGTTAAACTGTGGTACATAAATACCATGGAATACTACTTAGCAATAAAAGAAAAAACTACTGATACACACAATTTAGATGGATCTTAAGGAAATTATGCAGAGCGAAAGAGCCGACCCCAAAGGTTATATACTTACAGTTCCATTTATATGACTTTCTTGAAGTGACAAAATTTCAGAGAAGGGGAAAAAATTAGTGGTTGGCAAGGGTTAGGGATTAGGGGGACAGCATAAAAGGGGATCGTGATTATTAAAGGACAACAGAAGAGATCCTTGTGTTGATGGAACTGTTTCATATCCTGACAATGGTGGTGGATACAGAAACCTATACCTCATGAAATTTCATAGAACTAAATACAATAAACCTTCTAGAAGAAAACAGAATATCTCCATGACATCAATCAGGGCAAGCAAAGATTTTTTACACAAAACATACATACAAACGCACACACAAAAAGTAACACTAACCACAAGAGAAAATTCGATAATCTGGACTTCATTAAAATTAAGAGCTTCTGTTCATCAAAACATATCATTTAGAAGGTGAAAAGCTAAGTCAGGGTGGAAGAAGATATCTGACAAAAGACTTGAATTTTCATAAAGAAGATTTGTTTGTAGTTTTCTTTTTTCTGTATGAGTTACTCTATGACTGAGCAAGCCTACTCCTAGGTTTACTACCAACAGAATGCATACATGTGTTTGCCAGATTTCACATACAGAAAGCATGCAACAGTTTTAGTCATAATAGGCACCAACCAGAACCAACCCAAATGTCCACTAAGAGGAGAATGAATAAGTATATTGTGATACAGTCATACAAATAGAATAATACAAAGCAATAAAAAAGTAAGAACCACTGATACAGGTAACAATATTGATGAGTATTCAAGGACAGTATGTTGGACAAAGGAAGACAGACATGAAAGAGTAAGTAGGTATGAGTGCACTATATGAAGTTAAAAAACAAAATGAATCAATGGTAATAGAATTAAGAATGATGGTTACCTTTGGGAAGGTACAGTAATGATGGGGGTATTGTACATTTGCGATACTCCCATCCCTTGCTGGTGATTACACGGGTGTATTTACAGGTAAAACTCATTAAACTAATAAATGAGTTCAGCAAGGTTGCAAGATATAATATCAATATACAAAAATCAATTGTATTTCTATATACTAGCAATTAACATTCTTAAAATGAAATTAAGAAAAACAATTTTATTTACAATAGCATCAAACAGAATAAAAGACTTAGATAGAACTTTAACAAAAGATGTACAATACTTTCATATTGAATACTATAAGACATTGTTGAAATAAATTTAAAAAGCTCTAAATAAATGGAAAGACATCCCATAATTATGGACTGAAAGACTTAATATTGTTTAGACAGCAGTCCTTGCCAAATTGATCTATAGAGTCAAAGCAATACCTACCAAAACCCCCTTTTTTTGTAGAAATTTATAAGCTGATTCTAAAATTCATGGAATATGAGGTACCCAGAATAGCCAAAACCAACTTGAAAAAGAAGAACAAAATTGGAGGATGTATAGTTCCTAATTTCAAAACTTACTGCAAAGCCACAATAATCAAAACAGCATGAGACAGGCAGAAGGACAGATATATATATCAATAGAATAGAACTGGTAGTCCAGAAATAAACCCATACATTTACACTACACACAAAAAATTTACTCAAAATGGGTCATAGACCTTACTGCAAAGCCACAATAATCAAAACAGCATGAGACAGGCAGAAGGACAGACATATATATCAATAGAATAGAATTGGTAGTCCAGAAATAAACCCATACATTTATACTACACACAAAAAATTTACTCAGAATGGGTCATAAACCTAAATGTGAGAGGAAAAACTATAAAACTCTTAGACTACAGTTTGAGTAGGAAGGAGCTAGAATTTGTAGCCTTTGAATTCACATCACATTTATTATATGCAAGTTTGTTTTACAGTGTGTGAATATATTGCCTATTCATTTGCATTTTAAATTCCAAGAAAGCTTCCTGCAGCACTTGAATAAGCTGGTTTTTCTTTCTCAAAACATATTTTCCTCCTGCATCCTTGACACTAAGTTCCCTAGTTTCGCTTGTATCTCAATGGCCTCACCTTTCAGTCTTTGCATGTGCTTAATATATAAATAAATCTTTTGTGTGGATTCATTACCTATTGTTAAGTAAACATCCTACCTTAGGTCCTGAACGCAGTCAGAGAGGCTCTCTCAGATTGTCCTTTAATAAGAATTTACAGCTTGTATAGGTAGGGCAATAGCCATATGAATAAACTCTTGGTGATAAAGACAGAGACTCTAGGTCTAATACTTATTGATTGGATTATCAAATATAATTTTCTTATGGTGTGAAGATTTAGAGCAGGTCACATTATAGTAATTTTATTTTATTATTTTTTTAGAGATAATGTTTCATTTTGTCATCCAGGCTGAAGTGCAATGGTACAATCATAGCTCACTGCAGCCTCGAACTCTGTGCTCAAGTGATTCTCCCGCCTCTGCCTCCTGAGTAGCTGAGAGTACAAGTGCTACAAGTGCATACCACCATGCCCAGCTAGTGGTTTCTTTTTTTAGAGACAGAGTCTCACTATGATGCCCAGGCTGGTCTCAAACTCCTGGCCTCAAGCGATCCTCCCACCTTGGTCTCCCAAAGCACTAGGATTACAGGCACGAGCCACTGCACCTAGCCTATATTTTTTTAAGACTTTTATTTTTTAGAGCAGTTGTAGGTTCATAGCAAAATTAAGAGGACAGAGATTTCCCATATATTTCTTATTCTCCCTTCCCTGGCACCCTCACAATAATATTTTATGCATGGATAGTTAGGATATTTTCAACTGTATGTAATGATGTCTGACTCACATAGGCTAAAACAATATGGAATTTTATTATCTCACAAAACAAAGTCCAGTGGTTTGGGTGTCTATAGCCAGGCTCTGGCTCCATTTTCTCTGCTAGAGTCTCAGCTCTGCCCTCCTCAATCTGTTGGGTTCATACTCAAGTGGCTTCCTTCTTGGTCACACGATGACTTCCAACAGCGTAGTGGCAACATGTATCCTCATTCACTTACAGGTGGAGAGAGAAAGGAAACCTCTAACCTATTATGGAATGTAAGTCTTTCCCTTCAATTTGATTGGTCAATTTAGGTTTTCTCCCAGAGCAATAACAGCTACCAGAAGAACTCTATGTGTTGATTGCCTTAAGCCCAGTTCTGGCACAAATAACTAACACTGGCATGGGGGTAGGATTGCCATGTTGCATTAGTTAGAATAAACCAACTAGGTCTGGGGATTAGGTGACCTTCAAAGAATAAGATAGAATTCATTGGAGAGGGGGATAGTCAAACAAGGTTCTTTAAGAATGAAAAGGGGGAAATGAATTCTGAAATTAACTAAATTATATTACTATGTTAATTGTAATAGTACAACAGCTTTTATAATAAATCTATTGCTTATTCTCTACATAGCTGCCCTCAAAATGATGTATACACTGATATATTTGGAAGCAAAACCTTAATTATGGGTGCCAAGGAGTATGAGCTCAGGTGATTCTGGACACAGAGTCTTAATTTATGGAAAAATATCATTAAGTCCAGCTTCCTGGGTTCTACCATTGAACTCAACAAATCTGCCTCTTTTCATGTTTCCATTAATATAGCCCCAAATTATGTGAAAATTGACGTCTATGCCCAACTGATTGTTAAGACTTGGAGATATCCTATTTTTCTGTCTAAACTTGAGTAGAGTTTTCTAAGGATTATAATAAAAGCTAAACTCATCCTCATCCTTCTCTGCTTAGGTATCATGTTATCAAGGACTTACTTATATAATAGATCTTATTGGAGGTATTCAAGCAGATGCTATATGAATGTTATTGATGGTTCTGGTACATCTGATGAGACTGGCCTGGAGAATGTGTCTTAGGCCTGGCTGATCAAGAGAATTTTTTTTTTTTTTTGAGACAGAGTCTCATTCTGTTGCCCCAACTAGAGTGCTGTGGTGTCAGCCTAGCTCACAGCAACCTCAAACTCCTGGGCTCAAGCAATCCTTCTGCCTCAGCCTCCCGAGTAGCTAGGACTACAGTGATGTGCCACTATGCCAGCTAATTTTTTCTGTATATATTTTTAGTTGTCCAGATAATTTCTTTCTATTTTTTTTGGAAGAGACAGGGTCTCGCCCTTGCTCAGGCTGGTCTCAGACTCCTGACCTTGAGTGATTCTCCCACCTTGGCCTCCCAGAGTGCTAGGATTACAGGTGTGAGCCACCGCGCCCAGCCTTGATCAAGAAAATTAACTAGGTAATTTTTAATAATACAGATTCCATAACATGACCATACTTAAACAGAATCTCTGGAGATGGAACCCAAGATATGTATCTCCAAAAAGCACTATTAATAATTTTTATAGCCACTCCAGCACCAGTTCTGGGCAATTATTTAGGAACCCCTGGACTGAATTTTCTAAAAGACCAGTTTAAATATACAATTTTAATAACCCACGACAGTGGAAAGAGCATTGCACTAAAATTGTCACTAAAGTGACTGAAATTCTAGTGTCAACTCTACTATTTTGATCACTTTGATGACAGGCAAGTCAGTCTACCCTGTTGAGCCCCATTTTCTCCTTCTATAAAATTAAGGACTTCCAAAGTCCCTTCCAACTCTAAATCCAGTCAATTCTGCGTGTTTGGGCATTCTGATGAATCAAGAATTTATTATAAAGATTCTAATTTCTAATACTCCTGGCTGTTTAAGAGAGAGTATGCATATGGAGTGCTATCATCTCAGAAGAAAAGTTTGAGATAGGGTCCATAGAACTCTTACGAGTGCTATCGTTTCTATAACTTTGAACAATATCCCTGGAAAAACTGGTGACAAAATGCTATAAACATATGGACAAAAGTCTCTTCGTATTACCAGTGGTTAATGGGTATGGCTGTATCTACCACCTGAAACTGGCTCTCACTCCAGGACCAAACTTTCTGGCCTTTAACTGCTTAGGAAGGTGTTATAAATCACATCATATAACATACCTGCGCCAGCTTTTTAAGAGTATAAAGAATTAGCTTGTTAACAAAAAGAACCAATGGTTACAGGAAGCTTTGCTTTAGAGTGTTTCATCGTTCTCTACACTTACTGTCCAATGTCTTGGCCTCATTCCTTTCTGGTACCTGTCAGTCTCTCTTTTGCCTGAGCTTCCCCAAAGAAGCCCGATATATCTTATTAATCCCTAGCTATTTCTACCTGCACATCAGATTTCAGTTCTTTTCTTCAGTTGCCCTAGGCAAACAAGTATATAAGGTTCTCCCTCTCTTTAGCCTTAGTTCAGGGAGCATGGTCTTTGAAGCCTATTCTGCTAAGACCTCAAGGCCCACAATTCCCCCATATCCCACAGTTTGACTGTATCCCCAAATCTACAGAGATTTTGGTCCACTCTTTATTTAAAATTCTCCTATGGACCAGTTTCCTTCTGGTTATCTTGCTCTAACTAACTCAGTCCTAGTTTGTTTCCTGACTCAATGACCTTTTCTCTCTTTCCTGCCTCCACACATAAATTCAATTTCTTTGACCCTTTGCTCTGTATATTTTTAGTTATACTCCTGCCCATCACGTTATCATTTTAAAACTTTATTTACACTGAACAATAAATACCTAATGTTTATTGAATTCTTACTATGTGCCAGACACTGTATTAGGCACTTTATATATGATATCTCAGTCAGTTATACACTTCTTTGAACTAAGTGCTACTAGTTCCTCCACTGTACAGATAAAACCCAGAAAGATTGAGTAACTTGCCTAAGATTATGTAGCCAATTAGGTAGTCACCCAGGATTTGAAACCAAGCACTCAAATTCCAGAGCTTCTACTCTATTGCCTCCCATTAAAGCAAGGATTAAAGGAAAAAGTACTAGGATTAAGAAGAAAGAGATTAGAGTTTTAAGTTTTTTGACAGTAAATAGCTAATAATATTACTATGGGCAAATTATAATCATTCTGATTTTCTCATTCATAAAATAAAGAGGTTGAAATAGAGATAACTACATCATATCATAATATTCTTTGATCCTATTGTGTGAAAATGTATCTTTGGATTTTTTAATCCCTTGATATGAAAGGGCTTTGGCATTTCACCCACCTCTCCCACGTTTTCATATTTATTCTAGCACTAGCTTATATACTAACAGTGAAACATAGGTATATGTATATTTTATGTGTGTTCCATTTCTATAAAGCAAAATGTGTTTGGGTAGAATAAAACTTTTAGAAAAATATCAAATCTCACCCTTATTTTTTCTGGCATTTTTAGATCTGATTTCTCAAAGATGGCAGAAGATGCTTACAGTGGGAAAATTATTGTGGTTTTGCCCAGTGTGGCAAACCAGTGTTTTTTATTTTGTACATATCACACAGTTTTGGGGTTTTGAGATAGAGTCTCACTCTGTCACCTGGGCTAGAGTGCCATGGCATCAGCCTAGCTCATAGCAACCTCAAACTTCTGGGCTCAAGCAATCCTCCTGCCTCAGCCTCCCAAGCAGCTGGGCCTACAGGTACACACCACCACATCCCACTAATTTCTTCTATTTTTAGTAGAGACGGGGTCTTGCTCTTGCTCAGGCTGGTATCAAACTCCTGACCTCAAGTGATCCTCCCGCCTTGGCCTCTCAGAGTGCTTGACTGTGGGAAGATTCACTTCCAAGCTTGCTCATGTTGCTGTTGGCAAGATGTAACTCCTTAAACCAAGGACTTCAGTTCCTTGGTAAGAACTCAGTTCCTCACAGGTTTTCTGTTGACTGGAGACCTCTTTCAGTTCCTTGGCATATAGGCCAGGAGAATTCATTTTTGTCCTAGAGTGGGCATTTAAGCTTTGATAAAATGGATTTATATAAAATGTCTTTATGGAGTAAAAGTTAGCACAGCATTCATATTCTTAGTTCTGTATTCAATAATAAAATGTGTATACACTGTAAATATTTGGGTTTTTCACATTTCTGGCTTGTATGTAAATTAATATGTGGGTGAATTAAGCATTCATGGATAATTAATTATACATTGCATAGGACAAACACATAGTTCTGTACAGGATAAGCATGTCAGGAAAAGTTTAAGATTAGAGTGGGCTGAAGTTGAAATAATCGATAACCTTGAGTTTCTCTTTCAGCCACATCATGGTTATAGCTTCAGATTATTTTTCATTCTCTCCTTCCCTTCCCATCACAAAGACTATATTGCAAATACACCGTCCTGGAGGTGTACAAGGTGACAATCCTGGGCTCAGCCATACAAGTATGTGTATACATAATTATTTATTTTTTGATCTGATGCTGACAGTGCTGTGGGTTTTATCTTAATTCAGAAAATTTAATTTCTAAATTATATTTAATTATAAAATTCTGAAACTAGAATTTGAGTGCCAATCTTAGACTTTGAAAGCAATAGCTCTAGTTTAGTGAGCTCTAGTTTAGTGCATACATTTTCAACATGGGCAATATTATCCCCCGAGGAGCAAAACTTGGTTCTTGGAGAGTACACAAAAAATTTACTTTTTATGTATAAAGCACAGATACTCACATGGTACATAAAAAGATACACAGTATATCTGTGGTATTAAAATTTTATGGGGGGAGTGAATAGGAAAAAAAGGCCTAAAAAGGTTCCAGAGGGGACTGATAATGAAATAAAAAAGTAGAGAAAGACTTAAGTGCTAAACTTAATAGACAGTTGTCAGACGAGCTGCTTTGTATTAGATTTTTTTCTGTATCATTTCCTCTATTAGATTGTAAACTTCTTAATGCTGATTTGTATTTTCAATAATACCTAGCATAACAGTTATGTCCAACTGCATTCAGTAAATGTATATTTAATTAATATGGAATGCATCTTTCCTTCCTTGCACCCATCCTACTGATCTATATAATCTAAATGCAATATTCAAAATTAATAAAGCAAGCAAACTTTCACAGTCTCTCCCTTGTTCTACCATTTGCAAATGGAGGAAACTTTAGCCAAGTTACCTAGAGAGAAAGTGAAAGATGATTTTTAAAAAAAAGAATAGAAAAAGGGAAAGGAGTATGGGAAGAGATAAGGGCATTTCTAATAGTCTTATATGTACCCTAAATTTCAGGCACATTGAACTGCTGGAGGTTCCCATGGCTCAAATATGTCATGCTCTTTCATACTTACATGTACATTCATAACCCTCTTCCCAGAACATCTCTTATTTCTCCTCCAATACTCAGCTCAGGCCACACCTCCCCTAAGAAGCCCTCCATGACACCCTTATCTGCCTCCCACACTGAGTTAGATGCCTATCTTCTTGTTTCCCTAACATTCAGGTCATACTTCTATTATAGTACTTAACATAATTAATGGTTTACATATGTTTCTCTTACTAATCTGTCAACATCTTGAGAGCTGAAATGACTTTATCTTTTTATTTCTTAGTTATTATTTTCCTTTTTTGTTTTCTCCACTTTTGAAGAACATATTTTTCTTTTTTTTTAAATTTCAAAATATTACGGAGATACAAATGTTTTTGGTTACATGGATTGCTTTTGTTATGCCTGAGTCAGGGTTGTAAGTGTGCCCATCACCCAGATAGTGTTCATTGTTATCTGTTAGGTAGGTTTCGCCCATCCCCTTCTCCTCCCTCCCCCCCGCTTGATTTCCACTGAGTTTTACTTCCCGCTGTGCACATGTGTGCTCATTGGTAGCTCCAATTTAATAGTGAGTGCATGTGGTGTTTGTTTTTCCATTCTTTAGATACTTCACTTAGGATAATGGTCTCCAGCTTTTTCGTTTTTATAGTGAGCTGTGATGACACCACTATACTTCAGCCTGGGTGACAGTGCCAAACTTGATCTCTAAGAGGAAAAAAAAAAACGTTTTTCATTTTTGAAAGCTTTGGGGACCTGTCACACGCTGCTGTTTCTGGGTTCCCTCAGTTACTCCAATCTTCAGTCCTTTACTCGCTTGTAACCAAACTGCATTGTATCATTTGCATCCAATCTAGTTGGATTCCATCATAAATCCTATCTTACCATGAAGTAGTAAATGCTGAGGTACCACTGGGGAAGTGGGAGGTGAGCTGGGCATTTGCCCTAGACAAGGAGTGCTGTGGGGGATATGCACATCAGACCCCCTTCTCCTCTTCCACACAACCTTCAACTTTTCATGGAGACCTAGAAGAATTAATAGACAAGAACACCAATGTTGATTTAGTGTTGGTAAGATTCAATATACTTTGAAGAAGACAATAAATGTATTTTGGTTTATAGCTTCAGGTTTATATTAATTCATTCCAACATTAAGAAAAGCTTGTAAGTTTGTTGGGAATGAGAGATACATATTTCATTCATATTCTAAACATCAAGTGCCAGGTTTGGAATGACTTGAAAAAACAGTAGTTTTGAAGCACATGAATTACTTGCCAGGAAAGGGTAGGTAGAAAGGGTGGGTCAGGCAGAGGGACAAGGAGGTAGAAAGGAGATATGAGAAAGTCTACTAGAACTTTGAGGTCTAGGAAAATAAAACAAAAAAAAGACAAAAAAAAAAAAAAGAAAGTCTAGCATATTATACTCTCTTAGAACACCTCAGTCTAGTGACTTCTACCTCCTTTGAGCTCCTTTAACACTTACCATCTATGCCATTTTTCTTGGGTTGTGACATCTCTTCATCTGTACAGTTGCTATTTTTATAATTAACCTTTTAATTTATGTCTTTCCCTGAAATAAATTATGATCTCTTAGATGGCAGAATCCTTTTTCTCTCCCCAGACATGCCTAGAAAGGTGTTTTGCACTGAGAAGACACTAATAACTATTGATTGGCTGACCAAAAGAACCAGGACTTATATATTTTAAGTTTTCATTAAAAATGCTAAGATTGTATCGATAAGAATAAAGTAGAACTTTGAGAGTAGAGGATAACACATCTATTTATTCACTACTCTATTTTTATTACCTATTTCCAAGAGGGACAAATATGACATACAATCAATGTTTATGCTGCCAATGTGGAGAGCAGTAGGGTTAATAGCAATTAATCCCTTATAACAAATACAAAGACACATTTTAGCATAGGAATAAGGTTTTATTACAATTACTGAGACTTGTACCGAAAAGTAGATTTGGACTCTGAAAAATTGGATTTGAATCAAGGTTCTACCACCTGTTGTATACTTTGGCAAATCATTTTTTACCTTTGAGCCTTTTTTCTCACCTATAAAATGAAGTTCAGAATTCCAACTTTGAGGCCGGGTGCGGTGGCTCACGCCTGTAATCCTAGCACTCTGGGAGGCCGAGGCGGGTGGATCACTCAAGGTCAGGAGTTCAAGACCAGCCTGAGAAAGAGTGAGACCCCGTCTCTACCAAAAATAGAAAGAAATGATCTGGTCAACTAACATATATATATATAGAAAAAATTAGCCGGGCATGGTGGCACAAGCCTGTAGTCCCAGCTACCCAGGAGGCTGAGGCAGTAGGATTGCTTGAGCCCAGGAGTTTGAGGTTGCTGTGAGCCAGGCTGACGCCACGGCACTCACTCTAGCCTGGGCAACAAAGTGAGACTCTGTCTCAAAAAAAAAAAAAAAGAATTCCAACTTCGCAAGATCATAAGGAATCAATTAGAAATGCATAGGCACCTAGTGTGGTGTATAGTACATACTCAATAATACATTTGCTCATTTTTTGCCTATTCATCATTTACTCAAATATGTCCATAAGGCAACACAATAAACTAGAGATATTATGAACCATACAGAAGTGTTTCCTTTGCAAACTTTTGTTATAAAAATACTTTTTTCTTTAAGTGGTTAAGTCATTAGGACAAGTTTTTTGAGGGTGTTATTTTTTTATTGTAGTAAAAGCACACATTTAAGACCAAACAAATGTTTTATAATTATAGGGAAAGACACTACAGTTCTGTACATCTGTCTAATTGCATGATAGTACATACTTCTAGTTGAAGCATTATCTTACAACACACTAGATAATTACTTGTATGAAATCTCAGGTTCAATAATAAAGTCTGTAGACTCTGTACATTGGCCCTCTGTATCTGTGAGTTTCATATCCATGGATTTAACCAACTGCAGATTGAAAATACTAAAAAGAAAAATTAAAAATAATACAGATTAAAAAATAATACAGTTAACAACTATTAACGTAGCATTTATATTAGGTGTTATAAATAATCTAGAGATGATTTAAAGTATGTGAGAGGATGTGTGTAGGTTGTATGCAAATACTACACCATTTTATATAAGGGACTTGAGCATCCACAGATTTTTGGACCTGTGGGGTCCTGGAATCAATCCCCTGCAGATACCAAGGGACAACTGTATTCTAGAAGAAAGATAAGGTAGAGGATATCTTAAAGAAAGGACTGCAATCATGAATCTTGGGTTCTATTAATACTTTTGGTTGTTACTATCTCTACTAGACTTGTAATGAGGCATATAACCTCAGTTTCCCTATGCCTTATTATTATTTATTTACCACTTAAAATTGGTGTGATAAGATCTGTTGCTCAACAATGGTGTAACACTTAATTGGTGTTTGTAACAAATTTGAAGTACACAGATGTTTTTAAAGAATGCAAAGTACTTAATTAGTTTATCAGTATCTCTCTTTGTGCTTTGACTAAAATTTAATTTTAAATTAAATTTACATTAACATTTAATTTTCTTACTTATATTTGGTAAAACACAGAGACATCTAAAACATTAAAATACAAAACCAAAAAGTGCTGCATTAAAACATATTTCATGGCCGGGCGCGGTGGCTCACGCCTGTAATCCTAGCACTCTGGGAGGCAGAGGCGGGTGGATCGCTCGAGGTCAGGAGTTCGAGACCAGCTCTGAGCAAGAGCGAGACCCCATCTCTACTAAAAAAATAGAAACAAATTAGCTGGCCAACTAAAATATATATAGAAAAAATTAGCTGGGCATGGTGGCGCATGCCTGTAGTCCCAGCTACTCGGGAGGCTGAGGCAGTAGGATTGCTTGAGCCCAGGAGTTTGAGGTTGCTGTGAGCTAGGCTGACGCCATGGCACTCACTCTAGCCAGGGCAACAAAGTGACACTCTGTCTCAAAAAAAAAAAACAAAAAAAAAAAACCATATTTCATAAACAAAATGATAAAAAGCAATTGCTTTCCCATTTAGTTTTAGAGACCATTACATACATACCAGAATTTCTGGCAGGGTGTCCTGTAGGGCAGTGGTCCCCAGCCTTTTTGGCACCAGGAACCGTTTTCATGGAAGACAATTTTCCACAGATGGGGAGCAGGGGGAAGGTTTCAAGATGATTCAAACACATGACATTTATTGTGCACTTTATTTATATTATTATTATACTGTTACATATAACGAAATAATTATACAACTCACCATAGGTGGGGGACCCCTGCTGTAGGGTGACCAAATCATCCTACTTTGCCTGGGACTTCCCAGTTTTAGCACTGAAAATTCCATGTCTCAGGAGACCCCTGTCCCAAGCCACCTGGTACAGTTGGTCACTCTAGTGCCCTGCCTTCACTAGGGTTTTCTTCATAGCTTATAGTTCTATTATCTTCCCTTAGAAAAATCCCAGTGCTATTTTAATGTCTATTTACCCCAAAAGCACCTATATATTCTTCCTGTTAGTATTTAGTTCATAATCATCTGCTGGGCATACTTACAGAGTTTTGCTTCATGAGTAAATATTTAATAAATGTATACTAATACTATTTTTTTTTTACCTTACTAGGACATGGGGACAATGGAAGTATCAAATTACCAATAAATCTTTTAGTAAAAAATTTTGGTAAAAGATTACCCAAAAAGTAACTTGTCATTTTTTTTTCAAGACTCTTGTTCTGTTGTTTACAGACTACTGTACTTCTAGTTAGTAATCACCATAGCTTTAAGAACAAGTCATTTAAAAAAACAATGTATGTGGGTCATCCCTTGGCCAATTTGGGGCCAGAGAGAAGTTGTTCTACTGGTTTTCCTTAAATAGCACCACAACCTAACCTGAATTTAAGATAGTTTCCAAAATATGCATGGAATGAATGTTGCTGAGAATCTGGTTTATCCATGAATAGGAGATCCAAAAATTTAGAAGCATTGTAATATTGTTCACGACATTGATCAAAAAAGAAGCCACGAGGTGGGGTGCAGTGGCTCATGTCTATAGTCCTAGCACTTTGGAAAGTCAAGGTGGGAGGATTGCTTGAGGCCAAGAGTTCAAGACCAGCCTGAGCAACATAGCGAGACCCAGTTTCCACAAAAAATACAAAAATTAGCTGGGCGTGGTCACCTGGGCCTGTAGTCCTAGCTATTTAACTCAAGAGGCTGAGGCGGGAGGATTGCTGGAGCCCAGGAGTTTGAGGCTGTAGTGAGCTTTGATGATGCCACCGCATTCCAGCCTGGGTGACACAGTGAGAATCTGTCTCAAAAACAAACAAACAAAAAAAAGTCATGAGCTCATGGAAAAGGTTTCTGAGAAAAAAGCAGACCAATTTCTTCCCTTGAAAATGAAGATGACACAGGCTGTGTACATATATGCATAATTAAAATAAAACCTATTATATTAAAGTTGTAAGTCCAACGGACTAGTTTTTTCCACAAGATGCAAGATGATTTATGACACTTTTTAAAAGTTCATAACTATGTGCCAGGTACTGTGTTAAGTGCTTTAAAGACATTATTTCATTTGATACTCACAAATAATCCTATGAGAATAGGAATTATAATCCTCCAAAGTAAAGCTCAGAGAGGTTCAGTAATTTGCTTAAGGTTAGAGATAGCAACTGGAAGGGCAGAGACAAATTCAGGTCCGTAGGTCTGTCTCCTTCAAAGCCTAAGCTCTTCACCTTCATCCTATGCTGCTTCTCAACATTGTTGACATTAACTCTGGTAAAATTCTACCTCCAGTTCTAACTTTTCCTGACCTTCAGTCTTGTACATTAGTGTATGGAACATCAACACCTCTACCTTGATGTCTAACAAGCACCTCAAACTTAACGTGTTTCTGTAAATGGTACCACCATTCACCCAATTGCACAAGTTCCAAATCTAGTAGGCATCATTGATTCCCCTATTAACTACACAGTAAAGCCATCAGCATATCTGTTGGCTTTGCTTTCAATTTATATCTGAATCTGACCGCTTATCATCTCAACTGCTACAATGCTAGCTCAAGCCAAAATCATTATACACCTAGGAGATAGCCTCATAATTGGTCTCTGTTTTCATAGTCCATTCTTCACAAAGCAGGCAGAGTTCTCTTTTTAAAAACACAGATCATATCATTTCACTCTTCTGCTTAAAACCCTTTAATGCTTCTTACTGCAATAATGTAAACCTCCTAAGATGGCCTACAAGGCCCTGCTGGCCCTCTGCACTGATCTGCCTTCTCTCACTTTATTCCTTAACAGTCTCTCCTTTGCTCAGTATGTCTCAGTCACATTGGCCTGATGTTTTCAAATTTCCCCGTGACTTAAAGTCATATGCTTTGGGAGGGCAGGGTTGGAAGTTTGAGGAATCTGGCAGAGGTGTGAAAGAGTTTCCTAGAGTGGGAAAACAATTCAGAAAAAAACTAACAGGATTGCTGGGTAGTATTGAGGGTTCAGTTGTGTTTGGTGATTAAAATTTATTAATAGAATGCATATGGCCATGCATATTTCTCTAACAGTGGTCAGCTGCTCCAGTACCAAAGGGGAGGATATGAATCGTAGGCTTCATTCAAGATAGGAGTATTATGAATAGGAAGATGGGGCAAAGGAGGTCAGGGTACTGACAAGTATTACTGAATTTTTCCTGTAAGTATATCACAAAGGGGATAGGGTAGAGAGAAGTGTTGTGTCCATAGCTTGCACCAGTTGTGGCAACAATTTAGGATTGCTAAATAGAAACACTGAATCAAAGGACCCAAACCTACTGGTACTGATGTTAAAAGCTTTAATTTGTAAATCCTGAAATTATTTCAAGAAATATGGCCGGGCGCGGTGGCTCACGCCTGTAATCCTAGCACTTAGGGAGGCTGAGGCGGGTGGATCGTTTGAGCTCAGGAGTTCGAGACCAGCCTGAGCAAGAGCGAAACCCCATCTCTACTAAAAATAGAAAGAAGTTATATGGACAAGTAAAATATATATACAGAAAAAATTAGCTGGGCATGGTGGCGCATGCCTGTAGTCCTAGCTACTCAGGAAGCTGAGGCAGGAGGATTGCTTGAGGCAGGAGGATTGCTTGAGCCCAGGAGTTTGAGGTTGCTGTGAGCTAGGCTGACGCCACGGCACTCTACCCTGGGCAACAGAACCAGACTCTGTCTCAAAAAAAAAAAAAAAAAAAAAAAAAAAAAAGAAATATGATTACTGGTATTTAAAAACTTACAAAACGGACACATTGGTGGAGGCTTATTTACATTACAATGGAATTTTTTACTTTTCAAAATCAATATCCAAAGGGAATCTGTAAGTTAAACAGTAAGATTTATCAATACATTAGGGATTTCGATTTTAAGAGACTTTCAATCTGGCCAATTCTTTAAATTATTTTAAGAGGGAGACTTCTTAGGCCTCTCTTTCTTTCAGAACACTTCTCTGGCTCTCCTGTCCTGTTTACAAAGATTTAAGTTCACTCTAGGAAAGGCATAAAATGTTCTTACTGATGGGACCCCTGACTAACTTGCCCAGTATTTTGCCATTTACTCTCTTTGCACTTTAAGATCCCCAAACTATTACCTACTTTACACCTTCTGTGCTTCAGTTGTTCTCTCCAGCTAGACCATCTTCCCTACCTCCTCTGTTGAACTGCTAGCCATTCATAGATACTCAGCTCACACAGAACACTTCCAGGTAAGAGTTAAGCATTATCTCTCTTGCTACATTTGTTTCTTGTAGCTACTTCTATTACTGCCTCTATTGTGTTGTAGCATAATGCATTTTATGTACTATGTAGTTTATAATACATATGCATTATTAAGCATTTTTATGATTGATGTTTTAGGGTTCCCAGTAGCTGACTGAAACAGGGCCAAGGGTTCCCCTGGTCTTGGCCAAGTCCCTTTCCCTTTCTGAGCTTCGGGTTCCTCAGGTATAAAATGGGTCCTTTGGCTTCGTGAAGATGACAGGTAATATGTGCATAGCTCTTAAAACAGTGCTCAATTAATGAAAACCATACTGCTTACATTGCTTAGAGCCCTCAGGAGGCGCTTGTCAAGCAGAGTTCAGGAAACGCCTTTTTAAGATGACGTCACTCTAAGAGACTAAACACCACTGCACGTCTGTACAAGTGGACAGAATCACACCGACTGCTTAAAGTGCGGTTCACCTGCCACATGGTTTGGAGGTTCTGCTCACAACAAATTTCCATTCAGTAGCCCGGGCAACAGAAATTTTGGCTCCACAGCTAAGGGCTTCCCGGAATCACCCTAGGCGGGCGGGAAGTGCCTTTGCAGCCGGGGAGGAAGGCCGCCTTCCCCGCGGGATTGCGTGAGGGGGCTGGATCTCTATGGCCTGCGGTAAAAACCACCACCTGGGCGGTCCGGGGGCCCCTCTCTCGGTGCCCAGTGGCCAGGAGACCGCAGCCTCCTCACGTAAAAGGTCTATCCGGTCCGGGCCCGGCGCACAGAGCAGCAAAGGACCCATGCAGGAAGGCAATTCCCGCGCCACTGCGTTCCCAGGCCCGGGTAGGCCAGGTCGTGGGGTCTCCCCGCACTCCACGCAGGGGCAGCGGGGCGGGGCGCGGTGACGCAAAGAGGGGTGACGCGACGACGCAACGCGACGCGGTGACGCACGCCCCTTTGTTGGCTCAGTAGCGATAGCAGCGGCCGTGGAGGTGGCGCTGGGGACTGTTTCTTCTCGGAGGCCGGAGCCGAGCAGCGTCTGACTGAGGCGGGCAGCAAGCGGCCCCCTCGCTCCCTCCCTCCCTCCTCCGCGCCCTCCCCGCCGCCACCCGTCGCCAACCGCCGCGCCCGGGGAGGAGCCGCAGCCCGCGGGGCCCGAGCCAGGCCTGCGTCCGGACATCAGCCGGAGCCGGAGCGAGAGCCGGGGCCTCGGCGTCCCCGCCCTCTCCCCGCCTCGGCCAGCGTCCGGCCGGGCCCCCGCGCGTCGCGCCATGGACTCGGACGAGGGCTACAACTACGAGTTCGACGAGGACGAGGAGTGCAGTGAAGAGGACAGCGGCGCCGAGGAGGAGGAGGACGAGGACGACGACGAGCCGGACGATGATAACCTGGATCTGGGCGAGGTGGAGCTGGTGGAACCCGGGCTGGGCGTCGGCGGGGAGCGGGACGGACTGCTATGCGGGGAGACGGGCGGTGGCGGCGGCAGCGCTCTGGGGCCCGGCGGCGGCGGCGGCGGCGGTGGCGGCGGCGGGCCGGGGCACGAGCAGGAGGAGGATTACCGCTACGAGGTGCTCACGGCCGAGCAGATTCTGCAACACATGGTGGAATGTATCCGGGAGGTCAACGAGGTCATCCAGGTGAGGGTGGCCGCCGCGCCAGCCTGACTGGGCCCGACGTGGGAGCGGATTCGGGCGGCCCGCGCGGCCCCGAGGGGCAGGCCTGGGCCTGGTGCGCAGCCCAGCCCGGAGACTCCCGGCCCTGTCTTCTCTCTGCCTCTGCTGGAGATCGAGGGTGTCGAAAGCAGACGTTTGCCGGTTTGCCGGGTGTGGGGAGGTGCGCCGGGGGCGGTGCTTCCCAGGTCCTGCTATGGCGGAGGCCTCCGGCAGCCTAAGCCTTCTCCTGCGGGCAATTTCTGCGAGTCCCTGGGCTGGGTGTCCTTCCTCTGGCCCGAGGAGCGCCTGCAGGGGCGGGGCGGAAGAGGTAGGGTGGATGGGGAAGAGGAGTCAGGAAGAATTGGGCCCCTACGAGGGTTACCCTGGCCCTCAGTCTGTCTTGAGCACTTTTGGAAGGGATTAGGTAGGGTAGGCCTAAGAGCAGCTTGGTGTACGGTTGCCCCAAGTGGGCACCAGTTAATAAAGAAATGGATCTCCTTGGCAGTCTTAAGTGCCTACTTAAAGGTGGGGGAAGGGAACTAGTTCTCGGAAGAGGTGCTGATGGGTCTTCTTTTCCAGTGGTGAGGATTTTGCTTGCATCTTTTTACGTCTTTGCTGTTTGGGACCTAACTGCTACTTTTTCCAGTCGTAGCATATGATTTGCTTGAAGCTGTTGGAATAGTTACTGCAGATTGCAGCTAAAACAACAACAAAATGCAGTGTTGTCTAATATTGGACAAGACTCTATTGTGAGTTAGAAAGCAGAGGCTTTCTGCTTCTGAACTCCTTTCTCTGATAATTTCTATTTAGTGGCCAGTAAGTTAGGCTTGGTTTAAGTTGATAAGCATATCTCATTTAACCTGTGAGTCAGATTGTACATTTTTCAGCTTTAGGAAATCAAACGTTTCCATTTGTTTGGGGAAAAAAAATTAGTTGTCCTGAAGGGCCAGGGATATAGTTAAGAATAAAAACGAAGTCTTGATTCAGTGCAACTTTTAGAAAACGCTAGTTACGTGGAAGGAAACATAGGAGCAGCAAGTTACTATTGCCTTCTTGCGTGTCAGTCTTTTTTTCCCCTTTAACATGGTTGGCTAAATATTCACTGACAAATCAGAAGTCTGTCACTGCCTACTCGTTGACTCTCCATTATTAACAGATTTTTATAGTATTGCCTAAAAAGCAACGGTTTTGAAAATGGAACCATTTAAGCACTATTTGAAGACAGTGTTTTGCATAATAGAAAAATCTGATATCTAGTGTTAATACTAAACAGTGGAAGTCTCAAACTTTAATAGAGAGAACACAGTCTAAGAAGGAAATTGAAGATTATAGAAGTATGATAGGTTTTAAAGCTTTTTCTGATCCTAAAAATATAACAGTTGAGTTCTTAGGCCACTAAATTGAGAAATTTTCTTTTTTTAAAGGGAACTTTATTAAAGAATTTGCAGTAAAACTTTTAATCTACAGCTACATAAAATCTGATGTCCTCAAACTTATTATCTACCTTACTGGAATTTTAATTAGCTTTTTAAAAAATCATGAATATTTATTATTTAACTTTTTGATTGTTTTCTTATGGTTAAATCTCATCCAGCTTTCTCAGCTCTTAGGTGTGTCTTAATCACTGAAGCCAAAAACAAGTTCTTTATGTCACTTCTGGAATAGAAATGTAGCTAATGCATATGACGTCATTCTTTATCAGTTTAGGTGAGAAAGATTAAATGCTGATGAAATGAACTAATAAGACCTACAAAAAACTAGGGATTTTTTTTAGGTGTCCTACTTTTACCTTGTTTCCATGATTTTTTAAAAAACTTTTTTCTAGTCTACTTCATTGTAAGGGTGTTCATGTAAGTATCTATACTTTGTTAAAAATTCATGTTTAGAAATAGGAGTAAAATCAAAAGGTAGGATGTATCTCAGACCATCTTTTCTCTAAATGGTGTACTTGTTAGGCCTAAACTAGGCTTTGGTTATGTTACAGGTTATTTATGTTAATAGAATTAGACTTAAAAAGTTACACAGCTAATACATGCACATTGTAAGAAAAATCTGATTAGGCAATTAAAAAAAAAAAGTCTTTCACCCAGAGAGAGAGAGAGAGATACACCAAAATATGAACTTTGGTTATCTTTCCAGACCTCTGGATAGCCAAATATTAATAACAATGGAAACATACCGTATGTTCTATTTATGCTTTCAGTAGGACAAAAGCAGGTTACAAAAACGGAGGGATTCTCTGAACAACTCTGTCCTGTCAATAAGTAACTATTTTTTAAGAGCTTATGTGATTACGGATCTAAACTGAGTTATTTAATCAGTCTTTTTATTTTCTTGTTTCTGACTTTTATATACATTATGAAAATATCCTTACGGGTCAATCCTTGTTTTCTTTCTTGGGATAATTTGAATCGTTGAGTCAAAGAATTTGTTCATTTTCAAGGCATTTGGTACATATTACCACGTTGCTTTCAGAAAGATCATACAAGTTTTCCCCACCACTTGGTATTTGATTGGCATAAGATGGTCAGTTAAAAATGTGCTCATTGAACTTTATCATGTTTATTGGGCTTGGTATTTCTTTTGTAAATTGCCCTTTGCTTTTTGCTTGTTTTTTCCCTTTTTTGGGATGTTTATAAGACCTCTTTATATTAATAGAGGTTTTAAATGTCATCTAGGTTTTTAATGTTGGTTTAATATAACAACAGGTTTTTATCAAGTTAAAAAACATTAAGTTTTGCTTAGTTTAGAGGAGCAAGCTTAGTGGTAATGCTAAACCTTTTAAATTCCCTGCTCCCCAATGCTAATTTTCAGTATGAAATCAGATGTTATTAGCGAATTTGATAATATATTTACAGGAGAAAAAGTTTGAACTGTAAAAAGGTCACCAAGTTAATTTACTCTTTCTTTGGGAATTTGATTACTTTTTCTGGGAGAGCAATTCTGGGAAACAACAGATAAATGCTGTTATTTGCAGATATCTGCAGGTTAGCTCTCATTGTCAAATAAGTCAACACTATTTTTCTTCTAGAAAACTCTTGGTTTTCTGGCTTCCTGGTTAGTTTAATTTGGTCTCTAATTTAAATTCTTTGTGGCTACCTAGCTTACCTTTTGAGCTTTTGTTTTTTTTTTTTTGAGATGGGGTTTCTCTCTGTTTTCTGGACTAGTGTGCAGTGGTGTCATCATAGGCTCACTGCAACTTCAAACTCCTGGGCTTAAGTTATCCCCTCCTCTTGCCCAAGCCTCCCCAGTAGCTGGGATTATAGGCACACACTGCCACGCCCAGCTTGTTTTTCTGTTTTTTTGTAGAGGCATGGTCTCGCTATGTTGCTTGGGCTGATCTCAAACTCCTGGCCTCAATCTGTCCTCCTACCTCGGCCTCCCAAAATGCTAGGATTGCAGGAGTGAGCCACAGCACCAGGCCCCCTTTTGAGCTTTTAAGAAAAATCAGGGATTTCCTTTAACTTAACTAGTATTGCTAATATTAAAAAGTGGTTTTCTAATGTAGCTGCCTAAATAGGTAATGTATTTAACTACATAATTCTGAGGGATGTTTAAATTTGCCATTTTGTATTTCTACAGTAGTGTTCAACAAATGTTGATTATGCTTTCTGTGTATGGCAGGCACTGTGTTAAGTAGAGGATGTGGTTCTTGCTGAAGGAGCATATAGAGGTAGGGAACATAGAGGACCTTGGACTCACTGTGTGAGATTTTTACTCACTAATTCAGTCTGAAATGGAGCCTGAGCATCTGTGTGTTTTAGCCATTTTCAGCGATAGTTCTGAGCCACTGGAATAGTGATAGTTTGTCCACAGTCACATTTTGACTTAGGCAGAGCTAGTAGAGTGAGAAGAGCAGCAGCTTTTTGGAATACAGGTTGAGTATCTCTAATCCAAAATGCTCCAAAATCCGGAATTTTTTGAGCCCTGACATGACATTTGGGTTTTCAGATTAGGGGTGCTGAACTGCTAAATTTAATGCAAATATTCCAGATCTGAAACACTTCAGGTCCCAAGCATTTTAGATAAGGGATACTCAGTCTGTACCGAATTTAGAGTTACGTTCTGGATAACAGGGACCTGGGACTGTTGGATGTGATTGCTCAGAGAGGAGGTATAAAGAGAAATGTATGGGTGTCTTACTTTTCTTAGATTTATTATGCTAAATAACCCATTTTAAAGAAAACAGAAATATGTAAGCCTTACTGAAGAAATTGGCTGTTGATTTGAAATCTTTAATTTTATTTCATCTATTTAATTTAAAGATTTAATTAAAGAACCTCTAAAGTGATGTTACAAGCATAAATTAAGGGAGGCAGTGTATTCCAGCATATTGTGTCCTGGCTGGGGAATCAGTTCTAGCCCTGGTTTTCCTCTAAGTGGCAAGATAATTAACATCTCAGAACCTTCAGTGTTTGTTTTGCTTTTAATTTGGGAGTGAAAATGGGAGTTGAACTACTAGACTTGGTCTTTTTTTTTTGCATTATGTTTCATTTGTTTAACATCCTTTTAAAAACCTCAGTTAATTGGATGTGTTCATTTTTTCCGAGGAATTGAATTCAGGTGTGCATATCAAGATCAACTTATATTGATTAACTTAATTGAGAAAGGAGGAAGAGGGAGGATATGTGTGTGTTTTGAAGCTATTGAAGTGTTTGGTACGGTTTAGATTTACTTCTCTTGAACTTTTATCTTTTCCCAGGTGATCTCCTTAAGTGTAAATTTTAAATTATATTAAGACTTGTTGAATTTCTTATGGCAATAGTCCTATGAATCAAACTCTGGGGGTGGGGTCCAGCAGTCTGTTTTAACAAGCCTTCCAAGTGATGGTGACACAAGCTAAAGTTTGCAAACTACTGATCTAGTTGAAATTTAACAGCAGTGTTTTTCTCCATGTGTTGCGTCTGTTGATAAATTACTACCGAGGTAGATTAATGAGGGAAGGTAAATTTAAGAAACTAACAAAAAGAAAATTTCCAGAACTTGGACAACACTTACTAAGCTAAGTGTAGGGTTGGAAGGGATTTGTCATCTTTGCTGCTATCCTTCAGGTAAAGTGGCTTTTACTTAGTTATTTCAAATGTGCAAATCAAACTTGTGAAATCTGACATTCTAGGTTGGAGCATTTGTTTTTCCTTCCACTCCTTCCAGATTTTTGTTCTTTAACACAAAAAGTTGTTTTGTATTAATACACTGGAAGGGATATAAAGTCTTGGATCTGTAAATGCATCTGTTCAGTAAGGTGTTCAAGGGCATATGAGAAGATTTCTTAAGGAGTTTATGATCTCTTTGAATTAAAACACTCACCTAGCACTCTGGGAGGCCGAAGAGGGTGGATCATTTGAGCTCAGGAGTTTGAGACCAGCCTGAGCAAGAGCAAGACCCTGTCTCTACTGAAAAAAAAAAAAAAAAAAAAAAAAAAAAAACCAGAAAGAAATTAGCTGGACAACTGAAAATATATATAGAAAAAATTAGCTGGGCATGGTGGTGCATGCTTGTAGTCCCAGCTGAGGTAGTAGGATTGCTTGAGCCCAAGAGTTTGAGGTTGCTGTGAGCTAGGCTGATGCCAGGGCACTCTAGCCTAGGCAACAGAGTGAGACTCTGTCTCAAAAAACAAAACCAAAACAAAAAAAAACAAAGCTATTGGGTCAGTAAGTGGTTTAACCAAGCATTAAAGTGGATAGTAATAGATATTTGTGGCTGTTGTCTGGAAGATGGATAGGATTGGATGAATAGAAAAGAGGGATAGAAAGCCATCCTAAGAAATTGAACTCGAGGTGAGAATGAGGATGGTAATGGTAAGGTCAGTTAAAGTAGAACAGAGTTTATAAATGGTGGATAATAATGTTGTAGAACCTGGGAGATTTGAAGAAAGGCAGGCAGAAGTCATCAGATTATATTCTTTTCTTTTGGGTTTGTCCTGTGTTAGCTGTATGTATTAGTTATCTTTTGACTTATGTTACCCCAAAACTTAGTGGCTTCAAAACAACAAGCATACGTCTCACAGTTTCTGAGTCATGATTCTGGGTGCAGCTTAGCTGGGTGCCTCTGGCTCAGGGTCTCCTAAAAGGCTACAACCAAGATGTCAGGTGGGTTGCAGTTCTCAAGGCTTGACTGGAGGAGGATCTCCTTTCAAGCTCACTTGTGACTGGGCAGGCCTCAGATTTTCACTGGCTCGTTTTCTGCCAGAGACCTCAGTTCCTTGCCATGTGTGCCTCTCCATAGGTGATTTACAACACAGTAGCTTGTTTTCTCCAGAGGGAGGATTCTGAGAAAGAAGTCCTCCAAGATAGAAGCCACAGTCTTCTTATAACTTTATCTCAGAAGTAACATCCCATCACTTTGCCATATTCTGTTTGTTATACGTGAGTAAATCCAGCCTACACTCAAGAGGAGGGGATTACATAAGGGTGTGAAGACCAGGATGTGGGGATCAGTGGGGGCTATCTTAGAGGCCACCTATTTCTCCTTTTTTCTCTCTGTCAAGAGGTTATGACTATCGATAATGCTTATGTATCCAGTCAGTTTATATCCTAATGGGAGGGCATAGTACTTTGCATTTTTTGTTTTGGATTAGCCATAAATTATTTACTTTTGTCTTTGTAAAGCATTATTATACCTGTAAATGATAAGCATTACTAATTACCTTTCAATAGCTACAGTTAAAATAATAGCTTGTAATCTCTTAGAATCGGCAGGAATTTGAGATTCTCCAGTTCACTGATTTTTTTTTTTTTTAAAGCCTAGCTACATAATGGAAGCACCTGAGGATTTTTTTTTTATTACACTCGTTTTAGATAATTATATGTATTAATAGATTCACATGCAGTTGCAAGAAATAATGCAGCAATCCCACATAACCTTTACTGATTTTTCTACAATGGTAACATCTTATAAAACATTATCTTGCAAAGAACATCTTCCACAGTATCACAGCCAGGATGTTGACATCAATGTTTTTAGAAACACAGGTACCCAGGCCCCACCCCAGACCAAGTAAGTGGGACTTTGGGGGTTTGGGCTAGGCATTGACATTATACAAAAGTCTTCCCTGGATTATTTTAATACACAGCCAGGGTTGAGAGCCCCTGCTCTTGTCCAGTGTCTTGCAAGAAATCCTTTCTGCAAAATTCCTGTCTCTGCTTAACTACAAGTAAATGATGGTGAGCTATTTTGTGTATTTTGTGATACAGTTCGTTCCAATGCTTGACTCTTGATTTTTTTTTTTTTCAAGATGGAAATAAAATCTACTTTCATGTTAACTTTCACTCATTGTTCGTAGGGTAGCCCCCTGGATAAAGTTTTTTGTTTTTTATGTAACTATCATTTTGGAAGCTTGAAGGAAAAACTTTTTTTAAGCGAAGTCAATCTATCCCTTCCTTTCTTCAGTTATTCCTTTTATGATAATGCGTGTTACCTACTTCTCTATTTTCCAGCTGGCCAGTTTTTATTGTATTAATAAGCGTAGTATCATAGGCCATAACTTTGCTAAGTCCTTGAGAGCATATATACAGCTCATCCTTTGATATTGACTTTTTTAAATAGCTAAATGTAACTTTTTAAATAGCTTAATCATTCCCATTAAATTATAGGATAAATAGAAGAATGAGAATTTATTTAGGCTGACATTTGATAATCATTACTTATTGGACAAGAGAATGAACAGGCTTCTTTTAACCTTACATGACTAGATTCTTTGGGGCCCATGAAGAAAGTAGTAGCAGTCGTTACATTATTTTCAATGTTTTAAAAAGCCTAATTTTGTTTTTTTTTAAACTGCCAGGCCACTTTATTATAGAGTCAGTACATTTCTACAATCATATGATTAAAATTTCATCCTAGGGCCGGGCGCGGTGGCTCACGCCTGTAATCCTAGCACTCTGGGAGGCCGAGACGAGTGGATCGCTTGAAGTCAGGAGTTCGAGACCAGCCTGAGCAAGAGCGAGACCCCGTCTCTACCAAAAATAGAAAGAAATGATTTGGACAGCTAAAAATCTATATAGAAAAAATTAGCCGGGCATGGTGGCGCATGCCTGTAGTCCCAGCTACTCGGGAGGCTGAGGCAGTAGGATCGCTTAAGCCCAGGAGTTTGAGGTTGCTGTGAGGTAGGCTGACGCCACGGCACTCACTCTAGCCCGGGCAACAGAGTGAGACTCTGTCTCAAAAAAAAAAAAAAAATTTTTTTCATCCTAAATTTTTGCTTTTTTTCTAAATTTTAATTCACCTAGTGGTGGGTGATCATCTGGCTTGATCTTGAGTATAGTAGTTCCCCCCATATCTGCAGTGTCACTTTCTGAGGTTTTGCTTAGCTGAGATTAGCTGTGGTCTGAAAATATTAAATGGAAAATTCCAGAAATAAAAGATTTACAAGTTTTAAATTGCATGCCATTCTGAGCAGCATGATGAAATCTTTCACTTTCCTGCCTGGGAATCATTCCTTCGTCCAGCATATCCAAGCTGTATAAGCTACCCACCAACTACCCACTTTTGTTAGTCATTTAGCTGTCTTAGTTCTCAGATTGAAGAAACATAGTAGCACATAGAGTTTGGTACTGTCTGAGGTTGCAGGCATCCCCTGGGGTCTTGGAACATATCCCCTGAGGATAAGGGGGAGACTACTGTAATGTCTGATTTGATTTATCTTGTTGTATAGTAGGTGCCCAATTAGTATTAGAGTTAAGTTGATTGGATAGTATGATATCTCTGGAAGGCAGCTTAAAAAGTTCTGATTGAGCTAGCATCTGCTCTGGCAATTCAACTTTTCAGAGTCCTGCTTTTTTTAATTTTTAGAAATGAGAATTCTATTATTAAGGCCAAAAGGTTATGAGGTTTTAAAGGAGAAAGGCCAAATACTGTTCTGGGAGAGAGAGCCCCATATAATTTTTTTTTTTTTCTCTTATAAGCATTGTTCAGTAGTATTTTTCTTTGCTTTTTTTCTATTAATATGTTCCATTTAAAAGAAGTATCAGAAGTGACCTGACAATACATTTTGGCAAAAAGCATACCAGATAATGAAGTATTAGGTTACATTTCCTTATTACTGAGACATTTATTTCGACGATGCTAAGAATAGCTACAATCCTAGACACTTCTCCCAAGACTTGCTTTGGCATCTCCTTTGAAACTGTCATACTTCTAACTCAAATATTAACTGACTCCAGTTACTTGGTAATATGTCCTCTCTCTTAATCACAATTGTACAATTTTTTAGAGATTAAGTATAGAGACTTGGGAAGTATTTTCTGATTCTTAGCAAGTATTTATTGGTAAAAGCCTCTTATGTGGACATTTATCTTAGAATTTGTGACATTTTAGAAATTTCTCTGAAAATCATTTGAAACCCAAATATAATACCTCTCTCCTTGGGGCTCTTTTTCCTTTGATTGATTTCTCCTTTAACCATTCTTGGAATTTAAGAGGCACTCTCGATTCTTTCTTTTTCCACATCTAGTTAGGCCTGGTCAAGTTACCTCTGAAATTTGTTTCATGTTATTGCTAGCCTTTTTACTAACTAATCCTAGTCTAGGATCTCTTTTTATTTTACCTCCTTGTCTCTAGGCTTCTAATCTGTCATACCAAACAGAAATAGTCATTCTCCTGCTAAAAAGAAATTTCCTATCACAAGTCTAGTCCAGACTCCTTACTGTGGCATTCATGGCTTCCCTGTCTTAATGTCAGCTAATTTTTTTTGGTCTTCTGCTATTCCTCATCCCTTACCGTCTCCAGTTGCACTACTTGTAATTTCTTAATGTATAACACATTTGTGTTTTCCATACTTTTGTTCCTACTGGTCCCTTTTCTTATGCTACCCTTGCTCTTAACTGCCTGATGTATTCCTATTCAGAACCTGCTCAAATATTTCCTCATTTCTTACCAGGTCCTTTTCATCTGCCTTTTCAATGCTTATCTATGTTTGCATAGTACTTGATATGGGTATTTGGTGTAGCCTACAAGAGGTAGCTGGCTAGATAGATATCTATCTATCAAGGTAGCTAGATATGATAGTTTTGAGGGTGAGAGCTGAAACTCCATGTTTGTGTCCATAGAATACAGCATACTAACAGAGTCTCTGACGCTAGAACCTCAGTAAATACTTGTTGGAGTTTGCCCTTGTCTGGTAAATGCTGCCTTGGTTTCCTTATCTGTGAACCAGAGGGATCCAGACAAGATTTTCTTCTGGCACTGAGAAATTATTTTGTGGTTTCTAGATAACACCAAATTGATAGTGTAAGAAGATGGCAAGAAAGAATGTTTAAATTCTAGGAGGATGAGCTTTTTAAGGTCCCTGAATATATAGCAGCCCTTTTGGATAAAACCGTTATTTGCATGTAGTTTTCCTGGCACTTTATGTGAACTGACACGGTGATGTTAAAAACAATGGAATCACTTTAATACAGTAGGTTGTTTTTTTTTTTTTAATTTTTTTGAGGCAGAGTCCCACTCTGTCACCCTGGCTAGAGTGCCGTGGCGTCAGCCTAGCTCACAGCAATCCTTCTGCCTCAGCCTCCCAAGTAGCTGGGACTACAGGCATGCGCCACCATGCCCGGCTAATTTTTTCTGTATATTTTTGGTTGTCCAGCTAATTTCTTTCTATTTTTTAGTAGAGACGGGGGTCTTGCTCTTGCTTAGGCTGGCCTCCCAGAGTGCTAGGATTATAGGCGTGAGCCACTGCGCCCAGCCTAGTAGTTCTTAAAGTATGGTCCATAAGAGCAAAACATTTGATAATAATGCTGAGACATTATTTGCCTTTTAAAATGTGCTGACATTTATACTGATGGTGCAGAGCAATGGGTAGGTAAAACCACAGGCACCTTAGCACAAATCAAATCAGTGTCACCGAGCTATACTAGTGGTCATTGTATTCTTCACTGCTGTTCACTCATAGTAAAAAATATTAGTTTCACTTACTGTCCTAAATGAAGCAGTAAAAATTATTAGTTTTATTATATCTTATCCATTAAGTACACATCTTAATTGCTTGTGTGACAAAATGTAAGGTATGCATAAAGCCCTTTTTGCGTACTGAAGTATGGTGGTTATGTAAAAAAAACATTTTTGTGTATTTTTGACTTGTGAGCTAAATGTTCTTGGAACACCATTTTTACTTGAATGAGTGACAAACTACGGTTGTTTAGACATATAGACAAACATACAGTATTTCTTCAAATGAATGAAGTACACCTGCCATTGCAAGGAAAATGACTGGCAGTATTTTGTTTGGTTTTTTTAAAACAGGGTCTCGCTCTGTCACCTGGGCTACAGTGCAGTGGCATCATCATAGCTCACTGCTCCTGGGCTCAAGTGATCCTCCTGCCTCAGCCTTCCTAGTAACTGGGACTATAGGCACATGCCGCCATACCTGGCTGATTTTTCTATTAATATTTTTTGTAGAGATGGGATCTCATGCTGTTGCTCAGGCTTATTTTGAACTCCTAGCCTTAAGCAATACTCCCAGCCTCCTAAAGTTTATAGGCGTGAGATTGTATTACAGGTGTGAGCCACCATACCCAGCTACGCTGGCAATATTTGTTGCCAATGACAAAATTTGAGTTTTCAAGTGAAAATTAGAATTTTGGAAACTTTATCTGCCATTGTGAGACTGACAGTTTCCTAGTACTTAAAAACTTTTCTGATGAAATACTGTATAGTGAAATGTATCATTTGGAAGATCTGCATAACATCATGGACCAATTATTTCCAAATGACCAATGCATGATGTTTTACTGTCACGCATTGGTAAAAGATCTGTGTAAAGTAGAAGATAAACCATTGGGTTTTCATATAACAAGAATATGAAAAGTCCTTTGATATGGTTTCAGATTCCATGTTGCACCTAACCTTTAAGAAACTACCACTTTTTGAGTTTTGGTATAGTGTCAAAGAATATCCACAATTATCTGAAAAAGCTATGAAAGTACTCCTCCCTTTTTCAACTGTATAACTTTGTAAGGCTACATTTTCCTTATATTCTTCAAACAAAACAACATATCCAGGGGATTGAATGCAGAGTCAAATATGAGAATCCAGCTTTTTTCTATTAAGCCAGATTTTGAAGACTTACAAACATGTAAAAATAGTGTATTTTTCTCACTTTTTGTTTTAGAACATATAATTATTTTTCATAAACATTTTATTTGTAATAACATAATGGGACTTATTTTCAGTGAATTAAATATTTTAAAAACTTCTCAGTTTTAGTATCAATCATGATAAAGATTGGTAGTTGTAACTCACATAAACAAAACTCTTTGGCATCCTCAGTATTTTTTTAAAATGAAAAGGGTTTCTGAGACCAAACAGGTTGAGAACTGATGCTCTTGTATTCTGAAATAATTCTTTTTTTTTTTAATTTCAGAATATTATGGAGGTATAAACACTTTGGCCAAATAAATCTGAAATAAATCTTAATCATTAGGAAACATGATGTAGGCTTACAAACAGGAGCTAGGGCTGCATGAGCTTAGTATAAATTATCAGTGGGTTATAAATTAAAAATTAAGAAGAGGTGTGTACTGATCAGAAACATTCATATGTAAGTTATATTAGATACTGTGGAGGGTATTAATTAACAAATATTAGACCCTGTACTTAAGAAATAAAATCTAGAAACTGTGACTCTTAAGATGTGACTATTTACCCATGGAAGAACTTTAAAATAAAATGTGACTAGTTGGGGAAAGGTGGTTGGGAAGGGGATGAGATGCTTTTGGTTGTTGTTATTTTTTTTTTAATTTTTAATTTAAATCAGGCAACACCTCATTCTATGCTATAGCATGCGGTGTTCCCTGTTGTTATTTTAAATGAGTGCTTTTGAGATTTTTTAACTTTGTTCTTGAAAGACTGATTAAAAAAATATGTCTAGTCATGGTTTTCTTTGTGTTTATCCTCTCGGGTCTTCAAATCCTTTTGACTTTCTGGGTGTGATGTCTTTTTATCAGTTTTGGAATTTCTAGTTCTGTCTCATTATCTTCTTTCCTTCTGATACTCTGGTTACACATATTTTAGAGCTTTTTGTTATGTTCCATATGTGTCTGGTGCTCTTTTATGTATCTCCCATCCTGTATTCCTGTTTTCTCTGTCTTCAGTTTGGATAATTTCTATTGACTTACTTTCCACATTTCTAAATCTGTCTTTTCTTGTGTGTATCTGCTACTAAGCACATCTTAATTAATTTTTAATTTCAGATATTGTATTTTCCAATTCTATAATTTCCATTTGATTCTTTTTTATAGATTATAATTTTCTGGTGATCTTTTCATGTATTTTCCACCTTTTGCTTGATTTTCTCCAGCATATTAATCATTTAGTTAATCTTTTTTTTTTGTTTTTGAGACAGAGTCTCGCTCTGTTGCCCAGGCTAGAGTGCCGTGGCATCGGCCTAGTTCACAGCAACCTCAAACTCCTGGGCTCAAGTGATCCTCCTGCCTCAGCCTCCTATTTAGTTAGTCTTGAAGTTATGTCAGCAGACTACATTGTCTGAATCATCTGAGAGTTTCCTCATATTATCTTTTCTCTCTCTCTCTCTTGGATTTTGGTCATGTGTTCCTGTCATTTGACAGACTTTTGATTGCATGGGTATATTATGTATAAAACATGTTAGAGATTCTAGAGGATGGTAGATTCCTTCATAGAGGGTTTTTATTCTTCCTTATGCTTGACTGTTAGAGCCCTAAATCCAATAAGAATGAGTTGTAGACCTGTTCAATCTCTTTGTGATCTGATCCTGGTCTTTTAGAGTCTTCAGCTAACAACTTGCTGTATTCTCAGCAGTCCCTCCCCAGGGGTTCCATTCTTTAATCATTGTCTCCCTAGAGCACTAGAAAGTATTAGTCTGTTTCAGAGGCTTTACCTTTAGATTTTTAGTCTCTGGCCTTGTGCAATATCAGCTCAGCAAATATCCTGAGGAGAAGATGGACCTTTCCTTGAGATACCCACTCAAGTCTCAGTAAATAAGTTCACCTGGTTGATCTGTGTGTTATTATGGTTTTCTATTGCTAAAGTAATAAGTTACCACAAATTTAGTGGCTTAAAACAACACAAATTCATTATCTTAGAGTCAGAAGTCTGAAATGGATCTCACTGGGTTAAAATCAAGGTGTGGGCATCCTGTGTTCCTTCTGGAGGCTCTAGGGGAGAATCCATTTCCTTGCCTTTTTCACTTCTAGATGCCACCTGCATTCCTTCGCTTGTGGTTCTTTCCTCCATCTTTAAAGCCAGCAACATAGCATCTTGAAATCTCTCTGACTCTGACCTCCACCTTTGCTGCCTCCTTCTACTTTAAAGGACTGACATGGATAAATAGAAAATAATCTCTTCATTACAAGGTTAGCTGATTATCAACCTTCATTCCATCTGTGACATTGATACTCCCTAGCCATGTAACGTAACATATTTATAGATTCTAAGTATTAGGATGTGATCATCTTGGGGAGAGGGCACCTACCGCACTCTGTCTCCCAGCAACGCCCCTCTGGTAGATTATCAAGCTGCTTGCTCCCAGAACTGGCAAATAAATACCTCCAGGGTAAAGGCCACTACAGGTGCTCCTTCAGTTCTTCTTACCCCAGCAGTTCTCTGTTGCCTTCAAACAGATGATTTCTGGGCATTATCTGGCTTTTTTAGCTCTTGGTGGAAATGCTGGTTTTGCCTCTTAGCTACTTTATCCTACTGGGAAGGGGAACAATAAATATTTTTAAAATAAATTAATACCCTTAGTCTATGGGATGTATCTTAGGGTTTTGGAGGTATGCATTCCATGGGAACAGGCAACCACTTTGTAGACTGTGGAATGTACTTTTGAACTTGGATTATAGCTAAAAAATATGGTGCTTTTTTTTTTTTTTTTTTTTTTTAAAGAGATGAGGTGTTGCCATATCTCCCGGGCTGGTCATAAACTCATGGCCTCAAGCAATCTTCCTGTCTAAGCCTCCTGAGTAGAGGCAACTACAGGTACAAGCCACTGTGCCTGGCTAATTTTTTTCTGTTTTTTATAGTTGAGGTCTTGCTGTGTTACCCAGGCTGGTCTCAAACTCCTGGCCTCAAGTAATCCTCCTGCCTCAGCCTCCCAAGTAGCTGGGACCACAGGCATTAGCCACTGTGCCTGGCTGGAAGTATGCCCTGGTAAAGATTGAAGTAAGAATTCTGTCTGGGAATCAGGAAAATAACAGAATGGAGGGGGAAATGATCATTTTTTCTCAATTTTATATAAGCAGGGACACACAGATGAAAGTGGTAATGATAGCTTGTGTTTATGGGATGTATTATCACAAATAGATGTTTTCATGTGTATTGATTTTTTACAAAATCCCAGGGTAATAGTTAGCATTATCTGTATTATACAAATGAGTAGATTGAAGTCAGAGAAGCTGAGAAATGGGTTTCACAAAGAAGCTCAACTTTTCTCTGTTGTAAGCTGATGGAGGTAATTGAAACCAGGTCTCTTTGACTTTAAAGTACAAGTTCTCTCTGCTCTACTAGACTTTTTTCACATTTTAGTTAGACTTTGTGACTATGCCAAATTCTTGTACTTAAGTTTTCTTTGTATTTGTATATTGAAAACTTGATAATACTAAAATGATCTTTCATTGTAGCTAATTGACTGATTTTAGCTGAGTCATTTTATTACTTATCTATTGCTGTGTAAGAATTACCCCAAAATGAGTGGCTTAAAACAACAAACATTTATTATCTCATAGTTTCGAGTGGGTTAGTTGGGTGATTCTGGCTCACGGTCTCTGATGAGGTCATAGTCATCCTGTCAGCTGGGGCTACGTTTATCTGAAGGCTTGACTTGGGCTGAAGCAATTGCTGCTTTTAACGTGATTCACACTCTGGGTATTGGTAGGAGGCCACGGTTCTCTCATCATATGGGCCTCTTCATAGGGTTATGTGAGTGTCCTCTGTAAATGACAGCTGGCTTTCTCTAGAGTATGTCATGGAAGAGAGCAAGACAGATGCTTATGACCTAGGCTTGGAAGTCATAACTTTGTCTTGGATACACAGGTCAGCTCTATTCACTGTGGGAAAGGACTACACTATATACCAGGAGGCAGGGATCATTTGGGGCCATCTTGGAGGCTGGCTACCACAGGTATTGTGTAGAAAGGAAGGATAAGATACAGAGGGATATGGCTTTAAGGTTAGATTTTAGTTGCAGGATTATGATATTAAAAAAAATTGAGTATACTTAATAAGTAGTAGAAAGTAAACTTGAAAGCCTTCTAAACTGAGTGTAGGTCAGCCCTCTTTTGCAAAATAAAGTAGGTTTATCAAAATCAATATTAAAAAGCTTCTATATGTGGTACAAATGTTTGTAAAGCTCTTAAGTATATAACAATCACTGTTTAATTCACAGTTCATACAATTTCATAAAATCTTTTTTTTTTTTCTTTTTAAGATACAGGGCTTTGCTGTATTACCCAGGCTGGAGTGCAGTGGCATGATCACAGCTCACTGTAACCTTGAACTCCTGGGCTCAAATGATCCTCCCATCTCAGCCTCGAGTATCTCTGGGAGTACAAGTGTGAGCCACCAGCCTCATAAAACTCCTGCAATCTAGGACTAGAGTCTCATCCCATCTATATTACTGTGTGACCTCAGGCTAAATCAATCTCTAGGATGAATCTGCTCTTGCAGAGGTTTGGACTTGATGTTTTCCAGTTGTAAAATTCAGGTACTGACAAAGGATAATGAGTGTGACTGCTTCAAGATAGGAAGTTAAGAGACCAAAGCTTCCTTTCTGTCTTATCAAATGTCACTGTCTATCTTGATCTTGGTCCTCTTGCATTTTACTATCCTTGGAACAGCCATACATCTTCCCAGCACCATGTTTTGCCAGATCTGTTCTCAACCTTTACATTCCTATTCTTCCCTCAGTATGTGTGGTTGGCAGGAGGTATACAAAGATAAGCGGAGAATATTCCCTTTCTTTCTAGGGTTCATAGTTTAGGAAGGGTAGACTGACCTGTAAATAACTACTTGACAGTAAAGGCGATAACTCAGAACTTACCATGCCTCCCTTTATCCATGTGTAGACTGATCTCTTCCTGTTTCTGGATTTGCCCTAGCCTGGCTTCCACAGTTGAGAATTTCAGTGTACTGCAGTTATCCTGAAATTCCTCACCCTACCAGTTTGTCTTTTGAAATGTTATTTTCACAAGATATTAACCCTGGTGTGTGGTTCACTTTTGTTGTATGTTGACTCCTCTTTGCGTCTGGATTAAGGAAAGTCTTGCCTTCCAAAGCGATCAGTTAGTTTTTAGGAAAAAAGTAAAATATTGTCCTTTGTGTATAAGTGGAGTCTGTTAGAAGCTACTGGAAACTATTAGAAGGCTTCCTTTGGAAGACATCGGAAAAAAACATGAAAAGGGTGATATTTTTGGAAAATGGGGCCTTTGCAGCCTGTGAGTATAGTATGTAGAGTCACCACAGATTTTTCAGGTAATGGTGAAATGTCTCCTTTTCTTACAGGTTAGTTGTCTCACTCAGTTTATGACAGTGTCAGAAATGTTCATATTTGGTCTAAATCTATGGCCCAAGGAGGTATATCAAATCTTTACCATTCATGATAAATAGAGGTGGGAGTGTGTGTGGGGAGGAATAGGAAATGGTACTACTTCATGATCATTCCTGGCATAGTGTAATAATGATATTCCCTGTGAAGATTTTCTCTATACCTTTGTAAGGTTTTTCCTTGCTTCAAATGGCTTCCCCCCCCCAATAAACTCATTCATACTTCAAGATCCACTTTAAACGTTGTTTCTTTGAATCCTTCCCTGTGAGTGGGTCTCAGAATTTTGTATACACTTTTATTTTTTAAAAGTTATATATTATTATTTATTCTCCCACTAGATAGACTCTGAAATCCTTAACAGTAGGACTAATGTATTGTTTTGGTATTCCCATTCACCTACACAGTGTCTGGAACATAGCTGATACACATTGAAAAGTCAAATATGAATGAATTTTCTTATTGATTTTATAATTGATAAAAATAAGTCCCATTAATATCCCCGTTTTTTTCTTTTCTGAATTGTTCCCATTTCTCTTCTGCTGACTTCTTGGAATTAACTCTTCTCATTTTCTAACATGCTGTTTTTGCTTTTAACCAGTTGCCTTATGGAGTTTTAGTTGTCACAACTATTCTGTGAAATGGATGATATTTTTATTGTTTTATGGGTAAGGAATTGAGGCTTAGAGGAGTTAGGTAACCTGCCCAAATTTTCATAGCTGGGGTTGAAACTCAGTATTTTATATCATTAAGTATTATTTATTTATTTTTTTCTGGGAGACAGAGTCTCGCTTTGTTGCCCGGGCTAGAGTAAGTGCCGTGGCATCAGCCTAGCTCACAGCAACCTCAAACTCCTGGGCTTAAGCAATCCTACTGCCTTAGCCTCCCAAGTAGCTGTGACTACAGACATGCGCCACCATGCCCAGCTAATTTTTTCTCTATATATTTTTAGTTGGCCAGATAATTTCTTTCTACTTTTAGTAGAGATGGGGGTCTTGCTCTTGCTCAGGCTGGTCTCGAACTCCTGACCTCGAGCGATCCACCTGCCTCGGCCTCCCAGAGTGCTAGGATTACAGGCGTGAGCCACTGCGCCTGGTCCCGTTAAGTATTTTATGTCATTAAATATACACAAATGTGTATGAATGTTATTGTCTGTGTGCTAGGTATTTTCTGCCTCTTCAGAACTACCTTACCTTTCTCCATTCTGCTCTATGCCCCAGAAGACTGACTCATGCAAACTGAATTGGGCTCTGACTTGTGACTTCTTTCTATGGCCTGTGAATCCAGGTAAATAATAAAGAATAGAATAGAGTCAGAAGTCTACTGCACACCGCATTTAAGACTTCACTGTTTAGGTATGTACCATCCTCAAGAAAATTTCAAGCCAAATTGCTATTATAACATGTACCATTTTCTAGTCTACTATAAGCATTTAAAAACAGAAAGTTTAATGTAAAATAATCCTGTTACAACAGGATGCATATATATTATGTGAAGTGTATTCATCATTTATGTGTGAAGTTACAAACTTAGACCAGTGATCCACAACGCCCAGCATTCTCCTTCGGACAGAAGCATCAAGAGATTCTGGGCCGGGGATGGTGGCTCATGCCTGTAATCCTAGCACTCTGGAAGGCCGAGGCAGGTGGATCGCTTGAGGTCAGGAGTTCGAGACCAGCCTGAGCAAGAATGAGACCCTGTCTCCACTAAAAAAAAATATAGAAAGAAATTAGCTGGACAACTAAAACTATATATATAAAAAATTAGCCGGGCGTGGTGGTGCATGCCTGTAGTCCCAGCTACTCGGGAGGCTGAGGCAGGAGGATCACTTGAGCCTGGGGGTTTGAGGTTGCTGTGAGCTAGGCTGACGCCACGGCACTCTAGCCCAGGCAACAGAGTGAGACTCTGTCTCAAAAAGAAGAAAGATTCTGGAAGAACAGCATTGTGATGTTGTGGATGTGCTAGATCAGCAGTCCCCAACCCTTTTGGCACCAGGGATTGGTTTCATGAAGAAAATTTTTCCACGAACCCAGGTTGGGGTAGGGGTGGGTTGTGGAGCTCAGGCGGTCATGGTGCAGTCCACCTGGGGGTTGGGGACTGCAGCACTAGATAACAGATGCTTGTTTTGAGGGGAGAGTAGTTGAGTTTATTTTACTCAATAGTGAGAAAATAGTTCTTTAGTGAAGTTCTCAGATGAGCTTATTACGGATACCATTCCACCTCAAATGTTAGAAAATGTGTTTACTTTTTAACCTGCTGTTCATCACTTCAGCTCTTATAAAGGGGGAAACTTACGGAGTGTGCCTCAGATTACTTATCATTTAATATGGGAATAATATTTCTTTAGAAAGAAAGTATGTACATAATTTTACTCATCAGTTTGTTACTGAATTTTTAAATGTAATGATTCCATTTCATTGGCCCTAAAAATTTTGTATTTTTTATAATCAGCTCATTGCATTAATATAGTTATAGCTGGGTCCTCCAGATATGTGATAATGCCTGAAGCTTGATATATAATGTTGCATTCTAAACGTACTGTAAAACCAAAGTGGTGGAAATAGGACTTTAAAGTTCACAAAAATATTCACCCTTTGGAATGAAAGTATGATTATACTTATAAATATTAAGCAATAGCTGCTGAAGTAAGCTTGCCTAATCTTTGATTCATACGAGAGTCAACATAATTTTGGATTCACATAAAGTCAGATTAACAAGATTGGAAGGGATCTTTAAAGGTTATCTTAGCCAACCACTTACTAAGTACTACCACCCTGTTGAGTAGTCCCTGAGCCTATTCTTAAACCTATTCTGTGACTGAACCTTCGCAGCCACTTCTAGAAGTGAGCACATTTCATACTTGAACAGCTCTGATTTAGAGTTCTTCCATATACTGATATTTCTTTCCCTGTAGCTTTTTACCTGAACCTACCCGGTTCTAACCCTTCATGATAGTCTTTCATAATTTTAAAGACTTATTTAACATATTGGAAACCTACCAATTTGTTAACCTATATCCAAAGTAACAGTTTTTTTTTTGAGCAGAATCCGTAAAGTAGGCTTCTGCTTTACCTCTTACGGATTGTTGATTATTCTGCACTTGTATGTTGGATTGAGACCTGTGCATGTCTGCTTAGGCAAAGTTGTATAAAGTAGAATACTACAGCAGCACATGTACAACCTGTTTAGTTAAATAATTGCCAGACAAGGCTAAGACAGATCTATTTGTTCATACCCTAATTGCAGGTTTTTGAAGTCACAAGTGAAGAAGTAACTCATCTTAATATTCCTGTATTATTAATAGTTTTGAGGTTTTGAGTTCTGTATATTTCCTCTGACTCAGCATTTATAAAAATAAAAGCAATTTAACACTAGCCAGTGTTAACTAGTTAGCTCTGAATAAAATGTTTTCTACTACCTTTTTAAAGGTTCCAGGTAAGTTTACGTGAAGAATATTGACATTGCAGTGAAGAGTTTGTGAATCATACTTTTCTTTGTTCTAATGTAACCCCAAAAAATTCAGAAATAAGTTGGGTGCTGAGGCAGTATGACTGAACTCTTCTTCATAACCTTAGATTTAAAAAGAGTTTTTTAAACAGACTTAGCGTGGTAAGATCAATTGTTGATAAACTCTTTTTATTCTTTTTTTTTTGAGACAGTCTTGCTCTGTTGCCTGGGCTAGAGTGCCATGGTGTCAACCTCACTCAGAGCAGCCTCAAACTCCTGGGCTCAAGCAATCCTCCTGCCTCAGCTTCCCAAGTAGCTGGGACTATAAGTGCGCGCCATGAGCCTGGCTAATTTTCTATTTTTCAGTAGAGATAGGATCTCGCTCTTGCTCAGGCTAGTCTCGAAATCCTGATCTCAAGTGATCTTCCCGCCTCAGTCTCCCAGAGTGCTAGGATTACAGGTGTGAGCCACCATGCCCGGCTGATAAATTTTTTTAGAATTTAAAAAATTTTGTTTGTGCATATATTTTCTTGGCTCAAATGAAAAAAGTACAAAGGATTTAAAAAACTAAAATATCTCTCTGCCTTAATACTTAGCTACCTGGCTCCCTTCCTTACAATATTATTACTATCTTAATACTTTTCTTTTATGTGCAGAACCTCCACCCTTCCCATAACCAAATTTTTATTCTTATAATATCCTAAATATTGTGTTATATTTATTTTATGCATTTCTGAGGTTAATGGGTCCCTAAAAATAATGCTTTGGTTTAATTGGGAATACTATGTAAGTTGAGTACTCTATTAATATTTTTATCAACTGATATTTCTTTAGCTGCTACACTGTGTTGGAGAATACAAATGCTGGACAACTGTTTAAGGAGGCATGTATAAGTACATTACACAATGATATATTTAACATTAGAAGTACAAAGTCAAAGAGGGAATATTTAATACTGTTTTCTGGGAAGGACTGTAGTGTTGGAAGCTGGGTTTTAAAAAATGAACAGTAGCTCAGTGGACAGATGGGGTTGGAGATGGCATTCCAGACAAAGGAGGACATGGAATAGAAAGAGGGTCTAGTATGTTGAATGAACAGTAAGGAACTGAATATTGCTAAAGTTATTGGGAAGTAGAGTGGTAGGAGCTCGGACTAGATAGGTAGGTAGTGTGGTCAGTTTGTGAAAGGCTTTAGTATAGTGCTATTGAAATGGATTTATCCCCTAGGGCTACATGAAACAACTTTAAACTTTCAAATTAATAGGGAATTACTGTTTAAAAGATCACTTTTTTGGCAGTACAGGGAATAAATGAAAACAGAGTAAGATTAGGAAACTGGGAGAGTAGTGAGAAGTCTGTTAGAATAATCTGGGCAAGAAATATGTAGGGAGGTTAACAAGGCTGGAATGGAGAGGAGGGGAGGCATTCAAGATCCTAGTAGGCAGTAGATTCAGTGAGAAATGGTGGATTATTAGGAAGCAAAATAATGTAATGATTAAGACTTTGGTATTATTATAGAACTAAGTTCAGTTCCAGGTTTGCATTTTACCAGCTGTGTGATTTTGCATAAGTCTTTTAATTTTAATAAATTCTGTTTCGTTTCTAAAATGAGTATTGTGTAGTTGACGCTTTAAGCAGCTTTCATTTAACTAACTTGCTGAATAGTTAGTTAATAGTTGCTCTTCATCCCTCAGTAACACAAATCTATTTGATGTCCATGGCAAGCTCTCAGCTTGTTGGCCTTCCTAGGTGAGTAAAACTAAGTGACAGAATTAACCAGTCACAGTAGGCCTCATGCTGTGTGATACCATTTATACAAAATTTCCAGAATAGGTAAATCTGTAGAGATAGAAAGTAGATAAGTGGTTGTAAGAGGCTGGGTGGGGGAAATGGGGAGTGACTGCTAATAGGTATAAGGTTTCTTTTTGGGGTGATAAAATATTCTAAAATGAATGGTTGACACAACGATGTGTCACAACTCTGAATATAATGAGAACTGCTGAATGACTTTTAGAGTTAATTTTATGGTATATGAATTATATCTAAATAAAGTTGTCATAGAAAAAATACATTGTTTTCCCCATTTGTCCGATATGTCTTTTATAATTTTCCTTCTTTTAGTCAAGGATCATGCATTGTATTTGGTTATCATGTCTCTTTACCTGCTTATGTTTTTGATGGGTTACAGTAATAATAATGAGGAATGTATAGTTAGGTCCCCTGGAAATAAAAGAGGAAACATTTTTCCTCAAATGTTCTTAAACATGTAGCATGGGTCTATTTTTATTTTAGATCCATACAAAATAAAACATTAAATTAAAATTGCTCTTATGAGAATGTAAGCTTTTGGTGAAGACAGATGAGACAAAGCCATTTGGAGTAATGTCTGATTTAAAAAAATTACTCTGTCAGAGTACAATATTTATGCTGGCTTAAACTAGAATTTTGAGACATTAGGTTTGTTTGATTTTAAAAATAGCTTTTAGGCCAGGCGCAGTGGGTCACACCTGTAATCCTACCACTTTGGGAGGCCAAGGTGGGAGGATCACTTGAAGCCAGGAGTTGGAGACCAGCCCGGGTAACATAGTAAGACCCCATCCCTACAAAAAATAAAAAAAATTAGGACATGGTAGCACACGCCTGTAGCCCCAGCTATTCAGGAGGCTAAGGCAGGAGGATCTCCTGAGCCCTGGAGTTTGAGGCTACAATGAGCTATGATCGCATCACTGCATTCCAGCCTGGGTGACAGGGAAGACCCTGTCTCTGTTCCAAAAAAATTAAAAATAAGAATTTTAAAAATTTGAAATATAGCTTTAAGAATCTTCTTAAAGCATGAATACTTATTTGAATAGATTTGAAGTTACAGGAGGACTCCGCATAGCTTTTAAAAATAATGTTGGTAGTTTTGTTTATAAATGTCTTAGTCCAGTTTGGTAATTGGCCTAAATGACACTATTATATATTGTTTTGAGCCCCCAAAGTTATCTTACCTAGATGTGGTACTTGCAGCCATTTCTATATAGAAAGATAGGAATGTAGAATGGCAAAATGCTAAAATATGAGTTTTATTCAATGATTCCAAGTATACTCTAATCACACAGACCTTAGTGTTATAGTGGAAATTTTCTACTTGTAATAATTGCCACTTTAATTTTGATGTAGACAGCCTTCTGTGGATGTGATAGTTTCTTGTGTATCAAAGAGCAGACTCTATTTGATGAATTGTGTGACATGGTTACAAAAGTGTCTGGTATGTGTATAACTTCCAGTGGTATTAACACATTAACTTCCATGTGATTTGTATTTAACTCATTCTAGTTTTGAGCCTGGGGCCTTGTGAAGCATATGTAACTCACACCTCTTTTCACCTTGGGAGCCTCGAGAACTATATTTCAAGTTGCATATAACTCATGCACAGAAAACAATAAAAAACCTCAAATTTTTCATTAAATTAGAAAGGATTATTTTGTTTTGGAAGTTTTTTTCCTATTTTTGTAATAAAACACTGGCCCCAAGGAAAAAAATTTTTTTCTGTTGCAGCAGTCAATGTGTTAAAAATAGTGATTGCTTTATTTTGTCTGTTGTGGTGGTACCATTTCTACTTGTAAGAAGGAAATAATATGTAATCAAGAATACTTTATTTGGGTATGTGTGTGGGATATTTGCAAACATCAAGTTGAGGTATTTTACGATAGACTATAGGTGGATGTGTTTTCTTCTGATTTCCCCCACCCCTTTATATACCTTGATTTTAATTTTTATCAAGTCTGTCTCTCTGGCCTTTGCCGCTGTGGCCCATTGATCTGTCCATCTGTCTGTTACAGTGCATATTGGGTACTTCCAGAAGTATGAATTCAGTGATGCAAAGGACAGGCGGGCTGCAGCAGCAAAGGTAGGACAGAATCATTCCAAAGATAAGTCATTAAAGGACCATTAAACACGCATACTCGCACATACACATACATTGGCAGCAAGTACCAGATTATTTAAGGGCACACTGTTTATCCTATAAATCTTTATGGGAAAGACTGTTCTGACATGACAAATTTGATATAAAGGGCACAGTTTTATTATTATTTTTAAACCAGAAGCCTGCTTGACACTTAGGTAACAAAGTAAATGGCATTTGCCACTATATTTAAGATGCTGAATAATAGAAGAGATGATTAAATGGAGGATATTAATGGTATTAGCTTGATTCATGTACCTGGTTGATTTTCAGAAACTATGGTGATGAAGGATCCTATTTTATAAACTGTGGGAGGAGAAGCAGGAAAGATCAATCTGTCTATGTGTGTATATTGTATGTTAATATTTATATTCCTGATTGCAATATTTTGATGAAAATCAACTAAATATTGCAGTTCTCTTTCTCTTTTTTTTTTTTTTTTTTTGAGACAGAGTCTCACTTTGTTGCTCAGGCTAGAGTGCAGTGAGTGGTGGCATCATCATAGCTCACTGCAACCTTGAACTTGCAGACTCAAGTGATTCTCCAGCCTTAGCCTCCCAAGTATCTGGGGCTCCAGGTACATACCACTGCACCTGGCTAATTTTTCTATTTTTAGTAGAGTTGGGGGGGGGGGTCTCGCTTTTGCTCAGGCTGGCCTCGAACTCGTGAGCTTGAGCAATCCTCCCACCTTGTTCTCTCAGAGTTCTAGGGTTACAGGCTTGAGCCACCGCACCTGGCCCTGGTTCTTTAGTTAACTTCTATAAAGAAACCTAAGGATTTCTATTTATATATTAATATTTGTATCCATTTACTTGCTAAATGATAGCAGTCATAATAGCAATTATTGACTTTTTTAAAAAAAATACTGGGGTAGTGTGGGAGAGCAATAGCATTTTTATACTGAATCCTAAAACCTAAATTTTAGGCAAGTTTTAAAAACTTAGGCAATACAGTGTAAACACATGAAGAAAAAGAAATGTAAAGCTTATAACGTTAAGTGTTAGGCTGCTTGTATCATTCTAGTATTGGCTGTAAAGTGAGGTACTATAGGGATAGCTAAATGATGCAGATATTTGTATCATTTTCTTTGCTGTTATATTTTAAAAGAAAGTGGCTGTGTTTTTCTGGATAGGTTAATAAAGTACTTCTCAAGGCTACCCAAATGAAAAGGCAGATAAAATTTATATTTGATGTACAGTGAAGATTGCTAGGTTTTCAAGATGACTGTAAAACCTAAGATCTTTAGTAGCCACAGTCTAAATTCTGGCTCAAAAGGCTGACATTAATAGTTAATACTTTTATAAACTCCATATACTACATTGAGGAGATCTAATCTGTTTCTTCAGTGTAGAAGTGAAGTTTCCTGGTATACTATACCAGGGATATTTTGAATCAATAATGTTAAAACAAGATTTTATTAAAAGGTGACTTTTTTTTTTTGGTCTTGGAAACCTTTCTGGTTAACTTTTTTTGCTTTCATATTCAATATTGAGCACCTTCTTCCCAACGTATTTTAGGTATTTCATGGTCTGCTAAATAGATCATAAATCATTTTTTACCTTTTATGGTTTGGCAATATTAAAATGAATATTATTCATGAATCAATTTCTTGAAAATTGTCAGATCTAGCAGTACAACTCAATATAAAGCAAAATAGTTCTGAATTTCAGAGACCTGGGTTCTAATCCTGATTCTTCCACTATTTTTGTTTATTTTTTGAGATAGTTGCCCTCTGCTGTCCAGGTAGGTATACAGTGGCACAATCATAGCTCACTGTAGCCTCAAACTCCTGGACTCAGGTGATCCTCCTGCCTCAGTCTCCAAAGTAGCTAGGACTACAGGTGTACCTGGCTAATTTTTTTTTAAAATTTTGTTTTATAGAGATGGGTTCTCACTATGTTGCCCAGGCTGGTGTCTTAACTCCTGGACTCAGGCCTCAGCCTCCCAAAGCGCTGGGATTATAAGTGTGAGCCACTATACCTGGCCCTAACTGCCACTAATGACTTTTCAAAAGTAATTTCTGCTTCTCAATTTTCTGTTTAAAGTATGCATGTTGGTGTTAGCTTTAAAAAATGTGGTTAATCTGTCTTTATGGAAAAGGATTCTGAATAAGGAGGTAAAGGTGTGAACTTTTTGACTAGACCTAAATCATTGCTCAGAAAGTTTTGATTTTTTAAAATAGTGCTTTCTTATGTCAGACTTTAATTTACAACTGAAATGTTTTATTTTAGAAGAAAAATGATGAGTCATTTTTGTGCTCTTTCTCACTTTCTGCTCCAGTTCGACTTCATTCTGCCAGTTGGTATGTTTTTTCTTCAACAGTATACTGGATTTAACAATTGTATAGGTATTTTCTTATATGACCATATCGGTTTATCATTTTCCCTGTTATTGGACATATATTTCATTTGGTATTGTGTGTCTTCTTCTCTTTCCTTTTCTTGCAATTTTTATAAGTGAGGCTGAAGGTTTTCAAAAAGGTTATATGAGTTTATCTTTACACCAACAGTGTAGGAACTATTAATATCATTTTCTCTACAGTCTTGCTGCCAACTATTAAGAATCTTCAAATTTTCATTAATCTGATAAAGAAAATATTACTTGGCTATTTTAATTTACATTTCCCCGAATTGCCTTTTCGTATCCTTTATACCTTTTCTTAATGAGTTCTTAATGTTTGATAGTTATTGTAGCTGTGTTCTCCAATCTGTTATTTGAAAGGAAAAAAAGTAATACATGCACATGGTAACAAATGAAAAAGAGTTACTGTGTCTTCTGATGATTACATTTATAGGTTTCATATATCTCTGTTCCATCACTTTTTGATATTATCTCTTTCCTCTTTCTTTCTTCCTCCATCTTTAAGAATCCCACTTTATAAAAAGCTGGGTATACTTTGATGTTACCAAAATCTTTTCGTCTTGTGATCATAACCAAATCTTATTAATTTGCTCATAGCTTGATTTTTTTAAAGTGACACCATTGAATGTTTGTTTTTATGGTTTATAAATATCATTCAGTGACATTCCAAGTAGTGTATTATGATCATTACCTTTTGTTTTTAACAGGCCTAATGTCAAATGCTCTGGATCTTCCTAAGAACAGTACTCTGTATCAAGGTCGTTTGGATTTATTTACACTTCTCTTGCAACCCTTCATTTTGCTCTTCTAATCAGGGTGGCTTTCCCTCTAAGCCTCTTATATATAGCTCTCAACTGGACTTTGCTTTGCTGTTCTGTGTTGGAGCCTCTGATTCTTAGATCTGTGTCTTTTTCTTGATTTAATCTCATTTTGCTGGACTACATCCTTTTCTTTCCTTTTTTTTTTTTTTTTTGAGACAGAGTCTTGATCTGTTGCCTGGGCTAGAGTGCCGTGGCATCAGCCTAGCTCACAGCAACCTCAAACTCCTGGCCTGAAGTGATCCTTCTGCCTCAGCCTCCTAAGAATCTGGGACTACAGGTGCACACCACCATGTCCTCCCTGCTACTTTTTTCCCCCCCTCCTATTTTTAGTTGCCCAGCTAATTTTTTTCTGTTTTTAGTAGAGACAGTGTCTTGCTCTTGCTCAGGCTGGTTTTGAACTCCTGACCTCAAGCAATCCTCTTGCCTTGGCCTCCCAGAGCTCTAGGGTTACAGGCATGAGCCACCACGCCCAGCCTACATCCTTAATTTAGGTACCACAAAACTTCTCTTAAGATATTGTTCTTTGTGGCCCTGATAATGTGCTTAATTTTCCTTCAGATTTGGTTGCTAGATTGGCTAGATGGGAAACTGTAGAGTGGAATCTTTATGAAGACATTGCCTTCTGCATTTACTGTTATGATAAGACTGGTTCAAATTTCTTTGTGACTTTTCTTTTTTCTTTTCTTTTTTTTTTAAGTTGCAGCCTTTTCTCTTTATCTTGGTTTTCTGAAGAGAGGTGTGTGTGACTCTTCTGATTTATTATGCTGGGCCCTTAGTGGACCCTTTCAACTGAGAGCCTTGGTGTCCTTTTAAAGCTTTGGGGAATTAACTTCTATTACTGCTTTGGTAATTTCCTTCCCTTGCCTCTCCTCCTGGAATTCCTGTTAGTTGAATGTTAAAACCAACGGATATAACTAAAAATGTTAATAAATTATGCAAGCAAGATTGAGAGGTTCATGTGCTAAATCCTCATCTTTCACATCAAGAAGGTGATAGATAATACCTAAAGTGGAAAAATAATAACTGTTTGAGCATAAGCATATTTAGGATAAAAGTAAACACTAGAAGGAATAGCCAAAAGAGTTTAAAATGGTTGCCTCAGAGGACTGGAAATCAGTAGTGACTGAGGCATGGCAAAGAAGACTGTTAGACCTTTAAAACTATGTACATACATTAAATAAAATAATTTGAAACAGTGATTTAGTTTAATTCCAGAGGTCTACATTTAGTGATACCTTTGTTCTTTAAAATCCCCTTAGCAAATATATATATACATGTTCCTAGTCCAAGAATTTATTATAAACCTCGTGAGGGGAGGTAGATTCCATTTGTATATGCTTTATGTTCCTTTGTGATGATTCTTAATCATTCAGCTGTATATTTTTGAGAATAATTGGCAAGAGAATGCTTATATGGCCTGTTATTGCTTGGTTGTAAAACTTAAAGGATATAGGATTATATTTGTGTCTAATTCAAGATCATTTTAATTTATGACTATTTTGTGAGCCTTTTTTTTTTTTTTTTTTTGAGACAGAGTCTCACTCTGTTGCCCGGGCTAGAGTGAGTGCCATGGCGTCAGCCTAGCTCACAGCAACCTCAAACTCCTGGGCTCAAGTGATCCTCCTGCCTCAGCCTCCTGAGTAGCTGGGACTACAGGCATGCGCCACCATGCCCAGCTAATTTTTTTATATATATATATTTTTAGCTGTCCATATCATTTCTTTCTATTTTTAGTAGAGACGGGGTCTCACTCTTGCTCAGGCTGGTCTCGAACTCCTGAGCTCGAACAATCCGCCTGCCTCTGCCTCCCAGAGTGCTAGGATTACAGGCGTGAGCCACCATGCCTGGCCCATTTTGTGAGCTTTAAAAAAATCTACAGTGGCTTTTTTAAAAAATAGGGCTTTTCTTAGAAAAAAGTTTGTAAGAGACAAATTTACTTAAACCTCCATACCTTTTTATTAAAATAAGTAAATACTGTGATTTTCAAATCTTATGTTTATGTTATGAACAAAATTTTATGTACTGTATGTACATATGTATAGTATGAATAAGTAAGTAGTAGTCACTGAATTGCTAATCAGAATCCTACCCATAGAATACTACTCAGCTCTAGGAAAGAATGAAATAATGTTTTTTTCAGCAACTTGGATGAAACTGGAGGCCATTATTCTAAGTGAAGTGACCTAGGAACAAAACCAAATACTGTGTGTTCTCACTTATAAGTGGGAACTAAGCAGTGGATATGTATGATCATACAGAGTGACTTAATGGATGTTGGAGACTCAGATCAGGGAGGGAGAGGGAGTGTGGGATGAAAAATTACCTATTGGGTACAACACACACTATTCAGGTGATGGGTATATTAAAAGCCTACACTTCTCTACTATGCGCTTCATCCATGTAACAAAAAAAAATTTGTACCCCCTAAATCTATTTAAATAAAAAAAATAAATTTTAAGAAAAAGATATGGTTTGAGAATGTACTGGTTCAGGTGCTATTCCAATTGATTATTAAGAAGTAGTTGGGGCCAGACGTGGTGGCTCATGCCTGTACTCCTAGCAATCTGGGAGGCCTCTGCGGGAGGATCCCTTGAGGTCAGGAGTTCAAAACCAGCCTGAGCAAGAGCAAGACCCCATCTCTACTAAAAAAAATAGAAAGAAATCAGCTGGACAACTAAAAATATATAGAAAAAATAAATTAGCTGGGCATGGTGGCGCATGCCTGTAGTCCCAGCTACTCAGTAGGCTGAGGCAGAAGGATTGCTTGAGCCCAGGAGTTTGAGGTTGCTGTGAGCTAGGCTGATGCCATGGCACTCTAGCCCGGGCAACAGAGCGAGATTCTGTCTCAAAGAAAAAAAAAGTAGTTGGGCATGTATATGAAATCTTTTTCTAAGTGTGGATCAGTTGCCTCCAGAGGAAGAGGTAACTATTAAATATATACAACACTTCTAAATGATACTCAGTTCACTTTACAGAACTAATTTAATTTTTGTATGCCTTCTCTTAGGTAGTTTGAAGATGACTAGTTGTTGTGGTAGTTGAGGGAGTGGAAGTACATTACAGTTACGCAAATGTTTTGCTTATGTGTTTGGTGGAACATTTTCAGTGTGTGTCACAGTAGCTATGTGTAATACTTGGGGCTTGACAATTGGAATCCAGAGGTGAGAATGTGAATAGATAACTGAAAGGTTACAAAATAATTTTAATTATCTCACAACCCTAAATCACCACAAAAATGGTAAAGTAGCATGTGGTGGTCTGTATTTGTGGTTTAGATTATCTCCATTGTGCCAAAGCAGTTTGGAATTAGTTACCTTGTTTTAGTTACCCTTAGTTCTTATCCTTTTTATCTATAGGGCTTTTTCCCTCCTCAAGGAATAGCCAGTTAAGAGATTGTGACCCAAGAAAATCTTGCCTGAATGGAGTCTCCGGTAATGGTAAAGGTTTAAAACTAGGATTATGGGCCAGCTGTGATTGCTCATGCCTGTAGTCTCAGCACTTTGGGAGGCCGAGGCAGGAGTATTGCTTGAGCCCAGGAGTTGGAGGTTACAGTAAGCTGTGATCATGCTACTGTATTCTAGCCTGGGCGACAAGGCGAGATCCTGTCTCAAAATAATAAATAAATAAAACTAGGGTTATGTATGTTGGAGGAGACTTGGCTCGATGCTAAAGCATAAAATGCTATTTAAAGTCTGGAGTTTGTGTTTGTGATATAAAATAGAAGTGTATTACCTTACCTATTGTTTATATAAATATATACTTTCCATTAACCAACCCCCCTTTGGTTTGTTTGTATTTGAATTTTTACAGAAGAAATCAAATGGTTATACATAGTGATAGCATCCTTCCTTTTAGGGAGACATTTTATTTATTAAACACTGATTAAACTCTTGATGAGGTTTTCTAGAGGTGAAATCTTTGTGAGTATCCAAATTGGGATGACATTAGAAGGACGTAATTGCAAGGACAGGTGAAGAACAGCAAAGCTAAGGTGGGTCTTTGGCTAGGTGCATTCATTAACAAGTTTTGGTACGTCAGGATTCTATCTGTAAATCAATTGCATACCTCAGCAAAATTTCATATTAAGTGTTGTGAATTTATAGCATCACACACAGTTAATCAAAACTTGCCAGTGTTAAATTTTGTTTCAAATAATCTTTAAGAGTAGTGAGTGAAAATATGAAATTCTTGCTGAAGTAATCTTCTGGGAAACATCTTGGGGTGGGGAGGTCTCTCAAGAACAATTACTTTCAGCATTTTTCCCTTCTTTTTTCACCTTTCTTCTCCTGCGGGTAGCTTAGAAGTAAATATTCAAAACTGGTAAGTTTTTCGGTTAGTATATAGTTGTAAATTCTTTTAAAATGCATGTTACCTTAAAGCCATTTGGAGATTCTGTGGATTGTCTCCCTCAACCCTCCTGAGCGCTTCTGTTTACTGCTAGGCTAGGAAGCTTAAAACTTTATTTCTCAAATTATTTTGCATGTAGGGTTCTGGATGTGAAATAGTTGATGGCAGTTAGATGTATATGTGAATTTTGAAGGGAGTTTATCTTCCTTTTTGTGGTCAGGGTCATGAAAATGTGAGGTTGTTATGCAGTAGCAGAAAAGCAGCATTGCATTATCTATTCTCCAGATTGCTGAGTTATCAAGAAGTTTTTGTGGCAAAGGCAGCAGCTAGACTCTGTTTCATTGTGCACATCCCCTAGCTTTGTGTGTATCTAGAAGCATTTGTGGCAGTGGCAGTGGACTCTTCCTGATTACAGCTTTCTAATCCTTGGATTATAGTTATCTACCATATGTTCTTGAATTTAGTGGTGCCATTGGTGGCTTAAGGGGAGGAGAGCTTCTTGTGATTTCAGTTCTGTAGTGTTATAAAGATATAAAGAAGTTATTCTATGGTATGTCACTAAGCATTAATTATATTGCAGCCTTTTAGTGACTCTGAAGTAAAAAAGCCCTCAATGAACTTATATACCTATAAAGGGAAGAAAAATTATACCTGAATTACACACAATAATTTCTTAGAAGGAAATCAAGTGTTTAATGAAATCTAAGGATAATTTGGAAATGAAACCTTTTACAGTTGCAATGTAACCAACTCTCAGAATGTTACTTCCTGTAGCTTGTTTCTGTGCTTCTTAAATTTTAATATGCATACAAGTCATCTCAGGAATTTGAGGGTTTGGTTGAAATGAAGATTTGGTAAATATAGGTTGGGACCTAGGATTCTGCATTTCTAACAAACTCAGAGGTGATTGTGATTTTGTGAACTACACATTGAGTAGCAAGGCCTATACTGTTTATAGTTATTATAAAAGTAATATCTTAAATTTCTATTTTATGATTATGAAGTTTAAAAGCCCCACCTTTTCACCCCACACCCAAACCAGTCTTCAGGGATGATAACTTACACGGACAGCTTTAATATATCTCCTAACGTTCTCCTTTGATATCAGTATATCATAGAAATATGCTTTTTTTTAAACACAAAAATGGAATATTGTATACTGCTCAATAGCTTGCTTTTTTTTCCCACTCAGTGGTATCTCATGGACATGCAGATCTGTTTTATTTTTTAATGGCTACATAATATTTCAAGTATGGATGCAGCATAATTTATAGGCAGTCTCCTCTTGAAAGAATGTAGAAATGGACAGATGTTTTTCCAAATAATGTGGATGTGAAAATTCTTATACTTCTACAGTGTGTATTTCTGATGGGTAGAGTCCTAGAAGCGGAATTTCTAGCTCTTACTTCATGTGCATTTTAAATTTGATCACTTCTGTCAAACTACCCTCACAAAAGTTTTGAGCAAAGTTGCCATCTCACTAATATATTATGTATGACCCATTTTTCATACCTTTATCATTAGATAGTATCAGTTTTTAAGATCTTAGTTGTTGTGACAGATTTAAAAGCACTAATTGTATTAAGGAGGCTGAATAGTTTCTTGTGTTTTTCAGCTGATTGTAGTCTGAATTCATAACCTGTCCATTTTTATTGGATTATTTGCATTTTATGGCCATGTATATTTGCTTATTTACCTTTTGTTATAGATGTTACAAATATTTCTTAGTATACACATGTTTTTGTACTTTGTGGCTTTTGGGTTTCTAATATTGTTTAAGAAGGCCTTACAAAACAATAGTCTTTAAATTTTGGGTCCGACAGCTCACTTGAGCTTGTAGATTAAATTAGAAACAATATAGAAACAAACTCGAGCCTCTTATGTAGGAAAATCTTCAAACTGAGTTTTGAGATGAATTTCTAACCTATTTATTATCTATTTCAGGTAAAATTCTGAGATTAATAAAAAGCTAGGTTTTGGAGACCTTTTTCGTATGTTAATTTGGGTAAAAAATGGTTTTTTACTGTTCCATCTACTCTTCTATAAGACCTGTTAATCTATTACTTAGCTTTCTCCTGAAATAAGAAAGTTTTCTATTGAGATCTTTTAAAAAAGCACTTGCCTCCCACTCTACTAAATGTAGAAATGTCATTGAACAACTTGGTTGTGATTCTGTCTGGAATTGTGCCACACTCTTGAACGTGGGCCTGTGTGCATATATGGTACATCTAGAATTGTGGTTCTCCTTGTAGACTGCTTATTGGAATTGCCTGGGAGCTTTTGAAAAACAGTAATGCCCAGGTCCCCATTCCCCCTTATTCTGATATATTTGGTTTGGGGTGTGGCTTGTTTAAAACCTCCCCAGATGATTCTGTTGTGCTAATAAAATTCAGAACTACTTGATCTAAGGGTAGAGGTTGATGGATGATGGTTCAATTGATGTTAAAGCTTCAGCTGGGATAGTTGGCATAACCAGACTCACTAATCAGCTTTTTAAAAATGCAAAACAGAACACTGGATATACTTTCAAAGCAAACACTGCTGCTGTAACCCAGGAATGTAATTTTCTTCAAACTACTGAAATACTACGCTGCTACATTTATACAGGAGTTCTGCGGATAAACTTTTCAGAGCCTCTGTAGCGGGAAATTGTTTAGAGCAGTAGTTTCCAGTTCTGACTGCCTGTTAGTATCATCTGGAGGAGCTTCAGGTAAAAACTTTGAATGAAAATGCACATACCTGTATCCCACCCCAGACAATCAGAATTGCTGGGGGTGAAGCTCAAGGACTTATATTCTTAAAGTTCCTTAGGAGATTCTAATGCGTAGCCAGAATGGGGAGTCACTCATTTAGAGTGTATAACCAGATAAGATGTAAGATTTTAGGTGGCTTTACTGTCTCCTCTAAAAGTTAAATGTACTGCTTGTAATATTAGAATTAATTTTCCAATTATAGTGATTTTGCTCAAACTGTTTTTGTTTGTTTATGTCTTCTAAAAATGACGAACAGCAGTAAGAATGAAGAGCTCTTTATTTCAACCAGGAGCTTGATTGGTTTCCACTAAACTGTCAGTTTTGGTGCCACACAGATGGCACTCCTTCTTTAACCACTCCTTCTAGGGAGTGGTGCTATAAGTATAACATTTTTAAAATTTCTGCATATATTCGAATCCTAGTAGCCTATTTTATATTGGGCCAAGTCAATTCTCTAACTTCATCTTTAAAATGCAGATATTGCCTACTGTGTATAAGGTATTGTTGTGAGGATTAAATGAGATAATGTATATACAGTGTCTAACACTTTGGCACTAAATAATTTCAAATCTGTGCTCCTTCTGTTCAGCGTTCCTTTTTGACACTCATTGTTCTTTTTAGAAGAACTCTACTATAGGTGTTCCAGTGCAGGTTAGAATACTTTTATAATTTAATATTTTAAATTTATATTTTAAGTTACATAGAATAAAACTTACACTGGGGTATACAGTTCTGTGAGTTTTGACAAATGCTTAGGTTTGTATTAATATAACCACCACCACAATTAACTTACAAAAACAGTTCCCTCACATTCCTTGGCATTTCCTCTTCCTACTGTATCTATTTGTTCAACCAAACCCTCCCCCACCCTTAATTTCTGGCAACCATGGATTTATACCATCTACATAATTTTTTTCAAGAGACAAGGTTTAGCTGTGTTGCCCAGGCTGGAGTACAATGGCTCTTCCCAGGCACAATCATTGTGTACTGTATATAGCCTCAAAATCCTGGGCTCAAGCGATCCTCCTGACTCAATCTCCCAAGTAGCTGGTACTAACCATGTTGCCCAGCTCAGACTATGATTTTACCTTTTCTACTGTGTCATAGAAATGGAATCAAATACACACATTTTTAAAGTGGGCTTTTGTTTTCTATCGTTAGGTTTTGAGAGATTTAAAAAAAATATGTATTCTAGGTACAAGTCCTTTGTCAGATATATAATTTGCAAATATTTTCTCCTAGTTGGCAGTATATCTTTCCATTCTCTTAACAGTGTCTTTTTAGTTTTGATGAATTCCAGTTTGTCAGTTTTGTCTTATGGATTGTGCTTTTGATGTTGTGTCTAACAACTGTTTGCTTAAATTAACTGAAGATCACAAAGATTTTCCCCCGGAAGTTTTATTGTCTTACTTACATTTAGTAGTGGTCTGTTATGGATTTTGTATAAAATGTGAGCTATAGTTAAAGTAGATTTTAAAAATCTGGATATCTTAATTATTCTAGTACTTTTTGTTGAAAAGACTTTTCCCCTCATTGAATTGTTTTATCACCTTTGTAAAAAATCAGTTTGTCATATTTATGTGGGTCTGTCTCTGTTCTGTTCCTTTGATCTATGTATCCTTTTGCCAATACTGTAGCTTTATAGTATGTTTTGAAATCAGGTGATGTCCTTTTTCAAAATTTTTCAAACTTTGGCTATTCTAGTTTCTTTGCTGTTTGATATAAATTTTAGAATCACTTTGATATCTACACAAAAAATACTGGTATTGTGGTTGGTATTGAGTGGAATCTATAAGTCAGTTTGGAAAGAATTAACATTTTAATTATGTTATCTCCCAGTCCATGAAGATGGCTTATCTCTCCATTTAAGGTCTTTTTAAATTTTGCAGTTTTCAGCATACAGACCCTTCACATATTTTGTTAAATTTATACCTAAATATTTTGTATTTCAGTACTATTATAAGTGGTATTTTAATTTTTTTATTTCCGGTTATTCATTGCTACTGTATAAAAATACAGTTGATTTTTTTTTTTTTTTACATTGGCCTTGTATTCTAGATCTTGCTAAACTTATTCTAGGAACGTTTTTGTAAATCCATGGGATTATCTACATGGACGTGTAGTGCTCTGTGACTAGAAAAAGCTTTATTTTTTGCTTTCTAATCTCTATCTATACCTTTTTTTCTTGCCGTATTGCATTTGTAACACTTCAGTACAGTGTTGAACAGGAGTGGTGAAAAGAGACACCCTTGCTTTGTTTCAGATCTTACAGGAAAAGTATACAGCCTTTCACCATTAAGTATGTTAGCCGTAGTTTTTTTGGTAGATTACTAAATTGAAGTGTCTCTTCTATTCTTGGTTTGCTGAGAGATTTTATGAGCAGTGGATGTTGAATTTTGTCAAATCTTTTTATGTATCCTGTTTTGTGGTTTTTCTTCTTTAGGATTTTAGTGTGGTCAATTAAATTGATTTTTTTAATGTTTAACCAGCCTTGCAATCCTGAGATAAACCCCACATGGTCGTGGTGTAATTATCCTTTTTGTATATTGCTATGTTTGATTTTCTAATATTTTGTTGAGGATTTTTGCATCTGTGTTCATATAGTAGTAGTTTTCTCTGTAATGACTTTGTCTGATTTTGGTATCAGGGTGATACTAATCTTATAATAGGAATTGGGAAGTGTTCCTTCTCTTCTGTTTTCTGGAAGAGATGTTATAGAATTGGTATTTTTTCCTTCCTTGAATGATTGGTAGAATTTACCAGTGATACCATTTGACCTTGAGTTTTCTTTGTGGGAAGGTTTTAACTACATATTCAATTTGTTTCATAGATATGGAAGTCTTTGTATTCTTTTTTTTCTTTAATGTAGTTTAGTAGTTTGCGTCTTCAAGAAATTGGTCCATTTTCATTGAGTTTTTTTTGTTTCTTTAAGAGACTCACTTAAGGTCTCACTGTGTTACTCAGGCTGGAGTGTAGTGGTACAGTCTTAGCTCATTGCAGCTTCAAACTCTTGAGCTCAAGCAATCCTCTTGCTTCAGCCTTCTGAGTAGCTGAGACTACAGGTGCACACTACCGCACCTGGCTAATTTTTAAAGTTTTTTGTGGAGACGAGGGTCTTGCTCGCTATGTTGTGAGGGCTGGTCTCAATCTCCTGGCCTCACAAATTGCTGGAATTGCAGGCAAGAGCCATTGTGCCCCACCTGAGTTGTTGAATTTAATGGGCAAAGAATTGTTTGTAGTCTTATTTTACTGACCTTGCTGGAGTTTTACTACTTTTATTGATCTGTAGTACTTAGCTTTATTTTTTCCTGTTTTTCTGCTTTCGTTTTTTTTTTTTTATTTCAGCTCATCATGGGGGTACATAAGTTCAGGTCATATACATTGTCCATGTCCCACCCATCCCCCTGAGTCAGAGTCCCAAGCGTGTCCATTCTCCAGACAGTGCGCCTGGCACTCACCATGTAGTCATACCTCCATCCCCTCCCCCCCCACCTCCCCGAGTCAGCACCTTCAAGCATGACCATTCCCCAGAGGGTGTGCAATGCACTCATCATGTAGGCATACACTCATCCCCTCCCCCCACCCCCCATCTCAGTCTGATATCCAATTGGTATCCTTCCCCAATGTGCATTTAGGTGATGATCAGGGAAACCAGTTTTCTGGTGAGTACATGTGATGCTTGGTTTTCCATTCTTTGGATACTTCACTTAATATAATGGGTTCCAACTCTCTCCAGGAGAACCAAAGAGATGTCGTATCATCATTATTTCTTATAGCTGAGTAGTACTCCATGGTATACATATACCACAGTTTACTAATCCATTCGTGGATTGATGGGCACTTGGGTTGTTTCCACATCTTTGCGATTGTGAATTGTGCTGCTATAAACATTCGGGTACAGGTGTCTTTGTTAAAGAATGACTTTTGTTCTTCTGGGTATATGCCCAATAATGGGATTGCTGGATCAAATGGTAGGTCTACTTGAATCTGTTTAAGGTATCTCCATATTGCTTTCCATAGGGGTTGCACTAGTTTGCATTCCCACCAGCAGTGTATGAGTGTTCCTGTCTCTCTGCATCCATGCCAACATGTGTTGTTTTGGGATTTTTTGATAAAGGCCATTCTCACCGGAGTTAAGTGGTATCTCATTGTGGTTTTGATTTGCATTTCCCTGATGATTAGGGATGTTGAGCATTTTTTCATACGTTTTTTTAAGCCATTCTTATATCTTCTTTTGAAAAATTTCTATTCATGTCATTTGCCCATTTTTTAATAGGATTGTTTGATTTTTTTCTTGCTGATTTTCCTGAGTTCTAAATAGATTCTTGTTATCAGTCTTTTATCTGATGTGTAGTATGCGAAAATTTTTTCCCATTCTGTAGGCTGTCTGTTTATTTTCGTGACTGTTTCTTTGGCTGTGCAGAAACTTTTTAATTTAATCAGGTCCCATTCATTTATTTTTGTTGTTGCTGTGATTGCCTTAGGGGTTTTCTTCATAAATTCTTTGCCTAGACCAATGTCTGTAAGAGTCTTTCCTACATTTTCTTCTAGAATTCTAATCGTTTCCCATTTAAGGTTTAAATCTGTTATCCACCGTGATTTGATTTTTGTGAGAGGTGAAATCTGTGGGTCCTGTTTCAGTCTTCTACATGTGGCTATCCAGTTTTCCCAGCACCATTTATTGAATAGGGACTCTTGTCCCCAGAGTATGTTTTTGTCTATTTTGTCAAAGATTAGATGGTTATATGAGGATGGTTTTATATTTGGGTTTTCTGTTCTGTTCCATTGGTCTGCGTCCCTGCCCTTGTGCCAATACCAGGCAGTTTTAAGAACCACAGCTTTGTAGTATAGTTTGAAGTCTGGCAAATCAATACCTCCCATTTTGTTTTTATTGCTTAAAATTGCTTTTGCTATACGGGGTCTTCTCTGATTCCATACAAAGTGTATAATTATTTTTTCTAAATCTGTGAAAAATGATGTTGGTAATTTAATAGGAATTGCATTGAATCTATAGATTACTTTGGGTAGTATAGACATTTTAACGATGTTAATTCTTCCAGTCCAGTATGGATTTCCACCTATTTACGTGTTCTGCGATTTCCTTCCTTAGCGTTTCATAGTTCTCTTTATAGAGGTCCTTTACCTCTTTAGTTAAATATATTCCTAGATATTTTATTTTCTTTGTTGCTATTTTGAAAGGTATTGAGTCCTTAATTTGGTTCTCCGATTGAATGTTATTGGCATATATGAATGCCTCTGATTTGTGTGTATTGATTTTGTAACCTGAGACTTTACTGAATTCATTAATTTATTCCAGGAGTCTCTTGGTTGAGTCCTTGGGGTTTTCCAGATACAACATCATGTCATCAGCGAAGAGTGAGAGTTTGATCTCTTCTGTCCCTATTTGGACACCCTTGATTCTGCTCTCTTGTCTGATAGCTCTCGCAAGGACTTCCAATACTATGTTGAAAAGTAATGGGGACAGTGGGCAGCCTTGTCTGCTTCCAGTTCTGAGTGGGAATGCTTTCAATTTTTCCCCGTTCAGTATGATGTTGGCTGTGGGTTTGTCATATATGGCTTGTATCATTTTTAGGTAGGTCCCATTTATGCCTATTTTGTTAAGTGTTCTTATCATAAAAGGGTGTTGAATTTTGTCAAATGCTTTTTCTGCATCTATTGAGAGGATCATATGGTCTTTATTTTTGCTTCTATTTATGTGGTTAATTACGTTTATAGATTTTCGTATGTTGAACCACCCCTGCATCTCTGGGATGAAGCCTACTTGGTCGTGATGAATTATTTTTTTAATAAGCACTTGGATACGATTTGCTAGGATTTTATTGAGAATTTTTGCAACTACATTCATGAGAGAAATTGGTCTGTAGTTTTCTTTTTTTGTTGCATCCTTTCCTGGTTTTGGGATCAGTGTTATATTGGCTTAGTAAAATGTGTTGGGGAGAATTCCATCCTTCTCAATATTGAAGAATAGTTTATGTAGGATGGGCACCAGTTCATCTTTGTATGTGTGGTAGAATTCAGGTGTGAACCCATCTGGACCAGGGCTTTTCTTTTTGGGAAGGTTTTTTATTGCTGTTTCAATTTCAGTTCTTGATATTGGTCTATTCAAGAATTCTTTTTTTTTTTTTTTTGAGACAGAGTCTTGCCTGTTGCCCGGGCTAGAGTGAGTGCCGTGGCGTCAGCCTAGCTCACAGCAACCTCAAACTCCTGGGCTTAAGCGATCCTACTGCCTCAGCCTCCCAAGTAGCTGGGACTACAGGCATGCGCCACCATGCCCAGCTAATTTTTTGTATATATATTTTTAGTTGTCCAGATAATTTTTATTTCTATTTTTAGTAGAGACGGGGTCTCGCTCAGGCTGGTCTGCGAACTCCTGACCTCGAGCAATCCACCCGCCTCGGCCTCCCAGAGTGCTAGGATTACAGGCATGAGCCACCGTGCCCGGCCTATTCAAGAATTCTATTTCTTCCTGATTGAGCTTGGGAAGGCTGTGTGTTTCTAAAAATTTGTCCATTTCCTCCTCATTTTCCAATTTGTGTGCATAAAGATTTTTGTAAAATTCATAGATGATGTCATGTATCTCTGTGGCATCGGTTGTGATTTCTCCTTTCATGTTCCTGATGGAAGTTATTAGATATTTTTCTTTTCTGCTCTTGGTTAGTCTAGCCAGTGGTGTGTCTATTTTATTTATCTTTTCAAAGAACCAACTTTTTGTTTTATTAATTTCCCTTATAGTATTTTTATTGTCCTTTTCATTTAATTCTGATTTGATCTTAATAATTTCTCGCCTTCTGCTGGGTTTGGGGTCAGTCTGTTCTTCTTTCTCCAGCTCTTTGAGTCTACTCATTAAGTTGTCTATTTGTAAGTTGTCTGTCTTTTTGAAATAGGCATTTATGGAAATGAATTTTCCTCTCAGGACTTCTTTAGCTGCATCCCATAGATTTTGATAAGTTGTGTCACCTTTGTCATTTAATTCAAAGAATGTTTTGATTTCTGACTTAATTTCTTCCTTTACAAAATTGTTATTCAGGAGAAGGTTGTTTAGCTTCCATGACTTTGAGTAGGAATGAGAGTTCCTGTTAGGGTTCATTATTACTTTTATTCCATTGTGATCTGAGAAGATGCATGGTATGATTTCTATTTTTTTAAATTTTTTAAGACATGCTTTGTGTCCTAGGATATGGTCAGTCTTAGAGAATGTCTCGTGAGCTGATGAGAAGAATGTATATTCAGTGGATTTCAGGTAGAATGTCCTGTAGATGTCAGTCAGGCCCATTTGTTCTAGCATTCTGTTTAAGTCTACTATGTCTTTGCTTATTTTCTGCTTGGAGGATCTGTCCTCTGCTGTCAGTGGGGTGTTAAAGTCTCCAACTATTAAAGTATTGTTGTCTATCATTTGGTTTAGATCGAGTAGGGTTTGCTTTATGAATCTGGGTGTGCCTAGGTTGGGTGCATATATATTAACTATGGTTATGTCTTCTTGTTGAATTGTGCCTTTCACCAGTATGTAGTAACCGTCTTTGTCTTTTATTACTTTTGTTGGTTTAAAGACTAAGTTATTGGAAATTAAAACTGCCACACCAGCTTTCTTTTGGCTACTGTTTGCTTGAAATATCAATTTCCATCCTTTTATTTTCAGTCTAAATGCATCTTTGCTGGTTAAGTGAGTTTCCTGAAGGCAGCAGATACTTGGTTTATGTTTTTTTATCCATTGGCCCAGTCTATGTCTCTTGAGTGGGGAATTCAGGCCATTGACATTTAGTGAGAGAACTGATAAGTGGGACAGATTTCTGTTTATCTTATTGGGTAGAACTTCATTGCTATGTTTTCTCTCTTGAGCCATTGTTGTGGCTAGAATTTGATCTTTAGCTCTTGGGTGGTTTTACATTCGTCAAGAACAGGGTAGATCAAATAGAAGACAGAATCTCAGAGATCGAAGATAACTCTTTCTAATTAAATAAGACAGTCACAGAGGTAGAGCAAAGAAATAAGAAAAAAGATCAGAGTCTTCAAGAAATGTGGGATTATGTGAAGAAGCCTAACGTGAGAGTTATAGGCATCCCTGAGGGTGAAGAAGATAATAAGCAAGGGCTGGATAAACTATTTGAAGACATAATAGAAGAAAATTTCCCAGGCCTTGCTAAAACTCTAGATATACAGGTTCAAGAAGCTCAAAGAACCCCTGGTAGATTCATAGCAAATAGGAAAACACCACGCCACGTAGTTGTCAGACTGACCAAAATATCCACTAAAGAGACCCTTCTTGGAGCTGTAAGGAGAAAGAAACAAGTAACATACAAAGGGAGGCCCATTAGAATTACGCCAGATTTCTCAACTGAAACTTTACAAGCAAGAAGAAGTTGGGGCCCCATTCTCACTCTTCTGAAATAGAATAATGCCCAGCCTAGAATCTTGTACCCAGCTAAGCTAAGCTTTCTATATGAAGGAGAAATTAAGACATTCTCAGATAAACAAGGACTGAGGGAATTCACCAAGACAAGACCACCCCTCCAAGAAGTACTCAAAAGAGAGTTACACACGGATCATTGCTTTCGTTTTTTTTAACTCCTGCTCTTTATTATTCCCTTCCTTCTGCTTGTGTTGGTGGGTTTTGTTTTGTTTTGTTGAAGCATTTGAGACTTTTCTTCTTTACAAATGTTTAGTGTGTTAAATTTTTCTCTAAACACTGTTAACTATGTCCCACAAATTTTGATATGTTGTATTTTCATTTTTGTTCAGTTCAAGTTATCTAATTTTCTTTGAGATTTCTTCCTTGACGCCTGGATTATTTAGTAGATGATTAAGTTTCCAAGTAGTCTGTCTACTTGTTCAATGGATTACTGAAAGAAGAGTATTGAAATCTCTAAGTATAATTGTGGATTTGTTTATTTTTCTTATCTTTCTGTCAGTTTTCACTTTATTTTGAAGTTTTGTTCTTAGGGGCATATATTAAGGATTGTTATGTCTTCTTGGTGAATTGACTTTTTTTTACCATTGTGAAGTTTTTCTTTATCACTGGTAATTTCCCTTCTGAAGTTTACTTTGTCTGATAGAAATATAACCACTGCTGTTTGATTCGATCAGTGTTTGCACGATATATCTTTTTCCATCCTTTTAGTATGTATGTTTCATACACTGAAAACTGGGTTATGGACAACATGTGGTTTTGCCCCCTTAAAAAAACTTGGCTGTTGCCATCTTTTAAATGGTTTGTTTTGAATATTTACACGTGAGGTAATTATTGATGTGGTTGGATTTAAGTCTTTTTTATTATTTTTCTCTTTGTCCTTTTTCTGTCTTTTGGGTTACTTTTTTTTTCTTTTCATTTTATTTATTTATTTATTTTTGAGAGAGTCTTGCTCTCTCACCCTGGCTAGAATGCAGTGGAGTCATTATAGCTCATTGCAACCTCAAACTCTTTTTTTTTTTTGAGTAGAGCCTCATTCTGTTGCTCGGGCTAGAGTGCCATGGTGTCAGCCTAGCTCACAGCAACCTCAAACTCCTGGGTTCAAGCAATCCTCCTGCCTCAGCATCTCGAGTAGCTGGGACTACAGGCATGTACCACCATGCCTGGCTAATTTTTTCTGTATATACTTTTAGTTGTCCATATAATTTCTTTCTATTTTTAGTAGAGATGGGGTCTCGCTCTTGCTCAGGCTGGTCTCGAACTCCTGAGCTCAAAGGATCCACCCGCCTCGGCCTCCCAGAGTGGTAGGTGTACAGGCGTGAGCCACCGTGCCCGGCCTGCAACCTCAAACTCTTGAGCTCAAGCGATCCTCTTGCCTCAGCCTCCTGAGTAGCAGCAGCAGGGGCCACTGAGCCAGGCCAACTTTTTTTTTTTTTTTAAACTATATCTTTTGGTCTTGTTATTTTAGTGGTTGGTCTTATTATTTTAGTGATTACTCCAGGGACTATAATATAACTATCCAACTGTTCACATTCTACTTAGAGTTAGTATTTTACCACTCCGAGTAAAACAAAGAAGCCTTACAACCATGCAGATTACTTTTTCCCAGCCCCTTTATATTATGGTTGTCATATGTATCATGTCTATATTCATTTAACTCTTCCTCCCCATCATGACATGTTATAATGTTTTACTTCAACAGTTTCATGTTTTCAAAAATTTAAGAGGAGAAAAATAGTCTAGAATATTTACCCAGATATTTATCATTTCTGTTGCTCTTCATTCTTTTCTGTAGTTCCAGGTTTGCCCTTGGTATGACTTCCCTTCCCCCTAAATGATTTTTTAAAGTATTTCTTTTAGAGCAGCTCTGCTGGCAGTTCTCTTTATCATTGCTTTTTATTTATTTATTCTGATCTGATAATATCTTTGTTGATAATATCTTTGTCTTCATTCCTGAACTATACTTTCTTTGACTATAGAATTCTTGGTTGACATCTTTTTTGATATCCCTTAGAGTGTTCATTTTAAAAAACATTTTTTTCTGTTGTTAAGATTGGATGATTTCTTTTGATTTATCTTCAAGTTCATTGACTCCTCTGTCATCTCCTTTCTGATTGTGAGCCTATCCAATGAATTTTGTGTTGTTTAGTTCTAAAATTCTCATTTAGTTCTTTTTTATAGTTTATATTTCTCTCTTGAAAATTTATTTCATTTGTTTTAAGGTGTTCACCCATATCTAATGGGTCATGGTTTTGATAGCTACTTCAGAAATCTTTGCCTGGTAATTCTAATATCTGGGTCATCTACAGGTCAGCATCTGTGGATTATCTTCTCCTTTGAGAATTGGTCAGATTTTTTGTTCTTGCTATGTCTGGTAGTTTAGAGTCAATCCCAGATGTTTTGAATACTACATTGTGAGATTCTGGGTCCTATTAAAATCCTTTAAAGAATGTTGAAGATTTTTTTGTTTGTTTTAGTAGACAAGTCAACCTGATTAGGTTATACCTGCAAGTTCTTTCTCTCCTTACACAGGCAGTTGGTTCCATTATCTATTCAGTTTTCAAAGCCTTTGCCATGTTGTTTGCATTTGCACCTCTCATTGACACTTAAATTAATCTAGGACCTGGGGAGTGATTTATATCATAGTTCTGTTCTGAAAGCCTCTCCTATGCTTCTGTGGGTGTGTTTCACACACAGACTTAGGGATCTACCTCTCCATTTCTCTCTTCTCAGTGATTTCTCCCATACTTCTCAGCTCCCAGGGGCCTTTTCTTTATTCTTTCAGCCAGAAGCATGGAGTTCTCTTAGTTTTAGAGTCCTGCCTTTCAAGGCAATGAGCACATTCTGGGGAGGCCCCGCCCAGAACCTATTAAGTAAAAATATGGGGGTGGAACTTGGGAATCTGTGTTTTTAACAAAACTTTCTATAGTTGTTTTTGATAAACCAGTAATAGGTTTGGGAACTACTGGCTGGATCCAGTGTTTGGCAGTGGCAACATCAAATCATTCCCCCTCGTCTCTCTCTTTTTTTCCCTCTCTTTGCAAGTTGAGATTCTTAATTTCTGAAATATTTTTCCCCAAACACCCTATCTAGTGGTGGGGAATATAATGTACTGGATGCCACAAAGTTATAGTCACATAATTCCAGTTAATACCACCAAACTTAAATCTCTCAATTGATAGGATTATTGCTATTATTTTACGCTTGGCTAAATCTAAATTTCTGATTTCATTTCAGTTGTAGGCAAATCTTGTGAAAACCTACCACCGATCTCTGAGAGTTCTTTTAAAATTTCTAAATCAGGCACATTGCCGTGGCTTTCGCCTGTGATCCTAGTATTCTGGGAGGTCGAGGAGGAAGGATGGCTTGAGCTCAGGAATTTGAGACCAGCCTGAGCAATAGTGAGACCCCATCTCTACAAAAAAATAGAAAAATAAGCTGGGTATGGTGACGCGCACCTGTAGTCCCAGGTCCTCTGGAGGCTGAGGCAGGAAGATCTCTTGAGCCCAGGAGTATGAAGTTGAGCAGTGAGCTGTGATGATGCCACTGCACTCTAGCCTGGGTGACAGAGCGAGATTCTGTCTCAAAAAAAAAAAAAAAAAAAAAAAAAAAAGAAAAAAAATTTTAAGTCACATTTAAAATTTAGAAATGTGACTTAGAAGAAAGAACTAGAGACAACAGTGTCTGTATATTCTGGACAAATAAACATTGTAGGATCAGTTAATAGGTTTCTTTTTGCATCTTAACTCTTATAGATTATTGGTGTCTGTCTAGAGTGCTGTGATGAAGAAGGATTCTTAGGCGAGTCTGGGTCAGAGAAGTAAGAAGTACCGAGATAGATTAGCAAAATATGCTAGGATGAGTTAGTGAGAGTGATTGCATCCTTGGCTTTCAGGGAAGGGGAGTATATGAGTGTGAATTTTTCTGTGACAAATGGTATTGTTGAAAATTGATAGAGATTTCTTTCTTGATATTTTATACAAGATTACTTTAACTAAATCAGTAATTAGCTATGGTGAAATAAAGTAGTTTTAGTCCACAGAAATCTTTTTTGAAATGTTATTTGATGTGGCAAAATTATATATGAAATACAAACAAACAGACCCATGTTTGAGTTCCACTCCTGCTATTGTAACTTAGCTCTGGTGTCTTTGAATGAATCAGGCTTTGCTGATCTCTTGGGCCCCATTGCATTTTAAGTTAAAATTCTATACCCAAAGAGTATTCTCACTAGTTTTATGAAAAATGGAGATATTTGTGACAGCACTGTAAACTTTGGTCTTACTTCACAGTGTTAGCTTTTCCTTCTCAAAATGAAATAGCAACCCTAAGATTACACACTATAAATTATTATGTAGTATAAATATTTTGTCAGTTTGGTTTAATATCTCCAAAGTACCCTCTGACTTAGAAATGATTGGGACCCATTTGAACTATTCAATGTATAAGGTATTAGGGAAAAATATTATTATTATTTTTTTTTAAAGAGATGGGGTCAAACTCCTGGGCTCAAATGATCCTGCCTCAGCTTCCCAAAGTAGCTGGGACTACAGGCAGGCATCACTGTTCCCAGCTAGGCATTAGAAATTTTATTGATTACATTTAGTGTGCTGACGTGGTGGTCTTAATTGCAAAAGTCTTAATTGCAAAAAAAAATTAATTTTAATTAGTGCCTGATTTAATATAGTACTTTTGATTTAATTCCTTTTTGGCTTATTTTGACTGTTACAGAAATCTGACATATTTGTGTGGCAGACTATTTTTAAATAGTCTTGATCATATAATTTAAATTTTGTATTTCCTTCGGGGAATAAAGAAATATCCTATGAATGGATATTTGGGTAGAGTATTATGGAAATTTAAATTCATCCTAGAAGTTCACTAAATGTCAGTGAAGTGCTGTTACCTTTAAATGACTTTTTTTCCCTCCTTCTTTAGAATCCAGCAACTATCACAAGAATACTCCTTAGCCACTTCAATTGGGATAAAGAGAAGCTAATGGAAAGGTAAGGAACTATGTTGTCAGCTTTGTACTTAGAAGAAACACAGAAAGCCTGTTGAACTGAATTTACAAGACGCAAGAATTGATTTATGTACCAGTATGTGAACGAACTAAAATGCAAGTAGTAACTGCTTTAATTCTTGTATTTCCCATCTGTAAATTTTATAATAAATTTAGTATTAGGGAATTCAGACTTAATGTTTCTTCTTTATTTGAGGGGTTGCTGTGCTTCAGTTTCTTAAACATATATCCTCTTGGGCACCAAGAGCTAAAAACAGGTCAGAAAAAAAACCACTTGATTCATTCTTGGAGCACATTAATAAAATCTTCCTCTAATTACTTAAAAAGATTTCTTGCTAATGAACTTTTAAATCTGTTAGGCATTTTAATAACAGTTGTTCACTAAAACAAAATTAAGAAGTTACTCAGGCTTTCCTGGCCACTAGACAAGCTGCTTAAACTGGTTCTCTGGTTTCAGGGCAGGATTCTGTCCAATGGTATTAATTAATTAATTAATGTGTGTGTGTGTGTGTGTGTGTGTGTGTGTGTGTGTGTGTGTGTGCGTGCGCGCGCACGTACATATCTTTCGGAGATAAAGTCTTGCTCTGTTGCCGGGGCTAGAGTGCGGTGGCATCATCATAGCTCACAGCAACCTCAAACTCCTGGGCTCAAGTGATCCTTCTGCCACAGGCTCCCAAGTAGCTGGGACTACAGGCGTGTGCCACCACACATGGCTAATTTTTCTACTTTTTGTAGAGACGAGGCCTCCCTCTTGCTCAGGTTGGTCTCAAAACTCCTTAGTTCAAGCTATCCTCCTGCCTCAACCGCCCAGAGTGCTAGGATTACAGGCATGAGCCACTGTGCCCAGCCCAGTGGTGTTTCTTAATTTTGGTATCATTTACTTTTAGGCTTATTTATTTTATGATACCTCTACTAGGAATAGAAGTTTTTATTATTTACTTCTGAAACTCCTTTAGTGAACTAAACTTACTCAGTTTGTTTCATAGTCATGTATTTCTGTAAACACATTCTGAATTGTATCTTACTACGCTGCTGAAAGTATTTTTCAGTTAAATATTGTACATAAGTGTGGTAATCATGAATTTAAAAGTAAGAAGCTTCTATGAAACTTCTTTGTGTGAACTTTTCAGTTTCTCTTTGTAATTTCAGTTTTTGTATATTCTGAAGATACCCTGTTGGGTACCTAGAGATTTATAATTGGAACTTTAAATAGTGTCTTTAAGATCAATATGCAATATCTTTTTGTCTCATTTAATGATTTTCTCATATTCCATGTGGTCTGCTATTAGCACTGCCATGCTTTTTTTTTCTTTAAGCGTTTGGCATATCTTTTCCATTTTCTAATCTTCTTTTCTGGGTTATTTTGTTTTAGGTATACCTTTTGTAAATAGCATGTAGGTGATTTTTCAAAAAAAAAATCTAAATTTATTAAAAAACTAATCTATGACTATATTTTAATAGCTGAGATTAACATATTCACATTTTATGATTGATATTTAGATTTAATTACAGCTATTTTAAGTTGTGCTTTATATTTACCATGTTTTCTATTTGCTTATTTTGTTGGCTTCATAAAATTTTCTTTTGATTTTTCTCTGATAATTTCAACGTTATATATATATATGTTCTAGTTCAGTTTTTCTAGTGGTTACCTTTACAATTTGCCCGTGTATACTTAAAACTATAAGTTTATGACAGTATTTAGTTGCAGTATCCATCCCCTGTACAAGATAAAAACTGTAGCATAGTTTTTTCTCAGTCCCTTTCTTTTCCAGCTCAACTTGATAAGTCCATAATGTTTGAATTTTTTTCATTTGTTTTTAAGGCTTTTCATATCTATATACTTAACATTTTTACTTTTTTTGGCTAATTTGTTTCTTGCATGCTTATGTTTTTTGGAAATTTATTCATTTTACTCTGACATATGTCTTGTAATTGTGTAAGTCAAGTTTCATATGTGGTAAACATTGAGTCCTAGGAGAGAAATTCTTAATATTTTGAAAATTATTGTAATATTTTCAGATGTGAGTTTTGAAAACATAACCAGTTAGACCCTTTAAGTCTGAGGACTCATGTTTTTGGTTTTGGGAAATTCTTAGCTGTTATTTCTTCAGCATACCTTTTCTCCATTCTCTTGATACTTTCTGAAATTCCTGTTAGTCACATGTTGAAACTTCTGGATCTCTTTCCAGGTTATCTAACTTCTTTCAAAATACTTCTTCTGTACTTGCAGTCTTTGTACTTTGTTCTATGAAAATTCCTGAGGTTTATCTTTAGTGTATCTATCTATCTATCTGTGTATTTAAAAAAGAGACACAGTCATGCTTTGTCACCCAGGCTTGAGTGCAGTGGCATTGTCACAGCTCACCACAGCCTCAAACTCCTGGGCTCAAGAGATCCTCCTGCCTCAGCCTCTCAGCCTCCTGAGTACCTGGAACTACAGGCGTACACCACCACACCTGACTTATTTTTTTTCATTTTTTTTTGGAGACAGAGTCTCATTCTGTTGCCCAGGCTAGAGTGCTGTGGCATCAGCCTAGCTCACAGCAACCTCAAACTCCTGGGCTCAAGCAATCCTCCTGCCTCAGCCTCCCAAGTAGCTGGGAGTACAGACATGCGCAACCATGCCCGGCTAATTTTTTCTATATATATTTTTAGTTGTCCATATAATTTCTTTCTATTTTCTTAGTAAAGACAGGGTCTCGCTTTTGCTCAGGCTGGTCTCGAACTCCTTAGCTCAAAGGATCACACCTGCCTCAGCCTCCCAGAGTGTTAGGAATACAGGCATGAGCCACCGTGCCCGGCCTAATTTTTTTCATTTTTTAACAGACAAGGTCTGTGTTGTCCAGGCTGGTTTCAAGCGATCCTCCTCACCTGGTCTCCCAAAGTACTGGGGTTACAGGCACAAGCTGCTGCACCTGGCTCCTCAAGTTTATTGTAATTCACTTGCTTTTCTTTCTGCATCCATTCTGCTTTTTAGCCATCTTGAATTGTTTATTTTAACAGTGTCCAACTTAATTTTTTTTAAACGACTTTATTCTTGTTTTGTGGTCGCAGTTTCTTCCTTTATCTCTCTTGGTACATTAATTATCCTTACACTAAAATAATTAGACCTAAATAATGAGAGTACAATGTGGCTGAAAAGGTACAGGGAAATTTAGCCTTAAGTATCTTTGTTAGAAAAAGAAAATGAAGTAAAACATGAACCAATTCTTTGAAACGGGAAGTTAGAAAAATAAAGTAAGCCCAAAGAAAGTAGAATAGGTTCTCTTTTTTTTTTTTTTTGAAATGGGGTCTCTCTGTGTTGCCCAGGGTGGTCTCAAATTACTGAGCTCAAGCCATCCTCCCACCTCAGCCTCCTGAGTAGCTGGGATTACAAGTCTGAGACACCATGCCTAGCATAGAATAGGTATTTAAGATGAAAACAGATATTCATGAAATAGAAAACAATAGCAACAAAAAAGAGATCAAACAGAAGGATAGATACTTGAAATGCATTTTTTTAAAGGGAAGCATCAAGAGAATGAGAAGACAAACAATAGACTGGGAAAAAATATTTGCAGAAAAATTTACCTGATAAAGGACTGTTGCCCAGAATGCACAGTGAACTCTTAAAACTCAACAATAAAAGGACCGGATTAAAAAATGAGCCAAAGATGTTGAATCCTCACCAGAGAAGATACACAGATGGCAAATAAGCATATGAAAAGATGCTCCACATCGTGTGTCATCAGGGAAATGCAAATTAAAGCAACATTGATGTGCGTAGTGTCTCATGCCTATAATCCTAGCATTCTAGGAGGCTGAGGTGAGCAGCTGAGGTGAGCAGATCGCTTGCCTGAGACCAGCCTGAGTAAGAACCACCCCCCCACCCCCGTCTCCACTAAAAATAGAAAAAATTAGCTGGGTATGGTGGTGTACACTTGTAGTCCCAGCTACTTGGGAGACTGAGGTAGGAGGCTCACTTGAGCCCAGGAGTTTGAGGTTGCTATGAACTATGATAAGGCCACTGCACTCTAGCTGGGGCAAGAGTGAGACTGTCTCAGAACAAACCAAAAAACCCCCCAACATTGAGATACCACTACATACCTATTAAAATGGCCGAAATCCAAACTACTGATACCATCGAATACAGGCTAGGATGTGGAGCAGTAGTAACTCATTCATTGCTGATGGGAATACAAAATGGTACAGCTACTTTGGCAGTTTTTTTACAAAACAAGGTGTACTGTTACTGTACAATACAGCAGTTGTGCTTCTTGGTACAATATTTATCCAAATGAATTGAAAAGTGTATATCCACATAAAAACCTGCACATGTCTGTTCATAGGAGCTTTTATTCATAATTGCCAAAACTTGGAAGCAATCAGGATGTTCTTCAGTAGGTAAACGGATGAATAAATTGTGGTACATCTAAAAATGGAATGTTATTCAGTGCTTAAAAGAAATGAGCTATCGAGGTATAAAACTACATGGAAGAAACTTAAATGTATATTACTAAATGAAAGAAGCCAATCTGAAATGGCTACATGCTGTTATTATTCCAACTATGTCACGTTCTGGAAAAGGCAACATTATGAAGACAGTCAAAAGAGAAGGGAGGGATGAATAGCATGGAGGTTTTGTAGGCCGTTGAAACTATTCTGCATGATACTATAATGGTGGATGCCTGTCATTATACATTTTTCCAAACCTGTAGAATGTATAACCCCAAGTGTGAACCCTCATGTAAACCATGGACTTTGATGATAATCATGTGTCAGTGTAGGTTTATCAAATGTATGATGTTGATAGTTGGGGGAGTTATGCTTGTGTTGGAGTGGGGGATGTGTGGAAACTGTCACTTTTGCTTAATGTTGCTGGGAACTTTAAACTCCTCCCAAAAAATAGGTTTTTTTTTTTTTTTTTGGAAGGGGGTTAATAAACCATTGGTAAGTGTGATGGGGGAGAAGAGGGCACAAATAACATTAGAATTATGTAAGGCATAATTACAGATGGGAAAAATATTTTAAAATTATAAATTAATACTGTGTACCAACTTTAATAATACATTTGAAAGGTTTTAAGTGGGAATTGCCTAAGTTATCCCCTAAGATATAGAAAAATAGAGTAAACTCATAACCACAGAAAAGTGTTGTAAATATAGTGTAAGACTGCCCGCCCCTTCCCCAAAAAGCACTAAATGACTTTATGGTTAAGTTCTATCTAATAAACCTTCAAGGAACTGCCAGTTCCTACTGAAAATTATCTCAGAACATAGAAAAAGAGAGGGCATCATTAATTCATGTTAGCCAAATCAGAATAATCCTGGTTCCAAAATTTGACAGAGAGCATGAGAAAGCCATCTTTATTAGGAACAATGCTGTCTATTTTGTAAATAAAATAATACTTAATTGAATTGAATGAATCAGTGGTCTGGTAGAATTTTTCCTAGAAATGCAAGGATAGATCATGATGGGGGAAATTCTTTTCATCTATAGCATTTACTACATTAACAATGAAGAAAAACCAAAAAGGTAATCACAATATATGCCAGTTATGCATTTAACAAAATTGCGCACTTGCCCATGATTTATTTAGTGAAAACAAAATTCTTAGCAAACTGAGAGGGTAATTTCTCAGCTTGATAAAAGGAGTCAACTAATAATCTACAGCAAAATTTTACTTAATGTTGAAACATCAGAAGCATGCCCATGAAAATTAAATGAGGATAATGACTGTTACCACCATTTCAATGTATTGGAAGTTCTGATAAATAAAAAAATACCCAGAAAATTAAGTGGTCTAAAAATTCGAAAAGAAAAGCAGTCATATGTACATAATATAATCATTTACCTAGGAAACCCAAGAATTAACTGATAAACCATTAAAGTGGTTGCCTGTTAGAATTGCCTGAGAACTTTTTAAAAAATACCAATGCCCAGGCCTCTCTCCATTACTCCCTCCCTCAATAAACCTGAAAAATGAAACATGGAATAAAGTAGCCTTAGCCTCAGTGACACTATGTTCCTCCCCATTCTTGAGTATAAAAATGAAGGTTACCCATCTGATAATACTATAACTATTTAGAATCCCAGAAATTACAAGAAAAAGTAGACAATATAGCCAATAAAGGTTGTTATGTAGCATTTTTTTTTAAATCTTGCTTCCTAATTGGTAACACTGAATGTATTCAAGTATCATTTCTATTTATCTTGATATACTTAAAGATAAATCCTTTTTTCTTTTTTTAATCCACCCAAGATAGTACTTGAGTTAAAGATAAATCTTATCCTAGTCAAGATGGTGAAATATCTTAAATTTCTTCCTCTCTCTTTACTCCTTTGTTTCCATATTCCAGGCATATCAGTGTTTATTTTATTCATTAGTAAACCACAGTCCCTGCCTTGGAGGAGGAGCTTATGTCCAGTGAGGGCAATAGAGGTGTAAATAGATCCTTGCCAGTGATTCCTTTTATTTGCCTCGTGCTGCTCATGTTAGTCTGTAGTGTAAACAAATTTGTCCTAACCCTAAAAATGAATTTTATTCTTTTTAAAAATAATTTTTGGGGCCGGGTGCAGTGACTCATCTGTAGTCCCAGCATTCTGGAAGTCCAAAGCAGGAAGATTGCTTGAGACCAGGAGTTTGAGACCAGACTGAGAAACTTGGTGAGGCTCCATCTCTATAAAAAAAGAAAAATTTAGCTGGGTGTGGTGGTGCATGCAGCTACTTGGGGGACTAAGGCAGGAAGATTACTTGAGCCCAGGAGTTCAAGTTTGCAGCGAGCTATGATTATATCACTGTACTCCAGCCTGGGCAACAGAATGAGACCCTGTCTCTAAAGATAGATATTTATTTATTTATTTTGAGCAAAAGTGAGGAGCTGATGGAGAAAGGACAATTTTAACTTTATGGTTTCTGCTTTTATCCATCATGGCAGCTTTCCATACCTTTGCTATTATCTTTCTTTCCAGTCTTCTGGGGTTTTTTTTTTTGTTTGTTTTTTAACTTTGTAGATTAATTTTTCTTCTGTTTTACAAATTAAATAGAATTTTCTCTATTCGCTAATTTCTTTCCACGACCCTCCAGATGAAGCGAAACAAAGCAAAGCAGAGAATCAGAACTGCAGCAACAACTGTATCTCAAACTTTCCATCTGAGCTTTGATACTATAATAATTTTTATAGGATGTTACTTCCATTTTTTCCATCTGTCATGTCTTGAACCTATTCTTCCTTTCCTGAAATATCAGTCAGGGGTTTAGTTATAAACAAACTTTAAGAGGTAAAATAAAATAGGCATTAAAGATTGAGAATCAGTGTGAAGGCTCTGCAGCCAGGAAAATGCCAAAATCACAGTGTCAAACTATTTTAATGGAGACATTATTGCTGCCACCATTGGGCACAGGCATCACAACTCTTACCATCAATATTGGGCATGTGACACCAAGACTAGTACTTCTGCCATTACAAGCCTCTGAAAACTGGGTATCTCCTTACTCCTTTGATAGAATAAACTCCTCCTTGAACCTTCTTCAAGTACTAAGTTTTTGATAAACTGTCTCCTTAAATCTTCCCAGCAGGAGAGACTGGGAATGTGAGTTGTCCATTTTCCCCCTTCTTTTTATGACAAGGGAATACTAAAAATCCATCTTCTGCCTACTTCTCTGGCTTCTTCTCTTTATTTCTATATCTTTTTCTGTTCTCATATTATATATACTTTAGTAGTACAAAATTTCTGTGGTGGTGACTAATTTTATTTTTTTGCTGCCTCAACTTTGCAAATGCGTTTTGATGCAGGGCTTCTGTGGATATCAATGTAGGCCGTTAACTGTGCAGCTCTAGGGAGCATCTTTGGAATTGTACTGTCACTGGCCCAGGCCTAATTTGCTTTTCTTGTTGTCTTGTTTTTCCTAATTATCCTTCAAAACCCAAGCTTAACTTCTAAGACAACTTTTCTTGTTTCTCAAGACAGTTGATCACTACCTTCTTTGTCCATTAATGTGTATTTAATATTTCATCACACTTCTATTAGAATTCTTTGTGCAGAAACTATTTTGCTTATCTTGTATTCCTACACATAACACAGTTCCTAATATGTAGTTGATTTTTAGTTAAGTGCAGCCATTTCTAGATTTTCTTTTGTGTAATAGAATTTTATTGAAATTATGACATGAACATAAATCGCATTTCGTTTTGGCTGGATTTAGAAACAAAACACTAAACGGGGAGCTCCTTTAGAGTTGGTAATAAGTAAAAACATAAGTATCTTCTCTCTTGTAGCTCATTTCTTATAGGTCTATTTTCATAAGTTTTAAAAACTCATTTTAGTTAATAGTATATAAGGGTGAGTGTTAGTGAGTTAACTGGCATGTTTGAGGTGAGGGGAAGTATAGGTGATTGAAAACTTAGATGGCATAGTCAAAGAATCCTGAAGAAGGATTTCAATCTTTCCCGGACTATTTTGCAAATAGCTTTTCACTTTTTATTCTGAAGCATTAATATCCATTTAATGAATAGGTACTAGAGTTAGCACTTGTGATTATGATAATATGGAACTTTTCTTAGCCACATTAGTAATAATATATTTAACTTCTAGGATGTGAAAGTAAATTTGGTTTTTCAGAAACCTTGCTTTTGTGCTAACATTCATTACTATTCTTCTCCAGTATAGTGGGATTTTTCCTGTTTAAACAATTCTGGTATTATTGGGGAGTGGTATGTGGTAAGAGGCAAATGTACCATCTCCTTATAGTGTAATGGTTAAGAATGTGGGATCCCCACTCCACCATTTACTAGCTGTAGGAACTTGAAACATTTTTTTTCCTTCATTACCTCATCTGAAGTGATTTTACTTTATCCATTCTATTGTCCCTAGTCTCCCTACTACCTCACTACTTCATAAATTTCAATTTTTTTTTTTAATATCAGCTAGGTGTAAGAAGAACTTGAACAGGGGTTTGGTGATGAGGTACACACAACAATGTATTACACAGTTGACCCCCATAGAGATATAATTTTATGGGACTATGTAAGAGATCATCTCTGAGTCAGGTGGGAAGGGCTTTATTGATGAGGTGGCATTTGATTAGACAAGGAGGGGCAGGGGATATGGGAACCTGAGTATTTCAGGTTCAGAGCCACTTCTTGTAAAGACTGAAGATAGGAGCCAGGCTCAGTGGTATGCACCTGTAGTCTCAGTTATTCAGGAGGCTGAGGTGGTTGACTGAGATGGGAAAATTGCTTGAGGCCAGGAGTTTAAGACCAGCCTGGGCAATATAGCAAGACCCCATCTAAAAAAAAAAAAAAAGGCTGAAGATGGTCTTCATGTCTGTTGAGTGGTCCAGAAAACCTCAGACCTTGAATTGGATTAAGATAGTCCCAGAATGTTAATGTCCCCAGACACGTGACAGATACAAATATAAATCTTCTCTAGGGGAAGAACATTGTTATCTAAGGCCTCAAACTATTTCCACAAAATTACTTTTCTAATTAAAACATACCAACTTGGGACTGAAAATATTAGAATTGTCACACCTAGAAGAAAATGAGTATGTTATCACCAAGGAACTGGTAAGTATAAGCTGTAATTCAGATTTGAAAGAAAACCTCAGAATTTCTTTGACTGAACAAAATAAGCAGCGTTAACTCAGTGAATTAGTTTAACAGCATGTTGGACAAAGCTGGATACAAGTTTAGTGTATTGGAAGATCAAAAAACTCTCCAGAATTAGGCATATCCACTAAAAGATAGAAAATACAGGAGAGGTTAATAAATATAGAGGCTATTATGAAATAAGATCTGATGAGATCTTAGAAAGAGAGAAGAAAGTGTGGCTGAGGCAATATTCAAAGATGTAATGGCTGAGAATTTTCCAGATTGGTAAAAGACATGTGTCAAAGATTCAAGAAGCCTAACAATTCCATGCACAATAAATACCTGTCCTGTTGATTTAAAGATGTACAGTTTTTCACATTTTAACATGTCTGAAATCTGGATGCATCTTTCAGTTGATGGACACTTAGTCCAACAAGATTGAAATTTTGACTTACGTGAAAAGTCTCCCATATCAGCTTCTGGTAAGATCGTGAAATTTCAGTACCCAAAGTATTTTAGACTTGAGGAAATATGGTGAAAAGAAATCCACATTTAAAATGTGGGCATAATCCACATTTCTTATCCTGGGTCGTGGTTGTACACTGGTGTTAGTTTATAACAGTTTATAAGCTGCATGTTTATGTTTATGCACTTTTCTAGAATTGTGTTATTTAAAACATATACACAGACATAGGATAAGGAACAACCTTAAAGGGATGATTCAGCTTGCTTTTTGGACAGGTAACATTAATAGTGCCTTTGGTACCTACCTACAAGTAAATCTATCATTTTGCCAAGATAGTTTACTCACTGCCCTCCTTGGCTCTAGTATCAAATCTGCTCTGAATTTAACTTTGATCATATCAATTCATTTTATCAACCTCTGGCACCTTTGTGGTTCCTACCACATCAAAGCTATGCTCTCTGGGTTTGAAAACCTGTCATATTTTCACTCTGTTCTGTATATTTATACACTACAACTGTACATTCCCTTGGGATGTCCTTTACTGTTCACTCCCTGACCTCCTCAAGAGCTATATCTTTGCACAGATTCAGGGAGACCCAGTAATATTTCATTCTGGGATTATGCTCATAGGCATCATGGTACAATTCTGTACATCACATACAACTTATACAATGCCTCCTGGATCTCCTTATTTTCTGAATTCTTACTATATTTACTGTTAAGTTGTTTCGACTTCTTGAAGTTAGTTGCTGTTTTTTGTGCTTCTCTAGGATTCTTCTCCTACCTCTTGCATGCTAAGTAGCACGTCATATTGCAAATTGATATTCATCTCTTTCCTTGAAAGCAATTAATGTTGCAACCAGCACAGTTCACACATACAGTCGCTTAATATGTGAGGGAACTATGTAAAATGGAACTTAATTGTATACTACCTTGTGTTTTGATTGATTATTCTTAGTTTTAGCATAGCTGGATTTTAAATATACTTGTTTGGTTTATAGGCTTTTAACATTTACAACCTGAAGACTTCCATTGAATATATTGAAAAACTATTATCAAAATAATAAAGGGGTATTTCTTTTTGTGTACTAGAAGAAACTATATATTTCTCTTGAACTGGAATCAGATCCATTATTGCATAAATCACAAGCAGTATGTTTTAATTTATTTTCTAAATGAAAATGTGTAGCAGAAGGAAAAGACCATTGAGCAGAGGGTATAGACTTCCCTTGAATGCACATATTTGGAAAGAATGCAGAAGCTACTGCCTTCGTTTTCACTGAAGTGAAAAATAGTTTTAAAAAATAATGGTTTCTGTTAGTCTTTTCTGAGAAAGTAATAAAAGTTTGGACCTTCCCCTGGGGAGGGTGGGGGGGAGGGAGGAATATGTATAAATAAGTTATAATGTTTTGGATTCTGTAAAATTGTTGAAATTCCAGGGACCTCAGATTAGGAATCCATGTGTTAGAAGAACATGGTAAAATTGAAATAATCATAATAAAGCCAGAAGACATGGATAACCACCAGTGAAGATGACACATGTGTCTTTAAGTGTGACTAGAACACCCTGTGAAACCAGCATCTGTGTCTTCTGAAGCCTCTATTGTGGAGTTCTTCTCTATTCTGTGTTAGAAAAGGAATAGTCACTATCTTACTTTTTGAATGTCCTGTATAGTTTAAGATCTACTTTGAAAGTTCCTGAGTGTCAGTAAAACCTTATTCAAAAAAGAAGTAGCCACATGTTTAATTGTTAAAGCTGGATAATGGGATAGTGGAAGTTCAGTTTATTTGTTCACTTGGCCTTTGTATAGTTACATTTGTCTATAATAAATGAGGCTTGGAGCCTTTTTGGAAGATAGCATAGTTTATTGTTCTTGTTATGATTTTGCTAACTCAAGCCTACAAGGAGTTGTCTTATATCTCTTTCACTGTGGTTAGTTCCTTATTCTACCTTTCTTCGTAGCGGCTCAGAAACAAAAAGGAAAAAGTGTATGGCAAAAAGTTTCTCAAAACTTATGCAATAAGATTTTTCTGCTGCAACTTGACAGTATTAAATTAGTAGCCTCTTTGTCAAGTAGTCTTTTGATTAACATTAAACATACTCAGGAAATTTTATTATAATGCTGTTTTTATCAGGTTGACCTTTCCCTAATAGGAGAAAAATCTTACAACCTCAAAAAGTATTCTACTTTTTCTTAAAATACTTGAAGTATGTTTACTTAGCTATAAAAATTACATAGAATATGGCCGGGCGTGGTGACTCACACCTATAATCCTAGCACTCTGGGAGGCTGAGGCAGGAGGATCGCTTGGGCCAGGAGTTCCAGACCAGCCTAAGCAAGAGCAAGACCCCTGTCTCTATAAAAAATAGAAAAATTCTCTGGGTGTGGTGGTGTGTGCCTGTAGTCCCAGCTACTCAGGAGGCTAAGGCAGGAGGATCACTTGAGCCCCCCAAGGAGTGTGAGGTTGCAGTGAGCCATGATGATGCCACTGCCCTCTAGCTGGGGTGACAGAGACCCTGTCTCAAAAAAACAGAAACAACAAAAAACTACATAGAATACATTCATATTGAATTGTGAACTAAATTATTCTTCAGAGATTAGCATAAGAAACCCAAAACTTTTAAAGCAAGTTCTTATAGACTCCCATAAGTCCTCATTTGATCTTTTTTGTGAGGGACAAACCCTTCTTTAGGAAAAAAGGTTTTCTGTCTCCAACCCCTTAGAGAGTTTTGGTTCTTTGGAATTCTGAATGTTACCTACTAGAGGTGCATAGGTATGCCAGTCATCTTACATTCTAATTTTAGTCCTTCTTTTGAAAGAATACCTTTAAGAATTACAAAGGTGGAGTGATATCTTTTAATTTGTTTGAAAATTAACATTCTACTTCTGGAGGCTTTTTTAAATTTAAATTTTTATCAAGGTAACACAATCATCGTTTTTTAAAAGTCTAATGCTTTTACAAGGGTTATAAAGGAAAAATAGTGCTCCAGACCCCCAGTTCCAATCCCATTCCCCAAAAGGGAAAGAGCTATTTATTTCAGTATTTCTTAATAACTTGCTTATACTACCATACTCTATCTACTGACTTCTTTCTGTGGAAGATGAGGATTAGGTTCTGAAACTAATGTCTATTGTAAAGACATGTGGTGGGGGGCGGGGGGTGTCTTCTTTCCTAATGTGTCTACTCTCTGGTTCTGTATTGCTGTTTTAAGACTTTCATTTTCATGTCTTACATGCTGTTTTTGCTTTTTATAAATTTGATGACAGTTCTTGTGCATTCATATGAGGTAAATAAATTTAAGCTATTCCTCTGCTCCTTTGAGATTTTTACTTATACATTTTCTAAAAATGGAAAAAAACACCCAATTAGAAGCAGGTTGATGTGGCCAGGGGAAAAAGTTGAACTGGCAGTTCTGAGAAGGAATCTAAGATCTGCCTTGGATTTTTCTAGTCATTTGTCAAACCTATAATTATGATATAGAATAATTGTGACTTTTGTAGCATTTTGAAGTCAATGTCTGGTACCCGTAAATTGCCACATGAGAATGTTGAACAAAAATTATTTGGTCATTTAGAAATAAAAATGTATATATGCCTGTTTATATGTGGATATGTAAAATGTATAATTTATTTTTATAAATGTGTGTGTCTATTTTTGCTTCCTCTCAGGCTTATAGCAATAGACAATTGGCTTGTAAACATATAATGGGAGCTATAACAACTGACAGGATTGAGTTTTGATAGCTTAGAGTAGAAAAACCTGCTATATATCTTTACATTGGGTTAACATTTTTTGCTTTTCTGATTCTGTTGTGAGAATAAGTACTCCTCTAATAGTGGTTGATCTTTATGAAGTATGAACACTTAGTAGCTTTTAAGTTACTAATGGCAAAATTAAATATTGAAGTGGCAAACAGTAATACCATAGTCATTCAGAGTTCAGAAAGAAACACTAGCCAGTGGTGTTCCCTACCAGCCTTATTTCCCCTCCCCACAACCAGACGTAAGAGCTCTTAGGCTCTAACTGTTCCTGCTTTGAAATTTAATTCATGTTATTTGTATGTTCCTGTCCAGCAGGCAAGTAAAATGAAAAATTAAAATCCAAATAATTCTAGACAGTTGCCTAAGTGCCAGTTTGCTTAACTCTATTTCTGTAAACATACTGAATGAACAGAAAAAACCCTAGAGAGAAGAGAATTTATAGTTTACTTTTTTTAATTGACAAATACTGATTGTATGTGTTAAAACCTTAATCTAGAGAAAGCTAAGCCATGGAACTGGGGGATACCCTGCTTGTGCCCTTATCCCACTAAGAAAAGTCTGGGTTGAAGGAAAAACCACACTGCTCTTTTGTTTTCATTTTCATCAGTATGATTTCTTGAAAACAATGAGCAGGGTTGCAGGATAGGAGAGAAGCAATTTCCTAGGATAAGCTTTGCAGCTGTTTACCAAAGTCAATGAAGCAGAGAGAATATGTGGTTAACTCATTTAACAAGGTGCCTGAACTGTAGTGCTTCACACCGAGTCAGTCCCTCTTCATTTTGGCCTGCTTTTCACAAGCAATGAGGTATATAAAAGCCAGCAAACTGAAGGAACTTTCAAATAGTGCCCAGGTAAACAGGGTGAAGAGTTAAGAATCCAGCTGTATTCTTGGACACACAGTCCTACATAAAACTATTGTAATTAGAAGAAATCGGCTTCTGTGTTCTCTTTAGAAAGTTAAAATGAACATAGACTCTATGAGATGAGAGATCAAAGATGAACTGATAAAACAACAAGGTGAAAAGGAAGCTGACAGAACAAAAAATGAAGGGACAAGTAATCTTGTAGAACTTGAAACCACTTTGGCAACAGAAATAAGTAGAACAGACATTATGGAAAATAGAGATCTGAAAGACAGGAAAAGGACAAAAGAGAAATTAGCAAATGGTAGACATGGAGGACAAATTAAGAGAGACCTATTACAAATCAAGCACAATCTTAATAACTAAAGGATCTTGAAGTAATTAATGACCAAGTGGCCTTTCAAAAGAGAAAGTTATTAGGTCATTAAATATGAAATGTCCAATTTCGAACCAAAAGTTTAGTTTATTATATCTCAAATAAGAAGCAGTATAATTAAAGTGCACCTAAACTATCAACACAGTTTTGCCATCTTAACGGTTGCTTGTTTATGCCAGCAGCGAAGAAGCCTGGAGAGCGAGTGGTGATGAAATCTCGAAAGGCGTTTTCCACTGCTTGTTGAGAATTGAATATTTCTCCTTGCAAGAAATAGCGGTCCAAAGCCTGGAAGAAATAGTAGTCAGTTGGTGCAAGGTCTGGTGAATATGGTGGACGACAGTTTCCAAGTCCAGCTTCTGTACTTTGAGCAGTGTTGTTAGTGCAACATGTGGTTGAGTCGTTATCTTGCAAGAGGATTGGCCTGTCTCTATTGACCAGTCTTGGCTGCTTATTCGCAAGCATCCTCATCATTTCATCCAATTGGTTGCAGTAGACATCCACTGTAATCGATTGACCAGGTTTCATGAAGCTGTAGTGGATGATACCAGCGCTGGACTACCAGACACCATTAGCTGTTTTTTGATGAATATTCTGTTTTGGACTGTGTTTTGGCACTTCATCTTTATCCAACCATTGTGCTGAATGCTTGTGATTGTCAAAAAGAAGCCGTTGTTCATTACACATAATACAGTGTAGAAATGGTTCACTTTTATCTTGTGACAGCAAAGAAAGGCAAGCTTCAAGACGATTTTTCTTTTGATGCTTGTTGAATTCATGCGGAACTCATCTGTCCAGCTTCTTTACCTTGCTGATTTGTTTCAAATGGTCCAATATTGTTGGAATGGTAACATCAAAACTTGCTGCTAATGCACGCGTAGGTTGAGATGAGTTGGCTTCCAATACAGTTTTCATCGTTATCCATCTTGGTGTCAGGTCGCCCACGTGGCTCATTTTCAAGATGAAAATCACGAGAACAGAACTTCTTAAACCATCAGTGTACTGTGTATTCATTAGCCACATCCTTCCCAAACACTTTGTTGATATTTCCAGCTGTCTGCACTGCATTGGTTCCATTACAGAACTCATATTCTAAAATAGCATGAATTTTTTACTTATCTATGGTTTCACAAAAATTGCTTTAAATTTTTAAAAAAAATGATAATCACAAGTGACAACATGCATTTGAAAGACTAAGGATATACCTACACGATAAGAATAAAACAAAATGGGTCAAAGTGAAATGTCAGAGATATGAACTGTAAAACTTAGTACTTAAGGAAATCGGACATTTCATACTTAATAACCTAATAATGCTTAGAATAAACCCTAGCAGAACTACTAAACTTGAAGTATATAGAGAAAGAAACCTATGTATGTGCCAGAAAAAAAGGATTTGAGTTATAAAATGAGAAAAATTATTCTGGCTACAAACTTCCTCAATAATAATAAGTAACAGAAGAAAATGGAACATTGTCTACATAAAGAATATTGAAGAGAGGGAGCCAGGTACGGCTTATACCTATAATCCTAGCACTTTGGGAGGCTGAGGCAGGAGGGTCACTTGAGGCCAGGAGTTCGAGATCAGCCTGAGCAACAGAGTGAGACCACGTCTCTACAAAAAATTAGCCAGGCACAGTGGTGCGTGCCTATAGACCCAGCAGAAGTAGGATGATCGCTTGAGCCCAGAAGTTCGAGGCTGTAGTGAGCTATGATCGTGCCACTGTACTCCAATTGGGCAACAGAGTGAGACCCTGTATCTTAAAACAAATAATAAAATACATATTTTTTAAAAATTGAGTATTAAGGAGGGAAAGGATTTTAGCTGAAGTGAGCATTTGAATATATGTAAACATTTCTATTATGTCTAAGTGATTAGGGGTATGAAGTTTAAGAAACAAAAAGCAGTTTTTTTCCTTGAAAGAAAAGCTACTTAATGTAAAAAGGATATAATTAGTGAAAAAATTATAGAAAATTATAATCAACTGGGGAAAGCTCAAGAAAATTCCAGCCAAAACCATAAGGTTCAGTGTAGGGTTGTATAACATAGGGACAATCTGTGTTTATTTAACGCATTAACTGTCATGTGAGTTGTATTTAACTCTCACCTTGAGCCGCATGAACTGTTTTTCAAGTTGCATATACCTCACGCACAGAAAACAATGAAAAATAACAACTTTTTCATTATATTAGAAAGGATCGTTTTATTTCTGAAGTTTTTATTCTGTTTTTGTAATAAAAAACCGTAGCCCCAAGGAAAAAAATTTTTTTCTTGTGTGGCAGTGTGTTAAAGATGACAAATTAAGAAATAGGTTTGAGTATTAAGTTATATAGGTAACTCCTAGTAAAACTAAACTAGATTTTAGTATCCTCTAAGCAACCATTTTGAGGTCAGGGGTGGACATAACTTACAGTAAATAAAAATGAACAAATTTTCAAATGTTACTTTTCTTGTACATGAAACTTAATTATGATGAAAGAAAAGGTTTCTCAACTTACTATGCCCAAGAATGAGTAGATTCTTATTCTTAGCTTCCCACTCTGTTTACCCGGTAGTATTTATTATAAGTTCTTTGGTGGCTTCTAGAATAGATCAGAAAGCTATAAACTCTAAGCAGGGTGCTGTTTACCTGCCTGCAGTCCCAGCTATTCAGGAGGCTGAGGTGGGAGGATTGCTTGAGCCCAAGAGTTCAAGGCTGTGGTATGCTATAATCACACGCGTGAATAGCCACTGTACTCCAGCCTGGGTAAATTAGTGAGACACTGTCTCTTAAAATAAATGGCTATAAACTTCAGTATGTGCCATCTTTAAAAAATACACTGAAAGCAAAGGAATTCAGATTGATAAAACCTTAAGGATACCTAAGAATAACCTTACTGAAAAATTTGCATGATCTGCGTAGTGAAAAGTTGTAAAACTATTGAGAAATAAGATAGGGTTTTGAATTAAATAAATGTAATAGAGTTAATTCTTCCTTCAATCAATATTCTTTTGCTATATTTGCAAGGAAAGTTCCAACAGGCTTTTTTTTAACTTTAACAAAATGATTATACATTAACTTGAAAAAATAAATATGGGAGAGTAGCCAAGAAAATTCTATAAAAGCATAATGATAAAGGGACCCTTATGAAATCTTGAAAATTTGTCAAATCTATAAGAGCAGGCAAATTAATGGAATAGAATGGAGAGTCTAGGAATAAACTTGTCTGAATGTTGAAAATTTGGTATATGGCAAAAAGATCCCTGGGGAAAGTTAGTTAGTCTTTAAGAAGAAATTGGATGCTTATAATAAAATGCCTCTAGACACTAAGGCTGCCAGAATAATAAAATAGTTCTCTATAAGGTTTACATTCTAGCAGAGAAAACAAAGTGGTGATTACAGAGTTAGCAATATGGTAAGTGCTGTGAAGAATACAAAGTTCCAGTTGAATGCAATTCAAGAAAAACTTAATTGGGGGTGAGGAGCTGTCAGAAAAGGCTTATATGAGGAAGTAAGGTTGAAGCTGAAACTTAAAGGTGGGAAAAAGTGTTTCGGACATACGGAACATCCTTTAGTAAATGGTTAGCTATTTGGATTGAAAGGAAACAGAATGCCAGCTTTACTCCTTACTATGCAAAAATAAATTCTAAGTGAATCAGCAGTATTAATAAAAGTAGATTAAAAGAAAGATCTGAATCATTAATGAATGTTTATAAAAACTGTTTGGGTATAGAGGTCTTTTAAAGCTTAGTATGAAATCCAGAAATCGCAATGGGATACATGATACATTTGCCTACATAAAAGTTAAAAGTGGTAATAAAACATTATGAAACAAGTTGAAAGGCAAGTCAGAGACAGGGAAAAGAGAGTTACTTTTCCTGTTTATATACCGAACTTTTATAAAATAATAGGGAATAAGATTTCCACAGAAAATTATGTTCATTCTCATTAACAAACAAAGAGAGACAAGTCTAGATATTTTTTCCCCTTCAGATGGGCCAAGATTTTAAACTAGGTTTGTTTGTATGTGGAACATCTGAATGTCCTTCAGTGTAACCTACAATGGAATATTATGCAAAAATGAAAAATAATGTAGATGTTTATTGTCAAAGATGTCTGTTCTTTTAAATGCTGTTTAGTGAAAAAAGGTTATACATCTGGAGTATGATGTTATTTATATGAAATTGTAGGCACATGTCTGTGTGGCTGTGTATGCATAGAATGCTGTCTAGAATATTAACTAAAGCATGAGGAGACATTAGTTACATGTTATCAAATTTTGGATTACAAAAGCTTGTCCATTTTTGTAAGCATGAATATTTTTTATAAAACAAGGGTGTTAATTTTGATTGATAATTTATTTTGTTGAAATATGCTGTGATCAAAGCATTTATAAAAAGATATTTAGTAGTCTTAGGATAGTGATATGGCTTGTTCTCATTTGGATGATTTTTTTCTGTGGTAAGTGGTACATCTGAATGTCCACTTATGGTAATATGGTAAGTGCTTTGACACAAAGCCTAAACTTGACCTTCATTAAAAATATTGGAACTCTCTGTGCCCGATGCATTGTCAAAAAAAAAAAAAAGCAGCTAAAAAAATATTTGGAATTTTCTTCTAAGTATTGTTTATTTTTTAAATTGAGAATCTCCTTTTTGTATGTAAAGAACATGGTAGTTATTGAAACCTAGGTTTTACCAGCTAAAAAGTAATTGACCAGATTCTGCATTAATATTTTTTTGGTTAGATTGATTCAAAGATTGAAAGTTTTTTTCATCTGTTGCTTTTCCCTTTAGAATATTAAAATAATTCAGGAGGCTAGGGACCATGTCTTATCTGAATCATTATCTTTAGAGGAGAAGGGGTTTGCGGTTTAATTAAAACTCTAGATAGTACTTGGCATAATATATTCTTGATGTCTTAGATATTGAATTACTTCTGTATGTTTAGGTACATAATTTATGAAAAGCTAATATATAGATAATTTATTTCATATAAAAATATTTTAAGATAAAACCTTTTTGTTTCTTCCTTCTTCCCCTTTCTCAGTAAATTAAAAAATATTTCAAAAGACTATTTAGAAAATAAGTCTATTATGTAGGATGAGACATGTAACATTTTCATTTTTTTATGATTTGTGGGGGGTAAAGTATGCTTTGTAAATGGTATATTAAAGCTAATATATTTAAACTGGTTTAACTACAGTTATTAATTAAATGAATTCATTGTATAAAATTCAACCTACTTAAAATGCATTAACTCTTCATAGATACCACTAGCAATAGTACAACTTTCATCCTTAAGTTTTAGTTGTAGTAATGTTAAAATACTAATACCTTAACTTCCCAGGACTCTTACTTCAAAACAAAGTTAAAAGAAAAAGAGCAAGAAAAACTCAGTCTACTTTCTCTCTCTCTCTCTCACACACACACACATTTCTATTAGCTACAATTTGTAGGCATACACCTATCGTTTCCTCTGAGCAAAAGGGTTATGATCTTGCTTTATTTTAATTCAGTTGCTTTTCCCTATAAAAAATCAGGTTTTTGGAGAGCTCTAACAGTGTGCTATTGCTGGGCTCTCATCCTTTCTGTTTAAATAATGCAGGTACTTTGATGGAAACCTGGAGAAGCTCTTTGCTGAGTGTCATGTAATTAATCCAAGTAAAAAGTCTCGAACACGCCAGATGAATACAAGGTCATCAGCACAGGATATGCCTTGTCAGATCTGCTACTTGAACTACCCTAACTCGGTGAGTATCTGGTAGTTTAAGGGTAGCACTGACTCTGTATTTCAGAGAGTAAATCAACTTTCATTAAATATCCAAAACAATTATAAAATGTCTTTAATACTATTTACCAGGAAACTTTCAGGATTCTTCAAAAGAAAAGATTTTCACTTATACAAATTCATTCTCGTGGGGATTTTTAAATATGGCAAGTAGGGACAGAGTTGGAATAAAACCAATAATAATAGGAATAGAACTGAATAATTGGTGTTAATTTCTTAAGTTTATATATCCCTCTTAAAAATTTATTGTACTGAGATGATTTACGTTAGTGTTTAGTAAAGAAGTTTTAGGCTTAAATAAACGTAATCTTCCTATGAAGGCTTTACTTTATTAGTCACCACAAGAAAATTATATTTGTGGCATTAAAGGTGTTAACTTGAAATTTAGCTCTTAAGATATTTCAAGATAGATAAGAAATAACTTAATTCTACATAATTTTAAGTATGTTCATATTGTCTGCTGTTTATTAAGAGATGGGGTCTCACTGTATTGTCCAGGCTGGAGTACAGTGGCTATTCACAGGTGCGATCATGCATACTACAGCTTGGAACTCCTGGGCTTAAGCAATCCTCTCATCTTAGCCTCCCAAATAGCTGGGACTACAGGCGTGCACCACTGTGCCTGGCTAGTATTATATTTATATTGAAGGTTTTTCATCGTTTATCTTAGTTTCATATGTATATCTCTTTGAAGGGAGCTAATAAGTTCACATGAATAAGTAATTAGAAAAGAAGTTTTAAAAGAAAAGTCAGTGCTCTTAGAGAAGTAGAATGATCAGTGAGTTAAAGAAATTTAGTAGGTAAAATGATGGACTGAATTTCCAGATTCTCAAGTTCTGATCATAGCTCTAACACTAAATATTTGGCTTTGGGGGTAGGTAAATAAATCATTTCATCTCACTGGGTTTTGGTTTATCCTTCAAATGAGTAAGCCTGTGAATTGTTACCATTTCCCTCTCCTTAAATCACAATCCTATCTTGAGTTTTTTTTTTTTTAAATCGGTACTGCTATTAAAATACATTAAATTTATGTTTTGATCATTTTATTATCTTTAACAGATTCTCTTTGCCAGTTGACTTACTAAGACACAAATCATTTGTCTCAGGTTATACAAGGTTTACTTATTCCTTGGCATTTTTCCTCCTACTCTGTTATAGCCAGTTCCTCCTTAATTTAAATCTGCACTCTAATTTGAGTACTGAAGCTTGCTGCCCAGCTTTGTGCAGTGGCAGTATCAGAGCCAATGAGGTTTATCTGAGGTACACTTGCTGCTAATTGAAAGCTTTTCCCAGTACTCTGCCATGACGACTTGCAATATAGTCAGCATTGGCAATTTTTGATAGTCTTTACAGAGACTGAATTTTTTTTTAAATAATGAAGCTAGGTGCTTACAGAGATGCACTGTAACTTTCTCAGTGCCCTTGGTGTTTTCTAACAGTCTCAACAAATTAGAATTGAAAATCATGACTGGAGAGTTAGAGTGTAGATGTTTGCTTTGTGCTTATGACTAATGATGGAGAACCTACTGTTCATTCAACACACCAGGTGTGAATTTCTAGGTTAGTTGGGCAGATAAATAAAGTAACATATTCAGAAAGAATGGTAAGTGGTTTTAGAGACAAACACAAGATAGGATATTGTGGGAACATGTTGGAGGGACACCTAACTCAGTTATTGATCAGGCAGTACTTCCCACGGAAACTGACTTCTGAACTAACCTCTGAAGGTATGGTAGTTAGGTAAACCAGGAAAATATAGCATGGAAGCCAAAGGAAAAGAGTGTACTTTGAAGAATTCTGGAATGGTAAACAGTGCTAAAATCTTTTTTTTTGGGCCGGGCGTGGTGGCTCACGCCTGTAATCCTAGCTCTGGGAGGCCGAGGCGGGTGGATCGCTCGAGGTCAGGAGTTCGAGACCAGCCTGAGCAAGAGTGAGACCCCGTCTCTACTAAAAATAGAAAGAAATTATCTGGCCAACTAAAAATATATATACAAAAAAAAAAAAAAAAATTAGCCGGGCATGGTGGCTCATGCCTGTAGTCCCAGCTACTCGGGAGGCTGAGGCAGTAGGATCGCTTAAGCCCAGGAGTCTGAGGTTGCTGTGAGCTAGGCTGATGCCACGGCACTCACTCTAGCCCGGGCAAGAAAGTGAGACCCTGTCTCAAAAAAAAAAAAAAAAAAAAAAAAAAAAATCTTTTTTTTTTTTTTTTTTTTTTTTTGAGACAGAGTCTCGCTCTGTTGCCCGGGCTAGAGTGCCATGGCGTCAGCCTAGCTCACAGCAACCTCAAACTCCTGGGCTTAAGCAATCCTTCTGCCTCAGCCTCCCTAGTAGTAGCTGGGACTACAGGCATGCGCCACCATGCCCGGCTAATTTTTTTCTATACATATTTTTAGCTGTCCAGATAATTTCTTTCTATTTTTTTTAGTAGAGATGTGGTCTCGCTCTTGCTCAGGCTGATCTCAAACTCCTGAGCTCAAACGATCCGCCCGCCTCGGCCTCCCAGAGTGCTAGGATTACAGGCGTGAGCCACCACGCCCGGCCATCAGTGCTAAAATCTTTAGCGAAAAGAATTGGAAAGTGAATTTGGAAAGAAATTATTTTAACTAGTGTGTTGGGATTGGAAACCAGACTGCCTGAACTGAAGAGTCTCATTGACTTGAAGGTGGAAAGGAAATAAAAGCAATAATGTACACAAATTACTCTTTTAAGAGAAATTTGGCTATGTAAGTGACAGGACAAGATAGCAAAAAGAACATCATAGGTTGGTAAGTAAAGAGTTATGGTAGGTGTGCTAATATGCATTATGAAAAATATAATCATGATGAAACTAGGACTTCTTTTTGCATAATTTTTAGACTGATATAGGATAATTCTAAAGTCACGTGAAATTCTTCATGAAGCTTTATTTTATTAATTAGATGAGTGATTTCTTATATTGTATAACTCCCGTGTTTCACTTGTACTACTCTCTTTGAACATTTATGCGTTTCTTTTGTTTACATATATCTTCCATTCCTTTATCCTCCTAGAAAGCAATTTTTGCTTTATACAGTGACACACAAATACAAATTTTTGAATAAATGCTTTTGATAGCTTAGTTTATAACATTTGGAAGTTAACTATCCTAGGTGGTCTCTCCTTTAAAAACAATTTCTTGAGACTTTGTAGCACTTTGTCAATTCATAGATTTCACCCCAATCTGCCCCCACCTTTGTGGCTAATTCAAAGGGGTTTTTTTTTTTTTTTTTGAACCCTGGCAGCAGTTACACACTTTATAATAATGTTTTGGATCAAGGTAACTTAAGATGTAGCTTTACTACTATCTCATTACTGCTAGGATGTAGCTTGGTTGGGGGCTGCAGTATCTCATTTTTATGAAGTAAATAATTTGTATTTTCTAATAATAAAATAAGTTAAATAGGTAAAATAGGTTAAATAGGTTGAAGATTGTAAGAGAGGGTGGTCCACCCTGCCATCCTTTATGCTGTCTTCTTTTTTAACCCATCCCATTTACACACAAGAGAACTCATGCCTAGATTTGCTTAGTTTTTTATAAACAAAGTGACTTCAACTTTAGAGATTATATGGACAACTTCTAATAGAAGAAAGATAATTCTTAATGTTCTTACTACTATTTGATAATAGTTGCTGTGTATATAAGGTGATGGAGATAAATGAAACCTTTAAGAGTATATATTCTTTTAGTTTCTTTAGGACCATTAATTTCTGTTGTAGATAATATTTCATGTATCTTTAATGTATTATTTCTTAATTGGATTTATTTATGATATAAACAGGGATAAATTTAGTGAATAGATAATCACTGAGATGGGAAAGCCCAGGGTGAGCAAGTAGGTGAGCACAAGCTAGTAAGGGTACACACATATCAAAGAAGGAGGAGGGAAAGCAAATAAGACAGACAGGAAGATATCCATGATAATGATACATCCCTCTCTGATCATAATGAATGTATCTTTAAACCACAGATTAGTTTTTGCTTTACCTTTAGACATGCATGTGTGATTTATTTTTCTGATTTATCTTGTTTAATGTTGTTACCTAATTAGAAAAGTTATTAAAAGAAGCCTTTAAAGAATAAGAAGCTTGCTTTTTACCTTTTTATCTTCTCTTATAATGAGCCCTAGACTAGAAGTCACAAATGTTGGGGACTTAAAGTGATCACTTAATAACTATAGTGACCCTTAATCTCTCAGTCTTAAGGATTCTTAAATTTGAAAAAAATAAGCACGTAAGCATGTGTATATGTTTATAACTTCTTAATAAAACATTTTAGAGGCATTGGTATGGTTACCGTATTTGTCTTTTACAGAATATGCCTCATACTGAAAATCAAACATTAGTGATCTGGTAACAAATTAGTGCCAAATCTCTTTCACCGATGGGAAGAAATGAGAGTAAACTCCTTTAAACTTGATAAATATTTTATTTGTCATTGTTTCTGTAAAACTAGTTACAGAACTCTGATACATTTCCTTTCATGGCTTCATCTATGCATTTTTTATATAGTTGATACGCTGTATATAAAATTTCTGTCTGAACTAGATATATGTACCTAATATTGTAAACAACATAAGAAATATTATAAGCATATTTCAAATAATAGCTACTTGGAAAATGTAATAGAATTTTTAAAAAAACCACTTATAAGAGCCACAAAAAGGAAAAAAAGAGGTAGAAATAAACTTGACAAGAAATGTGAAAGATCTATATGAAGAAACTGTTAAATGCTAAGATAAAAGGATGACTTGAGCATTTGAGATAGAATAGTCAGGAAAATATTTGGGGGGAAAAAGGGCCAGGTGCAAGTGACTCACGCCTATAATCCTAGCACTGTGGGGGGCTGAGGTTGGGAGGATAGCTTGAGCTCAGGAGTTCAAGATCAGCCTGAGCAAAAGCAAAAACCCCATCTCTACTAAAAAAAAAAAAAGAAAAGAAAAGAAAAATTAGCCAGGCACAGTGGTGCACACCTGTAGTCCCAGCTACTCGGGAAGCTGAGGCAGAGGATCACTTGAACCCAGGAGTTTGAAATTGCAGTGAGCTATCATGACACCACTGTATTCTAGCCGGGATGGCAGAGTAAGACTCTGTCTAAAAAAGAAAGAAAGGAAGGAGGGAGGGAAGGAAGAGAGGGAGGGAAGGAGAAGAAAGGAAAGAAAGTAAAAAGAATAGATAGGCAAGGAAGAAGACTAGTCCTATCAGGTAAGAGAATAGGCAGAGCAGTGCAACAGGATGGAGCCAAATATGCATGAGGAGAATTTAGTGTTGTTATAGAGTATGCATTTTATATAAGGTAGATTATTTAATACATGGTGTTGGAACAACTTGGTGTCCATCCGGAGTAGGAATTTAGATGCCTATCTAAGTCCTTCCATCAAATTAATTCAGAAGCCATAAATTAAAGACTGATACATTTCATTATATATAAATAAAGAGCATCTGCATGGCAACAAAACAGGAACATTCAAAATTGAAATTGAAAGAAAATATTTTCCATACTTTTAAAATGCCCAGTTTCCTAAATGAGTAAAAAGTCTCCTTAAGTCATTAAGAAAAAAACCCAATGGAAAAAATGGGCAAAATATCTGAAGAGAGTGCACAGAAAAAGAAATATACAGCCTTAAGTCTTTTTTCAAGTGTTAAAACTTCACTCATAATAAAAGAAATTCAAACCAAAACTGATGAAGTTAGTTCATTTTTCACCTATTAGATTGGCAAAGATCAAGGAGTTGGATAATTTACTCCTTGACATGAATGTGAAAAACAAAGCACTCTTGTGCAGTATAAATGGCTACAAACCCTTAGGAGGGAAACATGATAGTATTTATCAAATTGTAAATGTTATAATGTCACTTCTATAAATTTGTCCTAAAATAAATTCAGATGATCACAAAGATGTGTATATAGTCAATGTAGTAGTCTAGTAGTGACAAAAAGGCAGTCTAACTGTCCATTAATAGTAGACTTTTAAAATAAAATTGTGGTGCCTTCATATAGACTTTAAAAAGAGGCAAACTCAGGCCGGGCGCGGTGGCTCACACCTGTAATCCTAGCACTCTGGGAGGCCGAGGCGGGTGGATCGCTCGAGGTCAGGAGTTCGAGACCAGCCTGAGCAAGAGTGAGACCCTGTCTCTACCAAAAAAATGGAAAGAAATGATTTGGACAGCTAAAAATCTATATAGAAAAAATTAGCTGGGCATGGTGGCGCATGCCTGTAGTCCCAGCTACTCGGGAGGCTGAGGCAGTAGGATCGCTTAAGCCCAGGAGTCTGAGGTTGCTGTGAGCTAGGCTGATGCCACGGCACTCACTCTAGCCCGGGCAACAAAGCGAGACTCTGTCTCAAAAAAAAAAAAAAAAAAAAAAGAGGCAAACCCACGTGTACCAATATGGTACCACATCAGAAAGCTATTAAATTTTCTAAAACAAAACAAGACACAGAAGAGAGCACATGGTATTGCTACTCGTGTGTACATGTTATATGTTAGAACACCTCTAGAAGAGTATGTAAGAAATTGGAAATAGCGATTGCCTCTGCATAGAGAAAACGAAGGACAGGAATGTGAATGAGTGAGACTTATTTTTCATCATAAACTCATACTATTAAAAAATTGTTTTTAACCATGAGCCTATATGACTTATTCAATTAAAAATAAGTTAGTAATAAATATTATAAAATGTTCTTTAAGATAACCATATTTGAGTCATTTTAAAAATATAATCTTCCAGGTCCTCTAATATTTAAAGTAGTTGCTGAATATCACATTACAGAACATAGTGTACTTTATGTAACCATTCCTTGAGTTAATGGCATTTCAAATTATGTAAGTAATTAAGATTAGAGCAAAACATTACTGTCATTCTTAGCCATTCTGATTAAATCTTTATCATAAAATTTTTATTTATTTTCTAGGTTAGTTATATTCCATGCAGTTCTATGAAGTCCTGTATTTGCATGACATTTTTTAATAACAAGTTTATTGAGGTATAGTTCACATACTATCCAGTTCACCCATTTAAAGTATTTTTTAATGTATTCACAGAAGTTGTGCAACCAGTTAATTTTAGAACATTTTTACAACCCCCAAAAGAAACTCCATACCCTTTTACATTTGTTGCCACCCCCACCCCCAATTCCTCTGAAGCCCCCTCGCCCTAGGCAACCACTCATCTGTTTTCTTTTTCTTTGGATATGCCTATTCTGGACCTTTCACGTAAATGGAATCAAACAATATTCAATCTTTTGTGACTGGCTTCTTTCACTTAGCATAAGATTTTCAAAGTTCATCCACATTGTAGCATGTATCAGTACTTTATTCCTTTTTATGGTTGATTAATATTCCATTATATGGATTTTCCACATTTTATTTATCCATCCATTAGTTAATAGACATTTTGGCTATTCTGAATAATGCTCCTATGAACACTTGTGTACAAGTTTTTGTATGGATGTATATTTTCTTTTGAGTATATACCTAGGAGTAGAATTGCTGAGTCATATGGTAACTCTTTGTTTAATATTTTGAGAAACTGCCTGCTGTTTTTCAAAATTATTGTACCATTTTACATTCCCATCAACAATGTATGAAGGTTCCAGTTTTTCTACATCCTAGCCAATGCTTGTTATCATCTAGCTCTTTGATTATAACTTCCTAGTGAGTGCGAAGTGGTGTCTCATTGTGGTTTTGGTTTGCACTTCCATGATGGCTAATGATAATGGAGTGTCTTTTCATATGCTTATTGGCATATGATATATTCTTAATAAAAACTTGTTGCCTACCTTTCCTAAAATTTGTAAATATCTACCACAGATGCATTTCTCATTAATTAGGTGTTTTGTGTTCAGTGGATTTGCATGTCTAGGTTTCACCACCAAGAAGTTCATTTTAGGAGCCCATCTATTCATGTCAAATTGGACATTTTTGGGAATGTAACGTCACAGAGCTTTATTGAGTCACTGTGTATAGTGATTTTTCTGATAATGTCTTTGTTAAAGTTCATGTTTTACTTTTCTTGCAGTATTTCACTGGCCTTGAATGTGGACATAAGTTTTGTATGCAGTGCTGGAGCGAATATTTAACTACCAAAATAATGGAGGAAGGCATGGGGCAGGTAAAGATTCCAGGTTTTTTTTTCAGTTTTTGTTGAATTTCTTGTAATATTTAGACCTTTGTACAAATAAAATTAGGTAAAGCTTTCTAGATTACGAATCATACAGGAAACATTTCTCTAAATTAAAACAACTAAAAGATAACAAGCTTTTTTCTCTTTATAATGTGGCATTCCAGTTAAAGTTTTCTCAGTAAGCATCAATATTGGTATGTATCATGGTAAACTTGTTGAGCAATTTTGTCAGATAGCTTGCTTTGTCATTGAAGTTTGTATTGAAAAACCAATTACTCTGGTCAGCAGTTCTAGTTACTTTATGGTGATAAACACACTCACATACTTTCTTTAAATAGAAAGGAAAGGATTGAGATTCTGTAAACATTAAGGTATCCCTGGAATCTAGCAAAGTGCTTGGTGATGGTAAGCATTCATTAAATATTTGTTGAATGAAGACAGTTTAAATTTCAATATTTTTCAGACTATTTCGTGTCCTGCTCATGGTTGTGATATCTTAGTGGATGACAACACAGTTATGTAAGTATTTTTGATAGATTGTGCATGTTGAATATTGGTTAGTTGGTTAAACCAAATTAACTTTCACTCATTTTCTCAAAGGAGGTAAAACTTGTCGTAGTCTAAGGAGACTTTCTAATCTACATTCCTTTGTTGTAGCCTGCTTGTAACTTGGTTAAATGCCACTCACTGTTCTTATAAACTTGGCAATACATGATAGCTAGGTTTTGGTAAACCTTGGAATTGGAGAATAGGAGGACATGTCAGTGTGTCAGTTAAAGGCCTGAATGATCCACAAACAAATTGTTTAGTACTGGATAATTGCCTATATAGAAAGGTATGTCTGTGTTTAATCCCTGGGATTTGAAGGTAATAAAAGTAAAAGCAGCCATGGGCTTTAATGAATAAATATCTTAACCTAAATAATAAAGCCATAAATTGACTTGGCCAGGGCAGTTTATAAAGTTCACTGATTCCACTTTCTTATCCTCAGTCTACTTTGGTATATTTGGAACATGTTTACTGTTGTTATCTGCTCTTGGTTCTATTTTTCAGTGAATCTTGTTTCAATTACTGTTTTAAGCTAGCAAAAATAAGCCATGTATCATCTCAAAGTACCACAATTCTTCCAATTATCTTTATGCTGTCCCGTGATGCTCTCTGATTCCTTGTATTCTTTCATCAATACATCAGTTTCATCAGTACAGATTCATCAATACATTTCATCAATAATAGGTCACTATATCCTTTCATCCATTCTGCAGACATTTACCAGGAGCCTCCTTACTAGCACATATGCACTGGATAGCAAAAAATTAAGATGCAGTATTCCTTCTCTCCCCTAAAAGGTTCACAATATTAAATAACAACAATATAAGAGTTTAAGTTTTGTATATAAAGGTTTGTGTGTATATATATTGTTAGAAAGAAGCAAATTATTCCATCTGAAGAGTTTAAAAAGACTTTACCAAGGGAATAACATAAAAAGAGTAAAAAGGGATGTTCAGAGTGTGAAGAGTAATACTGGTTAAATAAAGAATGTCATTGTCCTGAACTTCTCTATTAAGTATTTTGCAGTGGCTAGAGCACAGACTAGGAGGTGATCAGAGAGAAGGATGAAGAGTGTTTGACAGTTTATAATGTTTTGTCATAGAAGCTTTTAAGACTGTGATAATGAGATTTTGATTTTAGAAATACGGCTTTGGTGGTATCGTGGAGGATGGTTTAGAGTGGGGAGGCATTTGAGCAGTGAGACTTAGTTTAGAAGGCTATTGTTGTAGTCTGTGTTAAAGATGTTAGCGGGGCAGTTGGGATTCTAATGGGGAGCCAGTAGAAACAACAGAATTTAGAGACAGATTGGTTGTGGGGTATGAAAAAACTGCAGCATGAATCTACAATTTTTCATTCGATCCATTAGATAGAAACTAGTAACCTTCAGTTTGGAATTCAGTAACAGTTGAAGTAATGGGAGAGGAAGCCATCAATCTTAGAAAGAATGTAAAATGAGAAAAGAAAAACTGACATCTTAGAGACTAATAGTTAAAGGGAAATTAGAAGAAAAGGAGGAGTCAGTGAAAGGTATTTAGGTGATACTTTAAGAGAATATTATAGGAGCCAAGAGATTAGAAAATGTTGACAAGATAAGTCACTAATGATGTCACTTCCTGCGGAGATGTGAAAGAACATTGAAAAGACACCATTGGATTTTCCCATTATAAAAGCAACTGTACTAGAATGGTGAAAGTAGAAAAAAGATTGTGATGAGTTCAGATGTCAATGGAAAATGGAGAACAGTATGGTAGTTTAGGGCATGTTCTTGATTATACCTTCAATGGATTGCATATTGACTTATGTCATCTTAGATACTTAGAACATCTTTCTAAATCACAGAAAGTGATTTGAGTTGAGCTCATGGTTTAACAACTTCTACAGATTACTCAGGTGTTCTTAGGACATTGTCCTGACAGTGTGGTAAACATTATTTTTTCAACTGTACACAATGAAGCCGCAAGTTTCCTGTACTTCAGGAGCTCTGCTGGGGGACTCTTTCCTCTGATTTCAATCAGAGGAACTTATTTTCATATCTGTCTTATATAAGATAGATATGAAAATCTATAGATTTCTGGGTAAGGTTTTATTTTGGGGAAAACTAGATGGGAAATGGACAAAATATTTGCAACACAAATTATTTTCCTTGATACCGTGGTGCTTTTACAAATCAGTAGAAAGAAGATAATCCTATATATAGGACATGAACAAGCAGCTCATAGTGAAAGAAATTTAAATGGCCATAAATATAAGCTGTCAGGCCTAATTAAATATAAATCAAAATTAGATACTCTAAAAAATTTTTTATTGGTAAAGATTAAAGAATTTGGTAATGTCTAATATGAGTGAGTGTAATGTTAGTGAGACTATAGTACAACGGGGAGTATAAACTGTTGCAAGCTTTTTGGAATGCAATTTGGCAGTTTATAAAAATTTATATGCTCTTTGGCCTTTCCTCCAATAGTTCAGCATCTTGCATATTCATAGTGCTAATACCTAACTCACTGTCTTTTCTCTTTTCCAAGGCCTGTTGTTATTCAAAGTAATTTCAACACGCATGTATATAGTCCCAGGTATAATCCCCAAGGCCAACAGCCTCAGCATCACCTAGGAACTTGTTAAGAGTGTACATTCTCAGGCACCATCCCAGACTTCCTGAGTTAGAAACTTTGGAGCTGGAGCCCGGCAGTCTGAACAACAAGCTCTCCTGGTGTGATTTTGATGCACTTGAGAGCCATTGCTATAGCCTTTCATTTCCCTGATCTAATTTCCAGTAAAATCCTCTTGACCCAAGCTTCCCACTCACATGGCTACCACCCTAGGCCTACTCCAGCTCTATTCCAATTGACTTTGCAAAATCATCTTTTTTCTGCCTGTTCCTAAAATATTGCTCCTTGGGGTTCTATCCAACCCCCTATTTCTTTTCACTTTATACACTTTCCCTAGGCATGCCTTAGAAATCCCCAAGTTCAGATCTCTCTTTTGAGCTTAGGACCTGTATATCCCACTACCTATCAAATATCTCCATGTGTAAGTACTTGTGTGTGTGTGTGTGTGTGTGTGTGTGTGTGTGTGTGTGTACGTATGTTTATATTTATATATATATGTGTGTATATATATCAATCTTATCCAGTCCTCACCACCACCACCAAACTCACTCATTCTTCTTGTTTCTCAGTATCAAAGAATGGCACCACTAGGTGGTTTTTGTTTTGTTTTGTTTTGTTTTGTTTTGAGACAGAGTCTCACTCTGTTGCCCGAGCTAGAGTGCTGTGGAATCAGCCTAGCTCACAGCAACCTCAAACTCCTGGGCTCAAGTGATCCTGCTGCCTCAGCCTCCTGAGTAGCTGGGACTACAGGCATGCGCCACCATGCCTGCTAATTTTTCTATATATATTTTTAGCTGTCCATATAATTTCTTTCTATTTTTAGTAGAGATGGGGTCTTGCTCTTGCTCAGGCTGGTCTTGGACTCCCGAGCTCAAACAATCCGCCTGCCTCCACCTCCCAGAGTGCTAGGATTACAGGCGTGAGCCACCACACCCGGCCACCATTAGGTGTTAAACACTTACCTGAATTGAAAACCTTGATGATATCTCTGATTCAGTTTTCTCCTGCATCTCCCAAAGTCACCCTTACACCAAATTCTGTCAGTTCCATATCCTAATTACCCTTAAATCCATCCATTTTTCTCTATTCTTACTGCAATTAACCTGATCCAGGCCATCATCTTCTCTTACCTGGAAATCTGCAACTGGCTTCTAAGTAAATTCTTATATCTGGGAGTTTCATCATCTCTCAGTTCTTGACAAATGGTTTCCATTGTCCTACATTGCTCACCTTTGCAGCCTCATTTTCTGCTTTGTCTTTTCTCACATTCTCTGTTCTAACCATGTAGAACTTGGTTTCTTGAAAGTATTGTGCGTTTATTTGCATTCGGTTTGGTTTGAGTTTTGTTTACTTTTTTCTCTACTGCCTTCTCGCTTTCTCACATAAAACACTTCTTGTTTTACTCTTGAATTCTCTTAACCTATTTCATCGTCTTAGTCATTCTCAGTTTAGATTGTAACTTCAGTTTGGGTAGACATCCTTTGAGCTCCAGAGTCCCCCCATGTTTCTCTTACTATTCACTTTTGTAATTGTCTTTATTCTTATCTGTATTGTTTCTTAAGCTATAAGCTGTATGATCTCAGGTACCCTAATTTTTTAATATATTGTTTGAATTCTTTGCTTATTTCCATTCAGGATGTGTGGGTCTAACCTTGGAAATACTACAAGGAAAGTATTTATTCACTGACCACCACTCTGTGGTTCTTAGACTCTTAAAGTCTTAATAGTGGTAATTGAATGGATTTACCTTTTTATTCCTTAGCAACTGGTATTTAATAGGCATACATCTTTGAATAAGTAACTGGAAATATATTATTATACCTTGCCTTCAAGAACATGTCATCATCTCAAACTTAGTGATTGATTTGTGCTATAATGCCGTCAAGGCTAAGTGGGGCTTCCCTACGCAGTGGCCTCATATAGCTGTACTTTCAAAGTCATGAAGGTAAAAGTATACTTTGACAAACTTTGTCACAGATTTGTCCTTGATACTTTCATGAGATAAATGAAAATTATTTCTCTAAATTATGTATCACTTATAACCAAATAAATGTTCATCTCCTTCTGTTCATCCTAGTAGTTGGTTGTTTTTTTCTTTCCCATGTAGTTATTTAGGGCCTAAATTTCACTTATATATAGTAATATATATAAGTAATATGTAATATTACTTATAAGTATATTACTTATATGTAATATAAGTAATATATATATACTAGCTTCTCTAGTAATCATAGGGATAATAAAGGTAAACTTGTATTTATACAGTCTTTCAAAACCTTCAAGTAGTATATTTAGTCTCATTTTGACTAATCAGTGATAGCATTAATACACATTGGGAATTATGATGTTTTGATTGAATACATCCTGTGAGGTGTGCCTAAAAATATTATTTATTTTCAAATATGTGTTTTAGAAACAGAGTTGATGGCAAGAACTCATTGCCACTCACTTCTAGCAGAATTATGCCCAATGCTTTTTTAAAAGCTTTAATAGGCAAGATTTTTTTTTTTAAATGATTCTTAGTATCATCGTATAGATAATGCATGCCTCTATTGGCTAATTCCCCACTTGTCTCAAAAGGGCAGAAATATGCTTTTAAAATAGATTGTTTTATATTAAATAATAAAATTTAAGTGCTATTCTTTAATAGATATTTCCTGTTCAATCCATTTTAAGCAGTATATCTTAACTCCTTACTATGTAAGGTGAGGAAATGGTGCCTCCATGCTATACTTTACCTTTATGTCTTCTATTTTCTAATTTCTGTTAGAGATATGATTACATTACATTACCAACTTTTCTGTTCTGTAATTGATTCTTTCATGTTTGTCAATAGGTTAATTCAGAAAATTATAAACCAATGTGTTTATAATACTATAACAATATAAATATTAATTATAGAACCAAGTAATTGAATATATCCAGAGAGAAATAAATGTCATCTTCTAAGTCTGTTCTGCTCCAAGAAGAATATTTCATGCATCCAAGTCAAATGATTATGGTTTACATTCTATCACTATCTTAAAAATCACAAATAGGATTGTGAAGGACTTTAGACCCTTAGTAATTAAGTGAAGTCATACATTTTGTACCATCTGAGGCAAGAGACAAACTAAACTTCAATGTGTGTATTAATCACATTACAGTGGAGCATCTCATCTTTTATAGTGGAAAAGTATTGTTCTTATTTAGTTATAATAGGCTCAGTTAGCTATGTATTGACTTTTATTTAGTTTTTTATTAAGTCCTAAAATACATTCAGTAAAGTGTATAAAGTACATTAACCTTAAAAGTATATTTGTTTTACTACCCAGATCAAGGTATAGAACTTTCCCAGTACTCAGAATGTTCATCCTTGTGTCCCTTCCCAGTCAGTATCCATCTCATCTCTGCTACCTATCCTGACTTCTGTCACCGTTAGTTTTGCCTGTTGTTGAATATCATGTAAATGAAATCATACAGCATGTATTTCTTTGTGTAAGTATATCTGCTTTAGTCACCATAATGCCTTTGAAATTTGTACATGTTAAATATATCTATGTTTTGGGTTTGTTTTTATTATTACTATATAGTCTTTCATTCTCCTGATAATAGATGTTTGGAGTTTTTTAGTTTGTTTGGTTTTGGCTACTGTGAAAAAAACTACAGAGAGTATTCCTATATGTCTTTTGGTGGACATCTACCGATTTTTGGGGGGTATTTACTTAGGAGCAAAGTTTCTAGCTTTAATAGATGCTGCTAAATGGTTTACTATAGTGGTTATTCTGATATTCCTTCCAGCTGTGTATTAGAGCTCTAGTCTTTGCCCATACTTGTGTCACTTGTATTTTTTAATTTTAGCCATTTGGGTTGATGTGTAGGGATAGCTCACTGTGGTTTTCTTTTTTTTTTTTTTTTTTTGAGACAGAGTCTCACTCTGTTGCCCGGGCTAGAGTGAGTGCCGTGGCGTCAGCCTAGCTCACAGCAACCTCAAACTCCTGGACTCAAGCAATCCTGCCTCAGCCTCCCGAGTAGCTGGGACTACAGGCATGCGCCACCATGCCCGGCTAATTTTTTCTATAGATACTTTTAGCTGTCCATATAATTTCTTTCTATTTTTAGTAGAGACGGGGGTCTCGCTGTTGCTCAGGCTGGTCTCGAACTCCTGAGCTCAAACAATCCGCCTGCTTCGGCCTCCCAGAGTGCTAGGATTACAGGCATGAGCCACCACGCCCGGCCTCACTGTGGTTTTCGTTTGCAGTTTCCTGGTAGAACATCTTTTCCATTTATTTATTAGTCATTTGGATATCCTTTTTTTATGAAATACCCATTCAAGTCACTTGCCCATTCTTAAAATTTGGTTGTTTTCTCTGTCATTTACTTTGTAAGAATTCTTTAAATATGCCCATATGGATCTTTGTAGATATATGTATTTACAACTGTTTTTTCTCAACGTATGGCTTGCATTTTCTTAAAGAAAGGTGATTTTGTTTTATGAACAAAAGTTTTCATTTTGGTGTCTAATTCATCATTTTCTCCAATTTATGGCTATTGCTACTTAAGAAATCTTTTCTTGCCCCAAGTTGTATTTATTTTTAAGGCACATAGAGTTTATGGAGAATGCTTTGATAACATGTAACTTTATATGTCTCATAGTGGAATCAATTGAATGCCCATTGTTATTTCTCCTTAAGGAAACATAGAAAAGTACTGACTTTAGTATTCTAGGTAGGAAATTTAGCACAAGAGCTATAGTATACTGTTTTAGAATGTATCCTTGAAGGATTAGAGCTGAAGTTCATACTGAAATAATTTCCTAGTCTCATTGAAATATAAGGTGAAATAATTGAAGTTTGGTAAGTTTAAGGTTAAGTATATAGAGTAGAAGTAAATTACTGATCAGTATTAGTAATTTAAGCTTTTAAAAATGCTACTGAACCATAAATACAAGCGTACAGATTGAAGGGAGGCAGGGAATAGTGGGGAAGGGTGCATGAAGCAGATTCTGTAGGGCCTGATATGCCAGTATACAGTCTCTGGCTTTTGTTTTGATGGAGCCATGAGAGAGGGTTTTGAACAGAGTAGTGACATGGTCAGGGAGGACTGCTTTGACTGCTAGTTTTTTTGAAAAATGCTGTAATTGGGAGTAAGGAGATTGGTTCGGAGACTATTACAGCAGTCCAGGTGAGAGATGATGGTGGTTTGGATCAGGGTGGTAGCAGAGGACAGATTTCACCATTTTCAGATGGTGAAAAATAGTTGGATTTTTTATTTATTTTGAAGGTAGAGTCAGGGTTAGATATGGGATATAAGAGAAGAGATGAGTCAGGGATGACTGCAAAATTATTTTGACCTTTAATCGTGATTAAATAAATTCAGGTGACAGTAAATATTATATTAATTTTTATAATCAGAAATTTTAGCAAAGGTTTATCATAAAGATGTTAATCACATTATCGTAATTGTGCCCAACCGTAAAGGAAGATGAAATGTAATACAATTATTAAAATTAGTTCATGAATTATTTTAATGACACTGGAAAGTGCCTATATAATGTTAGTCAAAAAAGCTTAAGATACAAAATTATATGTAATAAGTTCTATATTTAAAATTATCATACATTTACAAAAAATCCAGATTCATAATAATTTTGAGTGGTTATTCCTCCTGAGTGATAGTTATAGGTGGTTTTTATTTTCTTCTTTAGGCTTGTCTAATTTGTATGTCAGAACAAAAAACATTTTTAAAGTTAAATATTTTTATTAGTAGTCTTAAATTGAAGTATAATATTGTTGAATTACTCGGTGCTATATAAGTGTAAGGTATGGTTTAGCAGTTGGCATTAATTAAAAAAAAAAACCTTGTGTTTAACATCACCTGGTTTCAAATCACAGCTCTCTAGTTATCTTGTTTGTTAAAACAGAGTGTTATCCCCCGAACTGAAGGGTGGTTTAATACATCTGACACTGTGCTCAGCATGTATGGTTGGTATTCAGTAGAAGTCCTTTTGTTTACCTAGAAATCTACCTTCCACTAGGAGAGCTGGCATAATAACTGTTTTCAACTTAAGTGATGGCAACAGGTCTTTGTGTAGAGAATTTGCTTATTAATGACCAAAAGGACACTTGCCTTCTTCTTAAGAGTGCCTGTTTTCAAGGATGGGAGGTCACTTTCTTTTACTTCCCTATTACCAGATAAACTAAGGTAGAAACTTTGGCCTAATAACTATGGCTAACCTTTGCTCTCACCAGCCCTGCTGGGTCATGCCAGGTTTAGACAGCTCTTTAGGCTAGGATCAGCTATAAGAAATCATTAAGGTCATATCAGAGAAACATTAGGGGTAATAGATGTGTTTGTTTAACACATTAACTGCTGCCATGAGAGTTGGATTTAACTCACTCTAGTTTTGAGCCTGGGGCCTTGTGAAGCATATGTAACTCACATGTCTCTTCACCTTGCGAGCTGCAAGAACTATTTTTCAACTTGCATATAACTCATACACAGAAAACAATAAAAAATAACAATTTTTTCATTAAATTAGAAAGGATTGTTTTGTTTTTGAAGTTTTTATTCTATTTTGTAATAAAATACTGTGGCCGCAAGTAAACAATTTTTTTTTCTAGTGTGGCAATGTGTTAAGAATCAAGGCATCTGACTTTGGCTTGATGCTTTCCTTATTTTTTAATTGATGTAAAATTCATATAAAATTCACCATTTTAATTACAGCTGCCCTTCAGTATATGTGGGAGATTGATTCTACAACCCCCACTCCCCACTTCAAGTGTACGAAAATCTGCTCACGCTCAAGTCCCACAGTTGGCCCTATGCAACCCATATGTATGAAAAGTCAACCCTTCATATGTGTGGGTTTCACATCCCATGAACATTATATTTTTGATGCCTGTTTGGTTGAAAAGACATCTGTGTATAAGTGAACCCATGCAGTTCAAACCCAGGTTATTCAAGAATCAATTGTATTTTAAAATATATAATCCAATGGCCTTTAAGTACACACATAATGTTGTGTACCTGTTACCACTACCTAATTCCAAAATACTTCCATCACCCCATATCCATTAAGCAGTCACTCTCAATTCTTTCCTTCCCTTAGACCCTAGCAACCACTTACCATCTTTCTATCTGTATGGATTTGTCTATTCTGGACATGTTATATAAATGGAATCACATAATATATGGCCTTTTATGACTGGCTTCTTTCACTTACTTTCATGTTTTCAAGACTTATCCTTGCTGTAGCATAAATCAGTATTTCATTCCTTTTTATTGCTAAATAATGTTTCATTATGTGAATGTTTTCACTTTTTGTGGAAAAGTTTGTGTTGTTATATGAACATTTGTATACAAGTTTTTTATTAAACACCTGTTTTTAATTTTCCTGAGTATATATACACCTCAAAGGGGAATTGCTGGGTCATATGGTAATGGTATGCTTAACTTCTTGAGGAACTGCCAAATGCACTAATTATTTTTAGACCACAGCTCCAACATCTGTGAAATATGGAGGTTTACTCATTTAAAACATATTTACTGAACACTTTCTACTGGCCAGGTACTGTGCTAGACACAGGGGATCCTTTCATGGAGCTTACTGTTTGACTGGGGATAAGGGAACAGGAAGACAGATATTAAATGAATACAGATTATTGTCTAATTAAAATTATGATAAATTCTATATAGGAGATGTTTAAGGTGCCATGAGAACTAAGAGGGAAGCCCACCTGTAGTCCTAGCTACTCAGGAGGCTGAGGCAGGGAGATCATTTGAGCCTAGGAGTTTAAGTTTAGCCTGGGCAAAATAGTGAGACCCTGTCTCTTTAAGACAAAAAAAAGAAAGAAAGAAAGAAAAAGAACTGAGAAGGGATCTACAACTAGAGTGTGGGAACTCAGGAGAGGCTTCTTTGAGTGAGTAACAGTATATTTTAACTGAGTGAAGTAATACTAATAGCATCTAATATTTATTGAGTGCTTACTATTTGCCAGGCACTGTTCTAGTGTCACAACACTTTTTCTGCTATGTATTTTACAGATCAGTCACCCGAGTTATGGAGCGATCAAAGAACTTACCCTCAATTCATAGCTAGTGAGTTGTGAAGCCAGTATTCAAACCTAGGCTGTCCCACCTCAGAGCCCCATCATGATATTCCATTTCTTTTTCCTTTCCAAGGGAGGCAGCCTTATGTGAAGCCTCTGAGAAAAGGCGGTACCTGCTGTTTTTGAGGAAGTATAATAATATGGATGTGACAGGGGTACACTGAAAGTGGTACGGGACAGGGTGGGGGCTTGTGGAAGGAAAGAGGTAGGATGTGAAGCTCTAGCGTTAGATGAGTTTAGATCATACAAAACTATCTTGTTCATTTAAAAGACTTTATTGGGGTTGAACTACGTGCATATTCAACATATTCAGCATTCTTCCTGGCTTTGTCAGTGGTTATTCTTTTTTGTCCCCTGCTTCAACATCATTTTCTTATAACATACTCAGAGGGGTATTTACCACAGAACTAATGAAACTTGAACTTCAACATTCCTCACTTTCATGGGCTCCTGTGAGTGCTAGAATTTGTTGTGAATTCTAGAGTGTTCTAGGTGGACAAAGGAAGCCAGGATGCAATCAATAAGCATTTCTGGTCGATTGCCAAGAGCTCTCAGAAGAAGGCCCTCAAAATTATATAAATATGTAAGCTTTAGATATCACAAAACTTGGATTCATTCCTTAATACTCCTGTCAGCGACATCTGTCTCATTGCACACACTGATTTGGGTGGGGGTCTGAAGGAAGGTGCCTGAGAATTGCTGTCTTAAGGTATAATATCATAGTCAGAAGGCTCTGAAATGGGCCTAAACTTGGCAATAGTTGATAAGTCATCAGGCTATAATAAAAACTAGGTAAAAGTAGATTATTTAAAATCTAAGAAATATGGAGAAAATGTCTATCAAAATAAAACTACAGAAACTTTGAAATTATTATTTTGATTAGTACAGTTGCATTTGTTGGTAGTCTATGTGCATTTCAGTATATTCAAGTTGGGCAGTTTTTGTAGCTATAGCATAAACAATTTTTGAAATTTTATAAATATGGAAAATACTCTTGGGTGAAAACTTTCTAATAAACTATTCTTATTCTTGGTTTCAGGCGGCTTATCACAGATTCAAAAGTTAAATTAAAGTATCAGCATTTAATAACAAATAGCTTTGTAGAGGTAAGTGATTTAAGTTTTCCTTTTAATAAAAGAAATTCTGTTTATTTATAGAAATACTATTTTTTAGAAAGTCTTATTGATCAACCATAAGAAACACTTTCCCATATTTAGAAAGCATACCAACATACCTTTATCCTCAAAGGAATATGACAAACCAATAAATGGTCTGTCTTCATAGATCTTGAGCTCTGTTAGTAAAATTATTTTTATAATATTCTTCCTTTATTTCTCTTTATGCTTAGCAGAGAATTGTAGTAGATCACTAATCATGTCATGTTTAATCCTGTTTGGGATTCTAACCCCGCTGTTTCTGCTAGTTATAGGTCTCATTATCAGTAAATCTTGTTAATAAAGAATGCTATCATTTATTGGAACCTGTCCATGCCCATTTGTTCTGTGACTGCTTTTGTGCTACAGTGGTGAGGTTGAATAGTTGCTACAGTGACTGTTACGGCCCACAAAACCAAAGTTTTTTTCCTGGCTCTTTACAGAGTTTGCCAGCCCCCATATGAAAGCATCAGGGTAACTTGGTATTTTAATTCTAGAAAATAATTTTTATTTCTGTTAGAGATCAAATTGGAACACAGCATATTTTAGAACTAGTATATTTTTTGAAATGGTCAGCGGACTTCTGGTACAAAGTGTTACTTTAGCCATGTTTTGTTCCATAACAAAAGTTGTATTTCTGGTCGGGTGCAGTGGCTCACACCCATTATCCCAGCACTTTAGAAGGCTATGGTGGGAGGATCACTTGAGGCCAGGAGTTTGAGACCAACCCTAATGGGACCCTCTCTCTACAAAAATAAGAAAAACTAGCCAGGCATCTTGATGTCTACCTATGGTGCCAGCTACTCAGGAGGCTGAGGTGGGAGGATTACCTGAGCCCAAGAGTTCAAGGTTACAGTGTGCTATGGTTGTGCCACTGCACACCAGCCTGGGTGACAGAGCAGCAAGACCGTGTCTCTAAAATTTGAAAAAAAAAGTCATATTTCCTTTTGAGGAACTAAATGCAGTCTTTGCCTGTAGATTCAGAACTGGCTTTTCCTCTGAGAAAAGCTTTTTATGATCAAAAGGAGAAATTGCATGTAAATCCTTTAGCTTATTAACTATTTTGTAGCATCAAAATACCTTCCCTGGTTAAGAACATAATCTGGTTTTATTGCATCTTAGGAAAATTACCCTGAAATAGAACCATAAATAAATTGATGCTTTTTAATGATCACATAATGGATAATTGTTTTAAAGTTTTTCAGTGGGATTTTGAAGATAGAACAAGGGACAGTTGATATATTTTGTAAAACTGGGTCTTCAGGGATCAATAATTTTAGAAAAATAGTACATCCCAAAGCATTGTTATAGAAGACTACAGCAGGTTTTTCTATGCTTGTGTCATCATCACTCTTTTGCTCTTTACACTAGGGAAGCAATACAAATAATTAGTGTACTAGGAAATTTTGCATCATGACTTAATTTGCTGTCATTTTATTATTTTCTAATTTGTTTTTCAGTGCAATCGACTATTAAAGTGGTGTCCTGCCCCAGATTGCCACCATGTTGTCAAAGTTCAATATCCTGATGCTAAACCTGTTCGCTGCAAATGTGGGCGCCAATTCTGGTAAGCAGATTTTTTCCTAAATGGGAATAGCACACATACCTTTTCTATTTCTTCTGTTTATTCTTGGTAATAAAATAGTAGAAAAAATATTTACCTCAGGCAGGGGGATGAGTGATGTTAAAATAGTGTATATTTCTTTCAAGTAAGAATTAGATGAAAAAGTCACATTTTAAATAATTTTTCTTCATTCCTTGATGTTCTAACTTTTAGATATATTTTTTATGGGGAAAATTCAGCTGTAGTCCATCTTCCTGTATGCCCCACTGTAACTTATATGGGAGCAAACTTACAGATCTGGGACTATAAGTTTCCTTTACTCTGTCAAGTTTTAAACTTCTAGAAACAAAATGTGCAGGCAAATTTGGTTGCTTGGATGTACTTTTTAACTAAGAGTTTTTTTTTTTTTTTGAGACAGAGTCTTGCTCTGTTGCCCAGGCTAGAGTGAGTGCCGTGGCGTCAGCCTAGCTCACAGCAACCTCCAGCTCCTGGGCTCAAGCAATCCTTCTGCCTCAGCCTCCCGAGTAGCTGGGACTACAGGCATGCACCACCATGCCTGGCTAGTTTTTTCTATATACATTTTTAGTTGGCCAGATAATTTCTTTTTATTTTTAGTAGAGACGGGGTCTCGCCTTTGCTCAGGCTGGTCTCAAACTCCTGACCTCGAGCGATCCACCCGCCTCGGCCTCCCAGAGTGCTGGGATTACAGGCATGAGCCACCGCACCTGGCCTCTGAGAGTTTTCCTGTGGCTCTTCTGGGCCCAGTTTTCTTGATAACTTGGGCTTTAGGAGTTCTGTACCATACTACTCTTCAGCCTCTGAATTCAAGATTTGACTTACTGGGAAATTTCCAATGCCACGTATTAGAGGGTGTCTTAATTCGGGCTGCTTTAACAGGCTCTCTCATTTTTTCCCAATGTGGGTAGGCTGAGAATTTTCTAAATTTTTAAGTTCTAATTCCCTTTTAACAGTTTGTCTTTAAGTCATTTCTCTTTTGCATTTTTCTATAAACACTCAAGAGATGCCAAGCTGCATCTTCAGCACTTTGCTTAGAAATTTTCTTAGTCAAATATCCAATTTCATTGCTTACACATTCCTACCTTCCACAAAACAATAGGACACAAACACAATTCAGCCTCCACTTCTTTGCCGCTTTACAGAAAGGATGGCCTTTCCTCCAATTTCCAGCAGCATGTTCCTCTTTTTCATCCAAGACCTCATCACCGTATTTCTACCAATATTCTGTTCACAGTTGCTTAGGTTTTTCCAAAGATGATTGAGGCTTTATCTGCACTTCTCTCTTTCTGAACCCTGATCAGAGTCACCCTTAACAGTTTGTTCATGGTAATCTAGGCTTTTTCTAGCATGCACCTCCAAACTCTTCCAGCTTTTTTCCATTACCCAGTTCCAAATCAGCATTCACATTTGAGTTTTTGTTACAACAGCACACTCACTTTTCAGGACCACGTTTCTTAGTCCATTTATGCTGTTATAACAAAATACCATAAACTGAATGGCTTATAAACAACAGAAATTTATTTCTCACAGTTCTGAAGGCCTAGAAGTTCCAAGATCAAGGCACCAGCAGATCTGTTGTCTGGTGAGGGCCCACTCTCTAGTTCATAGATGGTGCTTTCTTGCTGCGTCCTTACATGGCGGAAGGGACAAGGCAGCTCTCTTGGACCTCCTTTATAAAAGCACTAATCCTATTTGTGAGGGTTCTGCCTTCATGACTTAGCCACTTCCCCAAAGCCCCACCTCCTGTAATACCATCACATTGGTGATTAGGTTTTAATGTTTGTATTTTGGGGGATAAACACATTCTGACCATGCTGGAAGTTAAGATAATCTTCTGTTTCTTTGAGGATCTTTAGGAGTGAGAAGCCACTCAAGCCAAGGGTCTCTAGTCCTAGCAAATGGATATTTTATTGGTATTCTATACCTTTTTTCCCCCTCCAAATATTTATAGAATTAGATTTAAACATCATTAGTAATATTTCTAAAAAGAGCAGATAAACTCAGGGATTAAATATGTGTAAAATACATCCTATTTTCATAAAGATTAAATACATTATTTGTTTCAGAGTTTACCCTGTAAAGAGAAGGTAGATTCTGATTTCATACCTACTTTCAATGAATTTTAGTGTCAGACATTGCAAACATATAGAGAGTTACAACAATGGATACTTATGTATCTGCAACACATCTTAATCAAAATTAGTATTTTGTTTTCTTTAAGAAATAAAATACAACACATATATTTTAAGCTCCTTCGTTCCCTGCTCCATCCCATTCCCCATGTCCTCAGGATAATAGATAACTATTATCTTGACTTCATTCAGATCAATGGTACTCTCTTCTCTTTAGCAAAGGATTTTTTGGTATTCTAAGTTACTTGATTAGCTAACTAATAAGCTATTTATGGTTATTTTTTCTTAAGTGTTTGTGTTTATTCTTAATTTATACCTTTTTTACAAGTGCATATACCATGAGCCTAGAAAAACAGGAATGAATTATCAGTATATATTTAGAGATTGTGTAGTCTTTTGTTTTATACCTTGCTCAGTTCCATTTCTCTTTACAGGGCTGAGGTTCATTTATTTAAATTATGCAAAGATGTGACCTTCTTCCCATATGTTGAGTACTGTGTATTAGTACTAAGTTATATTATTAACCTATAAAGTCAGACTTTTCCTCTTCATTGGCGGTGTTAAGTAAAAGATTAAATATGCACTGATGAAGGACTGATTGGACGTTCTGAATACAATCTGAAACGTAAAACCACTCTAGTAACAGTTATGAAATTGTCATCAAAGCATGTCTTCATGCTTATAGTCATTCTTCATTTCATATGTACTTAGTATCCACTACATACTAATTCTAATACTAAATTCTAGATAATTAACTATAAAATAAGACATGGTTCCTGCCCTTGTACTTGCCAGTCACTAGAAATGGTGACAATACTGTGAAACTATAAAGCATGAAATGGTTGGCCGATTTACTTACTGACAGTAGGTAGAACTTAATTCTTTTAACTCTTTGTGTCACTTAACAGCTTTAACTGTGGAGAAAATTGGCATGATCCTGTTAAATGTAAGGTGAGTTTGTCTGGCATTTTTATTTTTAAATAATATGATGGAACACTTCTAAGATTTGATGACTAAAAACCACAGCTGATGATTTTGTTATCTGTCCATAGTAGATAGAAGATTTTATTTTTCCCTTTTCATTTCAGATGATCACTGTAGGTATTCAGAGGTCATTCCTTAGGATAAGTAAAGTCAGCTCCTGATTATTATTAGGATAATCATAGTTAAGGCACCTTTTCAACAAGCTTTGTAGTTAGTGGGATAACACACTTTGTAGCTGGGCTTCTCTTCAGCCTAGGGGTTCCCCACTCAGTTACAGCCAGAGAAAAATCCTCCTTTGGTTGATCTTATATATACTGGATATTACCGCTATAGGATTTTCCTGGTTCAAGAGGAAGCAAGTCTTATTCATTGGCTTTTACATTGAAGCTTGACTGTAGTTAAGTGATGAAGTAATTTGCTATTTTAAAAAATCTTTTGTTACATCCTAAAAGTTGTTGTTTTCAAACAGTGGTTAAAGAAGTGGATTAAAAAGTGTGACGATGACAGTGAAACTTCCAATTGGATTGCAGCCAACACAAAGGTTGGTGTTTTTCCTTTAGTAACTCTTAGTGATGAAACTGATAAGGATAAGTGCATCACCATTAGCAGAAGCAATTAAGTTTACCTAGTTATAGGCCTTGTTTCACTTTTTTCTCCATTTTTTTCCCAGAATGCTTGCCTACTAATAATATTCCTTTATTTTAGTATTTGACTTTATTTTAGAGTATTGAGCACAATACTGTACTATGCACAATGCTCTGCCTTAGGTTTCTTCTATTGGAAAAATCTTAGTTTCTTATAGAAGAAAAGGTGATAGGATTTTTCAAGTCAGGGGTTTGTGCTTGGCTGCCTTGTAGTGTACAAATATATTATAGAGTTTACTCTACCTAGCTTGGTTCTATTAAGCTAATTTACATTTCTGCTGTAAACTCTCAGGGTTTTATGTTTTAGGAGTCATTCTTTAGGGGCAGAATTTGAGCAGAGTAACTGTTAAGTTTTCAACTGAACTGGGCTTGACAAAAATTTCTTTAAATCTACTTCATGTTAAACTTCTAAAATATGCTTTATTAAGAGATTTGACTCCTGAAAAGTGGAAATTCTGGGGTATTATGGGTCTCCCTTGGTTTTTTGTTTTTAATTACATTATACATTGCTTATGATACTAGTTTCAAAATGCTAGACTCTTTATGATCATGAACCATTTCCTTAACCCTAGACAGATATCTTATAAGTGCAAATAATCTTGCACACCCTTCTTCACTATCACTAAGCACACATTTGAATTCCAATTGTGTACCAGCCAGTCTCTTAACAAAAAATTGTATAAATATCAATCCTGTAAGTGACGGTAGTAATGAATGATAGGATGATTCATGGACTATTCATTTTTGGTATTGTCTTTTGCATATGAAGATGATACTGTAAAGAATGCTGAGTTTGACCAGTAGTATTACAGTTTCGTACTGTCCTTCACTCAGTCACAGGATAATGATAAGAGTAAGACATGCTTAAACAATGAAGGCCAACACACAATTTTAAGTATATATCTTACATACTTACATTTAAGGCTTAAGTGTACATTTCTGTCTCCCAGAAAGTATTAGCAGTGAAGCAGTGAATCCTGTCACGTAAAACAAATGCCCAAATCTTTGAGGAATACCTGGTAGAAATTAATATTTTTGTATTCTCTAAAACCATCACAATATGCATAACTCATGTCCCTCAAGAAAACCTTAGTAAATATACTGTAATATCAGGAAGTGGTTACCACTTTTGTTATTTAAAAAAAAATTCCTAGCCAAGCATTTCTTTTTGAAAATTAAAGATTTTCCCACCAGGAATGTTCTTTAAAGTCCCAGGATCCTTTAATGTGTTCTAAAACAAACAAACAAACAAACAAACAAACAAACAAACTAGTATTTAGCATAGGGCAGTTATATTTTCACTAAATAGTTTGGTTAAATAATAACCTTTCTATATCTAGAGAAATCTCCAAATACTTTAAGCCCCCAGGGTGATTAAAATAGGGAGCAGGCTTGGATGTATTTGACTTTGTTTTAGATGGTAGATTACCAAGGAAGAATGGCAATTTGTAATAACAAATTTAGTTACTTGATAGTTTTGAGATGAAACTGAAGGGTTTTTCTCTGAAGAGGTTTTAGAAGCATTTATGATTGTTATTAGCTCTTTAAACAGATTGTTGAACATTTTGAGGGCTTAATACTATTTGGTTAATTATAACAAAGAAATGTAGAATGAAACATTTTATTCCTCAAATTTCCTTGTTTGGGAGAATGTAAAATTTCTTATGTGGATGATTTTAAAAATTTGATTTACAATATATAATAAAAGATTGCCATGTTGGCCTGTTGAAAATTGCTAGTTTATGGGCACTGCAGTCTATCTCACAAAGCCAAATTATGCAAGTAATAATATAGTAGGTGATGTTTCCTCCTTGTGGGGGTTACAGATATCAAGCACAATTACAGCAAATATAGTAAAAATACAAGATATTTACATCTTATTTATAGTTTTAGTAAAAAAAAAAAAAGGCTGATTTTTCTAGATTTTTCAGAAGTAAAAACCAGTAGGCCTATAGGACAGTGACTTTGGCTTACCTAGCAACCAAGAAAATGGTATGGACTTGGGAAAAAACAATCTAACATGATCTCTGTAGCATAGTAGTTAATAAGCCAAATGTAAAGAATTTAAAACATGGGTATTTGGCAGGTGAAAGTTGGGAAATTCAATAGCCTCTAAATAAATTTACCAATTGAGGCCTGATTTTCTACTTGCCTGACTCTTGAGGTCAGGTTGCTTGGGTTTGGATCCTTACTTTACCATTTATTACCTATGTGTTCTTGGACTAGTTTCTTTACTATTTTTCCCTCCCTTAGTTTATTCATCTGACAAATGGAAGTAGGAGTAGCACCACTGTAAGAATTGTGAGTTGATACATACAAAACACTAGGAGCAGTGCATGGGATATAGGGAGTACTCAATAATTATTTTTAGATGACACTAAATGTATATTTACATGAACAAGTTTTACCCTCTCAAAAAACTATTATTACTATGTGTATGATTAAAAGTACTTAAAATGTTTTTGTTCCTCAGCCCTACTTTTAAAAACTTCTAGCCGGGCACGGTGGTATATTCCCATAGTCGCAGCTGTCAGGAGGCTGAGGTGGGAGGATCACTTGAGTCTAGGAGGTCAAGGCTATAGTGCCCTATGATTGATTGGGCCTGTCAATAGCCACTGCATTCTAGTCTGGGCAACATAGCAAGACTTCATCTCTAAATTAAAAAAACAACAACAACAAAAAAAACCAAAAACACCTTAAATTGTTGTATCTTAAAAGCTAGTAATAATAATGGTACTAGCTTTTTCCCCCTCCCCTTAAGACTGGGTCTGTCTCTGTCACCCAGGCTGAAGTGCAGTGGTGCGATCATAGCTCACTGCAGCCTGAAACCCCTGGGCTCAAGGGATCATCCCGCCTCAGCCTCCTGAGTAGCTTGGACTCTGGGCATGTGCCACCACATCCAGTGAAATTTGTATTTTTTGTGAAGACGGGGTCTCGCTATGTTGCTCAGGCTGGTCTCAAGCAATCCTTCTGTGTGTGCCTCCCAAAGTGCTAGGATTACAGGTGTGAGCCACTGTGCCTGACTAACAGCTCATTTTTAGTAGTACTTATTAAGTGTTTGACACTGTTCTAAGTGCTTTACATGTATTAACCACAATAAATATGGTATTTAAAAATAAACTGAATCTGAAACTGGCTTCTCTTCAATGGTAGTAATACAACCTAGTGTAGCATTGACACCAACTTTATAGTTTCTCTTCATAGGAATGTCCTAAATGCCATGTCACAATTGAGAAGGATGGCGGTTGTAATCACATGGTCTGTCGTAACCAGAACTGTAAAGCAGAGTTTTGCTGGGTGTGTCTTGGCCCTTGGGAACCACATGGATCTGCCTGGTAGGTTGGGGAAATGAAGGGAGGAGAATATGTTCACATAAGTACGCAATATGTGCCACGAATTATGAATAAAATTTCTACCTTATAGGGATTACCATCTAACTGGGGAGCTAAATAAATAAATACAGTGTATGATCAGTGTTTTATATGCAAGATATCCACAGAGAGGGGTTAGTTAGGCATATTTCATAGAGCAGGTAACAATTGAGATGAACTTTAAGAAACAGTAAGAGTTCATTAGTTAAAAAACTGGTAGGCAATGAAAAAGTTGCAGCATGAGGAATGGTAGAGTGATATGAAAGTACATGCCTTTTTCAAAGAAGAGGTGCATTTTCAGATATGTCTCTCTAGGCAAAAGTTGAAAACTAGGAGGCAGTTAGCAAAACCCAAACTGCAAGGTGTGTTTTATTTACTCTGTACATCATTAGAAAGTTAGTCCCAAACTTTGAAAATTGGGAAATTGCCCAACAAAACCCATATTTTTAGCTTCTCTTTGAAACTTAGGAGCGGGCTTACATTCCTGTTTGGCAGCAGTCACCTAGAACTGAGTAGCAGTCATCTAGATGGGGCCTTTACTTTCCACTTTGATATGTTTCCCCAAGACTGAAGCTTAATATTTGCATGTAATCACACGGCACCATTGTTTTTCATTTAGTGATAACATACCTTTGTTGCATGCCTATTTCTTACTTGTTTGGAAAAATGCAAGTTAGACTGAGGATCATTTAAGTTTCGAGAAAAATGGTAGCTAACACATTGCCTCATAAAAGCAAAAATATTTCTGAGTGTTTTTATATAATATGCAGATGACCCACTTCACTGATTTGTGTTATATGCCTGTTGTCTATTGGAATTTGAGTTTGTTTCCGCTGGTTAGTTGTGGGAAACAGGAAAGTAGACTGGGGCCTACAGTAGTCTGGATATTATCAGAAGGATTTTAAGTGGGAATGACATGATTAGAGCTATAACTTAGATGAGAAGGCTCTGTATCATGTGCTTTGCATACATTATCTCGTTATTCTGACTGCTTTATCGAGGGTTTATGGGAGGGAAAAGATTACAGGTTTAAGACAAGATGAAGAAGATCTGAACTTAAAACAATGGCGAGTCTTCCCTTTTAGTTTTGTTGGAACTTTCATTAGTTGTGTTAATTAAAGTAATAGTAAGAGGGGTCACTTCTCTGAAATTAATTCTAAGCCAGGTAAGAACTGATTGATTAAGTGGAAATGAAGAAATTGTGCCACTGTCAGAGCCAAGAAAGGGTATTTGGGGTTTAGCCAGGCAAATACTCTAGATTTTAAGAAGGCAAACTGGAGGATCAGTGTGTTCCCAGAAATTAAATTCACCGTATACTTTTTAAACAGGTATTTAGGTTGGTGCAAAAGTAATTGCAGTTTTGGACCATGAATTTTAAATTATTATAACTAGGCACAAACAGATCTTTATTAATCAAAATAGGAACCATTACAATCAACACATTTTTGCCAACGAGAAATAAGTTTGTTTATTCCTGTAGCATAAAAATCCTTGCTTCAGGATTTGATGAACTCTGGGAAAGCATTTTCTGCATCCTGCTGGTTGTGAAAGCATTTTCCCTACAAAAAGTTGTCGAGATGCTTGAAGAAGTGTCAGTCGTTGGCGAGAGGTCAGGTGAATATGTGGATGAGGCAAAACTTTGTAGCCCAATTTGTGCAACTTTTGAAGCGTTGGTTGTGCAACATGCAGTTGGGCATTGTCCTGGAGAAGAATTGGGCCCTTTCTGTTGACCAGTGCCAGCTGCAGGCATTGCAGTTTTCGGTGTATCTCATGGATTTTCTGAGCATACTTCTCAGCTATAATGGTTTCACCCGGATTCAGAAAGCTGTGGTGGATTAAACTGGCAGCAGACCACCAAACAGAGACCACATCCTTTTTTTGGTGCAAGTTTGGCTTTGGGAAGTGCTTTGGAGCTTCTTCTCAGTCCACCCACTGAGCTGGTTGTCTCTGGTTGTCATATAAAATCCACTTTCCATCACACATCACAATCGGATTGAGAAATGGACAATACAATACGTACAATTGAGAAACGTACAATAAGAGAAGATAACACTTCAAAATGACGATATTTTTGATTTTTGGTCAGCTCATGAGCTTTTTCATCTTTCCAATGTGCTTCAAATGCCGAATGACTGTAGAATAGTTGATGTCAAGTTCTTCAGCAACTTCTCATGTAGTTGTAAGAGGATCAGCTTTAATGATTGCTCTCAATTGATTGTTGTCAACTTATGATGTCTGGTCACTGCGCTCCTCATCTTCAAGGCTCCTTTGCAAAACTTCTTGTACCACCACTGCACTGTACGTTCATTAGCAGTTGCAAGTTATTGATGTCGCAAGTTGTCTCCACTGCTTTAAGACCTATTTTGAACTCAAATAAGAAAATCACTCGAATTTGCTGTCTAACATCATTTCCATAGTCTAAAATAAATATAAAAATAAACAGCAAGTAATAAGTCATTAGCAAAAAAGATAAAGCAAGAAATGCACATTAAAATGATGCATGACATAACCACATTTAAGAATGTATTCCAGGGCCGGGCGCGGTGGCTCACGCCTGTAATCCTAGCTCTGGGAGGCCGAGGCGGGTGGATCGCTCGAGGTCAGGAGTTCGAGACCAACCTGAGCAAGAGTGAGACCCCCGTCTCTACTAAAAACAGAAAGAAATTATCTGGCCAACTAAAAATATATATACAAAAAAATTAGCCGGGCATGGTGGCTCATGCCTGTAGTCCCAGCTACTCGGGAGGCTGAGGCAGTAGGATCGCTTAAGCCCAGGAGTTTGAGGTTGCTGTGAGCTAGGCTGATGCCACGGCACTCACTCTAGCCCGGGCAACAAAGTGAGACTCTGTCTCAAAAAAAAAAAAAAGAATGTATTCCAATATCAAACAGCAAATTTCAACAATGCCAAAACCGCAATTACTTGTGCACCAACCTAGTATATGTTTGTGTAGTGACATCTCTAATTGTAGCTCAGATTTTAAGTAAGGTGTATTTATACCCTTGAAAAGGGTACAGAACAAATGATGGATACAGAAGAATGAACAATAGCTTGGACCAGGGGTGTCAGAAGTGCTACCTGTGTCTTGTCTTTACCCATGCTGACATTGCAAGTAAACCATGCTATGCTTTCCTGTTTATATCTGAAAAGGCCTCACAATCCTCAAAATAGCATTCCAAGTAGCACTATCAGTCACCTGAGTTAGAAGTATAGATGAATCCTAAATATTTGCCTTCCTGGCCTTAAAATCCTTAATAATGTTGGCAGGGTAAAGTCCAGAATGAGTTGAGGCTTCTAGATAATGTTAAAAAATAAATGAGAAGGAAAGTTTTTAAAAATACATCAGATAGGAAGGAGAGAGATTAGTAGTTGACAAGTAAAAGTCAAGGGAAGCAATCTTTGGGCTAGGTTGAGTATGGTAATTATTGCCAACAGAGGTTTGTAATCCCAGCTAAGGGGAAATTAATAATAAATCTCCCGACCCAAGCAAATTGCTATCCAGGTTACTTTAAAAACTTTAAAATGAGATCAGTGGGCCATTTTTGGTTATTTCTGACTAATATGTAAAATAGAGAAATACCTTTGGTACTGGAAGCATAAAATGTAATCCCAAACTTCCAAAATTTGTGATTGGTTCCACAAACTACATAAGAACCACATAACTTAATTTTTCTCATGTGAAATCCCAGAATCAAATGGTATCACTAGAACGATAGATATGGGGATGTTTTCTAGATTTCAGCGAAGTATTTCAGTGTGGACTGAGAAGTTTGTGGTCTAGGCAATGAATATAAAGCATGGATATTTGGCATTAATTGACCATTTTTTGGAGTACAGATAATGGATTTGTGTTTTCCTTATGAAATGCTTTAAAGGCTTGCTGTGAAAGGTGGTGTTCTCAATCTTTTTTTCCCTACTGTATTAAGTATATACTGCTTTCCTGGTCAGGTTTATTGATGATTTGCTTGAAGAATTGTTTAAGAATCTTAAATGTGTTTTTGGTTAATATCAAAAAAAGATTTGATATTTAACTCTGGACTGTTAAATCCTGAAGAATTTGACAAACTGAAACAGCTCCAATTTAACAAGATTTAAACTCAAAATTCTTCCTTTAGATCTAAAATGATCTCCATTAAATGATTCCAAAGACATAACAATAGCATGTGAGTGGTATACCTGTTGGTTAAGAGCATGAGCCTCATTTGACAGACAAGCAAAAGTTTACTTCCCAGCTCTGAAATTTTTTAGTTATGTGACCTTAAAGTATGTTACTTATCTTCTCTAAATCTTATTCTTCATCTGCTCAATCAGGATAATAATACATATTTCATAGGGTGTTTGAGGGGATTAAATATGTTAATACACTTAAAGTTCTTAGCAAGTGCTGGTATGTAGTAAGCGCTCAATAAATAGCTGCTCCCATAATGTAGGGCTCCCATAAAAGAGATATGATAACGAAGACAAGGGAAGTGCCAGTCTTAGTCATCTCCACTCTGCGCTGGTTCTTTGGGCATTTGGCATTTTGTATATCATTCAGTTTTCAGTGACTTTTTTTTCAGGACAGAGTCTTGCTCTGTCACCTAGGCTATTGTGCCATGGCGTCAGCCTAGCTCATAGCAACCTCAAACTCCTGGGCTTAAGTGATCCTCCTGCCTCAGCCTCCCAAGTAGCTGGGACTACAGGCATGTACCACCATGCCGGGCTTATTTTTACTATTTTTAGTAGAGATGGGGGTCCTATTCTTGCTCAGGCTGGTCTGGAACTCCTGACCTCAAGTGATCTTCCCACCATGGCCTCCCAGAGTGCTAGGATTACAGGCGTGAGCCACTGCACCTGACCTTCAGTGACACTTAATAAACTATAATAGCATGTAAAGCACATAGCACAGTGTCTCTTTTGGGTAGGCCATCAACTATTGATTGTCTTTGATTTTTATAAAAGAGCAGATAAGAAAGTTTGTAACTGTGAAAAGTTGGGAATATTTGCCTAAGTAACAAATGACCTAGGAAATAAGATGATCTCTTCCTTAAAAACTTGAGTTAGAAATTCAGACTATGGTCAGTGAAAGTTCTAGAATGACCATGTTTTTCTAATGATTATTACAGATCAGCTGTTTTGGAGTGGACTGCCTCAGGAGGTGGGAAATTTCCTATTACCAAGTAGAGAACTGATCCACTATTAATAGAGAGGATTCAAACGCTGTGTAGATTAGATTCAGCAACACTTTCAGGTCCTTTCAGCCTGCTAATTCTATCATTGTAACAGTAGAACCCTGGCTATTTTAACATCTCAGTTTATCTGTTATAAAAGAGAATGTTGGTTTTAGGTAATTTCTAAATCTAGGTTAAAATTTTGTTCCTTTTCATTGGTCTGTTTCTTTATGGAATTCTCTTAATTTTTTTAAGGTACAACTGTAACCGTTATAATGAGGATGATGCAAAGGCAGCAAGAGATGCACAGGAGGTAAGTATATTTATTACAGGGTAAGAGTTCAGTAGGAATGTACATTGTATATTCATTAGGGAATAATTCCTTAGGGATTAATTTAGCAGGCATTTTCAATTCTGAAAGATTTCTGAAAGGACATTCCAGGAGATGCCAGGTATTTATTTACATTTAGAAGGGTAACTTATCCAGAGTGCTTATCAGGGGCATTCTTATGAATAAGTTTTGTTTGCTTTCTTTTAATTAATGTAGTAATATGGTATACAATTTCAGGTTTTAGTAGTATTGGTGTCAAGATTGACTCCCCTCCAAACAAGGGCAGTAGACAGAAGCATTTATTAAATGGTCCTGCTCCTATTTATAGGCAATATTATTATTTTACCTCATCGTTCATCAAGAAGTTCTAATAATGATAGGTGAGCTGATTTGGAATGGATTGTCTCAGGAGCTGAGAAATTCCCTATTACTAGATGGAGAAATTATTCACTATTATAGAAGCAATCCAAATAGGAGATGTGAATTAGATTCTATGACACTTTCAGTCCTTTCATTCTGGTAATTCTGCCATAATTGTAGAATCCTAGAATTTAGTAGTTCTTAACATTTATTCATTCTATATTGAAGTTCCCCAGTTGTCCCAAATATATTCTTTTCAGTTGATTTTCTTAGGTTGCAGTTTAAAACATGGTTCGCATCTATTTCCTATTGTTTCACTTTTTAATGTTTCTTTAAAATTAATTTCTAACAAAAATAACATAAATAGAAAATATTATATATATATATAACCTAGTTTGTCACATTGTTAAAAGTGAAAGTTCTGTGTCTCACTTTTTTTAAAAGCCTGGAAAATTGTATTTTGTGATTATAAATGATGAGTATTTTATAGACTTTCACAATATTTGGATTCTTTTTTTTTTTCTTTTTTTTCTTTTCAATTCCTGACCTCTGAAATATTTGGATTCTTTTAAAGGGGAAAAAAATTCCCAAAAGTTCCATTGTTGGCTTAAACTACTTTTATTATATACTATTATTTAAATGTGTAAATGATAAACCAGCTGTAAGGTCTTACATGCTGTTATAAAGCTAGACAGCCAAACCAAGAGAAGTACAAAAATCAGTGAAACTCAGTGTTAATTTGGCAGATATGTTATTTGCTGAAATTAAATTACTATTGATAGACTGCTCTTTGGTTGAAGTTTTTTTAATTTAGTTTTACTCTACTACTGTGTCTAAGTGTCATATGATAACTTGTTTTCCTGCCAATTTTCTATATTCCAGCTACTGTAAACATTCATTCCTACAGTGTGTCATGATTTGATTTGCCCAGAATTTATTATTGATGTATACTTTTATCACTTACCTTTCTCTTTGGTACAGTTAAAGTAATACTGGATGCCAGTTTTAGCCATTTCACAAATTAACATTGTCCATTTATCCAGATGATCTAGAGTATTTGCATTTTTTCTTTTAGATTATCATCAGATTTTTAAGCCCATTTAAAAATTTTTAAGTATTTTAAAATTCCATAATCTGCTGAGGCCAAGTCATTTGGTACCCCTATTCCACTCCCATCTAGTGGTCCTTAGATTCTAATTTAGTATCCCATGTAATTTTTATATAAAAGTTCTACAGTGACAGTCATGCTTTTTCCAACCTTCTATTTAGGCTTGATTCTGCTGCTGTATTTTTTATTTAGCTCATTTTGTTATTATATCTCCTTGTATTGTTGTTTTATCTTAGCCTTTTCTCTTTTATGGCTTTCTGCTTCTGTTTTAAGCAGTTGTGATCATCTCAAATGCTACTAAAGAAAGAGGCCATACGTTTTCCTAAAATTTTCTTCTAATTTTTATAGTAATTCTTTTTTCTCCACAGAGAAATGTTTTTTTCTCTTATGCTGCATTTTATTATCCTAATTACCCTAGTGGACTTTTAGTTTTTACTTATCCTAAAAGAAGAGTAGTCTAGCCAGGTCTAGCAATCTAGCCAGGTAAGTATAGAAAGTATATGAGTTATCCTTGATCTGATCTGGTCTTCATTTGGGTGCTAGTAGAATCCCTTTCTGAGATCTGTAGGGAGGGTGGGTCATTTTCTGTGAAGGGTCAGATGATAAATATTTTTAGCTTTACATACTATGTGGTTGGTCTCTATTGTTGTGACTACTCAATTCTGCCTCTGCCTTCGTAATGCTAAAACTTAAATGAATGGGTTTGACAGTGTTCTGTGTAAATATTTACAAAGACAGGTGGTAGTAAGATTTGGCTTGCAGATTGGAGTTTGCCTGCTACTGTTCTAAGCATTCAGGCTTGTGGATTTGGAGATAGGTTTTTTCTTTGTTTGTTTTGTTGTTTTCCAAACTGTTTTCAGGTCATTGATTATATTTCTCATTTCAGATTCTGGCATTTGATTAGAAAGTTTGTCTTAGATTTGCAGTGGTATTATGGATTTTCTTCTTTCATGTTGAATTTTAGTGAGAAGCTCTTTCAGTATTGTTAGATTAAGTCCTCTAGCATCATTTATATCAATATGACAGTTTAGGCTTTCCATTCCATTTGGGGAATTTGACAGGCTTGAAATTATTAGTGCTTTTTGGGAAGATAAAATGCCTAGCAGATTATTTTCCATATATTTTCAGATTGGCATAGTATTCCAGTTAATAAGCATAGGTTTGATATCTACCTGACTCTTGAAATAACAAGGCTTGCAATGATTTTTTGAGGTGTCTCAGTGTTGTATGATGCTGGATCATGTGGTTGGCTAATTATATGGTTCAGAATTAGTATTTCTAAGCAAGAGACCAACGACAGGACCAAGAAGTAAGTGTCTGTGTTATTTGTATGCTTTAAAGCATGGAGAGAGGAAGAGAAAGTGAGGATAAAAGAAAAGAAATAATGTATGTGTGGTAAGAAACCCTTTGATAGTGGTTGCATTTAGCAAGCATTTATTAATCATTTTCTGCATATCAGGCATTAGAGATACTTAAGATTACTTTTTAAAAGTCTATCCCCTCTACAGATGTATAGTATAATGGGAGAGACCTTATGTGAACAATTTTTGCAATGTGATAATAATACATAACAAATCTAAACTAGTTATCATATTGTTTCTTTGGTAATACTTTGTGTATATCTGAAAAACAGACTCTCTTAATATAACTATAATACCATTACAGTTGACCGAACAATGCTGGGGTTAGGGGAACCAACTCCCTGCACAGTGGAAAATCTGCATATAATTTAACTTACTAATAGCCACAAACTTACCTACTGATAGTCTACTGTTGACTAGAATCCTTACTGATAAGCATAGTTAATTAACACATATTTGTATGTAATATGTATTATATACTGTATTCTTACAATAAAGTACTAGATATAGAAAAGAAAATGTTATTTAAAAAATTATAAGGAAGAGAAAATATATTTACTATTCATTAAGTGGATCATCATAAAGGTCTTTGTCCTTGTCATCTAGATGTTGAGTAGGAGGAGGGAGAGAAGGAGCTAGTCTTAGTGTCTCAGGGATGACAGGCAGAAGAGATGGAGGAGGTGGAAGGGGAGGCAGGAGAGGCAGGCACACTTGGTGTAATTTTATGTCATAATTTCTATCTTACATTTTTGCTTTTTCATTTCTCTAAAAATGTTTCTATATGGTATTAATTCTTATACCGTTTGCTTTAGTTTCAGTGCCTATATATCATAAAAGGGTCCATTCACAAAAGTGAAAAAAGCAGTCTTGAATAATGGGAACTCTTCTACCAGATTGTCTAATGTTAATTTATTTTCTGGCACTGTTTCTTCTACGTCTTCTTCCTCATCATATGGCACTGGTTTAGAAGCGCTCATTTCCATCAAGTTGTCTTCTGTTCATTCCTCTGGTGTGATGTCTATTAGCTCTTAAGTTTCTCCAAGATCCATATCTTGAAAACCTTTCACCTACCCACTCCCACCTTTTTTGCCATATCTGCAGTCTCTTTCATGATTTCCTTGATTGGCTCTGTCATAAATCCTGTGAAGTCACGCATAATATCTGGACACAGTTTTCTCCAGCAGGAATTTATTGTTTCAGGCTTGATGGCTTTCATGGCTTTTCCTGCAGTGGCATCTTCAGTGGTGTGATCCTTCCAGACGTTCATGATTTTCTGTTGAGGTTCTCTTCCATAGTGTTTTTCATGATGTTCTTCCTATTGCGATTCTCTTCCATTGCGTTGACAATCCTTTCCGTAGAGTACTGTGTGATGAACCTTAAATGTGGTTATGACCCCTGATCTAGAAGCTGCCTTAGAGATATTGTGTTTGGGGGCAAGTAGACCATTACCTTTAGTGTTTAACTCATGGGGTTCTGGGTGGCCAGAGGCATGTTCCAATATCAAAAGAATTTTAAAAGGCAATCCCTTACTGGCAAGGTACTTCCTGACATCTGGGACCAAACCATTGATGGAACCAATCCAGAAAAAAGTGTTCTCAACTGTCTAGGCTTTCTTGTTGTACAACCAAAAGACTGGCAGCTGGTGTTTATCTTTTCCCTTCAAGGCTCATGGGTTAGCATCTTTATAGATAAGGACAGCTCTGGTCATCAACTGAACTGCACTTGCATAAAACAGTAGAGTTAACCTATCCCTTCCTGCCCTAAATCCTGATGCTTTCTTCTCTTCCTTGCTAATAAATGTCCTTTGTGGCTTCCCTCCTCCCACCCCCCAGAATAGGGAACTTTTATCTGCATTAAAAACCTATTCAGGCAGATAATCCTTTCTTCTCAATGATTTTCTTAATGGCATCTGGGAACTCATCTGCTGTCTCTTGGTCAGCAGAAGCTGCTGCTTCTGTTATCATGACATTTTTAAAGCCAAACCTCTTCCTAAAATTATCAAACCATCCTTTGCTGGCATTAAATTTTCCAGCTTTAGATCCTTCACCTTCTTTTGCTTTAAGTTGTTGCAGAATGACTTTATTTTTTCTTGAATCATATTAGAATATATAAGAAAGACTCTAACATGCCTTTCTTACAGCAATCCGGCACCCACATAAAAGCTACATTTTCAATATGAGATAAAAAGGTATTTCCCAGAATGCAAAGTTTTTGTGCCTGCTGGTGTAGGTGCAGCAATGGCTTTGTGAATTTCCTTTTCTTCTTTTACAATGGTCCCTATACTGGATTCATTTATCTGGAAATGACAAGGAACCACAGCACCAGACCTCAGTTTACTGTATATAGCAATTGAATTTTTTCCTATAATGTCATGACTTTTCTCTGCTTATGAGGAGCACTTCCAGCATCAGTAGTGGTATTTTGTATGGGCTGCATGGTTTTATCCAGGGTTTACAGTACTGTACTAAACTCAATGAAAAATATGCAAGAACCGGGAGAGGTCACTTTTTACTGCAGTATGCAATTTTCTGGAGAGATGAACTGCTCATTCATGTTTGTCACGTACGATTAGTGTCACTTAGTGTTTTAAGCCAATACTCTCAATATTTGAGCTCATTGCAATAGCAACAGGAGATAGCTCTGAAAGTACAGTATGTACTACATTTAATTTTATGCAGTTGTGATTTAATATTATTTCTTTACATTTGTTAACATTTCTGTCGACTATGAATGGTTCCATATATGATCTGTTAAGTAAGTGTGTGTATAAGTTTTGATAAATTTTAACTTTTTATAATAGATTTGTATATATTTTTTGATAGTAAATGGATAAAATAGACTAGTAGCTACATATAGTTTATGCATTCATGACATACCTTTTTCTTAAGTTTTTTGATGTTTCTAGGCTATGGTTTTTCATCGAGTTTTCTCAAATTGTCACAAGTTTCCAAAAAACTTTCCAGTTCAAACCCATATTGTTCAAAGGCGAATTGTATATATTTTAAAGCAGTACTTTGTTAGTATCAACTATCTAATGTTCAAATTGTCCCAAATAATCTTACACATTTTCCTTTACAGTTGGTTCAAATCAGGATCCACACAGATCTACAATTGAATTTGATTGATATCTCTTGAGTCTGTTTTAATCTACAGATCCTTCTCATCCCTGCCGTTTTTTTCATTATCATTTGTTGAGGACATTAGGTCCTTTTGTGGTATAGAATTTCCCACGTTATGGATTTTGTGATTGCAACTCCATGATGTCTTCCATCCCTGCATTTCCAGAAACTGGTGTTTAATTTAAGAAACTGGATCAAATTCAGACTCATTGATGGTGGGGAGAGGGACATGTAACAATTGATTACTATGACTTTCTCTTGCATTATATCAGGGGTTATATGACATCTGGTTGGCTCTATGGTTTTCTACTTAAAATAATCTTGCTTCTTGTATTACATTAGTACATACTATAGAACAGTGCTATCCAATACAACTTCTTTTTAATGATGGGAATATTCTTTATCACTTCTGTCCAGTTTGGTAGCCACTAACCACATGTGACTATTGAGCACTGAAGAATTGAATTTTTAATTTTAATAAATTTAAATAACCATGTGTGGCTCATGGCTGTGGTATTGGAAAGTACAGTTATAGGACTTCCAAAGCAGTATTGAATAACAAAGGCAGCAGTAGATGTCTGTTCCTTATTTTAGCTTAAATTACTGTACTGTTTCATCAGTAAAGGCTGAATAATATTCGTGTGTGTGTGTGTGTGTGTGTGTGTGTGTGTGTGTGTATCTGTCACGTTTCCTTTGTCCATTCATCCATTGATGGACACTTAGATGGATTCCTTACCATAGCTATTGTGAAAAATGCTGCAGTGAGCATAGGAGTGCAGATATCCCTTTGACATTCTGGTTTCAATTCCTTTGTGTATATACCCGATAGTGGGATTGCTGGATCATATGGTAGTTTTATTTTTAGTTTTTTCAGGAACTTTCATGCCATTTTCTATAATGGCTATACAAATTTACATTCCTACCATCAATGTACAAGAGTTCCCTTTTCTCCACACTCTTACGAACACTTACTATCTTTTATGTTTTTGGTAAAGCCATTCTAACAGGTTTAAGGTGGTATCTCATTGTGATTTTAATTTGACATCAACTTTTGTGTACAACTCATATGTTATAATTACATGACCTCATTTTTCTTAATGGAACAGCGATCTAGGGCAGCCCTGCAGAGGTACCTGTTCTACTGTAATCGCTATATGAACCACATGCAAAGTCTACGCTTTGAGCACAAACTGTATGCTCAGGTGAAGCAGAAAATGGAAGAGATGCAACAGCACAACATGTCCTGGATTGAGGTGCAGTTCCTGAAGAAAGCAGTTGATGTCCTCTGCCAGTGTCGTGCCACACTCATGTACACTTATGTCTTCGCTTTCTACCTCAAAAAGAATAACCAGTCCATTATCTTTGAGGTAGGAGTAGTTTCTGGATGGGGAAAAGCCTAGCTGGGTCATAAGACTACTTGATCTTTCATAGATAAGATATATAGAGTCTTAAAAGTTCTTGTTTGTTTGGAAAATGTGGGTAAACATATTATAGTATTTATTAGGAGGGTACAGGAAGTTTCTATTTCTTTTATCTTAAGCTACAGTCAGATTGATGTGATTTAACCAGCTAGTGATTAAGTGTGCAGGTTCTGGAGTTAGCCCTAGATTTGAATCTTCATCACTTTGTGGCTCTGTTGATTTGGAGCAAATTACTTAACATCTTATTTCTCTATTTTAAAATGAAGATATACATTTATACAGCACCTGGCACATCATAAGTTCTCAACGAAAGCCTTTATTTGGATAAAACGAACCCTATGGGATTAGAAGTTAATATGGTAGTTACCTTTGGTGGAGAAGTAATGACTAAAAGTGGGCTTTTAGCAATAAAAGTTTTTGAGTTTCTAGCAAAGAGCAGTTCCCAGAACCAGAAGATTCCAAAAGACTTATTAAGCCCTTTCAAATTGTCCTTAGTATCCTTCCAAAAGTAGTGGGTGAATCTTTAGCTCTTTTATTGTTTTAAAAATTGTTGTGGAAAAGAAAGAACAAGTTGTTAGAGGTGAAAGCCTTTAAAGAACTTTGCAGGTGCAGTTAAACCACCTATGAAAATTATGGAATCATTGTTGAGAGTAGTGTACGGTCTACAAAGCAGCTAAAATGTTTTATCTTTTAGGTTTATTTTTGAAGCCAAAATTTACTGTGTATTCTTCTTGCAGAATAACCAAGCAGATCTAGAGAATGCCACAGAGGTGCTTTCGGGCTACCTTGAGCGAGATATTTCCCAAGATTCTCTGCAGGATATAAAGCAGAAAGTACAAGATAAATACAGGTAAGATTTTTTTAAATAGCTGTTGAGTAAAACTTTGTGCCAGTGGTAGTCTAGTATGCCTTAGCAGTGAAGTTCAGTGACAGTAAAACTGGGTTTAGCATATCCAGTAACTGAGCTGCTGCCATGTTTCTCACAGATTGCTTCTGTCCATTGGGACTCAAATTGTAGATAGTAGTACTGGTCAAGGATAGAGGAGGAATTCAGCCATTTATCTCACTGCTGATTCTCCTTCTCTTCAGCTTTAACTATTTAGTTGCTGCCTTAGAAGGAAGAAAGAGCCCCAAAAGAACAAGTGACCTTTAGGGTGAGGGTTGAGAATTGGATGTTGGTCTTAGCCTGGGAATCCTATGGGGGCTATTGATAAATGACCTATGAAACTTACCTTTTAGAGTTTTTATTAGATTTTTTTATCTCTAAGGAGAGATTTACTTTGTCCTAAGAGCAGATGTTGCTTCAAGACATGATGCCTCTTAAGCTAAAGATGCAAAATGTTTGATTTTTCTCAACATGAAGCTATTTCCCCTAAAGTTTTTTCCTGGCAAATGATAATATCTTTTTAAAGTAGTAGGAAAGTTTGGAAATTTGGAAGCCTTGGAGATTTATTTCTAACTAATATTTTCACTTGCCTTAGCCAACTATAGCTAGTGTATTACATTTATAATAGTACTTTTATAGTTAACAGAGATTTTATAGATGTGAATAAATAACCCATGAAATTTATTATTTTATTTATTTATTTATTTTTGAGACAGAGTCTCAAGGCTAGAGTGCCAATGTGTCAGCCTTGCTCACAGCAACCTCAAACTCCTGGGCTCAAGTGATCCTCCTGTCTCAGCCTCCCGAGTAGCTGGGACTACAGGCATGCGCCATCATGCCCAGCTAATTTTTTCTATATATTTTTAGTTGTCCATATAATTTGTTTCTATTTTTTAGTAGAGATGGGAGACGTCTTGTTCTTGCTCAGGCTGGTCTCGAACTCCTGACCTCCAGCGATCCGCCTGCCTCGGCCTCCCAGAGTGCTGGGATTAGAGGCGTGAGCCACTGCGCCCAGCCAACCCATGAAATTACTTCTTTCTGAAACTGTTTATTGATTTGTAGAACTACAGACTGAATCATGATTTCTAAGGCCCATCTGAACGTCTTACACTTCATTGCTTTGAAATTAATTCCCTTGACTAGGAATTCTGGCTTTCAAAACATATTGTTTTAATGTTAGAAGCAGTTTAATGTATCTGTACATCTAGTCTTGAAAATACTAGTTTCTACTAAAAACAGGTGCTTGGTTCCAAGTCTGGATAAACTGTAGGGGTGCCTTAAAAATAAGTAAATGCCTCTTTTTTTTTTTTTTTTTTTTGTTATTGGAGGCTGACAAGTTGTTTTCTTTCTCTTTGATTACAGATACTGTGAGAGTCGACGAAGGGTTTTGTTACAGCATGTACATGAAGGCTATGAAAAAGATCTGTGGGAATACATTGAGGACTGAGAATGGCCCTGCATAAAATGAACTCTGAAAACTTTACCATCTAGAGTGCTCATGCAATTAAAACAAACAAAACAAACACAAACAAGGAGGCACTAAGCCTATTCTGACACCGCTGGTCTGTAGTACCAGAATTCTGTTTTGTTAATGGAAAGTTTAAGTAAATTATATTGTAATAAAAAAGGTAGATAAACCATTGTACTACAGTATTCTAGGCCGCCAACAAAAGTGTGACAGACACACTAAAAGCCCTCCAACTTTAACTTGTAACGTAGCTTCATTCTCAAAGCTGACTCCTTTTTTTTTTTCTTTTTCTTTTTCCTGAGTGTAGTACAGTTAAAATTTCAAACAGCTCCTTGATACTGCTTTTCATGTCCAGACCAGCCATTTTGTTGTACTTTGGTAAAGGACCTCTTCTCCTTCCTCCCCTACACATACAAGTACACCCACACACACACAGACTGACTCTTTCTCTCATACTCCACGGTCATGAGTGAATGATGATTAGTTCCTTGTAAGGAAAATTTTGGAATGGGGAAGGGGTAGGCAGCAAGAGGATTAAATAAACAACAAAAAACTTTGTATATGACTTTTAAAACAAGAGGACAACACAGTATTTTTCAAAATTGTATATAGCGCATATGCATGGACAAAGCAAGCGTGGCACGTGTTTGCATAATGTTTAATTACAAAAAAAATATTTATTCTTTAAAAATCTTCAAGATTATGTCTATTTGCTGTGCATTTTCTTTCAGTTTGCTTTATCTTTCCAGGGTTGGGGTTGGGATAAAAGGTGTGCTGGTTTAGCACCTCTGGAAGACCTAACTAGAGCTCTTCAGTTCCCCTTTCCTAGGGTTACTTGCCCTTTCTGGTTTTGGAGTGTCTGATGCTGGCCATGGGCCTCATGCCTTGAATTCCCAGCTCTTGATCAGGGACAAGGAGGTCAAGCTCTGACTAAAGGCCACGTCCTGATAAGAGCTGCAACAGGGAGTTTTGTTGCTGCAGTTCATGAATGATCCTGTCCCCAACCAAATCCCCCTCCATGGCCTCATGCCTCTAACCCAAGCCCTTGTGTGCCTGTGTCATGCACACAGCTATAGGCTTCCTAGGCTTCCTGTCACACCCAGAGGAAGCATTTCAAAATTTCTTTTCCTTTTTTGTTTTCCCTTAATTGCTGCTTTGAGCCTTTTGGTTTAGTTATGGCTCATCTCTCACCCCTTTTCTACGTTAGGGTGTCAAATAGAATGTTTTGTTTTAAATATTAAAAAATAGCCATTCACTTAGTCTCAGATTGTGAATTTAAAATGACAGATACTGAAATTACTTGTGCTTGTTGCTGTGGGTTCAGTTTGAAGGCGAACACCCCTAGAACATGATATTCCCATCTAGTGCATTTAAATAGAAATCACTGAGTTTGCTTTTTTTCTATTGTCAGCAGATAGGAAAATTAATAATGCATTTTAGCTGTGATGTCCATTTTTATGAAATTTCTACTAAGAGCTATGTTAAAAGTAAAGGATGGTGGTGGTTTTATTAACTATATGCCTGTTTAGACCATTTAGGCTGTGGTGTTTTGCAACAGGTCAGCATCCCGAAATCTGTCAGTTTTATACAGGAGTGCAGAGTGAACTAGGCAACTAGATTAAGAGGTCTAAATATTAAATGCCATTTTGGGCTGAGGACCTCTTTGTCTTCCTTTAAATGTCTCGTGCCTAGGGAGTGTTTACCAATTGTGAGGCAGCTTTGTCTGCTCTTGCATTGTACATCTTTACTCCATTGGGAAGTAGGTTCACTTTCCTCTGGCCTTTTGCCTAAGTTAGGCTTTGCTGAATCAACCCTACTTTTCCTTTTAGAAAAGGTTGTTACCTGAGATGTACTTGCAACTGTTCTTTTCCCATCAAAAATCAGTGAATGTTTGCTGAGTATATTATGCTGCTTCCTTAAACCACTTGTCGCTTTAGGATCAACTTTACCTGTACCTTTTCTCCTTCCCTCACTTGCCACCTCAGGTGCAAATCTGAACTCAGTGTCTGCTTCTTCCATATTCTCGTCTCCCCTACCCCACCCCGAGTTTTCCCCCATCATCCATTTGACTTTATTTTACTTTAAATGACTGCATCAATCTTAAAAGACATTTATCAAAACTAAGGAGTTGTTTTTTTTTGTTTGTTTGTTTGTTTGTTTGTTTTTAAGAAAGCTTAAGTTCCTTTCCCTGGTAACTTTGAAAAACAGCCAGAGTTGCTATATAGATATATGTGGTTCCCTTAAAATGCTTTGTGTATGTGTGGGGTTTTTAAAAAAATCTTACGAGTTAACTTTGCAGTATCTACGTTTGAGTGTCATGAATCCTCTTTACATGCTCCCCTTGCAACAAGTATCCAAAAACAGTGTGTGCACTTCATAATATCAGCTCCCACTCGTGGAGGAACAGTGCTGTTTAGAGATGCTTTCTAGTTTTAGCATTGGCATACTACCTGAGGGTATTGCAGTTGTGAGTGCATTCCCTGATTTGTATGGATCAAGCTGAACTGGCCTTTTCTACTTCCAAGCTTTTAACAGCTATCATCATATTTGACAAAAGTCCCAGAGTTAATTGCTTTCTCTGTTAGTAGCTTCAGTGCCCCCAGCTGGGATAGGCAAGCCATATTGTATGACAGCTTCCCTATTTCACCTACCTAAGACTTTTTATCAGAGGGCTCTATTCACAGTAAGCACCAGGGTCTCCTTGTCTTCTTGAGGTTGGTTACATTGTCTTTCGAGAAGTGCATGCTTCATTTGAACAGCAGATTCATTGAGCAGCAGGTGGACTTTTAATGGTTTAAAATAAAATTTTGATCCAAAGCTCAGGACACAACTGCAGTGGTAAAATTGAGTAGCATACAATCAGATTCTAAATTCTGTGTAATGTGCTGCAACCCAGATGTATGTGTTTTGTGTGTTTTTAAATAAATATATTAAATACACATGTGTATACATACACACATATACAACAGATCCAATACTGACTTCATTTGAAATGGTTGAATCTGCAGTGTGATATTGGTTCAGCCATGATTAGGAACTGAAATTTAGTACAAGAGAGAAAAGGACTTAATGTGACATTCACTTAATTACAAATCCCGGTATAGAGCACTTGGGGGATGGGATGGGGTGGGTTGGTGAGACAATCAGATTGGTAAATTGATTAAATGCTCCTAACCCTGTAATTTTGTGCATAGAGCACCCTGTGCTGTGGAAATAACTGTTCTTAGATTTTCATTGTAACTGGACTGTTCAGGTTGCCCAGAGGGAAAGAACATTCCTAATTCTAATAAAATAAACTTTTATTTTGTTATTCCATTAGTTACTTATGTTTATTTTTATAGTTAAAAAAATGACTAGGTGGCTAACAGCCACCGTATTATGTGCCTTATTCACTGTTCCTATTTAATATAAAATGTCAAGATTTGGTTCAGTTTCTTTGCAAGGAACTGTGAATGAGACCATCCCCCACACTTAACTTGGTTAATAAGGCCTTCAGAGCAATTTCTGAAAACTTTCTAATTTCTGTGTCTCAAACATTAAATTTAGATTGCTGTTTGTGTTATAACAGTGATACATATTAGATACCCAGTAGATCTTTGAATGTCAATTTTTTGAAGATAAAATACTTTAAAAGTCATCTCAGTTAACCTCAAAACTCCTTCACATTGCTTCCATTTAGCTTATTCTTACAGCTGATGTCTCCCATGGGGATGAAGGAAGAGTTGTCTTACAGAAGGTTCCAAAGTCAGAGATACTTGTCATTGAGATTCTAGCTAAGTCCATATTTTAGGACAGTTTAATTATCTTATTTGGATATATAATTAACGAGAGTTCATTTATCACTTGCATCTTCAAAGCACTTTAACTTATATTACTGTGTGAAACAAATGAAGTAGAAATTGCTCTGTTTTACAAAGGAGGAAAATAAGTCTCAAGGAGGTTAAGTAACTTGCCCAAGATATCACAATTCCTTCTATCTGGGACTCAAACCACATTGTACTACCTCTTGGTATCATATTTTCATATCTTAGTCTCAGAGTGACCTACTATTCAGTACCTGAAAAGTAGTTCTTAACTGTTTTGTACTTTTTTAAAAATCAGATGGGTAATGTGCTGACATCGCAGATGTTGTAACAAGGTTTGAGGGAGGCATATCTCACATGTGAGTGTGAAAACCTAATCATCACCTTTATGAACTACAAAAAGATCTCATATATTGGACTTTTAAACCACATCAAAAACTGTATAAATGCCTATTGCTGCTACTGTTGGAGGATTGCTGTATACTGTCTCTCATCTTTGATTTGTTAGAGTTTGCAACAATGAGGTCCTGTGTTTTGCGTAATTGCTAGGAGAAGCCAGCCATGGGTAGGGGTAGCTCTTCTCATCTTGCAGATTAGGGTAGTCATTCCTCATGAGGAGACTACCACGTGTAATAGTTGAAAATAAATGGTTTAGCATGATTTGATAGTGGTGCCCTAGTAATTTGCCGTTGTTAGTGTGGTTATTTATTCATTCAAATGAATTTCAAATGTAAAGAATTTTGGTTAGTCTACTGGAACTTGTTAGAGGATTTGTTTTATAACTAATAACCAAGAATGCACAGGACAGCCAATATCCATTTGATCTGAGCCTTTATCCTTGGAACTGGATGACCTTTGGGGCTTTAAGATAACAAGCAGTGAGCATTATGGGAAAATTTTGACTCCTTCAGAAACAGGAAAATATATGGGCCCCTCAGATTTTTCACGTATCTTTGGGGATAACGTTAGTATATATCTGGTTTATTTTAAGGGATTTGCTTCTCTATTCTCTACTTAATTACCCAAGATGAAATAGCCAACTCAGCAATGCTCAGTTGGAAATCGAATAGTGCCTACTATTGGAGTACACAGAGTATAACTTTTGGATTTTCACTTTTGGCTTTTTGTGAAATTAAATCCAAATTTTAAGGCAACTGTTGTTGATCTTTCTTGAGGCAGTAGCATTTAGGGTGGGAAAAATAATATGGGATTCTTGTGAAAAGCAATTTTCTGGCTATGATAAAAGCAGTTTTCTGGCTATGATATGCTGGTTTAAGGCCATTTTCAGAGCAGGAGCTAATTAGTTTGTAAAGCAATCACATGTTGATATGTAGCAGCTCTAACAGTGCCAAAAGCACAACCTTATTACCATAGTAATTCAGGGGTCTCAAGTAATCCAGGAGTCTCAGACTCAGATGTCTACAAGAGCTAGATAAGTATTCTAGGAATGGACTACCCAGGGCTAGGTGGGCTTTGAGAGGATCCTGTACAATCCAGACTTAATGTGAATTCTCATAATTTTGAAATGTTGGCACTTTACAATATTTCTAAATGTGGGCCAAAGAAAAACTGCCCTAGGCTGTCATTTTCCAGCTTTATTAGTCGTGGGTTGTAACTTAATGCCACTGTCCTGTCCATCTGACGTTAGACCAGTGGTTTTCAAACTTGTCTGTGCATTGGAATCCCTGAGAAGATTTTAAAAATACTAATGCCTGAGTCTTACAGAGATTATGGTTTAATTGCTTTGAGCCCTTTCCCCATCCCTACCCTTAACCGCGATGATTCTAATGTGCAGACAAGGTTGAGACTTTTGATCTAGACTGAATTCTGTAATTGCAAAGAGAGAGTATAGGTGAACAATTCTAGTTCATAAGGGCCAAAAGGCTTCAAGGTAAATATCACAGGCTCAGGGTAAGTCCTCACCGTAGGTCCTAGCTGAGTGGGTTTTGTGGAATGGTGCCTCCTAAGGGTCTGGTGTGCAGTGCCTAATTTTTTTGTTGCTTTTGCCAGTTTTCTGGTAAGTGGTCTACCTTGGAAAAATAGTTCACAAAACCTTAACCTAGAAGTAGAACTGACAAGCAGGGTAGAATATTCGTGTCAACTGGCAATACATTCTCTTCCCAAAGAGGAGAAATCTATCTGAGAAAGTAAACTAGAGTCTGAGCAAAAGAAATTGAGTGGTTATAAGCAAAACTGTCATTAAGCTATTTGTAGCAAGTAAATGGACAATCCCACTTAATCACTTAGAATTAAGTTCACAAGTTTCTCACTTTGATTTTTCGTTCTTTTGATAATTTTGTGTGTTGAGACAGTGGATTTTCCCCTTTTTATTCCCATTGTGGTATAGTAGGTAGAACATTGATATTTCTCAGCCATAGTTGTCCCTTTTGTGAAATAGGGATACTAATAGGAATGATAATTTGTTGAGTGCTTCTTGCCAGATAGCTTACTTACCTGTATCTTCTAAGCAGCCCTAAGACAAATAGGCATTGCTATCCTATTTGTAAAAAGAGGAAACAGACTCAGACTATTAATTCTCTTAAAAGTTTGACATTGAGTATATAGCAGGGTCATGCTTGTCTGATTCCATATGTTCATTCTATTATGCTATATTGTTTGTTCTGTAGGAATATTGTGAAGATCACAGAAAATGGGGAAGCAAGCCTAGTTGTAAATAATAGGCACACTGGTGCTAACTCAGGCAAAAAACAAGGATACAGAACTGTCTCATAGACTCCCAAAGGCAGGATGAGATTGGACCTGGGAACTGGAAAGCCCTTTTGGCCCCCTCAACTGGTATTGTCTGCCTTCTGTACATCCACATCATTCTCTTTAACAGCTTCTGCTTTTCCTGTCAGTTACCCCTTAGCGCCAGGTGTCCCAGACACATGCAGACAGAGCCAGTCAGACCCATGGAGCAGGATCGTCAGGACAAATGTGGCCTTAGGGGCTTACCCCCGTGGGTGGAGAAGCAGATCTTGGAGAGCATGGTTAGCTGGGTACATAGCATAGAAATTGTCTTGGACAAAACTGAAATGCCCTGAAAATTTTCTTTTTAAAATAAACAGAAGGAATTAGTATATAATTGATAATTATGGCTGGTATTTACTAAATGCTTCATTCATGTCCATCTCCTTTAAATTCACAATCCTATGCTATAGTTATTATCTCCATTTCATAAATAAGAAAACAAGTTCAAAGATGGGTAATTTCCCTGAGTTTATGCTGTCGGCAGTGGAATGAAGTTTCAAACCTAGGTTCCTTCACTCGACACCCACGGTGCCATGCACTGGAGGTACAGCAGTGAACAAAGGGTCTGTTGGTTTGTCTGAGGCTCTTAACCTTGATTCTACATAGGGACTCAATGAATTGCCCAGTCATCCAATTTGACCACTGTATTATTTTCACCACACTGTAACTGCTTCTCCAACAGCCTTACCAAAAGCACCTGCTAAAATCATGTAAACTGATTCAGGGACTTCCACCCTTAGATTGCCCTGGAAACTCAGTGACCAATTCTTATCTTAGCTCTTCTCTGTTCAAAACATGTGCCTTTTTTGTTGGTAACCTCAGATACACTACTAAGAAGGACCCAAAGTATGCCTTTTCCCCCCCTCACATTTGAGAGCCACCGCAACATTTTAATAAGTTAAGAAGCAAGCCCCGTATTTCCAAACCCTTTCCAGAAGGCCAGTCTTACTTACTTTGAGCTGATGACATTGGTGGCTTATTTATTTATTTTAGATGAAATCTCAGTATGTTGCCCAGGCTGGAGTGCAGTGGTTGTTCACAGGTACATCATAGCTCACTATATACCCTTGAACTCCTGGGCTCAAGGGATCCTCTTGCCTCAGCCTCCCAAGTAGCTGTGACTACAGGTGCACACCACAGACCTCTGCTGACACTGGCTTTATATGCACAAATTAACATTTCCTAAGTACCATTTTGTGTTTTATTTGGCACTTGTAAATCCCTGTTCACTGACTACACCTGTATACAAGTTTGATATTTACTCTTCAAGTCACCTGCCTTTTGCCATGGAGTATTCATGTTTCAGGATGAGAAGTTGAAGGATAATTATAGGAATATAAAACCAACTCCTTATAGTAGACAGTTTATTCCCCAGAAGGCTCTTTAGGCTGAAAACTTGTTTCTATAGATTTTAGATTTCTTTCTGATGGCTAAAATTCATTTATGTATAATAACAAAACGGTGCCCTAGGAGCCACTTAAGTGCACATCAAATGGCTATTCTTAGAATTATGAATCTGGGGCCTGTGCAGTGAGGATCTAGCTCTCTGGAGTCAATTGGCCAAGCTGAGATTCCTAAGGATCGAGCAAATGCACACAGGATTTTGTCCCAAGTTTTCTTAGGCATCCTATCCAAAAATACCACCATCAAATTTCCCAGCTTCCTCTTGCAGGCAGACTCCCTTGCTGTGTTTCCCTCCACCTCTGCAGGTCATGTCATTTTCTCAGAGGGAGTACAGCAAAAAATAATAACCCAGCATTTCTAGAGCACTTCTTGTGGGCCTACTTGGGCAATAGACATTTTGATGGAATGCTCTAAAATTGTTAAGTTCTTGCACCTGCTCTCATTTATAACCTAATTGCTGGTCTTCCTGGTATGAACAAAGTTGTTTGCTTGTTAATAAATTCCTACCACATACCCTGACTTGTGGTTCATTTCTACCTAACTATGGCAAATACTAATGAGTTGTCTAAGAGAAGAATGACCTGAGTGTCCATCTGCTTTGGAAAAGATGCCTGCTTTGGATAGGAAATTATCTTCTATCCTAAAATTCTGGTGCTAATTTGGAGCACTGTAGAGGTCATGGCAGCAAATGCTAGAGAATGGGCTTAATGAAAAGTGATAGTATTCTGCATGCCTTTGAAGAATTAATTTTTACCCTATCATTTTGACTAGCTTACAATAAAGTAGGTTAAGTATTGTACATTTAAAGAACTCCACCATGTACTCATGTAAAAATCAAATTAGTACAAGATAGTGCCTTACAATGGTCAAATGGTTGCACAGTGGTCGAATGGTTGCTCACTAACCAATGGAAATAAAAGATTGTTGGTTCCACAAAATTGCTTTGCAGATTCTAAATTCTATTTCTTTGGGACAGTCAATTGTGTGCCCTTTAAGATAAATTCCATAATTAAGGGCCTATCCCTGAACTGATTAGAGCCCTAAAATCACACTGAAGCAAACAGGTCAGGTAGGTCAGTAAAAGGTTAGAGACAAATGCTTCTAGAATAGGAATCCGCAGCTCACCTTTATTTTAAATTGATATATAGAAATTAGTATAGTGACATGCACACCTCTTAACTGTTCAGTTTCCTGTTTTGACAATTGTATACACCTATGTAATAACCTCCCAAAAGAAGATATAGAACATTACAATTAACCCAGAAAGTTGTCTTGTGTAACTTTAAAATCCCTGAGCCCCTCCCCAGCCAGTGATCATTTGATGATTTTTATTGCTAAAGATTTGTTTTGCCTGCTTTTGAACTTTATATAAATGGGATCATATAATATGTACTCTCTTTTGTATCTGGCTTCTTTCATTTATAATGCTTTAAAGACTCACCCATATTGTATGTATCAGTAGATTGTTCTTTATTGTTGAGTATTTCATTCTGTAAATATACTACAGTTCTCCTATTGGTGGACTTTTAGGTTGTTTCTAGTTTGGGGCAATTATGGATAAGGCTGCTATGGATATTCTTACACAAGGCTTTTTGTTTTTCTTTTTTTGTGGATATATGTTTTCACTTCTCTTGGATAGATACCTAAGAGTAGAACATTGCTGGGTCATATTGTAAGTGTAACTTTATGAGAAACTACCCTCCTGTTCTCCGAAGTGGTTTTACCATTTTGTACTCCTATCAATGATATATTAGAGTTCTAGTTGCTTCACAACTCTGTCAACATTTACTGTTGTCAGTGGCTTTTTTGTTTGTTTGGTTTTGGTTTTGGTTTTTTTGGGACAGGGTCTCACAATGTTGCCCAGGCTGGTCTCAAGCAATCGTCCTACCTCAGCCTCCCAAGTAGATGGGACTATAGATGTGTGCCATTGAGCCTGGCTCTGTCAGTGTTTTTTCTCTTGGTATTTTAGTGGATATGATTTCAATTTATAGTAAATTTAATATAAATTATTACATTTATATTTATATTAAATTTATAAATGTATTTATATTATATAAATTTATATTATTTATAAATTTATTTTATATTTCCTTGATGATTAATGATGTCCAGCACTTTTTACTATGTTTATTTTCCATTTGTATATCTTTCATGAGTGTCTTTCTTGTCTTTTCTCATTTTAAAATTGGGTTTTTTTATTTTGGTATTATTTTTCATATTCTGGATACAAATCCTTTGATAGATATATATGCTATGATTTTTTTAAAGACTGCTGTTTGTCTATTTACTTATTGGGATCTTTTGATGAACAGAAATTTTTATTTGATAAAGCCCACTTTATCAGCTTTTTCTTTTATAGTTTTATGATCTCAAAGTTTCAAAGAAGGTATTTTCTCCTAGAAGTTTTATGATTTGGGGTTTTATGTTTAGGTCTGTGACCTATCTCAAATTGATGATAATGGTTTGAGCTTTTATATCTGGTTTAGAGTTTTACATTTAGGTATATGATTCATCTGATTAATTTTTGTGAACAGAATGAGGTTTATTTGATGCCAATGTGAATATACAGTTCCAGCAACATTTGTTTAAAAGATTTTTTTTAATTCATTAGATTGGCTTGGCCCCTTGGTTGAAAATCAGTTGATCATATGTGTGTATAGTTATTTCTACATTTTCTTTTCTGGTCCATTAATCTATTAATATTTGTGTACCCTTACATTAATACCACACTTTGGATTACTGGAGCTTGCTAGTAAGTCTTGAAATTAGTAACTTCTTCACTTTGGTTCTTTTTCAAGATTGCTTTGGTTATTCTAGATTCTTTTCATTGTGATAAAAATTTTAGAATTAGTTTATCTTGTTTTTCAAAAGTAGCTGCTGGAATCCTGATGGGGTGGTGTTGAATCTATTGGTCAATCTAGGAAGAATGAACATTTTAATAGTATTGAGTTGGTTAATCCATGAACATAGTATATCTTGTCATTCATTTAGGTTTTTAAAATTTTTCTCAGCGATGTTTTATAGCTTCCCTTGCATATCTATCATTAAATTTCTTCCTTAGGTATTATTTGATTTTTATTTATTTATTATTTTTTTTTAGAGACAGGGTCTGACTCTGTTGCTCAGGCTGGAGTGCAGTGGCATGATCATAGCTCACTGCAGCCTCAAACTCCTGGGCTCAAGTGATCCTCCCACCTCAGCCTCTCAAGTAGCTGGAAGTACAGGTGCGCACCACCACACCTGGCTAATTTTTTTCATTTTTTGTAGAGATGGGGTCTCCCTGTGTTGCCTATGTTGGTATCAAACTCCTGGCCTTAAACAATCCTCCCACCTTGGCCTCCCAAAGTGTTAGGATTACAGGCATGAGCCACCATGCCTAGCCTTGATTTTTTAAATTTCATTTTCCAGTTGTTTTCTTGTTTTGTTTTTTAGAGATGAGGTCTTGCTATGTTGCCCAGGCTGGTCTCAAACTCCTTAGCTCAAGTGATCCTCCTGTCTCTGCCTCCTAAGTAGCTGGGACTTATGGGTGTGCACCACCACACCCAGATGATTCTTATATGTTGATTTTGAATCCTGCCACCTTGCTAAATTCATTTATTAGTTCTAGAAATAGTTCTTGTAGATTCCATACAGCTTTATCACAACAATGTGGTCTTCAAATAACATTTTAACCTCTTTTCTGATTTTTATGCCTTTTATTTTTGTTGTTTTGCCTTTCTGCACTGGCTACAAGTAAAGGTTTTAATGTTTCACCGCTAAGTATAATATTAATTGGAAGTTTTTCATAGGTGCTTTTTACCAGCCTGAGGAAATTCCCTTCTATTCCTAGTTTGCTGAGAGTTTTTATTGGGAAGGGTTGTTAAATTTTGTGAGGTACTTTTTGTGCTTCTAAATAGATTATCATATACTTCTCTTTTTAATCTTGTTAAGATGGTATATTATAGGGGTTGGCAAGCTATGACCCATGGGCCAGATCCAGCCCATGGACTGTTTTTGTACAACACTTGAGCTAATAATTTTTTACATTTTTAAAAGTTTGTAAAAATGAGGGGAGAAGAAGAAGAAGAAGAAGCAGAGACCATATGTGGTCTGCCAAGCCTAAAGGATTTACTATCTCTCTCTCTGTGCGTGCATGTGTGTATGTTTTAGTGGTTGTTCTAGAATAGCACTATGTAAAAGAACTGTCTGTGGTGATGGAAATATTCTATATCTGAACTGTGCAGTATGGTACATAATAGGTGGTTATTGAGTGCTGGAATGTGGCTAGTGTAACTGGATTTTCAGTGTTATTTAATTTTAATGAATTTAAATATCCACGTATGGCTAATGGCTACTATATTGGACAGGACAGCACTAGAAATTAGAATATACATCTGTTCTCTTGTTATTTTATATTTTATTTATATATGCTAGAAACCCTATAATACTTCATTATTATTGCTCTTCATATTTTCCAGCAAATAAATCTAAGTTTCCCTCTGGTATAAATTCCTCTCAGTCTAAAGAACTTTTAGCATTCTTTTATTGCAGTTTTTCTAGAGGTGAATTCTCTCAGCTTTTATCTATCAGAGAATATCTTTATTTTACTTTCATTTTTGAGGGGCATTTTAGTTGGATATAGAATTCTGTTTACCTTTTATTTTTTTCTTTCAGCACTTTAAAGAAGTTATTTAATTGTACGGAGGTTTCATTTGTTTCTGGTGGGAAGTCATCCATCAGCTTAATTTTTATTTCCCTGTCCATTATATGTGTAGGTTTTTAATGGTTGCATCTGCTCCTTATATTTAGTTTTTCGCAGGTTGACTGTGATATGTCTAGGTTATGTTTTTCTTTGTATGGGTTTTAGTGAACTTCATGGCTCTGTGTCATTGTCTTTTATTAATAGTGAATATTTCCTGGCCATTCTCTCTTCAGATATTTTTCTTGTCCCATATTCCCTTGCTTTTCCTCTCCTTCCGACACTCCAGTTACACATGCGGGTGATTTGATATTAACCTACAGCTCCCAGGAGATTTTTTTCCCCTCTCTTTTCTTTTTGTTTTCAGTTTGGATACTTTCCATTTAACAGTCTTTAAGTTTTTTGATGCTTTCCAATGCTAACCTGTTAAACTCGTTTAATGAATTCTTCATTTCTGATATTTTTATTTCTAGCATTTCATTATGCTTGTATAGTTACCATTTTCTGCTAAAATTTCCCATTTCTTCATGAATGTTGTCCACATTTTCCACTATATTTTTTAGCTTTTTCATCATCGTTATTTCAAAAACCCTGTCTGTTGATTCCAGTATTTTGGCCTCCTCTAGATTTTTTTTCGCATTTTGATCTTATTTTAAAGAGCCCAACTGGTAATTTAACATCTGGGTCTTCTCTAGTTCTGCTTCTATTGAACCCTTACTCTCTCTTACCCTGGGTCTCATGTTCTTGCTTTTGCACCTGTCTTGTATATTTGTATGATAAACATTTTATATTTTAAAAAGCAAGAGAGACTGAAGTAAATATTATTTGCCTCCAAAATGGGGCATGCCCATTTTTCTTCAGGCTACTTGAGTAGTGGCTCAATCTGATTTATATTTGATCTAGATCTGGGTTTTGTTGCAGCTTTAGTTGGATTTAGTGTGCCACTAGCTTCAAATATTTTGCGTGAAGGTAGAATCAGAACTTTGATTTCAGCAGGGCCAGAGTTTGGGGCATTAGCAAGATTCCAGAGATCTGACTTTCCTTTATAGCTAAGCCACCAGCTTTTGGAACTGTGGGAGATCTTTTCTTGCTTTACAGCTTGGCTGCTAGGATTTTTTTTTATTTATCTTTTTGGTGACGGGAATGGGGGACAGGAGGATATTTTTTCAGCTCTCATGTGTGCCTACTCTTAGTTTTTCTGTAGAAGAATGTCCACAATGTCTAGGGGGATGGGTTTCTCAGCTCTTCTTCCCTCCTCTTAGCCTTCAAGCGTGCATGTGATGGATTTCTCAGCTCTCCTGCTTTGCCCCTTCATTTTTAAAGGGTATCTTGCTCTTGAGAGAGGATCCACTTACCTCAAGATAGGGAATCTCTCTCAGCATTCCTTCTATTATCCACCCATCTCCCACTTCTGGTGTGCTACCTTCTTGTGGCTGGTTAAGAGCCAAGAGGTAAGGCTGGTGTGTGGGTGCAGGCTTCCTCTGTGGATTTGGGTCCTCCAGATTCTAACATCCAGCCAGCCTTCATGGGGCTGTTAAAATTTTGTTAAATTTCAGCAGGTTTCTCCTTACTCCCCCTATGGTGGATTCTTCTTTTAAGCATTGTTCAACTAGGAATAGGAGCAGACATGGGTCTCTTCTCTCCTACAAAGGACTTGGCACTTTCTGGAGTTTGGTTCATTCAGGTTTCTTTGTGCCCTCAGCTTTCTGATGAGTTAAAGATATTTTTTATTTTCTAGCTAATCTGGCCTTTTTTTGTTGTTTGATAGGGTGAGAGTTATATAGTCTCTTATGACTTTCTATAATATTAGTACATACGAATCAGTAATGGATTCCAGGAATGGAAGTTTAAAAATTGGTTTTAGGCCGGGCGCGGTGGCTCACGCCTGTAATCCTAGCACTCTGGGAGGCCGAGGCGGGTGGATTGCTCGAGGTCAGGAGTTCGAGACCAGCCTGAGCAACAGCGAGACCCCGTCTCTACTAAAAATAGAAAGAAATTATATGGCCAATTAAAAATCTATATAAAAAAATTAGCCGGGCATGGTGGCGCATGCCTGTAGTCCCAGCTACTCGGGAGGCTGAGGCAGGAGGATTGCTTGAGCCCAGGAGTTTGAGGTTGCTGTGAGCTAGGCTGACGCCACGGCACTCATTCTAGCCTGGGCAACAAAGCGAGACTCTGTCTCAAAAACAAAACAAAACAAAATTGGTTTTATTTACATATTTTATTAACTAGTTTTTAAAATTAAAAATATATGGATGATAAAAAGTTAAATTTTATAGAATCATAAATAATGAAAATCAAAACCTTCCCATCTTAAGTCACCTAGTCCCTCTACTCCCTCCACAGAGACAAATGTCTTACCAGTTTCTGGTGTTTTCTTCTCAACATTGTATTTATAAAATGTATAAAGTTCTCTCCCCACTCTTTTTTTTAACATAAATGGAAGCATACTATATTTTCTATAACTTTTTCATATAACTATTTCATCATCTTGAGGACTTTTAGAGGCTGCATAATATTTCTTAGTATGGCTGTACCTTGGTTTATCTAGAAAGCTACAGGTGATAGATATTTGAATGTTTCCAGTATTTTTTCTGACAAACAGTATCATATATATGCTTTTCCCCATATTCACCACTGATTCCTCTTGAGTGTATCAGTACTTTCCGGGATGGGCATATTTTCAATGTTTCATGAAGCCCCCGGGAGCTTCATATTATTTTAAAGTGGTTTCCCAAAGTGTTGGCTTGGCTCTCAGAAGTTTGTGGTATAGTTTTTGGGAGGACCAGACATTTCAAAAAAGGCATAAGGTGCTGGAGACTTGCCCAGCAGGAGACATCAGAACAAAGCTGGCTGTGGACCCTAACAGAGTAGTAATGATGTATTAAAATACTAAAAATATATCAGCTCAATTGTAGCTCCTTCTTTATACATATATTGGGGGTTTTAAAAAGTTACTGGGGCTGGGCATGGTGGCTCATGCCCGTAATCTCAGCACTTTGGAGGCTAAGGGAGGAGGATCGCCTGAGGCTGGGAGTTTGAGACCAGCCTGGGCAACATTTTCTTTCTGCAGAAATAAATAAATAAGTAAGTAAGTAAGGCAGGTATTGTGGCACACGCCTGTAGTCCCAGCTACTTGGGAGGCTGAGGCAGGAGGATCTTCTGAGCTCAGGAGTTTGAGGCTGCAGTGAGCTATCATCGTGCCACTTCATTCTAGCCTGGGTGATACAGCAAGACCCTGTGTCTTAAAAAAAAAAAAAAAATCTAAAGACCAACAACAACAAAAAACTTACTGATGCCCGATTCCTCTTCTGCCTCCTCAGCCGCCACCATAAAAATATTAATAGATAAATGCCAGTTTGTTTGGAATGCCCAGCGCAGCTATATGATTTGAGTGGTCCTGATAAGCAGGATCACATTCAAGGAGATTTTCTAAGGTTAATGAAGACCCATCTGGGACACAAGAAACATGCTGTATGTGATTTCTGGGATTTTCCTGTGAAGGTATTACATTTTTAAAAGGAGCTTTTAAAAGTCAGTAGTAACTGTTTAATACTTATCTAATTAAAGTATATTAAGTTTGGTGATTGCAATTTGAGAGATCAGCATGCTTTCTTATTGAAAGACACCCTCATTGAAAAATGCACAGAAAGTGCTCTATCTTCCTCCCAAGATCTGGAGTCAAAAGAAAGATTTTAAAACATATCATAATAATGGCTTCTATTTATTCAATAAAGAATGTCATTTACTCCTCTCACAGGACCCCCTTCAGGGAGATTTTGTATATTGGGAAATAGGCTCATGAGTTTTCTATAAACATCTCTTAAGGCTCCCAATTCAGTAATTGGCTGTACCATTCATCCAGCAGCTTTTAAAGTTATAAACCTGTTAATCTTCCTTTGACATCTATCTTGTTTGCCCTCATTCCCTCACCTCCAGTTCTGCACCATAGGTTTGTTCTGCTGCCTAAATTTCTTGAAAATCCATCCACTTTTTCTCCATTTCTTTTGCCAGTCCGAGTGAGCTGTTTCAACATCTCTTGTTTGCAATAGCCTTTAGTCTCCCGTAGAGTATCACTTCTTGTCACCCTCCCAATTCATTCTCCATTCATTAGCTACCATGAACTCTTTAAATGTTCATTCTGACCATGCCATTCCTTGCTCAAAACTCTCTAGTGCCTTCCCAATGCCCTTACAATAAAATCCCTCATATGGCCTTTGTGGATCTGCACCACGAGTCTCTCTTACCTCTTAACCTAGTGCAACCAGCCCTTTTCCCTGTTTTTCTTTTCCAGCCACACTGGTCTTCTTTCTGTGCAGCAAATCGGCCAAGCTTCTTCCATCCTCAGGGCCTTTGCACAAGTTCTTCCTTTGCCTTAGACTTCTTTGCTGGCCTGCATACTTCCTTTTCCCCTTTCCCCAAGCTAATGCCTTATCCTTTAGGTCTCATTTTAAACATCTTTTACCCAAGAAAAACTTCGCTGTCCAAACAAGTCTAAATTGGATCCCCCTGTTACTTGTTCTTACTATTCTATATTTCTCCTTCTTAGCATTTACCACAATTCTAATGATATAGTTATGTTGTACTTTTCATTTACTTTTATTTTTCTCTATTATTAGAATAGGTAATACAGACATACTACAAATTCAGATTGTACAAAACATATAGAGTAAAAGTTGTCTTCTCTTGCCTGTCCCCCTGCTACCCAGTTCTCCTCCTCAAAAGTAACCACTTTTAGCATTTTGAATATCCTTCCAGAAATATTTTCTGAGCATACAAGCAATCATGTACATAATATTCCTGTTTATTTTTGCCTTTAATTAACACAAACACTATATGCATTTTTTTGCACTTCATTTTTATCTGTAATAATGTGTCTTAGCAATTCTTCTATATTAATATGTATATAGTTGCCTCTTTTTCATGTGCCAGATAGAATGGACTTACCATAATTTAATTTCTATTGTTGGGCATTTAGGTTGTTTTCAGGCTTTGGTTATTACAAACAATGCTGCATTGAATACTTTTGTATGTAAAGCCATTTCCCATAGCTATACCTATAAAATAAATTCCTAGAATTGAAATAATTGAGTTAAAGGTTATGTGCATATTAAATTTTGGTAGTTATTGCCAAACATGTCTCAATAGAGGTTTTACCAATTCACATTCCCACTGGTGAGTGCATGTTTCCTCATAACCATGTCAGTGAAAATTTTTCTTTGCCAGTGTAAGAGATGGAAAGTATCTCTTGGAAACTTAAATTTGCATGTTTTTGCTTCCTTGCAAAGTTATATTTTCATATGTTTAAGAGCCATTTGTATTTCTTACTTGGTGAACTGTTTCTTCATAAACTTTGCTTACTTATTATTTAATGTGTGACTAACTTGCTACACGTTAAGGTTGGTCCTGGGGGTGCAGGGATCCTGTATGTTTTGTTCATCACATAGTTCCAGGCACTAGAACGAATGTGCCTCAAGATCATGCAGTGGTCAGGTCCAGAACTCATGTTTGACTCCAAAGCCCACACGTTTTTCCCGTAGAAACACTAAGCATTTAATTCACCGCACCGGGGCCCAGATAGGTAATGTAAACCGCCTGAAGTACGTTGGGAAGTGAGGACTGTAGCAAAAAGGCAGTCGCAGCCACTATTCAGCTGTATGTTTGCTTCCCTGCAGGCCCACTGTTAGCTCTTTATTCCGAGGCCAGCTTTCTTGTGAAACCTCCTAATTTTTAAATATTTCCAATCAAAAGAGTGTGGCTCAAATGCAAGCCACCGGCTGCGGGTTTGCAAACTCTGGTGTAAACAAGACTAGGAGGCTGATGAGGCGAGTACCTCAGTGAGATAATGAGCGCCAAGAACCGGGGACAGGCGTTGCGCGTTAGGCGACAATGAGATTCTCTGCCCAAGGGTTTGGCCTCGGGGGCCGAGACTCCCTGCAGGAAGATTGAATCAAACGCAATTTGGCGTCAGAGCAGGGCAGAGCAAGGTGGCAGGAGAACTACGCGACCATCCGAAGTGGCACTGGCCAATCCCACTTGGTTCTCCAGCGGCCCAGAGGCCACTGCGCGGGCCGTTAGGGCGTTTCCGGGATAAAAGGAAGGACCGCCTGCGCCTTCCCTCGCCGACTCTTTCCCAGCCGAGCCGTCTGGGGGGCGGGCCCCAGCGCTCTCCCGAAGCCACTCGGCCCCCACTCGCCTATCCACTTCCTTCCCCGATTAGGCTCCTCCCTGCTCCCCACAGTCCGACGACTTCCGTTTGCCTCGTCGTCTGGGAAACCGCGGACGTCGGGCTGCGCAGCGGTGGGGGGAGCCAAGATGGCTGAGGAGAGACTCGCGACGGTGAGCGCCGAGATTTTGTTTAGTGTTCCGGCCGCCGGGCAGGGCAGGACAGGACAGGGGAAGACGGGCAGGGCACTGACCCGCGCGACCGCTCCTGGGCAGAGGCGGCTTGTGGGGGACGCGGCGACAGGGTCCCACTCGCGCTCCTCTGGGCACTTTCCGCCTAGGTCAAGCCCGAATTCTGTGCGGCACAGGGCCTGTTCCAGGACTTCGGTCCCTCTTGGGGTGCGCTGGTGGAAGAGGGAGCGTTTCACCAAAAATGGCTCTTTTCTTAGTCCCATCTTTCCTTTCTCTCGGGGTTTTGGAAAGGGAAGCGCTACCATTTATGTACAGACAGTTTCTGATAATCCCATGGATTAAGATTTTAATGTGACAAAGCCTGGAAGCTTTTTGCGTCACTGCCTTCTGCCAGTGGGGCGGGACTGTTTTCGGTGTTGTGATTAAGTTTAGGAAAGTACTGTTTTGGAATTCAGCTGATGTTCTGTTAAGTGTTTTAACTCCGCAGAGCTGCTGCTGTAGCTCTGGATTACAGAGTAGTCCTGATGTATTCAGGATGACCCAGTAGTAGTTATTTTTTGAGGCGTATGTCCATAACTGGTTCTCAAGTCCCAGGTGTGAAATTTTGTTTACCTTGTTTTTAATATGGGGTTTGAAAACAATCCTGCCCATTTGTTAGAATGATTTTAGTTATTCGGAATTTAGTGTCATTTGAAAAACGCCCTGGAAAACATAGACTATAAAGTAGCAGCTTTTGGCTGTTTTGCAGCTTAGTTTTGGCTAAGGAGCAAGCCCAGTGTTAGTGGCATAGGGTTTTTTTGGTTTGTTTTCTAATTTTTTTTCATTTGCAGAGTAATTGCATTATTTTACTCTAATCAGAAAACTCTGAATACAGAGGGGGTCCAAAGTAAAGATTTTTTATTAAGATAAAAATTAAAAAAAATTAAAAATATCCAGCCTGAGCAACATAGTGAAACCCTGTCTCTACAAAAAAAAAAAAAAATTAGCGGGGCATGGTGGTGCCTACCTGTAGTCTCAGCTACTCTGGAGGCTGAGGCAGGAGGATCACTGGAGCCCCGGAGTTTGAGGTTGCAGTGAGCTATGATAACACCACTGTACAGGCAACAACAAGACTCTGTCTTAAATAAATAAATTGATAGATAGTGTGATTTATGGTACTGCATGTTAGATACGGAAAACATACGAGAGAAAATACTTCACCTACATAATCTTAAATGTAGGGTATAAAGGGTAACATGGCATTGCTACAAATAGAGTTTATCCTCTAGTGCTCATTGCAGATATAGATAGGTGTAACAGATTATGAACTTGATTTCTGTGATGACAGAATTGTCCTGTATATTTGAATCTTTAGTAGTGTTTTAAAGAGAATAGCTTTTGTTCTGATATGACTTTAGTACTTAAGCCTGATATTAACTAGTTATTTTCATTGTTGTCCAGTTTATTGCTAACAATGTTATATTTATAATAATTTTACCTTTTCAAGTTACCAATGCATGGAAATTTGAATTTCTGTCCCTTTTGGAAATGATCTTGTATCATCTAATAAATTCAAAGAACTCAACAATCTCCTAGACCTGTGTCCCATAAAATGAAAGTGAAACATAAGCATATAGTATCAGGATATTCATTGTAGTACTGTTTGTAGTAGCAAAAAACTGGAAACAGTGAATGCTTATTAATAGGATAATAGATGACTTCTGATATTTCCATACTATGGCATATTATACAGCCCTAAAAAAGAATGTTACAACTATGCATATTGACTTGGAGGGATTTCCATGGTGTACATTTATATTAAAGGTAGATGTGGAGTGGGGTATATGGTGTGATCTTAATTTTTTTATTTCGTATATTATGGGGGTACAAATGTTTGGGTTATGTATATTGCCCTTGCCCCACCCAAGTCAGAGCTTCTAGCATGTCCATACCTCCAGGAATATTTTTTAAATGAAGAAATGATCATATAACTATATAAAAATGAAAAAAGAACAACGAAAAAGAATTTATTCTATATACATCCAGCTGTGAATGAGATTGGGCTGTTAGAATCCTTTTCAATCTCAGAATGTTTTGGAAAGTAGAGAAAAAAATTTATCAAAAAAAAGATTTATTTTAATTCTTTGTGCAGAATAAAGGGTTGCTGACTAATGAATATGCTTTTTGAGGCTTTAAGATTCTTTACTTAATATGTTCCCCAAAGTTAAAAAAATTTAGATCAAAAAGCAATAGAGTTCTTTAATATTTTAAAAACAGTTTTGTTGGCCGGGCGCGGTGGCTCACGCCTGTAATCCTAGCACTCTGGGAGGCCGAGCCGGGTGGATCACTCAAGGTCAGGAGTTGGAGACCAGCCTGAGCAAGAGCGAGACCCTGTCTCTACTAAAAAAATAGACAGAAATTATCTGGCCAACTAAAATATATTTAGAAAAAAATTAGCCGGGCATGGTGGCACATGCCTGTAGTCCCAGCTACCCGGGAGGCTGAGGCAGTAGGATCGCTGAAGCCCAGGAGTTTGAGGTTGCTGTGAGCTAGGCTGACGCCACGGCACTCACTCTAGCCCAGGCAACAAAGCGAGACTCTGTCTCAAAAAAAGAAAAAAACAAAAAACAGTTTTGTTGAGGTATACTATCCAGACCATAAAATTTACCCATTTTAAAGTTGATCTCCTAGAAATAAAAAGTAAAACAGAAAATATTAGAGGCTGGGAAAGGTAGGGGGAAATGGAGATAGAGAGAGATTTGTTAAAAGATACAAAATTACAGCTAGAGAGAAGGAATAAGTTAGAATATTCTATAACACTGTAGGATGACTATAGTTAACAATAACATATAGTATCAAATAGCTAGAAGGAGGATATTGAATGTTTTCAATGCAAAGAAATGATAAATATTCAAGAAGATAGATACACTAATTACCCTGATTTGATCACTACACACTATATGTATCATAGCATCACTATGTACCCCATAAATATGTACAATTATATGTCAAAAATACAAATAAAAGTAGATTAACAAATGTAAAAAAAGATATTCCTAAATTTAAAAAAATTTATCCATTTTAATGTACGGTTGATCAATTTGGATAAATTTATGTAGTTGCACAGCTGTCACCACTAGCCACTTTTAGAACATATCTGCATGTTCTAAAACTCCAAAATGTTTCCTTGTATCAGTGGAATTTCTGGGTTGTATGGTAAGTGTTAAAAAGAAAACCATAAACCTGCCAAACTTTTCTAAAGTGACTGTGTACCATTTTACATTTCCATGAGCAGTGTATGAGAGTTACAATTTTTCTACATCCTTGTCAACACTTGGTAATTGTCAGTCTTTTTGATTTTAGGCATTCTAGTGGTTGTGGTTTTAATTTGTATTTCCCTAATGAATAATGATATTGAGGATCTTTTTAATGTGATTATTTTCCATCCATATCTCTTTGGAGAGTGTCTCTATAAATCTTGTGAATTTTAAAATCAAGATCATAAAATAAGAGTCTCATGCTCTATGAACAGAAACTTTTCAAAAGAAGATAGGCTAATGGCTAACAAACATATGAAAAAATGCTCAACATCTCTAATCATCAGGGAAATGCAAATCAAAACCACAATGAGGTATCACTTATCCCCAGTGAGAATGGCCTTTATCAAAAAGTCCCAAAACAATAAATGTTGGTGTGGTTGTGGAGAGATAGGAACACTCATACACTGCTGGTGGGACTGCAAACTAGTGCAACCTCTGTGGAAAGCAATATGGAGATACCTTAAACAGATACAAGTAGAGCTACCATTTGATCCAGCAATCCCATTACTGGGTATCTACCCAAAAGAACAAAAGACATTCTATGAAAAAGACATCTGCACTAGAATGTTTATAGCAGCACAATTCACAATTGCAAAGATGTGGAAACAACCCAAGTGCCCATCAATACATGAGTGGATTAATAAAATTGGGTATATGTATACCATGGAGTTCTACTCAGCCACAAAAAACAATGGTGATATAGCACCTCTTGTATTATCCTGGATAGAGCAGGAGCCCATTCTACTAAGTGAAGTGTCCAAAGAATGGAAAAACAAGCACCACATGTACGCACAATCAAATTGGTTTTAACTGATCAACACTTAAGTGCACATACAGTAATAACATTCATTGGGTGTCAGGCAGATGGGAGGGGGGAGGAGAGGATGGATATATACACATGTAATGGGTGTGGTGCGCACTGTCTGGGGATGGACATGCTTGAAGCTCTGACTCAGGTGGGGCAAGGGAAACATATGTAACATAAACATTTGTACCCCTGTAATATGCTGAAATAAAATTAAAAAGATCATAAAATAGCCGAAAGAACAAATTATACATTATTTTTTATTTGGAAGATTAACATTTTGTTTTTATGAAATAGATCCTACTTCTAAAAGAGTGGATAAAATGTTACATGTATTCTTTAGAGAATAATAATAGTGGAAACTTGTGTTCCTACAATACAGATTAAGAAATAGGTCATTAACAGTAACTGAAACCTAAATGCCTCTCGCCCACTGCATTTTCCTTCCTCTACATCAGAAATAACCTCTTTCCTCAATTTTATCTTAATTATTCTTTTGCTTTTCTTTATAGTTTTACCAAATATATAATTCCCCAAAGAGTATATTAGTTCTTTTTATTTATTTACCTTCAGTTTATTCATTTTTTTCAATGGTGTATAGTATCCCATTGTAGTAAAATACTACAATTCTCTATTCTAGTAGATGGAGATTTGAGTGATTTCTGATTTTTAGTTACCAAAAACAATGCTGCCGTAAACAGACCCAGGACTAGGGTAAGGCAAGTGAGGTGCTTAGGGTGCCAACTTTAAGTAGTAAAAAGCACGAGTTTCCCCTTAAAGTTGCATCCTAGTTATCTCATTTGCCTCACTTTAGTCCTAGCCCTGGCTATGAACATTCTTATATATGTCTTCTGATGTAATATCTAGGAGTTTCTCTAGCATATACCTAGAAATGGTTTCCTGAGTTGTGGGGTAGCTTTATTGCTTATGGGAAACTCTGAGGTGTTTGTAACAATTTATGCTTCTACACTGGTCAATAGGGTGGATATGAAATTGTCTTAATGTGATATTAATTTACATTGCCTTGATAATTAATGAGTTAGAGCATCATTGATTGTCTCTTTTTCTTTTCTGTACAGTTCTTGGTTCATATGTTTTGTTTATTTTTCTACTTCACTGTTTCTCTTTTCTTTTTTTCTTTCTTTTTTTTTTTTTGAGACAGAGTCTTGCTCTTTTGCCTGGGCTGGAGTGCAGCAGTGGTGTGATCATAGCTCACTGCAGCCACAAACTCCTGAGGGCTCAAGTAATCCTCCTGTCTCAGTCTCTTGGGCAGCTGGGACTACAGGAGTACACAACTATGCTCAGCTACTTCTAAAATTTGTTGTAGAGATGGAGTCTTGCTGTGTTGCTTAGGCTGGTCTCAAACTCCTGGACTCAAGCAGTCTTCCCATTGGGGCCTCCCAAAGTGCTAAGATTACAGGTGTGAGCCATTGTGCCCCGCCTGTTTTTCTTTTTCTTTTTTTTTTTTTTTTTTTTTCAGACAGAATCTTACTCCATTCCCCGGACTAGAGCGCCATGGTGTCAGCCTAGCTCACAGCAACCTCAAATTCTTGGGCTCAAGCAATCTTTCTGCCTCAGTCTCCCGAGTAGCTGGGACTATAGGCATGCGCCACCATGCCCAGCTAACTTTTTCTATATATTTTTAGTTGTCCAGCTAATTTCTTTCTATTTTTAGTAGAGACAGGGTCTCGCTCTTGCTCAGGCTGGTCTCGAACTCCTGGGCTCAAACCATCTGCCTGCCTCAGCCTCGCAGAGTGCTAGGATTACAGGCGTGAGCTACCATGCCCAGCCGTGCCTGTTTTTCTTATTGATGTAGTTATTTATAGTTTCTGGCTGCTAATTCTTTGTCATTTTTTGGGTTTGTTTTATATTGAAGATAACTTAATTTTTTGTCTTCACTTCCTTTTGTGGAACAGAACTTCTTACCTTTAATATAGTTAAATATTGAAGTCTTTTCTTTTTTGGTTTGTGCTTTTATGTGTTGTTGAAGTAATCCTACCCTATCTTGTATTTTTTTCTAAAGGTTTGAAAATTTTGCCTTTTCCATTTTAGTCTTCAATCTACTTAATTAAATTAACTAATTAATTTATTTTAGAGATGGGGGTCTCACTATATTGCCCAGGCTGATCTTGAACTCCTGGCCCCAAGCAATTCTACCGCCTCAGTCTCCCAAGGGTCTGGGCTTACAGGTGTGAGCCAAGGTGCCAGGCCTTTCAATCTGTTTAAGTCCAGTTTCTTTTCCCTTATAAAGCTTTTTCCCTTGAAGTCTATTTTGCCTAATTTTTTTTTTTTTTTTTTACCTGTTCTCCTGGACCTCCCCATCATGGCCTCAACACATACCCTCCCCCTTTGTATTCCTGCTATAACTATCTTCAGCCTCCCCAAGGCAAAGAGTGCTCTCCAGAATAGTGGGAGGAAATAAAAAGAGAAAGCATATAGAGTTTTAAAAATTGTCCCTCTCATAAGGACAAGTGTTATCAATCAAAACTGGGGCCCACTCACCTGGTGCAGTAAGGCCAGACCCAGGAGCCAAGAGTTGCCCCAGCAGAAAGAGACATTTTTATTGCAGGGTGCCATGCAAGGAGAACTCCTCAATGGCTTACAAGTTGGATTTTTTTTAAAGGGAAGGGTGTTACCAGCCACCAAATCAAGATTTTTCCAAGTACTTGGTGTTTATGGGGAAAAGAATTTCAAGACGCACCATATAAGCCAAATAAGTGACAGCTTTTATTGAAAGCAAAAGTAGGCTCTGAGTAAAAATGGTTTCTCTTCCTTCAAAACCGCTTCACCCTTTTTGAGAACTAAAACCTACATCTCTGCCTTAGGCTAGTGGTCAGGAGGGGCAGGAGAGTGTCCTTTGTTCTTTGTGCCAAGGAGATGGCTTGAGGGAATTGCCCAGGCAGAGGCCACTAGATTGTCTTAGCCAAAAATTGGATTGTGGGATTAATCAGAACCTTTAAAAGCTCTGTACTTCTGCTGAGAGGCAGGATGTTGGTACTTTGAGACAGGAGTCTGCCAACCTCTTCATTTCCTGGCAAATTAATAAACTGCTCTTTCATTCTCAGACCACTTGTTCTTCTTCTTCTGATGCGGCCTCAGGGAGGGACAAGTACTGAACTTTCAGTGACAGGAGGAAGTGGTTTTCTTGGGTCATAGTTGTCTGTTTTCAGTTCTTGGTGTGCTCTTGGCCAAAGAATGATCAGACACACCAAAAGCAAGCAAGCATGAAACAAAGTTTGTTGAGGAAGTACAAGATAGGTTTAGAGAGCAAGAGTAAGATACAGGTTTACAGAGCAAGAGCAAGCCACAGACAATGAATGGACCCCTCTGTCGTAACGAAAGGGCCTATTTTGTCTAATGTTAATATTACTGTTAATACTTTACTTTTATTTTTGTTTCTATTTTCCTGGTGTATCTTGCTCCCATCCTTTTACTTTGTTTTTCTTTGCCCTTAAGTTTTAGATGTCTATAAAAATAGCCTACATTCATATTTTTTACAAATCCATCTTGATTATTATAAACCAAAGAGTTTTTTTCCTCTCTCCTTTCTTTTCTCTTTTTTTTTTTAATGGCTGAATTTGATTTCCTCCCTCCATTTAGCTCCTCTCATTTCATTCCTTGGAAGTTATACTTTGTCTTTTATACTTCCTTTAGCGAATACCAAATAAATTTTAAATATGTGTTTAACTTAAAAATCCAGACTCAAATGTGACTAATACAGGGACCATCAAATGCTTTCTGTCATTTACCAGTTTATGCCATTGTTTTTTAGTTTTGTAGTTCTTTATGTTTTTTTACTTCAACACCACAAATTATGCTTTATGTTTTGTTTAGTCAGGAGATTCTTAGAATACTTGCATATTTTACCAATTCCTCTGCCCATTTCACTCCTTCATTCTGGGATTATTTTTCTTTTCTTTCTTTCTTTTTTTTTTTTGAGATAGAGTCTCACTCTGTTGCCCAGGCTACAGTGCAGTGGCATCATCATAGCTCACTATAACCTTAAACTCCTGAGCTCCAGCAATCCTGCCTCAGCCTCCCGAGTAGCTGGGACTATAGGCACACGCCACCATACCCAGCTAATTTTCTAATTTTTGTAGAGATGGGGTCTTGCTCTTGCTCAGGCTGGTTTCAGAACTCCTGACCTCAAGTGATCCTCCCACCTTGGCCTCCCAGAGTGCTAGGATTACAGGCGTGAGCCAATGCACCTGGCCCCGGGATTATTTTTCTGTTTCCTAATGCTGTGGTCCCCAACCCCTGGGCCTGGTCCATGGCCTGTTAGGAACCGGGCCACATAGCAGGAAGTGAGTGGAGGGCGAGCAAGCGAAGCTTCATCTGTATTTACAGCCTCCCCATTGCTGGCATCACCACCTGAGCTCCACCTCCTATCAGATCAGTGGAGGCATTAGATTCTCATAGGAGCGTGAACCCTATGTAAACCGTGCCTGCCAGGGTTTACAGGTTGTCCGTTCCTTATGAGAATCTAATGCCTGATAATCTGAGGTGGGGCTGAGGTGGTGATGCTAGTGCTGGGGAGTGGCTGCAAATACAGATTATTGTTAGCAGAGAGGTTTGGCTGCATAGAGACCATAATAAATCAATTGCTTGCGGACTTATATCAAACCCCTCTCAGTGAGTGGCATGTGACAATTAAGCTACCTCTGGTGGCAGGCTTTACGTCAGAATCTGACACTTATTTTAGTATGTGCATAGCCCACCCATTTTTTACCCTTTGCATCCGTGCCTCTTTCCTGTACTTGTCTCAGTCACAGCTTTGGGAAGCCCACAAGCTAACCCTAGCAAAAATGAGTAAAAAATAAATGTCACTGGAGAGCTTCTTTGAAAAGAGGGAAAGACCCAATGATGAGACAGAAGACTCTAAGACTACCAGCAAAATGAAAACTGCGTTTAAAAGAAAATACCAAGAGTCCTACTTAAATTACCGGTTCATTGCAACAAGTGATACACATTCTCCAAGCCGACTTTGTGTAGTATGTGGCGACCAGCTATCCAAGGAAGCCATGAAACCTTCAAAACTGCTTTGCCACATGGAGCCCAAGCACCTTGCATTAAAAGACAACAAGCCTTTGGAATTTTTCAAAAGAAAAAAACATGAGCACAAAGAACAGAAGCAATTATTGAAGGCCACCACTTCATCAAATATGTCTGCACTGAGAGCATCTTTCTTTGTGGCTAACCGCATTGCTATAGCTAAGAAGCCCTTTACTATTGGTGAAGAGTTGATCTTGCTTGCTGCTAAGGACATTTGCTGTGAACTTTTAAGAGAGGCTGCAGTTCCAAAGGTGGCATGTGTTCCTCTTTCAGCTAGCACCATAACTAGATGAATTGATGAAATAGCAGAGGATATTGAGGCATAATTGTTTGAGAGGATTAATGAGTCACCATGGTATGCAATCCAGGTTGACGAGTCTACAGATGTTGCCAACAAGGCAACAATGCTTGTTTTTGTGTGATATATTTTTTAGGAGCACGTGCATGAGGATATGTTGTGTGCACTTTGGTTGCCAGCCGACACCACAGCTGCAGAACTATTCAAGTCTTTGGATGATCACATATTGGGAAAACTGAATTGGTCATTTTGTGTTGGTATATGCATGGATGAAGTGGCTGCTGTGACTGGATGGCTTTCTGGTTTCACTACTAAGGTCAAGGAGGTCGCTTTTGAATGCAAGTCTGTGCACTGTCATCCATAAAGAAATGCTGGCTAGCCGAAAAATGTCACCTGAATTAAACATTTTGCAGGATGTGATTAAAATTATCAACCACATTAAAGTACATGCCCATTAAAGTACACGTCTGTTTGCACAGCTCTGTGAGGAGTTGGACACAGAGCATACACATCTTCTCTTATACACAGAAGTGAGATGGCTCTCTAAAGGTAGATTACTGGCCAGAGGTTTTGGATCACGAGAGCCACTCCAGAGATTTCTTTCAGAAAAACAGTCACCACTGGCAGCACATATCAGTGACCCAGAGTGGGTCGCAGAGCTTGCTTACTTGTGTGACATATTCAACCTATTCAATAAATTCAATCAGTCACTTCAAGGGAGAACAACAGCTGTGTTCAGGTCAGCAGATAAAGTGGCTGCATTCAAAGCCGAACTGGAATTATGGGGGCAATGAGTGAACATTGGGATTTTTGACATGTTTCAAACATTAGCAGAGATTTTGAAAGAGACTGAGCCAGGGCCTTCTTTCTCCCAGCTGGTGCATGATCACCTAGCTCAGCTTTCAAAAGAATTTGAGCATTACCTCCCAACCACAAAGACTCCTGAACTGGGAAGGAATCGATCCACCACGTATTTGTGAATAAGCCAGATGAATCAACTTTATGTTAGAGGAGGATCACAAATGACGGTGGCCTTAAAAGTATGTTGGCGACAACTCAAATTCCATATGTTCTGGATTAAAGTCAAGGTGGAATATCCCGAGACTGCCAAAGAAGCACTGAAAAGCCTGCTTCCATTTCCAACATCCTATCTTTGTGAAGCAGCGTTTTCTGCAGTGACAGCAACCAAAAGGAGACTACAGAGAGTCTGACAGTCTCTCGTTAATGGCGGAAAATAAATTTAAAAAAGAGAGATTATGGAGTAGACTGGACATAAACAGCACACTCTGGTGCCCCTGCCTCCCATCACCCCCAGATGGGACCATCTAGTTGCAGGAAAACAAGCTGGAGGCTGCCACTAATTCTGCATTATGGTGAATTATATAATTATTTCATTATATATTACAATGTAATTGTAACAGAAATAAAGTGCATAGTAAATGTAGTGTGCTTGAATCATCCTGAAACCATTTCCCCACCCCTTCACCCCCGGTCCGTGGAAAAATTTTCTTCCATGAGACCAGTCCCTGGTGCCAAAAAGGTTGGGGACTGCTGTCCTAATGTGTATCCATTAAAAGTTTATTTAGTGAAAATCTAAAAGCTCTTAAATTCTGAAAGTCTTTTAAATTTGCCTTTGTTGTTGAAAGTTGGTTTTGATGGGTGTGAGAATCTAGATCAGGGTTTGGCAGTACTTTTTTTGTAAAGGGCCAGAGAGTAAATATTTTGGGATTTGTGGACTATACAGTCTCTGTTACAGCTACTCCACTATGCCATTGTAGTGCAGAAGCCATAGACAGCATACAAACATATGAATGTGGCTGTGTTCTGTTAAATTTTTTTATAGACACCAAAGTTTGACTCATATGATTTCCATGGGTTATAAATATTATTTAAAATTTTTTTCAACCATTTAAAAATGTAAAAATCATTCTTGTGGACCATATAAAAGCAGGCTGGATTTGACATTTTATTTAGTACCTGATGACACTTGGAGTAATTCATGTGATGTCTTAATGTGATACTGTGTTACGTTTTTAATTGTAGAGGAGTCAGCTGTCAGTCTAATTGTCCTTTCTTCAATGATAATATGGTGATTTTTTTCCTTTGGCTGCTTTTAAAAACTTCTTATTGTTTCTGTTGCAGTTCGCTATGACATATCTAAGTGTATATTTATTTTCATTTAACTCCGTCAGGATTTGTTGCATATTCAGAATGTCTCTAATCGTTAGTGTTTTCTTCTAGAAAATTTTCAGCCATTATTTTTGTTTGTGTCCTAGCATATCATATATAACATAGGAGACTGATCTAAGAAAAATTCATTTGAAGGTTTTTTACAAAGTTACAGAGTAAAATAGTAGACCATCTCCCTCTTAGAATTGAGTGCTACACAATTTCTATGTAGATGACCTCAGAAACTTCTTTTTATCAAATAGTGATGGCTTTTTTGGTTTGGCTGCTGAGAAATACAGCATTAAGTATAATACTAATATGAAGTGTCTAAGAACTTAGTACATTTATTTGTGCACATTTTACTATACATTATTATTTGTACATTATAATGTACATAAGTATGTGTTAATAGTTTGGATAGCAAAAGTATGACTTTGGCATTCGATTTTAAGCCATATTCAAAATAATTCTTTGTACTAGTATTCATTTAATGGATTAATTGCATGATTGGTGAGCTACTGATTATTCTTATTTGAATGCTTCAAGTTAGCAAGGTATATTATGGTGCTTTAATATAGACAACAACTTTCATTTCAGAGAACTCAATTTCCTGCATCTGCTGAACTTCAAAAGCCCCGGCTGAAAAAAGGTCTGTATGCAATTTCACTGTATGTGTGTATTTACACAGGTTTCTCTGTCCTAGTTCTTTTCACATTCTATATGCATTAGAGCTTTTTAACTGAGGGTCCAGGGTTCAAGTTCCTGTTTGGGCATCAAAAAAAAAAAAAAGTGACCACTGGGAAAAGCATTCATAGTCTAAATGTTCTGTTACATCTTGCTTTTATTTTATAGTGTTGTTAGACATTAGGAGGTTGGTTTGACCTGTAAAAGTATTTAGATGACGTTTGATTATCAAGTAAATGTGTACTAATTTTCTACTTGTGGGAAAACCACTCTGTGAATTTCCCATAGTACAAATCAGACCTCAGATAATCTTATGTGTATGTTAAATAATTTTGATATTTTATAAAAATCGAGACTGGGCAACCTGACTAGGTGAAGATCTAAACTGTAAAGAGCTGCATTTTATAATCTGCTAGAGATATGATGTATATTTTATTTAGAGGAACAGGATTCCTTCATCTGCTAACCTACAAAGTCTTAGGAGTGTTTGCATCAGATTGTAGATGACTATGTTGGATATTCTCCTATGTCTGATGGATTGGGTGTCCTTGATACTCACCAGGCATTAGGAAAATATCTGAACTAGGTCTTTAGTGAAGAGACATTCATTCATTCATTCATCTATTATTTTTTCTTTTCTTCTATTATTAATTAATTAATTATTTTTAGTTGAGGAAACCAAGGGTGATTGGAAGGGGTCTTGTGTGTAGTTCTTATTTGCATACATGAATTATAGTTGTCAGGCTATATATCCTTTCGCAGCATGTGTTTTCCTATTATGTGCTAAGAGTCTTAAAGTTGATTTTGTCAATAAATTGTTTAGTTTACTTGGAGCATTTCTGTCACTCTTTGAAATTGTAATGGAAGTTGTTGGAAAATATGATTGCCTTTCAGAAATTTATTTTACAAAGAGTTTTTCAGGAAAGAGCTGTACATCTCTAATTTAGATTATTTGTAAAATCCAATGTAATCCTGCCAATATCTAACATAATTTCTAATATTCTTTATATCATTTCTGGACATGAGAATCATCTTACTGTGACACCTGTCACTTCATATATTTATTTACTTTTTAAAAAGACACATTATTCAGCATCACGATCAGGCTGTTGCATTTAGCAATCAACAGCATGGGTGCAAAAAAGAAAAAAATGTACATTCCTTTGTTGGAATGCTTCACACTTTCCACAGAACAGAAACTAAAATAACCTGTTATACAGTTAGTCACAAATAATGGTCCTCAAGTGTTTTGCCCATACACATGAGTATTGTCTAAAACATGTCTTCTTTGTAGCAGCTAGGCCCTGTCACCACTGTGATTGGCTGAGTACACAAACCTGTTGTAATCTGAAGCTTCCCTGTCACTTCTCTGGCTCCCCTCTCCTGCTAAGCTTTGTTTCCTGAGAGTAATTAAAACCTTCTACCACTGCCATAGCTACTGCTGCTACTAGAACCACGATAGCCACCTTGGTTTCATGGTTTGGCAAAGTATTGGCCTCCACCACCATAAGGGCCAGAGCTTCTGCCTCCAAAGTTTCCTGCCTTCATGAGTCCAAAATTTGAAGATTGTTATAATTGCCAAAATCCTTGTAGCTTCTATCACCTCCAGAATTGTTTCCATCATTGCCAAATCCATTGTAGCCATCCCCACTGCCACCATGTCCATGGCTGCCACCAAAACCACAGTAACCACTGAAGTTTCCTCCACGACCACCACCAAAGTTTCCAGAACCACTTTGATCTCTTTGGCTGGAGGAAGCACTAGCCATCTCTTGCTTTGATAGGGCTTTCCTTACTTCACAGCTGTGGCTATTCACAGTATGCTATTTCTGAATGACAGTCGTATCCACAGAATCATGGCCATCAAAGGTTACAAAAGAAAAGCCCCTCTTCTTGCCACTGCCTCAGTCAGTCATGGTTTGAATCACTTCAGTTTTCCCATACTGTTCAAAATAGTCTCTTAGGTGATGTTCTTCAGTATCTTCTTTAATGCCACCAACAAAGATCTTTTTCAGAGTTAAGTGGGCACCTGGTCTTTGAGAATCTTCTCCAGAGGCAGCTCTCTTTGGTTCCACAACTCTTCCATTCACCTTGTGTGGTCTTGGATTCATTGCTGCTTCCACCTCCTCCACAGTGGTATATGTGACAAACCCAAAGCCCTTGGAGCGCTTGGTGTTTGGATCTCTTGTTACCACAGAGTCTGTGAGTGTTCCCTGTTGCTCAAAATGGCTCCTCAGACTCTCATCAGTTGTTTCAAAGCTCAACCTTCTGAAAAAGAACTTCTGCAGCCATTTGGGCTCTTTAGGAGACTTTGACTTAGCTATGACGGCAGTGTGAAGAGAGATTAACGATGTTTCCTTGCAGCATCTGAGGGCAGAAAGGAGTAAGCTAACGAACATATCTGTTACTTCATTTAATCACTAGGGTGATTTGGCTAGTTAGTGAGGCTAGCATGTATTATGATTGTCTCTTCAATATTCATTCCGCCCTTCCTCCAGAGTCAAATTCTGCGGTTCCATTGACTCCAAGTCCAGGAGAGGATTGTATACCACTCAAGAGTTGATCCATGCCCAATTCAGGTTAATGAGATACAAATTTTATAGCTTTGGGGAAAAAGGACACATTTGATATGTTGTACACTTTAACAGTGTTATTGTGCCCCTTTAATCAATTCTTTCTCCCTTCTACATCCTGTGGCAACTACTTTCTGATTTCTATTATTACAGTTTAATTTTTTCTGTTTTTGAACTCCTCATACATATAAGTACTGACCACGTTCCAGGACTGGTAATGATGGGTATTGGGAATACAAAGGTAAATAGGGCTTGGATTCGTCCCTCAGGGAATTGACAATCTTCAGGGCATATAGAATATAAAAAAATAATTAAAGTATAATGATTTCTCTCCAGGTCCTTTCTTCTGAAAGTTAAGTATTTCCAGCTGCTTCAGCTGTTTTTTTATGTGAGATATTTAGTGTTCCTTTGCTGTAATTGCCTTGGTACTCTGGTAAAATTTGGTGTCTCTCTTGGAAGTATAGAGTTCAGGACTAAATAGAATATTCCAGATATGGTGTGAATAGGGCCAAGTGGAATATGTGGAAAATGATATCTCTTCATCTGGATCTTTTGTTTCTGTTAGTCCAGCTCAAGATTGCATTGGCTTTTGGGCAACCATTTTGCAAGTTGCAATTCCACTATTGCAAAGTGCCAGGAATATCATGTAGAATACAATGACGATAATATAAATGATGGCTTTGGAGTTGTGCAAGGTGATGACATGGCATCCAGAGTATACCCTACAAACAAACAAAAATAAAATGTAGTTATGTCACATGTGAATAGAGATCATTCCATTTCTTCATTTCTAATCTGTATGTCTTTTACTTTTTTAAGAAAAAAATTGTACTTCATAGGACCTCCCATATGTTGTTAATGGAAGTGGTGAGAATCTTTATTCACAAAGAACATTCTTTTTGTCACCATTAAGTATGATGTTGGCTGTAGGTTTTGTGTAAAATGCCCTCCGTTAGGTTGAGAAAGTTCTCTTCTATTCCTAGGTTTGCTGATAACTTTTTACCATGAATAGATGTTGAATTTTGTCAAATGCTTTTTCTGTGTCTGTTGAGATGATTGCATGGTTTTTCTTGTTTAATCTAATGATACGGTGAATTACACCAGTCAGTTTTAGAATATTGAACCAGCTTGCCTTCCTGGGAAAAACTCCACTCAGCTGTGATATATTTTTTATATGTTAATGGATTGGGTTTTGTCGTTGTTGTTGTTGCTGTGACAGGGGCTTGCTTTTGCTCAGGCTGGTCTTGAACTCCTGGCCTCAGACAATCCTCCTGCCTTGGCCTCCCAAAGTGCTAGGATTACAGGCCTGAGCCACCACAGAGGCCTTGATTATTTTCATTCACATGTAGATAGGCTTATTTTTTTCCTTTTAATCATACAATTCACCCATTTAAATTGTGCAATTCAATGGTTTTTGTTATATTACATTACTATATTTTTAATTATGGCAAAATACATATAACATAAGCTTTTCCTTTTTAACCATTTTTAAGTGTACAGTTCAGTGGCGTTAATTACATTCACAATGTTGTACAACTATTGAAAATGTTTTCTAGAATTTTTTCATCAGTCTAAACAGGAACTCTAACCACTAAGCAATAACTCCCAATTTTTCTCTTTCTTAGCTCCTGGTAACCTCTGTTCTACTTTGTGAGTTTTGCCTGTTCTAGATATTTCATATAAGTGGAATCATACAATATTTGCCTTTTTGCATCTGGCTTATTCCACTTAGTATGTTTTCAAGGTTCATCCATGTTATAGCATGTATCAGAACTTTATTTTAAGACTGAATATTCCATTATATGTTTTTACCACATTTTGTTTATCCGTTCATCAATTGGGGCGTTTCCAATTTTTGGCTATTGTGAATAATGCTGTAGTGGACATTGATGTGCAAATATTTGTTTGAATCCTTGCTTTCAATGCTTTTGGGTATGTACCTAGGTAATTCTATGTTTAGCATTTTGAGGAACTGCCAAATTGTTTCCTATAGCAGCTGCATCATTCCTATTAGCAGTGTTTGAGAGCTCCAGTTTCTCCACATCCTTGCCAAAAGTTATTTTCTGCTTTTTTTTAAATAGCCATCCTAATAGGCATGAAGTGATATCTCATTGTGAGTTTGATTTACATTTCCCTAATGACTAAGGATGTTGAACATCTTTTTATGTGCTTATTGTCAGTAATTTTTGTATCTTCTTTGGAGAAATGTCTATTCAAGACCTTTACCCATCTTTTAATTGGTTGTCTTTTTGTTGTTGAGGATCAGCCCCCCTTTTTTTTGAGAGATTTTCTCTCTGTCCTCCCAAGTGATCCTCCTGCCCTAGCCTCCAGAGTAGCTGAGACTATAGGTGCATGCCATGATGCCCAGCTAATTTTTCTACTTTTAGTAGAGACGGGGTCTCACTCTTGCTCAGGTCTCGCTCTTGCTCAGGCTGGTCTTGAACTCCTGAGCTCCAGTGATCCTCCTGTCTCAGCCTCCCAGAGTACTAGGATTACAGGTGTGAGCCACCACATCTGGCTGAGGACACCCCTTCTTAATAGTGATTGGTTTATGTCTTTTTTTTTTTTTTTAAGAAATGTGTACTTCAGTTATTTTAGGATTTTCTTTAAAAATTTGATTCCAGGAACCCTGTTCAGTACTATTTGGTTTTTAAAAAAAGCCAAGACTTTTTCAACATCTTTTCTTTCTCTTTAGTCTGAAAAGGAAGGCAGATTTAAAGGAACTGTTGAAAGAGTGTAGTCTTGGAATTAAAGTTTTAGCCAAGCATCATCTCTTTTTTTCTTCACCATTTTATCTGAAGTGAGTTATAATAATGATGTAGAAATTATTTTAAAATTATCATGTTAAACACCCTTAAACTCATGGAAGTGCGGAAGTATGAATTGACACAGTACTTCTGGATAGAAATTTTGTGAGTATCAGGAGCTTTAAACATTCATATTATTTAACCTAGCACTTCTTGTTCTAACTAAGAATATATTCTAATAAAGTCTCCTAAACATATATAAGATTTTTTAACATCAGAGATGTTTATTACTCACTATTTATAGCAGTGACTTATTGGAAACAACCTACACATTCAGCAGTGAAACAAGACTAACTGATGATTCATTCATACAAATAAATACTATGCAGCTATTTAAGATAATGTTTATTATTTAAAAGTGGGATTTAAGATGGTCTTCAGATAATTATCTCACTTTAAAAGTACATATAAAGATATTAGAAATATGGTAAAAAATGATAACTGATTATCTGTAAGTGATGTGAACATGAGAGATTTTAATTTTTTTGTTCCTTTACATATTTTCAAAATTTTTATAGTGAGTATGTATATTTTCTAATTTTACATATTTATATTTTATTTTTAAACTGCTTATATAGTATAAGCTTCCATATCAGGCATATATGAATTTATTCTAGTTGTAAAAAGTTTGAACAACTTCAAGAAAGCTAAAATACTCCTTAAATCACTATCCAGTACAGAAGTAATCAGTCACCAGTAGTGTGCTTCATTCAGACTTCTGTACAGTGTGTATGTGTATATGTAATTAACAATAGAAGTATATAGTTTACTGTTATATGGGTGTTTTAGATAAATGGTAACTATCATATGTTTTGCTAGGTTGGTACATCTTGGAGGGCTTTCCATGTCAGTAGGTAAAGATCACCTCATTTTAAAACAATATTCCATAGTATGGATATATTACAGTTTCTTTTCCTTTTGATAGCATTTAAGTTGTTTCCAGTTTTTCACTACTGTTTGCTGTAATGAACATTATTGTACATGAATTCCTTGTGAATTGCTGGGAAAAAGATACGTACATTTTAAATTTTAATAATTCTGCCAAGTTACTCTCCAGAATGACTATTCATATTCTATGAACATGAAGTACCTACAGCATTTCTCTCTGTGATGTGTATAATATAACAAAAGTAAGAAATATATAATATAGGATTACATGAAGGATGTGTTAATATTTTTTAGACAAAGTTTTAGTGAGTTGCTTTCAGCAGTAAACAGCAGAAGTGGTAAGGAAATTTATTGGTTTGTGTAAGAGGAAGTCCAGTATTAGAGTGGGTTCTAGGGTTGGTCCAGCAAATTGATAATGTCATCAAGGCCTTAGTTCCTTTGTTTTTTTTTTTGAGACAGAGTCTCACTCTTGCCTGGGCTAGAGTGCCATGGCATCAGCTTGGCTCACAGCAACCTCAAACTCCTGGCTCAAGTTATCCTCCTGCCTCAGCCTCCCTAGTAGCTGGGACTACAGGCATGTGCCACTATGCCCGGCTAATTTTTTGTATATATTTTTAGTTGTCCAGCTAATTTCTTTCTATTTTCAGTAGAGATGGGGGTCTCGCTCTTGCTTCTTGCTCAGGCTGGTCTCGAACTCCTGACCTCGAGCAATCCTCCCGCCTCGGCTTCCCAGAGTGCTAGGATTACAGGCATGAACCACCGTGCCCAGCCTAAGGCCTTAGTTCTTTCTGCCTTTACACTCTGCTGTCCAGTGTCTACCTTTTCCTGAATTATAGATGCCAGTAGCATTCAGTTTCCATTTTTCCAGTGGCAGGGATATGGTCTGGCTTCCCTTTTTCCCCAGATTCTTCTAGGAATAGTTTTTATTGTACCAAATCGATTGGCCTGCCAGTCAGTCATGGGTAAAGGGAGATAGGATTACCATTGATTAATTTTAATCAACTGGTATGGAATGAATTTGGAGGAGTCAAGATAATCATTACTGGCTACACAGTACAGAAAAACAGATAAGTGATGTAAGTATTGTAAAGATATAGGAGAAAACGAGGATGCACAGGAACCTCAGACAATCCCCTCCCACCCCCCAACAGTGTTGTTTTAGGAACCAGCAGCAGTTCTAGCAAACAGTTGTTTCCATCATCATGTGTGTCATCTCTTTTTTAAAATTTGTGTTTACTCTGATTCTTTGCCTGTAGTGTTGCTACTGATCATTTCTCTTTTCCTTCTTTCTGCCTTTTATGATAAAAATTTTACTGTTAATATAAATAAAATGGTATAATTATGTGAATCACAAATTTTGTACTGTAGAGGTACATGAATTTGTTGACTCTGAAGAACAGGATATCAGAAAATAGTTTGTTTTATATAATACTTTGTTTAAATATTACTCAGTAACTTCTCTTGAATTCTTATGTCAAATTGGGCTTCCAGTTAAGATGGTGCAATAAACTCAAGTTTTGGTCACTTCTATCCCAGATACAGAACAATAATGGATAAAATGTGAATAGAAAAAATACAGACGCAGCCAGCCTGAAGGAAAATTGTCTTAAGGCAAATAGACTGTTATAAAAAAGGGAAAAGATTAATGGCTCTTATTTAAAAACTTAAGTTCATGAGTTTTTTTTTTTTCTTTTCTCTTTTTAGAGAGAAAGGCTCTCATCTGTCACCTACACTTGGGTACAATCTGTGGGACAGATTGTGGCACACTGTGGCACAGTCATAGCTCACTGCAGCCTCGAACTCCTGGGCTCAGGTGATCTTCCTGCCTCAGCCTCTTAGGTAGCAAGGACTATAGGCACATGCAACCACGTCCGGCTAATATTTAAAATTTTTTGTAGAGATGAGGTCTTGCTATGTTGCTAAGGCTAGTCTTGAACTCCTGGCCTCAAGCAGTTCTCCCACCTTGGCCTCCTAAAACGTTGGGATTACAGGTGTGAGCCACCATGCCCGGCCAAGTTTATGATTTTCTGATGAGAAAATCAATATAAGCTTATTATTGAAATTTGTAAATACAGGGAAGTATTAAGAAAAAAAGAAAAATACCATCCTTAAGGATTAATGAACCTTAATTAACAAATTAAAAATCAAATTCATATTTTGAACAAAATGTTGTCACATTTTACTGTGAAATCTTTAGATTTCTTTTTAATCTCTAGATCAGGTTTTTTCAACTTTCGCACTAATAACATTTTAGACAAGGTAATTCTTTGTTGTAAGAGTTGTCCTGTATATTATAGGATGGTTAATACATCCCTGGCCTCTACCTCATAGATGCCAGTAGCACTCAGTTGTGACAACCAAAAATGTCTCCAGATATTGCCAAATGGGCCTTGTGGTTAAAATTGTTCCCACTTGAGAACTACTGCTCTGGTTATATGGTATAATTAATTCTTGAAAGTAGAAGACAGGAAGTTGGTAAGTGTAACATGAAGAATTCACACAGAAGTTGAATTGCAAGCAAAGAGACTTTATTTGAACAGGTAGCAGTGGGAGGCACTTTGACTGAGAGTGGATGTTGTTCTCTGTCCCCCAGCCTTTCCTCCTCAGCTTGAGAGGCCCATATCCTACCTTGACTCTTTAGTTTTGAGGGTGGTGAGTAGTGCCAACTGTGGAAGGGATAAACAGCTTTCTGTTTGCGATTTTTGTCCAAATATGTCTGGATGTTTTCAAGAATAAGCAACTTCTTATTTGGAATTGTTTATCAGAACTACTCGATGGTTCTGAGAAAATAATATCCTACACAGGACTACTTAAGTCCTCTTCCTTTCTACCTATGGTGTGACCGCAGGTGTTTTTTTCTGGCTTTCAAGTGAGGATCTTACCTGTCTTTGAAGTTAGTGAATTGATTTACTTCATGGGTTTTTTTCCTTCCTTAAAGGAGTCTCCATTGAAGATCTTACCCATTTTGGGGTTGCTACAGCTGAGGATGAGTTTTGTTCACAACCTGAGACAATATATTTAATATGTGAGAAACTTAATCTCAGTTTGATATCTGCTTTTAGAGTATTTTTCAATAGAGTAATTTTTTTCTTATTTTCTAGGATTTTTATGATTTGTATTTTTTATATATTTTTACATAAAACTTTTAATAACCCTTTGTCAGCAAATATCTATGTGGCAAATATCTTCTGTCACCCTGTGGGTTTGTTTTAAATGTGATATCTTTGGATGTATAAAAATTAATTTTAATAATGTTAGACTTATAAGTTTTTTGTAGTTTTTGAATGCTGCCTTTTCATATAGGAGTTATCGTTCCCTTCCCTGCCCCCCCCAGCTTCTCCCAGAGGGCATCAATCTGCAAAAAAATTTAGGCTGCTTATCTCATGATTTGGCTTAAACTGGAGAGTAAATCTTTTCTGAAACAGCTGTAAGGCAAAACAACTCCTTCACCCCTCAGAAGGATCACTGGAAAATCAATTCACAATAAAGCTGATTACTAAAAGAAAAGCTTATTTAAAGTGTATTCGCTGGGAGCCTCAGAAAATGAGGATTCAGCCCCCCAGTGGGGTTCAGAAACTTATGCGCCTTTCTGGTAAAATGGGTTATGGGAAGTAGAATAATTTTTTATTGTGGTAAAATACGCACAAAATAAAATTTACCATTTTAACCATTTTTAAGTGTGCCAGTTTCTGGCATTAAGTACATTTACAGAGTTGTGTGACCATCACCACTATACATTTCTAGAAGTTTTTCATCAACCCAAATAGAATCTCTGTACCCATTAAAGAATAAATCCCCAATCCTCACTCGCTCCCCAGACCCTGGTAACCTCCGTTCTACTGTCTGTATCTATGAATTTGGCTATTCCAGATATTTGACATAAGTGGAATTATACAGTATTTGCCCTTTTGTGTCTGGCCTGTTTCACTCAGCATACTGTTTTCAGCGTTCATCGCTGCTGTTGCATGTGACAGAATTTCATTCCTTTTTAAGACTGAATAATGTTCTAGTGTATGTATATACCACATTTTAATTGATTTCTTTTCTGTTGATGGACATTTGGGCTATTTTCCTTAGAGTATTTTTATATGTGTAATTCTTAAAGAACTTAAAGCTTGTAGAAATTGGGAACGTTATACATATTCTGGAAACATGTAATTTCCTATACCATATATAACGATTTCCTCTACAGACTAATTACTATCTATATATTTGGTTCCCAGTAGTGATTTCATAGATACTATGCATGCTTTTAACTTAATTACTCTTTTCCTTTTGCTAGTTTTGGTTCTCGTGTATATAGAATTGTAGAGTTAGAAGGTAATTTAGATGTGACCTAATTCAGTCTACAATCCATGTGAAACTGCACAGGGTCTTTGATAAACAGTTATCTCACCTCACTGTTTCTACTGTGGTAGTGAATAACTTTCATTGATTTGCTTTTTGAAAGATTAGTTTATCTTGTTTTTGTATTCTTAACTCTGATTCTCTTCTAAGTTTATTGTAACCTGGATTTTGCTTAAATTGATGAGCCGAGCATTGTTGTTTGTTTTTTACTTGTGGTAAAATATACATAACAAAATTTACGATTTTGAAGTGTACAGTTTTGTGACATTAAGTACATTGACATTGCTCCGTAACTGTCACCACCATCCATCTGTAGAACTTTTTCATCTTCCCAAACTGAAACTTTGTACTCATTAAACAATAACTCTGCATTCCCCACTTCCCTTACCCCCTGGCAGCAACCATTCTACTTTCTGTCTCTATGAATTCGACTAGTCTAGATACCTCATAAAGGTAGAATCATATAATTTCCCTTTTGTGTCTGGGTCATTACACTTAGTGTAATGTTTTCAAGGTTCATTCATGTTGTAGCCTGTATTAGAGCTTTGTTCCGTTTTAAGGTTAAATAATATTTCATTGTGTGCATGTATCACATTTTGTTTATCCATTCATCTGTGGACATTTGGGTTGTTTCCACCTTTTGACTGTTGTCAGTAATCGTGCTGTGTATATTGATGTACCGGTACTGTTTGAGTCCCAGCTTTTAATTTTTTTGGGTATATACCTGGAAGTGGAATTGCTGGATCATATGGTAATTTTGTGTAATTTTTTGAGGAACAATGTTAACTTTTAATTTAAATGGAAAGTAGTATATACATCTTATATTTTCCCTATTTTTTCAGTTTCAGTGCTAGTAAGATTTATAAATCTGAGGCATACACTCTTGAATTTTGGCCAAAATATATACTCATGTACGTATTTATGTTCATGTAATTATCAAACAGATCAAGTTAAACATTTTCATCACCCAGAAAGTTTGTTAGTGCCCCTTTCTAGTGAGTCTTCTGCTTTACTTCCCTTTGATTTCCGTCCCTGTAAATTGATTTTGAGCTTTCCTATAAATTGTGTGTAGGCCAGGCGCGGTGGCTCACGCCTGTAATCCTAGCCCTCTGGGAGGCCGAGGTGGGTGGATCGTTTGAGCTCAGGAGTTTGAGACCAGCCTGAGCAAGAGTGAGACCCCATCTCTACTAAAAATAGAAAGAAATTATATGGACAGCTAAAAATGTATATAGAAAAAATTAGCCGGGCATGGTGGCGCATGCCTGTAGTCCCAGCTACTTGGGAGGCTGAGGCAGGAGGATTGCTCGAGCCCAGGAGTTTGAGGTTGCTGTGAGCGAGGCTAACGCCATGGCATTCTAGCCTGGGCAACAGAGTGAGACTCTGTCTCAAAAAAAAAAAAAAAAAAAATTGTGCTTAAACTTCATACAAAGGGAACCATACACTGTCTATTATTTAGCTTTTGGCAACTTCTGTATAACATAATGTTTTTGAGATTTTTCCCTGTTGTTATATGTATCAGTTCTTTTATTTTATTTTACTTATTTATTTTTTGAGACAGCATCTCTATTCTGTCGCTGGGGGTAGAATGCAGTAGCATAATCATAGCTCACCGCAACCTCAAACTCCTGGGCTCAAGCAATCCTCCTACCTCAGCCTCCTGAGTAGCTGGGACTACAGACATGCACCACCACACCCAGGTAATTTTTCTATTTTTTGTAGAGATGGGGTCTCTATAGTTGCCCAGGCTGGTCTTGAACTCCTGGCCTCAAGAGATCCTCCTGCCTTGGCCTCCCAAAGTACTGAGATTACAGGCATGAGCTGCTACACCTGGCTCGGTCCTATCTTTCATGAAGTACTTGCTCAAGGTTTTTTTGCCCATTTTAAAATTGGGTTGTTCTCTTATTACTGATTTGTGAGAATTCTCTAATATATTCTGGATATAAGTCCTTTGTCTGTTATATGTATTATAAATACTTTTCCCCAGTCTGTGTCTTACCATTTCCTTTTATTAATGCTTCTTTTGATCAGAAGTTTTAAATTTGATGAAGGCTAATTTATTTTTTTTCTTTTATGATTAATACCTTGTGTGTCCTATCTAGGAAATCTTGACCCTTACCCCAGATTGAGTTGGGTGTCCCCTCCTCCTGCATTGGTATTGCAGAATTTTTTTTTTTTTTTTGGTTTTAGGGATTGTTTGACTCAGTAATTTTTGATACCTTTTTATTGAAATATAACATACATAAAACTGCATAAATCATAATTACACAGCTCAGTGAGTTTTTATAAAGGGAACATACCCATGTAATCATCTAGATTAAGGAATAGAACATGACAAGCATCCCACAGACCTCCTCCTTTTTCCCTACCAGTCATTAACCACCTTCCCAAAGGTGGTTACTTGTATCTGACTTCTGTCTTGAAGATCAGCTTTGCCTGCTTTTGAATTTTATATAAATGGAATCATGCAGTATGTACTTTTTAATATGTGGCTTCTTTGCTCAAAATTATGTTTGTGAGGTTTATCTATATTGTGTGTAGTAGTGGTTGTTGGTTCTTTTCGTTGTTATATAGTATTCCATTGTGGGGCTCCACCTCAGTTTATTCATTTTATTTTTTATTTTTTATTTTTTATTTTTTGAGACAGAGTCTCGCTGTGTTGCCCGGGCTAGAGTGAGTGCCGTGGCGTCAGCCTAGCTCACAGCAACCTCAAACTCCTGGGCTTAAGTGATCCTACTGCCTCAGCCTCCCAAGTAGCTGGGACTACAGGCATGCGCCACCATGCCCGGCTAATTTTTTCTATATATTTTTAGTTGTCCAGCTAATTTCCTTCTATTTTTAGTAGAGATGGGGGTCTTGCTCTTGCTCAGGCTGGTCTTGAACTCCTGAGCTCAAACGATCCGCCCGCCTCGGGCTCCCAGAGTGCTAGGATTATAGGCGTGAGTCACTGCGCCCGGCCAACAACTAGTTATTTTTAAAAACCATTTGAAAATCTTGCTACTTGCATATATTAAAAGTTGTATTCTGCCTTTTATAATAGTAGAAAAACTTTAAAATCATAATTAATTTTGTGTTGCTAAGTTATGTCTAGTTGACAATGCAAATATTTACATTTTAAAATTAGAAAGTCCTTTACAATTGGGCAGAAACCTGGTGTAGTTTAAAGAGCACCTTGAAGACCTGGGTTATAGTCCTACCTCTTTTATTAACTAGCTGTTGAACCATGTGCAAATTACTTAGCCTCTAGAGCCTTAATTTCCTCGTTTGTAATGTGGGAATAGTCCCTGAATTGTATAACTCACTGGCCCTATGGGAACGTTCAGGGGAATAAATAAATAGGGGAGAAAACACTTTGAGATACACACACATACATACCTCTAAAAAGAATCCAATATAATAATTAAATTTTGATTTGAGGAAGTAAAATAATTTTAAAGACTCTAGTATATACAGTAAAGCCATAGTTAACTGATCTTGTATATTACTTTTCTTCTTCCTCATCCCATTTTAAGCCCATGAGACACAGACTGGTTAGCAGCAATTTAATATAAAAATTAAAAGCCAGCTTCTAGTATGTATCCTTGAGTCAATACCAATTCAGCCCAGTCTTTTTATCCTTCATCATCATTTATGTTCCTGAACAGAGTTGATGTTTCTGCTGATCCTTGACCTGTTTGCCCTCAGATCCATTCCCTGCCTTCTCTCCTTGATACTGTAGGAGCTGACCCTTGCAGCCTCCTTTTCTTCATGCAAACCTCTGATTTGTCTCAACATTCCCTATTAGGTCTCCCATTTCTTCCATCACCTGTTCTCTGCACCTGTGTTAGCAATTTCTGACTGGATTAACAAGTGGGAGGAACGACAGGAGATTAGAAGGCAAGAGGAAGAAGCCAGGGCTTGCTGCCCTGCCCCTTTCTTTTTGCTTGGGGAGTTGGAGGAGTAGGGCTATCTCTGGAAGCTTCTTGAATTCTGGTGCACCTGGCAGTTAGGCAGTCTTGTTTTCAGCAACCTTGAGGTAACTCCAGCCCTGGTTACTGGTAGCAACACATTTCCTCCCTTCATCCTTCAGGCCTAGGAATGGTAGTGGCTTTTTGCTCATGCAAACCTCTGATTTGTCTCTCCATTCCCTGTTGGGTCTCCCATTTCTTCCATCACCTGTTCTCTGCACTAAAGTCCCTCAGGTGGTTTCCTTTTAGACTCTGATACAGGGTCAAAATGATAGTAATAGAAATGGCCTACACTCACATTCTTTTTAAGATTTATTATATCTTTTGATGTCCCAAATATCATATTGAGGTAGAAAAGTGTTATAATTCCAATTTGGCATGAGGAAATTAAAATTTATTGAATGGCCACTTTCAGATTTTTCATATTTTCCAGTGAAAATTATAGGGGGGAAAATGGAGGCCCAGAGAGGTTAAATAACTTGCCCTAGGTCCCATAGAAGGCTGGTACTGAATCAAGATTGGAATTCTATGTATAAAGACTTTTATGTGCTACATACATATCTGCTAGTCCTGGAAGAGATCCTTTAAAAAAGAAGGCTTCATTTGCAATATACTTGCAATATACTTGCAAAAGCCTGGGTCATTTTAGGAAATTTTTCAACTAAAAATCTGGACCATAATAGTTTTCTGTTTAGCACTCATACCCAGGATACTATCCCTAGCATTAATCAAAGTTTAATATTAATCAAAGTTTAATATTAATCAAAGGTTTGTGTTTGGGCCATTCCTAAGAGAATTTAGCACCTGGGCAAATAACGGGAGAATTCTTGAGGTGTCATGTTTACTCAGTGTTAGGGAGTTATTTATAATTAAATGTATAAGTTGGGTGCATCCTTAAAGGGAGAAAGAAGGGGAAGAGATGTCACAAAGGAGTAGAATGGGGCAAGGGAGGAGTATTGTTGCTAGGTTGCCAGCCTTCCATCCCACTGCCTTGGTTATGGTGGAGGGGTAGTGAGGGAGCTGGGTTATGAATGAGGTCTTTTTTTTACAACCAGCTGAAAGGCATTACCTTGTCTTCCTCTCATCAGTGGGCTTCCTGACCTCTGTGGTAACATAGGCTCCTAAAGTGTAGAGTCAGAAATGACCACTTTGTTGTAAAATAGAGGAGGCTCTGCTTTGCATTTACATGCCTATCTTTTGTGAAGGATCTTTGAAATATTATAGTAATTGTCATAATACCTGCAAAAACATATAAGAACCAGTATCCCCATTCATAGGGGGAGTTGGAATGTACAATGATTTGGAATACAAGAAATTCAGCCTCTACATTTACAGGTAAAAAATTCAGGATTCATAGACTCTAAGGATTTCTAAGGTATCCAGAATTCCCTCATCTTTGAGAATAAATAAGGATAATAAAAATAACAGCAACAACAGTAGCTAATACTTCTTTAGGGCTTACTTTGTGCCAGGCATTATTTGAACCTCTTTATGTATATTAAGGGATTCAATCCTCACACTCTCTGGGGATGAGTATTTTATTCCCTGACCCTCCCATTTAAAAGTCTAATTCCTCTGCAACCAGCCTGTTGAAAAAAACAAACAAACAAACAAACAAAAAACGTGTAACTCCCTGCCTTGTAGTCTCTTTCCCCCTTCTGCTTTATTTTTCTCCATGGAAAAATATCACTTACAAGTATAACATTGTATTATCTATCCCTTCTGATAGTATCCCAACCCCCAATCTCCCATTATAAGCTCCTTGAAATCAGGGAGTCAATTTTGTTCATTTCTGTATCTGCAGTGCCTGGCACATGGTAGGCACATAGAGAATATTGGCTGAATGAATGAATGAATGAGTCTCTATTTTATAGATGAGGAAATTGTAAATTTCCCCGGGTCACATATTGGGTAATAGGACAATTATGGGGCACTGAAATGTTTTCTAAAATTTTTGATAAACGTAAAGTTCTTTTAACTCTATTTCTAGGAGTGTGAAAGGACCTTTAGCACTTGGATTTGGTGGTGCCTTCCCTCCTTCTCATCCCTAGAGCTCCATTTCATGAGCCTTTGGGCCTTTGAGCTATCTTACAAATTGAACATTTTTTTCTCCAGTCTTCACCCAGTGAGCACAAAACATGATTTGTCTTTTACTGTGAGAATTTAGTAACAGGTAAAACTTCAAAAGTCTCATTTTGTAAATTTTATTTTAGGCTATAGAAGCAGTGATACTTAATGATATTATAAACTCAAAAGAGTTCAGTGCTGCCTTCTCTTTCACTCTTTCTCTTTAGTGGGTAGGTGACAGAGAGGTAGGCCATACAATTGAGACTTGGTCCAAGATTATTCAGTAAGCCACCTGTCCCAGAACTATTCATTATGGTGCACTTCTTTATCCACTTAACACACACACACACACACACACACACACACACACACACACACATCTTTAATCTTGATGATGTGTAGCTTTTAGAAGAAAATTTAATTCTGGATGTGGTTAGGCAGAATATGAATGGCTAAGATTTGGTAATTGATGAGATGTGGCGAGGGGAGTAAAGGAAACAAAAGTCTTAGGAGAAGCTCCAATAGGCTCTTACTGACTAGAAAGTGTGGGCCTACTAAGAGAATGTATGTAATTGGAGGATGAAGAGTTATTGCTTAAAATTGTATCTTTTTTCTTTTTCCTGGCATATAAAATCATATCTATACTCTCTGGCATAATTTTCTCTTACACATGGATATTCCCTATTGGGAAGCAGTAGACAGCATTACTTCTTAATTTTTGTGTTCAGACAACATTAACTCTTGGACACAGTAAACTTCTTTTCCTTTCTGTCATGTAATGGACTTATAAGTCTTAGATTTTCTGAAGGTTGTTTTTCCTGAGGTTCTGGAACATGAAGAAATGGATTATAAATCATTTCCCTCTCTTCCTCTGTTCTTCCTTTTCTTTTACATTTTTAAAAAATCAGGGACTGTCTCAAACATATATTAAAGTTCACAAAAAATAATACAAGTACACTGGCCATATAGCCATGTTTACTTTAAAGCTTTTTATTTTTTGAGAAATATGCATTAAAGAGGTAGTCTCCTTTTTTTTTTTGAGACAGAGTCTTACTCTGTTGCCCAGGCTAGAGTGAGTGCCGTGGTGTCAGCCTAGCTCACAGCAACCTCAAACTCCTGGGCTCAAGCGATCCTCCTGCCTCAGCCTCCCAATTAGCTAGGACTACAGGCATGTGCCACCATGCCCAGCTAATTTTTTCTACATATATTTTTAGTTGGCCAGATAATTTCTTTCTATTTTTAGTAGAGACGAGGTCTCGCTCTTCCTCAGGCTGGTCTCGAACTCCTGACCTCGAGCGATCCACCTGCTTTGGCCTCTCAGAGTGCTAGGATTACAGGCGTGAGCCACCGTGCCTGGCCAAGAGTTAGTCTTCTTTTTATCTTTTCCTAATCCCCTTCCTCCCTCTCCCTTCTTCAGGATCTTCACTATTTTGAGGTTGATGCGGATCCTTCTACTCTGTGTTACCATAGAAAAGTAATTTCTTTTTTTTTTTGAAAAGTAATTTCTTAATGAAGTTTTACCTGTATTTTAAACTTTTGATTTCAATGGGCAAGTAACTCATTTTATGGTTTCTCTATCAGGAGCCATTTTCAGTGACTCAAATAGATCTTTTTCATTGTTGACTTCTCATTCCTAGGTAACAGCATAATGTTCCCATTTGAACTATTTCTAAAGATTATATTTAACTACTTAAAATATTTTTGGTACTCTGATCTATCAGATGTGATATTAACTGTGTTATATGTAATTTGTTAGTAACATTGCTGAAATGTCCTTTAGAAAGCCTTTCTATTCACCTTTGGAATCAGGAACAGAGAATTAAAGGAGAAGAGACAAAGGAAGATTTTACATTTTTCAGGCTAAGTTATCATTTGAGAGACTGACATTATAAGCCACAAAACTCAAGAGAAATATATATTCAGTGTTTAATAGTAGGACAAATCTCTCTTAGTTTAATAGTTTATGTATTTTTATGTACTGTAATCTTACAGTCAGCAGCATGAAGAATTTAATGTGATACAGCGGCATGCTTATGGTTAGTTTCGACATGAGGACAATGCTAAAGGAGAAAATCTAATGACTGTGTTGTTTTTTTTTTTCAAAATATGTTACCTAGCTCCAGATTTTCCTATTTTGGAGAAGCAGAACTGGTTGATACATCTCCACTATATCCGGAAGGATTACGAAGCATGCAAGGTGAGAGATTGCAGTGACAGAGAAAATGGTGAAGCAGGATGTTAGCTAGGCCACACAGAATGTGGCAGTTTATAGCCCAGTAATAATATATGAATTCCTGTTTACCCGCATTTTCTGTATTGGTTAGCTTTTACTCTGATAGTTATGCTTAACAAACAACCTCAAAATTGCAGTGGCCCCCGACAGACATTTATTAGTTGCTCATGGGCTTTCAGATTGGCTGTGGGTTGGCTGGGTATGACTGTAGGCTGTGGGTCAGGTTCAGGTATGTTCCCTGTGTCTTGTATAAAGACCAAACTGAAAGGGCAGCCACTCTTTGGGATTTGCTGGTCTTCTGGTGGAGACAGATATTCAACTCAGTATATTATCTAAGTTTTTGATCTTTGGATAGGTGGAAAATGGTATTTCATTTAGTTTTATTTTATAGTTCTCTTATTATAGTGAAGTTGATCATCATTTATATATTTAAAAACTGTTGGTATTTCCCTGTCTCTATTTATCTCTTTGGTAACATACCATGTATGTTACAAACTTGCTAACAGACAGTAGTGATACTAACATGCAAAATATATCATCGGTGGTGTGGTTTTTGGCACTTGGAGCTTTGTAATCCTTCTCAGGCTGTGGTTTTTAATTTATAGCTGTGGCATTTATACCTATGGCAATGCACAGAACATTTAGTACCAGTATGGATCTGAAGAGATTCTCTTTCTTTTCCTTCTGTGATATTACTTGGAAATTTTTTCATATTTTTCTTAGCTTTCCTAGTTAGATTTTGGAAAGGAGTAATGGACCAGAGAGTAAATATTTTAGGCTTTGCAGGCCACATACAGTCTCTATCTCATATTCATCATCATCTTATTTTTTTAAATAATCATTTAAAAATATAAAAACTGGCTGGGCGCGGTGGCTCACGCCTGTAATCCTAGTACTCCGGGAGGCCGAGGTGGGTGGATCGTTTGAGCTCAGGAGTTCGAGACCAGCCTGAGCAAGAGCAAGACCCCGTCTCTACTAAAAATAGAAAGAAATTATCTGGCCAACTAAAAATATATACAGAAAAAATAAGCCGGGCATGGTGGCGCCTGCCTGTAGTCCTAGCTACTCGGGAGGCTGAGGCAGAAGGATTGCTTGAGCCCAGGAGTTTGAGGTTGCTGTGAGCTAGGCTGACACCACAGCACTCTAGCCTAGGCAACAGAGTGAGACTCTGTCTCAAAAAAAAAAAAAAAAAAAAAAAAAAAAAAAATATATATATATATATATATAAATATAAACTGTTCTTAGCTTGAGAGCTGTACAAAAATGTATGGGGCCTGTGAGTCCCATAGTTTGCTAATCCCTATTCTAGATAAAATAAGTAATTATAGGAAGAGATCTGTGATTTAAAAGACTGAATGAACTACTTTACTAGTCATTACTATACCCTAGGTTTCTTACGTGTACCCTTTGTCCATGTCTACCTTTTCTTTCTTTCTTTTTTAAATTTTTTTTTAGAAGCTCAGGCTGAAGTTAAGTGGCGCAATCACAGCACACTGTAACCTTGAACTCCTGGGCTCAAGGGATCCTCTTGCCTCGGCTTCTCAGCTAATTAGTCTGGCTAATTATTTTTATTTTTTGTAGAAATGGGGTCTCCCTATGTTGCCCAGGCTGGTCTTGAACTCCTGGCCTCAAGTGATCCTCCCACAGTGCTAGGATTACAGGTGCGAGCTACCACACCCAGCCATGTCTACCTTTTCTTAAAGACTTGAAGAAACGTAACTACTGTTTAGAAGTATTTTTCTTACTCTTTCAGGCTGTTATCAAAGAACAGCTTCAGGAGACTCAGGGGTTATGTGAATATGCTATCTATGTCCAAGGTAAGATAACGTATTCTCTTCTTGCTAGAGAAATATGCTTTGCCTAGATTCTTGAAAAAGAGCAAATAATTTAGGAAATATTTAAATTCAAATACAGTCACGCATCCATTAATGATAGGGATATGTTCTGAGAAATGCACCATTAGGCATTTTTGTATAAGTGTAGAGTGTACTTATACAAACCTAGATAGTATAGCTTACTACACACATAAGCTATATAGTATAGCCTGTTGCTTCTAGGCTACAAACCTGAACAGCATGTTATTGTACTGAATATTGCAGGCAGTTGTAACACAGTTGTAAGTGTATATAAACATAGAAAAAGTACAGTAAAAATACAATATAAAAGAGAAAAAATATGTACCATGAAAGGAGTTTGCAGGATTGGAAATTGCTCTGGGTGAGTCAGGTCAGTGGTGTGTGTGTGTGAATGCCTAGGACATTCCTGTATACTATGGTAGGTTTTATAAACTCTATATACATAGACTATACTAAATTTATTAAAACATTTTTCTCTTCAGTGATAAATTAAGCTTAGCTTATTAACTTTTTACTTTAGATGCTTTTTAAACTTTTTGACACTTGTAATAATAGCTTAAACCACAAACCACACTGTAGAACTGTACAAAAATATTTTCTTCATATCCTTAATCTGTAAGCTTTTTCTATTCTTAAACTTCTTTATTTTTTTACTTTTAAACTTTTTTGTTAAAAACTAAGATACACAGGCATGCACACACACACACATAAAAATATATATACAAGCCTAGGCCTACAGAGGGTCAGGATCATCAATATCATTATCTTCCACCTCCTCATCTTGTTGCACTAGAAAGTCTTCATTGTCAGTAACACACATGGAGCTGTCATCTGCTATGAAAATAAGGGCTTCTTCTGGAATACCTCCTGAAGGACCTGCCTGTGGCTATTTTACAGTTAACTTTTTCTTTTTTAATAAGTAGAAGGAGTACACTCTAAGGATAAAAAATATAGTAAATACATAAACCAGTAACACAATCATTTATTATCATTATCAAGTATTATGTAATTATGTAATTGTATGTGCTGCACTTTTATATGACTGGCAGTGCAGTAGGTTTGTTTATACCAGCATCACCACAAACATCACCACAAACAGGTGAGTAATGCATTGCATTATTATGATGGCTATGATGTCACTAGGTGATAGATATTATTCATCTCCACTATAATTTTATGGGACCACTGTTGTATATGTGGCCATCATTGACCAAAACATTGTTATGTGGTGCATGACTATAAATGTTCCACAAATTCAGTATTATCTTTTTTTTTTTTTGAAATCTGAACATAATTCTTGTGCTGGATTTGATTTCAAAAATGATTAGTACTGTTAAAAAAATTTGCTACCATTATTCACCGTTTTTTTAGTTTCTGGCTAGTGTTTTTTAGAATGGATGCTTAGGATTCCTGCCTCATGCAGTGGATTTCAAGGCCAGAAGATGTTTTTGGAAGGGTTCCTTGTCAAGCTAAAAAAGATGAGAAAAGGCTTGAGGATTTTTGTTAAGATGAGTCAGGATAAAAGGAGGAAGCCTAGAGGTACACAGGATAAAGCAGAGAATAAATTAAACTCATCAGAAACCACATATAGGAACCCTTGACTTTAGTTTTACTCTTTTAGTGCCATAAGTAGCATCCTTACTTTTTCCAGGAACTTTCTTTCTTTCCTTTTCTTTTTTTTTTCCTTTGAGACGAGGTCTTGCTCTGTCAGCCAAGCTAGAGTGTAGTGGTGTCATCATAGCTCACTGCAACCTCCAACTTCTAGGCTCAAGGGATCCTCCTGTCTCAGCCTCTTGAGTAGCTAGGACTACATACAGGTGCATGCCACCATGCCCAGCTAATTTTTCTACTTTTTTGTAGAGACAGGGTCTTGCTCTTGCTCAGGATGGTCTTGAACTCCTGACCTCAAGCAATCTTCCCACTTTAGCCTTCTAAAGTGCTAGGATTACAGGCATGAGCCACAAGATTCTTTAATGTAAATGAATGGTTTTGTTTACCATTAATCACATTTATAGTCTTCAGAATAATATATAATTTTTCTGACATAATTGTTAAGATATTGACACATTTAGGACATCATAGCAAAAAAAAAAAAAAAGCTCTTTTATTCTCAATATCACAAGTTCCAGATTTTCAGTGCCTGATATATTCTTCTGAAAACTTAGGCCCAGGGAAAATTATTGATTCTGATTGGTTGCTATACTGAAAACCAAAGTCTGAAATATTACTGTATTCTTTGCCAGAATCTCCCTGTTAGACTTGGGGTATTGATTGTGCTTACTCCATTTGAGAGCTCTCTTTGAAAACTATCAGGTAGAAGTCTGAATTACCATAATAAATAAAGCCTCTAGTGGGGAAGCCCCAAAATGTTCTTATTGTGAAGAGTTGTGTGATAATTTGCATGGGAACTGATTATGTGTGTGGCAGATGCTGGGAGTAGGGAAGTAGGTAGGTTTGAGTTACCTTATTAAAAAAGGTTTTAGCTTATCACCAGCTTTTCTTGTTGTTTCAACTCATCTGAAGTCTTATTTATATTAAAGACAAAATTATCCGAAGGATTTCTTTGATGTGGTTTTCCACTTTCTTCTCCAATTTTTCTGATGCCAGGCTCCATTCTTCCCAGAACATGGTTTTATTTTCTGTATTTTCTGTTTCTTGGCAGCATTGATATTTCGCCTGGAAGGAAATATCCAAGAATCCCTAGAACTCTTTCAGACGTGTGCAGTTCTCAGTCCTCAGTGTGCTGATAACCTCAAGCAGGTGGCCAGATCTTTGTGAGTACTGGTCGCTTGGAGGCTGTAGGGCACTCGCAAAGAACAATGTAAAATGCATTCTCAGGCACAGCTTGCTGCTGGCAGCCTGATCAGCCTGATACATAGGGGGAAAGTGGTTTAATAAGTATAATGGGATTTGTTTTGAACAGCATGGATTAATTTTGAAATTTGAGAAAATGAGATAACTAATATTAAGGAACTAAGGATTTAAAACACTGTACATTCTAGTTTGATGGGAGAACACTGATACTGTTTACCATGGAAATAGTGACATCTTGTGCCCTGAGTCCTCTAATCCTATTAGCAACCCATGGAATTTTTCTCATCTACTCTTCTAATACTTAACATAATGCTTGACACACAGTAGGTTTTTAGTAAGTACAGACAGTTCCTGGCTTCAACTTAACATGATTTTTCAACTTTATAGTGGTACAAAATTTTTTTATTTATTTTATTTTATTTTATTTTTTTGAGACAGAGTCTCGCTTTGTTGCCCAGGCTAGAATGAGTGCCGTGGAGTCAGCCTAGCTCACAGCAACCTCAAACTCCTGGGCTTGAGCGATCCTACTGCCTCAGCCTCCTGAGTAGCTGGGACTACAGGCATGCGCCACCATGCCTGGCTAATTTTTTTCTATATATAATTTTAGTTGGCCAGATAATTTCTTTCTATTTTTAGTAGAGACAGGGTCTTGCTCTTGCTCAGGCTGGTCTCAAACTCCTGACCTCAAGCGATCCACCCGCCTCGGCCTCCCAGAGTGCTAGGATTACAGGCATGAGCCACTGCGCCCGGCCTTATAGTGGTACAAAACTGATATGCATTCAGTAGAAACTGTACTCTGAGTACCCATACAACCTTCTGTTTTTCATTTTCAGTACAATAGTCAATCAGTTACATGAGATATTCAACACTTTATTATAAAATAGGCTTTGCGTTAGATGATTTTGTCCAACTCTAGGCTAATGTAAGTGTTCTGAGTATGTTTAATGTAGGCTAGACTAAGCTATGATGTTCATTAGGTTAGATGTATTAAATGCATTTTGGACTTAACAATATTTTCAACTTACTATGAGTTTATCAGGACATAACTGTTGTAAATTGAGGAGCATCTGTATTTGTTGAGTGAATTTCCTGAAGCTTCCTAGATGGAAGCAACCTCCAAAGTCTTAATAAGCTATTAGGTATACCCCCTTTCCAGTACTCTGTTCCATGGAGTTCCCATCTCCAGTTTCTTATCTACATTGTCATTCATACCTGCAGTGTTTTTGCAAAGAGCCTGATTTTCTTTTTTTCTCTCCAAATTCATGATCTAATATCAAGGAAAGAGACTTAGGCTTGGAAGGAAAGGACATGTCCCTAATGGATGATGATAAATGATGGCAGCTATTGTTTACCATGGAACATCACTTTTCTTATTTCTTTTTTGGTCTACATTTCTTGTACTTGTAGGAAAAAAAATTACAGAAGACTTTGACTAAAGTTGGTGTAGAATGAGACTAAGGCCCTGGAACAGCTGCCAGTACAATTCCTACAAAGAAAGCCTCTGCTGTTGGTGTATAGCGGCCTCACTGGCCAAACCAGCACAACCAGCTCATAGGGAAAAGGCTTCCAGAATTCTCTGCTGGATGAGATATGAGTAAAATGTGGGACTAGTGGGGTTAATCTAAGAATTTTGAGGTAATAATTATGGAAAATATATCTTCCACAGATTTCTTTTAGGAAAACATAAAGCTGCCATTGAAGTATATAATGAAGCAGCTAAACTTAACCAGAAAGATTGGGTAAGTAGGGAACTTTCAGATCTTTCTTATTAGTAAACATGCTGATGGTTCCATTTATCATATGGCTGTCTTATGTTATTATTTCTGAATTCTCACATGCCCAAAATGTCTTTATTTCATCCTCATACTTGATAGATGATTTATCTAAGTATAGGATCAAAAATGATGTTGCCTCATAGCTTTGCAGACATTGCTGCATGGTTTTCTAGGAGTCAGTGTTGGCGATAAGCAGTCTTTTACCAGTCTCATTTTCTTGATGACTCCACTTTCCTCTTTAGAAGCTTGGGGTGTTTTTTTCTTTATCATTGGAGTTCCAAAATGTCAGCAGTAGGCATCTAGTTGTGTTTTGTTTCTCTCTCATTTGTTTGACACTCAGTTGGCTCTTTCATTCTGAAGACCTTTGCCTTTCTTTGGGTGAAGGAAATTTTCTTTGAGTAATTCTTTGAGTATTTTTTCCCCTCCATTGTCTCTTTGTATCAATTGGAGATTGTATGTAACTGCCACAGAAAATTTGACTAAATGTTGGCTTTGCAAATTAGGGGTTTATTTTTTATTCTCATGACATATAAGAAGTCCAGGTAAGTAGTTGTTGGCATTGATTTGGTGGTCCTCGGTTGTCAAAGCTGAGAGTTTTTCCTCATGGTTACAAGATGACTGTTGCAGCTCTGACATCACATCTGCATTCTAGGGAGGGAGAAAGAGAAAGCAACAAGGAGAAAAGGACAGAGCCTATATCAGGAAAGCACAATTTTCCCACAAGTCCCCAGCAGACTTCCAGTTATGTATCAGCTACCCCTTCTGTAAGGAAGGCTGGAAAATGTAGTTTTTAATCTGGTAGCATTGCCATTCTAAACAAAACTACGGTTCTGTTAGGAAAAAAAGGAGCATAGATGTTAGATAGGTAACTATTAATATCTGTCACACTGTTTTCCACTCTCTATTAGACATGTTCTCTACCTATTCTCCATGTCCCTTAACTTGCCTCTCTCAGTTTCTACCTCCCTTTTCTTCTTGTAATAGCCTCTCCAATATCTCTGATTCTTGAAGGTCTGTTCTGGTTCCTAGAACTATCCATTTCTTTCTCTCTTCATTTTAGTTCTTTTTTTTTAACATTGGTTTTTTAAAAAAGTTTTTGATGATTATTGGAGAGATATAAATATCTATGAGTGAAGAATTAGATTTATTAGTACAGAGAATTAGCATGGGTTTCCTCTGCAGTTCATATGGCACTATTATTTTTGAAGTGTGTTCAATTTTTCAGTCAGTTTTCTTTTATAGGTCTGAAGATTGAGTTATTTTGAGTCTTTATGCTATGGAATATTTTATAGCTAACAGTCAGAGTGAAGCTATAGATAAAGAAAAATTTTTTTACTTTTTCATTAAGTTTTTTTTTTTTCAACAAATGTCTGCTATATGCCAGGCACTGGGCTAGGAGTGGGGAACCTGCGACTGGGCTATGGCTTGGAGATGCAAAAGTGGACTGGTGGATTATGAAAATCAACTAGAATAGGAAATACAGGAAGGAAGAGGAGCAAGTGTGGGGAGAAGTTGATGATGACAAATTAGAGTTGAATCCTGCCTTTCAGAGGATTTTGGGCATAAGTTTTAGGTTCTGGTATCTAAATCGAGATGTTTCCAGTGTATGGTTGGATATAGAAATCTAAGATGGACGTGTTCTGAGCTAGGATGTACATTTTGGAGTCAGCAACATAAAGTTGGTAATTGTAGAATGAGACCCAGGCCCTGGAACAGCTGCCAATGCAGCTGTTACTTGAGATTGGATGAGACAATCACCCTGAAGTGAGCTGAGGATGGAACCTTGGAAAAAAAAGTTTCAAAGGGCTGAGCAGAAGAAAAGAACCCATAGAGGGAGACAGAGAGGAGGTGAAGTAAGAGAGCTCAGGGTCAGAGGGGGAATGGAGTGTGTCTGTTAATCTATCCATTTGGTTAAAAGAGCTCGTTTGGTATTAACTGACTCACTTGAGATAACCATTGCATTGGCATTAGCAGAAGTAGTCATTCTCCAAATAGCCAGCACTCTACCCTACGTATTTCGTAAGTTCCTGGAGAAAACCTTGTACCCGTACTTTTCCAGACTCATTCCACAGGGTATTCCATAGTCTGGCTGCAACAGGGGAATAATCATTCCTTCTTTTGGAACAGCTCTGTTAAACAGGGAGAATTTCCCCTATTGACAAGTGAGGAAGTTGAGGCTTTGAAAGGTGGAATAACTTGCCAAAGGCACACAGTGAAGTGGTGACAGAATCAGAGATAGAATTCAAGCATGGAATCTAGGATTCCTTACTTTAGGCCTGTGATCTTTCCACTGTACCAACTGCCTTTGTAGGATGTCTGCTGGATTCCCTCACCTCATGAAAGATAGGATTTGACTCTGATTTGTTTGATTTTCCTTTCCACAGTTCCTTTGCTGTCACTTTGTTTAAGGCATATTGCTGCCTTCTGAAATAGTATCTATGCCAAATGATTTTAAAAGGTTAGGAGTTAGTTAGCCTTCAGGACATTTAAGGGACAGAAATGCTGTATTTCTCTATCTGCATGTGGACATTGTCATAGCTTGACAAAGAGGGAGGTACACAAGTTTTGGAGGCAGGCCTGAGTTCAGGTCCCAATGCTTTATAACGTGGGCATGATTTACATTGTGATTTAAGAAAAAAAATTTTTTAATGTAAGACATTTGTGAGATAATTGGAAATTTGAACATAATTGAATATTTAAAGCAATTAATATTTTCAAGTATGATATTGTGGGTAGGTTAAAAACCTTATCTTTTAGAAATACATACTGAAATATTTGTGGATGCAATGTGCTCTCTGGTATTTGTTTACAAAAGTAGTATAAGTAGATGGGCTATAGATTGGATAGTTGTTGGGACAGGATGATGAGTACATGGTGATTCTGTCTATGTTTATGTGTGGTTAAAATTATCCTTAGGATATAGAACTAAAAAAGAAGAGAAAAATTCCAGTGCTGGCACTTTTGAACTATGTTAAGTTAGGTAAACTACTAAACCTTTCTGAGCTTCAATTTCCTTATCTGTAAAATTGAAAAAATTATAACTATGTTACAGATTTGTTGGGAAAATTAAAGTAATATATGTGAAAATATCTGGCAAAAAGCCTGATGTATCTGATGTATAGTTAGGTGCTCAATAAACGATTGGTGTTTTGTTGTTATTTTAGGAGACTTGGAAAACATTAAACCGGTTTTTATCTCTGAGTCTGGGGATCCAAGATCCTTGGACAAGGACAGTTTCCCATTACTAAGAGGGTGGTCCTTACTACGTTTCCCAAGAGCAGTTTCCTCACCCCTGCTTTCTCTTTCTCTAAAGCTACCTTAAATAAATAAATGGGAGATTTATTATAAAGGAATTTGAGAGAATCCATAAAACAGTATCAGGAGATACAGGCTGTTCTTGTAGTGAACTAGAACTGAAAAGCTGTCAGCATCCAAAGTAGCTACTCTGCATTTTTGCTTCATCTTTTCATTCTGTAGATCAGAGGTTGACAAACTTTTTTGGTAAAGGCCAGTTGGTAAATATTTTAAGCTTTGCAGCTTCATACAGACTCTGTTGCAACCAGTTATCTCTGCAGTTCTTATGTGAAACAGCCATATGAAAACAAGTGATCATGACTGTGTTCCAATAAAACTTTATTTGCAAAAAAGTGCAGGGAATGGATTTGGCCTATGGACCATAGTTTTCCGACCTCTGCTTTAGATTTCGGTAGATGGCGCCAATGACATAAATTCCACCATACCAGCCTCCAGATGGCGCTGTCAGTCCTCAAATCCACATCACCTAGTGAATTTAGTGCTTGCAACTAGCTAGCTTCATTCCAATTCCAGATTCCTAGCGAAAGGACTTCAGTTGACTCAGGCGTTACTGTCTTTATCTATAGATAACTGTGGTGGCTAGCAGCCCTCTCAGCAGTGGCTGCGGGTAGTCTTTTCTGAGAAGAGGGCACAAAAGGAATGGGTGGTAGGCAACTCTTAGAGAAAAAGGGTGTAGAGATAGGCTGGGTATGTACCCCAGGGTACCACGTAGATCCAGGAAGATCACATGTTTATTCTGCTATTATTTCTTATTAATCTATTTTTTATATTAAACTCATTTTGTAGAATTAAATATCTTTGAGTATGAACTAGTAAAAAAAAAAATGACTATAGTGCATATTTTAAAGTTTAAACTTAATCGCTAGATGTCTGTTGTTTCACTCTAGTACTTACTGTGGAATTATACCTAAGCTGTTTTCCTTTCTTTTGTGTGTAGGAGATCTGCCATAACCTAGGAGTTTGCTATATTTACCTGAAGCAGTTCAACAAGGTAATTTGTAGAAGTGGTGATGGATTTCACTGAGGGTACACTGCCACTGCTCGTTTTGTGTTATTATCCCTAGTGCTTGCAGAGGTTTTTGGAAGTGAAACTTGAAAGTGCTTTTATATATTTTTCCCCATTTTTTAATTCTCCTTTGTCATTGTTCATCTATTTCTTTCTGCTTTTAACAAGAAAGGAAAATTCTAGAAGTACTATGAGGGAATGGCAATCTAATTGCTTTTCCCCTCTCTTCTTTTTCTTTACACCCAGTTTAATTTTCCAGTATAGAAACAAATGTTTAATAAGACATAAATATCAAAAAGTGAACCCTTAAGTCTTAAAGGTGTAATCATGACCAGGTGAGCCATCTCATGCTCTGACAGCAACTAATTTTAGTTTTTAAGGTCATTAAAAATGAATTTTAAATTTTAAGTTGATCTTATTTCTGAGAATTTTTAGATTTAATTTTTTAGTTATTTTCCATGAGGAGAATTTATATTTCATTTTGGTTAAGCTGTAGGCTCTAAGGCTCTTAGAGAAAACAGTTTGAGCTTCCCTTGGTACTCAGATAAAAAATATATATATCTTAATTGAGGAACAGATGCAATTATTGAGAACTCTGAAAGTTAGTGATGGTGGGGTTGGGTAGTTTCCTTCATAGAGCTCATATTCAGTGATTGTGAAGTTCTCCAATTCTCCTTTCTCCAGTGCCACCAGGACTGAGGATCTAAATGAGTTAATACCCATTTGACAATGTTTAGTTTGTGTCATTTTGCAGACTGGTGTAACCTAATCTACCCTTCACAGGTGTGAAAAAAAATCTGCCCAGCAGCAATTGAGGTGTAGGAATAACTTTTTCTCCTGTGAGACAGATAATAATATATATAATACAAATAAATTATACGTATATATATATATATTTAGTGGGCCCGTTAGGTTTTCTGGATGGATCTACAGTTTTATGTACTTAGCTAGGAGATTTTTCTCTTCAGAGAATATTTTGAGCAGGTACATTGCTATTCACAGGATTAATTCAGAGCCTGGGGAGAAGGATTAGTCTTTGGTTGGCCCTGTTCTGAGGAGAAGAATTATATTTATGTATTTATTTTTTATTTTTTTGAGACAGAGTCTCACTCTGTTGCCTGGGCTAGAGTGCCATGGCACAGCAACCTCAAACTCCTGGGCTCAAGCGCCTCAGTCTCCCGAGTAGCTGGGACTACGGGCGGGCATGCACCACCACACCCGGCTAATTTTTTCTATTTTTAGTAGAGATGGGGTCTTGCTCTTGGTCAGGCTGGTCTTGTACTCCTGAGCCCAAGTGATCCTCCCGCCTCAGCCTCCCAGAGTGCTAGGATTATGCAGGCTTGAGCTACCGCGCCCAGCCTGAATTATATTTAGATTTTACTGTAAAGCTAACAGGCTAAGCCAATAAAATACCTGGCATTTATATAAATACTTGTTGAATCAGTGAATGACTAAACAAAACCCTTTTGTTCATCTACTAGGATATAAGCTCCTCCGGAGCAAGGAGTTTGTTTCGTTAACTCTAGAATACCTACCATCTAGAAAGCAGGCACTCAGTGAATACTTGTTGAGTGAATAAAGAAGAACAATCTCTTCATTCATTTATCATCACATTGGTGGGGAAAATGAGGCCCACCCTGGGGAAAGTTGTACAGTTGGTCAGTGGTGCAACTGGGATTGAGTTTAGTGTAGTACTCTACACTGTAATATGATGTTCCTTTTGACTTATGAAGTATAAGTCATGGGTGTGTGAATGTCAAGCAGAAAACATTCAGAAAGATTAACCATCATGTATAAATTCTCCCAAGTGGCTCCGAAGCAGATATCCCATGTTGCCAGCTGTCCTGTCAGCAGGATAGTTTTGTTCTGTTTTGGTCTTTGGGTAATGGGGGCTATTTGCTGAAATATGATGTTCCTACATCTGTACAGCAGGAGCGCTGAATAATATAAAGCCATTGTTTTTTAGTCATAGTAATTTGTTTTTCTTTATTCTTTCAAACTTGTCAGGCACAAGACCAGTTGCACAATGCCCTACATCTTAATAGGCATGATCTGACTTACATAATGCTGGGTAAGATCCACTTGCTGGAGGGAGACTTGGACAAAGCCATCGAAATCTACGAGAAAGCAGTGGAGTAAGTGTGTCTGTTTCCTTTAGAGAGATGAGTAACTAAAAAAAAAATCAAGTGGATATATGAACTCCCAAGCCTAACAGAGGGAATTTGTTTGACTGATTACTGGTTGTGTGTGTTAGAGTAAGGTTAAACTGAGGTTTAGGTTAGGAGCTCCCAATATCTTCTGTAAGGTGTAATAGACTATGTTTCTTACCTTTCGGGATGGCCGCTCTAGGTTAGCTGGGCAGCTCTGTTCCACAAGGTCAACCAGGGATATCCAGGTTTCTTCCTTGTAACTCACATTCTTTAGGTTGTCATCTTCACCTGCATGGTTGAAACTGAATATAACATCCATGTTCCAGGTTGTGGTGGGGGTCGATAGTATGGGAATAAGCATCCGGTAATAAGTTTTAAATGACCCAGAGATTGCACATATCATTCCTGTTCACATTCCATGGTTCAAAATTAGTCAGGTGGCCACACATAGCTGCAAGGGAAGTGGTTAGACATGTACTCAGGAGGAAGGGAAGAACAGATGTGGGGGTCAACTTGCAGTCTGCCATTTTGGTTTTATACTTTACAGCAGATCTTATGTGTTCAGAGACATTATTAAGGACAGAAATCTTCTGCTTTAGTAATAAACATCTGGCCTTATTAGCCAGATGAGACCAATATCTTGTTTTTTTTAAAACATCACTAGGATGATCCAAATTCCTGTTGATAATGGAACTGACTGGCTTTCCCATGATGGTGTTTCATGTTTTTTCTCTAGGGATGCATGCTGTCTTATCTTTTCTGTATAAGGTCTTGTCCTGTTTCTTTTAAGTAGGATAGCTGTAGCAAAATACTTTAAGTGTCTCATTTGTTTGGTCACTTAATAGAATGTCTAGTCTGTGGTGCAAGGCCTATTATTTCTAATAATTACGCTCTGAACTAATGTTGGATTTCTATTAATTTATTAATTGCCTTTGTCTTCTACCATGGTAGTAAATTTTCTGGTTATATCAGTCACAACACTGCTTTCTGAATTTTCTTCAACTACATTTTGTGTCTAAAAAGACAGAAAAATCCCTTGGTTTGTTAAGCTACAAAAGAGATTTTTGTCATTAAAAGCCTGTTTATATGGGCAAGTAGTAAGGAGTCATGTAACACATATTAAGTGCTTCTGTGGTGCTAGGTAGTAGCCCTGTTCCCTGACCCCTGCCTTATAGAAGTAGATTCTTTGAGATTAACACACACAAATCCTAAGAGAGACGTTCTACAGTGACTGGTCAAGGACATAAGTCACTAAATTTCCCAAAGGAAAAGCGGAGACAGCTGACAATTTTGAGCTAGAAACCATTGTTCATGATTAACAGCTTTGGAGAGAGTAGTCATGTTGTAGCCAGGGAACGGATACTACCAGAATCACAGAAGTTGCCTGGCTTTGGGAAGGGAAGTGATCAAAATAGATACTTACTATGGCAGAAAGTGAAAGGCAAATTCTCAGTTTAACTGAGAAATCTTTGTGTGGCCAGCTCAGACCTCCCTGTCTGGGGCTGCGGCTCTTCTGGTTCTGGTCTCCCTACAGGTAACCAGTGCCCTACATTGTTCCTTAGAAGCAGGAGACATTGTTGCTTGCCCTTTGGTGTTTTAACTGTTGAAACTGTCTAATGATCCTGTAGTCAGATTATCTTAACTCAGTGTCGCTTTGGTTTTGTGACAGAGACAAATAGTAGTGAGGGATTGAGAAGGCAGATAGTGTTTTATATAATATGCCAGTGTTTACACCCGAAGGCCAATGGCTAATTCTTTCCTAGAGTTGGTATGTGGCTTCCTTCTTCTGTTTAGTTTGGCTGTTCAGGGTGGCTTTTTGTTTAATTTGGAGAACATGGCATTAGGGGCCTTGGGATCCTAAATTACACAGAAAATTATGCTGCCTGGTGTTGTGAGCACAGTGAGACAGAAAAAAAAAAAAGAAATCCCACAAGAGGGAACTGGCTAAACTGTGTGTTCTAGACTGATTTGATTTTAAAGCATTCTTTAGTTTTATTTGTGTGATCAAGACAGTCACACAAACCATTCCATTCCATAGATTCTTTTTTTTTTTTTTTTTTTTGTCCTTCTGTACAAACAACTCCTAGAATCCATAGATTCTTTCTTAGGATTTTGGCCCTAAGAAAGGAGTCTAGATTGTAAGTCCCATTTCTTTCTTGCTGAGCAGTCCTCCCTATAGCCGGGGTTGAGATGACGTACTTTTGAAGGAAAGGCCCAAATTGTCTTCTGGTATTTCCATGGGAAGTAGGAGGCACAGTAGAGTCTCTCAACTGTTGCACAAGGGCAGATGACTGTGTGTGCATCTCACTGTCTCTCGTCCACATCTTGTTTCCCTCTGAACATCTCTGTGTTGCAGGTTCTCACCAGAAAATACAGAGCTTCTTACAACTTTAGGATTACTCTACTTACAGGTAATGACAACTCTTTACTCATTCATACATTGATGTTAGAAATGCTTTTGGGCTTGTGTGTATGGTGGTTTTCCTGCATTTTGATATTTAACATATTTTACTAAAGGTCATATGAAGCACATGAACCTTGCTTACTGCATTAAGTATTCTTTTTTTTTTTTTTTTGGAGACAGAGTCTTGTTTTATCGCCCTGGCTAGAGTATAGTGGCGTCATGATAGCTCACTGCAATCTCAAACTCCTGGGCTCAAGCGATCCTCTTGCCTTAGCCTCCTAAGTAGCTGATGCTACAGGCATGTGCCACCACACCCAGCTAATTTTTTCTATTTTTGGTAGAGACAGTATCTTGCTGTTGCTCAGGCTGGTCTTGAACTCTTGACTTCAAGTGATCCTCCTGCCTCAGCCTCCCAGAGTGCTAGGATTATAGGCGTGAGCCACTGCACCCAGACTGTATTATTTAGTATTCTTTGGTAAAGGAATTAATTTTCTGCATTTGAATTGGAAGCAATTCTGTTTTAGCCTAGTGCATTTATAATTTTTATCTAACCAAGGAAATAACATATATGTGAAATAACTGGTCTTGGGGGCTGTTATTTTGTTGTGGGGAGAGAAACTGTGACATAAGTCAGCACTTCCTAGGGCTTTAGGACAAATGCCATTTCTGTTGTTTTTTTTTTTCCCCCTGCCAGAACCTTATAGGGAAAGAGAAAAGGCAAAGCATACTTTATCTAGAATAAGAAGTCTCCTCTCCCCTCCACGTTCCTGAGTGTGAATGGGATTTTTTTAGCTCCACTGCTTCTCTGTATCAGCCTGAGGACCTGGGGTTCAGGGATCCCTAGGGACCTCGCTGCACACCCTGCGCCCCCCTCCCCCCCAATTTCCCAAGTTCCACATTCAGCTGATTTTGCCTCCAGCTCTGACTCTGTGGTGGCCTTTATGTATATTTCCTTTTTCTTTAAAAGTAATCAGGAGCTTAACCTTTGGTCTTTCTGGGCTTTGGCTTGGGAGGTTGGCCCCAAAGGAGATGAGGCTAACCAGCCCATTTTCTGCTAAGAGGCATTAATGTGGAACAGCACTGGTGTGACCAAGATGATTCCTAGCAAATAGATACTTTGACCTGATCAGGGGACAAATAGGAGGAAAACCATGAATATGGGGAGAAGTTTAGTTTTTTTCTTTATCTGGTAACTGTAGCTCTTTTCTTTTTCCTTTTTTTTTTTTTTTTTTGGTTGTCAAGAGAACTCACAAAGGTCAAAAGTTAGGGTGCTTTCTGTTCTGGGTTTGGTTGGCCCCTTAACTGCCATATCGCCTGCTGCTGTAAATTTTCTGGTTTGCTTTTTTCCCTAGCTTGGCATTTACCAGAAGGCATTTGAACATCTTGGAAATGCACTGACTTATGACCCTACCAACTACAAGGTATTGCAGGCTATGAAACCCCAGAGCCTTCACATACATGTTCCCCTGCTCCTAGAGGTCATCTGACCCTGGAAAGCAAGGGAATAGCTTCCTCATTTGGATACCTGAGAAATTACCTTTTTCTTAGAAAAATTATAAGAGGAAGCTCTTCTTATTTGAAAATATTGTAAAGTGTTGGTGCTTTGCTTCTTATCTTCTAAAAGAGCACATGTGTGATAACAGGCCTATAATCTCTGCAGAAAGCAAAATCGTAGTGCTGTTGAAGTTTATGTGTTACTTAGGAAGTTAGCAATGCTTCCACAACTGTAGTCAAAAATAATTCTGGTGAAATGACTTCTAGACTCCTAATGAATTTGAGATTACAACTTTTGTCTAGATGTGACTTTGGGGATAAGAAGGAAAGGAATATCATCAAATGGTTGAATATCACTGAAGGAGGTGCAGCGTGCAGCAAGACAGTTTGTTGAAGGACACAAACTCAGTCCTTATTTAGGAAGTCATATTATCCTGACTCTGTTGGCTCCCCACCATGGTACCTTTCCTTAGAGGAATGAAAGGGGTGGTCTGATGAAACTTAAATCTGACTCACCCTCTGTTCTATGGCAGAAAGAGCTGTAACTTAAGTAGCCAAGGACAGGTATATTTGAGGTGGCTAGGACACTTGTACCAAGTAGAGGCTGCAGAGAAGAGATTAAAGGCAGTTTTTACTTAAAGGAGCCTGGTATTCATTCTGAAATACTGACTTCCCTGGCTAGAAGTAGGAAACAAATCAGATGGTTATAGCCAGTGACATTTTATCTTTTCTCTTTTTTTGTACTGTGCCAAAGAGGGTCATAGTGTGAGGTACGGGTACATTCTTCAGCATTTGTCGCAGTAGCTTGGATATATTATTTATGTCCCTGGAAGTTTTTCAGTGCCATCTGTGCTGACAGGCCTGCTGAGTATCCACGTGTAGGAAGGCTACCTCGCTGTGGTAGCCTTTTGGGAATGACTGAATTATTATACTGACTTTCTATGTGCCATGTTTTCAGGCCATCTTGGCAACAGGCAGCATGATGCAGACCCATGAGGACTTTGATGTTGCCCTCACCAAGTACAGAGTTGTAGCTTGTGCTGTTCCAGAAAGTCCTCCTCTCTGGAATAACATTGGCATGTGTTTCTTTGGCAAGAAGAAATATGTGGCAGTGAGTGTCCCCTCGTGTTCCTTGTTTGTGTTCATACATGTGGTTATTGGGTCTGCTTAGCTTGCCCCACCCCCTCATTGAGTGCCTTCTCTCTCCCGTAGGCTATCAGCTGCCTGAAACGAGCCAACTATCTGGCACCCTTTGATTGGAAGATTCTGTATAATTTGGGCCTTGTCCATTTGACCATGCAGCAGTATGCATCAGCTTTTCATTTTCTCAGTGCGGCCATCAACTTCCAGCCAAAGATGGGGGAGCTCTACATGCTGTTGGCTGGTAAGAGACATTTATATGGAAAGCCCCCTCCACAGTCTGTAATGAGGGAAAAATGGGTTAGAATCATAGGTCAGTGGCTAAATGTCCCATAGAAGCCATTCACTTGGAGATCCTATAGGAATATGGATTACCGTCCTAGAGCTTAAAGAAATAGAAAAGATGACAAAGTAACTGGTTGCTTCTAACCTGGGGGAATTTCAGTCAGAAACCAATAGTTAAATCAAGATCATCCCTAGTTCACCTTTTACTAAGTTTTTCCTCTTGGCTTAACAATTCATTTTTACATATATTGAGTCCAGCTAAGTTCCAGATATCTAGTGTTAAGAGCTTGGGCGTTAAGTGTGGTCCTGCCTCCACTACTTACAATGTATACTTAGGGTTGATGTGAGGATTACATTAAATATTCAGTGAATAAAATATATTGGTTTTATTGAAATACTAGTTTTTGAAAACTATTTTGTGGTTATATAATTGGTCTATTATGATTAAAATGGTGGTGGTTACCATAATTGGTTCCTAGGTGGTAGTTCTAACTTAAGCTATCTTATGTTGAAACCTTTATCATTTCTGAGCATAATATTTTATAGAATGTGGTTCCATTCCTGAAACTCCATTTTATGCTATACAAATACTACAGTTGATCATAAATATAAGTTAAAATTAATCACTTTAAAATTATATAAAACCATTTAATTTAAAAGGACTGATTAAAATATACTTTCTAAGGAATATTTTCTCTATATACCAAACTTATTAAATCTAAGCCTAAAAGCAGTTTCCCTGTGCTTATTGACAGTAGTCTTCTGGTGGGTTTTTTGGTCATTACTCTGGGGTTTTTATTCATAAGAGAAAGTCTGCAAAAGCAATCAAGAGGTGGTTATTCTCTGAGGGTTGCCTGAATACAGAGATAGCCCTGTTCTGATGGTACCTAGAAATGTAAACAGCCATAATGTAAGGCGTCAGCAGCAATTCTAACTTTACAAAGTAGAGATGGCATTCACATTGGATCCTGAAGGACAGGCTAGCATGGAAGAGCACAGAATGGCTGAGGAGCCACTGTGGACAAAGGCGTGCAGCCACGAAACTCCAGTGTCCCTTGCAGTTAGTTAGTGGGCAATAGTGTTAGAGAATGTGGTGAGAGATGGGTCAGGAAAGGTGGCCTGTAGTCAGATTCCGGAGGGCCATGAGGACAGCGCCAGCGCCAGGACTTAAGACTTTCTTGGAGGCCGTGTTTGTCCACTTGTATTCTTAGATCTCCTATAAGGTGCCTGGTAGGAGTGAGTGCATAGCTGGTGGGGAGGTGGAGTGGGCAGAGCTTCCAGAGCAGCTGTTTTTATTTGTTTTAAATATTAGACATCAAGGAGATAGTGATAGGGGGCAGGGGAAGTATTCTATTGCTAAATAGAAGTTTAAAGATCATGGTTGTAGGTGATGGGGAACCAGTGAGGATTCTTAAGTAGGATAGTGATGTGGTCAGATTTGTTTGTAAGTTAGTGAGATATACCTGGTGGCATTGTGGAAAGTGGAATGGAGGCGGGTGGGGATATTGCCACTGGGGAAAAAAATGGAAAGTCTGGAACTATTTGAGCCTCCACAAGGGCATTGCCAGAAAAGAAACTGCAAAAATAGGGTGCGCAGAACTTGGCAACTTATTAACTGTGGAGAAGGGATTGTTGAAGATGGCACCAGGTATCTGACCTGATTGAGTAAACTGTGGTGCCATGAGCTGAGAGGGTGGAGGAGGAGTTCAGTTTGGGGGCAGTCTTGAAATGCACCTTTTGATTTCTAAGCTGAACTCTCTAGCTGCAGTGCTCACTTTCTTTGTTGCAGTGGCTCTGACAAATCTGGAAGATAAAGAGAATGCCAAGAGAGCCTACGCAGAAGCAGTCCGCCTGGATAAGTACGCTGCTTTGTTGGAAATGGTACTGGGGAGAGCTGGACTTGCTAATGCCATGAGGGACCATTGCATTGGTGCCACCGGAGTCAGCCCAGCTGCTCCTCCATGGCCTTTGTACACAGCAGGCGCAAGTGTGGAAGTGTGTGGTCCCTAACCATGCAGTGGCTCATTTCTGAGAAAATGTTTCCAGTCTCAGTTCAGTAGTCAGGAGGCCAGAGAAAGTTGGGCTGGCAGTGGGCTTGGGTTGCTGATAGCTGTGGGCTAGGTGGAATGTCAGATGGGACTCTGGGCTCAGTTTAACTTAAGGTGATCTTGACTCTTCCAGGATTTATTCCACTGGCCTCTGCTAGACAACAGTGTAGGGGTCACTTTTACAACCCTGATCTGGGAGGTCACTGTTGAGGGCTGAGATGTCAGACGTGATCCCAATACCTGCTTTACTGGTTGGGCAGTTAATTCCTTGATTCTTCTCCGCAGGTCCACGTAGCATGTGTTCCCTCCTTGCTGCATAATGGAAAACTCTGTTTAACCAGTTTTGTTTTGTTTTTGTATAATGAGAAGGCTCTCTAAGTGACCGTTTGTCATAAAGCCCCAGCTCCGCGGATTCCCTGTCTGTCTGCCACAGGTGTAACCCTTTAGTAAACCTGAACTACGCTGTGCTGCTGTACAACCAGGGTGAGAAGAGGGGTGCCCTGGCCCAGTATCAGGAGATGGAGAAGAAGGTCAGCCTCCTGAAGGACAGTAGCTCTCTGGAATTTGACTCTGAGGTATGTCTTTTATTAGCTCTCAGGAGTCATAAGCAAGCTGTCAGGAGACTTGGGAACAAACCCAAATACAGGTATAGGCTCTTGGCTCTTTTGGCTTTGATGTTCTTGGCAGCATGAGTTCATCGATTAGTAACAACCTGAGAAAAACTTTCCTAGAATAATAAAAGGGAATTCAGGCTTACTGAGTTATCTGTTACAGTGCTAATACAACTCATCTAAGTTGAGGTCTGTGTCTCCTTGTCTCTTCCTCCCACTTCCCTTCATGTAGGAAAGGTAGAGGTTACCCCAGTAATGCAACAAACTTGAAATGTTGGGTTTTGAGATCCTGTATGAACCCCCTTGCCATCCACTCAAAGCAATCTGTATTCTCTGCTGTTTGAGAGTAATTTCTTTCGATAAGTACTTCCTACCTGAAATGCTATTTCAGCTAAAACCCCTGGTGGAAGAGTAAGAAAGAGGTGGGTTGGCTTATCTCTGCTAGGCATGCCTGTGACTTTTTTTCTTCCTTTGTGGGCACAAGATGGTGGAGATGGCTCAGAAGTTGGGAGCTGCTCTTCAGGTTGGGGAGGCACTTGTCTGGACTAAACCAGTTAAAGATCCCAAATCAAAGCAACGGACCATTTCAACGAGAAAATCTGCCAGTTTCCAGCAGCCTCTGGGCTCTAATCAAGCTCTAGGACAGGCAATGTCTTCAGCAGCTGCATACAGGAAGCTCCCCTCAGGTAGGAAGTTATACAAAGCTCCATGAAGACCTACTGGGTATGAGCCACATGTGCCAGCAAAGACATCACAGCTTTGAGTGTGGTTTGGACTCTTCAGACTCGTAACATGTCCAAGGTGGTATTGGCCAGAAAGGGGGAAAAAAAACACAGGGTGGCCAAACCGGCACTTGTTTCCATAAGGCAAGCTGTGTAGCAGGTAATAGCTACTTGCAGGCTTAGCTGAATGGTCAATACACTGGGTCTTTATAGCTTTCAAGTCTAAAAATATTAAGTGTACTTACTAGTTCACTGCTTTATCATAAGTTAGCACAGTGTAGGAAATTAAAGATTTCTTTCAGTGACTGATTACGTTTATTTCTTCAGTTATGGTCTTCCCTCATAGCTGCAAAGATACACCACAGTCCCACTAGTCCCAGAAAATACAGGGTTTCCTCTTGAAATTGAACAGCAAAACTAATGATTTCTTTTGGAATAGTGGAACTGAGAATTCAAGCTATTTATTTTGTTACTAGGTGTTGAAGGACCATCCCAGCTCACAAAGCCACCATCTCTTCCTCTGGAGCCAGAGCCTGCTGTGGAAGCAAGTCCAACCAAAACATCAGAACAAATAAGAGAAAAATAAGAGTAGGGTGACCCCAGAGTAGGGGTTTCTTGGGTGAAGATGTGCCGGATGGGGAAAGGTCACGTGACACAGGCAGAGTAGAGGCCAGTACTGTTCCCTGGCAGGCACCACAGAATTAAAACACAGAGTGCAGGGTTTATTGTGACGATCATGAGGAGCCTAAGGTCCTTCCTACCTACCTTGTAATAGCATTTGAAGTAGGAAGCCCTCTGTTGGTCCCAAAAGCCAGGAAATAGGGAGAAGTCAGCATAGACCATTCCTTTAGGAATTGGGAACAAGGCTTGAGGTTGTTTGGCTGTAGCTCCCAGTCAGCAAGGCATATCATGCTGTTTGCTTCTGAAAGGAGACTTTTATCTCCTGGCTGACTCCTTTCTTTGTGCAAGAAAAGGCTGAGAAAGACCTCTGCTCGTTAGCCCTGTAATGACAAAGCCTTGGCTTGACTGGGGTATATTAGTCCTCAAAGCAAACACGAATCTTAAAAAAAAGCTAAATCAAGGCCCAGACTGCTGTGTATCCCAGCTGCATTTGCCAAAGGGAGTCCAGACTAAGTCCCTATATTTTGTTTTGAGAGAGGTCAGTCTAGAAGCCAGATGATGTCAGCATGGTAAGAAGTAGGAGCCAAGGGCTGGTCTAGCACCAGCACCAAAGATCTAAAATTTTAAAAAGAAAAAAAAAAAAAAAGAGCTTCTTAGCTGAGTAATTTTTATTTAAGACAAAGAATGATAACCATTGACCAGATGCTATCAATACATTATCTATACGTACTTTTAAGAATAAAGATTACATATCATCATTCCTTTGGGGAAAGTTGTTACTCAGGCATAAAAATAAGAGATTATGATAAAACCTTTTAAAAATAACCTATGCTCACAGTCTTCCCTTACCTGTTTCCAAGCCTCCTTTGAAACTAGAGGAGGATCCTCAAGGTCAAGTTCCTACTTGGTACCTGCATGGCCACTGTAGCAGCCCTGATGGATGACAGGCCAGTGATTTGTTTACTGAGGGCTGGTCCCCATTTTGTACTTGAAGTGCCTTTCAATCATAATAATTTGAAGGTGAAAACTGACCTACTGCCCAACCAAATTGTGGAATAATTAGCTCACTGAGCAGAAACCTCTTCAGTTCTCATATCTAAGAATAAAGAGCTGGTATCAGAAGTGACACCCTCTCCCATACAGCTGGAATGTGGCAGAACTGGGTTTTGTACCCTGAGCAGTTGAGAAAACTCACTTCTACATCAGCATAATCTCGTGTCCTAGACTGAACTGGCCTAGTTACTGAAACTGAAAAGGTTACTGAAGAGATCTCAGTGAGAAATAATGGAGGTGTAACTAAGACTGAGATGGAGAATAGGAGGAGGGAGATGTGAACAATTTAGGAGCTAAAAGCAACAGATACTGGGGACTGATTGGATATGGCAGCTAAAAATAGACTGTGGGATGGGTGCCCATTTCTGAGCTTAGACAACCAGGGTGAGTATACAAATCAAGAGTAAAGGAATATTGGACTAGGGTCAAGGGTTGGTTTTGGAGTCTAGTTTTAGACGTTAGACACCTGAGTAGCTGGATTTCAAGGGGGAAATGTGGTTTGAAGATAAAGATTCAGGAGTAATTTGGATTTTGGTGATACCATAGATTTGAAGGGAGTCACTCAAGGAAAGGTAGGAATAAGAAGACAGAGTACCAAAGAAGAAAAATAAACCTTTAAAGGGAAAAGCAGAAGAACCCACAAAAAAGACAGGAGAAGCACGTGATACAGGAGAAAAACCAGGAGAGTGGTGTTATGGAAGTCCAAGGAAGAAAAGGCTGAGGAAGGGAATAGTCATCCTCATTGAACTCTTCCAACGGAGAGGTACTGTTATCCCCATTTTATAAAAGAGGAAGCTGAGGTTGGGAGAGGCAAAATGAATTCTCCAAGGTTTAAGTGGCGGGACCCAGGATTTAAATCCAGGTCTGATGTGAAGCTGCTTCTCTTAACTATCAGTCATCAAGTGATGGTATACCTTTGGCAAAGTAATGGTAGCAACAGAAACCCAAGGACTTGAAGGCTGAAGAAGTGGAGATTGGACTACTCTTATTTCAAAAAGCTATAAAATAAGCCTCAAAGATCAAAAGATTGAAATTTATAGAAAATATTCTCTGACCACATGAGATTATATTAGAAATTAATAACATATCTATAAAAATCCCTAACTGGAAATTAAACATACTTGTAATAACTCATAAATCAAGATAGAAATCAAAAGAAAATAAAAAATATTTTGAACTGAATGAAAACAAAATTTGTAAGATTCAGCTAAAAGCATTTCTTAAAGGGAAACTTAGAGTTGTAAATGCTTCTATTACAACAGAAGAAAGGTAGAAAATCAGTGGTAAAGGTTTCTACCTTAAGCTAGAAAAAGAAGAGAAGAACCCAAAGTAAATACAAGGAGAAAGCAGACAAATATTAAAGAAAGATTTTTAAAGCCCCAAATTCTATGGGGAAAAATTGACAAATCCCAAGCTAAACTAATCAAGAAAAAAAGACAAATTACTAGTCTCAGGAATGAAAGAGGAGATAGCATTACAGATCCTACAGACATGAAAAAGATAAGGGAATATTATGAACAATTTCATGACAATAAGATTGACAACTTAGGTGCAATGGACAAAAATCTTTGAAAAATATAACATACCAAAACTCAAACAAGATGAAATGTAAAACCTTAATAAGTCTTATATCTATTAAAGAAACTGAATTTATAAATTAAAAGTTATCCAAAGCAAATGCCTTGCCCAGGTGATTTCACTGGTAAATTCTATCAAACATACAAGGGGCAAAATAAATTCAACCTTATAAAAATTTTCAGAAAATAGGAGCAAGAACTTCTCAACTTGTATGAGGTCAGCATTACCATCATATTAAAACTGGAAAAAGACATTACAAAACTAAAGACTGTTATCATGCATGACATAGGTATAAAACTCCTTAACAAAATATTAGCAAATCAAATCCAGCAACAAATACTAATAAAAAGGTTAATGTTTATATCATGGCCAACTTGGGGTTATCCCAGGAATCCAACCTTGGTTTAATATTTGAAACCAAAGTACTCACATGCATTAACAAAAGAGAAGAGTCATATGATTTGTAGATACAGAAAAAAGCAATTTTTAAAAATCCATCATGCAAAAGACCTGATAAAGGACTGTAATCCAGCATAGACAAATCACTTTAAAAACTCAACAGTAAGAATACAACCTGATTGAAAAATGGACCAAAGACCTTTACCTCACCAAAGAAGATATACAGATTACAAATAAGTCTTGATTCAGTTTAGGTCAAGGAAAAAAAAAAAAAAGCAGATGGCCATATGCTCTACATCCTGCGTCATCAGGGAAATGCAAATTCAAATGAGATACCACTACCCACCTATGAGAATGGCCCAAATCCAGGAAACTGACTCCACCACATGCTGCTGAGGATATGGAGCAACAGGGACTTTCATTCATTGCTGTTGGGAACACAAAACAGTACAGCCACTTTGGAAGACAGTTTAGCAGCTCCTTATAAAATTAAACATACTTTCACCATACAAGTCAGCAAACTCCTTGGTATTTACCCATTGAAGTTGGAAACTTACATCCACACAAAAACCTGCACATGGATGTTTATAGCAGCTTTATTCGTAATTGTCAGAACTTGGGAACAGCCAAAATGTCTTTCAGTAGGTGAATAAATGAATAAACTGTGGTACATCCAGACAAAAGAACACTACTCAGTGCGAAAAAAGAATGAGCTGTTAAGCCATGAAAAGACATGGAGGAAATGCAAATGGTATGTTACCAAGAAACCAATTTGAAATGGCTACATACCGCATGATTCCAATGATATGACATTCTGGAAAAGGCAAAACTGTAGAGACTGTTATTCAGTGGTTGCCATGGGTTGTGGGGGAGGGAGGGATCAATAGACAGGGCATAGAGAATTTTTAGGGCAGTGAAAAAACCCTGTAGGATACTAATGGTGGAATCATATTATTATACATTTGTCCAAACCCATAGTATGCACAAACAAGAATGAAGCCTAATGTAAATTATGGACTTTGGGTGATGATGATGTGTACGTTCATCAGTTGTAACAAAGGTACCACTCTCGGGGGGATAGTGATATGGAGGAAGCTGTGCTTGTGTTGGGGAAGCAAGTATGGCAAGTCTTTGTGTTTCCTCTCAGCTTTGCTGTGAATCTAAAATTGCTCTACCCTTCCCAGCCCCCAAAAGTAAAAAATAAAAAGCCATCATAAAAACTCTCAGCAAATACGGAATAGATGGGAACATCTTCAGCTTGATGAAGGGCATCTATGAAAAAAAAAAGTGATGGATGTCACCATATTTAGTGGTGAGATATTGAATACTTTGCCCCTAAGCTCAGGACCAAGGCAATGATGTTGACTCTTACCACTTCTACTCATTATACTGGAGTGGAGTTCTAGTCAGTGCAATAAGGCAAGAAACAGAAAGGCATGAAGATTAGAAAGGAAGAAATAAAATTTGCAGATGACATGGTATTTATGTAGAAGATCCTAAGGAATCCTAAAAATAAATAAATACATAAAGCTACTACACTTGATAAGTGGATTTGGCAAGGCCATAAGATACAAAGTCACTGTACAATAATCAAATGTGTTTTTATGTACTTGCAGGGAACAATTTGAAAATGAAATAATCCATTTACAATAGTGTCAAATACTACTGACATGAAATACTTAGCAATGAATTTAACAAAACACATTTACGACCTCTACTCTGAAAACTACAAAAGCACTGCTGTGAAAAAGACCAAAATAGAAAGATATAGCATGTTCATGCATTGTTAGATTAAATACTGTTAAAAAGTATTCCTAAATTGATCTGTAGATTCCTATCAGGTTTTGGGGTAGAAACTGACTTGACACTCTATTTCTAAAATGTGTTTCACAAGAATGTAAAAACAAGCATGACATGTATTCAGTATCAGATTGGTGCTACTGAGCAACACGTATGCGCACATATGGTACGAACATTCATCAGGTGTCAGGCAGGAGGGAGGGGGGAGGAGAGGATGGGTAAATTCACACCTAATGGGTGAGGTGCACACTGTCTGGGGATGGGCACACTTGTAGCTCTGACTCGGGCAGCACAAAGGTAATATATGTAACCTCAACGTTTGTACCCCTGTAATATTTTTAAATAAAAAGAAAGAAAAAGACAAAAATATGGAAATATAAAGGATCTAGAACATCCAAGGCAATCATGACAAAGAACAAAATTGAAGGACTTACACTACCTTACTTCAAGACTTATTATGACAGTAGTGATGTGGTAGTGTCATAAAGACAGACAAACAGATCAATAAAACAGAATCAAGTCCATAAACAGACCTTACACTTATATGGTCATTTAATTTTTGATAAAGGTACCAAAGCAATGCAATGGGAAAAGAAAGGTCTTCTCAACCAGTGGTGCTGGAACAACTTGGACAGCTGTATGGAAAAAATAAATGATTGTGGGGAGGGGTGCTGGGGAGATGTAACAATACCGGGACTACAGTTAATAACAATGTATCCTTAAAAATTGCTAGGAGAGTAGATTTTTTAAGTGTTTTCATGACAAAAAAAAAAAAACAACCCTATGTGTGGTAATGTCTAATTAGCTCACTATAGCCATCCCATGATATATGCACATTTCAAAATAGCATGTTGTACGTGGTAAATACATATAATGTATTTACATTTTATCTACAAAGTGAGACTAAATTCATGACATAGGCAGGTAGTCCAATTTTTTTTGGACATAGAGAAGACTGTTAAGACATTAAGAAAATGGATATCAAGTGATGGACTGGGAGAAAATACTCACAAAATGTATCTGACAAAGAACTGTATCTATTAATAAAATATATATTAAAAAATTTGTAAACTCAACAAAACCTAACAATCTAAACAACAACATATACAAAACAACTCAATTGAAAAAAATAATGGGCAAAAGATTTGGACACTTCACAAAGAAAGGTATACGAATGATCAACAAGCATGTGAAAAAGTGCTCATCATTTGTCATCAGGGAAATGCAAATTAAAACCACACTGAAATACCACTGTATACCCATCAAAATGGCTAAAATTTAACACTGACAACTCCAAATGTTGGCAAAATAAGAAGTGACCACAACTGTCATACACTGTTGGTGGGAGTGGGAAAGAGTCCAGCCACCAACCTTTGAAATTTTCACTAAGCAATTTCACTGTTACAGGGTTTTACCCAACAGAAATGACAGTATCAACATAAACACTTGTTGATAGCAGCTTCATTTATAAAAACACCAAAGTGAAAACCTCTGTATTCATAGTGGAATATACTTAACTATAAAAACAATCAACTACATGCAACGTAATTTCAAAATATGCTAAATGTAAGAAGCTTTACACAAAGGACCAAATGCTGAACAATTCCATTTATACGTTCCAGAATGGGCAAAACTAATTTATGGTGAAAAAAAAATTGTAACTGTTTGCTCTGGGGTGGAGGTTTAGGGGTGGGGGTGGGGACGGGGATGATTTGGAAGTGGCATGAAGGAAATATCTGGGGTGATGGAGACATTCTGTATCTTGATAGGCATCTGGGTTAGATGTCAAAACTTACCAAATGGGTGGAAGATCAAGATGGCTGACAGGTAGTATGTGCCTCCTCCACAAGGAGGAAACAATAGAAAGTATATTTTGAACAGATCATCTAGGAGAGAATGCTAGGATTCACCAGAGAAGTGACTGGAAGCACCAAACTAGGTAAAATGTTCAAGGCAGCTTGCCCTGTCAGGGAATGGCTGAGAACCACGAGAAACTTCTGGATGCAGGGAAACAGTGAGAGAGAAGTCCCCAGGGCTTCACACTCTAAAATGGCTACAGGAGAACCCCCTCAACTCAGGTGGGCCTAAGGCCTAATACAGGCGGGCGGCTGCCTAGAGATTGCACAGATACTTTGCTGCAGAAAGGGAACCCACACAGAATCCCACAGGCACCCGAACCTAGAGCACCTCCAGTTGGCTGCCATTCTGACAGCCTCGATATCCAGGATCTAGAGGTGCAGCTGCTGCTGCTGCAGTGCTCCGAGAAAGGAGACTTAGGGGCTCCCATACAACCCCAGGAAGGTCCCACCACCCTGCTGTGGGCTGTGATGAGTAGGTTGCGCTTCCCACAGCTTCTTGCCTACGCTGCTTGCCTGGAAGGGGCCCTACCCTCTCTGGTCACAGATACAAGGCGTTATTTTGAAAGTTTAATGCTAGGCTGCAGGCCAAGTTTGGGCTGACATTGCTGGAGCTGGCTAAAGAGGGACAATGAAACCAGGCTCTCCTAGGCATACCTAGGACAGTACCCATTGCCCTGCAACCAGCTGCTGTGAGACCAAGATAGGAGTGGACCACACTCCCCACAGCTTCTTGCCCGCACTGCTCACCCGAATAGGGCCTTGCCTTCTCTGGTTGTAGGCCCACAACCAGTGCCATTTTGAGAGTTTAATGCCAGGATGGACCCCACTCTCGGTCTGAGTTCAGGCGGATGTGATTGCAGCCACCACCTAGCCCAGGAGGAACGGGTTCTCCTATGCATTCCTAGGACAACACCCACTGCCCTGTTATGGACTGCTGTGAGACTGAGATGTGAATGGACTACACTCCCTGCAAATTCTTGTCCATGCCACTTGCCTGGAAGGAATCCTGCCCTCTCTGGTTGCAGGTCCACAGCTGGTGCCATTTGGAGAGTTTAACACTGGGCTGTATCCTGCTCTTGGGCCAAATTTGAGGTTATGCAGCTGTAGCTGCCACCCTGCTGTTGAGGGACAGGGAAGCCCAAGGTTGCCTAAGCACATGTAGGACCATACTCACCACCATGCTGTAGGTAGCTGTGGGACTGGAGACTAGCCCACCCAACCCATCGTGGCTACTACACCCTTTGGGTCCTAGTGGGTTCCTCCATGACCACTTCGGCCATCACCCACATCACGTAAGCCACCAGGGGCCTGAGAACCTGCCCACACACCTGGCCCACTGCTCCCACTACTAGCTTCTGAACGAGCCACCTGGAGACCCAAGAATTGGCCCTCCAGGATCCACTAACACCAATGCCAACATAAGCTGCTCTGGGGCTCAAAAACAGGCACACTGCTGCCACCCCTGAAGCATGAAGACTACCTCAATTGCTGTCTAAGTCCCCAGCAAAACTTCACCACAGCCACAACTAATAACTGCACCCTAAGCCACCAAAGAAATCAGATACTACTGACCCTGTATACTGATAAATTATATAAAGATCACACTACTGCAGGCACCCAAAATCAAAGCCAGAGTGTCCTACTCAATCAATATTTATACATCTTCAGGAAAAAATTCTTCCCTATGAAAGCAATTTCGAAAATTGGAAGAAGTGAGTACTACACCAGATGTGCATATATCAACAGAAACACACAAGAAACATGAAAAAGCAAGGAAATTTGATACCACCAAAGGGCCACAATTGTCCAGCAAAAGCTCTCCATCAAAAAACTCCTTGAAATGCCAAAGAATTAAAAATATTGATTTTAAAGAAGCTCAATGAGATACAAGAGAAATCTGAAAAACAATACAAAGAAATCAGAAAATCAGGTCAGGATATGAATGACAAATTCACCAAGGAGATAGATATTTTACAAAAAAACCAACAGAAACTCTGGAACTGAAAAACTCATTAAAGGAAATATAAAATACGTTTGAATGCTTCAAGAATAGACTAGACGAAGCAGAAGAATGAATCTCATAACTTGAAGACATATCTTTTGAAATAATCCAGTCAGACAAAAATAAGGAACAAAGTCTTTAAGACATCTGGGACTACACAAAGCAACTGAACGTATGAATGATCAGTATTCCTGAGGGGGAAGAGAGATTGAAAAGCTTAGAAAACCTACTTAAGGAAATAATCAATGAAAATTTCCTAAGTCTAGCAACAGAGTTAGATATCCAGACACAGGAGGCCCAGTGGTCCCCATGCAAATACACTGTAAAAAGGACTTCACCATGGTAAATTATACTCAGAATATCTAAACTCAAAGTGAAAGAAAGAATTTTAAAATTAGCAAGAGAAGAGTGTCTAGTCACCTATAAAGGAAACCCCATCAGACTAACAGTGGGCTTCTCATCAGACACCTTACAGGCCGGAAGAGAATGGGATGGTATTTTTAAAGTGCTGAAAGAAAAAAACCTGCCAGCCAAGAATTTTATATCCTGCCAGAATAGGCTTCATAAAGAGAAATAAACTCTTTCCCAGATAAGCAAATGCTGAGGGAATTTGTCACCACCAGACTGGCCCTACAGAAAGTACTCAGAGGGACCATACATATGAACACAAAACGTTGATATTCACCATCGTGAAAACACATGAAAATATAAAACTTACAGGTCTTATAAAACAATTATACACAGGAAGAAAAGAAAGGAATCAAATGGCAACATGACAGAATTTCATCAAACCACAAAGACAGAGAATAAGAAAGAATTTATCAAATAACTAAAAAAGTAACAATATGACAGGAATAAAACCTCCTATATCAGTATTAACCTTGAATATAAATAGGTAAAATGCTCCACTTAAAAGATATAGATTGAGAGAATGAATAAAAAAACATGACCCAACCAATTCACCCATAAAGACACAGAGAGGGGTGGAAAGGGGTGGAAAAAGATATTTCATGCAAATGGAAACCAAAAGTGAGCAGGATTAGCTGTACTTATATCAGATAAAACAGACTTCAAATCAAACACAGTAAAAAATACACACACACACAAAGGTCATTATATAATGAAAAAGGGATCAATTCGGCAAGAGGATATTATGACCCTAAATATATATGTACCCAACATTGGAGTGCCCAGATTCACAAAACAAATACTACTAAACCTAAAGAAAGAGACAGACAGCAGTACGATAACATTGGCAGACTCCAAAATCACCACTCACAGCATTAGAGACTGAGACAGAAAATTAACAAAGAAATATGGGACTTAAATTGGATTTTAGACCATACGAACTTAACAGATATTTAAGAACATTGTACCCAACACCTACAGAATATACATTCTTTTCACTAGCAAATGAAACACTCTCGACCACATGTTAGGCAACAAAACAAATCTTAACAAATTTTTAAAAATAGAAATCATACCAGGTATCTTTTCAGACCACAGTGGAATAATGCTAGAAATCAATACAAAGAGAGACTTCAGAAACTATGCAGATTAAACAACATACTCCTGAACAATCACTGGGTCAAAGAAATTAAGAAAGAAATTAAAAAATATTTTGAAATGAATGAAAATGAAAACACAACATACAAAAGCTGTGGGATACAGAAAAAGCAGTGCTAAGACGAAAGTTTATAGCATTAAATGCTTACATAAAAAAAGTAGAAAGATCACAACCTAACATCACATCTTAAGGAACCAGAAAAACAAGAACAAACCAAACCCAAAGTTAGCAAAAAAGGAAATAACAAAGATCAAAGCAGAACTCAATGGAATAGAAACCAAAAAAAAAAACCAAACAACAAAAAAAACCCACTAGCTAGACTAACCAAGAAAAGAGAGAATATCCAAATAAACGGAAACAGATATGAAAAAGGAGACATTACAACTGATACCACAGAAATACAAAAGATCATCAGGGTCTATTATGAATAACTATATGCTCATAAACTAGAAAATCTAGAGGAAATGTATAAATTCCTGGAAACACACCACCTTCCAAGATTGAGCTTGGAAGAAATAAAACTCCAGAACAATCCTATGAGTGGCAAGATTGAATCAGCAATAAAAAATCTCCCAAGGAAAAAAAAGTCCAGGACCAGATGTATTCACAACCAAATTCTACCAAACAGACAAAGAACTAATATGACTCCTCCTGAAACTGTTCCCCGCACCCCCCAAAAAAAAATTGAGGAGGAGGGAATTCTCTCCAACTCATTTTCTGAGGCCAGCATTACCCTGATACCAAAACCAGACAAGGACATGCACATACACACAAAAAACAAAACAACACCAAACAAACAAAAAACTACAGGCTAATATCCCTGATGAACATAGACACAAAAATCCTCAACAAAATACTACTAGCAAATCAAATCCGACAGCACATCAAAAAGATTATACACCATAATCAAGTGGGTTTTATACCAGGGATGGTTCAACATATGCTAATCAATAAGTGTGATACATCATATAAACAGAATTAAGGACAAAAACCATATGATCATCTCAATAGATACAGAAAAAGCATTTGATAAAATTCAGCATCCCTTCATGATAAAAATCTTTAACAAACTAGGCACTGAAGGAACATACCTTAAAATAATAAAAGCCACATACAACAAACTCACACCCAACATCATACTCAATGGGGAAAAGCTGAAAGCATTCCTCCTAAGAACTGGAACAAGCCAAGGGTGCCAACTTTCACCACTCTTATTCAACATAGTACTGGAAGTCCTCACCAGAAAAATCAGGCAAAAGGAAAACATAAAATGCATCCAAATTGGAAAAGAGGCCATCAAGTTGTCCTGATGATATAATCTTATATCTAGAAAATCCTAAAGACTCCATCAAAAGACTCTTAGATTTGATAAATGAATTCAATAAAGTTTCAGGACACAAAATTAATGTATGGAAATCACCAATAATAGTCTAACCAAAAATCAAATCAAGAGGGGAATCCTATTTATGATGGTTGTGAAAAAGAAAAGACAAAAAAAAAAAAAAAAAAGCAAAAGACCTCACAAAACCTAGGAATGTATTTAACCAAGGAGGTGAAAGATTTTTACAAGGAAAACTAAAAAACACTGATGAAAGGAACTGTAGATGACACAAACAAATGGAAAAACATCCCATGCTCATGGATTAAAAGAATTAATGTCATTAAAATAACCACCATACCTAAAGCAATTTACTAGTTCAATGCAATCCCTATTAAAATACCAACATTTCCACAGAATTAGAAAAAACAATTCTAAAGTTCATATAGAATCAAAAAAGAGCCCTAATAGCCAAAGCAATCATAAGCAAGAAGAACAAAGTTGGAGGCATCATATTGCCTGACTTCAAATTATACTACGAGGCTATAGTAACCAAAAACAGCATGGTACTGGCATAAAAATAGATACATTAGATCAATAGAACAGAAAGAGAACCCAGAAATAAAGTCACATACGTACAACCAACTGATCTTTGACAAAGTCAACAAGAACATATACTGGGGAAAAGACACCCTTTTTAATAAATGGTGCTGAGAAAATTGGATTGCTGTATGCAGAAGAATGAAATTGGGACCCTTCTCTCTTACTATATACAAAAATCAACTCAAGATGGATTAAAGACTTGGATGTAAGACCTGAAACTATAAAAATACTGGAAGAAAACCTAGAGAAAACTCTTCTGGATATTGGTCTAGGCAAAGAATTCATGACTAAGACCTCAAAGGCACAGGCAACAAAAACAGAAATAAATAAATGAGACTTAATTAACCTACAAAGCTTCTGCACAGCAAAAGAAATAACCAACAGATTGAACAGACAGCCTGCAGAATGGGAGAAAATATTTGCAAACTATACATCTGACAGGGAACTAATACCCAGAATTTACAAGGAACTCAACAAAAAGAAAAACCAAATAATCCTGTTAAAAAGTGGGCTAAGGACATAGACATTTTCAAGAGACAAAAAATTCGCCAACAAGCACATGAAAAAACGTTCAACATTACTAATCATCAGAGAAATGCAAATTAAAACCACAGTGAGGCTGGGCGCGGTGGCTCACGCCTATAATCCTAGCACTCTGGGAGAACGAGGCGGGCGGATCGTTTGAGCTCAGGAGTTCCAGACCAGCCTAAGCAAGAGCGAGACCCCGTCTCTACTAAAAATAGAAAAGAAATTATATGGACAGCTAAAAACATATATATATATATAGAGAAAAAATTAGCCGGCCATGGTGGTACATGCCTATAGTCCCAGCTACTCGGGAGGCTGAGGCAGGATTCCTCGAGCCCAGGAGTTTGAGGTTGCTGTGAGCTAGGCTGACGCCACAGCACTCACTCTAGCCTGGGCAACAGAGTGAGACTCTGTCTCAAAAAAAAAAAAAAAAAAAAAAAAAAAAAACCGCAATGAGATATCTTACACCAATCAGAATGGTTATTATAAAAAAGACAAAAAAAAAAAAAGATAACACGTTGGCAAGGATGTGAAGGAAAGGGAATTCTTACACACTGTTGGTGTGAATGTAAATTAGTGCAGCCTCTATGGAAAACAATATGGAGATTTCTCAAAGAACTGAAAATAGAACTACCATAAGATCCACCAATCCCACTTCTGGGTATCTATCCAAAGGGAAGGAAATCAGTATATCAAAGGGATACCTACACTCATGTCTATCACAGCACTATTCACAGTAGCAAAGATATGGAAATCAACCTAAACGTCCATCAATGGAGGACTGGATAAAGAAAATGTGTTATACACAATGGAATACTTCTCAGTTTTAAAAAAAGAATGAAATCATGTCTTTTGCAGCAACATGGATGGAACTGGAGGCCCTTATCTTAAATGAAACAACTCAGACACAGAAAGACAAATACTGCATGTTTTCACTTGTAAGTGGGAGCTAAATAATGTGTACGTACATGTGGAAACAGAGGGTGGAATGATGGACAATAGAGAAATTGCACTTATACCCCATGGATATATACAAATAAAAAATGGGGGAAAAATTTACCAAATGGTACTTCAAAATTTGTAGTTTCACTGTATAAAAATTTTTACCTGAAAAAAAGACCAAACAAATAAAATGTTAAATTATTATGGTAGCTTTTCAATGATTTAAAATAGCTCTTAAGAGACCCAGGAAATAGCCTGGGTCTCTTAAGGCCTTAGTAATAACTTATAATAACTTACAACCCAGCTTAGTAATAATTAACAATTATTAAACTCTTAAATATGTGCCACATACTGTGCTAGATATTTTACAAGGAAATCTCCTTTAATCAACAGCCCTATGAAGGGAGGTACCATTATTGGCCCCATTTTACAGATGAGTAAGGGCAACTTGTCCAATATTATACAATACTCACCATCTCAAAACCCTACACAGAATTTGGATTTCTTCTGATGAGTAATTACTCCCACCTCACTCAAACTTGACAGTGAGAGAATAAATGTAAACAGTATCTTGCATGGTAAGGATTACTGATTTTTGGCTTTATTTTTATCTCCTGGCCATGTTCCATGTGCTGCAGCTTTTCCCTGGATTTTAAATCCGTTTCAAGTGAATGCAAGGAGTGTATCAACAGTTCTTATTCTAGAAAGGCTCACTCTTCACCAGGCATCCTTCCAATGCCAGTGGATTTTCAAGCTTTTCTTCATATAAAATCATACGTGGAAAGCTTTATAAAATGCGATTGTTTGCGGTTGCAAAGCCTAAAGCCCCATGTGTTCAGCTTATTCTGCCCTTCCAATCCACTTCTGTATAATCTGTCCTAAGTGACAGATCCTAGTCACTCTTACTTAGCTTAGCTACTTCGCAAATAAGGTAGGACACTCTGCTAGGAGATATTGACGTACGTACATTCAATCATTAAAACTCATTCAGACATACATTCGCTACATTTTATAAAATAATACTTACCCTTATAATGTACTATGCATTTTGTTACATTTAGTGATAACCAACAAACTGATTTAGTTACTATTAATAGTTTAAGACTCATCACTGGAAAACAATGCTCTAGGGTATGTGCTGAGTACACTTCCTGAACTAGTCTTTATCGTTACCAGCAAGGAAAAATGGAGAACCTGTTGAGAATATACACTCAGGGTCAGGGGCTGAGTAGACAATTTAGAGACAGACTATAAGAAAAAGATCACATGGAGAACACTTCAGGACTACCAATAGTCTTCTTAGGTCTAGAATATAAATGGTGAATTATTCCAAATCTTCTTGGGAAAACAGAAATCTCTTCTCATGTAAGCCTTTCTAATAAAAATAGGCTAGAAAGTTGGTGCTTAGTTTTAATTGAGCTGGGAGACAGAATGAGGTAGCAGCCAGAGATTTCCTTAATGAACTACTTGCTTTGAATTACAAGCTACGTAATTCTCTAAGCTTAAATTTTCTTTGAAGGAGTAATCAAGACTTCTTACCCAAAGCAGGGAGAGGGAGGTCATAAATGAAGAGCTTGAGGTAGCTTTGAGATTCCAGAAGCTACTGGGAGCCCAGGGGGAAACGATAACCCTGAATTAGGCAGGCCTGCCACCAGCTGCCATGTCCACACTGTCCTTGGAACAAGCTGAAAAGGCTCATTATGCTTTCAATCTGCTGTGCTCCCATTCAACTTTTTTTTTTTCCAGTAGAGATGGGGTTTGGCTATGTTGTTCAGGCTGTTCTTGAACTTCTGGCCTCAAGCAATCCTCCCACCTCAGGCTCCTGAGTAGCTGGGATTATAGGCATGATCCACCGCATCAGCTTTAACTGGGCTACTTCATACAGGTAACTTCTGACACTTTAAAACCCCAGAGGACATGCCTACAGCTCAGGCTCGGCATGAGGGACCGTGTGACCCAATGATAGAGAAGACAAAATAATCAAACACGTCTCAAGAGCAGATTACTATGTAAATCACAAGTGAAGATCAGAATGATTTATATTTTATCCAGAGTGATGGTGGAAACAAAATTACAGACAGACTTAGGATTCCTGAAATGTAAATTGTTTTTAATATATTTAAAAGCAACACAGAAGTCTTGATTTATAAAAAAATAAATATATAACATGACAAATTTATTCATGATCCTGGGGCTCTTATGAGGTCAAACTCTTTAATGGATGTATCAAATGAAAACATAAAACATATATGATGTTATATACACAGAAGCATATTCCAGTCGTAAAAGCAAACTCCTTGAAGGCTCAGAATAAACAAAGTCTGTCTTCTGTTGCAGAAAGCACACCCAGAGCTAGGCCATGAGGTTGTCTCAGGCCACAGTAGCTTTTTACCAGCCAGCCCACAGTGTAAACAGCCAGGACAGGAAGGCACAGTCCTTCAGCTCACAAAGCCACCCAGGCTTCCAAACAACTGCAGAATGAATGACTCCCTCAAAGGCTACTCAAGGCTCCCCAGCCCCTTCTGTGATCATAAAGCACAGGAGGGATCATTTTGTCCTTACTTGTGGCTCTGTCCTAAGTCTGAGAGGAGACTGAGAAGGTACGCTCATTAAATCTTGTCATCGTAACACTGAATGAGAATCACGGTTCTGCCCATGAGCAAGCAGAGAGCTGAGAGACACGGGCCCCTCACAGCAGGCTTCACCAGAGGCCAGGACCGTGGCTGAGCAAGTGTGCACTTCTGATGCGAACAAGGGGAACAGTGCTCTCTCCGGCGGACACGCTCTCAAAGGGGACGAAGTCTGGCTTAAAATACTTGATGCTGCATAAACTGGAGATCTGAGAATCGAGTTTCTAGCACTGTGACAACACATGACATAAAAAACAAAAATCCAGTTTCATTAGCTAAATTTTGATTAAAACCTGAAATGTTTTTATGTAATCGCCAACAGGCTGGAATGTATCTGATACAGTTTAATCTGCTTTTGTTTCTTTGGCTGTCTTCCAACTAGATCTAGAAACAGTTCTGACACCCTCAGTCCTATTTTCCAAACCACTTTCTTTCTGTAATTCTTAAGTTGGCTACTTCTGCTTCCTTAGAAAAATTATCCACCACAACCTTCCTAAGAGTCAGGGTGCATTTCAGAATAGAAGAGTCCTTCGGCTGAAATGGCATCTCCAAGGCCCACAGTTCGAATTGGGTCTTTACACACCAACACTGGCGTGAAGTGGAAGGATATCCCCTCCCTGTGCCATTCCACTACTGGCTCATTGGGGTTTACCATGATCCTGGTGCCTGCCTCCGAATGGGAAGTCATGAACTCCTGGGGTGCCCTCAGAGACACCCGGCTGGCGTCTATGGCTTCTGTCGCGCAGGCCTGAGTCCCAGCCACACGAGCTCCCGCAGCCACGGCTGCCAGCTGGTTGGCCCAGTGTCCATCCACAGTTACCAGTATGTGGTAGACCAGTGTGTGGAAATGGATCCTGGTGAGGTCCGAGGCTCTGCCTTTACTCCTTCCGTGTTCTTTCAAGATCCAGAAGAGGATGTCACTGACCATGCCCACATCAGGAATGCCATTCCAGGAAGAGACAGAAGAGTGAGGTCCAGATGCCGACTGGGTAAGAAATAACAGCTCCTGTTCATTCAGCCCAAGGGAGGTCACTGCAGGAAAGACCTGCTAACAAAAACAATGACAGGTCTCTTTCTGATGGAGATGATCTAGCTCCTAAGATATCTTAGGACACAGCCAATGACTAAATGACAGAGAAGGCGGGCAGGCATCTTCCTTACTGCAGGACTCCTGCCCCTGAAGTCACTGCTTTAGCTATTACACCTCTACCTCCAACTTCATTAAAACTGGGGAGAAACTGGGAAGTTGCAGTTACACTGTTTCAGACCCAGTCTTTCATTATGTACCATTATAAGCCTATGGCAGAGCTGTATATATTTTGCTCTTCCCATGGTGCCTGGTTTTCACCTTTGTACACACAGCATATACTCTTACCACTGATGGGATATGGCTCTCAGTTCCTGAATGTCAGTAGGGATTTGGCCAATAAAATGGAGACCTTAGCACGTACACTCAGGGTCACAATGGTTCTTCGTATACAACACCAAGAAGCAAGAAAAATAGTCTCATGTTAGAGCTAAGCTTTTTAAAGCAGGTGTGCATTAGGAAGACCGTCTGCATTTAGTCACTGAGCACATTTTCTATCTTATGGGGAACCACTATATTCATCTGTCTTTCTAACTGAGCACTTTACTCCCTAGAACCAGAGAACCACACATTAAGTGAAGGTTTCCAAAGGAGAGATGAGTCCTGTATATATGTGTATGCATATGAAATTTTTTAAAAAAAATTAATGTCCTATATACCTTTGTTAATGTAACAGTGGCTTTTATTTATTGCATGTTCTGTGCCAGGCACTGAGCTAAAGGCTTTATTTCATCCAAATCGTACCATAACCCTTGGAGAGAAGGAGGAACTGCCTCCATTTATAGACTAAGGCTCAGAAAGACTAAGTAGACCGAGAGAAAGTAAAATAATAATGGTTCATTTTTTAAAAAGTAAAAAGATACTCAACCTTAGAAAGAGAAAAGTAAATAAAACTATACTGAGGCCAGGTGTGGTGGCTCACACCTGTAATCCTAGCATTTGAGAAACCGAGACAGGTGGATCACCTGAGGCCAGGAGTTCGAGACCAGCCTGGGCAACATAGCAAGACTCTATCTCTACAAAAAACCAAAATTAGCCAGGCATGGTGGCACGCACCTATAGTCCGTCCCAGCTACCCTGGAGGCTGAGGTGAGAGGACTGCCTGAGTCCAGGAGTTCAAGATTGTGGTGAGCTATGATCACACCACTGCACTCAGCCTCGGCAACAGAGCAAGACCCTGTCTCTTAAAAAAAAAAAAAAAAAGCCATAAAGGAAAACACCAAGAGTGAACACAATTGCAAACTACGGACTTTGGGTATACTGATGTGTCCGTGTAGGTTCACTGACTCTAACCAACGTCCCACTCTGGTGAGGCATGATGACAGCGGAGGAGGCTGTGCGTGTGGGGGGAATGGGAGTATATGGGAACTCTGTACATTCTGCTCTATTTTGCTGTGAACCTAAAACTGCCCTAAAAAAGAAAGTGTATTTAAAATATCAAACTACAGTCAGCCCTCCATATCTGCGGGTTTTGCATCCATGGATCCAACCAACCTTGGAAGGAAAATACAGTACTTGAGAGATGTGGAACCTGTGGGTAGGGAGGGCCGACTTTTCTTACCCATGGGGCCAAGTGCAGGGCTTGGGCATCTGCAGGTTTTGCTATCTGTGGGGGTGGGGGAGTCCTGGGGCCACCCCCACTATGATACTGAGGGATGACTCTATACTAAAATGCCATTTTTCATCTGTCAGACTGATGATAAATGCTAATTTTTAATCACATTCTGATGGCAAGGATATGAAGGAATAAGCACTTATAGATATTGCTAGTAGGAAGTAAACTGGTACAATTCTCATGGAGGGCAATCAGGCAATCTCAAAGTTACAAATGCTTCCAATCCAGCAATTCTACTTCTGAACATTTAACATACGCATGTACTTGCTCACAGGCGAAACAAAATCCCACACAAAGTCATTCATTGCAGCATCGTACATAACAGCAAAGGGCAAAATGTCCATCAGGAAGATGCAGGTTAAATAAACTGAGGTGCATCCACGTGTTCATTTTAACCACATGGCTGTGAAAACACAGAGGACGTTCTCCACGTTAACAATACAGAAAATATCTCCAAGATACTTTTAGTGGGAAAAGCGAAGCGCAGAACAGTGTATTTACTACGCTGTACTATCTTTTTGGGTGAAAAATAAGGATATATTCCCATACTTTCTTATACAGCTACAAAATAACTCTGGAGGGATACAGAGGAAACTAGAAGGGGATTCCTAAGACTGGGGACAGGAGGGGAAAGGGAAGAACCAGAAAGAGGAAGACTCCATTGTGTGTCTTTGCATATTCTGGGGTTTTTGAACCCTATTAATATATTACAAATTTAAAAGGTTAATAACACTAAAACGACAGGTGAGTAACTTTCCTAAGTTCATAAAGCCAGCGGGGGCAAAGCTGGCATGCCAACCAGGGCTCCAACGCTCGTGCTCATAAGCCTCACATGCTCGCGTTTCTCCTAATCATTGCCATGTTCAAAGGAAGGAGCTGAACAACCAGATGCCTGGTGGGGGAGTGAAGTTCCCTCAAAGTTACCTTCCTTTGAGCTGCTTCAAGTTCAACTGAAAGCAGCTGAGCTGGGCTTTCAGTTTTCTCCTTGGAGCTCTACTGCAATAAGCCATTCACTTTCAACTTGCCCATTCCAGAGGGAGAAATATGACCCAGGAATCTAGCAGTTACACTACCGTATTTCTAACCTAGCAGGAGATCCTGTTCTACAACGGTCCTGGATCCTCATGTGGATCCCCATGGACTTGGTCTGAGGGACACAAACCTACATTTCGGTGAGCCAGCCCCTGAGCCCAAACACGTGGTCCTACTGGACAAAGGAGCTTCTCTGCAAGGGCCTATGAGGCTCAGGGCCAAAAGACGGCCCCTGTGCTGCCCCCGTGGTTACCTGATGCACAATGCTGCTCATGAGCTCCTTATTGGTCATACTGGCCAGCTCTAGGTGAACTGGAACACCAGTGGGGATGTCAGAAATGGCGGTTACAACCTGCAAAGAGAAGACGACAGCACTGCCATTAGAAATGAAGGCAGTCAGGCAAGAGGGAAGGAAAGATCAGGTCACGAGAGGCAATGCCTCCTCGTGATTGCCTTCTCTGCATCATCACAAGAGCTACAAGCAGTGTGGCTCCCCCCATTGCCTCTGTGGACAAGGGATACTTTTCCCAGTAGGGAAGGCTAGGCTCTGCAGAGAGCCATTGGGGTTACAGAATCAGAGACGACAAAGATCTGCCCCTGTATATTCATGCTGCCAGTCTATTCCTGTGACCTAAACTGAGCAGTTGGCTTCAACTGCTGCACAGATCTGTAGGAACTGCAGCATAGCTGATGTGAAGTGAGATGATACAGAAAACACAAAGGACACAAACTACAACCCCTGCAGCTTGCAGGCACGTTCCATTTAGCACAGGATGCAGAGGCTCAGGCAAGATGTTCTGACCTGTCCTGCTCGAGCTGCTGCCCACATCTGGAGGGCTACAGTGAGGCGCCTCACTGGAGTAGGAGGCAAGCTTCACAGCCAGCTGCCAAGGTATGTCCCTGGCAGGCCGGGACCCAAGGCAAGGCAGTACAAGCTACAGAGGCCGAAAGTGGCTGGAGCCTAAAGAAAAACAGCAGCTGAAGTCTGTGAAATTCTGTAACAGTGCTATTACCTCTAAGAGTCTCTTCCTTTGGAGCTCCTTGCTTTGTCCCTCCATCATGTGCAATCCAGAGAGGACCACCAGGTCTGGCTGAAACTCCTCCAGGCTAGACACAAACACCTCCAGCATATTCATGGCCCCGTTGGAGAGGTCGTGAGAGAAGATGAATCGGTTGGCATGGGGAGCTTTTAACTGGCCCCATTCCTCCCCTAGAAAAGCCCAGTCAACACAATGGGAAGAAAAGGAAGAGGCTTTAAGTCTCCTAGCTGTGGGGGGAGCTTTCCAGCACCTCACAGGGGCCTTGGCTCTGAGCAGGCTGGCTTCTGGCTGAGTGGACCCCAGCCACAAAGGTCTACGGTCAGCAAGGCACTGCAAGAAACAAACCAAAAACCTAAACCCAAACCCAACAAAGAAAGAGAAACAGTATGGAAGCCATGTGCCCTTTTCAAGGTAATGAGCTCCCCTTGAGTTCCAGGAGAGCTCCACCGTCCACTGAGCTCTCAAACACAGGAGACAGTTACAGAGCAGGGGCATGACTTCCAAATACCAGCATACAGCGCATACTGCACATGCTCCTGCAGAAAGGACAGGCTGCCTTTTTCAGAGCGTGTTCCACCTCACAGCAGTGCCCTGAACACCTTTCATTTAGTTGGAACCTAAGCAGGCTAAAGTTCCAAGATCCAAGCTGACTGCACCTCCTCTTCTCTCCTGCCCACTGGTTGTTTCTGGGCACCTGATCCTACAGGGAAGAACACCTGGCTGTTCTAGCTGTTTTTGTGTAAGTAGCTTTGGAGCGATGACTGTTTGAGACCAAATTCAAGTACTACCTCCTCCGTGAATGTGACACCTTCCCTAACTTGACTGCCCCCAAGCAGACTTGATTACTTCCTTCCCTGGGCTACCACTGTATCCCATTATAGGACTGGGCACATAATTTTTGCAATAATTTGTTCAAGTGTCCATCTCTAGCAGTAAACTGCAAGCTGAGGGCAGGGTCCACGTTGTCTTCTGTCATCATACTCCTACTGCCTCACGTTGTGCCTGGCATACAGCCACGTGAATGAATTAGCAAAAGAACGAGTGAGTAAGAGAACAGACTGATGACCCAAATGCCCATGACAACAAAAAATACTGGTATGAACTCCGAATCCAACATATCCTAAATTAACAAGACTCTGTACAACAGGAAAAATACATCACATTGATATTATCTAGAAAGCAAGACAAAGACCTGACTCTTGAATTGTGACAATGCTAGGAAACGTGGCCTGACAACCTAGGAGGAAAAAGCCACACAGCATCCAAAAGCAACTGATTTCTTCAGGCAAGTGACAGAGGCAAAAATAAACGGACTTTCACAAGGCCAGGACACGGAGGTGTGTGGAGGGCCACTGTCTCCACAGGACACAGGGCTGATGGAGGGGCCTGAGAAGCAAGCAGATCGAAACTTGGCCTGAAACAGCAGTTCTCGCCCTGGCTCCTCACAAAGCGTTGTGTTTATCTCTGCAATCTCTTCTCTCCATTTGTCACCCTGTCCTGGAGCCAGAAAGTCAGCAACACCTGTGTGATCACTCGCTGGACTCCCAGCCCAAGCCTGAAAATGGGCTTTTCTGAGAGAATGAGGAAAAAAAAATTGATAAATTGATAAATCCTCTCGGAATTTACCCATCTAGGTTAGAGAGAAGCTGGGGATGGATTTCTGTTAAGAGAGCTCACCCGAGGGCTGCTGCCACCAGACCAGGTTCCCTCCTGGGGCCTAGGAAAATGTAACTTCGCATACAGTTTAATGGAAGGCCCCTGCTTTGTACTAAGAAAATTAAGGCATTGGAAAGGAAAACTGAAGTGTGAAGCTTATAAGCCCACAGATGGAGACAATCTCCTTTTGAGATAAGCTGTGCCGTCTCCTTAACTACCTACAAGGCACAGCTGTCCAATAAAACATCAAAGTCTTGTTGAAGACACTGGACCCTCCACTCTGTAGTCACCAGGGAATATGACAGAAGCCAGGTACTGCAAAGGTTCCCAGTTCACACTGTGAGTGCCAACAGCGGTGGAAGTGAAACGGCACCTTGCAGGCACCCCCTGCAGCTGTTTCAGACCCTTCCAGTCCACAGTCCTGATCATGTTTTTCCAAGCAGCTCACAGTGGTTAAACACACCAACCTCTTAATCCTTACCACGATGTTCCGGCAACCCTAACTCTTATTCCCCTTTTGGGGAAACTAAAACCGAGAGAAACTCAAAACTTGTGTATCATTAAATGTGAATTGCCGACTTCAACATTGTGTCCTTAATTTCCAGACCCTGTCCCCTCCTAGCTGATTCTGGTAAGCACCCAAAAGAGAACCAGAAGCAGGAAATAATTCCTTTTCATACCTAGAGAAAGGCATAATTTGCAAGAAGCAATATAGTTCACATCTTAAAATTAATTACTCTAGTAGGGGAGGTTCTCTTAATTGTCTGATGTGAAAGCAGTCCACTGAAGAGTGTCAAGTACTGCTTTAATACCGTTAGATGCTCGAGTCTCTAACTAATAATGTGTTGAATCAGGAACTCAAGAGTCTGAGTTCTGAGCAGAGGGAAAGATACATCAGGAAATACACAGAATCAAAATACGTCCAAGTATTTAAGATTCACTCAGAAATCAGATCTCTAGTCTGTGTAACACAGAAAATCTGCTGGGGGGTGGGTGTGTGATGGGTGGATTTGGATTTATAAACATTAGAAAACTACACAATGAGAAATAATCCACTTACACACCAAGGAAAAAGAAAATGCTCCAAAGACAGTTGCCAGAGGCCTGGAATCAATCCTAAACAGCTTGGCACAGCCAGCCAGAAAGGCCTAGCACATCACTGAACAGTTATCACTTGCCTTTCTCTTTTCTTAGTAATAAAGGAAAACTTTATGTATGTTAAAGTATAAAACTTTACCACTTTTAATTTTTATTCAAGATGCCTACTTTCCTACAGCCTTATTTCTCTTGGGTTCAGAGCAATTCTGCTTGCAGATCTGGGAATTTTCTTTGATGTTAGAATACTCTGTCACTTTCCCTTGAGACGATGAATGACCATCATCAGCTCAGTAGAACCAGTGGGTCAGGACACCTTTGGTATATAGCAAGAATAGGATCCTGCTAATTTTTAAAGATCAATTTCTGGCACAGTCACACCCCAGTATGACAATACACTGTCCCCTGACCAGTGTTACCACCGTTATTTACTCGTTTCCTTACCTGCTTGATACTCTAGAATGAGGTGGAACTCATCCACTTCCTGCAGTGACTCTGGTGGGACAAATACATCGTCATCAAGCAGTTCGTGCAGCTTTGGACCCACTGGACCACAAAGAAGAACCTGGAGACAACAGCACGAAGTGTGTCAGAGGACCTGCTCTTCCCACAGCATCCCAACAGCAACTGGGACAGGACATACGTTCAGGCCAGTTCTACGCATTGCATCAGAATACTGGAATCCCACTCTAATTCTGACAGCTCTTGGTTTGGACGTATGCAGTAGAAGGGCTGTTGCCAGGGCAGAGGCCTTTGGAGGGTATGGCCACAATGTACCCAGAAAGGAGAGGCTGACAAAAGACCCAGGTCACAGTTGTTGGGTACCATGTGCTGCTGTATCCCATACTCTCTGTTATGGACTAAATGTTTGTTTCCCTCCAGATTCAGATGTTGAAGCCCTAACCCCAGTGTCACAGTATCTGGAGATAGAGCTCTAAGAGGGTAATTAAGATTAAATGAGGTCATAAGGTTGAGGTCCTAATCAGATAAGACTGGTGGCCTTGTAAGAAAAGGAAGAGAGACATTGAGCTCTCTACTCCCAGTGCACGCACCAAGGAAAGGCCAGGTGAGAACACAGTGACAAGAGGGCCATCTGCAAGCCAGGAAGAGAGCCCTCACCAGAAACCAAACCTTGCTGGAACCTTGATCTTGGACTTTTCAGTCTCCCAAACTAAAAGAAAATAAACTTTTGTTGTTTGAGCCACCCAGGCTGCGGTATTTTGCTATTACAGCGAGCCAGGCAGTCTGGGACACACCCTATCTCCACTCTCTCTCTTTTCCTTCCTTACACCCTGTGCAGGCAAACAGACACGGGATGTTGTTTGCCCGAAGTTGCCAGATGACAACAATTGTTTGAATTTTACACAGCACAGAAAAAGAGCTTCCGGATCACCATACGCTCAATAACCAGGTGACCTAATTTGGGGGATCAAGCTCCCTGTTATATTTAACTATTATGTGAACAGGAAAACCTTCCAAATACGTGAATTAAAGAGCATCTCAATTTAGAAAGTTTGGGGGGAGAGATGCTCTGCAATTTCTCCAAAACTTTTTTCTTCAATTCCAGCCTGCCCCTCCCCTCCCCGCCGGCCATTCCTTCTAGAAGCCATTTCACATCTGCTGCAGTTCCTCAGCTCCAATAAGCTGTTTCTGGCTTGACACTCAAGGCCAGGCTAGCAGACTCAAAACCACTGAACAATGAGGTCTTGGACTATGAGGTAAAGGAAAGTTCTAGAGTAATATGCCCCACTCAGAAGCTTCAAAAGCCATCTTTACTTGCTAATCACCTGTTTCTTTGTACCTTGCTTTGTACAGGGCACTGTTCTGTAGCTAACTAAGAAATCCCAGCTTTTCTCCCCTTTCTGCCTTTAAATGTGCCCATTACTTGCCAATTCTGAAAAGTCTTGTCCCTGCCACTTTATTTCCTTTCTCTAATTCTTGGCTAGAATTTCACTTCTAAGATAACAAGGGCCAGATTTACCCTCCTGCCTAAAACAACAACAAAAATCAGACAAAATATATGAAACAATGGTTTCAAAACACCTGGACATCAGGCAACAAAGGACAGTGATTCCCAAGAAACAGGAAGAAACTCAGTAAGACCTACGCATGCCTCAGTGTATTACCATAAAAGAGTTTCCAGACACATAAAAGCTGAAAGAACTTATCACCGGAAGACCTGTACCACAAGAAACGTTAAAAGAAGTCCTTCAGACAAAAAGAGAATGACACTAGATGGAAATACAGATCAAAACAGAGAAATGAAGAGCACCAGAGATGGTATTGCTGGATAAGCACGTGATTATTTTGCTTATTAGTAAAATGTATCACAATAGTGGTATAAAGACTGGAGGGGAAGGCTAGGCGCGGTGGCTCATGCCTGTAATCCTAGCACTCTGGGAGGCCGAGGCGGGAGGATTGCTCAAGGTCAGGAGTTTGAAACCAGCCTGAGCAAGAGCGAGACCCCGTCTCTACTAAAAAAATAGAAAGAAATTAGCTGGAAAACGAAAAATATATAGAAAAAATTAGCTGGGCATGGTGGCGCATGCCTGTAGTCCCAGCTACCCGGGAGGCTGAGGCAAGAGGATCGTTTGAGCCCAGGAGTTTGAGGTTGCTGTGAGCTAGGCTGACGCCATGGCACTCTAGCCCGGGCAACAGAGTGAGACTGTCTCAAAACAAAACAAAACAAAACAAAACAAAAGACTGGAGGGAAGAGATGGAAGCACAGGCTACCTCATCTTACTGTGCTTTGCAGACACTGTGTTTTTTACAAATTGAAGGTTTGTGGCAACCCTGAATGGAACAAGTCTATCTGCATCATTTTTTCCAACAGCATGTGCTCACTTCATGTCCTTGTCTCACATTTTGTTAATTCTTGCAATATTTCAAATGTTTTCCTTATTATCTGTTATGGTGATCAGTGATCTTTAATGTTACTATTGCAATTGTTTTGGGGCACCACAAACCATGCCCTAAGACAGTAAACTTAATGAACATGTGTGTGTTCTGACTGCTCCATTGACCAGCCGTTCCCCCATCTCTCCTCTCTCCTCAGGCCTCCCTGATCCTTAAGACATAACAATACTGAAATTAGGCCACTTAATATCCCTACAATGGCCTCTAAGTGTTCAAGTGAAAAGAAAAGTTGTATAGCTCTCACTTTGAATCAAAAACTAGAAATGATTAAGCTTAGTGGGGAAGGCATGTCAAAAGCCAAGACCGGCTGAAAGTGAGGCCTCTTGCATCAAATAATCAAGTTGTGAAGTTGGAAAAGTTCTTGAAAGAAATTAAAAGTGCTACTCCAGTGCACACACGAATGATAGCCTATTGCTAACATGGGGAAAGTGAGTGGTCTGGACAGAAACTCAAACCAGCCACAACATTCCCTGAAGCCAAAGCCTAACTCAGAGCAAGGCCCTAACTCTCTTCAATTCTATGAAGGCTGAGAGAGGTGAGGAAGCTGCAGAAAAGTTGGAAGCTAGCAGAGGTTGGTTCATGAGGTTGAAGAAAGATGCCACTTCCACAACATAAAAGTGCAAGGTGAAGCAGTGAAGTGCTAAGGTAGAAGCTGCCTCAAGTTATCCAGAAGATCTAGCTAAGATCACTGAAGAAGATGAACTAACCAACACATTTTCAACATAGACAAAACAGCCTTCTATTGGAAACAGATGCCATCTAGGACTTTCCTAGCTAGAGGAGAGAAGTCAAGGCCTGGATTCAAAGCTTCAAATGACAGGCTGACTCTCACTGGGGGCTAAGGCAGCTTTGACTTGAAGTTGAAGCCAATGCTCATTTTCCATTCTGAAAATCCTAGGGCCCTTAAGAATTATGCTCTATTCTGCTCGCACTCTATAAATTAAACAACAAAGCCTGGATGACAGCTTATCTAATTATAGCATGGTTTACTGAATATTTTAAGCCCATTTGTTGAGTGCTTAGAAAAAAAAATTCACTTCAAAATATTACTACCGCTCGTTGACAATCTACCTAGACACTGAAGAGGTCTGAGGGTGATGTATAAGATTAATGTTGTTTCCATGCCTGCTGATACAACATCCACTCTGTAGACCATGGATCAAGGAGTAATTTCAACTTTCAAGACTTATTTAAAAAATACATCTTATAACATTATAGCTGCCATAGATAGTGATTCCTTTGATGGATCTGGGCAAAGCAAATCGAACACCTTCTGGAAAGGATTCACCATTCTAGATACCATTAAGAACATTTGTAATTCATGGGTGGAAGTCAAAATGTCAATGTTAACAGGAGTTTGGAAGAAGTTGATTCTAACCCTAAAAGGATGCCTTTGAGGAGTACCAGACTTCAGTGGAAGAAGGAACTGCAGATGTGCAAAGAGCAAGAGAACCACACTTAGCAGTGGAGCCTGAAGGTGTCACTGAACTATGGCAATTGCATTATAAAACCTGAATGGATGAGGAGCTGCTTCTTCTAGTTTCTTGGAATGGAATCTACGTTTGGTGTGGATGCTGTGAACACTGGCGAAATGACAGCAAAGGACTTAGAATATGACATAAACTTAGTTGGTAAAGCAGCAGCAGGGTTTGAGAGGACTGACTCTAACTTTGAAAGAAGTTCTACCGTGGGCGAAATGGTATCAAACAGCATCTCGTATTACAGAGAAATCTTCCACGAATGAGTCAATTGATGTGGCAAACTTCATTATTGTCTTATTTTAAGAAACTGCCACAGCCACTTCAACCTTCAGCAACTGCCACCCTGATCAGTCAGCAGCCATCAACATCGAGGCAAGACTGTCCACTCAGCAAAAAGATAACTTGCTGAATACTCAGATGGTTGTCTGCATTTTTAGCAATATTTTTAAATTAAGGTATGTACATTTTAGACATAATGCTGTTACACACTTAACAGACTACAACATACGGTAAACATAACTTTTATATGTACTGGGAAACCAAAATATTTGTATGAGTCATTTGACTGTGATATTTGCATTGCTGCAGTGGTCTGGAACTAAACCTGCAACACCTCTGAGGTATGCCAGTACACTATTACAGGTTCTTACAGTACACATGGTGATATATCACTTGAAAGTAGACTGCGATAAGCTGAAGATGTACACTATTACGCCTAAAGCAACCACTAAAATAAGAAAACAAAGAATTACAGCTAATAAGCCAGAGAAGATAAAATGAAATCATAGAAAACAATCCAAAGAGTGCAGAAAAAGAAGAAAAGGGAAGATAAAAAGGTGGGACAAATCAGAAAACATCAAGATGTCAGACTTATAAGGTTATTAAGTATGAAATGTCCAATTTCCTTATGTACTAAGTTTGACAGTTGATATCTCTGACATTTCACTTTGACACTTCGTGTGTTTATTTTGTTTTGGGGGGTTTTTGTTTTTTGGTTTTTTTATTGTGAAGGTACATCCTCAGTCTTTCAAAAATGCACATTTTAGTTTGTGATTCTCTTTCAAATTTTTTTTAGAGAAATTTTCATGAAACCATGGATAAGTCAAAAATTCATGTTATTTCTGAATATGAGTTCTGTCGTGGAACCAATACAGCCCAGATAGCTCAAAATATCAACAAAGAGTTTGGGAAGGATGTGGCTAATGAACACAGCATGTTGATGGTTTGAGAAGTTCCATTCTGGTGATTTTAATCTTGAAAATGAGCCATGTGGGCAACCTGAGACCACGGTGGATAATGATGAGCTAAAAGCTGCAGTGGAAGCAAATCCATTTCAACCTATGTGTGAATTAGCAGCAAGGTTTGACAGTACTACTCCAACAGTATTGGACCATTTGAAACAAATGGGCAAGGTAAAGAAGCTGGACAGATGGGTTCTACATGAATTAAATGAGCATCCGAAGAGAAATTGTCTTGAAGCTTGCCTTTCTTTGCTGTCATGACAGAAAGGCAAACCCTTACTATACAGTATTGTAACATGTGATGAAAACTGAATTCTTTTTGACAATCGCAAGCATTTGGCACAATGGTTACCTAAAGAGGAAGTGCCAAAACACAGTCCAAAACTGAACATTCATCAAAAAAAGCTAATGGTGTCTGTTTGGTGGTCCAACACTGATATTATCCACTACAGCTTCATGAAACCTGGTCAATCAATTACAGCAGATGTCTACTGCAACCAATTGGATGAAATAAGGATGCTTGCAATTAAGCAGCGGATATTGGTCAATAGAGACAGGCCAATACTCTTGCAAGACCGTATGTCACAAAAAATACAACACTGCTCAAACTACAGAAAGCTGGACTCGGAAACCCTCTGTCATCCACCATATTCACCAGACCTTGCACCGACTACCACTTCTTCCAGGCTTTGGTCCACTTCTTGCAAGGAAAAATATTCAATTCTCAACAAGATATGAAAAACGCCTTTCGCAATTTCATCACGACTTGCTCTCCAGGCTTCTTCACTGCTGGCATAAGCAAGCTACCGTAAAGATGGCAAAACTCTGCTGATAGTTTAGGTACATGCTTAGATTAATTGTACTGCTTCTTATTTGAAAAATAATAACCTAACCCTTTGATTCAAAATCAGATATTTCATATTTAATGACCTAACAAACCTGATATATCAATAACCACATTAAATGTAAATGATCTAAACACCTTAATTAAAAGGCAGAGATTATTTTTATTTATTTATTTTTAATTTTTTTAGAGATAGGGGCTCACTCTGTCACCCAGGTGGAGTGCAGTGGCATGACCATAGCTCACTGTAACCCTGAACTTCTGGGCTCAAGCCTCAGTCCTCCTGCTTAGCCTCCTAAGCAGCTAGGACTACAGGCACATACCACCATGCCCAGCTAATTTTTTTATTTTTTCTAGAGATGGGGGTCTCACTATGTTACCTAGGCCGGTCTTGAACTCCTAACTTCAAGCAATCCTCCTGCCTTGGCCTCCCAAAGTGCTGGGATTACAGGTGTGAGCCACTGCACCTGGCCTATTTATTTATTTATTTTTGAGATAGGGTCTCATTATGTTGCCCTGCCTAGTCTTGAACTCCTGGGCTCAAGTGATCCTATTATCTCAGCTTCCCAAGTAGCTGGGATTACAGGTGCCCACCACTGCACCCAGCAAGAAATACAGTTTAAATATAAAGACATGAATAGGTTAAAAACACAAGGCTAGAAAGAGATATACCATGTTAATACTTCAAAAGAAAGTTGGAATGGCTATTTCAATAAAAATAGATTTCAGAGCAAAGAACATTATGAAATGATTTCCTTTATCCCTGGTAATGATAAAGGGGTTAAATTCATGAAGGGAATATAACAATCCTACATATTTATGCACCTAATAATGTAGCTTCAAAATACCTGAAGCAAAATGTTAATAGAACTGCAAGGGTAAACAGACAAGTGTCAATTATAGTTAGAAATGTCAACACCCCCTTTCAATAATTGATAGGTTAAACAGACAGAAAGAATAAGATGACTTGAACAATACTATCGACCATCTTGATCTAATTGACATTTACGGAACACTCCACCCAACAACAGAACTACCCACATATATTCTGGAAAAGTTTTCAAGTACACACAGAACTTCACCAAGATAGACCATATTCTGGGCCATAAAAAGTCTCAATGAACTTAGTAGAAGTCAGGTCATAGAAAGTACATTTTCTGACCACAAAGGAATTAAAATAGAGTCAATAACAGAAAGATATCTGGAAAATCCCCAAATATTTAGTAAATAACACCTCTAAATAGTCCACGAGTGAGCTTTTAAATAGTGCATCTCAAGAAATCAAAGGGAAATTAGAAAGTACTTTGAAGTGAATGAAAATTACAACAATGTATCAAAATCCATGGGATGCAGCTAAAGTAGTACTTAAGGAGAAACTTATAGCACTAAACACCTATATCAGAAAGTAGGAAAGGTCTCAAATCAACGACAATAGCTTCTTAAGAAATTAGAAAAAGAAGTGCAAGTTAAACCCAAAGTAAGCAGAAGTCAATGAAAAACAATAAAAAAAAAAATCAATGAAACCAAAAGCTCATTACTCATTGAAAAGAGAAGACACAAATGACCAATATCAGGAATGAAAAAGATAATTTCACTATAGACTCTAGAGATCTTAAAGGGATAAGGGACTATTACAATTAAATTTATGTCAATAAATTCAACAACTTAGATGAAACGGACAAATTCCTTATAAGATACAGACTACCAAAGCTCATTCAAAAAACAGAAAATGTCAATTTCCCTACATCTATTAAAGAAATCAATGTTGGCCTGGTGCGGTAGCTCATGCCTGTAATCCTAGCACTCTGGGAGGCTAAGGTGGGAGGCTCGCTTGAGGTCAGGAGTTCAAAACCAGCTCGAGCAAGCATGAGATCCTGTCTCTACCAGAAATAGAAAAAAAAGAGTAGCAGGATGTGGTGTCGTATGCCTGTAGTCCCAGCTACTTGGGAGCCTGAGGCAAGAGGATAGCTGAGCTTAGGAGTTTGAGGCTGCAGTGAGCTATGTACTGCACTCTAGCCTGGGCAAACGGAGTGAGACTCTGTCTCAAAAAATAACATAACATAAAATAAATAGAAATCAATGTTGTCAAAACCTTCCCACAAGAAAACTATAGGCCTAGAAGCCTCATTGGTGAATTCCATGAACATTTAAGGAAATCATAACACGAATTCTACACAGACTTTTTTTCCCAACTCCTTCTATAAGGCCAGTATTACCCCTATAGCAAAACCAGAGACATTATAAGAAAAATACAAGCTAATATCCCTCATGGAAATTGATGTAAAAATTTTAAACAACATTGTAGTAAACTGAATCCAACAATATACGAAAAGGATAATTAATACATCAGAACTAAGTAGGGTTTATGCCAGGGGGGCAAGGTTGGCTTAATATTTGAAAGTCAATGTAATTACCATATATTAATACCAAACTGAAAAACAAAAACCATACAATTGTCTCAATAGATACAGAAGCAGCATTTGACAAAATATAACACTATTCCTTATTCTTAGCTAAATTCCACAAATATGTGTATATATATTTTTTTTGGGGGGGGGGACAGGTGCTCTGTTACCCAGGTTAGAATACAGTGATGTCATCATAGCTTACTACAATCTCAAACTCCTCAGCTCAAGCGATCCTCCTGCCTCAGCCTTCTGAGTAGCTGGGACTATAGGCATGTGTCACCACAGTGGTTAATTTTTTATTGTTTGTAGAGACAGGGTCTCACTATGTTGCTCAGGTTGGTCCTGAACTCCTGGCCTCAAGCAATTCTCCCACCTTAGCCTCCCAAAGTACTGGGATTACAGGCGTGAGCCACTGTGCCTGGCACACAAATATACTTTTTAAAGGCATAGGTCCTCTCCTGCAATTTGGCTTCTATTCCACCATTCTAATAAATCTACCTTTACTATATTCATCAGGGTCTATTTCTGAAATATAGTATAGCATGGCCATTAAAAGTATGGACTCCAGAGCTAGACTACTTGGCTTCAAATCCCAGCTCTACCCATTACTAGGTATATGACATTCAGTTTTAATTTCTCCATGCCTCATTTTTCCTATCTGCGAAATGGGAATAGTAAAAGGACTTCCCTTACAGGGCACTGTGAGGATTAAATGAGTTTGTATGTATATAAAGCATTTAGGACAGCATCTGATATAATAAGAATGATATAAGTCAATGTTAGCTATTATTATACCTAGCTCTTGGTCTCTGGTAGTTTTCAGTTCATGTTGAGAAGCATGCAGCAAGTTAAACTGAATCACTTTGAGAGAGCTGTATACGGTGGTGAAGTAATGGCAAAGCCTGGCATTTGAATCCTGGCTCCACCATTTACCAGCAAGGAGACCCCGGGTAGTATACTTAGCCTCTCTGGACCTTTCTTATCTTTAAGATTATAAAATCATAAGATAGTTGTGAGGACTGAGTAACAGATAACACTTTTCTTTCCTCAATCTCCTACCAGGGCCACACCTGTTTTATCAGAATGCCTTCCAGTCAGACTGCTCCCAGGCCCAGCTTCTCCAAAGACCAAGAGCAAATGCTGGCCCCAGGGGAGGTCAATACTGAAAAGCCAATCTTGTACTCACCCACAACTTCCAATGTTGTCTTTCTAGAGGCCAGAATTATTTCTCAGGATGAGGAGGGTAGCCTTTTAGAGACCCATGAAAACTCCTGAGATTCTGATACAAAAGGCCTTGGCTCTCCCTAAAGACCTCATGATCGATCTTCTCTTCTACCCATTAACTGCTAATATTTCCAAAGGTCAGCCCTGGAATTTCTAATCTTCTCTATTTTAGAGTTAATTACTATGTATAAGGATAATGACTACAAAAATCTATATTTTCTACTCTAATATTTCATGAGAACCTTGATTCTTATTAAAATGTGAATGTTCACACTTTAATTAACTCTCTCAATCTAAAGCACATCCATCTCCTGGTGTACAGTGTGGCTGGCTCCATATGAATTTTTCCCCTGAAACTGCTGATCATCTACTGTCTGTAGTACTGAGTTCATCTCTGGCTCTGACCCATCTTTCTATTTTTAGGCAAAGCCAGAGAACCGTTCATGGTTCCCTTCTCTCCTGTCAGCAGCCACAACCATTCTGCACTTCCCGAGTTTACTCACTGCAGAATCATCTTTGTTACATCTCTCTTTCTTTTTTCCCTGTGTATGGTCTAGCCAAGCCAGTGATCCCACAGTAGTAGGTTTTGGATAATACATAGGTTTCTCCTCGCTGGCTGCTCTAATCGAAACCTTAATCATCTCACAGTACAACAGCAATAACCTCCTTGCTGGCCTCCCCATCCAGACCTATTCCACTCATAGCAAGACAAACTTCTTACCTGGATGTTATTTTGAACACAGCAATAATTTTTAATTCTACTTAACCAAATGGTTTAAGACTTGAAGACACTCCCCGTACTGACTCCCATCTAGTGGCTTTCATTTTTCTACACTCTGGATCCAGGCTCACCTGTGGTTTCTCTCATCACCTGTATAATCCCAAGTCTCAGGTACTGACTCTAGAGCCCACGTGCTACTAATTATCACACGATACAGTATTTAAGAACATGGGTTTTTGGGGTCAGACTGCCTAGGTTAAAATCCTAGTTCCATTACGTATTAGTTGTGAATCTCTCTATGCCTCAAGTTTCCTCATGTGGAAAGCAAGGACAATGACAGTACCATCAAAAGTACCAACTAGCCTCATAGGGTTGTTGCAAGGATTAGATAATCTATGTAAAGCACTAAGGAGAATGTCAGGCACATAGAAACACTCAGAAACTATTAGCTACTACTGCTCTCCTACTATTACCATATTGTTTCCTAAGCAGAGGGCCAGGGTCTGACACACTGCAGGTGATCCATAGTTGAATCAAGAACAAATAGTCATTCTCACTCCTAAAATTACTGAAACCGTCTAGTGAAAGGTACAGGTTTTAATCTGAGAATTGAACCTACCTTTAAATCTGAGTTGGCTGCAAATTTCTGTCCAATTAAAGCTGCATTTCCTCCTACATAGTGCTGTAAGATAGTTCAAAACTATTAGTATTTTAACACAATTATATCAAGCTTAATAATTTTTAATTAAAAAAATTAATTTATAGTCCATTTTTTCCTAAAAACATTCTGAGGTGATTTTACAACAAAGGACACACAGATGAGGTCAGTAAGACATAGAAATAGACAATGAAGAATAGGGAAAGGTAAAGAAAATAAATATGCTAACCATGAAAAAATTAGTATGATTGCTTTAACTATAGGTCAAATTTGGCTCTGAGCTTCCAGGCAAAAGATGCAGGAAACATCAAAAATACAGACAGATCTTATCTTCTACATTGTAATCCTTCTAAAATGAAGAAAAAAAGTCACTCTCTTCCTGAAAATCACTCAGCAGATATCAAACTGAACTGAAATCTAACTCTCAATGGAGGCACACACGGCCTTTCTTTATCTGACCCACACTTCCCTTTCTGCCTCCATCTCCTGCCCTGCCCTCCACACCCTGCTTGAATCTCTAAGTCAGCCTTCCTCTCTTGTCTCTGTGCCTTAGGCACATGCTTTCTCTCTCCTTAAGATGCCCTCCCCTTCTCACATACTAGACTAGGTAAACCCCTGATCACCTTTCAAGAAACAGCTGCAGTATCACCTCTCCTGTGACACCTTCTCTGTTCCCCTTTCCCCACTGAAACCTCAGCTTCCACAACTGCCTTCACCAAACAGGATTACAGCTCCCTCCCTACCTCTATAACCTGAACAAACCTCTAATACAGCCCTTGTCTGCTTGGGTTCATTATCATCTGGGTACATGACTAGCTCCTTCAGGGCAGGGACTGTTTTCTTTTTGTAAGTGCTCAGTAGATGTTTGATGCTAAATTTTTAGAAAGGAAGAAACACATGGATGTGTTAGGAAATATGCAGGTTTCCTAGGAGTAAATTCTATTATAAAAGTAATGGTCCTTAATATAGGACAATATTTCCCCCTAAACAACACATCTCTGAGCTGAGGATCTAGAGAGCAGATAATTCAAGGTTGGTATTTCCATGTTGCTGACTAAGGATGGATCCATGTGCCTTGGAAACCTGACAAACAGGAGAAAAGGCTGCTGTTCTAATATGAAAGTTGAGAAGCCTAATCGATAGTCTTTCCTGGGTGGGATGTACTACTCGACCTTCCTAGTCCTCAGCCCATGCAGAGGCATAGTCTAAACAAACAACTCTAGATGCTAGACATCACTCATCCCTCGGTTTGTGCTGACCAACCTCTCAGAATTCAGGTGGAACAGTAACAGCTTTCTAGAAATAATTCAAAACTTTCTGTGGTATGCAGGCTAAAATTTGGCTTTTTAATATGTTAGCCTTAATTAATCTTTTATTTAACTATGATGGCTAGAAGGATTTACTAAAAATCTTGGAAGAATATATTAAGATACCTACACAAAGTGAATTTCAGAGTTTTCATGTAATGGTTATTAATTAACTGTTATTTATCGGTAATCTTGCCTTATAGTTTAAGGGGGTTTTGAAAAGGCACCAAATTGAAGTGCCCTCCTAGTAGAAGGTAAGTAACATTTACATTTTAGGTTTTACAATGTTAAGAAATAATTTGGGCCATCAAAAAGCTAAATAAAGTTTGTGTAGAAATTTTTTTCATTATGAACAAAAAGCAGGTCCAAGGCAGGAGAGAACAGAAATCAAATTGGTGGTTTAAATACCATGATCACAAATACTTTTGAGCAGCAGACTCATCATCACACTAGAACTACCAACATTCTTGCCTAAGTAGTTAGAATCTCACCACGAGCTCAGCTGTCAAAATGATCATAACTGAAATGTTAACAACTTGTCTCCTTTAGAAACCCAGCTAGGTCATGCCTGTGTCCGCTTCTAATGTTCAAATAGGCAGCTTCAAAGGACAAAAATCTTTAAAATCTTAAAAGTCATCAATATAAAAGTGGTCACAAAGGTCTGCCTGTGAAAAATGCCAATTAAAACCGGCACGAAGAGCTTCTTTTGTTAGAACTACAGACCCAGACTGGGGTGCCTGGCCAAAGGAAGGTTTTGGGTGAGGAAGAAAAATGGGGTGCGAGGGGGGTGGGGGAAGATACTTAACCAAACAAAAACTCAGCCTTAAGAGGCATGCAGGTCCATGCAGCAGCAGGCACGTGGGGGTGAGGTGGGAAGAGCCATGGTTGGGCCTCCAGCACCAGTATTGCCTTGTACTCTGTGTGAGCCTCCAGGAAGTGCCTGGACCATGCAGGCTGCAGGGCTTTGTTTATGATCATCAGGTGGGCTTGGGGACCACTAAGGTTCTCTCTATCTGACAAGTCCTTCCCTATAGACCAATGATTCTCAAGATGAGATTCTCACACTTACAGCATCAACCAGGAAACTTGCTGGAAGGGTAAATTCTTGGGTCCCAGCCCACATGTATTGAATCAGAACTCTGACAGCAGGCCTAGGAATCTGCATTTCAACACTGGCCACCCTGCCACCCTCCGCCCCAAATGATTCTGATGCAAGCTCAAGTCTGAGAGCCACCAATCTAAACCAACAGTCTTCAACCAGGCGTGATTTTGCTCCCCTCCTCTTCCACATGGGAGAAACACTAGGCAACATCTGAAGACATTTCTGGCTGTCACAACTGGGGAAGACAACTATATATTGGGAGGTCAGATACAGAGTTTTACAAAAAGAGAAAAGACAACAGAATTGGATTCCCAATGATCACCATCTTGGGGCAAACTGGAAAAAAAAGTTGCTTTTCCCACCCTGTCTTAATTTATTATTGGTGAACTGAACAGACCTGGGCTCCTGGGAATTCTGATGCAACCTGGGCAATGTCATGAAAAGTTTCCTTATCACTGAAGAAGCGCTCAGCAGCTGCTCCCTTCCCCATGAAGTGAATGAAGGCTTCTTCCAGATCATTCCTTGAATGCAGAACGGTGTGATCTTTCCCATTCCCAGGACTCAGGCCAAGTGCCTGCAAGAGCTTCACCCCTGAAAGCACCACATCGACACATGCATTGACTCTGGAAGGAGGAAAGAGACAGTGTGAAAGAAAAAAGCAGAAGCACTGGGCAGCCATTTGCATTTAACATCCGGCAAATGTTTCCGAGAACTGTATTCAAACAGAAAAATAAGGGGAAGTGAAAATGAAATGTGAACTGAAAAGTGAACAGCATGTGGTGGAAGGAAAATTATATACTTATCTGGATGTATATTAGGATCGGAACACAGGACTCTTTTCAACAGTTTGACAAGCTTGTACAAAGTTACCACTTAAAAAGTGAGAAGACAGGTGCTTAGTATTTCAGAACAAAGCTATCATGACAACAAAAATGTAACATTTCTGAGAAAATGCTGGCAGAGCCAAACTAGATTCATGTTGGCTGTGTGACTTGGGCAAGTTACTTTAATTTCTGTGTGTCTTGGTTTCCTCATCTATAATATGGCAATAATACGAGTAACTCATAGAGCTGTTGTGAAGATTAAATAAGTAAATGTATATTTAGAACAGTGCTTGGTGCAGGGAAAACAAAATAAAAATTTTGGTCAAAAGCTAAGTATCAGTTACTGCCAAAGACAAATGAGGATGGTGATTAACATACATTAAATACCCAAACGCCTGAATACTCCCAGCTGAAACCTTGCATCTTAGCGTTGAGGGTGTTATAAAGACTTAGGCACACCTGTGGCCTTGTAACAACTCGTCACTTGGCAGGTGTTCACAGGGCTGATGCATGAACTTTAAAGGGCTGCCTCACCTGGTTGGCTCTGCAGAAATTATAAAATACAGGTTGAATATCTCTTATCCAAAGTGCGTGGGACCAGAAGTGCTTTGGATTTCAGAATAAATATTTGCATATACATAATAAGGTATCTTGGGGATGGGACACAAGTCTAAACACAAAATGCATTTGTGTCTCATATACACCTTATACACATGGCCTAAAAGTAATTTTATATTAATACAATATTTTAAGTAACTTTGTGAATGAAACAAAGTTTATGTTAGCTACTTACGGAATTTTCCACTTGTGGCAGGCATCATGTCAGTGCTCAAAGGTTTGGATTTCAGAGCATTCTGGATTTTAGATTAGAGATGCTCAGCCTGTACTAAGGCTGTCTGGCATGGCCTATCCCACATGTCCTCTCCTATGTGTGTACAGAGAAGTTCTGGCTTACATTTTCAGTGTTTCTTGCTAAAAGTCATTTCTTTTTTAAAGAGAAGGGCCAGACAATCAGGGTAGCTAGGTAAGGTCTTTGTGCCCCTCCCCCTGTCATGGTCACCTTTATTTCTTGCCTCTGCCTATTGGGGATGTCATTCTGGCCAGTGGGGCTGGAAGACCATAAAGGTAGCTCCCAGCCTCTGAGAGGAACAAAGCTCACAGCAGGCCAACTGAGTCAGTTCCTAGTGATAAGGGTGACTTGGGCTTCAGAGTTAATTCTGAGCAGCCCTGGAACCAGAAGGTAAACTCATTAATAAGGAAGGGCCAATGGATTGGATTTTAGCATAAAATACATAGCTATGATGTTTCTGTTACAGTCTCCTTCAAACATCTCTTGGGTTGAAAATTAACACACCAAATCATTAACGGTGGCAAACTCTGAGAAGTGGAAGGAGATTGGGATAAAGGAGAGGAACTTTGCTTTTGATCAGATATATTTCTAGTTTTTACAAGCATGTATTACTTTTGTAATTTTTAAAACAACGTAACTTTACCAAGTTTTCTATGTAGGCTAGACACTATTTACATCACTTAAGGAAGATTTACAAGCGCAAGGAAGAGACATATCCTCCCTCGTGACACAAACAGACTGCATCCTCATACTAAGGATCCCTTTATAAATTCTTCCCCTATGAATCTGTTTTGAAAAGATTTTTGCCTACCAAACAGCATTTAAATACTCAAATTTTCTCATTCTTTGAACATCAAAGACACATATAATGACTCTGGCCAACTGGAAAAGCATAATCTAAGAGTTACAATGCCTTTCAGTTTATAAAATACATTGACATGCACGTGGCCAGTGCTTGAAGATATGTTTAAGACACATTCTTTTCACAGCCTTACACAATAATAAACCAAACACACCTTGTAAACTGGTCTCAATTCCACCTCAGACAGGGTGCCCTTTATTTCTACTGAAAGCAAATTAAGATACCTGAAAGGTAGAATCTCAATAGTAATACAGGTATCCCTGGCTCTCGGACTCCAGTAGGTTCCTGAGTTTCACAGAATAAGAGTTTGGATAACGGGGGATACTATAATATTTCTGCCAGAGAGCCATCTCTAAAAGTGTATCCAAATGGATTTGGGTCTAGAGGGCAAAAGTTGGAACTGAGCGAAATCTATATTTGAAAATAACTCTTTCAAAAACTATAAACACATCGCTTTCATATCCAGTAATGCTGACCTCAAACACAATTTGACACCTTAAAGATGAGATGGGACAAGCTGAGTTTGCAACAAAACAAAAAGAAAGCAAAAGGAACCAAGTTCAGCATATTTTGCAACACAAGATGAAACCCAAGAGAACTAATTTTGAATTAAAGATGTAACCACCATAGGAACATTTTCCATCCCCCACCTAATCATGACAGGAATACTGGGGGTGGGGTGCAGACAGGAACAGTCTTATAGAAGAAAAATTTTTACTTGATAACTTTTTATAATAAAAAAATAAACTACTATTTGCCAGATGCCAAACAAGTACTTTTTCATCTGCTTTCTTGTTATATTTTATAATCCTTTAACCAGAGCAAGAATCTTTCTCTGCACTTAATAGCATCCCAAAATGCAAACAAGCACATTACATAAGGTGCTTTACTATCAAGGGGAAATAAAGGTAGACAGGAAGCTAAAGAACCAGAAGACAAAACTGTGCTCACTGAACATGTAGACGGAATTTCACATTTCAGTAAGAAATGTATAAAAGATTACAGTGTGCTTTTGGAGAAAACAGATCAAACAACTGGAAAATGAGGCAAGGCAATAGACGCTGGATGCCAAAACAAGGCTGTGGGGGCTGGCAGAGCCAGCACAGTTCTCCCTTCTAGACTGTAAGCTCCTCAAAGGCAAGGATGATGTTTCTTACCACTTCCCTTGTTTCATCTTCTGTAACATGTTTTCTAAGGTTCTTTCTAGCTTTAATATTATGTGCCTCAGATATTGCAAGAGCTAATCATGATTACAGCTAATCACACTAAGATACAGAACTGTAAAGAAATCAAAAAGGGCTGGGGCAGTGGTCCCCGGGCTGAAACCTAGATGGTGCATCTGACAGAGAAAGAGGGCATCTTTATGAAGTAGCGAATGCTAGACAGGCATCTTCAGATAGATTACACCAATTTGCAAAACACTGTGAGAGGTAATTAGTCATCACTGCTTTCAGCTGAGAAAAGTGAAGCTGTGGGTTAACCAACACCCCAAAGGCCACAGACTGGAAGAGCCTAGATCCAAATCCAGATTTATCTGATACTGAAGCCCACGCAGGGAGCCTGCACAAGCAAAGTTGTGGATGAAGGGATTAACCTTGGACAGAATAAGAATGCTGATCTAGCTAGAATGCAGAATTCGTATGGGGGAGAAGACCAAGATAGGTTTCAAAGGGCAGGCAAGGTGAAGCCAGTTACACAGCAAATGAATGTTAGGATGAAGCTTCATCACCTTTTCCCCAATGAACAATTAGGGAGGAGCCCCATTTCCTAGAAAGATGTGGGAGTGGGCTCACCACTACATCGTCTTAAAACTCTTCCTGTCCTTTACTTCTCTGATCCCTTTCCTCCATCCCCTTAAAAGCTGGTGCCTCCCAGAATTCTACCCTTGCCATTTTTTTACCTTCTCTTCATGTTCTTTTCCTGGGTGATCCTATCCAGTCTCTGGCTTCAACCTAAGTCCTGGTGTCTCCAAAATCTGCAACCCTGTTCCTCAATATACTCCTTAACTTCAGCCTCTCATTTTCAGCAGCTGACAGAGAAGCTTCACCTGAAATCCCACAACAATGTACATTTCCCCTCCCCCAAAATCAAACTCACTTTCTTCCACAAACTTGTTCCTTTTTCTTCAATCTTTCTGAATGGCAACAATGTGGCATGAACATGGAACCAGAAGTGGGAAAGACCCGGCCTAAGGTGCACCTCTAGTGCTTGACATCTATTTGATCTTGGGCAAATCAATGTTTCTAAGCCTGTTTACTCGTCTGTGAAGAATGGATGACAGCACCTGTATCTGCCTCCCTCATAAGGTTGCTATAATATACCCAATACTAAAAACCTGTCACTTTTGACTGCCTTTCTTTACTCTACCACCTTCAATCTGTTATCCAAATATCTCTCAAATCTCACCATTTCATCACCATTGCCACGCTTGGTTCAGGCTCTTTTCTCCCTTCACAAATACCCTACAGTGGCTTCTTAACCTGTGTCAGGGTCTCAAAACACTCCTCCTTATGTATTATATTACATTTTGAGTAAGTGTGTGTCTGTGTGTAAGTGTGTATATGAGAGACAGTGTATGTATGTGTGTTCTTCTGAGAAGTCAAACTACAACATACACACACCCCCAAAATGAGATTCTGGTACAAGTACTGCACCTGCTCCCACCCACTCTTCCTATATCCCCATCTTTGGGCTAAAAAATCTCTTTGGGTAATGCAAATATTACCAATGGATCTGTGTTACCCACAAAAACGATGTGAAGCAGTAAGACAGGTTAGAACTACTGCTCAAAACCCACTCTTCACATGGCCACCAGTTATTCTCTGGGAAGAACTTAGCATCACTTACCTGCTTATAAAGTTTGACAGCTTCCCCATCACTTACCCTGACATGAAAGGCCCTTCACAATCTGGCCTAACTCTCCCTTCTCAGCATCATCTTTTTACATCTCTCTACCGTAAGATTCTTGCCCCAACACGAGGCCAACTCGCTGTTCCCAAACAAACCATATACTTTTCCACATTTGGTTCTCTTGCAAGTATGTTCTATTCCCCCACCCCCACCCCCTTAAAACCAACCAGGTACACCTGTGACTCTGGTAGAAAGGTCCCTCTGTGCTTCTAAAGTTAGGTCATACAAGGACTTAAGGTTGCTGCCTGGTTCTCTTGGGACATTCCTCTCCTAATCATAATTGTTATGGATTGTGTCCCCCTCAACCCAAATTCATATGTTGAAACCCTAACCCCTAATGTGACTGTATTTGGAAACAGGGTCTTTAAAGAAGTAATTAAAGTTAAATGAAGTCATACGGGTGAGCCCCAATCCAATAGGACTAGTGTCTACATAAGAACAGGAATGCCCTAAAAGCTAGGAAGAGAAGCCTCACCAGAAACCAGTCCTGCTGGCACTTTGATCTTGCACTATCAGCCTCCAGAACTATGAGAAAATAGAGTTCTGTTGTTTAAGCCACCAGGCTGTGGCATTCTGTTCTAGCAGTCCAAGCAGACTAACGCAGTATCTGTTTTCAACAAGGCAGGAACCTAGTATCACCCATCTCTGTATCCTAAGAACCTAGCACAGATCTGACACTACCCATGTAGTTGATGGATATTTGTTGAATGAATGTGCATAAAGCAAGGGAGAACAATTTAAAGAGAAGGTAGGAGAAAAGGGCCTGAACTTGAAATAACAAGTAAAAGAATATCCATCTGAAGAACCAATAAATGTGCTGATAGAAAAAATACTAGCTAACATTTAAATGCTTTTTAAAGCAGACACCATGCTAGATAGATTACATGGATTATTTCATTTAATCTTCAGGCCAATTTGTACCTTACCCCTCCAGGCCCCAACACTCAGAGAAAGTCGATGAGGCAGGAGGATCGCTGGAGCCCAGGAGTTTGAGGCTGCAGTGAGCTATGATAATGCCGCTGCACTCTAGCCAGGTGACAGAGTGAGAGACCCTGTCTCAACAACAACCACCATCAAAAAATTCTGAGGTATTAGTTTCTAAAATAAGAAAGAAAGAAAAAAGAAAGTTAAGTCGAACTGAGACAGGGACTAAAGTTAGCTTAAAGGGAATAATTACATTGCCGGGAAAGAATACAAAGAAAGGAGGCACTGTGATTTAGAAGAACCTTAAATATGCAGTGTCACTGAAGTCAGGGGAAGAAAAGTTTCAAGGAGAAGGGCGTGTTCATCGCGCCGAAGGCTGCACAGTGGATAATGAACACTACAAAAAGGCAGGTGAATTTGAAAATCTGAGGAGAGGTGCAGCAGAGTGGTAGTTTCCAGACTGCGGCGTTGAGGGAAAACAAGGCGTAGAGAAATGCAGTGGGTTGCTAAAGACAGAGACCACGCATCTCCAAGAAGTTTAGAAGCAAGAGGAAGACTGTCGCCAAAGTGGGTAAGATCAAGCATCTCAGACTGAAAAAAACAGTCTCCAGAGGAGCAGGAGGGGCTGAAAGTTGGAACGATGAAAGAGGCTCAGAACATGAGGGTGTCAGGCTGAGCGGGATTTGCAAGAAGCTATTCGGGCCGGTCCTACTGGGATGCGAGAAGGGCGCCGGGGACTAGTGAGCGGAAAAAGCATTCTGGTGAGTGCCTGTAGCAGTGACCAAACGCGTTCCACCCGGACAACCGATGCCTCTCGCCAAAGGGGCAGCGCGGACACCAGCGCCTCCCGGGGACCTCTGGGAACCCGTTCCCACGCGGGCTCTACCTCCCAGCTCCCAAGTCGCCCGACCTACAAGGCGGACCCCGGAGGCCCGCAGCGCCCGCACTTCCTGGGGAGGCCCAGAGACCCAGGCCCCGCAGGCACTTACCCCACTGCCACGCGGCGCCAGCGCTGGACCGGCTGCACGATAAGCGCGTCCCAGGCGGCCGCCAAGCGGCCCTCGGGGGAGACGGGTCCCTGGGGCGCGGGCCCCAGCTTCAGCGAGCTCCAGAGTGAGCGTAGCGCCGAGCCCGGCAGCTCCGGCTCCAGCAGGAAGACGCAGCCCACGGCCAGCGCCAGGAAGCCCGCGTACGCAGAGCCGCGCCAAAGCGCCATGGGGACCGAGACGCGGCAGCGGCGCCGTCAGACTCCCCGCCCGGCTCGCGCCTCTTCCGGGCTCGGCGCGGCTACGTCGGCACCCGCGTTACGTCACTGCGGCGCGCCGCGGGCCCGAGGGGCGGGGCGCCGGGCCGGGCGCCGACGCAGGGCGCGGGGAGCCCTAGTCCTTAGTCCGCGCCCCGGCGCTGGGCGGCGCGGCCCGGAGGCGAGAGGAGTTGGGATAAAGGCTGTCGTGCCCGTCCGGTGCTCTGCTCGTTCCCAGAACTCCGGCCGTACCCAAAATAGAGGGATGGGAACACGTTTGCTTTCCCAGTAAAACGAAACGGACGGATTATGAAGAAGTGGGCAAACCTCGCGCTAATATTTGATCTAGTCGGTGTCCTCATTGGCAGGAATCACAACCCTCTCTTTTAATCCGTCCCTTCGCCCCTGTGTCCATCCTCCATCGTTTACTCATCGTCTTCCAGGCCCGGTGCTCGGCGAGGCAGGGGGGTTCTGCCCATTTGGAAGGGCTGAGACTGAGGAGAGCCCGCAGAGACTGGCAGTGATCATCTTTGTCTAGATGACCAGATTCAACATTCAAACCTTAAAATAACCCCTTTGGGGGCGCTGTTCCCTTCAACAAGTTCAGAAAAACATACACAAACTTGTGTTACAACACAGGGAGTTATGGACCTGGGTTAAGAAACCCTGATTTCTCTTGTTTCCCCTTGGTGGTAGCACTTAAACACAGCCCTGTCTTCTTTGGTGTGACCCTTCTGCGCGCGAGTGTAGGTTGAGAGACAGTTGAAGCTAGGCTTTGTGCCAGCTCATTCTCAGCAGCCTCCATGCCAGGCCTGGTTTGGTTCCCTGGCCTGTTTCCCTTTTTCCAGTTCTGTTGGCTCCTGACCTGGACACGGTGTCCAATTTTCCACTCTGCCCCTGACCTTTTCATTTGGAAGTGAAACTTTATTTCCCTAGTTTTGATCTTGGGCATTAGTCTTCATTCTCCCTAGTCCCACCTCACCAGCACTTCGCCATCCTGGTCATCTACTTTCCTCTAGTCCATCCCACCCAGCCCACCTGACCTTACCCGTCCCTTTCAGAGGGGATGTTCGCATAGGAAGAGATTTGGGCTACCTTGGAAGAGAAAGAAGCCAAGGAGCCAGTGAGATCTGTGTGAAGCCATGAAGCTGTCTTACCTAGAGTTACCTGTCCGTTCTCTCTCCCTGGAGTCAGGTCAATCAGTTCCCAGAGAAACTGCTCCCTTTCATGGCCCTTGGTTGTCAGGTTTTCCTGCTACCCAGAGCTGACTGAACCAGCACCTAACCCCAAAGCAGTGAATCTACTGACTGGCTAGAGACCATTTCTCTCTATTGTGTCTGTAGTCAGTTGGTTCTGGTTGTGGACCCAGGGGGTTTCATAGGGTCAAAGGTCAGATAGGGCCACTTAAATATATTTGCAAGGTGAGGTTTTGGGGAAACAGAGGAAGCTGAACTGCAGGAAGGCCACAGAGCAGACAGGCCTAGAGGACTAGAAGAGTGATCCACACCAAAGCAATGTGGCGAGAAAGCCACCTAGGTCCTTCCTACTTCCATAACATTGCTGCTGAACTGCCAGCACTTTGCACCTAATTCTTCTGCTTCTTTCTAGGCTTGCCAGAACTTTTGATTTTATCACAGGGACAAAACAATAGCGGCTTGAAGAAAATGGAAATTTCTCATGTAAAAGACCAAATGGGGTGCTGGCACTTCGTGGGCTGCAGCAGCAAGCTTGGCCCCATCTGGTTGTTATGGCGGCTGCTCTGGGCCTTCTGTTATTATCATTGGTCACTTGGTGTGGGTTTGCATTGTGGGCGGTGGAGGGGCCAGACAAAAGCTGAGAGCCAACCTCAATTCCAGCTGAGAACTGAAGAGTCAGGAGCTACAGGAAGTGAAGAACAGAACACCAGGGACAGTTGCCAGTCATGATGGAGCCTGGTGTGGCTTCTGGTCACACACAATCACAAGGGCTTTAACTCCTTCTCACCCTTCTTCAGGGGGTCAGGAGCTGGCATTCAGCTCTCTTGGTACTATATATAGTCCCTCTTGAACGATTTCCTTAATGAAAAACAGTCATTTCAGATTCTGATCATCCATCTGTTCAGAGAGTCTGGAATGCTTTGCGAACCAATTGTTTTTCCAGAACTTAGATTTCTGGGGACAATTATACAAATTGTCTGAATGAGCAGCCGTGGCTCCATTGCCTAGGCTGAACAAAGAGAAAAGGGCTGGGCAGGACTCAAGACACCCCTTCCCCCACCCAAATTGCTTCCAGACATGGCCTTTGTTTTTGGTTCTCTCTCCTAGGACCTTAAAATAAGAGAAAAAAGCAATTCAATTCCAGAAAATTCAGAGGCAAATGGAGGCTCCAGGTGTCCTACCCAAGACCCTGTCCTGGAAGGCCAGAGAGCAGATCCTAATTTATGCAAGAAATTAGTAGAGTCTTGTCAGTTCCCAACCTAGCCTAAAGGTTTGGCTTTAACATAAATACCCAATCAGCACTCTTCTCCCCCCATCTGAAAGGCTTTTAAGGAGTTTGTTCCCACATTGGAGCAGACACTAAAGTGGTACCAAACAGTCCTTGTGAAAGCTGGGCTAACCCACTTTCCCTGTAGCTCCAGGCCTCTGGGGTTTCAGCCAAGCTGTTCTCTGAAGGCCACACACTGTGTCAAAGCCTTTGCTGATGCCAGGGACATGGCCCACCACAGGCTATACCCAAAGGCCAGAGTCAGAATCCAGCTTTGAAGGTTATAGAAAAATCCAAGGAGACAAAAAGAGATGGAATAAAGGATCCCAGGACCCGAAATGAGACAGCTTTGTGTCTGTAGCCACAGCACTGGGCAATCAGACATCCTCCTCCCTAACCTGCCGTCAGGAGAGCACTAGAAGAGCCCAGAAGATAGACTGCCTCTAGACAGGGTAGGGGAGAGGTAGGGGTTTTGGAAGCACAGGAGCCAGGTGACAAGAATGGCAGCCATGAGGCAAGCATGAGAGTGCCTTGATAGTACTAGGACTTCCTACACAGACTGGGAGCAGGGAGCAGGGGTCATCTTAGCTTGTGGGGATGATAGTGTGGTGGTTCTGGATTTCCACTTTGGGATTAACTGCTCTGGACTAGGAGGACGTGCTGAGCCTAGGAAAGCAGGAGGCACAGATCTGTCTGGGCTTCTGTCTGGCAGGATCTATGAGCTTCATAGGGCACATGAATCAGGGGCAGGATGCAGCGTGGGCCTCCAGCCCCCAGGGCTCTTTTGCACATCTCAGGCTTCCCAGAACATGGCTACCAGACTGCCTGCGGGAGCCCCTCATGCTCACAGGCCCTCCTGCTTGGGCTCTCCTCTGCAGGCTGCACAAACCAGCACGTGTTATAGACCATGTAGCATCTTATCTGTTGTAGTGATCTGGTTTGGGTTTCTGTAATACTTGCAATGATTTAGAAGGAAATGGAAAGTTTGCTTTCTAATGACAGTTTCTTTTTGATTCAAGAATCCTAAGAGTTCTACAACCACCTAGGCTAAAATTAAAATAAAGGAAAAAAGGAAATAAAAGGAAGCAAAAACATCCAATTGGTATGGCATGGCAGCACTGCCACGGACAGTCCTCAGGGGCCCAGGCTTGTTCTGTCTTTTGTTCTGCCATCCCTGGGGTGATGGCACAGAGGAGGGGGTACATCCTAACAAAATCAGGGTTCTGGGAGAAAGGAGAGGAGGTGAACAGTTGTTGTAAGTAATCAACAGTTGGTTACTTTGGTGGAAAGGGATTTGCTGCCTGGTTTCAAATCACCTTTTCTGCCTCCCACTATCTGTGTGGTCTCAGGTAAATCACTTATTTAACCTTTCTGTCCTTTAGTTTCCTTATCTGCAAAATAACTCCTACTTTACAGAGTGGTTGTGCAAGGCAGAGGTATGTTAAGAGAGCCTAGAGTCTGCTACATGTTGGAACTCAGAACACTCCCTGCCGTTGCTATGCTTGGTTCCTGGGAGCTATATTTAATTTGTTTCTCAGCCTTGCTGGTTTGTCCCTCTCTCACTATAAGGAGGACAGGCATTTCTGCATAGATCACTATACAGTGGCCTTTTCTATTTTTTCACTGCTCAGCATCTGTGTAATATCCCACTGAATGAAAATACCAAAATTTATCCATTTTACTGTGACTAGAGCATTTGGAGTTTTCCCATTTTTTAATATTATGTACAATGTTGCTATGCACATCTCGCTGGTACACGTGTATGGAAATTTCATTAGGGTATAAACTAATAGTGAAATTTCTGGGTCATATGAAATGCCTGAATTTAACTTCAATGGATATTGTCCAATATCTTTCCAAAGTAGTATACCAGTTTATCCTACTGGCAGCATAAGAGAGTTTCTATTGCTCCCCACCTACACACCAACAGATTCTTAAAGTTTTGTCATCCGGTAGGGTGTGTAGTGGTATCTCACTGTGGTTTTGACAGGTTTCTATTTGTTAGTTGGAAATATCTTGCCCATCTCCCCATCATTTGTCTTTTTATTCTCTTTGTAATATCTTTAGTGAATAAAGTTCTTAATTTTAATGTAATTAACAGTTTCTTCCTTTTTATTGCTACCTTTTCATCATTAGCACTTTTAGTTACTTGTTTAAAAAATCTTCCTTTACTCAGGATCATAAAGATATTCTCCTGTGCTACCTTGTAAGAGCTGTGTGTTTTTGCATTTCATGTTTAGGTGTTTAATCCATCCAGGTATTGATTTTTGTGTATTGTGGGAAGTATCCTTATAGATTCCCAATTGACGGTCAGTGCCTTTTATTGGCCATTTGTCAATGACTCTGCATTCCCACTCCTGTCCCATATCAAGTGACTATACAGGTATGGATCTGTTTGGGGCTTTTTATTCTGTTCCATTTGTCTATTTGTTTATTTCCAAATCAGCACCTCACTGTCTTGATATCTGTTAATGTAAATTCTTCTACCTTATTTTTCAAGAGCATCTTGGCTATCCTTGGCCTTTTTTCCCCCCATATACATTTTTGAATAGACTTGTCCAAAAAAAAAAAAAACCAAGATTTTGATCAGTTTGGGGAGGACTGACGTCTTTATAATATTGAGTTGTCCAATCTAGGACTGAGGTAGATCCCTTCATTTATTTAGATCTACCTAAATGTCTTCCAATAACACGTTAGACTTTAATGTGTGGAGGCTTTATACATCTTTTGTTAAGTTTTATTTCTGGCACTCAATATTTTTCAGCACTTTTATTGCAGTAAAATTGATATACAATAAACTGCCCAATATTTAAAGTGTACAAATTGATGAGTTTAACATAAGTATACACCCTGAAACCATCACCACAGTCAAGATAATGCAGTAACCACATCCATCACCCCCAAAAGTTTCCTTATGGCCCTTTGTGATCCTCCCCTCTCACTCCTTCCTGCCCACATGTCCCCCACTCCCCATAGCTGGGCAATCAATGATCTGCTTTCCGTCACTATAGATCAGTTTGCATTTTCCAGAATTTTCTATAAGTGGGATCATACAGTATGTACTCATTTTGATCTGACTTCTTTCACTCAGAATGATTATTTTGAGATTTGTCTAGGTTGTAGTGTATATCCATTGTTAATTGTTTTTTAAAAAACTTTTAATTTCAAAGTAATTATAGATTCACAGGAAGTTGCAAAAATAGGAGAGAGAGCCCATGTACCCTTCACCCAGCTTCTCCCCTTGGATATATCTTATGTAAATATAGTGCAGCATCAAAACCAGTAAATGGACATTGGCACAATGTGTGTGTATAGTTTTGTGCCATTTAATCATATGTGGAGATTCAGGCAACCACCACTCTGTTGAGGTGCAGAACTGAGAACTGTTCTATCACCACAAGGATCTCCCTCGTGCAACCCCTTTAGAGTCACACCCCCATCCTTCACCATTCCCAACCCTCCCAATCACCAATCTGTTTCCCATTGTTATAATTTTGTCATTCTGAGAATGTTATAAATGGAATCATACAGTGTGTGATCTTTTGAGATCATATACTCATCATAATGCTCTTGAGATCCATCCAAGCTGTTGCATGTGTCAATAGTTCTTTTTGGTTTTTTTTCTGAGAAGTATTCCATGATATGGATCTAGTACTTTAACCATTCACTCACTGAAGGACATTTTGGTTGTTTCCAGTTTTGGGTAACTATAAATAAAGCTGCAATGTACAATTGTGTACAGGGTTTTGTGTGCACATAAATTTTCATGTCTCTGGGATAAATGCCCAGGAGTACAATTGCTGATTGGTAGCTGACCACCAACATAAAAAAGTAAGATCATCTTAGACTAGAAGAACAACCCAGCTGAGCCCAGCCTAAATTGCTGACCCACAAAATCATTAGCTAAATAAATGGTTATTATTTTTATGCCACTAAGTTTTGAAGTGATATATTATGGAGCAAAACTACCCGATACCATTCCTAAGGGTCTTTGCTCTAGCTCTTACCTCCATCTGGAATTCTCCGTACCTTGATTTTGGCATGCTTGGCTGCTTTCTGTCATTCATTATCTCTGTTCAAATACCACCTCCTCAGACGAGGCTTTCCTGACCAGCTAATATAATCAGCTTGTAGGGCTCTATCACTTCTCTGTATTTTGTTTTCTGTCTAGAACTTATCAATATCTGATTTTTAAAATTCATTTGTTAATTTAGTTGTTTGTTGTGGTCTCACCCTATTAGAATATGAATTCAATCCCAGGCGAACATGAACCTTGTCTGTCCTAGTCCTGGTACTCAATAAATAATTGTTGAATCATAAAATAATGAATCTTCTAGCAACCACATAATATGGACACTGTTCTCTCAATTCTACAGATGAGAAACTGGGCTGGGAACAATGAGTTACTTGTCTCAAACTCCATAGTTGGTGGTCGTGGTGGTGGGGATACCGTGTGCTAAGATCTGAATCTCAGATTCCCAAAGAAATGCCATACTTTCTTGTTTTTAAATTCTGAGACAGGAAGCAGGGCAGACTGAAGCTGGTTGTGTCTATCTCCTTTTATGGCCAGAGTCCTTCTGTATACCACAGACCCAGACCACATTGTCTGGACCAGGGGCAGCTAACATCCCAAGTGGTCAGCCCTTGGGATCACTGGCCCTCAGCAGCAGTGGCAGGGCCTGCAGGTTTCTGTGTGGATTCCCTCCCCCTACCAAAAGAGCAAACAAATCATTCCCCTTCACCCTGTCCCCATTCATGTTTATGATTTTCTAAAAAATGAATTAATACTTTTAATAATTTACTTCTAAATCTTTCTTTAAAGGGGCATTACAGTTCATTACAGTTTATTGCAAACAGATTTCTTTAAGCGAGTCAGCCCTGATGTTGAAACTATAATACATGTTTTTCTTAGTTTTGGGCACTACGTTTAGATTAGAAGGATAGAGAATAACAACATAAAAAGCGAATAGTACTTCACTGGGAAAATAGTCTAACAAGTAGATTTTTTTTCACACCAAAAATCTACATATCTTTAGAGTTATATTTAAAAATTACTTTCCCAAAAGATACAAGATTAAAATGTCAGGATCAGAGTTAGCTGGGTTTTTCTTGAGAAATGAAATTAAGAACAGACTGTACTACTTACTTTTCAGCAAAGTCTACTTTGCCAAGTTTCAGAAAGCAAAAGCCTACCATGTAGTTTTCAGTGCTGTCTCCCTGCCTAGGTGCCTCTGGGGGACCTGCTCCTTTCTGACAGCCTGCCTTGTCACCACTGAATCCATCAGGATGACAGCTTCACGTATTCACTGTGTGATATTACTTAGCAAATACAGAAAGGTAAAGATACTTTACCTTTAAAATGACACTTAATCTCAATATTCAATTTTCAGTGTATATCTTTGCCGACTTTTAAAAAATGTGTGCACACAGACACGCACATCTTCACAGAAATGAAGTTTTATTATTATATACGCTGCACTGTAACCTGCTCTTTTGCTTAACAATGGAATGAACACTTCGATATATTACTAACACTTTTTATCCAACATGATTCTTCATGGCTGCAAAGGATACCATTTTTCAACTTACCAGTAGAGAGTAAGACTGTTCACAAGTTTTGGCTGTTACCAACAATGAGGGATAAACACTGTCACAGCAAAATCTTTGCTGCATTTCTTCTTAATCGTCTCCTTAGTATAGAGCCACATAAATGGAATTGCTAGGTCCAAGGGTGATGCTGTCGTCAGATATCCCTTCTGTAAAGTTGGCCGACCTCGCTTCAGCACAGATGAGTAACCCCATCCCACGCGCGCTCCTGTCCACACCGCTCTGGGGCCGCTGCTGGCTCCAGGCGACATCAAGAGATGCGGAAGAGAGGGCGGGGGCGTGTACCGCAAACCTGACTTTATGGCCACACCTTACCCTGCAGGGCAAGGGAAGAGGGTCCTAGGCAGACAGCACGGGTGAGGGTGGGCCTCAGGGTCCCAGGGACTCCTTTTTGTGCCGTGATGCATCCGGTTCCGTCTTTGAGCCTCTGTTTCCTCACCTGCGGAATGTGGTTGAGATGCCAAGGTGATAGGAATGCGCGGACGCGGGGCCCTCGGGGGTGCGCAGAACCGAAGCCCGCCTGCCGGAGCGGCCCCGGCGGCTGACGGGCACCGAGGCCGGGACGTTGTGGCCCGCACCCTGGGTGCCCCTCACCATCTCCACCCCCGCTGGCGCCTCCCCCGGGTGGCCCGCGCCGGAGAGCGGCTGGGAGCCCGCAGGGGGCGCCGCGAGCCCACGGCAAGAGCGGTGGCGGCCGGGGGTCGCGAGCCGCGCCACTCCGGGCCTGTGGGTCAGGCCCGGCGCCCGGCCCTGCCGTGCCGGCGGGATTTCTTTCTGCGCAAAACAAAAACGCCCCGAGCTTACGAATCCGCGCTCGGAGGCCCTGGCCTTTTCCCTCCCCGCTTAGTCCTTCCGCCCGAGCACCCCGGCCCAGCCGCCCGAGTAGCTCCTGGGCTGGAAGTCTTCCCTCCGGGGTTTTCAAATCTCAGCGCGGAGGTCACCGCCTTCGGGGAGCCTTCCCGGACTGCCCCAGGCCCCAGCGGCGGTCCTGGTTCCGCCCCCTTTCCGCTGGGCTGTCTCCGAGGGCCCGGCTTGGCCTCCCTGCCGGGCCTCGAGCCGCTCAGCGCTCACCCGAGAGCCGCCCGGGGCCTGAGGTTGCAAGTGAGGGGCCGCTTCTCCCTGCGGGGCACAGGCGAGCGTCGGCGGCAAGGGGCTTTGCTCCCTCTCCAACCCCTGGCTCCTCTGAGATGGAAGGAAGTACCGAGAGTAGGTTCGGAGCTGAAAGGGCGCCTGTCCCTGTTGGCGGGAGGGGCTCTATCTGCGCGGCAGTTTGTGCAGCGTGACAGCGGGGCCCACCGAGGCCTCGGGCGTGTTCCTGCACGTGTGACTGTGTGTGCATGTATTTGTGGGAAAGCGTCTTCTACATTAACGATGTATCCGTATGAGTCAGTATTCAAGTCAAATTTGAAACGATTTCAGTCCTCTTTGCTTGATGATGTAAATAAAACAGCCAGGGGAATTCAGAGTCCAGAAGCTCTCATTTGAGGGTGGGGGGATTGGTTCTATATTTGCAACAACAAGAAACTAACCTTGGGCAAATATCTTCCTAAACTGGTCTTTGTGGTCTCCACGATAATTTGTAAAGGCAAAAATCATGCCTGTCATATAAATATACAATGAACACGTGTCAAAGATTTTATTTAACTCATTAATTAATGAGGGAACCAGTAATGTATTAAAAACTGGTTCAAAGGGCCAAAGACCAGATACACATATTGGCAATCAGCAATAATGAAATGAATGTATTAATTGATACAAAAACTGACTTCTTCCACAGTTGGGGATCGAGGGAATCACTTGCACCTCTACCAGACAAAATTTATCTGCATTGCCATGGACAAGAATAATTTGTATTATTTTCAGTTTTCTGCAACTTACAGATTCAAAGGCAATGAAAAGTGTAGACTACTGTAGAATCAGATAACCTGGAAGAGTATACCAGCCCAGCATTCCATAGGGTACTTTTTCTCCCCCTTTCAAAAGTCTTTCACAATTTTTCCTGGCAGCTTGTACAACAGGCTTGGATTGCATAAAGTTTTTCAAACTTTTTAGCAGGGGTACTGTTTTCCTAAGTAAACTCTTGTAGGAAACCATAACATATTTTTAAAAATCTCAGAGAGTTAAACTGATTTATTATACAGTTAATACATGCTCATTGTAAAAATGTCAAAAAGTACAGAAGGTTAAGTAAAAGATGTTTCCTTTTCCTTCCCTTTCCTCCTTGTCCCCTTTCCATTCTCCAGAGCTACCTGCTATAACAGTTTCTTATGTACCTTGTAGATATTCTACGTGTATGTGCAAACACATATTTTTAAAAACACAAATAGGGTAAAAACAACTTGTACCATACCTTTTTTTCAACTAAAAAATATATTGTGGACATCTTTCCATGTCAGACGTAGAGGTCCATCTCAGCATTTTAAATGGCTAAGAGTATTCCATGGTATGGGTGTTCCTTAACTTATTTGGCTAGTCTTCTACTAATAGATTTTCTTTTTAGTTGTTCCCAGTTTTGTGATATTATTATCAAATGCTGCAATGAACTTCCTTAATCAGTATTTGTGTGTGTGTGTGTGTGTGTGTGTGTGTGTGTGTGTATGTATAAAATTTTTAGGAATGGAATCACTCCTTTAAGGGTAGATGCATTTAACATTTTGACATACATAGTGAGTTCCCTTCTGAAGCTGTAATCATTTACTTTTTCTGCCAAATGCCATAGCTTTACACCCCCACCTACGCTGGGTATTATCAAACTTTTAAATGTTAGCCAATCTGGTAGAGAGAAAATGGCACTTCATAATTTCAGTGTTCTTTTCTATAATTATCTCTAGCAGTTAACATATGCCCTTGGGTGGGACATTGCTTCATTATTTGTGTGACTTTCCTCTGCAGAAGAACTCACATGGTATAGTTTGAAAACCCCCAAGCTCCGCAGATTCACTGGGCTCTTGTAGGCCAGGAGGCAGTTTCTCTGTGGTGTGCATTTGTCTCTGCTCTGTGTCAGTGTGAAGTTCGTGTGCCACCTCTGTGTCTGATGTGTGTTTGAGTGCCAGTGTGTTCATGTTAGTGAGTGTTCATGCAGATTACCAGGAGGTTTACTGTAGGGTGCAGAGATCTCTCCCACTTGGGGAAAGAGGAGCAACTGAACTTTCTGTAGTCAGGAACTGCACATGGGAAAGGGATAGAGGACAGAAACCACCTTGCTCCCTTCTCTCTGCAGACCCATAGACTTTTTGGGGGCCCAAACTAGCCACCCCAGTCTGTCTCTGCATGCCTTTCAGCTGCCTGCAACGATGATCCAGTTTCCCAAGAAATCAATCACTCTGTGACTGGGGAAGAGGAAACAGACACCCACAGGCCTTTTGGCAGGGCTGATGTGTAATAACAATTGTAAATCTCTGCTTCATCATATCCACCATTAGCTTGGGAAGAGTCTGGAAGTTCAATTCATGTGTCTGCTGGCAGTGCCAGCAGTGCAGCAGTACGTCTGCAGGAAAGAGCAGGAACTTGAGAGGGAGACAGACCTGGGTTCCAATCTTGGCTCAGCTTGGATACACTGGCTGTGTATCCAAGGGCCAACTACCTGATTTCTCTGAGCCTCATGCCATATCTGTAAATCAAGGGTAACAGTGCCCACATCATGAAGTCACTGTGAGCAGTAAATGAAATAATATACATAATGAATCCTAATAAGTGCCTCAGTCAACACAAAAGTTCCCTCTCCTAAGAGTGATGTTTTGATGATCGCACAAAATGAGGATCTCAAAGAACATGCCCAAACAGAAGCAGAGAAGGTCTTTTGTCCTTTGGTGTGTTCATTCTGTGGCAGCCTTGTGCCTATGTGCTGCTGTGAGAACAACAAGACCTGACCCTGCCTACCCTACTACTGTGCCACTCACTGCTGCACACCTTTGATTTTTCCCACACCTGTGTAATCTCCTGCCCACATCGTGCTGCTTCCTGCCTCCATACCTTTGCTCATGCAGCTCCTTAAGGCTAGAATGTTCTCCACTACTCTCCTGTGCCCAGCAAATGCCCGCTTATACCTCAACACATATCAGGACAAAAGATACAGTCTAACACATCTGGCTATTTGTCTGGAAGAGAATCAAAGTGGACCTCTATCTAATCCTATCCACAAATAAAATTTCAGGTGGATTAAGCACTTAAAAATGTAAAAAGTAAAACATCGGAAGTTTTTCAAGACAAACCACAATGCAACACTAGCACATCCTTACCAGAATGGCTGAAATGAAAAGCGTCAGATGATACCAAGTGTAGGGGTAGATGTAGAGCAGCTACAAGTCTCTTACATTACCAGCGAGCATGTAATTGGCACCACCACTTTGGGTGACTGGCAATATCTATGAGAGCTGAACATACACATTCCCCATAACCCAGAAATTACACTCTTGAGTAAATACCCAACAGAAATGCAGACATAAATTCACCAAAGAACATGTACAAGAATGTTCAGAGCAGCACTATTTGTAATAGCCCCAAATAGCAAGCAACCCAAACGTCCATCAGCAGTAAAACAGATAAAGTGCAGTATGTTTATATACCACTACTGCACGGCAGTGAGAAGGAACAAACCACATGGATGAATCTCACAAGCAATGTTGGGTCAAAGAAGCTAGACCCAAAAGAGCACGTAGGAATGATTCATTTACATTAAGTTCAGACACTAACCTATCATGTTAGAAGTCAGGGTAGAGGTTAATCTTTGGGGAGGGTAGTGACTGGAGGGGGATATGAAGGAATGTCTTGGGTGCTGGTAAGGTTCTGTTTCCTGATCTGGGTCCTGGTTACACGAGTGTGTTCACCTTGTGAAAATTCATCGATCCATAAAAATATGTGCACTATTTCATATGTGTGTTATATGCCAATAGATGTTTTGGCAAGGAGGCCTCATATAATCTAGTGTTAGGATACCTACTCAACCAAGATTGGAAACTTAGAACATGAAAAAGATAGGTATTTTTGCATATATATATATATATTTATAACATTTTTGTGGCAAAAGATACTGTAAGCAATGTCAAAAGACAAGCAGATTTGGAAAAAATATTTGTAATGCAGATGATAGACAAAGATTAATAGATACAATATGCAAAGAGCTCTTATAAATTGTTATGAAAAGACCAACAACCCAATAGAGAAATAGACAAAATGATATGAGTAGGGAAGTTAAAGAAAAAGAAAATACCCAACCAATGGAAAGATGCTCAAATTCGTTAGAATTCAGTTGAATGCACATGAAAGTAATAATAAGATACTCCTTTACACCCTTCAGGCTGGCAAAATTAAAAAGAGCTTCTACACCTATAGCATGTGGAGGGGAAAGCATGCTCTCAGCCGTTGCTGGTGGAGATGTAAATCATTACGGCCTTTTTGGAAATCAATCTGGAAAAATCCATTAAAATTAAAAATACATATGCCCTTTGACCTAGTGACCCCACTCCTGGGAATCTATTCCAGAGAAATAAAAGGATCTACCTAACGGCCCGTGTATGAGGGTGTTTATGGCAGCATTGATTGTAGTGGTGCAGTTGCGATATGCATGTGTGTGCACAAATGCACACACATGCATACACACACATGCATATACTCTCATGCATGTACACACACACAGGAGACAAAGCTAATGCCTCTCAGCAGGGAAATGGCATAAAGGATGGTGCTTTCCCTTAGGGCTCACAGTACACCAGCCCGGGGTAAACATCCACCTTTTCTGTCCACAGGAGGCCTTCACCTCAGGCAGGGAGGACAGCTGTGGCTGATAGGAAGTATTCTTCCTCCTGGCCTTGCTGGGCAGCATTGATTCCAGAGCAGGATTTGAAGGAGTGACCATCCAGGATGGGGCATTCCCACATCCTCTCTTGGCAGGACTTGGTTTCTATCTTTCCAGATTCAAAGAAGGGACAACAAAGAAGGATCACAGAGCTGGCTTTTATGGACATCCACTGCCCATCCCACACACAGTGGCTTTCTTAAGCCAAAGCCAGGCAAACCCTCTACTAACTGAAGAATAAACAAGACGTAGAATAAATTGCAAATAATTACTTCCAAAAACCCTGTTTCCCTTCTGAAGTTTGTGTTCATCATATCTTCATCTACCTGAAGCTCGCTCTCTTAAGTGAATTAAAATGCAGAGTCAACTCCCTGACGCCTGCTCAGCTATTGGGCAGCCCTGGCCCGGCTTGAGAAGGTAGCTGGCCGCAAACAGACCTCTAGTACTTAGTGGAAGCCACATAGCATATGTGTAAATATTTAAAATAATAAACCGAGCCAATAAACTATGGGATAAAAATGTTCTATCCTTCTACCTTGAAAAATATGCCCTCATAAGATCAAAGTTTTTAAAATGTATGATGCTATGTTTTTTATATGAGTGAAAATTGGCAAAATAGTAAAGATGACAGAATTTAATTATTTTCACACATATTTGGATATTCTGCTGATGGGCTGGTGATGCTTTGATAAGTAATAAAATCAAGATATACATAGTTCACAAATTATTATATATCTTCATTAAATTTATTTTTTTGCTTTCCTTATTGCAAGATTAATTATGTTGTTAAAATAAAGACTTTTTTGCATAATTTATATTCTATTGATGATGATGCCAAGTTAGGCTAGCTGTTTTGAGTCGTCATTCTTAGATCATTTAAAAATTAATTTCAGTTTGGGGAAAGTTTCAGTAATAAATGGAATTGCTATTAAGATCCTAAAACAATATTTACATTTGGAAATGAATCATGAATTTTACATATCCTGTTCAAATATTTTAGCGGCGTTGCATAAGATAAACTATCATTATTGCAGAAAAGTTCACAAAATATTTTAATTTTACAATAGAAATTTTTATCTCTTGTAATTTTCACTGTCTCTTAAAGTAGTAGTTAGACTCCGGTAGTGATATGAAGAATTAGCTTTATGTTATACACCTTACATGTATACCTACATCTCTATAGATTGAAAGGTAAGGTAAAGTGTTTACATGGTGACAATATTCCTCAGTCACCATGCAACTGTCAGTGCCACACTAATTCGTGAGTACCTCCTGAAGCAGGAATTGGAGCACGAATTGAAGCATGCAAATAGACACGTGGCCCTACTGGGAAATGGTGGTTTCCCTGTGCAAGAAATGATTGCATTCTCACTGTCTGAGATAAAGGATTTGACAAGTTAATTAATTTGTCTTTTTCCTTACCTAAGTGCTTCCGCCACTCAAATCCTCCCTGTACTCCGAAGCAGTGTCTGTCTCTTTTGTTGCCAGAAGCACGACCCAGAAACCTTCGTGACATTCAGACACAGTTGTTTCCCCAGGACCAGCGCTGTCACTGGAACTGATGTTTTGGTTGCAGGCTGCGGTATGCCGGTGCTGAGCACCCGATCCCATGTGCTCCAGATCCAGTGGATTTTGTGTGTGTTTGTGACATGTGGGACCCTTTCCAGCAGGGCTTCTCAAACTTTCTATGGTGGGGGATAAGTTTTTAATTTTCCAAGCCAATGCAGATCAATTCTTTTGTAAAAAGTCCAATAGAAGTAAATCAGTAGAAAAATGAAATTTAAAAAATCCATACAAAATACAAGCCCCAAATTTTAAAGATTCAACAGATGTAACATTACACTCAGTTTCTACGAGTAATTCATCAGGAAGCAGTAACAGACCACGTGTGGGCTGGCACTGGGCCACAGACCACAGTTGCGTCACCAGATCCAGGGTAGGGGCCCTTCTTGCTTCTGTCCAAGGGTGGCACCGGTAACCACCAGGCTGAATCCTGCCCCACAGTCATTTCCCGTCTCTGTGTGAGCACTTTGCCCTGTGTCACGAGGCTCTCATTTCAGGCCAAGTCTTCTGTTCGCTCACTGTCCTGAGGCAGGTGCAGATCCCCAAGGCCCACCCATCTCTACCAGCCTCGCAGCCCCTGCTTCTCCCTGGGGAGCCCCACATGGGCATTTGATGAGGGACGTTGAATGCCAGGCCTAGAGAGGAGTCTTCTGAGCCACGGGTCACTCTGAGAGGACAATGGTGCCTTGGACCTAGCTAGGACCTCACCTGGGCCTGGCTGGCAGCACCAGAGACTGCAGGGGGAAGGGAGAAGCCTCTTTTGCACCCTGAGCTTGTGGAATGCGCTACCGCGGCAAGGCCACCTGCAGAGGGCAGGTGCATTTCTGGAGTGCAGACTAAACCCCTTACCCACCCTTACTCTTAGGGGCTGAAGCTGGAACCTGGAGCTGAATTGTCTCTGTTGTCTCTGCTGGAAGAGTCATAATGTGGCATTCAGGACAAATGGCTATGCATGCAGGAGATGTTTGAATTTGAGGTGTTTATGGCAATCAGACCAGAAAGTAGTCAGGCCTCAGTGAGGCAGCTGGTGGAGGAAGGCCACACAGAGCTGCTGCCTCCCTGCCCTGTGGGGCAAACAGGAGGGGACAGCTTCCCAGAAGACCCTGAGCTTTCTTAGCAGAGATGGGAACTCCCACCCCCACCCTGCCAGAGGTCAGCAGCAATTCCAGAGTTTACCATGTGTCCCCAGGAAATTCTACATGGGGCAGATACATGTTTTTAAAATCATCCACATATTCTTTGGTCATCCATGTTTTTTAATGACCCAATTCAAATTCTCTACCTTTATCATTTCTCCTTCTCATTAATATTTTTGCAGTAGACATAGCTTTATTCATTAGCAACTACTACTGATTAATTTAAGCTATCATCTTTAATGTTTCAAAATTACAAAAGGGAACTCAGAAGTACCTAATGTGGAAGTCTGTCTCCATCATTCCACAGTCCTGAGCTCCTCAATCCCACTCCCAAGAGTTAAGAACTTTTAACAATTATTCATAACGTGTCCTTCCCAGATCCTGTCTACAAATGCCTGTCTCTCTCACCACTCTTTCGGGGGACACAAGGTCATGAGCAAGGCTGTAGAGAGGCCCAAGTGCAGAAGAATGGAGACCTCTGGCCAACAGCCATGTGAGTGAGCATGGAAGCAGGTCCCCAGCCCCAGTTGGGCCTTCAGAGGAGGTGGCTGGCCCTGGCTGGCCTCTTGACTGCAGCCTCATGAGAAACCAGCCAGGGACCAGCCTGAGGCATTCCTGACTCTCAGAAATGGTGTGAGATAATAAATAACATAAATTTAAGCTGCTAAGTGTGGGTGTAATGTGTGACACGGTGATATAATTAGTACAACTTTCATGTCTCACTGACGATGGCATCACTTTTTGGTTCCCCTCTACAGCAAAGCTCCTCAAAAGAGCAGCCTCTACTCAGCATCTCCCTCTCTCCCCAGCCCTTCTCCTCCCACCCAGTCCTGTCTGTTCTGATGCATTAGCCGACGCCTGCCCCCTGCGGGACTAGGACGTGACTGGGCAACATTAAGTTCTGCTCAGTTGATATTTGCTTATGTCCTGTCTTAGATGCCTGTTGCAGGCCCTGAGATGAGGATTCTCGCACAAGTAATTTGTAAGGAAGTACTCCCTGGAGAAACAGGAAAGGTTCAGGCTTCCATGGAGCACCAGGTGCCTCTACGCCATGTTATCCAGTCTGGTCACTCACTTTTTAAAAGAGCCCAGGCACGGTGGCTCATGCCTGTAATCCCAGCACTTTAGGAGGCTGAAGCAGGAGGATTACTTGAGACCAGGAGTTCAAGACCAGCCTGGGCAACACAGTCTGTCTCCACAAAAAATAAAAAAAGTCAGCCAGTATGGTGATGCACAACTGTAGTCCTGGCTACTTGGGAGGCTAAGGCAGGAGGATCACTTGAGCCCAGGAGCTGGAGGCTGCAGTGAGCTATGATTGTGCCACTGCATTCCAATATGAGTGACAGAGTGAGACTCTGTGTCTTAAAAAAAAAAAAAGAAAAGGAAAAAAAAAAAAAAACGAAAAAGAAGAAAGGAAAGGAAAGAACATTTCAGGTAGAGGGCACAACCAGAGCAAAAGGTGAGTCTGGAAAGGGAGGAAGAGACCATGGTGGGTGGGGAACACATGTGAGTACACGGGGCGGGGGGCGGTAAGGAACAGGCAGAAGTGGTGCTCGCAGGTGTCTGTTCAGGCTGCTATGACAAACTACCACACAATGGATAGCTTATAAACAACAGAAATTTACTTCTCACATTTCTGGAGGCTGGAAATTCAAGATCAGGGTGCCAGCAGGGCTGACGGTTGAGTACCGGGAAGGGCCCACTTCCAGGTTGCAGGCTGCTGACTTCTAGCTGTCATCTCACGTGGCAGAGACCAGACAGAAGCAAGCTCTCTTGGGAATCTTATAAAGGCACTAATCCCATTCTTGAGGGCTTCACCTTCGTGACATCACCTAATCCTAATTACCTCTCAATGGCTCCACCTCCTAATACTATCACATTGTGGGGCGGAGTTTCAACAGATGGATTTTGGGGGGATATGAATATTTAGTCCATAACAGTAGATTAGGACTCCAGATAGGGCCCTGCTTATCTTCTACATCAAAGGTTCTCTCAGCTGCCGTACCACTCGAGATCTTAGGGTAATCCAAAGACATCTCAGTGTTCCATGGCCCCAGGCTTCATTCAATATCACATTCGTAGCAACACAGTCCATCTTCATTGTGCAGTACATACTGGCTCTTATAATGCATTAGCTTCTTCCAAATGAAACTCAGTTCTGTAGCTACGAAGGCTCCCATCTGCAGAGGAAACTACCACTTTAGTAATTGGCCAAGGCACTGCACCATCCTAGGCTGGTCAGGACAAGGCATTCTCCAGTGGGAGATGAACTGGCATTGGAGAAAGTGGTGTCTTGTTGGCCCTAAGGAGGGCTTTTGGGCACCTCACTGCCTCCCTGTATGTTCTTGCTAAGGTCCCCAAAGAGCCTCCTGGCAAAGGCATTTCACACTTTTTAACAACTTGGCAAGTGGTTTACAAATCCTTCTAAATATGGCAGATGAGTCTATAGAAATCTAAAACTTTAGAAAAAAAAAAAAAACTAATTGAAAGAGCTATTGAATTGGGGAGGTTTTCCCTGAGTAAATATTTCCTCTATGGAATTCTGATCTATTCATTTAGTAATCCCAATTACGGTTTGGCTAATTTGGGGGTAGTTTCAGAGAAAGTGCCTTATTCCACCAGGAACCGTCAGTAGGTTAAGAGGATTTTGTTTTCGTTTGTGATGTTGCAGAGGAAATTCATTCTTGCAACAGCGTTAGCTATTCTTTGCTTATGTCTGCCACCTTGCTGCTCAAGGTTAACAAGAAAATACCCCTTTTTTTGTTAGTTCCCATGGCTGCTCCTTTGGATATCAGCCATGCTCTCTCTACCAGCCCTCCTAGGGACTCACAGCAGATACATGCAGACGTGGATGTGCTGCATTTTCCAGGAGTTTCCATCCTCTTCATTATCTGCAAAAGGGTGGCCAGACTATCAGGGCATAGGCAAGCCCTCCTGGGCCTTCAGGTCTTTGTGTACCCCATGCCCTTTACCTAAAACACCCTTTTCCCTCTGCCCCTCAACAGGCTCTCTTTAAGTCATTCTTGGGTTCTCAGCTCAGCTGTAGCTTCCTCTGGGAAGTCTTCTCTTGCCTACGTGAACAGCCATGGACTTGTCGTTGGAGCTCCAGACCTGTGCCCTCATTAACATTGGACATTTCACCTGATGCCTCATAGGCACCTTGAATTCAGCATGTCCCAAACCGAATGCATCATTGCCCTCTCCTTCCACCTCCATCTCTTCACTCTCCTCCCCTCTAAGCCTGCTAATCCTCCCTCTCCCTTAGCCCCCCATCTCCCTCAATCCTACTCTATTCCTGAATCCAATGGCTCCCACCTCTTAAATCTCTCTCACGTCCTTTCTTTCCTTTCGTTCCTCTCCCTTGCCTGGGATGTGATCCTCACATGCTTGAATTACTGCATCAGTGTCCTAACTGGCCTCCCTGCCTCTGGTTTCTTCTGTCACTCTGGTCACCATAGCGATCTCTGATGTGACCATGACAATCATGGACTTTTACTCCTTTCTCTAGATACTGTGGTTTCCACAACGCCTCTGCCACGGGATGTAATCTAACTTCCTATCTGTGCCCACCAACTTGTCTAACTTTGTCTTTTGTCACTTTGGACCAGTCAGGAGCATGGAGGAAGAGCTTCATCAGGGGGTGGTCAGAGAGGAAGGTGGAGAGCCAGAGAGAGGAGAACCAGAGAGAGGAGAGCCAGAGAGCGAGCAGTTTCCAAAGCCTGGGGAGGTAGAGATACTACATAGGATGAGGGGTGAGAAAAGCCCACTACACTTCATGACTAAGATAAAGAAAGAATGAAAGAAACCATGAAAAGGTTTTCCCTGCCATAGGGTGTAATAAAGACTGACCGCCGTGTAAACATGACTGAAGACGGAAAACTCTGAGATTGTGAACTGAGCACCAAACCAAAACACATGCACCTCTAAGTCTGACGCTTATTCAGGAAAAACTCAAGAAGCTTGCCCAAGGACATAACGTGTCCACAGAACCTCATTTGTTGCTTCTAAGGGCTGGTTTCATTGCTTGAAAGATTGTGCTGGCCTTCCTGATGTTACAGCGAGGACTAAAGCCACACGTGCTGCGCAGAAGCCGTGAAAAGCTTTATGAAGGGGAGAGCCACTCTCGTTGGAAGGGGTCTCTGCGTTTCTGGCCTTGGTTAGGTTCATGTAAGGTGAGGCCTTCAGGAGTGTGATTCATGTTAGACTTTGGGATTCCAAAAACCAGTAAAAATATGTTGTATGTTTTTTTGTTTTTTTTTTAACAGTCTTGCTCTGTCACCCAGGCTAGAGTGCAGTGGCATCATCAAAGCTCACTGAAACCTCAAACTCCTGGGCTCAAGGGGTCCTCCTGTCTCAGCCTCCCAAGTAGCTGACTACAGATGCGTGCCACCATGCCTGCTAAATTTTTAAATTTTTTTTGTAGAGATGGGGTCTTGCTATTGCCCAGGCTGGTTTTGAACTCCTGGCCTCAAGTGATCCTCCCACCTCGGGCTCCCAAAGTGCTAGGATCACAGGTGCGAGCCAATGCACCCGGCCCTTAAACATATGTTTTTTTTAAAAGGGAGGTGATACTAGGTCTAAAATTTTTATTTTGCCAAGTGAGGACATGAAAAAAGCATTATCCTATCATTTCATAAAATTAGGAAGGGCATAATCTAAGATAAAAGACAGTCCTCTGAATGGAACACGTTTAGATTTAGGTGGAACCCAGAAATGACTGAGTCCACTCTTTCCCGTGTCCACCCTGGAGCAGGACTTTGCATTTGAGCACATCCCCCAAAGTAGAGTAGGACTCCACCGATCGTGCAAGAAGAGTAGATTCTGTTGATGGCTTGGTGAAGCAGTGAGACAGAGGGGGAGCTCGCAAACCTCAAAGCAGCGCTAAAGTGAAACCCTGCTGGGTCACAGATCTCTCTTTGGTGGCCGGTTGGCTCATCTCCATCTGTTCGTTCTTCACGCTGCCTCCCAGGAAGGTTGAGGTGGACTCCAGAGCACGTTTACTGCTTTTCATAAAAATGTGCAGACCTAGGAATGGAATAGTTGAACCGTAATCCAGATGTCTCAGCGTTCCACCCTCCTTGGCTGCCCTGTCTGCTAATGCTCAGGTGAAGGGCGTTCTCCAGCGCTGGGGGAAAACCAGTGCTGTCCCCCAGCGGTGCCATGGGTGCGGAGAGAGGTATTGGGGGGAAGCCTGTGCTCCTCAGTGGCCACCTTTTTCCTTAGGCCTCTGACTTTCCCTCGTTGGGGGCCCCTTTCCTAAGCCTGCCTCCTGGGATAGTTCCAAAATTTCCGTGCGTTTATTATGCAGTGCAATTTAGCTTCCTCTTTGTCTCAGCCACCTCAGTCCAGAGGAGCCCTGGGGCCTTTCTTTGCATAATTAAAAGATCCATTAAGGTGTTTTCCCAAACAAAAGAGCAGTTCTGTTCCTCAGAGAAATTGTACCATCCTCTTAGGACAACCTTCTCCAACTGCAGTCAGATTTAAAAATAATCACACACACAGGCACACACACATACATATCTGTGTGGGGAGACAGGGAGCAAGAGAGGGAGAGAGGGAGGGAGAAAGGTGGGGAGAGAGATATCAGGGCATCTCTTGCCTGTGGCTGATGTACAGGGGAAAGCAATCATACCCCGAGGCTGCTGGGGTGATTTACCAGGACACACTGTCCCAGGAAGGGACATGCAGCCAGCACCACCTTTGTGTCCGCAGGTGGAGCCCAAGCAGGGACTCAGGAGGACAGAACGCCTGGTGCTTCCACCTGCGATGAGAGATGTCTCCCCTTCAATTCTGCGCAGCTCCCAGCCCGCTGCTCGCAGGCCCTGCCTTCCCCTTCACACACCAAGCTCTTCCAGGCCAGTGGGCAAGTGTCTTCCTGTGCGGTGTGCATGGGCCCTGCATCTCCCGCCTCCACGGCCCTCCTGGCTCCTGTTTCTCCTTTTGGGCTTTCCTTTTTGGAAGCTGCTCCTAGTGCCCCTCTGGACTCAGCCAAAGGCAGGTTGGCACGTCGGCATGGGTTGTCACAGAGGGCCCTGCCCTGGTGATGTTCCCTCCTGTTTCCACGTTCCTCGTAATGCTAGTCTCGGAGCTTAACTAAGGCAAGCCGGAGCTGGCCACCGTGGTCCTCAGGGCTGGGAGAGCACAGCCCTGAGCTGGCACCACGGTGAGTGGAGGCCCCCCTCTCACTTTGTGCTGGCTGTAGCACAAGCCTTCTCTTATAGAGGCCTCTTCTCTCCCAGCAAGACTCTTCAGGCTGCTTGAGCTCAAGAAGGACATAGTTGTGGCGTTGTTAGTATTGTCTTTGAGGGGTGACAACCAGCCAGAGGCTGACTCTACACCTTAACTTCCCATTAAATGTGGAAACGAAGGGGCCAGACTGAAGTGGAAAGGAGGTTGGGGTGTGAGCAGAGTCCCCAGGGGAGGAGGGTCACCAGCACTGCAGGGTCATGAGTCCTCAGGGCCTGTCTCTGAACAGCAGGTGGGGGCTGCGGAGACTGAGCAGGGTCCCCAAGGATGGAGCTGGAAGCCTGGGGAGGGGGTCTGGGGGCAACGCTGGTTTAGAGTGTGAGTCAGTGTCTTAGTCCTTTGGGGTTGCTATAACAAAGCGCCATAAACTAGGTGGCTTATAAACAACAGAAATTTGTTTCTCACAGTTCTGGAGGCTGGGAAATCCAAGGTCAAGGTGCTGGCAGATTGGGTGTCTGGTGAGGGACTGCTTCTTCAAAGGTGGCCACTTCTTGATGCGACCTCATGTGGTGGAAGAGGCAAGGGTCTCTCTGGGACCCACGCAGGAAGGCTCCAACCTCATCTCACGACCTGATCACCTCCCAAAGGCCCCACCTGCTAATACCATCACCTTGGGGGTTAGGACTTCAAGGTAGGAGTTTTAAGGAGACACAAACATCAAGACTATGACAGTCAGTGTTGCCTCCCTTCTTCCACAGCCACAGTCTCTGCTTTATGCGGAAAAGAAGCAAATGGGGCGAGGGCTGTGGAGAGGGGAACATGGGGGCCGGGCCCTCTGCCCGTGTTCACTATGTTAGAAAAGACATCGAGGTCACGTCTCGTCCCTCCGCAGAGCACGAGATCTGCCCATGGGAGACAATGTTCCAGCCTCCTGGGCCGTTGCGGGTGAGTTGGTGGCGAGAGTGCCAGGCCAGGCCCTTGCGCCTGACATTATTGAGATGTCATTGTTCCTTCTGCAGGCTGAGTGCATGCTTGGGTGTCACAGGGCTCGCTTGAGCCAAACCAGTGTCCATTTCCCGAATTCAGGTGAGGCTGGATATTTCTGGCAACTGGTGGGACAGCATTCTCTTTTGTGTGGATTATGGTCCTTCAGGAAGAGTCCTCACCTAGGGGAAGAGGTGACCAGGCCAATTTGGGGGCAGGAAAGTTCTGGGTTCAGCCTTGTCTCTGTCTCCCTTGCTGACCCTCTTGGACTCATATGTGGATGTTAAGGCATGGGAAGCAGATGGGTGGGTTGGCCGGAATTATAAAATTCATCTTCCTAAAACTCTGTGAGGCTGTAGGGCCCAAGCAGCCCTGCTCCAAACGCCTTTGAGAGCGTGGCACAAGAGGAGGAGGTTTTGCTCTGTTTTACACAGTTATGGGGGTGGCTGGGAGAGGGGCCTCTGGCTTCATGGTGATGCTGGGTGGACCAAGAGGTACCCAGCAGAAGTGGCAGTGTCAGCTGAACAGAGTCCCCAGTTCCAATAAATCTGCAGCTGTCATATAGCAACTGACCAGTGGCATCCATGAGCACACGAGGGACCCCTCTGGGGACTCCCAGAAACACCTGGGGGGATTTGCAGGCTGTGGGTTCCTGCATAAGCCAGGGAACCAGTGTCTACTGGTTTCTTCCTTTCTAGGGCTTGTCAGCAGCCTTGGAGTGACGTGAGAAGGAAAAGAAGGCAGGTTTTCTGTTGAAGAAAACAAAACTCCGTCTTTGTTCACAGACGGATGCAAGTAGCTGCCCTGTGGAAGGGCCCGGCCTCTGGGTTCCTGCCGCACACGTGCCCCGGGGAGGAAGGGCTGCCTGGCAGAGCTGTCGGGGTCTTAGGCCTGGCTGCAGTGTAATCTGACCCTGTGCTGCACAGCCTGCCCAGCGGCTGCCAGCGCCCGCAATCCCTCAAGGTGAAAGCACTCTCCAGCGGGTCATTCCAGCCGTGTCTGAGTGGTTTTCTGTTCTCGGAATCATTTATTTCTGGTGTCAGGGAGGCCCAGGGCAGCTTTTCCCACTGGCTGTAAATGCTCTGAGCATCATCGATTCCTCTACATCCATCCCTGGAAATCTGCTGGAGCAGCAAGTCTGTGTCTGGGATTCTAGGCAGGGAGGGGTAGGGGAGGACAAGGGCCAGGGTGGCTTTTGTTCCCTCCCTCTAGGGAGAGGCAGGTGGAGGGATGCTGAAGCCTCCTCGGCTCCCTGGGGAGCAGCCTTGTGGCCAGGGACTGTGATGGAGTTTCCTGGGTTGTGGCTACGGCAGTGTGGCTAACTGTTCACCTCCCACCCCTGCTTGCAATGCCACCTGATACTCCTCTTAGAGCCTACCCTGTCCCAGGGCCACTGAGTGTGCCCAAGCTGGGCTGAGGACTCCCTCAGAGCTCAGAACTACCCCCGGCTCTCTAGTAACCCTCGTCCTGTTGTCCTGTCCTTGCAGGGGCTGCAGCGAAACCCCAGGCTGTAGGGAGGGGCACTGCCCAGCCTCAGGGTAGAGCAAAATGGGCTGAGCCAATGTGATGTCTGTGCCTCCCATTGTGACCATGAGATCTCAGGTGAGAGTGCCCGTGTGCGTATCTGTGTGCTGTGGATGTGGCGTGTGTGTGCCTCCATGTCATCTTTGTATTTGTACATGATACTGTGTGATGCCGTGAGTGCCCATGGGCTTCTATGTGTTTATGTGTGTGTGTTCTTGAGTGTGACCTTGTATAGGTATTCGTGTGTCTAAGTGTGCATGTCTGTGTACGTGCTGATGTGTTTGTATTTGTGATTGTGTGTGTCTGCTGTTTGCATTTCTGTGTGTGTGTATGCTCATGGCACGTGTGTACCTGTGTCTGTGTGTGTGTGTGTGCTCATAGCATGTGTATGTCTCTGTGTACATGCTCATAGCATGTGTGCCCATGTCTGAGTGGGATGTGTGTGGGGTTTGTCACATAGCAACCGACCTGTGTGTGCATGAGGATGCTTGTGAGTGTGCACCTCTCTCCAGTCCTCCCTCTCTTCTTAGTCATTTTCTCCCTGTCACCCAAGGATTTATGGGACATTCCAGGGAGGAGGTGGTAGCCAGGCAGGGAGACCCTCAGATATGGTCTCATTGCCCTCAGAGCTGCTCTGGGGCCAGAGGGGACAACATTTCCAGGCTCTGAGAGCTTCTCCTGAGAGAACAGCATCAATCTGCTTGTCAAAGGCAAAATGGCCATTTGTCCCTGTCTGGAAGGACCCGGGGGCAGGGCTGGGCCTGAGTCATCACTGTCTCCCGGGCCCAGCACAGAGCAGGGGCAGGGAAAGTGACTGTGGAGCTCAGGGACGGGCAGGCTGGGGGCTGACACAGATGGGCAGCCTGCGGGGGCCGGCTGCAGCCTGCAGGAGGTGAGAGGGCCAGGAGAGGTAGGGGCAGAGGGAACGGGGCCTGGTCGAGGTGTCGGGGCTGCCTCAAGTGGCAGCTGGACAAAAGGCTGGGGATGATGGGTGAGCCTGGAGGGTTAGGGTGGGGCAGCATCCCTCTGTGATGGGGTGGGAGGAACCCTGCAAGCTCCGTGCCTAGAGACACTCCCAGCCCTGAGCCTACTCACAGACTCTGCTGACAGGAGGCCCTGGGTGGGGAAAGGGTCTATTTGGGGGTTTCCCTGGAGAAAGGACAATCTCCTCTATTGCCTCGCCATTTCCCCTGCAGCCTCTCCCCAGAGTGCCTGGGGCAATCCTTGCAAGTCTTCCCAGCTGTGTGCCTGCCTGACAAAACTGGTGAACTCCCAGAGCTTACACCCCGGGCCTGAGGCCTGGCTGTGCCACTGAGCCCTGACCAGAGGCCCCTCCCTGGGCCTCCGTGCCCACCAGTCCAGTTGGTAAGGCCCTTCCTGGTCTGCCCGTCGATGATCCCAGGGCTGGCAAGGCCTTCCCGGGAGCAAGGGGAGCGGGGGCACTCCTGAACATACTCTTGTCCCCTGCCCCTCCCGGTTCTTTGCCCAGCAGGCTGTCTCTTCCCCCAAAGGTGAGGCTGCTGTGCTGCTGGGCCTTACAGGGGAATCCACTCCTATCAGGGTAACCAGGCAGCATGACGCCCCAGCACCGAGTGGGCAGGAACCTGTGGCAGCTCAGAGGGTCCTTCTGGGCTTGTTTCTACATCTTGGGGTGCGTGGGTAGAGGAGGGAGCCACAGCTAGGGCTCACAGGGAGGGGAGGATATGCTGCAAGGGCAGGCAGGACTGGGTGATTTCTCCCTCCTGGTACCAGTGACCCTGCAGCCAGTGAGGAGAGCACATTGCACATGTTTGTTGGCTCATTTGTGAAATGTTGGCCTATCCCTCACTCTGGGCCAGAGCCTCTCCTTTGACCTAGGGGAGCTCAGACCACTTCTAATCTTCTAGGTTTCTGGAATATTAAGGAACAAAGGTCCTGAATTTTTGCTTTTCTGGAGTTCTCTCCTACTTTGAATCTGGGCTGGCTCTGTGGCTTGTTTGGGCAAATAGAATACAGCAAAGGGACATTGTGCAAGTTCAGAGTCTGAGCCTTAAGGGACCTTGCAGCTTTTGCTTTCAGTCTCCCTGTAAAGAAGCCCATGCCAGCTTCCTTGAAGCACTGTGGAGGGAGAGTGAGACCCAGCCCATCCTCGGCCACGTTATTCATCCCAGCTGAGGGACAGGCATGTGGGTGAGGCTGTCTTTGTCCCTCCACCCCCAGTGGAGGCACCAGCTGGCTGCAAGTGCATGAGTGAGTCAGCTGAAACCATCTGTTGCAGAGACAGTTTGCCCAACTGAACACAGCTCAGATTGCTGATTTTAGGTCACTAAGTTTTGGGGTAGGTTTTTTTTTTTTATGTAGGAGACACTAACTGAAATAGAAATTTGGACATAGGAGTAGTGGTGCTACTGTAACAGGAATTTCAAACATATGGATAATCTTCGGGACTGAGTGGCAGCTGGAGGCTGGAAGATGACAAGGAGACTGTTAGTGGATGCTGAAGAGGCAATGAGGAGGCTGTTACTGAAGGCTGGAGAAAAGGCAACCTGTGTTATGTGGGACAGTTAGGGTTACTTGGAGGACAGAAAATGTAGCTAATGAACCTGTGGCTCTGGCTAAGGAGATTTCCAGGAAGAATGCTGGAAGTGTCCATTGGCTTCTTTTAGCAGCATAGGATAAGGTATCATAAGAGAGAGGAACTCAAGAAGAAATTGTTCAGTTTGCAAACAGAATTTAGAGGCAATATGGAGAGTCTAGGACAGTCTCTCCAGCAAAAGATTCTCAGAATAAGAAACGGTCTCAGGGCAAAGAATGAATCAATATTGTGGCTGTAAGACTGTTTAGACTTTAGAAAGATTTAAGCTGTTACCTAGTAGATCCTCTCAGCTAGACAAAAGGGTTTCTAAAACAACCCTGACACCAACCCAAAGTAGGAAGAGGCATAGCTTGGAAAGTATCATGAATATGGCTTTTAAAGCATAGAGTGGCTCCCAACCAGATTCATGGAAACCCACCCAATTTTAAAGAAAATTGCTCTTGGGAAAAACACTACCAGCTTGGATTAAAAGGAATAGAAATGACAAAATAAAAAGAGGTCTCTCAGCTTCCAACTTTTCAGAAGCAGGAAACAGCCAGAGAGAGTGCTACCCAGCTGTAAATGTGATCTATTAATATTACTTTTTGCAAAGGAAAGATGTCTCAGATGGTGAATCCCAGAGCCCAGAGTGTGAAGGCAAGATCCAAGGAGAACAATAGATTAGGGAACCACTCCCAGGAAGCAGAAGATAGGTCCTAATCCAGGAATACTCCATGCCCCTAGTATTGCAGGAACCGATGACATCTGCCCAGCTAGATTTCAAAATTGCTGTGGATCAGTGTGCAGATGGGTGGATTGAAAAAAATAAACATGGCTATGGAACAGTGACTACATGTTCCTCCCACATACTCCCCTTTTAAATGGGGGTGTCTGTTGGGAGATATTCTATCCCTGTCTCACCATTGTATGGTAATTGTGTTGAAGTCAAATAGCTCATCTTTTTAATTCATGAGTGTCTGGATCAACATGAGCTCTATCCGAGGAACTGCATGCAAGGAGCCCCATCAGTCTCTGCTTCTGTTGCTCCCTGATGTTCCTCTGCTTCTGTGCTATGTGTGGGGAACAAGAATTGCTGCTCTGGGGGCCCTGGTACCTTGGGTGGCACTTACTGTAGGGGAAGCACAGGCAGTGCCGCTGGCTTCTGAGCCACTTCAGTCGTTCCTCTCTTTTCTTGAAGGATAATACATGTTCACAGCTGAGGAACTCTGTTGGCTGGTTTCCTTATGGTAGAATCCCAGAATCATGGCAGCCTTCCTTCATTTTATCCTGTCTCTGGTCCCTTCAGTCCAAGCCAGTCATGTTTTTGGTGGCATAACTGTCTCAAAATGCTTGTGGGTCTTCTGTGTATGTCAAGAGGATCCATGTCATTAGACATGAGAGTTCTCTACAGATCATTCCAGGGTGGCCCCATCTCCACTCCTGGCTGCTGCTGAGATGGTTAGTTGTATCCATGGTTCACACACCTAATTGCTCTAGCACAAGGTGTCCAGCCATACCCTTGGTGTTCTCTCTAGAGCATGCCTTAACATCTTTGATAATATGGACAGGCTGAGAACATTCTGAATCATCAAGTTCTGGTTCCTTTTTGCTTAGCAGTTCCTTCTCAATTTATCTCGTTCCTCTTGCATTTACTATAAGCAGCAAGGAGAAACTAGGTTGCACCTTCCATATTTTGCATGGAAATCTCCTCAGCTAAACATCCAAGTTCATCACCTACGAGTTCTACTTTCCACCCAAGACAAGAAAACAATTCAGCCAAGTTCTTTGCCACTTTATAACAGGAAACTTCCCTCCAGTTTTCAAAAACATGCACTTCATTTCCATCTTAGACATCACCAGAGACATCCGTAATGTTCATATTTCTACCAATATTCTGTCCATAATGATATATGTTTTCCCTAAGATGATGAAAGCTTTCTCCACTGTCCTCTTCACTTCCTTCTGAGCCCTCATCAGAATGCCCATATTTCTACCAACAATCTCTTTAAGATGATCTCGGCTTTTTCTATCATTCACCTAAAAATCCTCCCAGCCTCTACTTACTACCCAATTCCAAAGCCCTTCCACATTTTAGGCAGCACGACTTCCTGGTGCCAAAATCTGTATTAGTTGCCTAGGACTGTCATAACAAATTACCACAAACTAGGTGGCTTAGAGCAATAGGAATTTATTCTCTCACAGTTTGGTAGGTCAGAAGTCCAAAATCAAGGTGTTAGTAGGGTTGGATTCTTCTGCAGGTTGTGAGAGAGAACCTGTTCCCTGCCCGTCTCTTAGCTTTTAGTAGTTGCTGGCAATGTCGGCATTCCTTGGCTCATAGCTGCATCTCTCCAATTTCTGCCTCCATCTTCACATGACTGTTGTCCCCATGTATGACCTTTGTGTCTCTGTATGGCCTTCCTAGGACACCATTCATTGGATTTAGGGGCCACCCTAATCCAGTATGACCTCATTTTAGCTAATTATATTTGCAAAGACCCTCTTTCCAAATAAGGTCACATTTGGAGTTTCCAGGGTTGACATGAATTTTGGGGGGACACAATTCAACCCAGTACAGATATTACTTTCTTAACTCCTACAACCCCCTGAAGGATACTTGCACAAATGTGTAAGCAGAGGTGGAGAGGAATGAATTTACTTCAAAAGAGACTGTAGAAAGCATCTAGTCCCACATTCTGCCCAAGGCTGTGTTACCCTCTGCGGCATTCATTGTCACCTTCCTTCTCTTCCTGGGCTCTTTCAGTACAGTGTTCACTGGTTACCCCAACTAAAAATCCAACCCCTCACATACCCTGACATTTTAAACCCTGTGTCTTTGCTTTATTTTCTCCCTAGCATTTATCACCGTTTAACAAAATGCCGGTAGTGTTTTTGCTTATTTTGTTTCTTTCTCTTGTTTATTATTTGTTTTCCCCATGAGAATAACCTCTGTGAGGACAAGGATTTTTGTTCATTTTATTCACTTCTACATTCCCAGCAGCCAGAACAGTGTCTGGAACATAGTAGGTGCTCAGTAAAACTTTGTTGCATAAATGAATGCATGCAGGAGTAAAGGGATTCCTGGAAAGTGGACATCTAGCTGCTGCAGACAGAGAACCCATCCTTTCACTGGGCAAATTTTCCTCTTTTAAGTCATTTACTGACTCATTAGAAGAAGTGGGGTCAGGACTCCAGAGCCCTTGCTTTGCACCCCAGGGGTCTGTTTGACAGTTTTAGACTCTTGGAAAATAATTGAGGTGGTTGGTTGGCTGGAGGTAAGGAATAAAATAAAAGTTGAAATGCTCTGGGGCTGTCACTGCCCTGCTGGGTCATCTTGCCAACTTTGTCCTGTCTCCCCTGGCCCCTGCTCCCTGACCTCAGTATCCTTCCCCTGGCTGCCTAGAAACAGCTGGCCCCCTGTGTCCTCTCTCTGGCATGTGGGAATTAGAGACAAAAAGTCTCAAAAATCACTTTGAACTCCATGAAGGAGGGTGCCAACTAATCTGAGAATATTATTAGTAAAAAGGTAATTCCTTTGAAAATGAAAATTGCTGTATCACACAATCTCCCAACCACGGGGTGGAATTAATGAGGAATTTGCTCAAGATTCACAACTTCAAAATGATCTTCCAGGTGGCCAAAGGAAATTCACATTTACACTTCAATCAGAAATTCCTTTGTAGACGGTAAGCAGGGGAGGGTTTAATTTTCTGAGATCACAAGTGGCTGTCCCCTTCCTGAGAAGAAGGGGGCCCGTGATAAAGAGTGCCCTGGTATTTGTGAACTCTCCAACTAATTAGAAAAGTGAATCTAATTTCACGGATTTCAGCTCCTATTAATTTATCCTGAGCTTGTTGGTAATGAAGCCATGTGTTTGTTTCTTAAGAAGAAAACAACAGAGAGGAAAAGAATGGGTGTGAGGCTGTGCTGTTTATTCTCCTACCTTCATTCTGTTAATTGAGGAAACAACATGATTTAATGTATATTACAATGTTATCAGCACAGCACTTGCTTTAGCTACTAAAGGAGCCCTACGTAGTTAGCCCTAAATGGGCTTGCTGTGTCTGCCACAGCTAAGACAGAAGAAAGAAGGAAGAACTGGTGGCAAAGTGGCTAACAGGGTCTGCTGCAGACCCTTCCCTTTGCTAGGTGCTGCTACTTCACTCTCCCTTGTCATATTCAGCAAGTATATATTGAGTATTTCCCACGTTCCAGGCAAGCTAGACTTTGAACAAGACAGCTAGGGATTGTAGAACCTACAGATAACAGTCTTAAACAAATAATTATTTATTTACAATTCTGATAAGGGCTTTAAAAAAGAAGTGGCATCTTCCCACATGTATATCTTGTTAGCCCACTAGGTAGGAAACTTCAGGCATTGGAGACTGGTTTGAGCCTTCCTTCATCAACCCTCTGCAGTCATTACAGGACAAGGCTCATCTCAGCGCTCAGATATTACCTAGAGTATTAACTGCTGAGAGTTTAGCAGTAGAGATTAATAAAGGTAAGTAAATGTTTAAATGAATGTAAAATTCTGGAAGAGGCTGGTATGAACAGGATCTGGACAGACTTGGCACTAACCAAAGCCAATGGAGTCTCTGGCCTCGGAGAGCGGAAAAGTTTATTCCCAGATACTGACAAGAGTGGACAATGGAGTCCAGCTCAGGGCAGAAGTAGTAAATTCCAGGGCCATGGCCAACATTAGTCACTTGTTCCAGGAGATGAAAACGTAAGATTTCCTCAACATCAGCCATGGTTAGCACTTTAGTCCCAAGAGACACCTGCCATTCATTTCAGGGAAAGGTGGGTGTGAACAAGGGGACATTTCCTGGACTCCCTTGCAGGAGAGTTCTGGATTCTGCCAGGTACGGCTGGGATATGGAGGTGAGCAGTGCTCGGGGTGGCCTTGTAAACAGCGACCAGATCTCCTGATATGGCAGATATTTTCCAGAAGTGGCCAAAATCTATCTCCTGTGTGCTTTGCCAGAACTCGCCACTGTCCCATCAAGAGGTGATTCTGTGTCGCCTCTCTTTGAAGCTGGGTGGCCTTTGTGATTGCTTCTCTCTCTCTCTCTCTCTCTGTCTCTCTCTCTTGCTTTCCCTTGGAACCCAGCCTCCATGGTGTGAGGAAGCCCAGGCCACATGGACAGACCACAGGAGACACTGGGGGAAGTCATCAGGGAGACTTTTGCGGAAGGTCTCCTCACTTCTGATAGCTCCAGGATGGGATGGTCTCTCTTCTTCGTCCAGCTGTGATGCCTGAGAACTTCTGCGGCCATTTTCCTCCCAGCCAACACATAGAGTGGGGCGACTCTCAGAAAACCACAGAGCAGACCCTGACACCTTCCTTGTTAGCTGTGTGGCCTTAGACCAGTTGCGTCACCTCTCTGGTCCTCAGTTACCACATCTTGAAGTGCAAGTACTGGTCCTACTTCAGAGGATGCCACTGGAGGTTTGTAGCCTGTATCTGATCTGCAACTATGGTCAGCTGACAGACTGGTTTTTTTTTTTTAAATATTGAGTTTGTTCATGGGTGTATACAAATGTCCAAACTTACCAAACTGTACACCTCAAATACATAGAGTTTACTGTATGTCAGTTATTACACTTCAATGAAACTGTCAAAAGTTGAGTTTGCTGACAATGTTTATAATCAGAAGATCTCACCTAAAACTCTGGATTTCTTGTTTCTCTGGGAAAAAAAAAAAAGGAAATATTTGGCAGTGCCAAACCCACATTCCTCTAGATGGGGTGTGCCTGGGTTCCACCGGCACCTCTTGCTCGGTTACTTTTGCTGCCGGCCCCTGGAGATGTTTGAGTTTGTGACTCTGACCTACCTCGTGCGTTCGTGGAGAGCCTTGGTACTCGGACTGTCACCTGCAGACCAGCAGGGTCCTGGGAGATCGTTAGAAGGGTGGAATCCTAGGCCTCCCCCTGGGGCCTCCTGAATCAAAGCTGCATTTTAACAAGATCCTCTGCTGTTTCTTTGCACACTCAAGTTCGAAAACCACTGGCTCTGAAGATTAGAAGTGATGTCTAAAAGTCACTTGTCTCGGCCACTAAGGACGAACTGTTGCTGTGTCATTTAATCCTTGAAACAACGCGTTGCACAGAAGAGCTCAGATGTGCGGCGCTCAGTGGTTACCGGAGTCTCACAGCCGACAGGGGGCAGAGCTGGCATTCAAACACAGGTCTGCCGGCCTCGAGATTTATGCTCTTCCCGCTCTACCTCCTGCCGCTCTGAAAAGGGAAGGAGACCATATGCAGAGGTGGGGGCCGTAGAAATCACCCAGGAGACCTAAGCCTATCTCGGGGGATCAGACCGACCCCATAGCACGGGTGGCAGCTCTCCCCAGGGCCGCCCCAAGCTTCACTCCCTTCTCCCAGCGTGTGGCCCAGAGCTCGGTGCAGAGCAGAGAGGTTCAAGGCAGAAGGAAGAAAGGGAGGAGGGAGGAAGGGGAAAGGAGTGGGGGAAGAGGGAAGGAAGACATCGAACAGGCCTGTCCTCAGCTCCCTGCCCCAGCCCCCTGCCCCAGGTGAAGGATGGTTTATCAGTTGGGACTTAAATTCAGGGGAGAATGACAGAGATGAAACTTAAACATGTAAGGATTTATTATTATTTTTTCCCCCACGCCACAAGAGAGAGAGATAGCTGTGATGTGTTAGTGGTTGGAGGATGTCGGGTCTGCAGTCTCTGCTTCTCGCAGTCACGGGCTGGCTGCCCTAGCTGGACCCTTTGGGACATGGGCAGCAAGAGAGGGAAGCAAGTCTTTCCTTGAAACCTTTAACGCATGTCTTCTCGGCCAGAATTAGGCTGGGAAATGTAAGCTTCCGGTTTAGTTTTGTTTTTAGCCTGGCTCCTTTGTTTTGTCACCCACCGCCACCAAATGAAGGCTATATGGGTAAGAAAGAAGGAGGGATGGATATTGAGTAGACATCTGGCCGTTTCTGCCGCAAACGGGAAAGTAGGACCTGATTCCTGGTTGCTGTTGACCTAGAGCAGTCCTGCCAGCTCAGGAGGCGGCTTGCACACTCTCCTGGGTTTAGCTTTGCTCTGGGAATGAGAAGCTGCCCCTCCATTTGTCCCCCCCGCTGCCACGACCCAGGGCGGGGGCTGTCCGCACTCAGTGAGTGTGCGCGGGGCCTGCGATTCCAGCAAGACGGTTGGAGAGGATCCACGTGTCTGGGGACAGCTGGACCACAGCCTCCTGCCCTGGCTGCACACCTGTTAGAAACTATATTTAGAACAGTAAATCTTGGGGTAAGGGAAAGAGAGAAGGCAAAAAGAAAAGAAAAACACAAAAGATGCAGCCCAGAAAATGGGATATTATACCCGTACAGCAAAGCCACAGCCCACTCTGGGCTGGTTTTTAAGAAGGAAAGAGGGAATGGCTGTGGGCACACTCGGGGGCGGGGGGTCGGCCAGCCTGGATTTAGGAAAACTGCAGCTGACAGGATCCGGGGAGCTGTAAACTCTGCCTGTGCTGGTACTAAGTCCTGTCCTGAGAAGCCCTAAAATCCCCTTCAAGAATTGGGGCTCCTGAAACTTTTGACTGTGGCACACGTAGGCGGAATATGAGACTTTGTGCTCTCCTCTCCCCTGTTTTTTCCCCACTTGGGGAAAAAAACTCAAGGGTTATAAAGAAAGAAAAGAAATAAAACAGGTTGGATTTACCGTGCTGCTAGCAATACAAATGATTCACTTATTAGTTACTTTAGAATAGGAACATACTAAAGGACTTTTGTATGATCCAGTAAAACAATTTCCTAAAAACTTAAAACTAACTCCCAATAATTTTATTTTACTTATGAAAGTAGCTGATAGTCACAAGTAGCCCATCACACATGACATGTTCCTCGACAGACAATAGGGATATCAAACATGTATGGCCTCGAGGACATACAGGAAAATTATAGGTTAAATATTATTGATGACAATCTGGATCACTATAGACTGTGAAATTAACCTAACAATTCACAAAAAGTTAAATGATAACGTTAAAGCTAAACTAAAAGAGACTTTTATAATAAAAACAGCAAGGCCATCAGTAATTAAAAAAAAACAAATCCACAGCTAGCTCAGGGTTAACACTGATAAAGTATTAGACGTGAGCCTTTCCTGAAAATTGTGAAATTCTACCCAGCTACAAGTGTGCTTGCAGGGTAGGAGTTTGACAACATTGCTAAGTATTGTGTCGCAGCCAGTTTTCTTAGCAAAGTACACAATCAGAGTCCTAGGTAATTTTAGTTTGTGAATAGCACATTTTAGTAAACTGTCATGACTCATTAGGTTACTAGTAAGTAGCCCTGAGTAGACCAAAAATATGAGAGTCTATAGACACATGAGTCACTTGCCTGTGAGAATTGAAGAGACTTGTACTTTTGGGTCACTGTGACCCCTTGGGGGAGCTCCTGTGGCCTGGCAGGGAGCCTCAGGCCACATGTGGCAATTCTGCTTCAACAAGTAGGTCTCCATCCTGGAGGACTTTTCTCCTGTAATTATCTCTTGTTGGTAGAGTGCAGTATTATCAAAAATTTTCTGTCTGCTGGGTTATTTCCATTAGCACACACACGGGCTGTAATGATTCCCTTCTTAAAACTTACTTCCCGGCCGGGTGCGGTGGCTCACGGCTATAATCCTAGCACTCTGGGAGGCCGAGGGGGGAGGATTGCTTGAGGTCAGGAGTTTGAGACCAGCCTGAGCAAGAGCGAGACCCCATCTCTACTAAAAAATAGAAAGAAATTATCTGGACAACTAAAAATATATAGAAAAAATTAGCCGGGCATGGTGGCACATGCCTATAGTCCCAGCTACTTGGGAGACTGAGGCACAAGGATTGGATTGCTTGAGCCCAGGAGTATGAGGTTGCTGTGAGCTAGGCTGACGCCATGGCACTCTAACCAGGGTGACAGAGCAGGACTCTGCCTCAAAAAAAAAAAGAAAAACTTACTTCCTCAACTTCACAGCCCCTCCAGTGACTACCAGCATTCTCTCCTTGCTGCTGCAACAAAACTTCTCAAAAGAGTTGTCTGTGTTGTGTCCCTAATTCCTCTCCCATTCTATCTTGAACTATTCTAAAAGGTTTTTTTCCCCAGCATCCACTGAAACAGCGCTTGTCACGCTTGCCCCTGACTTCCTCCATGGATGCCCCTGTCACTCTTGTTAGCATGAGCAGGAGGGTAACCAGCTTATTCCAGTGTGCCTGGGACTGTCTTGGGTTTGAAAATGGGAAGTCTCATGTTCCAGCAACCATCTGAGTCCTGGGAAAATCTAGAGTGCAGGTCACCCTAGATTAAGGACTTCCATGTTGCTGAATTCATTGATGAATTCTTAGTCCTCTTCTTGACCTCATAGGGACTGTTTAAAAAATAGCTTTATTGAGATATAATTCACATGCAAAAAACTGCACATTTCTAGAGTTTATAAATCAATAAGTTTTGACCTAGGTATATACCCACGAAACCATCACGTAATCAAGGTAATAAATATATCCTTCACCCCCAAAGTTTCCTCATGACCATTTATAGACTCTCTCCTGCCTCTTACACCTGTGCCCCCTAATCTACAGATGTATTAGTTAGTTATTGCTGTGTAATAAATACCCCCAAAATATATCAGCTTAAAACAGCAAACATTGATCATCTCTTGTTTTCTGTGGACCAGGAGTGTGGGCACAACTTACCCAGGTGCCTCTGCCTCAGAGTCTCTCCCAAGGTTGTAACCAAGGCATTGGCCAGGGCTGTGATCTCATTTCACGAGTAAGATGGGAGTCACCATCTTTCTATTCTAACCTCAAAAGTGACATCTCATTGTTTTTGCCATATTCTGTGAATATGAAAAGTGAATCACTAGGTCCTGCCCACTCTCAAGGGGAAGGAATTACACAAGGGCGTAAATCCCAGGAGGTGGCTGTTGTTGGAGCCATTTCAGAGATTGACCACTACACCAGGCGACCATTGATCTGCTTCCTGTCACTTTGTTTAGTTTGCATTTTCTAGAGTTTTATCTGAGTGGAATCATACAGTATTTACTTACTTTTTTATCTGTCTTCTTACACTCAGCATGATTATTTTTAGTTTGATTTGTACTGTTGGATTTATTAAGAGTTCATTCTTTTCATTGCTGAGTAGCATTTCATGGTGTAGCTACACCACAATTTGTATATTCATTCACGTGTTGATGGACATTTGAGCCATTTATAGTTCTTAGCTATTATAAATAAATCTACTGTGAACATTCATCTATAAGTCTTTTTATGGATATATGCTTTCATTTCTCTTGAGTAAATACTTAGAAGTAGGAAGGCTAGAACATACGGTAGATATATATTTATCTTTTTAAGAAACTGGCAAATTGTTTTCCAAAGTGGTTGCACCATTTTATACTCCCACCAGCAGTGCACGAGAGATCCAGTTTCTCCATGCCCTTGTTAGCACTTGATATCATAAGACTTTTTTATTTTCGTCATTTTTATAGCTATGTGGTGATATTTCATTGTGGTTTTAATTTGTATTTCCCTAATGCTTAATGATGCTGAAAAGCTTTGCATTTTTATTTGCTGTCTGCACATCTTCTTTGGTAAAGTGTTTGTTCAAATATTTTGCCCATTTTTAATTAGGTTGTTTGTTTTCTTATTATTTGGTGTTGAGAGTTCTTTGTATATTCTGGATACACGTCCATTAGCAGGTATATGATTTGCAGATATTTTCTTTTAGTCTGGAGATTGTCTTTTATTTTCTTAACAGTGTCTTTCAAAGAACAGAACTTTTCAATTTTGATGAGGTTCAATTTATCAATTTTTCTTTCATAGATTATACTTTTTGATGTCATATCTAAGAAATCTTTGCCTAACCCAAGTTCACAAAGAATTTCTTCTATATTTCCTTCTAAAAGTTTTATAGTGCTAGTGTTTACATTTAAGTCTATTATTCACTTTGAGTTAATTTTTGCCAATGGTGCAAAGTATGAATTGAAGTTCATTTTTTTTTTTTTGCATATGGATGGTCCAATAGTTCCTACATCATTTGTTGAAAAGACTATGTTTTTTCCATTGAATTGCCTTTGTGTTGTTGCTGACGATCAGTTGTCCCTGTGGACCTATTTCCAGATTCTGTTTTCTGTTTCATTGTTCTATTTTTGTCTTTACAGCAATACTTTTGATAACTGTAGCTTTATCTTAAGTCTTACAGTCAGGCAGTGTTAGTCCTCCAACTTTGTTTTTTAACAAGGTTGTTTTGCTTGTCTAGGCCTTTTGTATTTCAGTGTGAATTTTAGAATCAGCTTGCCAATTCTTACAAAGAAAGCCTGCTGGAATTTTGATTGGGATATAATGAAATCTATACATTAATATGGAGAGGACTAATATCTTATTGAGTATTCCAATAATGAATATGGTATATCTCTCCATCTATTTAGGTTGTCTTTAATTTTTCTCAGCAATATTTGAAGTTTTCAGTGTTTAGGTCTTTCATATCTGTTTTCATATTTATCCCTAATTATTTCATATTTATTTATGTTATTGTAAATGGTATTTTAAAATGTTTCAACTTCTGATTGTTCATTGCTGGTATTTAGAAGTATAATCAATTTTTGTAAATTGATCTTGTGTCCTGCAACTATGCTAACTTACTTATTAATTCTAGTAGCTTTTTTGTAAGTTCCATTAGATATTCTACATAGGAGATCCTGTCACCAGCAACAAAGACTGTATTCTTTTTTTTTCCTTTTCCTTGCTTAAGTTGAGCACTGGCTAGGACCTGCAATATAATGTTGAATAGAAGTTGTGAGAGAAGGCATCCTTGCCTTGTTCCTGATCTTAGGGGGAAAGTATTCTATCACTGTCAGTATGATACTAGCTATAGGTTTTTCATAGATTTTCTTTGTCAAGCTGAAGAACTCTCTTTTATTCTTACTTTGCTGACAGTTTATTTATTTTTTTTTATCATAAAAGGATGTTGGATTTTGTCAAATGATTTTTCTGCATCTATTGATATGATGTTTTTTCTTTTTTAATTTGTTAATATGGTGAATCACACTGATTGATTCTCTAATGTTAAACCAAACATACATTCTTTGGGTAAACCCTACTTGGTCATGATGTATTTACCTTTTTTTATATATTGTTGAATTTGATTTACTAAAATTTTATTTAGAATTTTTACATTTATATTCATGAAGAATATTGGTCTGCAGTTTTTTTTCCTTGTTATGTCTTGTCTGGTTTTGGTAACAAGGTAATGCTAGCCTCATAGAACGAGTTGGGAAGTATGCAGCCCTCTTCAGTTTTTGGTAAGGATTTGTGCAGAAGTGGTAGTTTTTCCTCCTTAATGTGTGGTATAATATTTGGAGGAACTTTTCCTCCTATAATCTTTGGTGAAGCCACCTGGGCTGGAGTTTTTTTGTGTGTGTGAATTTTTAAATAATAAATTCAATTTCTTTGGTAGACATAGGGCTATTCAGATTATCTATTTCTCCTTGAGTGAGCTTGGGTAATTTGTCTCTTTTAAAGAATTTGCCCATTTTTATCTATGTAGTCATAATACTAAGTTGTTCCTATTTCTCCCTTATTATCCTTGTTATATCTGTAGAATCTATAGTGATATCATGTCTCTCATTCTTGATATTGGTAATTTTTGTCTTTTCTCTTTATTTTTCCTTAGCAGCCTGGCTAGAGGCTTATCAATTTTATTATCTTCTCAAAGAAATTGCTTTTGCTTACATTGACTTTTTTCCTATTGGTTTTTTGTTTTCTATTTCATTGATTTGTCTTCTGGTTTTTTCTTTCTTCTTCTGACCTTGGGTAATCTGCTCTTCTTTTTCTAGTTTCTTAAGGTGGAGGCTATGATCATTTCTTTCCTAATACAGGTGTTTAATGCTTAAACTTCTAAGTTACTGCTTAGAATTTTGATATATTTACGTGCTTTCATTTTCTTTGATCTTTGGAGACTCCCAGCTACGTGGCCTCAATTTGGGGTGTTTCCAGGCTCTGCCTGGGCCCCACCTCCCTGCTTCAGGTCCTGGAAACTCTCTCAAAGCAGTAAGCTGGGATAATTGGCTGGCTTAGCTTATCTGTTTCCTGTCTCTCGGGGAAACTGTCCTTCATTGCTTGATATACAGTGTCTTGAAAACCATTGTTTCATATATTTTGTCTGATGCTTTTGGTTGTTTCATGTGGCTGAATTCTACCAGACAGTAAAAGAACAATAATTCTAATACAGTGTAAATTCTTCCATAGAATTTGTATAGAACAAGATAGAATATCCTTATATAACTTTTATGAGACTTGTATAACCTTGATTAAAGAAAAAAACCAGATGAGGTAGTATGAGAAAGGAAAATTATAGCTAATCTCACATGGATAACAAAGTAGAAATCCTAAACAAAAGAACAGCAAGCAGAATCCCACAAGGGGTGAAAAAAATAATGCATCACATTCAAATGGGGTTTACTCAGAAATGCAAGATTGACTTAATATTAGCAATCTTTTACTGAGGCAGAAAGAGATTCATTTTTGGCTTAATTGTTTCATTTTAGATTTGATTTTTGGATATTAATTTTAAAATTAAATTTTATCTCATCATTATGGAGAATATTTATCTGGTTCCAAAGTCAAATCTATAAAAGAAGATACATTTTAAGAAGTCCAGCTCAGGCCCTGTCCCCTCCACTAGTTTTCTTCTCTCCCTTTTTAGGTAATCATTTTTTAACAAAAAAAGAAATCTTTCCATTAAAAATATAATTATATCCGACCGCTTTTTAGATAAATGGTTACATACTTAAATATACATGTTTCCCGTCTTACTTTATTTACCTAAAGATATAGCTTGGAAACCCCTCTGTTTTTTTTTTTTTTTTTTTTGAGACAGAATCTCGCTCTGTTGCCCAGGCTAGAGTGAGTGCCGTGGCGTCAGCCTAGCTCACAGCAACCTCAAACTCCTGGGCTCAAGCAATCCTCCTGCCTCAGCCTCCCGAGTAGCTGGGACTACAGGCATGCACCACCATGCCCAGCTAATTTTTTCTATATATATTTTTAGTTGGCCAGATAATTTCTTTCTATTTTTAGTAGAAACGGGGTCTCGCTCTTGCTCAGGCTGGTCTTGAACTCCTGAGCTCAAGCGATCCACCCGCCTCGGCCTCCCAGAGTGCTAGGATTACAGGCGTGAGCCATCGCGCCCAGCCCAGAAACCCTTCTGTAGTGGTATATAGAAATGGCTCTCATTCCATTTTACAGCAGCATATAATTCCATTATATAGATATATGGGTTGAGTATCTCTTACCCAAGATGCTTGGGACCAGAAGTGTTTTGGATTTTGGGTTTTTTTGATTTTGGAATATTTGCACATACATAATGAGATATCTTGGGGAGGGGACCCAAGTCACTACACAGAAAATTAATTTATGTTTCATATATACTTCATACACATAGCCTGAAGGTAGTTTTATACCATATTTTTAATAGTTTGTGCATGGAACAAAGTTTTGACTGTGACTCATCACATGGGGTCAGGTGTGGAATTTTCTGCTTGCAGCATCAGGTTGATGCTCAAAAAGTCAGATTTTGGAGCATTTTGGATTTCGGATTTTCAGATTAAGAATGCTCGACCTGTACTATAATTTATCTAACAATCTCCTGTTGTTGGGTGGGTGAGTGAGGGGGGACTTTTGCAGTTACAAATAGCTTTAATGAACAGGCTCACACATGTGTCTTTTTGCCATTTTATATTTGGGATATGTTCCTAGAAGTGGGATTGCCGAGTCAGAGTGCAGGCAATGATAATTTTGTCAAATTCCTTTTCATAGGGATTGTATAATTTTGCATTCCTACCGCCAAAGTATGAAAGTGTTTATTCTCTAGAGCTTAAACAGAGTGTGTTGTCAAAATTTTGATTTTTTTGCCGGTCTAATAGATGAGAATGAAATCTCAGCCTTCATTTGCATTTCTCTTATTATGAGCAAGGTCAAGCATCTTTTCATATGGTTAAGAGCCATTTGCATTTTTTTTCTGTTAATAGTCTATTCATATTCCTTACTCATTTTTCTATATAGTTGTGGTCTTTTCTATTGCAGGACCTTTCTTAAATATTAGGGATATTAACTCTTTATAATATGAGTTGAAAATATTTTTCAGACTTTTTCCCCAACACACGGAGTCCAGAGGTAGGGACTGTCACACTGGCTCAGTGGCCCAGCGGTGTCAGGGCAGCCTCTCTGAGGTCCTCCAGGCACTTCCCTCACAGGTGCATTAGGACTGTGTTAAAGGCAGGTAGGACCAGGAAGGGATGGCTCCAGAGACACTTGTTTCTTTTGTTAGGAAGGCGAAAGCTTTCTTGGCAGCCCTCCACAGATTTGCGTTCATATTCAATTGGCCAGAACTATGTTACAGGCCTCTCACCTCCAGCTTCAGGGAGCACTGGGAAAGAAAGCGTGCCATTCTCCCAGTCTCTGGGGTGGAGGTGGGCAAGGTGAAGGAGCTTGGAACGCGTGCTGAGTTATCCGACCAACTACCACAGACGGGAACAGGCAGGTTTAGCCCAAACAGAAGACCCATTCTTTCTCCCATTCTGTGACATGTCTGCAAATCCACAGTGGACCAGTAGTTGGGCTCACAACTCTGAAATGGAATTCAGTCTTGGATGTATCAGTAGAGGTTCAGTGTCCTTCCTCCTGTAGCAAGGAAGGCGAGATGACATCTAGAGACTGGTGTTCCTTGGCAGGAGCATGTTATTAAGGAACGCCGGCCGCTAAATGGGAGCACGTCCAGAGGACAGTGACCAGGTCAGGTGAGCAAGGGCCCCGGAACCCTGCCCTATCAAGAACAGCTGAAAGATCGGGAGATATTATGCTAGAGAAGATGTGGAAGGGAGCAAGACATGTCTCATTGAAAACCTGAAGGCCTGGCACGTGGAAACAATTAGATTGGATCTGTAGTAACGGTACATGATACAGTGAGGCAGATTTCCATTCATATTAAACAAGTGGTTTGCACTGATTGGGATGGGTTGCTTTGTGGGGTTGTGAGCTTCCTACCCTGTGTGTATCAGCCTTGCTGTTCTCAGCTTTTATCCTCCACCTCTGTGTGTCCATGAGTCTCCAATCTGTGTCTCTAATCCAGACCTGTCCCCTAGGCTCTGGGTTCTAGACTTCTATCTTCTTCACCCCACAATGAAGCCCTTCCTTGTAGCTGGATCAGACAGGATCTAACCAGGAAATAGAAACCTCGTGAATATTTAAAACAGAGGGACTTTAGTGCAGGGGATTTGTTAAACAGGTGACAGAAGGGCCGACAAGTCAAAAAAGTGGGACAACTCAACTCAACGTTCACAGCCACAGGCAGCACCATACCCTCTAGGCTGGAGGGTCACCCAGCAAGAGCTGGAACCACAGTGGGCTTGTCTGGCAGGAGCTGGAGAAGACACAGCAACTGCTAGTGATTCTGTTACAGCAGAGGCAGAGGGAGAGAGCGCCTGGCTCCCCTCACCCCCACCCAATTACCTGCCAGTGCTCCCTGGTCGCTAAATGCAACCGGAAGCCAGGTGACACATGAACCTGGGAACCGCAGCCCTGCAGAGCAGGAGAAAGGTCAGGAAAAGCCCAACAGAGCACAGATATACAAGGCAAGGAGGGCTGGAAGGGCTTGCAGGTTTTGGGGGCTGTGAGTAGGGCTGCGGTACCGGGAAGAGGGTTCTCCCAGAAGCAACCTCTGAGCCAGGGGTTTGATGTGAGTGATTTATGAAGAAAGTGTCCCAAGGAGCCATCAGTGAGGCAGTGGGCAGAAGCAGTGTCAGAAGGGGAAGAAGCCGATGGAAAGAGGGATTTCAGGTGGAGTCCCCCCATGGGGAGCTCTGGAGTATAAATCGCCTCTGTGAGTTTGCACTTGCGCAGGTGAGAGAGGTAGGCATTTTACCCCTGCACCAGTCGGCCCCTGCTGCAGGGTGGGAGGGGTGGGGAGTTACTGGCCCTCTGGTCCTCTGACTCTGGTCTGTGGATGTGCGTGGGACAGCCCGAGGGCCACCTCTGCAGCACACAGAAGCCAGGGTGGGACCACAGCACTGGAACGGGGACGCGAGGGGGATCTGGCTGTCCACTGAGGAGCGTGTGGGTGGGGAGGTGATGATGGACGTCACCCGTGGACGTGGCCCTGATTAGGCGTGAGGTGGAAAGTAATACATGACGTCGGAGAGATTCAGATAAGTACTGTGGGCTGGGGATTGGAGAGGGAAGGAGAGGTTTCTTCTCTTCACTGTGGTTTATGAGAAATTTATTGCAGTGATTGTCAGAGATGTAGACGTGCTCTTAAGATGCTGCACAAGTCCCGCGAAGGTAGAAGTATAAAATTTCTGTGGAGACAGTAACAGAACTCTTCCTCTGATCACTGACTGGGCTTTCAACTCCCCTGCGGATGTTGGACAAGGCACAAGGCATCCTTGTTATTTCCTGGCTGTGGGGCCATGTTCTCCGCACTGTAACTTTGTTTCCCGCACCACGGAGACTGACCCTGTTGTCTGCTCTGGATGTCTAGGGACCCTGCAGACCCCTGGTGTCTGTCTCTGCCCAGTTCCCATCTCTGGGTGTGACTCTTACCACTTTTTCTAATGGTCTGGAACACCCCATTCCCCAAATAACAGGGGGGCTCTCTGTTCTCTCTCTTTAAGAAGCTCATTTCTAAATATAATCCTGGTGTACTATGGGTAGATGTACCGATACAGTTAATGAGTCTCTAATGTGGACAATTATAACCTAGAAGGCAGCATGGCGAGGTTCTCTCCCACTCACGTGCACAGACTGATTCGGTAACATACACCCACTCATAATTACAATCTGGTTCTCTGAGAAAATACCGTACCCAGGCCTCACAGACCAGAGCACAGATAGGCACACAAACACCCATGAGACCTCACGCTCTCAGAAACGGCCACTGTTGTAGATGTGTTTGGGGTGTGTCCCCAGATGACACCTTCTTCCCAGGAAGGACCTGCCATTGCACCTGTGGAAGAGGGGGGCCAGGTGGCTGTGCTCGTAGCAGGTGGTCCTGCTCTCTCTCCCATCACCCATACTTTGGACCCGATGGTCACTTGACCGTGGTTTTATAAGCACCAGGGCTTTTAGGGCTTCTTTGGTGGCAGGAAGCAGAAACCAATCTACGGTTTCTTAGGAATCAGAGGTATCCACAGAACACAAGGGCAATGACAGAAGGGTCTTGAGAGGGACTGATCTCAGGACAAAACGCCATCTTCAACCAAGGCAGCAAGTTTCTTTTTTCTTTTTCTCTTTGGGGCAGTGAAGCTCTTTCATCTCTTGTCTGCTCTTTTTTTCCCCCTTCTCTTCTGTCTTGCTGAAATACCTGCATTCGAATCACTTGCAGCATTCGTTAAAAATTCAGAGCCCTGAATCTCTGGGGATGGAGCCAAAGAAACTACATTTTTAACAATGCCCCAGGTGATCCTTTGGCGTGCAAAAGTTTGAGAAGCACTGTCTAAGGAGCTACATAATTCAAACATTGACATATGTCTTTGAGACATGCCCTCCCAGCCACAGTGCCACCAGCTCACTAATTTGCATGTCTATGTCCCAATCTCGGATTTCTGCGAGCCAGAAGCCAACCAACTCAGCACAGAGCAGATGTCCTGATCCACTGAGCGGAGGCTGTCAGTGAGGGGCACAGTCTTGTCCCATCAGAAGGTGCAGACGCTGACGGGATAGGGAAACTGCCCAGCTCGTCTGTTACAGTGAGATGTTCCCAGTTCCTGATCCCCTGATTCCCTTTTATTAAGTTGGCTCAGGTGGGGTTTCTGTAGCCAAATGACTCCTGGGCACAAGATGTCAGGAACACGCAGGCACACCTTCTCACTCCCACGCAAGCAGGCGTGCACACGGCCCCACGGCGCACCCCTCGTACTGGGCACTGTGGGAGAGGTTTGTTCTGGCAATGATCTCTTTGCAGCTCAGGAAGACTATAAAAAAGGTGGGGGACCTTGATTAATTATATATCTTACATTCAAGGAAACATAATATTTAATTTAAATAATTGCAGGAGGCGGCTTTGATACTTTGATTTTCTTCTCGGAACAAATGGCTTCTCCCTGTCCCTGGCCTGCTGAGTTGATCTGTCATGATGAAAGAGCAACCCAGTCTGTCCCTTTCACAGGATTTTTGTTCCAGAAAATGATGAAATGCTTTCCAGGCTGAAAGCGGGGGGGCTGCAGTCACTTTGGCAGCTTTGAAAAGGATATGCCATGGAAATCTATCCATTTTATCTTTTCTAAACAGTTAACAGGTTGGGGAGATGAGGCTTAGAACAGGATGCTCTGAGTCGTAGCCTGAGAGGTTGACTAGGGGAGGCAGGTGTTCTGTGCAGATGGCCCTGCAAGCACGCTAAGGTGGGCGTGGGCACCCTCTCAGTCTCTCTCACACTAGATCGGCCATGTCTCCTGATTGTGGCCACACCCTCCTTTGTGCTGGGGACTGTCCATCCCTGTGGACTCTCAGCAGTTGAAAGAAAAACACCTTTTTCTCTTAATGGCCCTGTCCCCATCAAGGTCTCCAGAGGTGGAAGGTAGGTGGCCTGGTGACAATCCCAGACAACTCCACAACACTATAACACTATAAAACCTCTTGCAAAACTAGAACCCTGACAAAACAGGCTAGGAATTCCTGTTGTGACAAAAGCTTCCAGAGTTCAGGTGGCCGGAGAGCTCATGCCAAGATCTGCTTGGAAGAAAGACTCCCAGAATCCTTCCCTAGCGGGAGCTTCCAAAGCGATGCATGCGGCTGAGTCCGGGCCAGCTGGCTAAGTGCATCCCTGGGACCATCCCTCTTCCCTTCCTGAAAGACGAGAGACTTGGCGCGGAATGTAGGTCAAGTCTGTGCCTGAGATTCTTCCCTCTTTTTCCAAGACAAAGTCTGCGAAGTAGCTGGGCTGGGAGTGGTTTGGGATGGGGAGGAGGAATCTAACATTAGTCCAGTGTCTCTGATGTGTTAGACACTGAGGCTGGCATGTGAATGTCATTGCGTTGGATCCTCACAAGTTTGCGAGCTAGGGAGGTGCTTTACAGATAAGGAAACTGAGGCCCTGAGAGGCCATCCCTTCTAAGGTCACAGAGTTAGTAGGAGGCAGAGCCAGAGTTTTAAGCTACCCTGACTCCAGGGGGCCTCCTTTTCCCACCGCCCCTGCTACAGGAGAAAGGTGAGGTGGGGGCTTCCTTTGCAGGGGGCCTCGTTCCCCGACTCCTAAGGCTCACAGCAGTGGGGAGGAGGGGAGGCCAGGCAGCAGCCACGGCTCTTGTGCTTGTCAGCGAGCGGCTGCAGGGCCAGGCTGCCTTGCTGGCTGTTCTCTCTCCCGCATCTTCATGCTTCCTCTTCCCGCCAGTCAATCTGAAGTTAAACAAACGGCAGTGATAAAAAGGAAGCCTCCTTGCCTTTCCTCCACTTCCAGCCACTGTTTTCTCTGTACAGGCTGATGTACTTGCTTTCCCAGAGGAGCTGCTTGGAAAAATTACCCAAACGCCAGGTCTGCACTGCCTTGCCATCCTCTCCACGTCGTGCCAACCCGGCTCTCCCTCCCCTGTTCCCCTGCAGCCGCCCACCACGGCCGGCCACGCACCACCTTCTTGCTGCTCAATTCCTCGCACACTTTCCGTTCACATGTCATTTGACTTCTCAGCAGCATCCACTGCTGACCTTTCAGTTCCTCTTCATACCTCCTTTTCCTTTTCCTCCATGACAACATGTTCTCTGGATTTTCCTCTTGGCCACTCTTTCTCCATCCCCTTTTTTGGGCTCTTTCTCCTCCATCCAACCTGCAAATGTGCAGGTTTTCCAGGGCCAGGCCTCAGCCTCTGCCCTTCTCATTCCACAGGCTCTCCACTCCCACCACTCCATGGCCTAAATCCCTCCACATCCTGTCCCCAGCCTACATGGTCCTCCTGTGCTCCGGATCACGTATCCAACTATCTACCTAAGGGGTTGGCAAGTTTTTCCCATAAGGGACCAGATAGGAAATATTTTAGGTGTTGTGGGCTAAATGGTGTCTCTTGCAACCATTCAACTCTGCCACTCTCGTGCAAATTCAACCATGGGCAACAAGAGAGCAAATGGGCATGGCTGTGTTCCAAGAACATCTGTTTATGGACATTGAAGTTAGAATTGTATATAATTTTCATGTGTCAGGAAATATTGCTCACCTTTTGATTTTTTTCAACCATTAAAAAATTTGAATTTTATATAATTTTCACATGTTGGGAAATAATTATTTTCCTTTGGATTATTTTTAATCACTTAAGCATGTAAAAACCAGACAGCAAGCCAGATGTGGTCTGCAGGCTGCAGCGTGTTGCGCCTTGGTCTGTGTGTTGGTCATTCGGCTGTCTCACAGACTTCTCCCTGCAGCACGTCCAAAACGTCACTCTGGACTTCTGCCTCCAGATCTCAGTGTCCCCAGCTCAGTGAAGGACCCTTTCACATGCACAGCCGCTCGTGTGAGAAACCCGAGCAGGTGTGGGGATCCTGTGGCCTTCTCCGTCCCTAAGTGTGGCCTTTTGACTGAGTCCAAATTTTACAGAACAAATCCTTTTATTACAAGGGGTGCAGCAGAGGAAGAAAAGCTTCTCTTGCCTCCTTTGGTGCTTGGAAAAGAGTAATCTTGAAATCAGATGGCCGCAGGTTCCCTTGATGGATCTTTTTCTCCTTCCCAGTCCCATCTTCCAATTACCAAGTCTGTTGATTCTCCCTCCTAAATACATGTAGCAGGATAATATTTTGAACTGTCTATTATAGTTTTCATTCTGAAAGTTTTGAGTTGGCGCACTCTCATCTCCTTCAAGTGTCTTCTCAAATGTCACCTTCTCCACCAGGTCCAGCCCGGCCACCCTTCCTAGAATGGCAACTTTTCCCCATCGCTGATCCCCTCCACCCTGTTTTTTAAACCATCATCTTTGCACTTATCACCTGTAAATATGCCATAAAATTTACCGTTTATGATTGTTGTTGCTTACCGCCTGTCTCTCTTGGCTAGAATGCCAGCTCTGCGTGGGCGGGGATTTTGTCTGTTTTGTTCACTGCTGGTCCCAAGCACCTAGAGCAGTGCCTGGCACCCAGAAGGGGCTCAGCCGACACGTGCTGACCGATGCCGGCTGCTGAGTCCCACGTACCTTCACAGGGAGGGCAGGATCAGCTGAGACCAAAGAAGTCATTGCTATTCTTAAATGCGACCCTTTAAAGCAGTGGTTCCTGACGCTGGCTGCACGTCAGGATCACCTGGGAGCTGTAAGAGTCTCACTGTTCAAGGGAAGCCATGGGAGTGGGAACTTTTCAGGTCTCTGCAAAGTTCAGCCAAGGGTAAGCACCACTGCTTTAAAGCAATGGAAATTACAATGGTCAGAAAAGCAAGACTTTCATTTGCAAAAGCCAGGCTTTGCAGGGGAGAAACAAAGCCTTTGTGGGCTCTGAAGGTCAGGAGCTTTGGTGGCTGGGGGTCTGCGCAGGGATGAGAGTAGAGATGGAGATACAGATTCAGTTGGGTGGCAAGAGATGGGACCAGTGGGGACATGGCGGAGGCTGGTACCTCTGTCCCTGTCATGGTTCAGGCTAGGGTGGGCTGGGAATGCACAGGTGGAGGAGCCCTTTGTCTCCTTCCTTCTAGAACCCTGTGAACATCAGTGGCAGAACATTTAGGCAGGGAGGACCTGAAGTAGCCTCTCATTGCATCTCTCTCTGAGACCCTTTCACTTCCAGGGGTGCGTGGAAGGAGTAAGGACACATTCCCGGGTGCTAGAGAGGGCCAAGCAGGTGGCTGACAATGGGGACCACTGTGTCATGGGACAGGGGAACCCGTGGGGCAGTGAGGACAGTTCCAGGCCAGCACAGGCCAGAGATGGCATCAGTCTCAGAGGACCAGCAAAGGTGGGTGGTGGGTCAGAGGAAAGTAGGCCATTTCACACTTAATCTGCTGGGAAAATGGACCACGAGTCATGCCAGCAGTGGACACTGTTGCAGGAAGGGAGCGGGAGCCAAGGCTGACACCCAGACAGGACCGGTCACCTCTGCAGGGTTTAGCAAGGACCAGAGGACAACGAATAGACCAAGGGCCCCTTCCCTGGCTACGTAATGTCTTCCAAACCAAGTTTGGTTTCACTTGTGTTTTTCCTTCATATAACTTGCACAACCGTCATTACATGGTGATGTGAATAATTGCTCAATGATTATTTTCTATCTACACTGTAAGGCCCACGAGGGCTCGAGCCACGTCTGCATCCCCAGAGGCTAATATGGCACCTGGCACACAGGCAGGGATAATTATTTTAATAAACAAATAGAGGAGTGAGTGGGAGTCACGCCTGTAGTCCTCGGCTGAGGAGCTGAGCCAGGACTCCAGGCGCAGGGGCTGCTGCAGGCTCAGCAAGGTGCTGCTGGGAGGAGGGAAGCCGCCTCCTTGGGGGCCTTGAGGACGGGCCAACGCATGTTTGCAGCTTTGAGCAGGTCTGGGCTTGTCTCCACATGACTGGGCAGTACATGGGGCTCCTCAGTCTTGGAGACAGGTGTGTGGGGCTGGGCCACATGTCACACTGCATCCTGCCTCAGCCCCAGCCGTCTCCACACTTAGCTCCCCTGACACCCAGAGGGGACTTGTCCCGGCCCGGGGCTTTCCCAGCTCCCTTCCCACCCCCACTCTGTCCTTCCCATCAGCTGCAGGGCTTCTCCTCCCCACCCTCCCCCCACCCCCAGTCCCCCCACCAGGGGCTCCTGCCTTCCACCCTCTACCCAGTCTCTTTCCCCTTTCTGGACCCAAGGCCCCATAAAAAGTCACTTTGGCCTCAATCAATAGACCATCTCTTTAACAAGGGAGATGCTGGTTTGCAGAATGGAGCCTCCCAGGCTTGGGTGGGGGCAGAGCCGGCCCTTGCAGACAGCTCTGCGTTTCCGGATGATGCATTAGGCTGCATCAGCAGATTTTTGCGTTTTATGAGGACACATATGACTCCCTAAAGAAACCTTAACAGACAGGGAATTGCAAAGGTGGGAGAGTGGGGAGAAGGGGGAAGGAACATAATTCTAAAAGTTCGGAGATACTGCTCAGGTTCAGCTCTCTCTGCCACCATCTTGTTCCTAGTTTAGAGTCTTTAAGTGCACCAGTGACGTTGTTCACCTAAGAAATCCACTTACAGCGTGAACACACGTTCGCCCGGATACAGAACACACATGACACGTGCATCACGCTCTTTGCTGTCACTCACCACCGCCCTATGTCTGTGACGCTGCTCCTTTGGCCAGATGTGCTGCCCTCGGCCATTCTCTCCCCTCCACTGCCCTGCCAGCCTCTGGTCCTCTCTGATACATTCACCCCCTTTTCTGTCACCGTCGTTAGGGAGCACCCTGGCCCAATCTCCTGGTTAAAGGCTCTTGTGGCACCTTGTGCCTCCCTTTTTTGCAGGCATTTTCTGTAGTTGGAACTTGACATTTATTTGTATATTTAATTAATACCTGCCTCACCTACCAGACCGTAATCTGCAAGTGACAATGCCTGTTTTGTTCTATCCTCCACACTTAGCATGTTGTCTGGTACATAGCAGATCCTCGTTAAATAATTGCTGAATGAATTAATGGATGTGGTAGGCAGCTTCTGAAACAGCTCCAGTGATCCCTGCCTCCCGGTAGTCGAGCTCTTTATAATCCTCTTCCCTTGAGTATGGGTGGGACCTAGTCATGTGTGTCTAATGAATGGGAGACAGCAAAGGTGCAGTGGACTGAATATGTCACCCTAATAATGATGCGTTAAGATCTAAACTCCTGATGTGATGTACTAGGAGGTGGGGCCTTCGGGTGGCATTAGGTCCTGAGGGTGGAGCCCTCATAAGTGGAGTTAGTGCCCTTATAAAAGGGATCCCAGAGAGCTGTCCCACCCTCTCTACTATGTGAGGATACAAGAAGATGGCAGCCTGCATCCCAGAAGGGAGCCCTCACCAGAACCTGACCATGCTGCACCAGTCTGATATTTCAGACTGCCAGCCTCCAGAACTGTGAGAAACAAACTTCTATTGTTTATAAATCACTCCCTCTATGGTACTTTGTCATAGCAGCCCGAATGGACTAAGACAAAAGAGGATAGGTGTCAGCTCTGAGATTAGGTTCCCATCCTGGTCTCTCTCTCTCCTCAACATGCTGGCTCTGAGGAAGCCAGCTGCCACGTTGTGAACTGCTCTACAGAGAGGCCGTGTGGCAAGGAGCTGGGGGTATCATTGGGGACGGCTGGTGAGAACTGGCTCCTGCGACAGCCATGTGAGCCGAGCTTTGAGGTGGCTGCAGACGGGGCTGAGCCCTTGATTGCAGCTTTATGAGAGACTCAGAGCCAGAGGACCCAGGTAAATTCCTGACCCACAGAAATTGTGTGATGCTGAATGTTTTAAGCCACTAAACTGGGGTCATTTGTTACACAGCAATCGATAACGAATACAACAGACAACAACCAATAGCCCATCAAGCACTGAAGCCTGTCCTCATTGTGTGATCGGATACATTCAAGTACTCCCCTCCGCATAGCTCAGCCCTCATGTTACCGCACATGAGCAACGTTTTGTATAGACACACCTCCCCCCATACACACACAGACGGGCCCTGAGAGGTGCTCTCCCCTCCTCTGTTTCTGCTACCTTACAACCCTATTCAGGTGGATATCACCCAAAACCCTCCCCGTGTTGGGCCAGAGTGCCAGGCCCACTTGGGAACCAACCCCCTGGCCCTGCCGCTGAGCCCCTTGTCCCTGCAGACCCTCCTACCCAGCTCTGTGTCACCACCGGGGCCGGAGTTACCAACTGCCCAAGAATCTCGGCTAAGAAGGCAATTGCAGGGGGAGTTGTCCCTCTGGCACCTCCCCGCCATCTGGCTCTGCCCCACACAAGGCCTGTGTGTGCTCCTGCCCGCAGCTCAGCCCCTCTCCTGCTGTCAGCTACAGGCCTGCCTGGCCAGTATGGATGGAACAAAAGAGAACTGTTCTCAGCCCAGAGCCTCCCCCAGGCTGGGCCACAGGCACTGGGCATCCCTGGCGAACAGGAAATCCCCTTCTCCTCCTTTGCCCCGTCCCTGCTTCCCCGAGGCTCTGGAGGGAAGCCTCTGTTAGCCTGGGCTCCCAGGGCCCTTCTCTGGGAGTGGTTTCTGCAAGTACGACCACCGCTTAAGCAGTAAGGGAAGAGGTTCATGTGGCGGTGCTGGGAGGGGCTGATCCCTAGAGACCTCTAAGCCAAGCAGATGCGCCATCAGTAGCAGAGTATCCTCTACTGAGGGGAGGAGGGTGAAGGTGTTGACAACTAGAAGTCCAGGAAGCCCGCGTGTATTCTCCTCTCTCCCTACCGTCGACTCAGAGGCGCCTGCCTTGCTCTGGGTCTAACGAAGTTACCTGAGTCCAGAGCTGGCTTCCCTGGGAAGGCTGGCCAGGCACATCTGCAGGCATTTTGCTTCGTGCTTTCCCACATCTCTGCCTCTCCTCGGTCTGCTTTCTGCGGGCAATATGTGGGGAAAACTGGAGCGCTTCCATCAGCCTGAGACCTTCCTCTGGGAAAATGAGCAGCAGGGTTGGTTGAAGAACTGACTCATCTAGACGGATTATTCCCTGGATTACTCCTCTTGTAGGCAGAGCCAGGGTGGCAGGCTCAGCTGTTCTCATTGCCTGTCACCTGTGTGGAGCCCATGGCTTCAGTGCTGAGAGCGTGTGTGTGGCAGGCTCAAGGTTTGGAAGACACTTTTGGCACTGACTGGACAGGGAGCCAGGTGGGGCTGAAGTCTTGTTTGAAAAGCAAAGTTGAGAAGGCTTTAGAATTCTCAGTGTGAATCCTGGCACTGGCCTCCAGTCCCTGCATCCCCAGAGGCCTGCACCCTGCACGTTTTGTATCTGCATGTCTATGTGTGCCTGTGTGTGCAGATGCTCCTTGAGTCACCATGGGGTTACATCCTAGAAACCCCATCATAAGTCAAACACGTCATAAGTCAACAATGCATTTAATACCCCGAGAAACCCATCATAAAGTCGAAAAACTGTAAGTCAAGCCATCATAAGTTGAGGACCAGCTGTAATGGCAATAAAAGTAGGGATTCCTACCTGGCAAGTCCCCATGGGTAAAGCGTTGAAAAATTTCCCTTTGGCCAGGTGCGGTGGCTCATACCTGTAATCCCAGCAGTTCATGACGCCGCGGTGGGAGGATCCACTTGAGGCCAGGAGTTGAAGGCTGCAGTGAACTATGATGGTACCACTGCACTCCAGCCTGGGCGACAGAGGGAGACCTTGTTTCTGGAAAAAAAAATTTAAAAAGAAAATTTTCCCTAGTGCAAATCAATCTATGAATCTCTCTCTCTCTCATCTCTATCTATCTATCCCCTGTATCTGTTGTCTACCCATGTATCAATCGTCTATCTATCATCCATGGCCAAGTAGCCCTGAATATGAAGGAACTCACAAGCTTGTTAAGAAGACCAAAATCACAAATAAAACAATTAACAGCTACTGGGAGACTATCAGCAAGGATTCCTTTTATAAATGCCCCAGAGATTCAGAAAAGGAAGTCAAAACAGCTGATAAAACCTTCATTAAAGACAGAGGATTGATCTGGGCCTTGGAGAATAGGGGAGAACTTGAATGGCCAAAAAGCATGTCTGTGTGTATGTGTGTGCATGTGTATGCACACATGCATGCTTGTGTGTGTGCACACGCACGTGTGTGTTTGCATGTGTGTGCATGTGTGTTTGTGTGCGTGTGCACGCGAGCGCATGTGCACATGTGCGCACATGTGTAGAGGATATTCCCGGCAGAGGAGAGGCCACAAGAAAAGGCTCAGCGGCAGGACGGGTGAGGAATGTCGGTGAGGAGGGAAGGCAATGCCTACCCGTGGTGCAGAGTGTATGGGTAGAGGTTGTGGAGTCGGGTCAGGGACAGACTTGTGGAGAGACTGCAGGTGGCAGTGGGGCAGGCGTTGGGTCTCTGGGCAGCATCAGAATGGGGCTGCATGGGTGATCTGTGCCAAGACATGCCCTCCTCTGCTGTTCTTCAGCCTCCCAGGGATTTCGGAGTCCTAGACCTCCACCCAAGCCTCTCTCAGCTGCCTGTCTTCCCTTGCCTCCTTCCCCAGCTTTCCAAGAGCCTCTGCTCCTTGTCCTGAAGTCCTGTAGCACCCCAACCATTTGCCACCTTTGTGTGCATTGTGATGCAGCTGGGCTCTGCTCCAAAGCCTGGCACTGCCACATGCACTGGAGCCCCCATGACTCCACGGTCTCCAATCAGCAGGTCCCTCCATGTCTAGTAATCCTGCTCAGTCTCTAGTGGCCTCTGTCTCCTGTTCTCCACAGGCTGTTCCAGTCCTCTCAAACCTCCATCTCCAACATGCCCCTGCCCGTTACTGTGCAGCCCTTGTCACCATCAGCAATGACCTTGTGGCTACTTCACAGATAAACACCCCCCCCCCAATTTCCTGCCATCAAACCTCAAACCTATCATGAACTTGCACCTGTACTTCCCTGCTCCCTGCTGTTACTGTGGACAGACCCCCGCCTTTGCACCTTCTCGGGGACCACCCTCCTTCCCTTGCTTCTCTGTAATCTTGACCTCCCTAGTGGCCTCTTCCCATCAACATTGAAGTATGCTCAAGTCTCTGTTATCTCCTAAAAGAACAACCTTCAAGTTGACAGCCCCTTCTCCTCCCCTTTCCTTTCCAGCTGTCACCTCTTTTCTCTCTTTCACAACCGCATTTCCCGAGTGTTTCCTGTACTCGTCATCTCACCTCCTTCTGAGTTTACTCTTCAACATTTGCTCATCAAACTTCTGCCCCTCTTGTCCCTTGAGACTCATTTCATCAAGATCACTGGGACATTCTGTGGCAGAGTCCAGTGGACATGTCCATGTCTTGGTCATGTGACCCATCAGCGGTGCCTCACTCTGCTGACCATTCCCTTCCTCTGAGTCTCACTTCCTTTGTCTTCCGCCACCCTCCCTGCTGCTGTCTTCCCGCCTCTCTGGCCACAACATTTGAGTCCCCTTTAATGCCCTTTGCTGACTGTGGATCAGGTGTTCCTGCCCTTTGGGATTCTTCCTTAGCCCCTCTGCTCTTGCCAGGCCTTCTCAGTGTCTAATCATGATGCCATTTGTATAGGTAGGACCTTCGGTTGTAAATAATAGAAACCCAATTCACACTAGCTCAAGCAAAAATAAAGAGAAGTTTTTGGCCAGCATAATAGGTTGGTTTAGAGGTGAAGCTGATTTCAGCACGTCTGGATGTGGGGACTCAGACGATGTTGTTGGGCCCCCTTCCCTCCCTCCATTTCCACCTCTGGCTCTGTTTCTATTGTTGTGTCAGCTGCATTCGCTTCTAGTGCAGACAAAGTTCCTCATGTAGTGGGGGGAGGGCACAGGAGTGGTTATGGTTGGCTTTTATCACCTTGGATAACCACTCTGGAGGAAAGAAAGAACTTTTTCCTTCTGACATCATTATTGAATTCCTGGGAAAGGGTTCTGGTTGACCCAACTGGAACCACATGCCTACTCCATGGAACACTGGATTGGGTGGTAGCAATTGCCATTCCCCCAGGACCACATGGAATTGTAGAAAGACAGATCCGTAAAGGAAAAATGGGGTGTTGTTACCAGAAGAAGAAGGGAGAAGAATGTAGGATGAACGCAGCAGATACTGACCATAGCTTCCACTTATATTTTCCAGTCCAGACATTTGCCCTGCCCTTCAGAATTACAGACATCTCTCCTTAGATATTCCAAACTCTTTCTCTGATTAGGTGTTGATTCTTTCTTGCAAGTCTTTATACGCATTTCCTAGAAAACAGATCTCTAGACAAAATGGCTATGACGAGGCCTTATGGGGTGGTGCAAATCCAGGGCAGCACAGACTGAGAGAAAAAGTAGATGAGGCAGAGGAGGGAAGCAAATACGTTACCAAGTGTTTGGGTTGAATTGTGTCCCTCGGAAAGACACGCTAAAGTCCTAACTCCTAGCACCTGAGAATGTGACATTTGGAAAGAGGGTCTTGCAGATGTAATTAGTTAAATTAAAAGGAAGTCTAAATAGATTTGGGTGGGCCTAAGTCCAATATGATTGGTGTCCTTATGTGAAGAAGAAAGGACACACAGAAGGGAGAAGGCCATGTGAAGATAGAGGCAGAGATTGGAGTGATGCCGCCACAGCCAAGGAACACCTGGGGCCACCAGATGCTGGAAGAGGCGAGACAGGATTCTCCCCTAGAGCCTCTGAAAGTAGCATGGCCCTGTCAACACCTTGATTTCCAACTTCTGGCCTCCACAACTGTAAGGGAATACACTTCTATTGTTTTAAGCCACACAGTTGGTGGTACTTTGTTATGACAGCCCTAGGAGACTATGACACCACACTAGCCACAACTTTACTTAAAAATGCCGCCAGATGATTGGTCTCCTGGAATGTCTTATAGGCAGAACTAAGGGAAGAACTATGCCTTAGAGCACTTTACAGAAAAAGGTTTATCTGATGGCTTCTTCCTTTCTCCTGTATCTTATAGGCCAGGTCTTCTTCATGGTATTAACTCTCCTCCCTTTCTAGGTTGTGTTAACTGTCCCCTCCAGCATCCCCTGGAGAAACCAGACCACAAGCTTCCAAGATGGTGCTTCAGCTGAGCTAAAGAGTGATCGGAGAAGCCACAGCCGCCAATGGGTCCAGCCAAGTCCACAGAGGGCTGGGGCAGAGAGGTTATGCTGCATCATGGTATATAAAGAACTAGAGATGGAGCTTCACCTGGGAACCTGCTGGAGAAACTGCAGGACCTAGGGTGGAACAGGTTCATTGTTTATGGCAGCTGCTCATGGAACATGTGGAAAAGGCATTTGTGGAACAGCTACTCAAGTTCAAGTCTACCACCTGTCTACTAGATGAGGGGCCAGGGCCCTTGTTATGGCTGCACTATGAATAGTTCAAATAGCTGAGGGGCATTGTTCCAAGACCAACTTGATGTGGGATGTGATGAGTGTGCACTAGTGATTGCAGCTGGAGATCCCCATTGAACAGGTGACTGAGACCTGGGGAGCAGGTGGGGATGAGCAAATCTTGGGGTGTGTGCATAACAGGGCCTCATATAATGCCCAGACTGCACTCATGTACTCACCACCACTCCACACCAAACTCAAATCTGCTATTTCTGTACTTCCTGATTCAATGAGTGGTAGCACCTAGACTAAGTAACTTGAGCCAGAAACTTCAGAGTTGTCTTTGACTTTTCTCTTTTCTCCCACGTTCAATCCATTGCCAAGTGCAGTTGGTTCTGGGCCTCCAAAATATCTCTGGACTCTGACCACTTCTTTCCATCCTCATTACCACAAACTCTTCCAGGCCATCTTCTTCTCTAGCTTGGATATTGCCAATAGTCACCAGATACGCTCCTTATCTTTTGTCTTGTTTGCCTCCAAAATGTGCCCCTCCCTGCAGCCAGCATGAGCTTCCCAAAATGCAAATCTAACCAATGACAATCTATAGACAGGCTCTTCATTATTCTTAGTATAAAGGTCAGGTCCAAACACAAAACCTTTGATGCTCTGTCTGCCGTGTAATCCTCTTGCTTCTCATGTGCTAAGATACAGCCACTCTGACCTTCTTGCAGCGTTTGTACCATGCTATGCTCTCACTTCATCCATCTGTTCATTTCTCTAGCAAGTGTCTGGTGAGTGCCTGTCATGTCCCAGCGGTGCTGTAGGGACTGTGAATACAGTGGGATGGTCTTGCTCTTGAGCCTTTGAACATGCTGTACCTCCTGCCTGGAATATTCTCCCCTTGTGGTAGACAATGTGAATTGGCTGCTCAAAATCTTCTCCCTTGCCTTCCTATTATAGAGATTGAAAAACTGAAAGACTGTGTTTCCCAGCTTTCCTCGTAGGTCAAGGACATAACACAGTTCTGGCCAGTGAGATCAAGGCAGAAGTCCATACAAAGGGCATCCTTTCCTGAACAAAAATCCTCACTGAGGTCCTGCAACTATGTGGATGCAAGAATGATGAATGATGAATGATAAATGATAAAGGCCTCTGTGCTAAGGAGAACGTGTGGAACTAGAGAAGGGGTCCAGCTCTAAGGCCACCGTGAATAGTCTTGTAGTTGTGTGTTGCACAACTCTAGGGGGAACCATTATCATAGACTGTGATATTGTTGAGCTGTAGCACTGGTCCAGGCTCTGGGCTAGTCTCCAAAGGGAGTGGAGGGAATGGCAGGAAGCTTTGAATTCTGTGAATTGTGAATTCTCCCGAATCTCTTCAGCAACTGAACTGTTTCCCTCACCCTTTATGACTGCGTTTGTGAAACTCAAAGGCTGAGAATTGACTCATCTGCTATGTCAGCCTTTTCCTAAAGCAATGAGTGATGACTTGCTTGGTTCAGATGTGGGTAGGAATCCAGACTGAAGGAAAGTATGGGGAGGGGGGTAGAATTCATTGGTTAATGTTTCAAAATATTAGCCTGCAGGTCTGTGCCAAGCAATAGCAAAGCAACAATTCTGCTCAAATTGGAGTAGGAAATGAGGAAAAGTTGCAGAAACCTCCCCAGAGAGGGTGACTTTGAAGATTGAATTTGTTTTGGCAAGACAGGCAAGGGCATTCCAGACAAAGGTCTGGCATAAGTGAAGTCAGAGAGGCCTCGTGTGCGTGGTGTGTTGGGGAAATGATCAAGAGTGGCAGGGAAATGGCAAGAAGTGACGGAACGACGCTGGGGACAGGGCAAGAAGGTTCTTGAATGTGCAGCTTTCAGAGAGCTGAGAAAAGAGTGGAGAAGTCCTGGCTATTTTCTCGCAGACATCCCCACCTGGTCTCTGGTCACCCTGTTTGATAAGCAGCTGCCCAGTGCTGGGCACTGTGCAGGAGTCATGAGGGCCTGGGCTGGATCTGGGCGTGTGTGCACGCTAGGCGGTAGAGTTGACGCTGGCTCATGGGCTCACTGGCTCCTGAGTGCTCGGCCAAGGCCCCCAGCATCTCCTGGGAACAGCCTTTCCCCCTCTGGCCCTTCAGCACACATCTAAGGAGGCAGGGAAGTGCTGTCAGCAGACCTGGCTGCAGCAGACCAGTGGCTCCTGCCAGCCCATGACTGGGGCAAAGGAGCTTCCCTGGGTGCTGTGGGCCCATCGTTCCCCTTCTGCACTGTCTTGGTACTCAGCACTGGGTGTGCTCCCCTGGGGACATAAACCGGCTCTGTCCTGTCATAGACTTAGGCACAGTATCAGTGTGGGATTCTTTCTCTTGCCCACCCCACCCTGACCCTTGGAAAAAAGGGATTGGGAGCCTTTCTCCTCTCTGGGGGTGGATCAAGACCTCTCTGCCCACAGTAGGTGGGAAGAATGCCGAGGCTGGGGAAGGATCCTGGGGTGCAGCCTGCCCCAAGCCTCCCTGCTTTCTTCACTGGATGATGAATTCCAGCCCCTGTCCCAGCACGGGCTGCTTCCAGAGAGCCAAGACAGAAGCCTGTGTGGGCGGGATCACTGTGGCCTTCAAGAGGCACTCAAGCCAGTGAAGAGAAAGATCCTCTGAGCACCCATGGAATCAGGGGGTATTCCTTAGCCCCTTTCACCTTCTGCTTGGATAGAAAGTTATGATGGTGATCATCTTTTGATTCTTCCCTGATCTTGTCCAAACCCCTATTTTCCAGGGTCTAGGAAGCCAGCCCTCCATGGGTGTAGATTTTCACCCAACCTACGCCAGTCTTCTCTGAGCCCATAAAGCCCAAGCCGGTCCCTTGTGCATTCCCAGCACCCACTGACCTGCTCTCTGGTAGGGATATAGGGGTATGTTTGTTTTCTATTGCCATGGCAACAAACAGCCACAAGTTCAGCAGCTTAGAACAACATCTGCTTCTTATCTTACATTTTCACAGGGCAGAAGTCCAGTGTGGTCCTTACTGGGTCTTAATCAAGGTATCTGCAGGCGGCACTGCTTTCTGGATGCTCTAGGGGAGAATCCATTTCTTTGTTCATTTAGGTTGTTGGAAGAATTCAGTTCTATGTGGTTGTAGGACTGAGGTTTCTATGTTGGCTGCCATCTAAGGGCCATATTTGGCTTCTAGAGGTCACCAGCATTCCTTGGTTTGTGGACCCCTTCCTCCGTCTTTGAAGCCAGCAATGGTGGGTCGGGTCCTCTCACACTTTAAATGCCTCCTGCCTTCTATTCCATTGCATCTCTCTTTCAGCAGGGAAAGGTTCACAGCTTTTAAGGGCTCACTTGATAAGATTGGGGCCACCTGGATAATCTAAGCTACTCTTCCTGTCTCAAGATCTGTAGCCTTAATCACACCTGCACAGTCCCTTTGCCATGTCGCATAACATATTACAGATTCTGGGGTGTAGACATCTTTGGGAGCCAGTACGTGGCCTGCCACAGGGTGTGATCTAGGGCTTTGTCTCTGTACCTCCTTCCCCCTTCCTCTCACAAAGGCTGCTCCTCTAACCTCAGGGTGGAGAAGCCCAGGGCTTACAGGTTGAGGTTGCCCTTACTTGAAGTTGTCTGCATAACTTCTCCAAAGGGAGGCTGTCTGAGAGTTGGAATCCCAGTAGGGCTTTTCAAAGTGGGAAAGAATGAGAAAGAATTGAGGCCCCACCTGTCACAAAAGTTCCCTTCTATCTCACGCTGCTCCAGACTCAGCCTTTATCCAAAGGCGTCTCCATTTACCAGCAACGCAGAAACAAATGTCAACATGTGCAATGTTCGATAGCCTGCTCTGCCCAGTCTGTAGCTTCAAGTAGACTATGGACTTCTCTCCCTTGCCAGGGAGCCCAGGCCAGACAACCAGGCTCTAAGAAAGCATTTACATTTGTTTATTAAAAGTTTTCATAAAATCTAATTTGGAGATCTGTTTGTAAATATGAAATATTTTCACAAGGGGCTGGCTGAGAGCCAGAGGACCCTGCAGGAACCCCTCCCTGGGCTCCAGCTGTGTATTTCCCCCTTGTGCCTGCTCAGCATCCGGGTCCCACTGACCTCCTGCTCTCTGGAAGGGCCTGTTGGTCTCCCTGGCCAGAGAGCAAACCTGTAGGATGCAGAGCAACGTGTAGGTACTATTAAGGACCAGATCCCTAGCCACACATGCCATCTGCCCCCAGGAGGACTGAGCACAACTTCTACCACAAGTACTTGGAGGGCTACAGCGGCTCTGGCTCCTGGGTTGGCTTGCTGCCCGGCTCTTGGGCTCTCACCACTTGGGCTGTGACATCACCTCTCAGAGTCTCAGTGGTGTGAACACACTTTGTGATCAAGAAAAAGGAGGAGTGTCAAGGTGGTGCCTTATTGCACACAGGGCTAGGGCAATAAGAACCTCAAGTTATCCCAGCCACCCAAACATCATCTCCACCACCAGGGGAGATCCAGTGATTAACAAGGTCTAATCAGTCCTTTCTGGGTTGTTTATTTCAGGAGCAGGACTTTCATCTACCCCCTCCACTCTCTTTTCCCTTCACCCCTCCCCTTACACACTGCCGTCCTCACCTCATTTGTCTTAGTTCCCATCCTCGTTCCAGCTCCACTGTAAATAACACCACTAATACTCCACTATAAAAACATCACTAGATATGTCTTATCATAATAAAAAAAAATCACTATGTTAGTGATCCTTAAACTTTGGTGTGCTTGAGAGTTGCTTAATAGCAATCTGGCCTGAGCCCCACCCTGGACATTTTGATCTAGCTCTGGAGTGGGGTCTAAAAAGCTACTCTGTTTTTAACAACTACCCAGGTAACTGGCACAGTTCACTGTGAACTGGATGATCAATCAGTGCTGCGGCCTGACCTCCTTTTCTTGGGCTGGGTATTTTTAAGCTCTTTGATAAACTCTTTGTTTTAGTCTCTTTCCTTTATACGTTAGAAATACTTTTGACTTGAACCAAGTCTAATCCAGTATTTGGTATAGATCTTAGTACACTGGTCGTTTTTAATAAATACTTACTACTCAAGTTATTTTTATTTGAAACTAGTCTTTCAACTCTGAATCTGAATAGTCACTATTGGATACAAATTCATTTTGAAAAGATAAATATATTTTTTATGTATTCACATACATGGTAAAAGCAGAAGTACTCTGGTATAATCTCAGTGGTCACTACCAATTTACATTCATTCATCCACATTGACTAAGCAAGGACGTAAAGATAAATAATGACCAGGTGCCTGAACAAGTCCTACTGGCCTGTGCACTCTGACCTCTGCCTGCACCCTCAGTCTCATTTTGCCACAACAGGAACCCCCAGCCCTGCAACAGCCACACTTAGCTTCTTCCAGGCCCTTGAACTTGCTGTGCTTCTTCTCACCACTGGGTTTTTTCCCATGCTAGTCCTTCTGACTGGAATATTCTTCTCTCCTCTTTCTAATTCATTCCTACTTATTTTTCAGTTCTCAGCTCAAAGGACAGTTCATCCTTGGGGAAGAGTTCTCTGGTCTCCCAGACCTGGGTTAGGGAGGGCTCCCACACTGCAGGATCTCTTAGTTGTGTGCCCTCTTTTTCACTGTACCTGTGTGCCTAACACACAGCAGGCTCTCTGTGAGTATCGGTTGAGTGAATCCTTAGGTTGTTCATAGCCTAGTGGGAGAGACAGACGTGTGACGTGATCATTGTGATAGGTGCTCCAATAGAGGAGCATACATCATTTGATTTGTTGGAGAGACTAAAACACAAAGATGATTTGATCATTGTCACTTGTGGGGTTGGGCCAGGGAAGACCTTACACAGATTTTGAAGGACCACCAGGAGTTTCCAGGCAGAAGAGAGGGTTTTCCTGGCTAGAAAAGATCACATGCCTTGGAAACAGGGGGTGGAATGTGGTGGTGCTGTGGGGTGGCCTTGACTAGGTCACTGCACCTAGAGGGACAGGGTGTGGGCTCAGGGGCAGGACTCCACTCAGTGCCATTTGGGGGCCAGATGCCACTCTCTAGTGGGTTGAATTATGGCCCCCCCCAAAAGATGTCCAAATCCCAATGCACAGTACCTGTGAATGTTACCTTATTTGGAAAAAGTGTCTGCATGTGTAATTGAGTTATGGATCCCTTGAAATGAGAGTATCCTGGATTAAACCAGGTGGGCCTCAAATCCAATGACAAGTGTCCTTATAAGAAGAGAAGAAGAACATACGAAGGAGGAAAATACAGGGGAGAAGGCCATGTGACAACAGAGACAGAGGTAGGAGTGATGCAGCCACAAGCCAAGGATTGCCAAGGATTGCTGATGGCCACCAGGAGCTAGAAGAGAGGCAGGGAACAGTTTCCCCTTGGAGCAGCTCCTTGTCAGCTCTGCTGCCATCTTGAATTGTGGACATCTGGCCTCCAGAACTGTGAGAAAATGCATTTCTGTTGGTTTAAACCACCCAGTTTGTAGTAAATCGTTATTGCAGCCACAGGTAACTAACACACACCCTCGCGTGCTCAGCCCGGATCCAGCATGGCTCTGTGCCTGGCGACATATGGGGTTGGAATCCAGAGAGGGGCTCCCCCTTTGGCTGCTTGACACGGGGGAAACCACAGCTGCAACAGATGAAGAGGGTTCTTTGTAAACAGGCAACCGATTGGCTGCCCAAAGTGGGCAACCATTTCAGGTAGAGAAACGGCAGTCCGGCAGTCCCGCTGGGGAGAATTTTCTAAAATCCCTTTGAGAGTGGCTCCTCCTGCTGTCCACTGGGTGAGGCCCTGGGGATTTGGACTCATTTCCTGCTTGGATTTGGGGGCCCACAAGTACCTTTATGAAAACGAGCATTTCCCTGGGTGGCTCCCAAGCTCTTTTCAGCATGGAGAGGACAGTGCGGTGTCCTTGGTGACGTTTTCTGCCAAGAACTAAAGCAAAATTTCTCCTGTTCACCAACCTTCTTGCCTGAAGCAAAATTGGGGAGGCTCCCATGATGCACTTTTTTTTTTTTAACTCCTTGGAAACATAAAATTTATTTAATCCTTTTAATTAACGACATATATAGTTTGCTTGGGAGGAGGTTTGTGGCAGGTAGGGTAATGGCCCCCAAAATTGCCTAATTCCTGGAAAATGCGAATGTGGTAGGTTATATGGTAGAGGGGAATTAATGTTGCAGATGGAATTAAGGCTGCTAATCAGCTGACCTTGAAATAGGGAGATTGTCGCGGATCATCCAGGTGGGTTGATGTAATCACAAGGGTCTTTGTTGAAGAAAGACAAAGGTGACATGAGAAAGACATTGCAGCCCGCCCCTGCTGGCTCTGAAGACAGGAGGGGCATGAGCAAGGAGTAGGGGCAGCCTCTAGGAACTGGAAAAGGCAAGAAAATGGATTCACCCCAGAGCCTCCAGAAAGGAAAGCAGTCCTGCCAACGCCCTGATTTTAGCCCAGTGGAATGCATTTCAGATTTCCAACCTCAGAACTATACGATACTACATTTGTGTTGTTTTAAGCCTCAAAGTGTGTGTTAATTTGTTATAGCAGCAGCAGGACACTAACATGGGTTGAACAGGGAGACTAAGGGGCACTGGCTGGTAGGAGTTCCCTGCGGTGTTTCCAATGTGGGTACGCTAGTGGGAACTGCTGATGAAGTACAAGCCTGAGCTGCCCTCAGTCGCCAAAGGAGGAGGTGATACGGTGATAACAATCTCCTGAACACAATTCTACTGCCAGGAAAACTGGCAGCAAGACCTCCCACCTTTCCCCAGAGCATGACCAGCTCAGATGTTTTGATTGTAGCAGAGTCCTGCGGGGCTCCGGGCTGGGAATGGCTGTGTCCTGACTCGTGGCTGCACAGAGCCAGGAAGTACAGGGTTCTCCTCACACAGTCTGGAGAGCCACAATGACCGAACGAAACCTCCAGCCCCTACGTGGTGTCTGGTTCCTTCAGCAAAGGACCCTGGAGGCTTTACTGTGTCTGCTTCCTTCTCTTCCGGTTCTTCCAGGTCTCCTCCTTGGTTCCCTCCCCGGGGCCTAATGAGACATCCTGGAGCACCTGTCACTACTGGCCCATGTGTCCCCTGTGCCGGGAAGATTTGGAGAAGCGGCTGAACCTGCAGACATTCCAGGCATGCCGTTATGTGTCACTTTTCCTGACAGCTCTAGTCTTCATCTTCTCAAATGTCTCTTGGAGCGCTGGCTCCCAGCTTCGTGGCTTGGAATCTTGAGACCAGTGCTGCTGGAATCTCAGCTTGTCAGTGATGGCTTTGCCTGCCCGGCCCAGGCAGAAACAGGAGGGGCAGGGCTCAGCGGAGTCAGGGAGGGCTGGGATCGCTGCAGCTGGACTTGGGCTGGCACCTTCCCAATGCTGCAGGAAACCCTGGGCTCTCTGTGGTTTGTTCTGGAAGCTCCCCAGTGATCTGGTTAACTGTGTGGGATCCAAATCCCTATTCCACCTTGAGCAAGTTGCTCAGCTTCTCTGAGCTTCAGTTTTCCTTTGTGTGAAATGATAAAATAGCAAGCAGACAGGAATCACTAGCAGTAACAGAAAAAGCAATTATTATTATTTCTATTATTACCTATTGGATTCTTCATCTTCAAGAGTCATGAATCTCAAAGTACCCTCCAGTGACATTCCTCAAATGTCTTGGGCTCTCCTTTCCTAGTGCTCCTTATCTGTCTCCAACAGTTGTATTGAGATGTAATTGACACATGATAAACTGCAATTAATGTACACAGTTTGATATGTTTTGACATATGAACACTTTAGAAACCATCACTACAATCAAGATAATGAAAATATCCATCATGCCCCAAAATTCCCCTTTGGAATCCTTCCTTCCCACTCTTCCCTGCCTGTACCAACGATCTCCAGACCTCAGACAACCACTGATTTGTTTCCTGTCACCATAGATTAGTTTCTGTTCTATAGAATTTTATGTAATAGAATCACATGGTATGTACTGTTTTGTTTTGTTTGGCTTATTTCAGCAAGCATAATTATTTTGAGATTCATCCACACTGTTTCACGTATCAATAGTTCATTCCTTTTTATTGGTGAGAATTATTCTATTGCATGGATACTGCATAATTTATGCACTCACTTATTGATGGACATTGGGGTCATTTCCAGTTTTGGGCTAATTTGAATAAAGCTGCTATGGACATTCATGTACAAGTCTTTTTATGGACACATGATTTTATTTCTTTTGGATAGAAATACAGGAGTGGAACAGATAGGTTATATGGTAAGTTTATATGTAAGTCTAATGTTTCAAGAAACTGCCAGACTGTTTTCCAAAGTGGTTGTACGATTTACATTCCTATTAGTAGTGTATGATACTTAAAATTGGTTTACTTCCTTGCTAATGCTTGGTATGATCAGTCTGTTTAATTTTAGACATTCCAATGGGACGTAGTAGTCTTAATTTGCATTTTCCTGATGATTAATGATATTGAGCACGTTTTCTTGTGCCATCCATATATCTTCTTTGGTGAAGTGTCTCTTCAAAATCTTTGCCTATTTTAAAAATTGGGTTGTATGTTTCTTTGAAAATATTATCTCTCAGTCTGTGGCTCGTCTTTTAACAATGTCTATCAAAGAACAGAAGTTCTTAATTTTGATGATATCCAATTTATCAATTTTATCTTTGGATGGCTTGTACTTTTTGTGTTGAATCTAATAAACCTTTGCATAAATCAAGTTTACAAAGATTTTTCTCCTGTATTTTATTTTAGGAGTTTTATAGTTTTAAGCTTACATTTAGCTTTATAATCCATTTTGAGTTCATATTTGTAGCATGATACAAATAGTATGAGGTGAGGATTGAAGGTTTTTTCGGGGGGAGCATTATGATTATTCAATTACTTGAGCATCATTTGTTTAAAATGCTATCATTTCCACACTGAATTGCCTTTCTACTTTTCTTTAAAATCTATTGACAAATCTGTTATAGGTCTATTTCAGGACTTTATTTTGTTCTATTGATCTATTTGTCTATCCTTACACCAATATCACACCTTCTTGATTACTGTAACTTTAAAAGTCTTGAAATCAGTAGTGTAAATCCTCCAACTTTGTTCTTTCTTTTCTAAGTTGTTTTGACTATTCTAGATCCTTTGACTTGTACACATTTTAAAATAAGCATGTCAATTTCTACGAAATGTCCTTCTGGTCTTTTGATTAAGATGTGTTAAATCCATAGATCCATTTAAGGAGAATTGCTATCTTAATATTAAATTATCCAAACCATGAACATGGTATACGTCTCCATTTATTCAAGTTATCTTTAATTTCTTTCATCGGTGTTTTGTAATGTTCAGTGCACAGTGCTTGTATATCTCTTATCAGATTTATTCCTAAGTATTTTATGTTTGCTGATGCTATTGGGAATGGTATAGGTTATTACATTTAAATTTAAATTTTGGATATCATTGTTAGTATAAACAAATAGGTTGGTTTTTGTTTACTGATTTTGTCCTATGACATTGATAATTGTATTTGTTTGTTCTAGTAACTTTTATAGGTTACACAGGATTTTTTATATAGATGATAATGTTGTCTGTAAATAAAGACAGTTTCGGCTGGGCGCAGTGGCTCACGCCTGTAATCCTAGCACTCTGGGAGCCCGAGGCGAGTGGATCGCTTGAAGTCAGGAGTTCGAGACCAGCCTGAGCAAAAGCGAGACCCCGTCTCTACTAAAAAAATAGAAAGAAATTATCTGGCCAACTAAAATGTATATAGAAAAAATTAGCCGGGCATGGTGGCACATGCCTGTAGTCCCAGCTACCTGGGAGGCTGAGGCAAGTAGGATCGCTGAAGCCCAAGAGTTTGAGGTTGCTGTGAGCTAGGCTGACGCCACGGCACTCACTCTAGCCCGGGCAACAGAGTGAGACTCTGTCTCAAAAAAAAAAAAAAAGACAGTTTCATCTCTTTCTTGTTAAACTGCAGGCCTTTTACTTCTTTTTATTGACTTATTTCACTGGCGACAATCTCTAGTACAATGTTGAATAGAAGTTATGAGAGTGGACATCCCAGTTTTTTTCTGATTTTAGGAGGAAAGCATTCGGTCTATCACTACTAAGTATGATGTTACCTGTAGGTTTTTGTTGCTATCCTTTAATGGGCTGAGGAACTTCTATTCCTAGCTTTCTGGAAGATTTTATCAAGAAGAGATGTAGGATTTTGCCAAATGTATCTTTGCATCTATAGAGATGACCATATTTTATTCAATGATTTTTTAATGTTCAACAAATATTACATCGCTGGAATAAATGCCACTGCATTGTGATAATATTATTGTCTTAGTCCATTTGGGCTGCTATAACAAAATACTATAGACTAGGTGGTTTATAAAAAACAGAAATTTATTTCTCACAGTTCTGGAGGCTGGTAAGTCCAAGATCAAGGAGCCAGCAGATTCAGTATCTGGTGAGGGTCCACTTCCTGGTTCATAGATGGTTTTCTCACTGTGTTCTCACATGGTAGAAGGGGTGAGGGCTCCATCCTCATGACCTAATCACCTCCCAAAGACCCCACCTCTTAATACTACCATCTTGGGGGTTAGGATTTCAACATATGAATTTTGGAGGGATGCAAACATTCAGACCATAGCAATATCCTTTTAATACATTGCTAGATTCAATTTCTTATAATTTCGTTTTTCATCAGTGTTTACTAGGGATGTGGGTTCATAGTTTTCTGTTCTTTTAATGTCTGTCTGACTTTGGTATCAATGTTATAATGCCTTCTTCACTGAATCAGTTGGGAAGTATTCCCTTATCTTCAATATCCTGGAAGAGTTTGTATAGAATTGGAATTATTTCTTTTTAATATTTGATAAAATTAACCAGTAAAGCCTTCTAGACCTAGAATTTGTTTTGTGTACGTGGGAATGTTTTGAAGTACAAATTAGATTTATTTAATGGATATAGTGCTAACTAGATTAATATTCTCTTACTCTTTCTTTAGAATCTGTAGTGTTGTGTCTACCTCTTTCATCCCTGATATTGGCAATTTGTGTCTATTTTTTCCCTGGTCTAGCTAGAGGTTTATCAGTTTTTCAATCAACATCTCTTCAATAAATATCAACCTTTTGGTTTCATTGATTTTTCTGTATTGTTTTTCAGTTATCAGTTTGATTTTTCTTTTCCTTGGGCTTAATTTGCTCTTTTTTTCTAGTTTCTTAAATTGGAGGCTCAGGTCATTGACTTGAGATCTTTCTTTTCAAAAACAGGTTGTTAATATTATACATTTTCCTCTAAGTATTGCTTTAACTGCATCCCACAAATTTTGTTACATTTTGTTTTCATTCAGTTCAAAATACTTTCTAATTATCTTTGATTTTTTTTCTTTGGCCCATGGGCTATTTAGTAGTTTGTCCTTTAGTTTCCAAACATTTGGAGATTTTTCAGAGATATTTGTTACTGATTTCTAATTTAATTTCACTGTGGGCAGAGAATATAGTTTGTATGAATTGGCTCCTTTTAAAATTACTGAGACTTGTTTTATAGATTAAGTAAGAAAAATCACATTTTTACACATGTAGTTTATCCTTTCTGCTGCCCTTCATTCCTTTGGGTAGGTCCACATTTGTATCTCCTGCCATTTCTGCCTGAAGCACTTAATTTAATATTCCTGATAAGGTCTTTCAGCCTTTGTATGATTTTGAAAGTCTTTATTTCATCTTCATTTTTGAAAAATATTTTTGATAGATATAAAAGTCTAGGTTAAGTATTTTTCTTTCAGTATTTTAACAATGTGGCTCACATAGTTTCTGATGAGAAGCCTCCTTCTTACCTTTGAAGTTCCGTTCTTATCTTTGTTCCTCTGTACATAGGGGTATTTTACTTTGGATACTTTAAAGATTTCCTCTTTCTTACAGGTTTTAAGCAACTGCTTATAATATGCCCTGGTGTTGTTTTCTTCATGTTTCTTGTGCTTGGAGTTCGTTGAGCTTTTTGAATATGTGGTTATATAGTTTTCATCAAGTTTGGGAAATTTCCAGCCATTTTTTTTTTTTAACTTTTTTTGTCTTCTCCTTTGGGAACTTCAACTGTCTGTGTTTTAGGCTTCTTGAAGTTGTCCCACAGCTCACTGATTCTGTTTGCTTTTTTCAGCCTTTTTTCTCTCAGTATGTTATTTTAGATAATTTCTATTGCTGGGCCTTTAAGTTCACTATTCTTTTCCCTGTGGTGTCTAATCCCATCCAGTTTATTTTTCATCTCAGACATTGTAGTTTTCATCTCTAGACATATGATTTGGATCCTTTTTTTTATATCTTTCATGTCTCTACTAAACATGCTCAACCTTTCCTTTAGTTTCTCGAACTTATGGAATGCAGTCATAATAGTTTTAATATCCTTATTTATTAACCTGTCATCTGTGTCAGTTTCAATTGATTGGTTTTCTCCTTACTATGCATCTTATTTTCTAACTTCTTTCCATACCTGATTTTTTATTAAACATCAGATATTGTAAATTTTACTTGTTGGGTGCTGGTTTTTTTTTATTCCTATAAGATCCTTGAGATTTATTCTGGGATGCAGTTAATTTACTTAGAAACAAACAGTTTGATCTTTTCAGTTTAGTTAGACTGAACCAGAACATAATGTATTCTAGGGCTAATTTTGCCCTGTAAGTTAGGTAAAATCCTGAGTGCTTTACCCAATGCCTCATGAACCTTGGAGTTTTCCAATCTGGCTGTTGAAAACAAGAACCATTTGTAGCCTCATGTGAGCTCCAGATATTTTCCCCTCTGATCTACTCTTTCTTTGGTCTTGGGTGTTTCTCACATGTGTGTACTGATCAGAAGTAGCTGAAGACTCAAAGAGGACTCTGTAGATTTCCAGAGCTTTCTGTCTGTGCATTCTCTGGCCTGTGAATTCTAGCTGCCTTGGCATCCCACCTTCGTCTCTTTAACTCAAGGAGACCGCCGGGCTCTCCCTGCCTGCAACATGGCCTAGAATCTCTCTAGGCACGTAATCAGGGCAAGCATAGGACTCATTTAATGTTTCCCATCTCTTAAGGATCACTGTTCTTCTCTTCTTAATACTCAATATCTTGAAAACTGCTGTCTCATCTATTTTGTCTGGGTGTTTCTTAGATGTCTCAGGTCATAAGGTAGCTAGCAACAGAAGTTGTACCCTAGCCTCCCTCTTTATCCATTCTCCCACATCCTCCTATGCACCTCGAACCCTGCCATTGCCAAGAAATGCCATCTATTTGGGACCTTTCTTTAGTTCTGCAAGAGCCAATGGGGGAAGCCGTTGAGTACACGCCATTGGAGTCAAAAACATACTGGGGTCCAGATCTCAGCTCTGCCCGTTCCTTGCATAACCTTGGCCAAATTATTTCATCAACTTGAGCCTTAGTTTCTTTATTTGAAAAAGAGAGAAAACGATGCTTCGCTGTAGGGTTGTTGTGAAGACTAAACAAGGTAATGCACAGAAAGTGACTAGCACCACATAAGGGGATCCATAATAGAACTCAATGACTGCCTGACCAAATGATTCGTTTTTAAAATTGCCTCAAGTTTTCTTCACTGTCTGCTCCAGCTCTGTTCCTGGGGACAATCCCACCGTTGCTCTTGAGCTCCTGGAATGAGGGTAATGACCAGCCCCCAATTTCTTGCATCAACAGAGGGGACCAGTCATGTGGAGAACTTCCATAGCACATACTGGAAACATCACGGACATTTGGCTGCATGAAGCATTATAATGATCTTTTCTTTGCGGCAGATTGACTTTGCTAATTAGATTGGGTTGGAGCCAATGTTAAATACAGTTTGCATGTACAGAATGGAAACCAACTGGCAGCGACGTTCCATGTATCAGGACAAGCCAGCCTGTGATTAAAACTTTGCTTCAGATAATCCTTGCGCTCTCTCCTGGCCTCCGTTTTTATGAGCTCTTTAAATATGAAAGATATTAACCCTTCATCATATTTGCTGCAAATACACTCTACCCAAATGTTGTTCACTTCTTTATGAATTTAAATGTCTTTAAATTCAAATCTATTTTAAACAGAATTTTAAAATTTAAACACAATTAAGCTATGGATCTTTTCTTTTATAATTTTTTCTATTGCCTTTAGGCCTAGGAAAACCCCATCCAGTGATTGAGTAGACATTCACCTCTATTTTCTTCCAGTTTTCGATATTTCATTTCTTATTCTAACTAGAATTTCTTTCTTTCTTTCTTTTTCCTTTTCCTTCCTTCCTTCCTTCTTTCTTTCCTTTCTTCCTTTCCTCCCTTCCTCCTCTCCCTCTCTCTCTTTCTCCTTTCCTTTTCCTTTCCTTTTCTTTCTTGTCCTGTCCTGTCCTATCCTGTCTTTCTTGGGTCTTGCTCTATCCCCAGGCTAGAGTGTAGTTGTGCAATCCCAGCTCACTGCAGCCTGAATGCCTGGGCTGGAGCAATCCCCCTATATCAGCCTCCTGAGTAGCTGGGACTACAGGCATGTATCACCACATCCAGCGAATTTTTAAAATTCTTTTGTAGAGATGGGGAGGAGTCTCGTTGTGTTGCCAAGGCTGGTCTCAAACTCCTGCCCTCAAGCAATCCTGCTGCCTTGGCCTCCCAAAGTGCTGGTATTACAGGCATGAGCCATCGAACCTGGCCATTATTTTAACTTTGACATGTGGTATAAGGTGTAAAGGTGTTGGTATTGGAAATAATTAACATTAGCTGCCACAACTGTGGCAAAGCCCCAAATCGCAATGCCTCAACACAACAAAGCCTTAAGTCTCAAACCCAGTGATGGTTGGATGGCATCCTTCCGGCCGTGGTGCCCCTTCAGGGACCCAGGCTGCTTCTGCCTGCAAGTCCGCCATCCCAATGTATTTTGCTTCCAGTTTGGGGGAATCTCATAGAATATTTGGTAAGCACTAAGTATCTCTATCTCAAGATCTAACTACTTAACTGGATTTTTCAAATAACTAATAACCAATTACAGAACCTGGAGCCATTCACTGATCATGTATTAAGTTGTTATGTGTGCGCTATGGTCTGACTGTTTATCTCGTTCTATCAGGCCCTGTACTAGCTTTTTTCCCTCCAAACTAGCTTTACAATGTCTTAACATCTTCTAAGGTGAGCTCTTTTCTTATTGTTTCCTTTTCTCGAAGTTTTCTTGGCAGTTACATAATAGATCATATTACATACTACATGTGATTTGTTAGCTCTTTTAGCTCAATCATCACCTCAGGGACTGCACCCACCTCTGAGTTTCAACTACTAGCTCAGCTGGAGGACGTCCAAGTCCATGTCTCTGTCTTCTACCCCTTTCTCAACCTCCATGCCCACACTTCCAGGCACCTGATATATAGCTGGAAATACTTGGAAATTTGGTCAACACCTCTGGTGGGAGCTCGATCATGCAGCAGCCAATAGCTGATTTTTTTTTTTTTTAAGTCAAAGGTAGAGGTAAATTAGGAGAAGGAAAAGAGCTGATGCTTCAAAATATTCCCCCATTTCCATTCAAAATCTAGAGAAAAAACAAGCAAGAAGTGAGAATTCTGTGGTCTCCTTACTCAGGAGGGCCCACGTCATTTGTGAAACCTTGAGCAAGTCATTTCAACCCCTCGTGAGTCTACATTCTCCTCCCTGTGGCTAGGTTGAGGGGCAGGTAGAGAAAAAGAGTCCCATGGTACTAGCTCAGGGGTTGGCCCCAGCTGCCGGTGGAGGACTTGTAGAAGATTTGGGTGCCTTTACGCAATCAGCAATGGAGGACAGATGTCACCAAAACAAGAATAATTGCTCCCATTTTGAGCACCTAGTATGGGCTGGTCATTTTTGAACTCATTAGACCTTCACAACTACTCTGCCAGCTAAGCAGTGACCTCTAGTATACAGATGAGGAAGCTCAGGTTCAGAAATGTCAAGTAACTCACCCAAGGCCACAGAGCTAATAAGGAACAGAGCCAGCATTTAAACCTGGCTCTCTTGACTTCCTCCAAAGCCTGGGCGCCACCTGCACAGTTGTGCCATATCTGCCATTTTCCAAAATAGTAGGGAGACCTGGCATGTTTGAAAGCTTATGAACAGAGCTAAAAATTGTCTTGAACGTCTGTTGCAGTTGTGTGGGAGGGATGATGGCCCGTGTCAGTTGTGGAGTGGAGGGGATTGGAAATACTCTCCCTACATCATGCTAAAGAGGAGCAATGTTGGTGGTAAACTGGGCACCAATTGGCCAGAAAAACTCAAACTGAGTTTCCAGGCACTAGACAATTGCTTCTATTTGTTCTTTGCTTCAACAGATGGACCAGCTAGTAAGGCAGAGAACCATCTTTTCTAACATACAACACAAAGGAATTGGTTATGAAATCTAAATGAGCCTTGAGCTGAACTTGGGCTAGGAGGGCACTGAAGTGTGGACCAGTGTATACAGCAGTTGGCCTTGTACGTTACTGAAGGCCAAAGAAGCAGCAAAAAGGTTTTATCTGTGTCAAAAGAGATTATCTGTGTTCTGAGGAGATCCCTCTTTCATGGCATTCAACCTTCACAGTATTAGGCTTTTAAATACAGAAAAGCAGTCGTCTTCATTGGTCCGTGATGGTCATGACACTAGATGACCACGCTCAATTAGCCTAAAGACTCTGAGGCCACGATGGGTGATTCTGACCAGTTTGGATTAGGAAGCAGAAAGAACCTTTACTGGTAGGACATATTGCAAGACAAATGCTTGGGCGATAGTGTGAAATGTGTCTAGGCTGGGCCGGGCAACTTCTGGTGCCCCTTGATATTAACCTAAGTCACTCACATATAAAGAAGAATCTCATACAAAGGGAAAACTCTACCATATTTAGGATTTACTGAGCACAAGGCTGTTTCCTCAGTGTTTAGGGCACAAGAAACCATTATGCATTTGCCCAGAGTGCCTGTTCCCTTAATGATTACATCCATGTGTATTTTGGGAGAACTTCTGTCTTCTGGTTCTTATTCATTTACACTTTACACTTCAAAAGATTGTTTTGTAAGAGCTACTCAATGCTCAAGAAGTCTCATGAGTTTTTCTTCTAAATGAGCCAGCAACTTTCCAAGAATCAGGAAGCTGCAAGTTGCCAAGAATAAATAAATGAACTCCAGAAGGTTCAACTTTGGTTTAAAAACTCTGTAAGGTTTTAAGTAGGTTCTATATCTGGCTTAACTCCATGTCCTCATCTAAAACATAAACCACAGGAGGGAATACTATTCCTGGCATGCAACATTTTCCCAAGCATTGCATTTAATGGTCATTTCACATTATGATTAATTAGAAAAATCTTAGCAAAATAGTCCTAATGCAATGACATAAGCAGAAATAGAGGTATGGTGAAATAACTCTTGCCTGAAAGTTAGGCAGCCTCTGGCTTGGTTCTGTTACAAAATTTGCTGGACGAGGTAAATCCTGTCTCTCTGTGCCTCAGTTAATCTATGAAATGAAGAAACAATACTACATGGTGTCTAAAATTCTATAGTAAAAATTCCAAATGATCCCTTATCTAATCCATGGAAGCAAGTAATCTAGGGTTTCAGTATTGTTGATCAAGATCAGAATTAGTAGATTGTGCTCATGTTCAACTACAAAGACATTTTTTTAAACAGAAGTAAAAGTAGGTTGGTGGCAGACATGTCAAAAGAAAACATGTGTGGTTGAGAAAAAATAAGGGGGTGTAATAGATGTTGTTGGTGTCGCACCCAGCTCCCCTTTATGCTGCTGGTGCCCTATCTCCTAGCTGCTGCAGGTGTCGGCTGCTAGGAGCTCACACCAGCTCACACCTGTGCCCTTCCCAGGTGGCTGCCCTTGGCTAGTGGAAGCTAGAAGTGTGGGAAGTTACAAGTCTCCCCTTCCCTTGCTCCAGAGGCATCATGTCCAATGGCTGATGGGTGGGGGTTTACCAGCCCAGCCCCCTTGCCTCTGGGCAGGTTGACCTCAATGTGCACTTTATGCTCCAGGGCTCCCCACGGGATCAGGCTGTGGCTAGATTTCCCCTGACATCCTTGCTGAGCTTTTCCCCCGCCTTATGCTCTTACTCCCCTATGGCTTTCTCCTGAGTCACTCCCTTAACACGTCACTGGCCTAAGAATCTCCATCTCAGGCTTTGCTTCTAGGGACCTGACTTACGATGAAGGGAGGAAGAAAAATGAGCCATGCCAGTAACACATTAATGTTATGAAAACTATTCCAGGCTCACATGTCTTGAGCCTGGCTCAGGCGAGGTAAAGATGGAGATAGCAGGGATGCAGGATCCTAGAGCCCTGGACACAGAGCTCTGTGGTCTAGGTAGGCGTCTCATTCATCCATCCACTTGGCAGCCATTCACAGAGAATTATTACTGGGATGGCTCTGGGCAAGCAAGCAGCTTGGCTCGATCAGTTCAGTTCGTGCTGTAACTTGACTAAGCTGGGCCTTGCAGGTGCCGAAGCCTCAGCAGCAGGCTGAGAAAGGGAGGAGATGGGCATTGTAGCCGGGGATGGACAGCATATATTCTTCCTAGGAGACATCTGAATACAGGACTAGGGAATTTGAGAAGGAGGAAGGATCACATTCATCTAGAAGATCAGAGAAGTCTTTCTGAAGGAGACAGTATTTATTCTGGACACTGACAGATGTGTCTGACTTAAAAATGGGGAGATGTGGGGAGAGCATTCTAGGTAGAAAAAGAGTCTGATATAAATGAACATGCTTTTGTTCATGTTTTCATTTTTTCCCCATGAAATGATACCAAAGTAAAATTCCAACCTTGGACATGATTCACGGGTTTGAGACTACAGGTGTGAAATTGAAACCAAGATCCCCTGGGACTCGGAGGCTCAGGATCGGTTTTCCTCCTTGTGGAAGCTATATGTCCCCTGTGAGCCCTCTCAGATACTACCCAGGATGTATTCCCTTTGCTATAGCCCGTGTGATGGCAAATGGGACAGTAGGGGACTCATTCGGGGAGGGCAAAAGATCTCGGGCCTCAAGGGAAAACCAGGGCGACGCTAAGTGAAGCGGAGAGATTGTGAAAGCTCCCCAAAGATAAGGACCGAGGCTGAGCAAGGGCAAGAGAGAACACCATGTGCCTGAAAGTCAGGGAGTTCTCAGGGGAGACAAGAAAGCTCAGATAGACGGCAGCTGGTGGAAGGCGTCAGCAGATGGTCCGCTGCGCTGCCGGAGACGGCACAGCAATCGTAGACAAAGACTCGTCCTGGAGACAGGAGGACAGCGCGCTGGCCCTTCTGCAGGAGTCCTTGGCCAAGCTGGGGAAAGAAGCCTTGTGCCAGGAAGTGGGTTTCAGGAGGGATAGTGGCTTTCTCTAGCTCCCATCCTTAGGAGAGAAACAGGAAGCCAAGAGACGGATGGAGAGTGTTAAGAATTGAAATTGCTTTGTGAGGAGGTCTAGAAGGATGCCTGTTGCACCAGAACCCCTCAGGCTGTCTCACAGGGGAGGTGGGAGTGAAGGGCATGAATGACCAGGGGCCAACCTGAGCCACCCAGGCGAGGGGACCGGAGGGAGATTAAGTCCCACGGGCTGCGGGGTTAAGGAGCCATTGTCAGCATTTCTTTCAAAGTGTGTAGTTACACACTCAAAACTTGAGTGCGACTTTACGATAGTACAGAATTCTTAGGTAGCAAATTTTTTTCTTTGTGCTTTCTTTCTCATAGTATGCTGAAGTTTAGAAAACCACCCCCCTTTGTGAGGTTTGATTAATATTTGATTTCATGTGCTTCTACTTTTCCACAATTTGAAAAATTAACTCTCTAAAATCACTGGAATTAATTTTGGTGCACAGAGTGAGGTGAGGACCTCATTTAAAAAGTAATCTATAACTCTCTCATTGATTTAAAAAAACTAATGTTTTATCATCATAGCAGTAATTAGGAAAATATGGAAATATTGAAAGAAGAAAAAAAACATCATGTTCTTACCACCCAGAAATAACCACTTTTTTTATGTTACCTTTCATTTTTTGTTGTCTGTAGTGTTGCATGACTGTGATCATATGATACATACAAAATTATATAGGCTGATTTTTTAAATTACGTCTATTTTGATAATAAATGTAATATATGCTCATTAGAGAAAATTTGGAAAGTACATAAATTTGTGAAGCAGAAAATGAAATCCACTCAGTTTTATATATTTCCTTGTAGTAATATTTGTAACTATATTTTTATGTTTTTTAAAAAATCACTGAGGCCATAACATATGCTGAACTTTAAGCATTGTGAATACATACTAACAGATTCTATAATATATGGAAGAAGATATACTATAAAGAGTGACATGGCAATACATTATCTCTCTCTCTCTAATCTACAACTTATCTGTATCTATGGCACCTGTGGTTTATTAGTTTTTCCCAAATAACATTCAATACTCAGGTTGCTCAATGTGATTTTTTTCAAATGCATTAGTAATATTTTATCTCTTAAGATGAATACACTGTATTTCTTGTATTATTATGTTTTTGATTAAAATCTTTTGGTTATCAAAATGTGCTTAGTTTCTTTTAAACTTTTTATGTGACAATAAGTTCAAATTTATAAAGAATAAGAATAGAATGAGGGACACCCATATGCCCAGATTTACTTATTGTTAACAGTTTAAACCCATTTGCTTTATCATGTTCTCTCTCTCTCTGAATAATTTTTTTCTGAACCATTTGGTGGTAAGTTATATATAGCTGGTCTTTTACCCCTAAGTACTTTAATATTTCCTAAGAATAGTGATATTTTCTTACATAACTACAGTAGAGTTGTCAACTTCATACATTTACAAGTTGCACTGATACGATAATTATATCTAATCTACTGTCCATATTCTAATTTTGTCAGTTGCTCTAATAACATCTTTTATGGCATTTCTCTCCTTCGGTACAGAATCCAATCTAGGGTCAGGTATTGTGATGAGTTGTCAGAATCCAAAACATTTCTACAGCTTTTCTTTGACTTTTATGACAATGGCATATTTTTAAAAAAAGAATACAGTCCCTCCCACCTATAATTTTACTGGAATGTTACTCAGTTATACTAATGTTTCATTTTGATCAAATTATGGTTATGCTCATGGCCTGAATCCGATATTGGAGAAGTTCTGTCCTTTTCAGGGCATCACGTGTGGGAAGCATGTAATGGTCACCTGTCCCTCATAGCTGTGGCTAATTTTAATCACCCTGCCAAGGTGTTGCCCTAGTTCTCCCACTATAGAATTAGTTCCTTTTTTTCCCCCTTGCAACCAGTAGATAGACCCTTTAAGACCATATAAATAAATATCCTGTTTCTCATCAAAATTTCCCCTAGAATTAGTATCACCAGTGATCCTCGCCTGATCCAATCTTTATGATGATGGCTACAAAGTGATGACTTGCTAACTCTGGCCCTCCTTCCACATTCACCGGCAGCCTTTTGGCCTCCCTCAAGAGACCTCCCTTCTCCCCAATGTATTTATTTATTATTTTTTATTTATCAATTTTCAATATTGCTCAATAATTCTAATTTTTTTCAAAGTAACATTTTTATAATGCATTACTGTACTTCAGTATTTTGGTGTTCAGAGTGTCCCGGATGTGGCCAGTGGGAGCCCCTTCAAGCTGGCTCATGTGCTCATGACCTGCTCCCAGCGTTCTTTGAGCATTTCCTTAATTTCTGGCACAGCAATCTGTTCTAGGCTCATCTTGCCCTCAGCCTGTCCTAGCCCCAGAGTCAGCCATTTCTCCAAGGAGCTTAGTTTTGTTTTGTGTTTTCACTCAGACCTATGGCTGAGTCATGTGTTGAGTTTTGAGAGTTATGCAAGGCTGGTTACAGAAGTTGCAGAGTCATCACCCCTTCCCTCAGTTTCTGGCTTCCCAGAGGCAACCACTTTCAACTCTTTAACTGATTCTACTTACGTCTGAATTGCTAAATGACATGCTTCTGCTGCTCCTTCTAGATTTTTCACAAGCATGCATATTTCTCATCTCCTTATGCTCTCAGTTCACTTATATCACATATTTGGTTACATCAACATTCAGTGTTTACATTATTGTGATGATGTGACTACTATTCACAGCTGAACTACAAGTGTCCTATGATTAGAATGACTTTTCCTTTCCCACATAAGGTTTTATTTGCCCTAGAATGAACTGTCTTAATTTTTTCATTTGCTCAGTTTTTGTGCATGATTATCACCAATTCAACCCCAAATCTGCAGTTCATTCTCTAAATCTGCCCGCGATACTTGCAGAAGCATCAGCTATTTATTTGATTTCATTTCCTTGCAGCTCCTGCCTCTGTAGCCTCTGACCTGCTCTAGTCTGGGCTGGCTGGGATACAGATGCTGTCCTGGGTTTCCCTCACCCTCCTCTCCCTCTTGGGTTCCCTGCTCTCAGACTCTTATCTCTTTCTATATCTAATCCTTTGTTTTGAGGAATCACAACCTCTAGTAGTTTCCTAAAAAGAATGTATGGGAAGTATTTAGGTCATTAAATATGAAATGTCTGATTTTGAATCAAAAGTGCAGTTTATTATATCTCAAACAAGAAGCAGTACAATTAATCAAAGTATGAGCCTAAACTATCAACACAGTTTTGCCATCTTAACGGTAGCTTGTTTACGCCAGCAGCAGAAGCCTGGACAGTGAGTGGTGATGAAATCGCGAAAGGCATTTTCCACAGCTTGTTGAGTATTGAATATTTTCCTTGCAAGAAGTGGTCCAAAGCCTCAAGAAGTGGTAGTCAGTTGGTGCAAGGTCTGGTGAATATGGTGGATGACAGAATTTCCAAGTCCAGCCGCTGTAGTTTGAGCAGCATTGTTTGTGCGACATGTGGTCAAGCGTTGTCTTGCAAGAGGATTGGCCTGTCTCTATGGACCAATCTCAGCTGCTTAATCACAAGCATCCTCATCATTTCATCCAGTTGGTTGCAGTAGACATCCACTGTAATTGACTGACCAGGTTTAATGAAGGTGCAGTGGATAATACCAGCGCTGGACCACCAAATAGACACCATTAGCTTTTTTTGATGAATAGTCAGTTTTGGGCTGTGTTTTGGCACTTCACCTTTATCCAACCATTGTGTCAAACACTTGGGATTGTCAAAAATAATCCATTTGTCATCACACTTAACAATACCATGTAGAAAGGGTTTGCCTTTATGTCATGACAGCAAAGAAAGGCAAGCTTCTGGATGATTTCTCTTCTGACGCTCATTTAATTCATGTGGTCCTCATCTTTATGTTGCTGATTTGTTTCAAATGGTCCAATATTGTTGGAATAGTAATGTCAAACCTTGCTCCTAATTCATGCATAGGTTGAGATGGATTCGTTTCCATGACAGCTTTTAGCTCATCATTATCCACCGTGGTCTCAGGTTGCCCATGTGGCTCATTTTCAAGATTAAAATCACTAGAATGGAACTTCCTGAACCATCGACGTACTGTGCATTCATTAACCAACCTCTCCCTATCCTTCCCACTACCCGACCTTTCCCAGCAGAAAGATTTTCTTATCATAATCTTTCAACATTCTTCTTCAGTTTTTAAAACTTTTGCTATTATATTTTTAATTTACAAGAGCTCTTTTTGGTTCTCTGAGTGTTCTTTTACTATAGCAACATTTCTTGTTTTATAGCTATAATGACATTTTTGATGAAAATCTCTCTGAAGATATTAATGGTACATTTTCATTTTTTAATATTTTATTGTCTATATATAGTCTATTTTCTTTAGCTTACCTCTTCTATTTGTTTTCCCTTGGCCACCCCTTGGCCTCTGTTGCCAATATTAGGTGTTTTTCTTGAATGTTTCGTGATCCTTGGCAGTCTGGTGAATTATTATTATTACTATTTTTTCTTTTTTTGAGTTAGAGTCTTGCCATGTTGCCCAGGCTGGACTTGGACTCCTGGGCTTGTGCGATCCTCCCACTTCAGCCTCCTGACTAGCTGAGACTACAGGCAGGTGCCACTGCTCCTACTATGGTGAATTATATTTTAAGTCAACTTCACTGAGATATAATGTATTCTCATTCCACTGGTATAATTTACATACAATAAGTGCACCTACCAGTGGAATGTAAAGTTCAACACAGTTGGGCATGTATCGGCAGGATGTGACATGTATTGACAGGTACGTGAAAAACAAAATGTAACCACTACCACAGTGAGATATGGAACATTTCCATCACCTGTGATACCCTTTTACAGTCACTGTTCCCCAACCTCCAGCCCTACTAGTGCTTTGTCCACTGTAGGTTTTACTTACTCTAGATTTTCATACAGAAGATAATGCTTTCAAAATTTATCAGTGATGTGTGATTCTGTAGTTTAGTTTCCTTTTTATTGCTGAGTAGTATTCCATTATATTAATATATCACAATTTATTTATCCATTTATTTATTGATGGCTTATTTTCAGTTTGGAGCTATTAAGCACAAAGGTGTTATGAATATTCACATACAAGTGTTAATGGATGGTTTTCATTTCTCTTGGGTAAATACCAAGTTGTGACATTGCTGTGTTTTATGGCAAGGATATTCATGACTTTACAAGAAACTGCCACACTATTTTCCAGAGTGGTTGTACCATTTTTACATTCCCATCAGCAATGTCTGAGAGTTCTAGTTGCTCTGTATCTTCATCAACACTTGCTATTGTCAGTCTTTTTAATTTTAGCCATTCCAGTGGGTGTATATCGTTACCTCATTATGATTCTGATTTGCATTTACTTTTTAATTAATGATGTGGTCTTTTCATATGCTATCTACTCAAAGGCATAGAGCACTAAAAAGCTGGTTAGGCATTCAGGCCGGCGGAAAAGCCTTTCCAACCGAGAGCTTCACTGTGGAGTGAGCTCCCTGAGCCATTTTGCAGAGAATACTGTTATCAATTTCTTAGTTTTCTTTTTTTTAATTTTAGACTAGATTCCCATGGAAATTTCTCCCAATTTCTTTCTAGAAGTGTGTATTGTTTCTAGTATTCTGAAATCCAAGTGTGAGAAGAAAGCAGGATGCATCACCTTCCAAAATGTAATCCCTACCTTCAACTGTGTCTTGTGTTTCTTAGCCCAGAGAACAAACCTACAGTTTTCTGCAGAGTGACGGAGGGAGTTTTCCCTAGCTGAGCTGAGTGGATGAGGGCCTCTGGGGGGTCTAGCTGATTCTTTAACAGACTTGCACCTGTTTTCTTCTTTCCAGATCAACTTTTACTCCTACTTCCAGAGGGATCTGGTGCTGCCCGTTTATGAGCCTTGGGCGTTGGACAGTGTTACTTGGTTGGTTTCTCAACTATTCAAGTTCCTTGGTTATGAAAATGGTTGCTGTGTCGCTATATGCAGCTCCACTGTTGTAAACGGAAGGATAAAAATGTGTTTAGTGATTCTCCCAGCATAGGATACCAACAGCATAAAGGATGTGACCACTATTAATTATTATTATTATTTTATGAAGATAGGTCTTGCTCTGTTGCCCAGGATAGAGTTCAGTGGCATCATCATAGCTCACTGCAACCTCAAACTCCTGGACTCAAGTGATTCTCCTGCCTTAGCCTCCTGAGTAGCTGGAACTACAGGCACATACCATCACACCTGGCTAATTTTTCTATTTTTTGTAGAGACGGGGTGTTATTCTTGCTCAGACTGGTCTTAAACTCCTGACCTCAAATGAGCCTCCCGCCTCAGCCTCCCAAAGTGCTAGGATTACAGGCATGAGCCACTGTGCCTGGCCGTGATCACCATTAATAAGTGCTGGACCAGAAGAGAACCATGATTTTTCAAGAGTCATTAAATGGGGCAAGAGAAATGGTAAAATGAGAGTTCAAACATGGCCCAGCTTGAAGAAAACAGCAGAAAACCAACCTAACGTGGTCTAGCTTTGCCCTCAGGCTATCAGAGGCCACTGAATATGTGTTGTTCAAGTGAATTTGGGATCCAAACTAAGTGAGAGAAGACTTGCCAATCCTTTGATATCATTTCTTCTACTTAAAAAATTAATAGACTTTTGGGGGGGCATTAGTTTTAAGTTTATAAAAAAAATTAAATAAAGAGATCCCCTCACTCATGTATACCTTCTCACCCACAACCCAATTTCCCCTATTATGAAGGTCTTTCATTAGTGTGGTACATTTGTTACAATTGATGAGCCAATGTCGATATATTATTATTAACTGAAGTCCACAGTTTACCTTAGAATTCACTGTGTTGCACATTCTGTGAGTTTGGCAAATGCATAAGGCCATGTATTCACCACTACATTATCATACAGAATAATTTCACTGCCTTAAAAATTCCCTGTCTCTACCTACTCATCCTTCTCTCCCTCCCTCCATCTCCCTGATCTCCTGGCAACCGCTGTCTCCACAGTTCTGCCTTTTCCAGACTGTCATATAGTTGGAATCCTTTAGTACACAGCCTTTTCGAATTGGTTTCTTTCTCTTAGTAATATGCATTTAAGGTTCCTCGGTGGTTCATGACTTGATAGCTCATTTCTTTTTAGCACTGTATAATGTTCCATCGTCTGGATGTACCACAGTTTATTTATCCATTCACCTACTGATGGACATCTTGGTTGCTTCCAAGTTTTGACAATTGTAAGTAAAGCTGCTATAAATATTTGTGTGCAGGTTTTTGTGAGCACATATGTTTTCAACTCATTCAGGTAACTACCAAGGAGTGTGATTGCTGGATTTACGTTTAGTTTTGTAAGAAACTGCCAATCTGTCTTCCCCCATTTGTGAGTTCTTGGTTTATCTTGAAGTCTACAGCAGCACATCTACAAGTAATTTTTAAAAGAAAGCTATGTGAAGAAGGGGATGGTAATGGTACATTTTCTAAAAATATCTTTCTATAGCCTTTATCCATAGAAGTCAAGATGGCCACACTTAACAATGTTGGGTCACAAAATTTCCTCTCAAATTTTTGTAAATGTTTTTCCAATGTACTGTGGCATTTAGTGTTGTTGAGTGAGGTCTGAGCCCAATTTATTTTTTTGCCTCTGTGGATAACCAATTTTGTGTGCCTGTGTCCTTAGAGACTCTTCTGTGTTAGTATAATTCAAGAGCATGGTTGGGATGTGCCTCGATGTTGATTTCTGTGTTGCCTTTGAATGCAGTGAAACTTTTCAATGTGCAGACTCAGGGCTTTTTAACACTTAGGGAAATTTTCTTTAATGAGTCTTGTTATTGCTTGTTTCACATGTTCTGATTGTGCCCCTAGAAACATCTAAATTACTTAAGGCAGATCCCTATTTTCCTTTTTTTATCCTCCTTGTGTATCTTCTGCATCATTTTCATGCCTTTCTTTTTCCCTTTTGGGAAGTGTCTCAGACTTGTCCTTGACGTCGCTATTTAGGTTCCTCAGGGTTCATTCTCCTCTTTCCATCTCCAATATGAATTTCAACACAGGTCATTGCATTTCTTAAAAATTCTTCCTTTGTTTATGGCTTTCTGCTCTAGTTTTATAGAGATCATGTCTTCTGGCATGCCATTAAACGTGCCAAATGGTTTAAAATTTTTTTGTAATTCCTGTAGTGAATAATACTATACTAATCTTATGTTTGCATAAGTTCTACGTAGGCCCTACTCTGTAACCCATTTGGTTTCAGTTGGCAGCAGGTGAACATGCACAGCTCACTCTATATCTAGCTGGATGTCATGAGATGCAGCCCCTGGATCTCCTATGATGGAACGCATGGAAAACTCCAATCCCCGATGTGTCTTGTTACCAGGACTCCCTGTCTCCAACTCTGCCTGCAGTGTTCTGCGGGAGCAGCATGTTGCAAGAGGAAAACACCATCCCTAGCATCCTTCCCCCCGACCCCTCCACCTCCTGTTCCAGTGCTCTCCAGAAACTGGAATGGCAAGTGAATGGAAATCACCAGGCTAGCCATCATGCCCACTGACCACATTTCTCCTATTGATAGGTTTACTAGGCTGGAATGCAAGAGGGTAGTTTAAAAATGTCTTTCATGATAAACTTTATTTCTTTAAAAGATTTTCTTGAGCAGTTCCTATATGTAAGGTCTTGTTGTAGACAATGAAAACAGAGCAATAAGCTAGACAGATGTGGCCCTGCCCTCAGGGAGCTTATATGTGGGGTGAGGTGGGGTGAATAGGAAAGAATTGACTACACAATTAATCATTGTCATTACAGCTGTGATTGGGGGGTTCAGAGAAAATGTTCAGACGGGGGAGCAGCGGTGTTAGTGGTGGTTCCAGCATAACTTCCTTGAAGAATTGGGGTCTGAGCTGAGCTCTAAAAGATCAGAGTGAGTAAACGAGAAGAGAAGGAGCATTTGCATGTATCAGGCATAGGGAAAAACATACACTAAGGCCCTGAGGCAGGAGGGAGCATGGCGGGTTTGAGGGCTTTGTAGAAAGTCCATGCGGCTGGAACGTGGATGGGAGACACAACAGGTGAAGTCGTGTTCGTTGTCACAATCTCAGAGCCTGGGAGGAGTCGAGGCTCTATAACTCTTTTGTTTAAAGAATGAAAGAAGATGGCTGTGGCTGTGGCTAGTCTATAAGGCAGTTCCTGATGGTGGGTGTTGGGCTGCCCTCAGCTCTTTCTTGTCTCACGTTTTTAACCAATGACTAGAGTGAGACTATAGAAGCCATGCTCAGTTGGCCAGGAGATGAGGAAGTGGGTCAGAGTCATAGAAGGGCTATAAGAGTTTGATACCAGCCTGAGCAAGAGTGAGACCCCTTCTCTACAAAAAATAGGAAAATTAACCAAGCATGGTGGCACATGCCTGTAGTCCCAGCTACTCAAGAGGCTGAGGCAGGAGGATCATTGAGCCCAGGAGTTTGAGACTGCAGTGAGCTATGATGACGCCACAGCACTCTAGCCTGGGCAACAGAGCAAGACCCTATCTCAAGAAAAAAAAAAAAAAAAAAGAAGGGCTGAAAGAGGGACAAACCATGTATACCTGAGGCCAAAAGGAAAGAGAAACCACCCTGATTTGAAGAGGCCTGGAAAGGTTTGAGAGGGAGAGAGCTGCAGAGGTAGGTCTTGAGGAAAGGGGTTAGGAGGGATCTCAGCAAGGTGTAAGAGCACCGAATAATGTGAACAAAAGCCCCAGGAAAGAGGGGCTCAGGTGTGGTGGGCCTTCTGGGTACGGGACCATGGGTGTGCAGGGAGGGTGGCTGGATGCTGCCATGAACAAGGAAGCACCTCAGCTGCACTTGGTCTGGAAGATGTCCCCAGAGTAGACATGTTCTCTTCCTAGAGCCCACCGGGGTGAAGCCTGTGTCAACCCTACTCCGTCCAGAACGCTGAGGTCCACCTGCTTTTCAGATTCAAGCATTAAGTGAAAAGCGCCTGCTTATGTCTTTGGTTTCTGGGAGGTGAAGAGAAATGGCCAAAGCTGGGAAAGGCCCCAGTCTTCACCTCCGATGGTTGCCAGGTGAACTTGAGCAAGAATTTGCCCTATCTCATCACTCAGATCTCATCAGCTCTGAGACCTAGTAAAAACTCTGCTCCCAAAGTCCTACAGAACCAGAACAAGGGAAAAGAGAACCCAGTGCAGCCCTGACTTGCAAGCCATTAGTAGCTGTGTCAGTGGAGCCAGGGCCATTCATTCAACAAATCTTTCCTGTGTGCCTAACCCCTTCTCCATGCCATGCACACAGGCCAGCATCAGGCAGTTCAGCTGTCTCTCTCGATGCTGAGAAATGCCCTAAGCAACGCCATTCAGGACAAGATACATCCCGAGGAGCAGTCTCTGAGGAAGTGGCTTGGCTTCTCTGAGCACCCAGAAGTCTTTGGCATTCGCTCTTAAAGGGAGGGGATAGCAGAGAGGGGGGAGTGAGGCTTCCTCAGAGGCCAAGCAGCCACAAGGCTGCAGCTCCCCAGGAACGGGCAGAATTGCACAAAGTCAAATGAATTAGAAGTGTAAATTGAGCAGTTCTGACTTGGCTTGCACCATACAATAAAGATCTGCAAACACTCAGCTCTGTATTGAACCCAAGGCAGGGTGATTAATTCATTATTCACTTCCCAGCCTGGAAGCAAAAGCATTTATACCCAGGGGCCAGAATGGATGAGCACAGTCATAAATCACACCATTTACAAGCCTAGCAATGAGAAAATCAGCTGGCTGGAGGGGGATGCTCTGCCGGCAACAACAGTGGCTTGAAGACCGGCCAGTCAAGGCGGGCCCGTCTGATCTCTGGAGACACACCAGTTGGCCAGGCATTTGGCCTTCCAGCCAAGGCAGCCTGCCTCTCGGCCACCCGGCTTGGCGCTTCCTGGCCAGACCACAAGGAAACAAACTCCACTCCGCCCAGGAGGAGTGCTCCTGTGACCTGAAATGGCCTCCTTCAAAAGGAGACACAGTCCTAGGAATAGCATTAGGATCTGTCCAAAAGGCTGCTATGGTCCCGTTGGGGTAAACCACTACTTGGGCTGTCCTGGGTTCCGGGTCCTTCCGGCCCAGCCAGAGGGCCAGCCTTGTGTCTGCCCAGCATCCTCCAACCAGGGGGCCTGGATGGCATCAGCGGCCAACCCTGACCCTGGGCCTTTACCCTCCAACCTCTGCTGCCTTCAGGGCAGAGCCCTTGGGGAGCAGAGTTTCATTTAGAGTTGAGAGGACCATCCAGCACAGGGCTTTTTAACCCCCATTTGAATGCAGGTAGCTCTTCAAATATTTGAAAATTCTTTCTCACCCCAGTAAAACACCCTCAGTTTCCTCAATTGTTCCTCAGATCTCAAGATTTCTAGATCCCCGTATGTCCTGCCATTTTATTATTTCCCTTTACATTTCATCTTAATGCTTCAAACTCACAGAGGGGGACCCAGCACTTCCCGTATGTTCTTGTCACCAGAGAGCAATACCAGGAAGACTTACCATGTGCCAAGCACTTTAGACGTATTATCTCATTTAACCTTTACAATGACCTGGGGAAGTAGTTTTTAACTCCAGTTTACAGACGAGGAAACTGAGTCTTAATGCGGGAAAATGGCTTGCCAGGATTCAACCTGTTGTCAGTCTGACTCCAGAGATGGTGCGTCTAACCCTTACGATATATCCGCCTTGTTCACCCAGACAGAGCTCACTGGACTCGACAGCTAAAATGTTACAGACGTCTGTTTCAGGGCCTGTTTTAGGGGCTTTCTTCCTTGGAGCCAGGCTGAGCTTTGAGAGATTGGCCAAAGCCCTTTCATCTCTACCACATTCAGCGGCAAAAAGATAAAATAAATTAATAAGAGCAATACCCAAAATGCCTTCCACCTTCTGCCTGAGCCGAGAGGGTAACTCTTCCAATAAAGGAAGCAGCAGCCCTTATTTCTATTAATGCTGTTCTTCTTTCCAGGACAGCTATTATGGCCCGTGATGCAATCTTTCCACAGCTTCCTTTTGCCTTATTTGGTACACAAAGGAGCACGGTATGGAGCACACAAAGAGGATTCCTTAACAAAAGGGACTCTAACCAAGGGATTACTGGATGCTGCTCACTCTGCTCAGTGCTGCCAGGCAGATATCTTACCAAAAAGCACACCGTGACTCAGCCTACCTTGCTCAAGAACAGTGGTCATATCTATTAATACCTTCCTGTCCTCTAAGAAGGGAAACAATGTCACATGGCCAGAACTGGGGGACCAGGTTCCAGGCAGGGATTTTAGCAAGCATTACCCACAACACTATGCAGGTGTTAACAGAGCCTCCAGTGAATATTCACAGAGGAGTATTCTGATTTTACTTACTTGTGGGTTGTATTTGGCATCCTGGGTAAGGAGGGAGGGAAGGGGGGGTGGGTGCTGCTGCTTATACAAAGTTCCTTCATCCCGCGAGGTGGGCAACCTGAGCGGGCAGCCAGGTGGGCCCTGCCGAGCCTGCTCCCTGCCCACACCAGGCCGGGTGGCAAATCAAACCAACATGAAAGAGAACACAGGGTTTCACCCTCTCCACTACTCTGCCAACCTTGGGGAAGTTGTGGTCACTCAAAGCATGCCGGGTCAGTTGGAGATGACCCAGGTGAATGAGACTATGGAAGCGGGACACGAGATGGTGCCTGCCAAAGATCCGTTAGGATCGGTGTCAGATGTGGGTGGGTGAGCGGCCGTGAAGGCCATGGAAACTGAGGAAAGTCTGGGAAAAATTGCATGTGGCTGAAGCCCAGATGCAAATATCCGCAATTGACTGAACTCAGGATGCCAGTTTCATCACCCAGCATGAATCTGCCAATCAGAAGTTATGAAACATAAGCTGTAAAGGAGTTGGATAGGCTCTGATTTAGTACATTTCTACTACTCAAATGAAGTGAGCCCACTAAATGTATCCTGACCTGAGTATGTGCTAATCTTCCCTAAAAATCTACATTGTACAAAAAAGAGTTTGTCAAAACTGAATTAAACTGCAAACCAGAGATAAACATCCCCAAACTTAGTGTGTTTTGAATGGAAATGTATACGAAATACAAAAATTTTAGAATAGTAATTTAGTGAGGTATTAATTTGCATATAGTAAAATGCACAAATCTTAAGAGTAGAGCCCTGTGACTTTTTGCATTATGTATGATCTTTGCATCTGTGGCCCCTTCTCAGATGCACAAATTCCCTTATGTTTCCTCCAATGACTCTCCACCCCCAGATAAGAACTGTACAAATTCTTTCACCATATTATGTATTCCCTGGAATGTTTCGCTCAATGTAATTTTTTTTTTTTTTTTTTTTTCAGAAATGAGGTCTCACTCTGTCACCCAGGCTGGAGTGTAGTGGCACAATCATAACTCACTGTTATGTGATCCTCAAGTGATTCTCCTGCCTCAGCCTCCTGAAGAGTTGGAACTACAGGTGCGCACTACCATGCCCAGGTAATTTTGAAATTTTTTGTAAAGATGGGGTCTTGCTATGTTGTCCAGGCTGGTTTCAAACTCCTAGACTCAAGCCATCCTCCCTCCTCAGCCTCCCAAAGTGCTGGGCTTACAGGTATGAGTCGCCACTCCTGGCCCTGGCCTCAATGTGATGTTCTTGAGGTTAATCCATGTTGCTGAAGATATCAGTAGTCAATTCCTTTCTACTGCTGAGTAGTAATCCACTGTGTGAATTTAGCCAAATTTTTTAACCATTCACTTACTGGACAGTTGTTTTATTTCCAGTGTTTGGTTATTAAGAATAAAACTGCCTTTTATATTTGTTCATACTTATTACAGAAGTCTTTGTATAAAAATATACTGGTTTCTCTATAGTACATACCTAGGAGAACTTGATTTGAAACTGTCAAGAGACATATAGTAAGTTTAAAAGTAACTTATAGAAATGTGAAATAAAAGCAGAAGTTTTTTAAAATTTGCTTAATTATTCATAAAATATTTTTAAACAGGTAAAATAGGAAGAATCGTCCAATATTCAAAATGCTTTATAAAGTAATTTTAACCTCCATAAATTGCCACAAATGTACTTGGAGGATATAAATTTTCAACAGTTGGGATTTTGAGCAAGTTGACTTTAGGCAAATAGGTCTTCGGGAAATTGGCTCACAGGCTCAACATAAACTCCTGTCAAGACAGGTCTCCCCCATTCTGCACTGGTGTAACTGAATGTTTAAACAATGCGGACTTGACATTCATCCCTGTAGATTTCATATCAGTAGGAAGTACATGTATATTTATGCACAGGGATATATGGGATTAGGATGTTGGAACAAGTAGACACTTGGTGGAAGGAGGGAAAGGAATTCCCAGCCCTGTTCACAGAGCTCTGGGGAGACAGATAATAGGCCACGAAGCTGGCAGGACGCCCAGGGAGTTGAAACCCGGCTGAGCCAGGGCAGGGCCTAGGTAAGGAGAGGTCCTGAAGGGGCTCAAGTGGCTTGGTGGGTTTAGCCTGACAATGCTGGGACCAGTTTGTGCGGAAGCGCTGGGCGTGTGGTTACAATTAATGAGGAGAATAAGGTAGAGGCTGCCTCGGGGGGTGGTGGCGCAGGGCACTGCAGAACCAAGAGGGCCCATGGTGTCGGTGGGCTGTGCAAGTTAGCATTTGTCTGAGAGGGAAAGAAAACTGCTTGAGTCAACCCTCAGCAGTCTTTGTCCTCGTTGCAGATATTTCAGGCTTCATTGCCAAAATGTGTCAGCACATATGATTGCAAATTTAAAAAAATTGATAGTCATTCAAATGTGTTCATTATCCCTTCTGTCTCAGTGTGTCTTCCACACTTTTGATAAAATTGGCTATGTCATCTTCCAAGTTATTAATAAAAAATATTAATATTAACCTGGACAAAACCCGAATAAAGCCTACTGGAATGCCACCAGACACTCCCCTCCAGGGTGACAGTGATTCATTAATCAACACTCCCTGAGAATCACTGTTCAACCAACTATAAATCTACCTCTTAGTCCCCACTGACATGATTCCTCCTTTGCACAAGACAACTGTGAGGAATTTAGGAAAAGGCCTCACAGAAATCAGGGTGCAGAGTCTATGAAAACCCCTGATCCTCTAATCTAATAATTTGTTAGGATGAAAAAAAGAGAGAGAAAGAAAAGGAGGAAGGAATGAGGTTAGACTTGTTCCTCGTGAGTCCACACTAGTTCCTGGCAAGCATTGCTTTCTTTTTAAAGTACTCAGAAAACCATCTGTTTAATAATCCCTTCTAGATTTTTGTTGGCACTGGTGATGCTCGTCAATCAAATTGTAAATTTCGTTTATCACCCCATTTTAAAATCAAGACAACGTTTTCCACTTTCACCCTTTTGGCAACACTCTGATTTTCCAGGTTATGTCAAAGAGTTTACAGGTGACCCTTGCCATCCTATGGGAGGTCGTCTGTCTGGACCCGCTGGCTTAAACTCATTTAAGCGAGCTAGGCAGTGTAGTGGTATAAGTGACCTCCTGGGTATAAGCAGAAAGCGACTTTATATAGTCTCTCATTGTCTGTTAAAATTTATTCACATATCCTTCCCCTGCCTACGGATGAAAATTCATCAGTCCTATGACTTTTCCAATCACATCACTCATGGTAAATAAAAGTACTGTAATCGCTTTGTCACCAAATGCAGTCTTAATTTAGATACTAGAAGTCAACTGTTTTATAAAAAGCAACACTGTAAACTTTGTTTAAAGTTAAATCTTCCTGGGCCTGCCATAGGTGGGAGGCTTACAGCTGGTGCAAGTTGCATTTGATTTCTTCTTTTCCTTTTTCCTCCTATGTCAGCTTGCACACCTGCGATTCTGAATCCTCTGGCATGGGGCAGTGCAGAGGCTGGGGAGAAGGAAAGCCCTCCTTTGGTACTTTTGTACAACCGCTCTTCTCTCTCTGGGCCTTGTATTTCAAGCCTTCTCATTCTTGAGATTTTTCAGGCGAGAATCAGAGCCCAATTGACTGTGACCCATCCTCTCCCCTCCTCCCCAGCTGCTCTTCTCTGAAGCTCGGCTCCTTCTTAACTTGAGATGGAGGGGAAGTGCCCACAGCACACAAACCATTCTCTCCAAAGGCCTCTTCCTCCCACCTCCACTGCCCTGACCCTCAAAGCCCTCATTGCGGTTTTAAGGGGTTCAAGAGAAATTCAACTGGTTCAAAGATACTTATGAAATATTTGAACAGTGGCCTCCTATGGAATGTAACTTTTCTCTCCATGTTGCAGCCAAAAGGGAGACAGAGTCCAATTTATATATTCGGTTAAAGTAGTTTTTCACTATCTGCTCTCTTATCTTGACCTTCCATTCCCTCCATTCTGGTTTGATGGCATTTCTTCTGGAGAGGGAGACAGATGGAAACAGCAGTTAAGAATGTTTGCATTCCCTCTAAAACCTCCGCTTGTTATATACCATCTTCCTCAAGCACAGCGCTTTTCTCCTTTTTGAAACGTGTGCTTTTAAAAACCACAACCATCAGGCCATTCAATTAATTTACAATTAATAGTATAATGGTACATAGATACAAACATTCATATTCATTTTATTATTTCCTAATGGTAAAATTAAAATAGGAATGGGTAAAGGAAATGTGGTACGTACAAAGGACTATCATTCAGCCTTAAAAAAAAAGAAGAAACTCCCACGATATGTGAAAACATTGTAAAATAACAAGTACATTCAATTATCTTTATTTAAAAAAAACAGAATTGGTGACTTTATTTACATCAGACAAACAAAGCTTCCTCTCTGATGGGGGATATAAAGAAGAAAATAAAAATTACCAGCCATAAACACCCTAAGAGTCGATATATTTTTCATATTTTGTTAGGAGTTTGAATGTAATAATTTTACAAAATTGAAATAATGCTATATATACAGTTCTGAGTCATGATTCTTTAAACTTACCTATACCATACTGTGAATATTTCCCATTACCTGTAAAATTCTTTGAAAACCATTTTTAATGGCTCTATACTAGGCCAACATATGGGTACACCATGATTAAGTTAAAGTCTTACCCTTCTTTTTTTTTTTTTTCTTTTTTGTTGAGAGAGAAACTGTAGTGAGTTTCACTCATTTTGTTCAGATTTTCCAAGGAATGTTTTTCTGGGAACTCATCATCGATCTCTTTCCCTTATTCTTGAACATTGAAGTTGTTTGCATTTTTTACCATTTCTTTCTCTTTTTTTCCAGAGAGCCATGCCCCAGAAGCCTTTAGCAAGTAGTCTCTATTTTTTACCATTTTGAATAACACCATCATGTAAACCATCAGGCATAAATCAGTGTTTGAACTTCTGACAATTTTTAAAGAGGAGTTACTAGATCAAAGGGTATGGACTTTTCAAACGCTCTCAATACCAGTTGCCGTATTGCTTTCTAGAAAGTTTGTAACAGATTGGCTTATCTTAATGGACATTGTCATAAAACTCCATCCGTCTAAGGCCCCATCTCCACACTAGAGCCGGCCGAGAGAACCAGAACATTGATGCAGACTGGCCAGGTCATTCTTTCCTCTGGATAATGTCAGAGACACAGGACAAAAGTGTGTTTTTTGGCTACAGCAACCATCATCTCTCCAAGCTGGGCATCTGTTTCAGGGAAGTGGATGGAGGAAGTGCATTCGTATATTTGCATATGTGTAGTCAGGGTTCTCCTGGAAGGGGGTATCCTCCTTCGATTCAGCCTGCATTTGGTTCATTGCCCCGTAACACAGCCCTGCTTCACCCACAAGGCCACAAGGCAGCTTTTTGCCTTCCTGCACACACATCCAGGGCTCCCCCAAGCATCCCCAGCAATAATTGATAAACACATCTTCAGATGGGTTGATTTCGGATCTATGACAGATTGAACTGTCCTGTCCTAGTTTTGCTCTCAAGTGATGACATTTATCCAGAACATGTTTCACATCTGCCCATTTCCCATCCCACCTGGGTTCTGTCTTACCAAACTTTTAAGACAAAAAAGCAACATACAACAATACTAAAGATGTATTTTAATGACAATACTTCAATACCTTTTTTTCCTAACTTCAAAAGTGGCACATGTTTAAAGCAGAAAACTTAGAAACTCCAGGAGAGCAGGAAGGGAAGGCTGCAGAGTGACCCGCAGGGACAGTGGCCTGCCAGGCAGATGGGGTGTGCACATGCCTCAGCGGGCATCTGTGTGGGGTCAGCAGGGGTCATGTTCTGCTCAGCAGATGTCGGCAGACGTACAACAAAGACTGAGGGCTGGTAAACTTAACACTATGTGAGTCCCAAGAACTTACTTCCAACCCCAGGGAGAAGGGTAGGGGGGATATCCCTAAATTGATGCAGATGAAAATCACAACATGGTAGAATGGCACTTGATGTAGAAACTAACTTCATTTGTAGGAAAACAAAGAACACTGGGGCCTAGTTTGTATTCTCTTTCCAGCTCCCTTGACTTCTGATCCCCACCTCCAGGTGCCCCCACCAGCCCCCTCTTTGCCAGTGACTTGGTGAGGTTCAGTCTGGTATCTGAGAGGGTCTGAGGGGTGGACTACAATCCCTGGCCTCTCCGTGGGAGCTGGCCCTGCAAATCACCATGGAAACTAAAGATACTGTGGTTGTTCATGCTGGTCTTAGATGTAGGTTGTTCCCAGGTGAAGGCTGAGAAAAGTCACTCTTATCATGATGTAATAACTCTACCAAGGGCCCTCGATCTGAGGATTTTCCTTCTCTGAATTCCCCTCATTGGAATTGGGGGATTAAATCTCTGAAAGCAGCAGGTGAATATAAAAACAAACAAACAGACAAAAAAAAGCCCAATAAAACTATGATTGTTGGTAGGAATGTACCAGAAAGAAAAGGTTCTGGTTTCCCTGAGTTGTGACACCAGACCTGGCTCTTTGTTCTACGAGGAACTTCAGAGACACTTGGCACAGATGGCTTTCCCTTGGGGTCATTCTTTTGGCAGGTGCATCCTTGGCAACATTTCAGGGGAACCCCAGGGTAGGACAACATCTTAACTGTCAAGACAAGGTAGCATCAGAGAGTCACTGAGGCAAGTCTGGAATCCCTGGAGACCCCCAAGAACAGAACACATGTCCCAGGACTGGCATTGTGGTGATGTCTATAGTTACCAAGAATTTGAAACATCCCAAATGCTGAGCTATAGGGGACCACTTAAACAGATTATGTATATGTATACAAAGGAACACTATGCAGTCATTAGAAAACATAAGTTTATGTAAATTAAAAGGAAATATAAATATAGTCATAATATATTTTGAGTAAAAAAAGGTTTAAAACAGCCTGTAGAGCATGATCTTATTTTTAAATAAAAATAACGTATTTATTTGCATATATCACACACAGAACATCTCTGATGGGATAACAGCAATCTTCATTTTTCTTTTTTGTATTTTTCTACATGTTTAAAACGATCATGACATAGACTCATTGTAAAAAAAATGATAACCTTTGTCCATGGAAATGTTGCTAAAACCTGTTTTGGCAGCCATGGGGGGAGGGCGGGGGCGGGTGTGCCACAGTGATCTCCCTTCAAAAAGAACTTGAGGTCAGCTATGGGAGCGCAGTTAGCTGACAGTCTCTGGCTGCAGCTGCTTGGGGAGCCACCGCAGCTTGTGAACCAATCTCATGCTCTTTCTGGGCAGCCCCCAGCCAATGACAGCATGGAGGGGTGCTAGTGCCCGCCCTTCCTGCCCCACGTGAAAGTCCGCCTGAGCACTCTTTGTCCTGGAGCTCCCCAGACTTTCTCAAAGCTGCCCCAAAGTCTGAGGCTCTTCCCACCCAATCCTTCGTCCTCCCTTCTCCCTCCACAGGTGTCAGACCTGCCCGGCAATCTCGTATCTTCCCTGCTCCCTCTCACCCTTTGTTCTTTATGGGTATCACTCCATTAAATCTATTGTACAGTCATGTGCTACATAATGACATTTCGCTCAACGACGGACCACATATATGACGGTGGTCCCATAATATTAAAATGGGCTGAAAAACTCCTATTGCCCGGTGATGTCATAGCCGTCATAATGTCATCATGCAATTACTTTAAAAAAATAAATAAATTTAGGGCCGGGCGTGGTGGCTCACGCCTATAATCCTAGCACTCTGGGAGGCCGAGGTGGGAGGATTGCTCATGGTCAGGAGTTCGAGACCAGCCTGAGCAAAAGCGAGACCCCCATCTCTACTAAAAGTAGAAAGAAATGATCTGGACAGCTAAAATTATACATACAGAAAAAAATTAGCCGGGCATGGTGGCACATGCCTGTAGTCCCAGCTACTTGGGAGGCTGAGGCAGAAGGATTGCTTAAGCCCAGGAGTTTGAGGTTGCTGTGAGTTTGACGCCATGGCACTCTAGCCCAGGCAACAGAGCAAGGCCCTGTCTCAAAAAAAAAAAAAAAAAAAAAAATTTAGTGTAGCGTAAGTATAGTGTTTACCAAGCCTACAGACGTGTACAATAGTGTCCTAGGCCTTCATCTGCATTCACCACTCACCCGCTGACTCACCCACAGCAACTTCCAGTCCTGCAAGCTCCATTCATGGTGAGTGCCCTGTCCAGCTGTACCATTTTTAATCTTTTATACCATATTTTTACTGCACCTTTTCTATGTTTAGATATGCTTAGATACACAAATACTTATCACTGTGTTACAGTTACCTACAGTAGTCAGTACAGTAACACGTGGTACAGGTTTGTAGCCTGGGAGCAGCAGGCTACACCACATAGCTCAGGTGTGTAAGACGCTACACCATCTAGGTTTGTGTAAGTACACTTGATGTTTGCACGACAACAAAATCACCTAACAACACATTTCTCAGAACATATCTCTTTGGTTAAGTGACATGTGGTGGTTATTCTGTCTTGAGGTCTGCCTCCTGAAGGACCTCGCAAGTTTACTCAGTGTTCCCAAACATACTAGAAGCAGCCTGGGCTTAGCTGTTACACATTCTCTACATAGAAATACTCGCCTCCCCCAAGGAATTGTTATCCCAGATGACCCCCAAGTGGTCTCACAAACAAAATGAAATGCCTTTTTCTGCCAGGATTTTTCTCTAATTGCTGCTGCCTGAAATTTCCTCCTATGAAGCCTGCCCCTCAACACTTCCCTCTGCCCACTGCACTCCTGTGCTGATGCAGGAAAGGCCCCCAGCGGCCTTCCGGCTGTTTCTCTAACCCACACAGAGAATCTGTGAATTACTCAATATCTTTTTAAGGTAGTTTTTTCTGGCTTAAGCCAGCTAGAATTGGTTTCTGCTACTTGCTAAGAACCTTGACTAATATGCATATATAATGTATAGTGTTTTCGTATATGTTAAATTAGCACGAAGAAAACCATATTAAAACTTCAGTTTAACAACTAGGTTGTTAACACAGGTTGCCTGGGATGGGGGAGTGAGGTGAAGATGGGGAGGAGAGGAAGAGGAGGGAGGCGTGCAAAAACAGAAAAGGGGGAAAAGGGATAAGACCGCGGGAAAGAACAACCCCGCATGCATTATGGTACTATCTCATGTTTGCGTTCTCGTGTTTGGTATAGTCACATATCAGCCCTATCTCAGATCCACTGAAAAGGAAATTTCCCAGGGTTACACCCAGCCCTGAGTATTTCTCAGAGCTTCTCAGGAGACACTGATGAAAAAACAGGGTTGACAAGTGTTCATTTACCACTGTGACCCCGGACCACCTGCATCAGAATCAGCTAGACTTTTATTTAAAAATTCATGGTCCTGGACGCCCCTGTAGACCTCCTGAGTCTGAATCTGGAGTGGGGGATACTTTCTGCCCAGAGTGAGGGAGCTCTGCATCCCATGGCCACAGGACCAAATTCCTGCGCGTAGAGCAACCACAGAACTCCTTGGAGGCAGGCCAGGTCTGGCGCAGTGGGCCCCATCTTTTCAAAGATCTGCTTTTAAAATCTTTAATGACTGTTTTGCCCAGCAGTTCCAGTTCTTGGAACTAGTCCTAAGGAAATAACCACACGATGGGAAAAGATGTATGAGGAAGAATGTTCATCACAACTCTTGTTTATATTAATGAACATCTGGAAACAGCCCAAATATCAATCACGAGTGGAGTAATTAAAATAATTGTGACACATCCATACCACGGAAGGCTATCTGGCCATTAGAACTAGGAGGTAGATCTCTTTGCACAAAAATGAAAATCTATCCATAGTATATTTTAAGTGGGGGGAAAAATAAGATGGCAAAAGAGCAGGATCTCGTACACTACAGATGGCATTTGCATGCCCGACATAGCTGTGTCATACACCATCTCGGGGACACTTTCTTTTCACCCAAGAAAACACATCTGAATGCTAGTATGTTATGCAGAACCCTGAGTCCACTCTATTTTTTTTATATATACACACACATTTATCTTTCATTATGGAAAAGTAGAGTGAACAGTATGAGGATCCCAGTGTACCCATCACCCTGTAATTATTAGTACAAGGCCAGTCTTGTTTTGTCAATAATCCAATTGTTATTCTCGACCTGGATTGTTAAAAAGCAGATATTTTCCTAATTATCTTTTTTTTTTTTTTAGTTTGTTTGAATCTGTATTCAAATAAGGTTCATACGGAGCGATGATGTGTCTCCCAAATCTCTTTAATCTGCAGATTCGACTCCCATATTTATGTTTTTCTCTTGTAATTTTTTGGTTGAAAGCAAGTTTGTCCTATAAAGCAGTACTATCCAATACAGTGGCTACTAACCACATTTGACTAGTGGGTATTTGAAAAATGGCTAGTGTGACTGAAGAACTAAATTTTAAATTGTATTTAATTTTAATTAATATGCATTTAAATTTAAAAGCTGATACTTGATATAGTTATTAGAAAACTGTAAAGTTTGAAACAAGTTGGGTATGTGAATCTACTTTTTCAACTATAAATTTTATGAAGGCTAGGAGAGGTGCAGTGGCTCACACCTGTAATCCCAGGACTTTGGGAGGCCAAGGTGGGAGGATTGCTTGAGGCCAGGAGTTCAAGACCAGCCTGGGCAATGTAGCCAGACCCCATCTCCACAAAATGAATTTTAAAAATTAGCCAGGCGTTGTGGCACGTGCCTGTAGTCCTGAGGCAGGAGGATTGCTTAAGCCCATGAGTTTGAGGCTGTGTGAACTATGATCATGCTACTGCACTCCAGCCTGGGTGACACAGTAAGACCCTGTGTCCAAAAAAAAAAAAAAAAAAAGTGAAATACACACTGATTTTGAAGAGTTGATTTGAAAAAAAATGTGAAATATCTCAATAATAATTTTTATATTGATTACATGTTGAAATAATATTTTGGATATGCTGGGTCAAATAAAAGATATTATGAAAAATAAGTTTACCTGTTTCTTTTTATTTTTAAAAATGGGATTACTAGAAAATTAAAAATTAGTTACATAAAAAATCAAGAAAGGCTGGAGAATTAACAACCTACCCACCAATAGGCCTCAATCAGTGAAGAACTGGTATGCACATACCCCAGCTCCCTTACCTCTTGAACAGGATACCTCTTCAAGGGTGTATTTTACATGATTTCCCAGAATTTCCCCACTGGCTTAAACTCCAGTCACCCACAGTGGTATCTAGCTTGGTAACACACCTTTAATTGGCTGTCTTCCCTTCCCTGTCTCTCTTCCCCGTTCCCCACCAGTGGTGCCTGCATTTCCCAAATGAACCCTTTGCATCCAAATACTTGTCTCGGGGTCTTTTTCTAGAGGAATACAAACTAAGAGAATGCTAAAATTGTCCGATCTTGGCCAGTGAGAGCCTCTTCAAGTTGGCTCATAAGTCCTTTTAATATGATCCTAATTGTCTGTGATTGCTGCTTTGCTTTCTGGTAGTTTGAAAAGATATTTCAGGCTTGTTCTGTACATATCTGTTCCAGACCTGGAGCCTTAAAGAAGCCCTGGCTCATTTTAATGAGAAGTGATATTTACAGACCACAATCTGGAACTAGAAGTGGTTATTTCTCTAGGGTTTATCACTGTCTCAAGGTGCCTTATGATAAAATACATGATAAGTTTATGCTGGCAATTCCAATTTAAATTCAGAAATGCTGTGTTTTTACTTAACTTTATCAAAATCTTACGTCTTTTTTGATCCTGTTGAAAGTCTCAGTTTTCACTGACACCAACTTAATTACTCATTTGACTTTTCTCTCAATACACAAACCACAGTCTCCGAATGGCAGCATCACTACCAGCAACAATAGCATTACTAAAAACAGTTTAAGGTATTTTTTCTATTCTTTCTGTCCGTAGGGTATATCCCATTAGGGATGTACAGTCAGATTACTGTATTTTAAAGTCACTGGGAAACAGTCCTTTCTGTCAGGTTAGCCTCCAACTGGATATGCTGTTAGGTTTCCTTATTTCAATTAGCTTTCAGTTTTAGTAATAGTTTTCCCCCAGTTAATGTGTTTTATAATCATGTAAGTTATTTATTGAGTTCCAAAGTCAAATCTATACAAGATAGGTTCCAAAAACTCTAGCTCCTATCCTGGCTTTTCTGCCCTATTCCTCTTCTCCCCCATAACAATTCTAAAAATTTTCCATCATTCTATTGTTTTTAATATATGCAAATACATATGCATATAATGTATAGAAATATACTTAATATATGTGTGTTTGTAGCTCTCATTTCTTAAATAGTAGAATATTCTACACCTTTTTGGCTACCTTTTCTCACTTGACACAATCTTCTCAAGATCACTCTATGGTGGTGTATAGAGAAATTTCTCGTTCCTTATTTCTTTCTCAGTTGCGTAGAATCTCATCGTATGGTTGTACAACAGTGTACTCAACTAGTGTCTTATTGGTGAACTTTTGGGGTGTTTCTGGTCTTTTACTATAATAAATAGTGCTGTAATGAATAGGATTGTATTTCCATCTTTTCAAATTTTTCTCAGTGTATCTTTGGGACTGATTCCTAAACGTGTGATTTCTGGGTCAAAGGATAAATGCATATGTTATATTTCGCTAGATATTTTCAAATTCACTTTCATAATGGTTATAACAATTTGTATTCCTACCAGCAATGAATGAGAACACCTGTTTTTCCTTATAGTTACCTGTGATGGTTAATTTTATATGTCAACTTGATTGGGCCATGGGGTTGCCCAGATATTTGGTTAAACCTTATTCTGGGGGTGTCTGTGAGAATGTTTCTGGATGAGATTAACATTTGGATTGGAAGACTGAGTACAACAGGTGGCCTTACCCAATATGGACAGGCCTCACTGGAGGCCTGAATAGAACAAAAGGCTGAAAAAGAGAATTCTCTCCCTCTTTCTCGAAGCTGGGACATTAGTCTTCTCCTGCCTTCAGTCTTGAACTTGAATTCAAACAGGAACTTACACCATTGAATCTCCTGGTCTCAGGCCCTCATACCTGGACTAGAACTACACCATTGGCTTTCCTGGATCTCCAGCTTGCCAACTGTGCTCTTGGGACTTTTTAGCCTCCATAATCAGGTGAGCCAATTCCTTATAATAAATCTTTCTCCTCTCTCTACATATATTCAGTCGGTTCTGTTTCTCTGGAGAACCCTAAAACAAAATCCAACATGAATTTTTGCCAATTCTATGTGTAAAACGTATCTCAGTGTATTTTAACTTGTATTTCTCTTGTTATGAGAGAAGCTGAGCATCTTTTCATATGGTCAAGAGCAATTTGCATTTATTTTTTCAATGTACCGTCCTTATCTCTAGTCTATTTTTCTATAGAATTTTTTTTCTTGTCTATTTTTAGAAATTCTTCATATATCTTTGATGTTAGCATTTTGTGATATAAATTGCAAATTTTTTTCCAGTTGTCTTTTTACTTTGCTTACGATATTTTTTTTTGGTCATGAAAAAATATTTAATGTAATCAGATTTATCTTTTTCCCTATGGCTTCTGGATTTTGAATCATAGTTAAGACATATTTTCCACTTCCAGGTTATAGAGAAATTTATCCCTGTTTCTTTTATAACTTGTATTATTTCATTTTTTGTATTTAAATCTCTGATCCATTTAGAAAATATTCTGGTATATGATATAATGAATGAAACTAATGTTATCTTTTTCATTTAGCTACCTAGATATCCCAATATAACTTATCAGAAATGCTATATTTTTGCCACTAATTTGAGATACTACCTTTTCACATATTAAATTTCTATTTGCAATTGAACGAACTTTATATTTCTATTCTGTTCCATTGTTTATTTTACTGCACATGTATGTAGGAAAAAAATGAACTCAAAGTGCTTTTTCTATTCTCTCACTCAACAACAATCAATACAGAAGACTTCTGTGACCAGATATGTAGGAGTATTTCCCCACACACCAAGCAAGCAATCAATTCTGCAGCAAACACCAGCTGGCTGTCCTCTGATTCAGTTCAATTCTGATAGTATCTACCTGCAGATAGAACCCAATCCCACAGGTTGAGGGCTCAGTCTTCAATACTGCCCCCACCTCCAGATGCCAACTACAAGCTCCAGGTGGTTTTACCTGTGATTCCAGCCAAGTTGCTAAAAGTTGGGCCCCATCACCCCCTCCTTGGTTCAATCAATTTGCTAAAGCAGCTCACAGAACTCAGGGAAACACGTTTACCTGTTTATTATAAAGGATATTCCAAAGGATACAGATGAAGAGATGTGTAGGGCAAGGTATGTGGGAAGGGGACAGAGCTTCCATGCCTTCCGTGGGTGCACCACCCTCCAGGAATCTCTATGTGTTCAGCTATTGGGAAATTCTTTGATCCCAGTCCTTCTAGGATTTTAAAGAAGCTTCACTATGTAGGCATTAAATTATATTAAATTGTTGGTTTTGGTGCTTAACCTAACCTTCAGTTCTTCTCTCCTCCCCGGGAGGTCAGGGGGTGGGGCTGAAAGTCCCAACCCTTTAATCATGCCGTGGTCTTTCTGATAACCAGCCCCCATCCTGAAGCTACCTAGGTACTGCCAGCCACCAGTCAATCATTAGCATACAAAAACACATCACTTTGGAGATTCTAAGTATTAATATTTTAGGAGTTATATGCCAGGAAACAGTATTGAAGACCAAATATATATTTCACAATATCACATATATCAATATCGTGCTGCTTTAATTAGATAGTATGTTTTAACATTTGCTAGGGCCAGTAACCCTCATTGTGTCTTCTTTTCAAGAGTTTTCTTAACTTTTCTTCCTTCTTTTTTTCTTCTAAATGAATCATCAATTTGTGTACCTCCAGAAGAAAGCCTGGTAATATTTTAGGAGTATTACACGAAATTTGTAAATTAACTTGGGGTAACCTGACATCTTTGTGCTATTCTTTTTATCCAAGGACATGATATATTTTTCCTTTTTTTTTTTTTTAGGTCTACTTTGAGTCTTTCAGGAGTGTTATTTTCCTCATGTAGATTTTAGATATTTCATGTTAAGTTTATGCCTAGGTATTTTATTTTCCTTTTGGTACCACAGACGGAATATTCTCTTCCATTATCTTTTCTAGCTGGTTTGGTTTGCTTACATGAATATTATGGATTTTTGTAAGTTGATTTTATAATTTTCTGCTTTACAAAATTTTCTTCTCATCTGTATTAGCTTTTTCATTGATTCATTTGGGTTTTGGAGATATGTGATCATATTGTCTGCAAATAGAAATAATTTATAAATTTTGCAGTGAAATTCATAAATGACATTATATGTAGTTTTCTTTTTTGGTTCAATCTTTATTAGGTTTTGAGATTAAACCTGCTTCATATGCCAAATTTGGAATCTTTTTATGTTATGCTCTAAAAACACTAGATTATCTAATTTGTAAAGATTTGATAGAATTTCCAAGTGAAACCATTTGGACCTAATGGTTTTCATGGTGTTTAGGTATAAATTCTTTAACTATTTTATTTCTTCTAAGCACTGGTTTATTAGGACTTTCTGTGTAGGGGTCAATTTTGGTAAGTTTTTTGAGAAATGTGTCATTTCATCTAGGTTTTCAGATTTATTTGCATAGAGTTAGGGCAAAGTAGCTTCTTGTGATTTTTAAATTTTCCTTTGTTTTTATGGTTATTTTTGTACATTTGTGCTTTCTTTTTTCTTGATTAGCTTAGCAAATTGTTACGTTTTTTTAAAAAAACTTTTTTTTATAAAAAGAAACTAATTAGCCAGGAGCAGTGGCTCACGCCTATAATCCTAGCACTCTGGGAGGCTGAGGCGGGTGGATTGCTCAGGAGTTCAAGACTAGCCTGAGCAAGAGCAAGATCCCGCCTCTACTAAAAATAGAAAAAAAAAATTAGCTGGACTACTAAAAATAGAAAGCAAAAATTAGCGGGGCGTGGTGGCTCCGGCCTGTAGTCCCAGCTACTTGGGAGGCTGAGGCAGGAGGATCACTTGAGCTCAGAAATTTGAGGTTGCTGTGAGCTAGGCTGACGCCACAGCCTCTAGCCCAGGCAGCAGAGTGAGACTCTGTCTCAAAAAAAAAAAGAAAGAAAGAAACTGACTTTTGGGTTAAAACAATTATCTGTACTGCCTTTCTGTTTTATAACTCATTAACATTTTAAAATCTTTATTAATTTTTATCTTTGTTGACTTTCTTTTACATTTCTTTTTTGTGCTTTCTTTTTGTTTACTATTGTTTTTCTAGCTTTTTGATTTGGGTATTTATTTTTATTTATATTAATGTATTTAATGCTATATATTTTCTACCAATAACTGCTTTAGCTATATCTCATATATTCTGATGTTTTTACTATAGTTGTCAAGAAATTCTGCAATTTCATTTTATACTTCCTCTTTGACCCAAGAGTGCTTTTATAATATATAAAAATTTAGCTGGGTGCTTTGGGAAGCTGAGGCCGGAGGATTGCTTGACGCCAGGAGTTTGAGACCAGCCTGAGCAACATAATGAGACCTCATATCGCCACAAAAAAAAAATTTAAAAATTAGCCAGGCATGGTGGCATGCCAGGCAATGTTGTCCCAGCTATTCAGGAGGCTGAGGTAAGAGGATCACATAAGCCGAGGAGTTTGAGGTTACAGTGAACTATGATTGTGCCACTGCACTCCAACCTGGGTGACAGAATGAGAGCCTGTCTCAAAAATAAATAAATAAAAATATAAATTAAAAAATGTCTAGGAGGAAGGGCCTTTTTGTTTACTTTGGTATTAATTTCTAGTTTTATTGCATTATGAATAAATAATTTCTTTTATATTATTAATAGTTTTGTTCTTTGGAATTTACTGGTCAATTTTCATGGATACTCCATTGGCATTTGAAAAGGTGTATTCTCTGGTATCAGAGTTCAACATTTGATATATACCTAAGTTTTTGTCTGCTTAATTTATCTTGGATTGAGAGAAATGTGCTAAATTCTATTATTAGCATGTTTATGTCTACTTCTCCTTGCATATTGTGTAGTTTAAATTTTATGTAAGTTGTTGCTGTGTCTTGGGTACATAAATATCACTAATGTTTGTTTCATTGTGAATTGTATCATTTAGCACTTAAATGTCTTTTGTCTCTTTCAATGATTTTGGTCTGAATTTTGTTCTTTATTTAGGTTGTGAACTATAATTTCTTTTTATTTGCATTTGCTATATATTTGTCTAAACATTTATTTTTAATCTTTACAAATCTGTTATTTCCTACAGACTGCATGGTGATAGATTTTGCTTGGCTAGCTGAAAATTGTTTTGTTTTAGGTTAAGTTCATTTAATTATATTGATTGGCATTACTGATATGTTGGCCTCAAAATTTTGTCATATTGTTTTATATTGTGTGTCTTTTAGAAATAATGATATTTATCTTTATGTCTTATTTTATTTGGTCTCTTTTGTATCAGGGAGGGTATAGCTTTTGAGTTTAGGCAAGTTTCAATTTTTGTTCTAATGGTTTCCTTTATACTAATTCTAAAACTTACACTCCTAAGTGTCCTCTTTCAGGCTCTTGTCTATTGGCTCCCCTTTCCTCATGAACAATCCTGAAATTATCTGGTAACTTCCTCGTCCACACCCACTCGTAAGCATCTGACTTGAAGTAATATCCTTTTGATCCCTGTTAAAACCGATAAGGCAAAAACAAACAAACAAAAAAACAAACAAAAAACCCTATAAGGCAATTTTCTTTTTTTAAATTGATAGAAGTAGTTGTACATATTTTAGGGAGTACCTGTGATATTTTGATACCTGTATACAATGTATAATGATGGAATCAGGGTAGTTAGGGTATCCATCGCCTTGAACATTTATCTGTTCAGAACATTACAATTCTTCTCTTTTACCTATTTTGAAATATGCAACAAATTACTGTCAACTATAATTTCCCTTTTGTAGTCTATAAGGCTATTTCCAAGCTTACTGAACTTTTTATATACTTTCTTCATACTCCCTCATCTGTGATAGTTGTACTCTATTTATAATACATTGTCAGAACATAAAGCTACTCACACTATTCTCTCTTCCTAAGAACCGTCACTTAGTCTTAATCTGCAAAACACTGTATCTTTACCGCTTTGTGCTGACGCTTCTCCAGTCATTTTGGTTTTTTGAAGTTTATTCTCTAGTGGATTCCTCAGGAAGGATTCATGGGAACAACATTTCCCGAGCTTTTTGCATGTTCACAACAGTGTGTCTTTATATCTGAAGGTCAGTCTGCTTGCTATAAAATCCTTTTCTTGAGTATTTTAAATATGTTGCTTCATTATCCTCTGGCAGAAAGAGTTGTGCCCAAAGTCTCACAGCAATCTGATTTTCTTTCCCTTATAAGTGACTTGGTCTTTTTGGCAATTTTTATTTGTTTAAAAGATTTTTTTTCTTTTTCTTTGAAGTCCAGTAATTTTACTAAAATATAATATGGTTTGTTTTAGGTTGATTTCCCTCAGATATGAAATTTACCTTTCACTATAAAGTTTCAAGTCTGTTCTTATTTCAGGAAATCTCTTTTAATTTAAATATTTTTATATTTATTTTATTCTATTGGTTGGTTTTCACTTTCAAGATTTCTATGCCACATACCTTGGTCATCTTTGCACACAAGTGTGTCCATGCTATTTTCTCTTGAATCGTTTTTTACCTTCTTCATTTGTCTTTGATTTAAAAAACTTTCTCCTTTATAACTGGTGTTCATTGATGTTTGGGTTCTGTGGTGGTCTAAAATATGGCCACAAAGAGGCATGCAAAAATGTTTTAAGGTGAGGGAATTGTTGTATATCTTGACTGTGCTGGTGGTTACAAGATTGTATATAACTACCAGAAGTCATCAAACTGCACAATTGTAATGGATTAATTGTATGCAAATTATCCTTTAATAAAGCTAAAAAAATGGACAAAAGTTCTTTTGACACTCCTCCCAGAAAAAGGTGAAGTGTATTTCCATCCCCTTTAAGTCTGGGTGAACCTGTGACTGCTTTGATGGATAGAGTATGGTGGAAGTGATGCTATGAGGCCTCCAAGGCTAGATCATAAAAGACCACGTTGGTCTGCCTTGGTCTTTGAAATGCTCACTCTTAGAAAATTGACCTACCATGTATATAATAGAAAACCTGACTACCCTGAGAATACCACATTGGATATGCCACCTGTTGGCACTGCAGTCTCCAGCCTTAGCTAGACCCTTCATCCCAGCCTAAGTTCCAAACGTGTAATTGAAGAAGCCGTCTTGGAAGTAGATTTTCTAATCCCAGCTGTCTCAGCCCCAAGCCATTCAAGTCATTCCAGCTAAGGCCCACAGTCCATGATCGTGATACAATTGTTTCATTCTGCTAAATTTGGAGGGTAATGCATTACATAGCAGGAAGTAATAGGAACATGCTTTTCCATTTTATTCCTCATTTATGAAATTGTTTATAATTTCCTTTTCTTTCCTGAGTTGTCCTTTCTCTTTTCAAATCTTTCTTTTCTCAAATTACTTCCTAAGTTTGTCTAATCTGATTATGCTATTCTTTCATATACTTAGCATTTTTCTTAATTCCTTTTAGTTCATTTAATATGTTAGGTTACAAGTTTTATCTGTTTTGTAGGCATGTCTTTCTAACATGCCTTCATTATCTCTAAAGACATTATTCTGTCCCTTATTTTCTTTTCTCTTATGGTGACTTTGTGTGGGATTTGCTCATGGTCATTTTCTATTTATTCTCATTTTTAACAAGAGGAATTTTTTGTACTTTTAGGAGAGAAGGGTCAGCTAGCAGAGTAACTTTCCTAGATTTTCTATCCCGAAAGTTCTGCTTATTTTTAAAAAGTGATTTAAAAAAATCTGGCCAAGTATTTTCCCAGTTGGGTCCCCACCACTCTTTGCTCTTACTCTTACCTTCATCATCATCTTCTTCCTTTTTGCCCCTGTTGTTCCTGTGATGCTCAGTTTAAATTCTGTTCCCAGCAGGTACTTTTCAGCACAGAACTTTATCCTGGAACAGAATTTGGTGTGTTAGTGTAAAAACTTCAGAGATCCTAGACTGTTCCAGCACCTTCCATCTTCCTAGGATCCCTTAGCACTCACATGCAAATTGGATCCTATGAAACTTCCTCCAACTTTTAGCTGATGTTCTCAGATTGGGCCAGGCCACCAAGATTCCCAAGGCAACTTGTGAGTTCTTTGGTTTTTCAGAGGTACCAGGGCCCATTTCTTTTCCTCCCCTTTCCTTCCATACAATTGCCAAAATCACATGGTTCTTGCAATTGTCAGTAGCTTGTACCACCTACTCATATAATGGAGTTTGCTACCATACCTTGTCGCCTACTTTTGTTGTAGATAGGTGGTTCTCAAACTTTAGAAACGGCATCACCAGAACTGCCTAGGAGGCTTGTTAAAACACAGATATCGAGCCCTACTCCCAGCATGTCTGATCCAGAGGTCTAGTGTGGGTCCTGAGAATTGGCATTTCCAACAAGTTCCCACGTGATGCTCATACTTTTGGTTTGGAGGTCTCACTTTTAGAACTGTTGTTATAGATGTTTGTGAGTTTTTTGGGTTTTGTTTGTTATTTTGTTAATTTTGTTCTGTTTTTTGCTATTCTCACTGCTTTGCCTATTTGTACGTAGGACATTGAGAAGTTCAAAAATTACGCTGCTGCCATTTTGGAAAACAGTCTCATAGTTCCTCAAAATATTAAACATAGAGTTATCATACAATCCAGAAACTCTACTCCTGGGTGTATACTGAAGACAACAAAAACATATATGTCTATACAAAAACTTATACACATATGTTTACAGAGGCATTATTCATTATAGCCAAAAGGTGGAAACAACCCAAATGCCCATGAATGGAGAATGGATAAACAAAATGTGGTATATACACATAATGGAATATTATTCAGCTTTAAAAAGGCATGAAATTCTGACACATGCTACAATATGAATGAACCTTGAAAACATTATGCTAAATGTACTAAGCCAGACACAAAAGAACAAATAGTACATGACCCATTTATATGAAAAGTCGAGGAGAGGCAAATCTATAGAGACAGATTAGCTGGTTGTGGGGGGAAACGGGGAGTCACTGCTGCTGAGTATGAGGTTTCTTCTCTGGGGTGATGAAAATGTTCTAAATCCATCGTGGCGATGGTTGCCCGGCCCTGCGAATATACTTAACACCACTGAATCACATATTACTAGCACAGGATGTGAATTATATCTCAATAGAGCTGTTATAGTTTTGAAAAGCAACAATATTGTCACAACTGCCATCTTCCCAGAATCCCCGTATGCTAGGCAACACCGACTACTTCCATTCGTCCTGACAAGTCTCCTGTGAAGCGCGCGCGAGCGGTCGCAGCCCCGCGGCCTGTCAGGGGCCCCGGGATTGAAAGCCGGTGGCTGAGTGCCCCCTGAGGAAGGCTTTGTGGCTCCAGACTGCTGCTCCCGGTACACGCTGCGGTGACACAAAGTGGGGTTTGCCACGATAAAGCCACGCTTTTGGCCTGCGAACAAAGCCTCCCGGCGCTGGGAACCCCGGCCCCTCCCCGGCCCTCACGCAGCCGCAGCGTCGCCTCTGCCGCGAAAGGCGGCGGCGCCCCGACCGCTATTCTTCCTCGTCCCGGCCCTGCCCTGCTTCCGAGGCCGCCAGGGTCACCCTCCCTTCCCCCGGAGCCCCCACCCCCTGCCCGTCAGGACTCATTCTGCTTTCCATCTTGTCAGGCGACAAAGACACTGGAGGAATTTATTTATACCTCAGCCAGCTAATGAGACAATTCAATGAAAAGCGGCCCCAGCTTGCCGGAGCCTCCTCGGGCCTTTGATTGCCTCTTCTGTATTCCCATTCCCAGCATTTATTGTACGTATAAATTTTCCACGGTGAATAGACACCATTCTTCCGGGAAAGCCATTTGTTCCTGGGACTATTTTATTTCAATCGCTTGTTTTGCTTTTTATTATTATTGTTACACTGTAATTAATTCTTCTCCTATCAGCTTCTCTTTAGTGTACTAAGCCTAATGCAGCATGAAGTGTCTTCCCTCACCCCAGCCACGCACCTATTCTTGAGAATAACACAGCCTCTGACATTTCAAAAGCCTACAAGCTGCTAACGCTCTCCCTCCATGGCAGGGCAGCCAGGGGAGGCGGGGAGGGAAGTCTGGGCCGGCGGAGCTGAAATGATTTCATGGCCAAGGAGTGTGGATTTCAATTGGGCTGAGATAGTTCTGATTGTATTTAGCAGACAGACTCTTGGAAGGTTAGAAGAGTCACGGAGGAAGCCTGGGAGAAAAGCTTAAGTGCACTTTTAAATGTAGTCCTTGTCTTTCTGGTCAAATTTGGAACCATTTTCTCCTCCCGTCTCCAAGGGACCTTTGCTGCATCATGTTCCCTCCAAGTTTTCACAGCATCCCCTCAAGTTCAGGTCTTTGAATGGTCTATTAGCACCGTGGGCAATTCTGTGATGGAGTCTACAGTGAGCCCAGTGCCCCCGTCCCCCCCCAATATGTCCAGGTGCTAATCCCTGGAATCTGCAAATGTTACCTTCCTTGGAAAAAGTGTCTTTGCAGATGTGGTTAGGTTCAGTATCTTGAGATGAGAAGATCATCCTGCGTTTCCCAGATGGACCCTAAACCCAATGTCAAGTGTCCTTATGACAGACGCACAGAAGAGAGGGACAGAAGAGGAGAAGGTGATGGGAAGATGGAGGCAGAGATCGTAGCAAAGCGGCTAAAAGCCAAGGAACAGCAAAGCTTGTTGAGAAGCCACCAGAAGCGGATGCAGCTCTGCTGACACTTTGATTTCAGACTCTGGCCTCCAGAACTGTGAGGGAATAAATTTGTTTGAAGCCACCAAGTTTGTGATCATTTGTAACAGCAGCCACAGGAAGCTAATGTTGCATCCATAGTTTACCAACTCATTACGAGCAGAAAACACAGAAGAGAAAGAACTGGATGATATCGAGTCGCAGTCAGGTCAGGCGAGGCTGTCCACACAGCTCAAGCTCAGAGCATGCACCGGATGCAGGAAATGAATTCCTACCACCCAAACCTTGCCGGATCTAGCTGACCACAGCTTTGCTTTCAGGAATATTGCTTTTCTTGTGCACAGAGGACATGGCGTAGAGTTGCTTAGCTGTGACTTTCTGTTTATACCTAAGATTCCTCTGTCCAAAAAATTTCTAAGCTCAGGTTTCTATATTTCTCTTTTTCTCCCAAATTTTCTGTTTATTTTAATGGCTGGAAAGAACACATTTATGAGTAGAGAAATGTCCTGGAGTTCTAAGTCTGTCTGGGATCTTTCTGAGAAGTTATGTCATTTCTTTGTCTCAGAAAGTGGCAAGTCCCAGCAAGCCAAGTCACTAGATGGGTCCCCCATTCTACCTCCTTATGGTCTGGCTCTTCATTCATTCATTCATACAAGAAATGCTTTTAACATTTTAATTTTTCTCATCAGTTGATTATACCTTATTGGCACCCATTTTTTCTCTCTCCCTCCATTCGTTCAGGAAATTTTTGATCATTTTCCCTGTCAATTTCTCCTCAGTTCATTTTCTTTCTATTGCCAACCTCTTGTGTAATATCCAATGCAGTTCCTTGGTCCTGTTCCTAGGATTTCATTCAAGCCAGTATGGGTCCACATTTTTCACCTCTCAGTAGAAATAATGCCTAATAGTGCACACAGTAAGTCACCATAAACAATATTGAATAAAAGGCCAAGCTTCTAGATGCTCTAGCCATATACAGTACCACTCTGGTATGCTTTGATTTTATCCTGTGGGAAAATGTTTGAAAATTTGTATTTAAATTGCTTCTGTTTCTATTATTTTAAATAAAATTCTCTTGTAGCTCACAGAATGCATCTTCATCCTCAACGACATGTTTCTGTTTGACTCATTATAGTTCTGTGTATGTTTACATCTGTTTGTGCGTGTGCGTGTGTGTGTGTGTGTGTGTGTGTGCATGCGTGCGTGTTGTGCGTGCGTGTGTGCTTGCATGCAAAATCCCTCTGGTAACAGATAGTTTATCTTCCCTCTTCCCATAACTGAAAGTCCACTGAGTGAATTTAACTTAAATTACCTCTCTTGACCTAAGTAAATAAATAAATAAAATATCAACAGGATGAATTATGGCCTAAAATGTTATTTCTTATTTTCAAGAAGTGAAAAGCTGAGTGTAATTGAGTTTGCTTCTCGAATAGCAGCTCTAACTCTTGGCAACACCCTAAAATAACACATTCTGCCTCTGTTCTGTAGCCCAAGCACAGCGGCAGCGAGGCCTCACTTCTGCACTGATGAAAGGTTTTCATTTCTGGCTGGGCATGCCACAAACGGGGGCCCACAGCAGCGCAACAAGAGGTGGTGTGGAATTTACAAAGCTCAGAGGGGCAATCTCTATCCATTTGTGATTAATATCTCCTTCCTTTGGCTTCAATGCCAGCCTTCAATTAGAAACAGAAACAGAATCTTCCTTTTTATGGAGCAGCCCCTCAAGACAGCCCCTGGAAGGGAATTGACCCTGGAAAGGAAGGCCTGGTAAAATCCCGGGAGAGCAGCTGAAATTGCCCTCTGTTTGCAGAGGGTGCTTGCATTCCTGGGGCGCTGCCTGTGTCTTCCTGCCGGGTACCTCACATCATGGCAGGGAGTGACGTCAAGAAGGTCATGCTGTCATGGGAACTGAGGAAGGAAAAAGACCTAGTGGATTTCTCTCTCTCTCTCTCTCTTTCTCTGTGACAGTTTTTAGTTTTTAAAAAATCCCAAGAGTCTGAGGGAAACGCCCAAGGTTCCCGCTCCCCTATCCTCCTCCTTTCATTGAATTTGGGAACACAGCAGCTGGGACAAGCCCATTTGGGGTCCTTCTGTTTCCAGTCAGGGCAGAGACTGATATCACCAATGCCACAGCCAGCCATGGGAAGATCATTGTGAACACCAGTTTTCAAAAACTTTTTTTTGTCGGTACATGAAAAACAACACAAATTCTGATTCATCATAATGGCCTATCTTCCTCAACCCTCTCTCTCCCTTTGGGTTAGGCAGGGTATGTACCTGTAGCTCTGGCAGATGAGTTGATACCACTCTTTAAAAAGACCTGTGGTTGGGTGGCCCTGGTCAGGATGCTCCCAGAGCTCACTGGTGAGGGTTGATTCCTGCACTTTGGTATTGGGGTAGGCATTACTGGCTGTCCCTTCTCCTCTACAGTCACCCCCAAACTTTCTCACCACATGGTACATGTCAGGCACTGGGGTTACGAGAGGGAATAAGACAGACAAACCCTCTGCCCTCGTGGGCTTTTCTCCCAGTTGCGGAGATATACATTGACCACATCAATCAATCATTCTAGGTGGTTCTAAGTAACAAGAACAAAATAAAACATGTTAATATTATACAGGGTATCTGGGGGGATAACTTTTTTAGAGTGATTATGAAAGGTCTCTCTGAGAAAATGACATTTGTGCTCACAACCTCCATGATGACATGTGTGTAACCTCAAGGTAACACACAGCCAGTTTTGACAGGTCATTGGCCAGGTGTAAAGCAAGAGAGTGGTCAGGTGTCTGGGTCTATTGGCAGGAAGCCTAGGAGAAAAGGAAGGCCAAGCAGCATGGTGCTCATCCTTCATCCCTGCCATCCCAGGGCCCCTCGCTGCAGGCCGATGCATGGACACTCTGCAGGGTGCCCAATACATGTTCTGGAATGAGGTCTGAGCCTGGCATTGGGACATCAGCCCTGGCAGCCAGTGGGCTCCCCTGGCTGTGCACACTACTTTGGACCCCCTCCCCCACAGTCCTCAAGGAAAGAGCAGCGCTGCTGACCACGCACCGTGGTGCTGCACCATGCCTCTCCACCCTCTACCACGGCCCAGCCAGGGAGGAAGGCATGGCCTGGCCCACTGACAATCATTAGCCAGAGTGGTGAGCACAGGCACAGAGGAAGGGAGGGCGAGCAGAGACCCAAGGCCAGCAGGGGTGGTGCAGGAGCCTGCCTGGGCAGCGGGCTCGCTCTTGCTCACCTTCAGACTTGACCCTTTGCACCACTTCTCAGTAATCATCTTGGCTCTGCTTGACATTACTCGAGTTCAGTGACAGATTAGGCCACCGTGGGTGAGTACATCTCCAGATTTGACCATCTCTGGGTGGCCCCGGCCACTGCTACCGCCCTGGAGCTGCTCTGTCTGAGGTGCTCTGGCTGGGTGTTCCCTAAGCCCAAGGAGGAAAGCTGAGTAGGCCTCCCTGTGTCTGGCACAAGTCCTGGGCCCTCCACGCTCCACAAGTCTGGGCCTCCCAGCTTGCCCAGGCACCCACTGGGCTCCTGCCCCTGTTCCAGGCCCACTGTCCTGCCAGCTTTTTACACCCAGCGCTAAGTCTAGTCCACAGCATGGGAGCTCAGTGGGGCCTGAGAAAACCTTCCCAAAGTAGCCCTTCCGGGGCTGGGCTGAGCCGAGGGACCCAGGATGGCTCAGTCCTGCAGGCTCCAGAAACACAAACTGCCCACTTGAAGCCCCATGCTGACCACAGGGGCCTCATCAGGAAGAGAAACTGCAGTCAGGGTGGGGCAAACCCCTTTCCAGGAGTCCCTATCTCAGAGGACGTTAGGACCTGCAGACCAGGGACCACCGTCCACACTGGGAGTCTTGGTCCTGCGTCGGGTTTCCAGCGTGAGCAGCAGCGGATCTCTTAAAAGCAAAGGGCTCATGGCTTGTTCTGAGGACCTGTGGAGAAGGGGGCGGGGCGTTCTGCACTTCACTCCAGGGCCAGGCCTGGGTGGGGAGAGGAGTGGAGGAGGAAGTCAGGAGTCCTGGGCCCTGCAGGAGGGGCCAGCTCTGAGTCTGAGGAGGATGCTGGGGCCAGGCACAGCAAGTCAGGGTCGGGGCAGTAGCCTCTGACACTGGCGCTTTCCTGCCTCCTTGAGTCCTAGCTGCTGGCAGTGACTCCTTTCTGCACAGCGGTTCTAGGAGCTCACCAAGCACAAGTTCACCATCTCCCTGACAACGGTGGTTTCCTAACTGAGCATTGCTGTTTCCAAACAATGCTGGTGTGAAAGTGTCTATTATTAAAAAACCAGATTGTTATCAATGAAAAAGCAGAAAACGTATGATTTTATCGGTATAAATGTCTCATGCAAATCAAAACTATATATATTTCCATACACATGTTAATTCATAAAAAAGCACTTGGAAGTTTACATATGAACTAATAGCGGCCAACTCCAGGGAAGGACTGGGATTGTAGGAAGTGTAAGGAAGGGTTAAGGAAAGTGTGGTTTTTCTGTATGCTTTGAATTTTTTTTTCTAAACAGCAAATATGTTTTCAGGTACTTCTTAGGGACGTTTTCTAAAACTAAAAATTTCAAGACATCTGCCTGTTTTTGTGTAGCTAGAGGTGTCAGCCCAGGATGGCTGAATGGGGTGGTGTGTCTGCTGGACAGGATATCCCATAACATCCCTTTGCACATCAATGGGATGGTCTAAATGGAAGAGGAGGGAAACCAAAGAGGACTGCTTACTCTGAAAAGTCACCAGTTTTGTGCTGGCAACCAGGAAGAGAGAATCTCCAAGGCCACTGATGAGAGAAAGATCTAGAAATGAGAGATTGATAAAGAGAATAGGCCCGAAGAAGAGGATGGCCACTTAGATGTCCCTATGGATGTGACACAGGCCTGCAAAAGCCGAGGGTCTAAAATTCTACTGTGGGCTGTTTCCTGCTTGGGGCTTCCCTATAGCCCCCTTAGTAAATCCCAAAGCTTGCAAAGAAGTCTGCTGCATGGAGATTTAGAAAATAAAGGACAATGTGAAATGGTTACTCAAAGGGCAGGTGAAAAGGGAAGATCAAGAATTCAGAGGGATCAGGAATTTGGGTGGGATAACCAGGAGAATGGGAAAGAATGTGAATTCTCAGGAATCCTGGAAAGGGCGGTACATTTTCCACGGTACATGGGATGGGGGCTTGAGCGAGTTTAGTTGGCTGCTAGAGGAGAGGGATTCCAAAAGACTGAAGTCCTGAGGCTATGTGAGTTAATATAACTAAAAACATGCTAATTGATTTTTAAAAATCAGAACCCTATAAAGAAGTAAAACTTGCTAGCGTTGCATTTCCACCCATCTAGTGTAATACATTCGCCCATTAAATAGCAAACCCGTGCACTGCTCCCTCCAACTTTCCCCTCTGCAACTGTATCTTACGGTCCAGCTTTTAGAGTAATGCAGTCATGGAGTCAGAAGCCCAGAGAGCCATAAACCATCCAGACATCTCATAGTGCTTCCAAAGGGGCCCTGAGCACTGGAGGTAAGTGGCCAGTAATGGCTGAGCCGGGTACGGAGGGGGAGGAGAGAGGGCTCGGGGCTTCAGCGGAAAGTGAAGTAGCGAGAGTAAGGAGAATTTTTACAGCAGCTATAAAAAGAAGCCCCATGTGCACACAGCTAGATTCTGCGTTGGCCAAATAAACCCAGGCCTCTCAATTCACATTGCCAGCCTAGGCTTTAGTTCTGGCAGCTATCGTCTTCGAGACCCAGTAAAAATGCTTCATGAGAGAGAAAGGGGCACCACCATGTCACTGAGGACCCCGTGCGAGGATGGCTCCCAGAAAGGCCTCTCTGTTACCAGGAGTTACGGCAGCAGGCAGTCCCCCGGGTCAATGGGCTCCTGGCAGGTGATAATTACTATTCAGCACCAGCCTTTGGCTCCTTGGAACCAAACAATGGTGTGGGCTCTGAGTGAGGGCTATGCTTTGCAGAATGGAAGGGAATGTCTGTGTTTGCAAAATGCTATGATTTAGGGTTGCTGACCCCACAGCCCATTCCCATAGGAACTCCAAATGGAAATGCTCACTCATCAGTACTTCCTGAACTACCAGCTCCCAACCAGTTGCTGGTGACAAATGGAAATTTCTGCCCCAGCACATTCACCGGCTTCCCTGAGACTCGCAGTTTAGATACACTGGAAAGGAAGGCTGGTCTTAGGCTGACACATGCTTAACCAGCTCTCCAGGAGACAAAGGCCCTGATTTGTAGCATTTACTGATTTCCATGGAGTAAATATTCCCACCAGCTACCAAGTGATGTCACTAGACACGGAGATAGGAAGATGCTGTAACGGATGGAAATAACCTCAAGGACATAGATATAGTACAATGTAGTCAGAGAATTAGGAAGTGATGTGTTTGTATATTTCTTACCTTTGTCTTTGATATCATTTAGAGTTTATATAATTTAATTTTTAATAATCATTATGCTTAACAACTGGTTTGCAAAATTCCTGAAAATTTAGCAACCCACACTCACAAGCTAGTGTACAAGCCAGCGCTAGCATACCCCTGGCTGGGCCCTGGGGGCTCCTGGCTTTGGGTTCTGGATAATTTCTTTCTATAAGTTTTCTTCATGCTTCTTTCTCCTTTTCCTCTCTCTTCTTCCCCGTCTCTGGGCTTTTTGCTCCACCTCACCGCTTTGCCCGATGTACTGAACACTTGGGCCCTGAGCTGAGCACACCGCACGTGTGACTGGAGAGGCCCTTGCGGGGAGACCCCCAGTGGCTGTTTGTATCCAGTTGTGCTCTTATTTTGGCGCCACGAGGACACTTCTCTGTCTCCCAGCAGTTAGGCAGAGACATATGTCCAGCCCTGGTCACTGGGTTGTAAATGGGAGCGACACGCATCCCCCCTTGAGGGAAGCATTTAGCTGAGGTCACTCAATGCTCTTTTCTTGCTGCTGTGATTTCAGAGAGGGCCTTGTGTTCAGAGGGCAGGGCCGAAAGACTGAAGGAGCTCAAGTCACTGGGAGAATGGTCCTGAAGACCTATAGACTCACCTAGACCCAGGATTTGCATGAGTAAAAAATAAGCATTTATAACCAGTACAATGAACACTATTCGGGTGATGGGCACACTTATAGCCCTGACTAAAGCATTATAAAAGCTATCCATGTAACAAAAACATGTGTACCCCCTTAATATAAAACAAATTTTAAAAATGTTAAAATTTTAAAAATTAAAAAAATTAAAAAGAGAGAAATAGGCATTTATGTTGAGCCACAGAGCTTTAATTGTTGTTTGTTATCATAGCCTAATCTACTATATTCTAATAACTCTCCTTTCAGTGAATGGCCAACACTTTGGTTGCTTTTTTTTTTTTTTTTTTAAAGAGACAAGGTCTAATAATTCTGTCATCCAGGCTGAAGTGCAGTGGAGCAATCATAGTTCACTGCCACCTTGAACTCCTGGGCTCAAGTGATCCTCCTGCTTCGGTGCCCTGAGTAGCAGGGGCTACAGGTGTGTGCCACCATGCCTAGCTAATTTAAAAATTTTTTTTAAATTTTTTTTGTAGAGACAGGGTCTTGAACTCCTGGACTCAAGTGATCCTCCCACCCTGGACTCCCAGAGTGCTGGGATTAGAGTGTGAGCCACTGAGCCCTGCCCCTTTGCTTTTATTATCAGGAAATCCTCCCTCCAGCCCTTCCTCTCCCATCAAAATCTTTATTTGTCGAGGAATCTTCACGTGCTACAAGTGGTTTGGGTTTGTTTTTCTTAGGGAGTTGAACATTCCAGTCAGCTTGAACATTGTAGTGGTTAGTCCACAGACAAAGAAACCAAAAGGTACTGTGACTTCTATATCTTCTACACAAGATAGAAGCTTCAGATGCTCATTCTTGTGCATAAAAGTCCAGGTGTCAACAATAAAGGGCTGGCAAGGCAGGTCCTGAATATGTGGCTCCCAGCTCTGAGTCCAAGGCATAGGAACCTTTTTGTTGTTTCCCAACCAGAAAGCATAAGAAAAGGGGGTGGGAAAGAGAAAGCCAATCCTTTTAAGCTAAGACCCCTAAGTGGCACACATCACTTCTGCTTGCATCTCACGGGTCAAAAACAGTCACATGGCTATATCCAGCTGCAAGGGAGGCTGGGACATGTCATCTTAGCTGGGCAGCCATGTCCTACTAACACTTGGTGGGTTTCTGGAAAAAAAGAAAGGAAGGAAGGAAGGGAGGGAGGGAGGAAGGGAGACGTGATACAGGGAGAAAAGACACAGACTCTGCCATGATATAGTGTGTCGTCCTGGCAGGGGAGGGTCTCTAGTCGGTGTGGAGAACCTGTGTGGGGTGGAGGAACTCTTCCCATGCAGAGTAATTCGTCCTCTCTGACTTCCACCATGCAATGGCTGCCCGAGTGATAGGCCCTTTGGGGTTGTCTTTGTCTATTTTGTGCTGCTATAACAGAATACTACAGACTGAACAATTTGCAACAATAGACGTTTATATGGCTCATGGCTCTGGAGGCTGGAAGTAGGAGATCAAGTGGCCACATCTGGCGAGGGCCTTCTTGCTGCATCATCCCACGGCAGGAGGTGGAAGGGCCAGAGAGCACATGAGAAAGCTGGAGAGCAAGAGGCTGAACTCAAGACCTTTATTATAAAAGACATTAACTTGTTCATGAATGTGGAGCCCTCAAGACCTAATGACCTCCCAACACTGTTGCATTGGGGATTAAGTTTCTAATGCATGCTTTTTTGGGGACACATTCAAACTGTAGTGGGGGTATAGATGATTCTACTCCTCCAGTATTATGGCTCCATCCCAACTTGCCAAGGCCCTCAAAGTTGTAGTGCTGCTCATCTCCCCTAGCCTTGGCTGGGGTGAGAATCTGTCCCAGTGAGGCTGCCTGCCCTGCAGGGGCAGAGGCAGAGGGCAGGATCTGTAGGGCGATGGCCAAGGAGAGGTAGGGTGTTCGGTCTTTGAGTCAAAATCCCTTGGGCAAAGTGGTTAATCTTTCCTACCCTAGCTTTGTCATCTGTAAACTAGGGATAATAATGGTGCCAAGCTCACAGGATGGTTGGAATTATTAAATGAGATGTTGATATAAATGTGCTTAGCATAGTGCTTTAATAACCCCTAGATATTACTGCTGCTGCTGCAGTTTTCTTGTTGCTGCCATGGTAGGTGGTACGGAGCGACCAGTTCTTTCACACACAGCTGCTTGTGCAAGGTGGAGGTCTTCACTAGAAGGGTGGTTATAGCAGGCTCCAGCATGCCTTGCGTCCTAAACCCAGAACCATTCTCTCCCATTTCTCTTTATCATTCTGTGCAGAGCAGCCTGCTGGTCTACTTCTGCTCCCATGGTATCTCTGTTTCAAGATTCTTCTTCCTCCTTTCTGGAACTGGGCCTTGGTCAGAGGTACCAGCCCAGGTCTCAGAGGGAAAGAGTTGGACTCTCAGTTCGTTCCTCCCAGAAGGGTCTCTGGGTGCTTTCTGCAATTTGATTCTCCCACCCCCTAAAATTCTAGACACCTAGGGGTTCTTGTATCTTTGCCACATCAAATAGAAGCCCTGCTACACCTTTTTCCCAGGGCTGGGTAGCCTGATGGCCTGCAAATTGGCATAACTAAGAGGGATAACATGAGGTGGTCACTGCCTCCACCCAAACTGAAATGCAGCTGGCAGCTTTTCTCAAAAAAAAACCACCACCACCACCAACAAAAAAAAAACCACAACCCAAAATATAACAACAACAACAGCAGCAGCAGCACTAAAACATACATTTGTTGTATGACAGCCTATTGGACCCCCCATTATAAGTTTTACCTCACGTCATCCTCACAGCAAACCTGTGAGATTGGTATTGTAGAGTCAGCTCTTTTTAAATCTAAAATACTGCCTTGCTTTGGTCATTAAATTGCTCACACCAACCTATTTAGGCAGAACACACAAAAGGGAAAGAAGAAAAGTTTATATCCATAAAAGCTTACTTTTAAGGTTTTGAGAAACATTCTTGTAACAGAACTCTTTTTTTTTTTTAGATAGAACTCTTATAGGTGCAACTGACAAACTCAAATCAAATAGATTAAACAAAACCTGCAATTTTTTTGGTTCAATCACAGTGAAGTTCAGGAGTATCTGACTTCAAAAGCAGGGCTGGCTCCAGGTGCTCAGTTGATGTCACCAGTGTGCTGCTCCTATTCTTTCTCTCTGCTCTCCCTGTGTTGGCGTCATTTCCAGGGTCACCCTCTCTCTATGGTGGTCCCAGAAACTCCAAGCCCACAGGTTATCAGCTTCCAGTTCAGGAGAAAGAGAGTATCTCTTTTCCAGTAGCTTCAGAGAAAGTCCAAGGTTTTGAGAATCTGGCAAAGATTCTCTCCTTGACCAAACTCCAAGCAGGCTCCCCTGAAATCAGCCCTGACTTTTGGGAATCCATATTCACCTCTGCATTGTCCAATTTTAGCAAGAATCTTCCTAAGCCAGTTCACCCATCCTCAATATCTGACCACCCTCCGTATCTAATCAGGTTCCTTGTCCTCCACCATCCCCCAGGTGATGTTGGATCACCCTGGCCCATCTTTAGCATGAATCCTGTTAGATTGGTTTAGCCAGGATCCCCTTTACCCCTGAGGTTTCCACTAGTAATTTTCCATCCACTTATCCCCACCCTGCTCCTTGGCTGTAAATTCCCAGTTTTCCTTGTTGTATTCAGAGTTGATCCTAATCTCTCTTCCCCACTGCAAAATCCCATCACAGTAGTCCCTACGTCTATCATGATGGCCCTGAATAAAGTCTGCCTTAGCATAGTTAATGAGAGTCATGAATGATTTTTTCTTTCATAACTCATTGGCTCATTGAGCCTTGCTGAATCCATTTGGGCCACATACCTACCCCAGAACCTAGGGGGAATTGGGAGAGAGTGGACAGAAATGGGAAGATGGTCCATTGAAGGAACTAGAAAGCAAATTAAAATCAACAGATAAACCTGGATGCGACTGTAAAAAGTGGAATAATGTGAGGGCATATTTTAACTCTCTGGAATATAAAATGAATGTCTCTAAATTTCCCTAATTCAGGGATTCTTGCTTTGGCTGCACATTTGTCTTAAAAATTCTAGGCTCACGTCACATCCGAGAACAGGGAAATCAGAATCACTGGGAGTGGAGTCCAGGCATCAAAATTTTTAAAAACATTTTCAGGTAAGGAGGGGCTGCAAGATGGCTGACTAGAGGCACCAGACACCTGTCTTTTCCATAAAGGAGAACCAAAATAGCAAATAGATAATCTCGCTTTGAAGGGAAAGTCTAAGAGAATGCTGGACTTCAGCAGAGAAGTGACAGGAAACACCTGAGGCACTAAAGGAGAGGGAGGTAAGGCAGATGGCCTGGCCAGGATCAGCCAGGAGCCTGGAGAGGCATCCAGTGCAGGGAAAGGGTAAGTGGGACATTGCTAGCAGTATATATTTTTACCATGGACTCCTGCAATTCTAGCTACAGGAAAGTCCCTTGACCCTCAGGGGTCCTGAGACTGGAATAGGGAGCTCTCTGGAGTCCAAGCAACAATAATTCTCCAACAATAGATTCCAACATAAAAGAAATATATGAAATTCCTGAAAAATAATTCAAAGTAGAGATATTTAAGGAGCTTAGTCAGATATAAGGAACTCAGATAAATAATACAAAGAAATCAGAAAAACAATTCAGGATATGAGTAATAAATTCACCAGAGAGATAGATATAATAAAGAACCAAATAGAAATCCTGGAACTAAAGAATTTAGTAAATGAAATAAAAATACAACTGAGAGCTTCAACAATACGCTAGTTCAAGCAGAAGAAAGAATTTCAGAACCTGAAGATAGGTCCTTGAAATAGTCAGGGAAAAAAAAAGCAAAAGGAATAAAAAAAGAAAAAAAGAAAGCCTATGTGATGTATGAGACACCATAAGGTGACCAAATATTTGGATTTTGGGTGTTCTAGAAGGTGAAGAGAAGTTCAATGGTATAGAAAAACTATTTAACAGAATAGTAGCTGAAAACTTCCCAAGTCTAGCAAGAGATTTAGACATCTAGATACAAGAAATGCAGAGATTCTCAATAGATACATCCTAACCAAAAGTGAGCAGGAATAGCTGTATCTATATCAGATAAAATGGACTTTAGGTCAAAAACAGTAAAAATTGACAAAGAATGTCACTATGTAATGATAAAGGGATCAATTCAGCAAAAAGATAATAACAATTGTAAATATATATCCACCCAACATTAGAGTACCCAGGCATATAAAGTAAATATTACTATATCTATACGGAGAAATAGACTCTAATACAATAATTTTGGGGACTTCAACACCCTACTCTTAGCATTGGACATATCATGTAGACAGAAAATCAAAGAAATATTGAATTTAAATTGCACTTTGGACGAAATAGATCTAACAGATATTTATAGATATAGAACATTTCATTCAACAGCTACAGAGTACACATTCTTCTCATTACCATATGGAACATTATCCAGAATAGACTATATGTTAGGACACAAAACAAGTCTCAATAAATTTGAAAAAACCAAAATCATAACAAGTATTTTCTCAGACTACAGTGGAATAAAACTAGAAAAAAATACTAAGGAAAACTTTGGAAACTGTGCAAATACATGGAAATTAAACAACATGCTCCTGAATGACAACTGGGTCAATGAAGAAATTAAGAAATGAATCAAAAAATTCCTTGAAACAAATGAAAATGGAAAAACAACATACCAAAACCTATGGGATATAGACAAAACAGTGCTATGAGGAAGCTTATAGCCATAAATGCCTACATCAAATAAGTTATTTATTTCAAATAAATAACCCCACAATGCACCTCAAGGACCTACAAAAGCAACAACAAACCAAACCTAAAATTAGCAGAAGGAAAGAAATAATAAAGATCAGAATACAACTAAGTGAAATAGAGACTAAAAAAAAAAAATACAAAGGATCAATGAAACAAAAAGTTGTGTTTTTGAAAAGATGAACAAAATTTATTAACTACTTGCTAGACTAACCAAAAAAAGAGAGAAGACCCAAATAAGCAAAATGAGAAATGAAATAGGATGTATTATAACTGATAGCACAGAAAAACAAAAGATCATCACAGACTACTATGAACAGCTATATGCTAACAAACTGGAAGATCTAGAGAAAATGGATAAATTCCTGGACACATAACAAGCTATGAAGATTGAGTCAGAAAGAAATAGAAAACCTGAACAGACCAATAACAGATAATGAGTTCAAAGCCATAACAAAAAGTGTTGCGACAAAGAAAACCCCAGGACCTGATGGCTTCACTACCAAATTCTACCAAACTTATAAGGAAGAGCTAAAATCAATTCTCCTCACACTATTCCCAAAAATAGAAGAAGAGAAATGTTTCCTAACTCATTTTATGAGGCCAGCATTACCCCAACACCAAAACCAGATAAAGAAACACAAAAAAAGAAAACCACAGGCCAATATCTCTGATGAACATAGATGCAAAAATCCCCAATAAAATACTAGCAAACTGAATCCAACACCACATCAAAAAGATAATGCACCATGATCAAGTGGGATTTATCTCAGGGATGCAAAGATGGCTCAACATACACAAATCAATAAGCATGATACATCACATCAACAGAATGAAGGACAAAAACCATATGATCATTTAAACAGATGCAGAAAATACATTTCATAAAATTCAAAATCCCTTTATGATGAAAACTCTCAACAAACGAGGCATGGAAGGAGCATACCTCAACATAATAAAGGCCATATATGACAAACACACAGCTAACATCATACTGGGTGGGGAAAAATTAAAAGCCTTTCCTCTAAGAGTTGGAACAAAACAAGAATGCCCACTTTCACTACTCCTATTCAACATAGTACTGGAAGTCCTAGCCAGAACAATCAGGCAAGAAAAAGACATAAAAACAACCAAATTGGAAACAAGAAAGTCAAATTGCCCCTCTTTGCAAATGACATAATTTATATTTAGAAAAACCTAAAGACTCCATCAAAAAACAGATCTGCTATACAAGTTCAGTAAAGTTTCAAGATACAAAATCAACATACAAAAATCAGTAATGTTTCTATGCACCAATAACAAACTAGCTTAGAAAGAAGTAAAGAAGGCAATCCCATTTATGATAGGTACCAAAAAAAAAAAATACCTACGAATAAATTTAACCAAAGAAGTGAAAGACCTCTAGCAAGGAAAACTACAAAACACTGATGAAAGAAACTGAAGAGGACACAAATGGATATATATCCCATGCTCATGGATTGAAAGAATTAATATTGTTGAGATTATCATACTACCCAAAACAATATACAGATTCAATGCAATCCCTCTCAAAATACTGACATTTTTCACAGAAACAGAAAAAATATCCTAAAATTTGTATGCAACCAAAAAAGAGCCCAAATAGCCAAAGCAATCTTGAACAGAAAGAACAAAGCTGGAGGCATCACACAATTTGACTTCAAAATATGGTTACTACAAAACTGTAGTAACTAAAACAAGGTATTGGCATAAAAACAGACACATAGGACAATGGACCAGAATGGAGAACCTAGCAATAAACCCACATATTTACAAGCCAACTGGTTTCGACAAAGGCACCAAGAACATACACTGGGGAAAGAACACCCTCTTCAATAAATAGTGTTGGGAAAACTGGATATCCATATGCAGAAGAATGAAACTAGACTCTTATCTCTCACGATATACAAAAATCAACTCAAAACAGATTAAAGACTTACACATAAGACCCGAAACTATAAAACTACCAGTAGAAAACACACGGGAAACACTCCAGGACATTGGTCTAGGCAAAGATTTTATGGCTAGGACCCCAAAAGCATACACAACACAAACAAAATTTACCTAAAAAAGTTCTGCACTGCAAAGAAAACAATCAACAGAATGAAGAAACAATCTGTCAAATGGGAGAAAATATTTGCAAACTATTCATCTGATAAGGGATTGGTATCTAGAATATACAAGGAACTCAAACAACACAACAGTTAAAAAAACCAAACAATCCCATTAAAAGTGGGCAAAGACTCTGAATAGATATTTCCCAAAAGACATACAAATGGTCAACAGGTATATGAAAAAATGCTAAACATCACTAGTCATCAGGGATGCAAATCAAAACCACAATGAGATATAATCTCACCACAGTTAGAATGGCTATTATCAAAAAACCAAAAAATAACAGATGCTGGCAAGGATGCAGAGAAAAGGGAACTCATATACTATTGGAGAGAATGTAAATTAGTATAGCCATTATGGAAAACAGTATGGAGATTTCTCAAAGAACTAAAAATAGAGCTACCATATGATCCAGCAACCCCACTCACTACTGAGTATTTATCCAAAAGAAAGGAAATCAATATATCAAAGACACCTGTACCGTCATTGTTTATTGTAGCACAACTCACAATAGCAAGGATATGGGATCAACCTAAGTGTCCATTAACAGATGAATGGGTAAAGAAAATATGGCATATTTACATTGTGGAATATTATTTGCCATAAAAAAGAATGAAATAATGTCATTTTCAGCAACAGGGATGGAACTGGAGAACATTATATTAAGTGAAATAAGCCAGGCACAGAAAGGCAAATATCATATGTAATTACTTATATGTGGAGCTAAAAACAAGTTGATCTCATGGAGGTAGAAGGTAGAATGATGGTTACCAGAGGCTGGGAAGGACATAGGATGTGGGGGATGAAGAGAAGTTGAGTAATGGGTACAAATACAGAGTCAGATAGAAGGAACAAATTCTAATGTTTGACAGTAGAGTAGGATGACTGTGGTTAACAACAATGTATTATATATTTTAAAATAGCTAGAAGTGAGGACTTGAAATGTTCTCAACACATCGAAATGATAAATGCTTGAGGTGATGGGTATACTAAATACCCTGACTTGATCATTATACAATCTATACATGTAACAAAATATCACATGTACCCCATAAATCTATAAAATTATGTATCAATAAAAATTAATTAAATTTTTAAAAATTTTGGGTGATTTATAATATATAGCCAGGGTTGAAAGCCAGTGCCCCAATTTCTTTGTCTTTATTATTAAAACCTGTGATTTATGAATACATTGATTACAACAAGTTCCATACCAGCAATTCTGAATGCCATCATGAGCTGTGCTACCCAAGGGGTGTATCTGAGCCCTGGCTCCCCAGTGCTCAGCAAGGGAAGGCCACCTGGGCCCCCAAGGAAAGTCTCTAGACAGTCACAGTTCTTCCCCTCAGTGTCAAGAACCTGGTTTGGTCCCTCAAGGGCAGAGGATGATACCCTGTGGGGCCCCACTGGTCAGGGACCTGGTTGTCACCCTCTCAGCACAGTTACAGCCCCCTTCAGGCCTAGGGAGGCCTGACGCCAGCTGCCCCAGGTAAAGTCCTGGCAGAATGCCAAGTGGGAGGAGGGTGTGGTGTCCCCTGAGGGAGAGGGGACAATCCTGTCCAGAGCAATGTGGGATTCACCTACAAAAGATAAGCCAGTTGCTTACACTACTGGGACCAATGACTCTCTTGGCAAAGAGAGCTCTGAGCTGGCAAACACAGGCTCATTCTTCTAGGATCCAACTGGTAGATGAGCACTGGAGAGACAGTAGGGAGACTCATTGCTTTCCAGGTGCTTTTCCCAGAGTCTTCCAGCTGGTTAAACACTAGGATGGGTAGTAGGACTCACTCTGTGATCTTTGGCAAGTAACTCCTGTTCTCTAGGCCTTGGTTGCCCCTTCTATATAATGAAAGAGTTGGACCAGCTCACCCTAAGTTCCCTCCTGGATGCTGTTGCAGGGTCTACACAATGCCTGATGAATGGTTTCCCCTAGAGGGGCTACCCACCTGTGCTCTGCCTCAAAATCTGTCCAAAAGGGGGACTCCAAAGGTGCCTCCTGGACATGCCCTTTCTTCTCAGATTCCAAGGCCATGGCCCTGTCTCACAATCAGCCAGTCCTGACTCATTTCCCTCAGCTGAGCACCTGGTGTTCCTCCCTTCAGCAGCCTCATCCTGGACCCTGAAGGATTTAAACAGCCTCACCTCTCATGCTCTAGGGAGGTGTCCTGTGGAAGCCACCTTGAGGACCCTGGGTTTTGAACAGTGCAGGCATCTACTCTGTTGCCAGCCTGAGGCCATCTCCAAGATCGGGATCTCATAGCAGCTACAAATTTCTCTGGCACCACAGGACTGTCATAAGGTTGAGGATACATACTGGGGTTCCCCTTGGCTCTTCCCAAAGGCCAATCCTCCCAGGCTCAGGCTTCATGAATAACCAGCCCTAACAGTCCTTTCCTGAGTTTTCTACCCCTCACCCTAACCAGAAACCTTTCCTCATCGGGACCCCTGGACATGACACAAGACTTTCCTACCCCCCTTACATCTGGGTCACTTCAACAGCCTCCTAACCTATCTCCTTAAGACTCTCTCTCCTCTAACCCCCACACCATATTACTAACAGATTTATCTTCCTAAAAGAGTCCTTCCTTGGGCCAGCTGGCCTTTTTGCTCAAAAACTTTCAATGGATCATTTCAACAGCCTCCTAACCTATCTCCTTAAGACTCTCTCTCCTCTAACCTCCACACCATACTACTAACAGATTTATCTTCCTAAAAGAGTCCTTCCTTGGGCCAGCTGGCCTTTTTGCTCAAAAACTTTCAATGGGTCATGAAGACATCTGCACTCAGTGCAAATTCTCTGCCCACCTTTCAGGGCCCAGAGGCCTAAAGCCTCCTTCTGAGCTGGCCTAGGTGAGCCCTTTCTGTGCAGCGAGGCTGCCCACACACCCATGGTGCCCTGTGCTCGCAGCAGTCTTGTCTGTCTGCTTCTCTACCTTGGAGTGTTCTCCATTCTCCATTTTAAAAATTCCACCATCCATTCAAGGCTCCTACTCTGTCCCACCTCTTCCAAAACTTTGTTCAGCCTGTTCCAATGCATACTGGTTTCTTCATTCTTTGATTTCTTTTCTGACTCAGAGTCAGCTCCATTACTTTTGTTGCACTTAAAGACACCAACTTTCTGAGGGTAGAAACCATGACTTATACTAGTTTTATGTTCCACCATGATGCCTAGCACCAGGCATTGTACCCGGTGGGGTGGGAGACACCCATGGTTGTCCACCCAACATCAAGGCTATCTTGCTGGCCACACCAGCCTCTCACTAAGGAGAGTATTGAGGAGGGAATCTGAAAACCACATTTGCCATAATTGCATAGATTCGTGATCCAGTCCTTGCACTGGACCCTAAAGGGAGTTCTGGTGGGGGGGTGCCTGGGAAAGAGTCCTTCCCATGGGAAACAGGAATCTCTAATATTTCTCAATCCACACAAATGAGAATGGCACTATTAGCAGTCTTTCCCTCCTCTCAGCCTTGAGCTAGGACCACTGAACCACAGCATCCCCCAGGCTCTCTCTGTAAGCCAGTGAGACCTCAGGAATGAGCCCTAGATGCACACGCATACTCAGGGCTTTGTTTTGTTTCAATTTTGATCATTTCATCAAGTCTGTGACCAGCAATTAATACTTTAGATGCAGATAACAGTCTCTGATAATGGACCTACCCATTCATGTAATCCTGGAAAATATGGCTTCCTGACCCCTCCAGGCAATCAGCACATACCATAAAATATGAAATCCACACATGCATAACTGTGAATGTTATTGATGATCATAAAACCATCCAACTCCTTCGGAAATCCAAGCCTTATTTCCGGCACAATTACCCCCTGCAGCAGACTGGTTATTCATGATGGAAAGATATATTTCCTTTCCTTTGTTAAAATTTACCAGTCATTGATTCTACTGAACAAGAGTATTCTCATATTATGGACAAGTTGAAGCTTTTCCCTGAGGCAAGAGCTGCACACAGATAGCTTGGGTCCAAAGATGTCCAGTGACAGCCTCTGAGAATGTAGAAGAGTTCTCTGTCAGTTCCAATAATACCCGTCTATAAGTGTAAGTCAGCACCTCGGCTGGGACCTGGGACATGTATGTTCTTGGAGAGTGGGGTGAGCAACGCATCAGCCCTCACCCCCGACACAGTACCTATTTGTGTGTGCTGATTACAATGAAAGGGAAATGGTGGGATATCCACATAGGTCGTGCACCAGACTCTACCTGTCCCCAGTGTTCTAGGAGCTCCCTCTCCTTGAACCCCTCATACTGACCCTGTTCACATTTCAACAGGAGCAGAAATGTTCCTATTAAGTGGCCCTGGTTATTCGCTCTGCTGTTGATTGGACCAGGGCCAGCACTTGATCAAAATTTGATCAATCAGGGCATCTTCCCAAATATTTGAAAGCAGAACTGAAAGATGTCAGTTTCTCCCTGGGGTTCCTGGACATGTAAGCTCAGGAATGGTCAATGACCATGTTTTCCACAAAAGACCATATGTAAAAACAGAGAAAATGGAGAGGCACAGAGGGAAACATATGCAAGTTGGAGGGAAGGGGCACCTTGGGTTTCCTACCCCCTATTCCAGTTCACAATCTAGTCCTGGGGTCCAGCTACACCTCTGCCTGTAGTGTCTGGAAATCATCCCTGATCCCCATAACAAATTTCTTTCACTTTTAGAAATTTACACTCACTTGAGTAAGTTTCTGTGATTTTAAACCAAATGACTCCTAACTAATATACATAACACTGGATATTACATATGAAAAGTTTGCTTATAAATTACTTTTAGTATCAAAGAACATTGCTTCTGATATAATGATAGGTCATTAAAAAACAGGCTATAAAATTATATAAACAGTGTGATCTTAATAATACAAAACAATTGACGAATTAAAAACCATCAAAACATTATTTGTGATTACTTCTAAGTAGTAGGATTACAAGTGACTTATTTTCTTCAGTTTTTTTTCCTCTCTGTATTTTACATATTTTTATAAAATTAATACATGGTTTTTATGACCATAAAATAATATTTGTTTAAAAGTCAAAATATTTAAGAATCTTTCTCTGCTTCCCCTTCTTTTCCCCAAAAATTCTGCAATGGAAGACCCACCTTGAGTCCAAGTGTGTTTCCCAATAAAATCTAACCATGTCTAGAGAACATAGGTGAGGTCTGCTGGCATGAGATGGTAGGAGCCTGCTAGGAGGGGACTCACTCAGCACAAGAGCCAATACACCAAGCTGGCCCACTGACAAAGCCTTGGTTTTCAAGGGAGAGGCAATTCCCTATATAGTTGGGTGTCCGTCACTCAGGTCATAGCAACAGAGTGTGTATTAAAATGGAAAGGGCTCTTCCACTGAAAATTCAGGGAGACAGAGGGGTATAAACAGCTCTCACTTGGGGTTCCTCTAACAGAGTATAACACTTCAAGGAACGGAGGTACTCTCCCCCCATTTTGTTATAGACCACTGTACAGCTTTGATGCCATGGGGCCTGGGGTATTGGCACTGGTGTTGACAGTGGTGACAACAATGCATGGCAGAGGTGGCAGCGTTCAGGAGCAGTGGCAGTCATGCATGCCAGCTACAGCAGTGCCCAGTAGATACAGTGACAGTGTCTAAATGCAGAATCGACAGTGACGTCAAAGGCAGCAATGATCGGCGGGTATGGCGGGTCCAGTGTTGTAAGGACAGCAGTAGAGAAACAAGATGCTGGTAGCTGACTGGATGCTGAACGGAAGCTGCAAGCTACAGCAGCCCCAGAAACCCGCAGTGGACTGCTGGTGCCTTGTTAAAAATTTTGCCACTTGGCCATTCCCGCTAAAGAGAAGATTGAAAAAACAAGTTTTCAACTTTTCTCTTCTTAATCTAGAAGCACTCAAGGAAGAGGGAGTATTTGGACTGAGTATTGACTTGACAAAGGTGAGTAAAAACATCAGTATCAGATTAAATATAGACAAATATGGGAGGAAAATCTAGAAGGATTCTGCACTCAGAGTAGTTTTATAAAACACAAAAAGCAAACCTCTATCTCTATATCAAAAGAGTGAATGGGTATTGTTCATTTATTTTTTTAAATTAAAATAAATGTTTTATATATGCCTATGTCAATCTTTATAATACCCCACAGTAACTGACATTTTCCAACTTGTCAACTATGGATCCGATCATAACCGGTACATCGAAGAGACTTCTACCACATTCTTCTTTCTTTTGAAAATAGCTTTATTCTTTTAAAGAGTCAGGCTCCCTATAAATATTGAGATCATACAGAAATATACAAAGAATAAAGTAAAATTCAACTGTTAGGGTGAAAATCCTTCCAGACAGCCCTCTATGTGCACCTATTAAAATACTACACACACGGGATCATGCTGTTCTGTTATCCCTTTTTTTGTAGTCAATTATAGGCAAATTTCCATGTCTGCATGTTTATACATCATCATTGATACATTATGTATGTGGAAGTGCCATAATTTCTTTAACCACTGATTTGAACCTATTGATAAGCATCCATTATTCACTATCATCAACAAAGCTGAGATGAAAGTCCTTGTCTTCAGAGCTCTGTATGTTTTGGCAATTATTGTCTTGGGTGAAATTACAAGAAGTGAGATTGTTGGGTCAAAGGTAAACTCATTTAAAACATTCATTCCTACCATCCCAGTGTGCTCCAGAAAGGCTGGACCAATTTATGTCACCACCAGCAGAGCATGAAAGAGCTGAGCTCCAGCCCCTCGGTCAAGATTTTGTCATTCTTCTGTTTCCTAGAGTAAAACTTCAGAAGAATTCTCCTCATCCATCTTTTGTCTACTGTGCTCTTTCTTGCAGATGCTTTTTTGCATAGGTTTCATGCAGAGTTTTTTTCTGCTTAACTATCCATAATTGAGGGCAGTTCTACTCGGGTTTACCAGTTGCCTAAAAGTAGCAGGAAGGAAATCTTGCCGAAACGTTTCCCTGTTGGTTTGGTTACTATTTGGACCTTCTTTTAGGATGTAAGTTGAAAGGCTAGAATCTAATCATGACTCTCCTCTGCTAATTTACTCATTTCCCAGAAAGATGTGGTGAGACAATAGAGCCTTGATTCCCCTCCCCCAAAATTGTCACCATTCCTGCCACCTGCACAATTTGGTCATGTTGGAGAAGTCTGGGTGTTGCCCTGTTCCCCTCTTCTGGGCTGGCCGGCCATTTGGTGAGAGGGTGGGTGAGCAATGCCCCGTAGTTCCTCATACGAATCCGCTCTTCTTTAAAAAAAAAAAAAAGAGTGACTCAACTGAAACAAGCTCAGGCACAAACCCAGCTGCACCGATATCCTCCTGGCTGGTTGGACACTATCTGAGAAGGGCCACCTTCTAGATTGCTGGTATCCAAGCACTGTTCCCAGCTGTCCCCTCAGAAAGGGTTAGACCTGTCCTTAGCTAATCCCACAACTCAGCGTTGACAGAATTCTATTGGACCCAGTCTCCAGGAGGACTTGAAAACTTCTCAGCCAACATCTCTGTCCTCAGGGTCTAGAACCACGCCCTTGAAGGCAAGATGCCACCCTTGGCTGACACAGCTCTCTCCTTTGGGGCACAGGGCATGCTGTCCCTAACATAGCTATCCCCTGCCCAGGGATCACTCTTTCTGCTCAAAAGGCTTCGGGGCAACTGTGGGGCCTCCTCACTCAGAAAGCCATCTACCTGCAGGTGATGGGACCAGGAGTGTCAGAGGATGCCATCCACCACCACAGTGGGTGAGCAGGAGGCAGACTTCCCTGTGCAGCCCCAAGAGGCTGGGCGAGCATCCCGTGAGAACCGCAGCCTGTGTTCCAGGAATCCCATCCAGCAGCCCTTTAAGAAACTGCAGGTGGCTAAGAGCACCCAGAACTAAGGCTGTGGCCTGATTCTGTAATGGCACTTGGCCTTCCACTACTGTATTCAATTTTCTATTGCTACCATGACAAATTACCACACATTTTAGGGCTTAAGACAACACCTACTTTTTATCTCAAGTGTCGGGTTGGAGTTTGACAGGGTCTCCCCGGGCTACAAGCAAGGTGTCGGCAGGACTGTGCTCCTCACTGGAGGCTCTGAGGGAGGATCACTGCCAGGTTCATGTATATTGTTGGCAGAGTCCAGTTGTATGTGGTTATACAACTGGGGTCCCTATTTCCTTGGTGGCTATTGGCCAGGGGTCATTCTCAGGTTTTAGAAGCCACCCACATTCATGTCCCCCTTCATTTTCAAAGCCAGCAACAGAGGGACTTGAGTCCTTCTCATGCCTGACCTTTCCTGTCTTCTCTTCGTCTCCCTTCAACCAGGAAAGGTTCTTCTGCTTTTAAGGGCTCATGTGATTACATTGAACCCACGTGCATAATCCAGGCTAATCTTCCCACCACCTCAAGATCCATACCCTTGGCCAAGTGGGGTGGCTCATGCCTATAATCTTAGCACTCTGGGAGGCCGAGACAGGAGGATTGCTTAAGGTCAGGAGTTTGAGACCAGCCTGAGCAAGAGCTAGACCCCATCTCTACAAAAAATAGAAAAATTAGCCAGGTGTCGTGGCACACTCCTGTAGTCTCAGCTACTCAGGAGGCCGAGGCAGAAGGATCACTGGAGCCCAGGAGCTTGAGTTTCCTGTGAGCTATGACACAGTGAGTATGACGCAGTGAGCTATGATGTGATGCACTGCGTTCTAGCCAGGCAACAGAGCAAGACCCTGTCTCAAAAAAAAAAAAAAAAGAAAAAATCCATAACCTTAATTACATCTGCAAAGTTCCTCTCACCGTGTAACTTAACATATTCACAAGTTCCAGGGATGAGACACAGGCACCTTTGGGGGCCATTATTCAGCTGACCATGACCCTTTTGGCCAGGATTCATCCAGGAGTACGAGTCCCCCGCGAGGTCCATCCAAAGACGACCCACATGATTTCCTCCCCACCACACCCACCTCCCTGGAGCCAGTAGGCCCAAACTTCCCAGCTGAAAACTTCACCAGACTCATGCCACAACGCGTCACCGTCAAGGCGAGGCTGAGCACCTGGCACAGCCGGCTCCCTCTGGAGAGCTGGAGACAAACCTGGTGCTTCCAATCCAAGCCCTGAGCTGCCCAGTCTGTCTCCTCACTGCTGTTTGCTGAAGCTGAGCCAATATGCCTGGGCAGATCCAAAGACTTTGGGCTTCAGTCCAATGTGCCCATAAGCAGAAGGCTCTGCTTTCCCTCTACAGGGGACCATTAGAGGCTGGGGTTAGGGTTTCAGTGGAATTATAAATACTGTAATGATATTATAGCCAGGGACCCAGGAGGGCTAAAATACTGTCCTGCCAATCATCCCCTGCCCCTTGGGATCCCATATAAGGAGGAGCAGCAGGATGAGAAATTTAAAATGCCACTTTTTTTTGTACTATCCTTATTAGTAGCTGACACTCAAATGCAGACACTGGTGAAAGGATGATTGTGTCAGGTGGCTGGGGTCTAAGCAAGGTCCCCCACTTCCCCTCCTCTTGAATCTAAACCTGGGGGCAACACATGTAGGTCCATGTGCCAAGAGAGTGAGCAGACCCCACCCTAACCTACTCACTTAACTGCATAGCCAGGGACAGAGACAGGGCCAAGCCCGTGCTGAGGTGACAGCATGGCCTGAGGTCTGCTCACCTCATCTAGGCAGGAAGAAAAAGCACAGTAGGCCCCAAAGATCAAGACCTTCCCAGGACCAAGGCAGGAAGTAGAAGAAAGTAGAAGTGGGTGTGGATGACTTTGAAGTACAATAAGCTACTGGCTTACCAGTAAACTGTGGCCCAGTGAATTTTCTGGACTCTGACCTGTCAGATTAGCACCTGTTCTTCCTTTGGGCAGGGTAGGGAGCCAGGAAGGAGTTAGAAAGAGGCTGTGCTGGTGTGTGAAGTGTGGACAGTGGGGGTTTCACCAGGGCCTGCCTTCGTGTACTTCTCATCTCCACCCAGTGGCTGCCCCTAGATTTCTGGGCATGGAGGGTGGGAGCGGTGGTTGACCCACATGCAGGTGAGCTAGAGACCTTAGCGATCGAGGGACCAGCGGGGGGGGGGGGGGGGGGCAGGGAACCTGGCCACTGTGAATTCTCCCTGACCTCTTCGTGAGTGGAAGGGACACATCACCCAGAGAGGACCACTTAGACAGTGGTCACTCTGAGACCTCTTGGCCTGCAGAGCTGGGGTGACCTGTTCCCTGAAACATCCAAGATATCCCCAATCCTGAGGTTCAAAAGACCACGCAGACTCTTTTGCTCCAAATTTCTGTGCTGAGATCTTTCTGGCTTGGGTTTTGGGAACACAGATGGTTTCCCATGTTCAATGAATCATCAAGATTCTCTCCAGGAAGTTTTCACTGATGTCCAGGTCAGAGTTAGATGTTCCACCTGGTGCTACCCTGCCTGCCCCATGCTGTACTGAAATTCCCTTTTATTGGTCTGTCTCCCCTAATAAACTGTGAATTCCATGAAGCCAGGGACTACTTTTTCTCCATTATTTCCCTAGCTCAGTGTAGGATGTCACACAGCAGGGACTCAGCTAGTAGCTATTGCGAATACTAACTGTTTGAAATCGCCATCCTGCCCCCCCCCCCCTGCGCCCAGCCGGGGCAGGGCTCCTGGCACAGGCTGGCATTGCCACACAGACTCCATGGCTCTTTGTTACACTGTGGCCTCAGCACAGAGCGGATTTCTCCTGCAGCTGAACCCAGCTGGCAGTGCGGGCACGAGTGCCCCTGGTGAAAAGCCCCTGGAAGGAGCCAGCAAAGCCTCCAACGGCCCTTGGGCGGCCCTCACCAGCATCCAGATAGCCCTGGCCAACCTCAAGCTCCCAGGCTTGGCACTTTTTTAGGACGGCCTTTGTCACAGTCTGTACAGAGAGTCCTTTGCAAGCTCTCCTTGACTGATGTGATCTGAGCCAGTCATATCGGGCTTCCATAACAGAATTCCCTAGGACCAACTCAGCCAAAGGAGGCAGATTTCTTATGTTTCTTCAAATTGTTGAGGACACCAGAACTGTGGAACTAGCGACTGATCCTAGGTGTTAGAATGCTCAGCCAGCCTGCCCGTCCGATTTCCTCCCGGCACGTTGCTGCCTTTCCACCTGCTAGACGTCTCTGCCTGCTCTGCTGATGCCAAACAGTCCTTTCATGCAAGAAAGAATAGGATGGGATTAGGTGCTTTGTAGCTTCCCCTTTAAAAAGAAGGGGAAGGACACGTAGATTCCCTGGAGAGAGCCAAGCCTGACCCACTAAGCAGTGACTCTTACTCAGCCTCCTTGCTTCATGGAATCTCACTGACTCCCTACCCAACCCCCACCCCCGCTCCACTCAGGTGCCCTCCCTGGCATTGATCTTATTCCAACAACTGGGCCAGACCAAAGGGTACACAGTGCTGCCTGTTCCCCTAGCTCTCAGCCACCCTGCAAGGCTGGCTCCACGCTCTCCCCAGAACCGCTTCTCCAGTCCTCCCTTGAGCTGGCCATGGAGATGGAGAAAAGGGAACATCTGGGTGACTAGGCAGGTGACAAATCCTCAGGACTGTAGGACACTTACTGACACAACGCAGGGGGGAGTAGAGACTGATAGAAAATGCAGGTCCTTCTACTTTTTAATCTGCCTCCCTTGCTCTCCAGCTGAATATCATTTCATCATCTGCTCAAGTTGGAAGTCCTTGTTTTTGTCTTACTTTACCCACAACTTTGGTAAGAAACTGGGGGAGGAACGTTGGCTCCTGGAGGCTTTAGAACAAGAAATGGCATGACCAGAGCTGCTCTGCGGTAAAGCTATTGTGAGAACAGAGGAAGCTAAAGACCAGCTTGGAGGTACTGTTCCAGGCCACATCAGGGGTCTGAACCTGAAGTAGGGCACGGAAACGTGGGGGTGGTGATGGCACAATAGACGCACCATATTGTAGGAGAATTGCTAGACTTGGGAGGTATTTGATATGAAATTTGGGGAGAGGGAAAAATCAGTGAAAACACTAAGATGAATAGCCTGGGTAACTGGGATTTTGGTGGTGCAATTAACAAAAATACTGAACACAAGTAGTGTATGTTTCTAGGGGATCCTTTGGAGCTCATGTGGTGACCTGTTGTGCTCAGAGTTTGAGTGAGGTGCCCAGACGTAGCTGCCTCGGAGGCAGTTAGGAACACTGGACATCAGTTGGAGGGAGGGGAGGATGGTAGTTATAGCTCCAGGAGTCACCTGCACGGAAAGGACAATTGAAAACATAACACAGAATGAGAGCTGCCGGGGAAAATCCTCAGGCTACCTCACCTATGCCCTCTGCCTGGAGTGCTCTTCCTTCTCACATCTGCTGGTCCAGGTTTCTATTGTTGGGTGACAAGCAACCTCAAAACGTAGTGGCTTCAAATGACCACCACTATTTTATTCTGAGGATGGGCTTGGTAGGGTGGTTCTTGCTCACAATGTCTCAAGGAATTGAGATCAGACAAGTGCTTAAGGGCTGAAATAATCACCATCTCTATCCCTGTCTCCCATTTCCCCAGCATGGTGGCTCCAAAGGCTCAGGTCCCGAGGGAGAGTGAGCCAAGAGGAAGCCATAGCACCTTCCATGACCCAGCCAAGTCCTGGCCTCTGATGTCACACGGCATTACTTCTGCCACACTCTGCTCATCAAAGCAGCCATAAAGTCCCACTCAAGTTCAAGGGCAGGGGATACAGACTCCACCTCTTGATGGCCAAGTGGAAACGTTCTACAAGAGTATGTGGGATCCGAAATATTCTTTTCAGTCATTCTGGGAAAGTCTGCCTTCCCTTCTAAAACTGAGCACAAGAAGCTGCCCCAAATCCTCATGCTTGGTGTAACTCTCACCTTTCAGTGGCCTTTCAGCATTTTATACCCCATAACATTTAGCACTGAATGTACCTTAATCTGGTTACGTATGTAGGCATCTGCCTAAAGTGTAAGTGCCTATAAGCCAAGACCCATGTCTAGTTATGTGTCGGTGAAGCACAAAGTAGCAGGTACGTACAGCTTGTTGTCTTAAATTTAACTCCAGAATAAGAGGAGAGGAGTGAGTGCAGAATCTTGGTGAAACCGATATTTGAGACACAGGAAATAAAATAGCCAATGGAGATTTTGAAGGGAGTTTTTTCAAAACCAAACTCTAATAGTCTTGGTGAAAACACTGTGGGTATTTTCCCTATCGATGAAAATTATTGCTGAATAAAGCTAATCGTGTCTACAATAGTTAGCAAAACTCTCCACAACTAATACTTTGTAAGCGATAGTTGCTCAACAAGTTTCTTATTTTCATAGCAGGGAACTTCTGAGTAGATAAACCTTAGAAGAAATCCAAACCATCAAATAGAGCCAAAGCTTGCAAGGATTTTTTTCCCCACCCAAAACTTATGGTACGATAAGGCATACCATAATCAAACTCACCGATGATCAAATAATCTTAAAGCAAGACTAACATACCATTTTATTCCTATCAAAATGGGAAAGCTTTTAAAAATATTTATAAAATGGCCCAGTGCCACATAACGAACACCCACACATTTCTGACAGAAGGGAGAGTTGGCCAAGCCTCCTGGAAGATAAATAACTGTTAGGAGTTTGTTCCCTTTCATGCAGTAATTCCACCACTAGGAAATCATTCTAAAGAAATAATCCTGGGTAGGGCAAAAGTTCATATTGAGGATGCTCAAGAAAGTATATGTTATGATAGAAAATGCTGGAAACAACTCAACATTCAAATAGAGCCTAGTTACATGGATTACGGTTAATTCACCTGCTGAAATGTTATGCGGTCATTAAAAAATAACTTTAGAAGACTCTTTGCTAGCACAAAGCATGCTCACAAACTGATGTTCTCTGCAAATAAAACAATACAAACTACATCAATTATAATACATAGTATGATTCCAATTTTGTTTAAAAATTATGTATACACAGAGAAAAGACTACAGGCAAATTCCACAAAATGTTAACAGCAGTTATGTCTGAGTGGTGGAATTATAGGTAGTTTACATTTTTTTCTCGATGCTTTTCTCCCTTTATTTTTCACAGTAAACATGTAATGCTTTTGTAATCAGGAAAAAAAAAATGTACTTTTTTGAAAAGACCCAGCAATTCTTCTGTGACTTGCTAGGTGATAAACAAAATGAAAAAAAAAAATGTTTTTGCTAGAAAAGAAATTAAATAATTTATGATAAAGGTCTTAGTATAGAATAACTCATACTTTCAAAAAAACCTAACATGCAAGAAAGCAGCCTGGACACAGACAGAAGTGCTATCTCTGAGGTGTGAAATTTCACACATGCCACAGCCTGGGCAGGTCCCACTGTGTACTTCCTTTCATGGCACATGGGAGCTTGGAGTTCTCTGGCTGTAACTAAGACAGAGTCTAATTGGCAGCGGGAGTGCTGAGCCGTGTCTTCCTGGTACTGTCTCGACTTCCTTGGTAACAAGGAACAAGTCCATTAACCTCTGTGAGCTCCTCAAGTCCCTCTCTGATATGGAAATCCACTAACATCAATAGGGCGCCTAAGGGCAAAAGCGGAAGAAAATAAAAGCTACAAATAAGGTGGCTTTAGATAAAGGCACAGGCCAGCGGGATGGGGGCACCACACAGCTGTCTCCAGCTGAACCGCCAAGACCCTTGGCTAAGGGTCTTCCCAGAGCCTCATTTCATAATCCTCTCGTTGCAACACTGCTGTGGGTGCCCGGGAAACAGCCGAGCTTTCTGCACAGACAGATGGAGCTGCCTGGGACCCACTACTGCTCCTCTGATAGGACAAGCCTCTATTGCCATAATGCCATAAAGCTGTCTGCCCTGGGCAGTGCATCACGCAGTGGTGACAGCCCCCTAAAACCTGACTTCCCTGTGGACACCCAGTGCCAGCCCTCAGGGCATATATGATCAGTATTCAGGCCTTTCCTAACTTGCAAATGAGCCAGATCCTAAGTCTTGTTAGTTAAGCAGTCATGAGGAACCTGAAGTGCTAGGGAAACCATGGTCTAAATGTAGCACAGACATGGCATATAGTAGACACTCAATAAACATTTGATGAGTAGTTATTGCCAATTGGAGGTCAAGGTCCAGTTCTAGCCTTTGGAAACATATTGAACCTAATGGAGCTGCGAGCTGCTTGTTTTTCAACATAGGAACCAATTTTGCTTAATGCTAGCAATTAAAGGAAAAGCAGACCATCCACAACACTAAATAACTGAATAATTAGTCTTAAATAAGTTTATCATAATGTGTTTGGTGAGAAGAAGGCAAGCTTAACTAGAGGCAGATGAGAATGTAGATTCTAGCAGAGACTAAAGAGGAATCTAGGCATTTCAAGAAGTTTAGAGATGAGTGACACTGGGTTGTTATTATTTTACTTTTAGTGTCGTTTATATAAATGTAACAGCACTTCCTTTTGGTTGACAGCTAAGATAGGGGTCATTTTACAATGATTACAAGAGAAAGAGAAGAGATGAGAGAAAGAAGCGCTGTCAATCCACCTAAGACGGTATGGAGTCACAGGGTCTTCCTGCCAACACACCGAGGGAGGGGCCCGGCCAGGACCAGCAGGTAGGGCTAAGATTGAAGACCTGGTTTGGCCAACTACCAGGTCTGCGACTTGGGACCAGAGACGTTCCTCCCTGGCTTCAATGGCCAAAGCAAGAGAGTACCCATTCCATTGGGAGGATTAAACAAGATCATGGTTTAAGTACTCTTAAACTGGCACATAAGAAATGCTAAGTAATGGTTATTACAATTATTAGAAATGGGTTTTCCTGACCTTTTCCTTTAAACTCTTAAGTTTCAGGAGGGTAGGACCCATGTGCCCATCTCATCCACCACTCTATACCCAACATGCAGCAAAACCTGGCATCAGCAGGGGTTTAACAAATATTTGTAGAGGGGGATCGACTTGTTCTCACAGTTTCCTATGGTCAGCGGCAAAAAACGTTTTGCTTCATCTATTTCCTTTTTTTTTTTTTTGCTCAAGAGTTTTCTAATAAATTATAGACATGACATTTCATCCTTAAGTATTTCAGTATACATCTCTAAAAAATAAGAACATTTTCTTCATAACTACAATATTATCATACCCAACAAAATTAACAATTCCTAAATATAATTCCTAGTCTATATTCATATTTCTTCAATTATTCCCCCAAATATCCTATTACAGCTCATTTCCTCACAACAGGACTGAAGGAAGGATCAAAATTACATTTGGTAATTAGTTCTTGTAAGTCTCTTTCAATCTAGAAATAGCACCCCCACTCCTTTTTGTTTTCTATGACATTGATTTTTTTTTTTTTTTTTTTGAGACAAAGTCTTGCTTTGTTGCCCTGGCTAGAGGGCCGTGGCGTCAGCCTAGCTCACAGCAACCTCAAACTCCTGGGCTCAAGCAATCCTTCTGCCTCAGCCTCCCGAGTAGCTGGAACTGCAGGCATGTGCCACCATGCCTGGCTTATTTTTTCTATATATATTTTTAGTTGTCCAGATAATTTCTTTCTATTTTTAGTAGAGACAGGGTCTTGCTCTTGCTCAGGCTGGTCTCGAACTCCTGAGCTCAAACGATCCTCCCACCCCAGCCTCCCAGAGTGCTAAGATTACAGTTGTGAGCCACCATGCCCGGCTGACATTGATTTTTTTTTAAAACAGAGTTGTCCCCCAGTATCCGTGGGCGATTGGTGCCAGCGTGCCCACGGGTACCAAAACCCAAGGGTGCTCAATATCTTTGTATTAAATGGTGGCCCACACACATCCTCCCACATATGTACTTCATAACTGTACTTCAAACCATCTCTAGATTACCTAGAATACCTGTAAATGCTGTGTAAATAATTGTTGTATATTGTATCATTTTTATATTTGTCTCATTTATTGTTTTAATATTTTCAATCTGGGGATGTGGAACTCATGCACATGGAGGGCTGACTGTACTATAGAATGTCCCACATTTGGATTTGTCTGATTGCTTCACTGAGGTGACACTTAACAATTTCCTGTCTCCACTGTATTTCCTGTGAAATCGGAATTAATTCTGAAGTCTTGATGTGATTCAGGTTAGATCTTTTTGTCCAGAAAACCTGGTAGATGATGCTCTGTACTTAGCACTGTATAACGCCAGGAGGGATGTCATGACAGGTTGGCCTATTATTAGTGACACTAAGATTGATCCCTAGGTGAAAGTGGTGATGGCTTGTTTGATCCCTTCATTGCAAAGTAAGGTGCCCCCCCACCACATTGGAACTAGCAAATAAACTGTGGGGCGGTAATTGGTACATTGTAAATATGTAGTTTACCATCAACCTTTCAGTGGATGGTTTTAGCATCCACTGATGGTCTTTGGCTGAATCAATTATCCCACAGGGGTTGCAAAATGATAATTTTCCAAACCTATCATTCCTTCTTAATTTATTAGCATACATTCTTTTGTTAAAAAAAAAAAAAGAGCTTTCCTTCATCAACTGGGCTATTGGGTTACCCTGAAATGTATAGCTCTAGTGAAAAGACAGGATATATGTGCATAATTCTTTCCTTTTAATAACCCATTTTCAAAATAAATTATTGGTAAATAGCAGCATATTTTGAATACTACAATTCAAAGCAAAGCTTGTAAAAGGGTTTTTTTTTCCTATCCTCAGGCCCCAGTAATTTTCTTAGCATGAGTCCAGGAACGGGTTGGAAGACAGGAGAGTGTGACTCCTGCTCAGACTGCCTAGTGGAAATCACACCTCTGCTCTTCCCCCTCCCCCTTCCTCAGATTCCTTTTCAGGGTGGCTGATACGAAACCTAAGATTTAAAAATTGCTATTGTGCTCAGCAGATCCTGGTTATATAATGTATGAGTCTCGTGCTGATAGTCCCTCTCTAACTGGAAGTAGCTCATAACATGATTTTTCCAATCCTTCCCTGGGAAAAGTATTTATTCCACAAATGGATGGAATTCAGTGTCACCTATTTTTCTCTTTGGCTGAAAATTTTATTTTAAGCATACCAAGGAGAACTCTTAATTCTGAAGCCTCACATCAGAGTAAATAACTCCCCTCCTTCCCACTGACTACACCATTTGCATGTGGCCAGGCCCACTGCTAGCATGAAACTTGGACTCTGTGCCCAGCCAAACAACACAAACTGCTCTGTGCTGTTTAATGTGTCCTCACAGATCCCACCCCTCTCAGCGCCCTTGGATTCCCTGCTTCTCTGGATTTTCTCCCCTCTAACCGAGCTTAGCACGGCTGCAGCAGCACGGTGTTCCCTCCCTGAAATCAGATGCAGAGTGTCCTACCCTCTCTTTGACCCCTTTGGCTCCACGCTGCAACATAAGCTCCCATCTAATTGCTGCTCTGCCTCTCTCAGCAGAACTTGACCTCTTTCTGGGTCCCTCTCTTAAAGCAACTGTCTGTGTTTTTCATTATGTTAGCCAAGACGTATTAGCTTGAACTTTTCCCGGATGGAGCTCATTTAGCTACTTTTTCTTCAAACCTCGGAGGCAGCAGGCTCAAGAACACAGTCTCGGGTGGGGGTGATTCTTCATCGAGGAGCCTCCTGCCAGGACAGCCGAGTTCATCATCCTGTCCCTCTGGGCCTGCACGAGGACTGCCCCTTTAAGAAGTGGACGCATTCGGGTTCCAACTTCAAACCTCAGTTGGAAGTTCAAGCCGCAATGTGAACACACACGTCCTGCCCAGAAAGCTGCCGGGCTTTGCTGTTGACTTTCTCCGACCAGCCTGTCATCCTCAAACTCACCCCACACAAACACAAACATGTCCTTTAAAACACTGAAGTCTCAGAGCCTCCGCCCTGAAAAGGAAGTTGAAAGCCAAGTTCCGGGCACCCTGGGCTCCTGTAGTCTGACCATGCTGGCAAGAAGCAGCCCCTCCCACAGCAGCCCGGGGTTTGCCTGACACAAGGCCAGTGAGAATTCCTTTGTGATCACTGTGAAGATGTCATCTCTGTGTCTCGGTTAATCAATCCCTTAAAAAATAAGAGTGCTCATGAGACAGAGAAGAGAGGGAAACGCCGAGTGATAAGAATGCTAATCAGAATGAAGGGAGTTTTCCAGCTTTGGGCTTTGCTAGCCAAAAAAAAAAAAAAGTCATCTATAAAAAGTGTTGGAAGCTCTCTCTTGCAGGCTGGGGCCTTTGCCAGGGGACAGATTTCTCTCCCTCAACTTAGTTCAACTCAGTTTCTTCCAGGCCCTTGTCTTGGGTGTTCTCCTTTTTATTTTCTTCCTTTCTTTTTCTCTTTCAGCCGGGCACGCTCTAGGAAGCAATATGTGGAGAGGCCTGGAAACAGATGAAGCTATTCCCTGCTGATGGGGCCACTGCACCATTTGGGGCTGCAGTAGGGAGACCCCACGCTTCAACCTTGTGGGGTCCACAGAGGTCACACCCAGAGCTCCCTGCTGCTTCTCCCGTCACCTCCTGTGCTGTTTCCTACCCTCTAGTGCAAGATGACTAGGAAGTCCCTGGCCTGAGGCTGGGACTTGTCTTTGACCAGGCTGCGCTGTGCAGCTCAGCACACCCGAGGACAGCCCTCTCCCTGGCTTCGTCGTCTGGATCCATGACCCCAAAGTCTTTGTAAATAAAATGGTATAATCTCAAGAGGCTAGCCGGCTGTGGAGAGAGGAATAAATAGATCAATATGTAAATAAATCCACACGAGCAGGGGGATGTACTGGGACTTTGTAAAACAGTGAAAGAGCATTTTAGAAGATGGATGCTGCTGTATTTCTGGCGAGCTCTGATGGAAGGGCCACGACTCCAGCCGTGGGCTGCGGGGGAGAGAAGGTGCGGAAATTCCCTCATGGGTTGATTTGACTTCAGGATATTCCAGGAGCTAATTTAATTGCTGGCTCGTTCTCAGGCTTTCATTTTCCTTCTCTCAATGCCCTGCATTTCGAATGGTTTTTATGAAGGGGCCCTGCACTGCCCTCAGTCCCATCGAGAATCTTTCTGGATTCATGACTGACTCTTCTGGGAGTGCGGGATTGGGAATTCTGCCCTCGGTCAAAGGAAGCAGCAGACATTCCCTTCCTGAGGGGGAGAAGCGTGCTGGTGTGCATCAGGGGAGCACAGAGTGATTCGCATTTTGAATCGAAGTCCTGGCGGCAGGCTCCTACCATTCACACAGATTCAGAGCCACCTTGCTACTGGGGGGAGTCCAGGAGGAGGTGGGAGAACTTCCTGTCTTGTGGGGCCTCATCTGTGGAAGGTGCCGGACACCGACCTCTGGAATCTGACCCCGAGGTCCCCTCACCGCTCTCAGCCCTTTAACCCACCCTGCTGCCCACGTCTGCCTGACTGTGCTGCGCTACCGTCCGCCATATTCCCTCCCTCACCACCGCTTCCTCCTCCTCTTCCAGTAAACTTCAAGCACATACAAAAGTAGAGAGAACAGTAACATGAATGCCCCTCTGCCCATCACCCAGCCCCAACAATGACTGCCCCATGGCCAGCAGTTTCAGTTTCAGTTATATGCCCAGCCACGTCCACCACCATCCCCCGCCCCCCCCACCTCTTGCTTGATCTGGGTGACCTGGAAGCAAATTTCAGATATCAGGTGTCTGAGATTTTTTAGTTTAGCATATATCTCCAAAAGATAAGGACTCCTTTTTGGACGTGATTCCTAATGTCTCTAAATATCTGGTCAGGGTTAAAACGTCCTCAATGTCTCAATTTATTTTTACATTTGTTGAAGTCAGGGTCCAAATAAGATCCATCAGTTCTAAGTGGTTTATGCAGCTTTAAGTCTTTATTGCATGTAGGTTTTCTCTGCTCTCCAAAATTACTGAAGAAACGAAGCTATTTGAACAACGGAGTTTCCCACAGCCTACATCTGCCGATTGCCAGTCCCTGTGTATGGTTTAGAACGTAGAATTGATCAGCAATACCAACCCCTATGGTGTGGTTTAGCGCGTTCCTCTGTCCCTCTATTTTCTTTACATTGGTAGGTAGATGAAGAGCTTCATCGGATTCAGGTTTTCATTTATCTATTTTATAAGAATAATTCTTGGGTGGTGTTGTGCTCTTTCATCAGGGAGTACACATCTGTTTGTATTTCTTTCTGTGATATTGGCAGCCTTTGAGTGTCACTGTCTAGATTTACTATTTCATCCATTTCATTAAATGTTGCGAAACAGCAACATTCTACCTTCCATCTTCATATATTAGCTGAACTGCTTCTATAAAGAGAAATTTCCCCTGCTGATCAGCTGCTCACCCTTAGGTCACTCATCCCCTGGAAGCCTTGGGCCACACAGCCAGCAAATGCAAGTGCTTTGTGGCCAGCGTCCGCCAGGACACAAGGTAGATCCCACAGGAGGAAACTGATTTTTTCCCTAGGCCATCTATGTTCATTTCTTCAAAGATATTTTAAAGCCCATTTGCCGTCCAACAGATTGGCCCTGCCTCAATATCTATGGGTTCTGTCTTTCCCAATGGGAAAATGTAGATTAGTTTGAATAACTCAAAAAATCTCTTCCACTCGCTCATTTCACAGCCCACCTCTCCAGAGTTCAGAGCCAGGTCTCACACAGGGTGGTGTGTGGCCTATGAACATGATATTCAGGTCACGGATCCACACTTCCAAGGCTGTCCTGTTGGCTGCATGGTAAGGAATATCTACCCTCATTTTTTAAGGTACTCAAGTCTTGATCCTGAGGAGGAAGAAGGCATAGAATCCTCCAAGTAGAGTGGCCTTTACCAGCTAAGGACAGGAGCAAGGCCAGGCCCAGCTGCTCACCTTGTGCCATCAGCATTGCCTGCTGATCACGATGGCTCAAGTCTCAGAGCCCCTGCTCCTCACTCGTGCTCTGTAAACACAGTCCTGCTATCCTGTTTTCCTCGCAACTGTGGACACTTTAGGCAGCTGTGTGGTCTCCCATTAGATCACACCAGTAGAGGCTTGCCTGTCCACACCTGACAGGGGAGCCCAGAGGGGAGTTTTCCTATACCAACTGTCAATAGCCAATTCAAAGGTTCTCAGGAATGCAGGAGACCCATCCAAGAAGATAACATAAAGGACCCAGGGCTTAGGGTCAGGGTCGGGCCCGCCACCTGCAACAGGATCTCCCAGGAGTGATCCACAGTGAACTGCCCTGGACTGTAGCCACTAGCTTGGAAGCATTGCTGGCTACTGGCTGCATCTGCTATCCAGCCTCAGCTGGGACCAGGGCTGCCGCGCCAGGGGGATGAGAAGCAATGGTAGGAGTAGAGCAGCTTCTCTACTTTTAGGCCCAAGCAGTCATCTGCAGAGAAAAAGCAATCAGGGATGTGGAGCTGGGCACCACCCTCCTTTGAATGCCACTGTGAAGTGTGGTGCTTAGGGGCCCAGTTGGGTGGGCCTTGTGTCCCCCTACAAGAAATCACCTAGCTCTACTTAAGCCTTTCACCTGCCACCTTTCCTCTCTGAGCCAGAGTATTCTGGCTTCTCAACAAAACACAAAAAGATTTGGTTAAAATCCATCCCCTTCCAAATTTGTGAAGCAGACTCCAGTTTAACAGGCCCAACAGACTACCTGGTTCAAGCTGGTCTTAGTCCAGGTAGTTGTATCTGCCAAGTACCCACAACAGGGGCAGAGTAATGGGGCGTATGAGTGGAATTTCTCACCTATAAGATGCTTTGAGTCTTACCTGTGGAGACTGAGGTGGGTGGCAGGGCTGGAGGGGAGGTACACGTGAAAGCCTGGTGTTGTTGCTCACTTTATGTCCATGTTTTTATTTCCTGCTGACAATTGGATGTAGCTGGCATGAGTCCTGTGGCTCTGCCAGCTTCACTTCAGTGTCTTGGTATCAACAGACCATGCAAATACCCTCATAGCCCACCTGGACAGGAACCAAACGAATTTGCAACCTCTGAGCTGTACTGGAACAGATCTTGCCAAGTATCAGGACTGACTTCCAGAGGCTCAGACCCAGGTCTACAGGAGCTCAAAGGCATATCGGATCTTTGCCACTTCCTGGGGACTTTCTTTGTATTGAGCAGCTCAGGATGAACCAGGCTTTCCAGGCACAAACATGGTGACGATGTAGGGCTGCCATTTGCATCTATTTGACACTAGCTTTCAGATCAGCTCGGATCATTCCTAGGATTCATGAGAGTGGCCCTGGTGAGAGCACAACCTCATCCATATCAGGAACTAGCAGAAAACAGTAAGTGCAGTAGATATTACTGCTATTCACTAAATATTCTTGGCTCTCTGGGCACATAGCAAGATTGCCTTTGCTGATCCCATTGTGTTTGGGTGGGGCTATCTGCTAGCTGTGACCAATGAATGGGAGCATAAGTGACATATGTCATTTCTAAGCCCCAGAACATAATTGCTGGGCAAGACACTCCTCTACCTACCATGATTTCTCTCTGTGCCTCTACCATGACAACTGGTGATGTTTGAAATGGTGGCTACTCTGTCAACTTGAACCTCAGAATAAAGAGCACAGAGCAGAGCCCTGCTGACCACACTGAGTGAGCAGCATTACTAAATAAACCTCAGTGGTCATAAGCTACCAAGATTTGGGGATCATTTGTTACCATAGCATAACTTAGTCTATCCTGACTGATACAACAGATAAGACAAGCTTGGGGCAAAGCAGCTATTTAGGATGGCCTCAGACTAGACAGCCTTCTTGAAGGTCCAGGGTCTTATGTAAGCTGCTGTATGATCTCTCAGACCAGGGGCAATTACCCAATTTAATAACACTTCCATAGGCTCCCTGGCCTGGCTCTCCAGGTACCCAGAATAGCACACTGGACTTCTGAGGCTTTGACTCCCTCATCACGCTCTTCATATACCTTTAGGACATGAGCCAAGGTCATGATAGGTCTAGGGAAGCCCAAGGTGTGAATGCCCCCCTGCTTCACTCCCAGATGTCCATGACCTAATCTCCAAGATCTGTGAAAATGTTACATGGCAAAAAACACTTTATCGATGTGACTAAGTTAAGGCTTTTGAGATGGGGAGATTATCCTGGATCCTTTGGGTGGGCTCAATGTTAATCACGAGGGTCCTTATAAGTGAAAGTGGGAAGCAAGAGTGTCAAAGTCAAAGACAAAGTTGAAAATGCTATACTCCTGGCTTTGAAGGTAGAGAAAGGGGAGTACGTGCCAAGGAACACAGGTGGCTTCTAGAAACTGGAAAAGCCAAGGAAACAGATTCTCCCTTAGAGCCTCCAAAAGGAACGCAGCCCTGCCAACACCTTGATTTTAGCCCAGTGAGCCCCACTTCAGACATCTGACCTCCAAAATTGTAAGACAATAGATTTGTGTTGGTTTAAGCCACTAACTTTGTAGCAAATTTTTAGGAGACCATCACAACTATCACCCAAACTTGACAGAGCTAGAGCACAACATATTTGACGGAGCACCTGGAACTCCAAGCAACTGTACCCTGTGTGGCCTGTCGTAATTCCTGTAGTAATTATGGTAGCTGTTCTTCATGATCCTCCAAGTGTGAATCTTCTATCCATTGCCCATCACTCTCAAATAGTTTTGAGTCCTTGAACCAATGCACGGCGTCTTTCTCATCACTGTTCTATGTCAAGCATGCAGTAGACACCAGTAAATATTAGGTAAACAGGAGAGTGAATGAGTGAATAAATGCCATGAGGAATTAGCTGATTATGTATGTTGTTCTTGACGATTTATTGAAAATCTCCTGCAAGAAACACACCAAGCTGAGTTATACACAGAAAAAAATTCAAACAAAATAGCAAACGGATACAAAAAAACATTTAGTGCTTTGCCCACTCGCAGTTTTGTCAGGTGCAAACACAATCTGTATGATTCTCCTTAGTTGGCTGATTCTTTTGATTCCTTCTGCTGTGCATGTTTTCTTTGTGTGTGTTCACAGAGGGGTTTTCTGACAGTGCCACACATCCATCCTCCCCCGGGCACCTGCTTCCTCCAGCTTTATTAAAATTTCACTCATTTGTCAGAAAAGTAGCGTGATTTTAAGCAAGGATGTTCAGTGGGACTAGAATGAAGCAAGCAAACTCATAGTTTAGTGACCTGAATATAGTTTGATTCATTCATATTTATTCCATCCCTGCCATTGAATAACAATTATGAAAATAATTAGAGTTTGTGTGGTCATCAAACATTTTGGATGAGAGCTAGAGAGGTAAAATCCCATTTCAACAAAAACAAACATATCTCATTTAACACCAAAACAGAAGTTCTACTGCCAAACACCAATCATTACTTTAAGTGGGAATAATGCATTTTCTATAACCACCCAAAACTCTAAGATGATTTCCTAACACATAATTGTGGCAAACATGGCACACATGGCAAAATGGCTATATATGTAACAATTATGTTTGCATGTAAAATGCTTAAAACATCATTCTCTAATCAAACCAAATTACAAAGTTTAAATCAAAATGGATCCAACACATAAATGAAAAACCTAAAACTATAAAGCTTCTGGAAGAAAACACAGAAGAAAATACTTGTGATTTTGAATTAGGCAAAGCTTTCTTAGATATGACACCAAAAACACAATCTATAAAAGAAAACAAATTGCTAAACTGGATTTCATCAAAATTAAGAACTTCTGCTCTTCCAAAGATACTATTAAAATAATGAAGAGAAAAACCACAGAGAAAATATTTACAAATTACATATATGATAAAGGAATTGATTTTGGAATACATGTAAAAACTTTCAAAATTCAATATTAGAAAACAAATGATCAAATAAAATGGGCAAAAGATGTAATCAAAGAAGATATATAGATGAAAAATAAACACACAAAAAGACACTCATCATCACTAGTCATTAGGCAAATGCACTATACACCTATTAGAAGAGCTACCATTAAAAAAAAAAAAAAAGCTGACACTGCACTCCTGCACTCCATTCCAGCTAACAGGGCAAGACTCTGTCTCAAAAAAAAACAAACAAACAACAACAACAACAAAAAAAGGTGACACTCTCAAGTGCTAATGGGGATGTGGAGCAACAGGAACTCTCATTCATTGCTGGTGGGAATATAAAATGGCACAGCCACTCTGGAAGGCAGTTTGGCAGTCTCAGAGTTAAACACACAGTAATCACAAGACTGAGCAATTCCTCTCCTAGATAATTATCCACAAGAAATGAAAATTTTATGTTCACACTAAAACCTGTCTATAAATATTTATAAAGTGGCTTTATTCACAAGAACCAAAATCTGCAAACAACTCAAATGCTCCTCAACTGGAGAATGGATAAATGGATGGGGGTCCATGCATACAACACAATGTTATTGGCAACAAAAAAGGACAAACTATGACGTACTCATCAACACGAATGAATCTCAAACATGTTGTGCTAAGTGAGAGAAGCCAGACCCAAACAGCTACCTGTGGTGTGATTCCATTTATATATCATTCTGAGAAGTAAAACTATAGGAATGGAAAATAGATCAGAAAACAGCCAGAGGCTTGGGGGTAGAAGAGGAGGTGACTACAAAGGGGCACGAGGAAGTTTGTGGATTGATAGAAATATTCTGTATCTTGATTATGATGGTGATTATATGGTCGTCAAACTTACAGAACTATACTTTTTTTAAAAGGGCAAATTTTACTGAATGTAAATTATACCTTAATAACCAACAGCCACAAAACAAACAAAAACCAGTTTGTGCTTTGTGTGCAGTAGCATTTGTTGTTCCCATGACACTGGTGGCAACTCAGCATGCTTTTCACAACATCTGCACATGATTCTGACACGTTGCCGTGTGTATTTAGACAGGAAGTTAAGACTTTCTGCATGCTGTTTTCTTAAATATTGAACTGAGGTTTGGGTATGTAAATATCATTTTTTCCTATGTAAACATCAGTCAAAAATACATTGAAAAATACATTATGTTCAATTAAATTTAGGTACTAAAACCCAGAGAGATTCTACTGGGAAAACAAACGAGAGAGACATTCTGCAGGGTATGCTAGTTATCATGACACTGCTGAACTCTATTTTTATATTCCGGCTGCCAGCCTATACCATCGCTGTTGAGCTGATATGTATACAACAAATCCTGTTGACTAAAAAGTCCTCTGTATTTGGCGTATCTTTTTTCAGTCACTGACAGCTAACTAGCAAAAATAGAGATATCCAAAGGAACTGAATAATTTAAAGAATAAAGATGATTTACTATTAATATTAATATAATATTGATTCATCTATCCAGTTACCAAGAGAATGTAGTCTTTTCATGTCTAAGGAATGTTTACAAAAATTTATATTTTAGTCTATGAGATATTCTAAAATGTACAAATAGGATAAACTGTATTCTGATTATAATTCAGTGCTACTATAAATAGATAATGGGAGAATAACCAAAAACTTCTAACTACTTGGAATAAAAATTGTAATTACAGAATGTTTGCTGAATTTTAATATTGTGACTCCTACATGTTGAGAATTGTAAGATGTAGCCAAAGCTGTACTTGGAAGGAAATGTATAGACTTCAACTCCTCAGTTACCAAATAAGATGAAAATGAGCAGTGAATTAAGTAATCAACTGCATATGTCTGACACATATTAAACAATTAATTAACATTTTGTGAGTGAAGAAATTAGAGAAAAACAACAAAAGTTTAGGGAAAATAGGATAAAGAAAAACATTTAAAAATCCTAATTACTAAGTTTGAAAACAAAAATGAAGTCAGTTAGACAGACAGGAAGAAAGAGACAATAAAACAGATTATCCAATAAGTAGTCCATTACAGGAGAAAGAGGGCATAACTGTGTAAAATTTAGAATAAGAAAGGAGGTGCAGCCACAGATATAGATGAACTTTAAAGAATTAAAAATGAATATTTTCTATATTATGCTATACATTGGATAATGTAGATGAAATGAAAGCTTTTCTAAGAAAATATAAATTATCAAAAGTGTGCAAAAGGCCAGGCATGGTGGCTCATGCCTGTAATCCCAGCACTTTGGGAGGCCAAGGTGAGAGGATCACTTGAGGTCAAGAGTTGGAGACCAGCCTGGGCAACATAGCGAGACCCCTTCTCTACAAAAAATAAAAAAATAAGCCAGGTGTGGTGGCATGTGCCTGTAGTCTAAGCTACTTTGCGGGCTGAGGCGGAAGGATTGCTAGAGTCTAAGAGTTTGAGGGGGCAGTGAGGTATGGTCCTGCCTCTGTACTCCAACCTCGGTGACAGAGCAAGCAAGACCTTGTCTCTTAAAAAAAAAAAGTGTCCAAGAAGAAGTATAAAACCAGGATGTACCAGGATATAGTCATGCAAACGTAAAAAGTGTGGATTTTGGAGCCAGACACTTATTTCCAGTCTGAGCTTCTCCTTTTCGAAGCTTTCTTTTAGTAACCTAATCAAACTACTTAACCTCTCGTACCCTCAGTTTCCTTACCTGTAAAATAGCACAAACAAGGGAACCTACCCCACAGGAATATTGTGAGGATTTAAAGATATATATATAAACAGCTTCTCTGATGCACTACTATGATTATTAAAATTTCAAAAAGCCATGGGAGAAATCAAGAATGTGATCAAAGAGCTATCTCTCATCAGAACACCAGAAGCAAAGACTTTTACTGCTTCCACTGCTATTTAAGCTGCTTTAGAATCTAGAAAAAAATAAAAGGCATCTCATATCTTTTTAGGAAACAAGCACATCCCTGTACTATAAGGCGACACAGGTTTTACAAAGATAATACAAGGAAAAAAAGTACAGACTCCCCTCTTAGAAATACAGATATAAGCTTTCCAAATAAGACATTAGAATTCAACCTCATTGGTATTTATATATGTATCGAATTAATATTCCTTTATTATGTTTATGATTGTGTAGTGCATTAGTTTCCTATTGCTTATTGCTGCTATAACAAATTACTGCAAACTTGGTGGCTTAAAAACACACAAATTTATTCTCTTACAGTTTTGGAGCCCAGACATCTGTAATTAGTTTCACTGAGCCAAAAATCAAGGGCTGCATTTCAAGACTCTAGGGGGGAATACGTTTCCCTCCCTTTTCCAATTTCTAGAGCGATATTCCTGCCTTTTGTAGCTTCCACTTTCCATCTGTATTCCTTGGCTCATGGCCCCTTTCTTCATCTCCAAATACATGTCTCTCTGCTGAGGCCATCACGTCACCTTTTATGTGTGTGTGAAATCTTCCTCCTTCTGCCTCCCTTATAAGAGAACACATGTGACTGCATTTAGAGTCTGCCTGAATACTCCAGGATAATCCACCCATTTCATGATTGTTAACTTAATCACATTTGCAAAGACTTTTTTTGCCATAAGAAGTAACATCACTTATTAGGGTATGGATGCCTTTTGTAGGAACATTCTTAAGCCTACCACAGTCTGTCCTTTAGCCCCCAAAGATTCATGTCTATCACACATGCAAAATACATTCGCCCCATCCCAGCATTCCCAAAGTTTCAACCTATTACAGCATCAACTCAAGTCCCAAATCTCATCAGCTCAAAAGTATCAAATCTCATCATCTAAATGAGGTATGAGTGAGACTCGGGGTGTAATCCATCCTGGGGCAAAATTCCTCTTTATCCCTGCACTTGTGAAACTAGAAAACCAGTTATCTGTTCCCCAAATACAATGAGGATATAGGTATAGTGTAATAGTTACAGATGTTCCCATTCTAAGAGGGAGAAAATGGAAGGAATAAAAGAGTCACTATCCCAAGAATTTTTAAAATCTAGTATAGCAAATTCCATTAGGTTTCAAGGCCCAGGAAAACCTTTTGTGGCTCAAGCTTCCATCCTCTGGGCTGAGGCTTTGGTTTCTGCCTCTGCTCCCACAGCTCTAGCTTTTAGGCCTAAGGCTCTGCCCTCTGAATTATCCTTCCTTTCTCTTGAAAGACAATGCATGTTTGCAGCTGAGCAGTTTTATTAGCTTCTTTCCTGCCTATAGAATTTTGGGAATCTGATAGCCTTCCTTTATTTCATCCTCTCTCTGTCCCTTCCAGTCCAAGTTGACAGTGTTTTTGCTGGACTGACATCCTCAAAAACGTTGTTGGTCTCCCATGTATTTCACAGAAATTTATGTCCCTAGACAAGAGGGTCTTCCACAGGTCATTCCTGGGTAATCCCACATCTACTCCTGGCTTCTGTTGAGATGATTGAGTGGATCCATGCCTTTAATTTCTTCCACTCTAGAGAAAGGTTGTCCAGCGACATCCTTGGCCTTGTCTCCAGAGCACAATTTCCTAACTGTGAATCTCTTAATATTAGTATTTTTTGCAATCTAGGTAGGCTGAGAATTTCCCAAATCATCAAGTGCTGCTTCCTTTTTGCTTAACAGTCCTTTACTTGTGTCTTTCCTCTAACATTTTACATATGCAATAAGAAACCAGACTGTACCTTCAACACTTTGCTTGGAAATCTCCTAGGCTAACTAGCCAAGTTCACGGCTTACAAGTTCTGCTTTCCACACAACCGTAGGACACAATTCAGCTAGGCTTTCTGCCACTGCATCACAAGGATTGCTTTTCCTCTAGTTTCCAATAATATGTTCCTTCTGTGCCCTTGCCAACAGCACCTTTAACATTCATATTTCTACCAACATTCTATTTGTGATATGTGTATACTATAAGATGATCCAGGCTTTCTCTACCATGCTCCTCACTTCCTCCTGAGCCGCCACTGGCAGGCAGTCTTTAATATCCATGTTTCTACTAACAGTCTGTTCAAGGAAATCTAGGCTTTTTCCTATCACATGCCTTAATTCTACCAGACTGCACTCATTATTCAATTCCAAAGCCACACACATATATATACACACGCACACACACACACACACGCATATATATGGATTTACTGCAAAGAATTGGATTCTGTGTTATAACTGCGGGAACTGGCTAGGCAAGTCTGAAACCCATAGGGCAGGCCATTAAGAAGGCCTGGTTGAAATGCTTAGGCACAAGCTGAAGCTTTAGTCCACGGGCAGAATTTCTTTTTCTTCAAAGAAACTTCACTTTTGCTCTCAAGGCCTTTCAACTGATTGAGTCAGGCCCACCCAGATTATCAAGGATAATCTCCTTTACTTAAAGACAACTGATTATATTAATAGATGCCAATCATATGTATAAAACACCTTCACAGCAACACCTAGGTTAGTGAATAACTGGGGACTATAAGTTAGCCCAGTTGACATATAAAATTGACCATCACACATAATAAATAGATGGTGTATACAAAATATTCAGACAACCCAGGAATGTAAACTAATATAATGAAAATTACTATGATACCTACTACCCAGAGATACCATTGCTAATCTCTCCATGAATATCCTTCTAGACTTTATTCTATGCAAATACGAATATACAAACACATTCTTGTACACACACACTCACATACTCTTGCACACACACTTTTGTGCACACTCACATTTTAAAATGAGATCACAGTATACATTTTGTTAGCCTTTATAAAACAAAATAGCTACATGGTTTTTATTTTAGAAGTAATACATGTTCAACTTCCAAACTCATTTTATGAGGCCAGCATTACCCTGACAAAGCCAGATGAGGACACCACAAGAAAAGAAAATTATAGGTCAATATCCCTGATGAATATAAATGCAAAAATCCTTGACAAAACACTAGCAAATCAAATTTAGTAACACATTAAAAGGATCATACATCATAATCAAAGGGATTTATCCCTGGGATGCAAAGATGGTTCAACATAGAAAAATAAATAAATACTATACACCACATTAACACAATGTAGGATAAAAATCATGTGATCATCTCAATAGATGCAGAAAAAGTGTTTGACAAAATTCAACATACTTTCATGGTAAAAATCTTCAACAAACAACATATAGAAGGAATGTACCTCAACAGAATAAAGGCCAAATATGATAAAGCTCATAGCTAACATATACTCAATGGAAAAAAATTGAAAGCTTTTCCTAAGATCAGAAACTAGACAAGGATGCCCACTCTTACCACTTCTATTCAATATAGTACTGGAAATCCTAGCCAGAGCAATTAGGCAAGGGAAAAATACATTCAAATTGTAAAGGAAGAAGTAAACTTGTCTCTACAGATGAAATGATCTTGTATATAGAAAATCCTAAAGACTCCATCATAAAACTGTTAGAACTAATGAATGAATTCAGTAAAGTTGCAAGATGCAAAATCAACATACAAAAATCAGCAGGATTTATTTACACCAATAAACTATCTGAAAAAGAAATCAAAACAATCCTGTTTACTATAACATTAAAAAATGAAATACTTAGGAATAAATTTAAGCAAAAGGGTAAAAGATCTGTACACCAAAAACTATGAAACATCGATGACAAATTGCAGATGACTCAAATAAATGGAAATATATCTCATGTTCATGGGAATGGCCAAATTGATAGTGCTAAAATATCCATACTACCCAAAGATATCTATAGAGTCAATGCAATATCTATCAAAATTCCAATGTCATTTTTCAGAGAAACAGAAAAAAAAAAATCCTAAAACTCATATGAAACCACAAAAGCCCTAATTAAAGCAATCTTGAGCAAAAAGAATGAAGATAGAGGCATCACATCATCTGATCTCAAGATATACTACAAAGTTATAGTAATCAAAACAGCATGGTATAGGCATAAAACCAGACATATAGACCAATGGAACAGAATAGAAAGTCCAGAAATGCACACATTTACAATCAATTGATATTTGATAAAGGTGCCAAGAACACAAAATAGGGAAAGAACAAACCTCCAATAAACAGTGCTGGGAAAACCGAATATCCATATGTAGAATGAAATTGACCCTTATCTTACAGTATATATAAAAATCAACTCAAAATGTATTAAAGGCTTAAACATAAGACCTGAAACTGTAAGTTACTAGAAGAAAACGGGAGAAAATCTTCCAGGGGTGGGAAACCTACGGTCTCAAGGCCACACGTGGCCCTCCAGATCCTTGAGTGCAGCCCTTTGACTGAATCCAAACTTCACAGAACAAATCCAAAGAGCTGCACTCAAGGATCCAGAAGGCCACATGTGGCCCCGAGGCCGCAGGTTCCCCACCAATGATAGGCAACAAAAGCAAAAATATGCAAATGGGATTGCATCAAACTGCTTTCTTTTGCAGAAGTGTGGCAAAGGAAACAATCAACATAGTGACAAGGCAACCTGCAGGATGGGAGAAAATACTTGCAAACTACCTGATAAGGGGTTAATATCCAGAATATATAAGGAACTCAAACAACTCAGTAGTAAGATAACAAATAACCCAATTAAAAAATGGGCAAGGACCTGAATAGATATTTCTCAAAAGACATACAAATGGCCAACAGATATATAAAAAAATGCTCATAATTAATCATCAGGGAAATGCAAATTAAAAGCACAATGAGATATCACCCCATACCTGTTAGGAAGGCTGTTATCAAAAAGACAAAAGATAACAAGTGTGGGTGAGGATGTGGCAAAAAGGGAACCCTTATACACTGTTGATGGGAATGTAAATTGGTATAGCCTGGACTTTCCTCAAAAAATTAAAAATAGAACTACCATATGATCCAACAATCCCACTTATGGGTATATATACAAGTGAAATGAAATCAGTATGTCAAAGAGATATCTGTACTCCCATGCTCTTTGCAGCATTATTCACAGTAGCCAAACTATGGAATCCACCTAAGTGTCCATCAACAGATAAATGGATAAGAAAATGTGGCATACAGTATATAATAATGGAATACTATTCAGCCTTTAAAACGAAGAAAATCCTGTCATTTATAACAACATGGATGAATGTGGAAGATACTACGACAAGCAAAATAAGCCAGGCACAAAAAGACAAATATAGCACGATCTGATGTATATGTGGAATCTGCCAAAGTGGAACTCATAAAAGCAGAGTAGAATGGTGGTTGTCAGGGGTTGAGGGGAGAGTATGGCAGAGAAATAAGGAGATGTTAGTTAAAGGATACAAAGGTTCAATTACACAGGATGGAGATCTGAAGATGTATTGTATAGCATGGTGACTAAAGTTAATAGTAACATATTGGCCAGGCACAGTGGCTCACGACTATAGTCCTAGCACTCTGGGAGGCCAAGGTGGGTGGTTTGCTTGAGGCCAGGAGTCCGAGACCAGCCTGAGCAAGAGTGAGACCCCATCTCTACTAAAAATAGAAAAAACCCAGCTGGGCATGGTGATATGTACCTGTAGTCCCAACTACTTGGGAGGCTGAGGCAGGAGGATAATTTGAGCCCAGGAGTTTGAGATTGCCGTGAGTTAGGCTGATGCCACGGCACTCTAGCCTGGATGACAGAGCAAGACACTGTCTCAAAAATAAATAAATATTGTATACTTGAAAATTGCAAGGAGAGTAGATCTTAAATGTTCTCACCACAAAAAAACAAGTATGTGAGGTAATGGATATGTTAATTAGTTGATTTACTCATTCCACAACATATACATATTAAAACATTGTATTAGTATTTGTCAATTATACCTTAAAAGCTGGTGGGGGTACTGAGAGGGGAACTAACCCTGCCAACATCTTGATCTCTGACTTCTAGTTTCAAGAAATGTGAGGAAATAGCATTTCTATTGTTTAAGCCACCTACTGTGCTTTTGTTATGGCACCCCTACCAAGTGAATACAGGCAAGTATAATCCTAAATTTGAGTGGTGTTACATACAGCCGTGTCTTATCACTATTTCTTTACTTTTTTTTCCTTCTTTTATTTTGTGGAGAAATGTATAAGATTTGTTTTTTATCTAAACATATTGAAATAATTATTAAGTATGCATGTTGGCTCTAGCATACTGCAGGAGCATGAGGATTCAGCACTCTGTTTAAAGATACAGCTCACCATTATTTACTTCTCAAAAAAAGAAGTCGTATCTTATGCTTTCGACTGTCAACCTTAAAATAATCCGTCCACTCAATTGGATCAGACAATTCCTGGCGCACGTGTTTTGCAACTACATCATCTTGATGAGCCTCAGCAACAGAGTTCTTGACATTAGATCCACAACAGTGGCCTTTTATGGAAGGAGCAATCAGCCGGCAGCAGCTCCTCTAACAATTTTTGTTTTTAAATTTCAGAATATTACAGGAGTACAAATGTTTTGGTTACACGGATTACTTTTGTACTGCTTGAGTCAAAGTTATAAATGTGCTGACCAACCAGATAGTCTACATAGCACCTTTTAGGTATGGTTTCACCCATCCTCTCCTCTGCCCTCCCACCTGCATGATTTCCCTTGAGTTTTACTTCTGTCTGTGCACATGAGTGCTGATCAGTTAGTTTTATTTTAATAGTGAGTACATGTAGTGTTTGTTTTTCCATTCTTGTGATACTTTGCTTAGGAGGATGGTCTCCAGTTCCATTCAGATTGCTGCAAAAAGTATTAATTCATTTTTTATGGCTGAGTAGTACTCCACGGTGTACACATAACACATTTTATTAATCCACTCATGAACTGATGGGCACTTTGCAATTGTGAATTGTGCTGCAATAAATATTCTAGTGCAAGTGTCTTTTTGATAAAATGACTTTTTTTCCCTTGGGTAAGTACCCACTAGTGGGATTGCTGGATCAAATGGTAGGTCTACTTTTAGTTCTTTAAGAAATTTCCATACTATTTTCCATAGAGCTTGCACTAGTTTGCAGTCCCACCAACAGTAAGTGTTTCTTTCTCTCTGCATCCATCCACACCAGCATCTATTGTTTTGGGACTTTTTGATAAAATCCATCCTCACTGGGGTTAGGTGGTATCTCACTGTGGTTTTGACTTGCATTTCTCTGATGATTAGTGACATTCATCATTTTAGATCATCTTGACCAGGTAGCATGGTAAATAATTCGAGGAGGGGGGCAGACATTTGCTAATAAGGGAGCTTGAAAGGATAGAAAGTTCTTTTGGAGAAAAAAATAAGACAAAAGAAAACAAACAAAAAAGTAGTAATACATGTTCACTATGCAGCACTCAAAAAGATGTAAAGAAGTAAATATTATTGAAAGTCCTGTCACTCAGTGATAAATCACCATTAACATTCTAGTGTATTTTTAAAGATTTTTTTTTCAGAGAGATATAGATAGAAATAAATACACCTATGGTAGTTCCCCTTATTCACAGTTTCACTTTCTGCAGTTTCAGTTGCCCGCAGTCAACTGGTCTGAAATGGGAGAGTGTGGTTTAAGATATTTTGAGAGAGAGTAACCATATTCACGTCACTTTTATTACAGGGTATTGTTATAATTGTCCTACTTTATTATTAATTATTGTTGTTAGTCTCTTACTGTGCTTAATTTATAAATTAAACTTTATCTTAGGTATGTATATCACGAGAAAAAATAAAGTGTGTCTATATAGTGTTTGGTATGATCTATGGTTTCCAATATCCCCTGGGATCTTGGGATGTATTCCTAACAGGGAGGACTACTGCATACAGATGTGCACATTTAATTGTAGTACCCACAAGAATTTTATTCTAAGGATGTACCTTAGGTTGATTTAATTTATTTAGATGTACTATAATTTATCTACCTGATCTTTTCTGGTGACCCTTGCATTAATCAGAACTCTTTCTATTGCAAATGACAAAAACCCACCTTAAACTAACTTGTGAGAAACAGAGGAATGTAGTGGGCTTAAGTACCTATAAGGCACAGCTGGAACAAGGAATCAAATAAAGTCAGACTTCTGTTTCTAAGTCCTGGGTAGGCTCCATTCATATGTTCTGAAGGATGGCTATCTAGACTCTAGACTCACTTTCTATAGATTTGACACTCTGTGGCAGAGATTGATATTGGTCTACTCAGTATCCTAACAGAACCCCAATTTTTATTTTGGAAATCAGTGTGCCCAGGTAAAAACTACATTTCTTTTTTTTTTTTTTTTTTTGAGACAGAGTCTCACTTTGTTGCCCGGGCTAGAGTGAGTGCCGTGGCGTCAGCCTAGCTCACAGCAACCTCAGACTCCTGGGCTTAAGCGATCCTACTGCCTCAGCCTCCCGAGTAGCTGGGACTACAGGCATGAGCCACCATGCCCGGCTAATTTTTTTGTATATATATTTTCAGTTGGCCAGATAATTTCTTTCTATTTTTAGTAGAGACGGGGTCTCACTCTTGCTCAGGCTGGTCTCGAACTCCTGACCTCGAGCGATCCACCCGCCTCGGCCTCCCAGAGCTAGGATTACAGGCGTGAGCCACCGCGCCCGGCCAAAACTACATTTCTGAGACTCTCATGAGTAGGACTCAGTTCTAGCCAAAAATAAAAGTCATAACTCAGGGTTACAATCAATATTTTAAAGGGTGTTGACTCAGTATGCATCCTTCTGCCCTTTCCTTTTCCCTGCCTGGCACATGGATGTGACCGCTAGAACTACAGCAGCTGTCTTGTGACCATGAGGTATCTTTGAAAAGGGAAGCTATATGTTAAGAAAGTTAACCATAAAGACAGGACAATCGGGAGTCACTGAGGATACTGTGAAACTGTCATACCATTCTGGACTGCCTATATCAAGCTTCTTTTACATGAGAAAATAAGCCCCTATCTTGTTTATGTCATAGTTACTTGAGTTTTCTGTTACATGTAGCTGCTTCAATCCCTAAATAATGTATAATCCTAGCAGAAAGAGTAGGTTTCTGCAAATAGCTCTGGCATGAAAGCCCCAAAGAATCTGGCTAGCTTGACTTGGATCTATGCCTGAGCCTCCCTGAGACCATGGAAATGGGTATATCTGTTAGGAGGCATGTTGTCTCAGAAAAGCCTAAAATGCTAGATCTGTTGGAACCCTGTACATTGCTGGTGGGAATGTAAAATGGTGCAGCTGCTAGGAAAAATAGAGTAGTGAGTCGTTACTTAAAAAATTAAAAACAGAATTCCCATATGACCCAGTAATTCCTTTTACCAAAACAAATGAAAGCAGGGATCAAACAGATATTGGTACATCCATGTTCACAGCAGCATTATTCATAATAGATGAAAGGAGGAGGCAACCCAAGTGCCCATCTACTGGTGCATGAATAAACAAGATGTGGTATATACATACAATGGAAATTTATTCAGCCTTTTCAAAAAGGAAGGGAATTCTGACACATAGTTTGACATGGTGTGATGGTTAATTTTCGGTGTCAACTTGACTGGATTAAGGAATACCTAGAGTGAGGGTGTCTCTGGAAAAAAATTAGCATATGAGTCTGAGTGGACTAAGTGGGGAAGATCTGTCCCCAAGGTGGGTAGGCACCATCCAATCAGCCAGGGGCCCCGATAGACCAAAACAGAAAAGGTGAGTTGGTTTCTCTCCCTAGGATCTGGGAAATGCTCTCCTCCTGCAGTGGACATCAGAACTCAAGGCTCTCTGACCTTTGGACTTCAGGTCTCATACCAGTGGCCCCCACACCTTCTCAGGCTTTGAGCCCCAGGATGAGAGTTATGCCGTCTGCTTTGCTGGCTCTGGGTTCCAAGGCCTTCGATCTTGCACTGAACCACTTACCAGCATCCCAGGGTCTCCAGTCTGCAGATGGCTGGTTGTGGGACTTCTCAGCCACCATGATCTTGAAAGCCAGTGATCCTAATAAATCCCATTTCATCCATGTCCTGTTGGTTCTGTCTCTCTGGAGAACTCTAATGCACATGAATGAACCTTGAAGATATTTGCTAAATGAAATCAGCCAGTCACGAAAGGACAAATACTGTATAACTCTATTTATGTGAGGTGCCTAGAACAGTCAACTTCATACAGACAAAAGGTTGCTGGGGCTGGGAGGATGGGGCAATAGGGAGTTATTGTTCAGTGGGTACAGAGTTTCTACTTGGGATGATGAAAATTTTCTGCTATAAAAAATTACCACAAACTTAGAGGCTTAAACCAGTGGTCCCCAACATTTTTGACACCAGGGACCAGTTTCGTGGAAGACAATTTTTCCATGGATGGTGGGGAGGTGGAGCTCAGGCAGTGATGTGCAGCCCTGTTTTCCTAATGGGCCATGGACCGATACTAGGCCACAGCCCAGGGCTTGGGGACTGTAGGCTTAAACAACACAATTATCTTATAGCTCTGTACGTTAGAAGTCTAATACTTCTGGGCTACTGGGATACAGTCAAGATGCCAGCAAGGTTGTGTTCCTTCTGGCAGATCTAAGGCAGAATCCATTTCCTTGTCTTTTCTAGCTTCTAGAAGCTGCCTACATTCCTTGGCTCATAGCCCCTTCCTCTATCTTCAAAGCAACATAGAGTTTCTCTGATCCTGCTTGCATTGTCACATCCCTTTCTCTTACTCTTCTGCCCCCTCTTTCACTTTTTTTTTTTTTTTTTTTGAGACAGAGTCTCACTCTGTCACCCAGGCTCGAGTGCAGTGGCATCATCATAGCTCACAACAACCTCAAACTCCTGGGCTCCAGCGATCCTCCTGCCTCAGCCTCCCAACTAACTGAGACTACAGGCATGTACCACCACACTCAGCTAATTTCTTTCTATTTTCAGTAGAGACAGAGTCTCACTCTTGCTCAGGCTGGTCTCAAACTCCTGACTTCAAGCAATACTCCTGCCTCGGCCTCCCTGAGTGTGAGGATAACAGGCGTAAGCCACCGCACCTGGCCCCTCTTTCACACTTAAAGACCCTTGTGATTACACTGGGCCGACCTAGATAATCTCTCTTCAAGATCTGCAACCTTAATTGTACCTGATGACTTAATTTACCTTTGCTATGTAACCTAACACCTGCAAGTTCCAGGGATATAGGAATCTTGGGGAATCACTATTCTGCCTAACACAGAAGGGAACTTGTTCAGCCTCATACAAGTCATCTACAAAAACCCACAGCTAACATCATATTTAATGGTGAAAGGCTGGATGTTTTCCCCTAAAATTAGGATTAAAACAAGGATATCCACTCTTGTGGACATTGTACTGGAGGTTCTAGCCAGGGAAATTAGGTCAGAAAAAGAAATAAAACATATTCAGGTTGGAAAGGAAGAAATACAACTATCTTTATTTGCGAATGACATGATCCTATAGATTGAAAATCCTAAGGAATCTGCTAAAAAACTACTAGAACTAGTAAGTTCAGCAAAGTTACAGAATACAGGGTATAGCATATTCCCATACAATAGTAATGAAAAATCGGAAAGTAAAATTGAGAAAGAAAACAATCTCATTTACAATGGCATCACAAAAGAATGAAATACTTAGAATTTCATAAAAGAAATGCAAACTTGTACTCTGAAGACGATAAAATATTTTTGAAAGATATTAAGAAAGACCTAAGTAAGTGTTCATGGATCGCAAGACTTAATTTTGTTAAGATGACAATACTCCTCAAATTGATCTACAGATTCAATAAAATCCCTATCAGCTGGAGCTTTTTTCCCCTGATATTGACAAGCTGATCCTAAAATGTATATGGAAATTCAAGAGAACTAGAATACCAAAATAATTTTTAAGAAGAAGTTGGAGAACTTAAACTTCCCAATTTCAAAACTTATTACAAAGCTACAATTAGCAAGACAGTGTGGACTGACATAAGAGTAGATATATAGATCAATGGAACAGAATGGAGAATCCAGAAATTCTTATCTTTATGGTCAATTGATTTTCAAAAAAGGTGCCAAGATGATTGCATGGGGGAAGGAATAGTCTTTACAACACATGGTACTAGAACAACTAGCTATCCACATATAAAACAAGGAAGTGGGATTCCTACTTCACACCATAGACACAAATATTATAGCAAGTCTAAAGGAATAATAGAGCTAAGTGAAAAAGCTAAAATTACACAACTCTTCAAAGAAAACAGGAGTAAATCTTTGTGACCGTGGGTCAGATAAAGCCCTCTTAGTTATGATACCAAAAGCACAAATGATGAAAGAAAAACTAGATAAATTGGACTTCAAAGTTAAAATTCTTGTATTTCAAAGGAAACCATTAAGAAAGTTCAAAGACAACCCAAAGAATGGGAGAAAGTATTTTGCAAATCTTATGTCTGGGAAGGGTCTAGTATTTCTTTTTTTTTTTTTTTATTTCAGCTCATCATGGGGGTACATAAGTTCAGGTCATATACATTGTCCATGTCCCGCCCATCCCCCCGAGTCAGAGTCCCAAGCGCGTCCATTCTCATTCTCCAGACAGTGCGCCTGGCACTCATCATGTAGTCATACCTCCATACAGAATACTTACAACTCAACGATAAGAAGATGAACAACCCAGTTAAAAATGGGCAAAGGACTTAAATAAACATTTATCCAAAGAAGATATACAAGTGATCAATAAGCACATGAAAAGATGCTTAGCTATCAAGGAAATGCAAATTCAAACCACAAGAAGCTATCACTTCACACCCACTAATATGGTTACAATAAAAAAAAGATAGACAATGACAAATGTTGGTGAGCAATATTCTCATATACTGCTGGTGGGATTGTAAAATAGTGCAGTTACTTTAAAAAACAGTTTTTCAGTTTCTCAAAATGTTAAACACAGAGTCCCTCTGACCCAGAAAATTCTACAACTAGGTATATACCCAAGAGAAAGAAAACATATGCCCACACCAAAACGTACATACAAATGTTTATAGCACTGTTCATAATAAGCAAAAAAGTGGAAATGCCTCAAATGTCCATCAAATAATGAATGGATAAACACAATGTGGTATATCTATACAACGTGATATTATTCAGCCACAAAAGAAACGAAGTACTGGTATGTGCTACAATATGGATGAACCTTGAAAACATTCTACACGAAAGAAGCCAGACACAAAAGATCAATATTGTATGATTCCATTTATGTCCAAGGTCCAGAATAGGCAAATATATAGCGATAGAAAGTGGATTGGGGTTGCCTATAGCAGGGGGTGGAGTGGAAGGTGGAGAATGGGGAATGACTTCTAGTGAGTAATGGGGTTTGAGGGGGGTGATGAAAATGTTCTACTATTAGTGAGGATAGTTGCACAACTCTGATTATACTGAAAACCATAGAACTGTACACTTTAAATGTGAATTATATGATACATGGATTGTATTTTAATAGTATTTGGTATCCCTTTTGATCTGAAGATAATCTATTATTTATTTGATAATTTCATCTGCACCTGCTCATTTATCTACTTCTGGAACTTCCATCCCATGTAGTATATTTCCAAGATCTGTCCTCCATCCAAGGCCACAGCATTCTACAACCTGGAAGTCACCACTCACATGTAGGGGAAGGGGCACCAGCAACCCACCTCCTGGCCCCAGCCCTGGCCCCAAAGGACTTTTGCAACATCGTGGCCCTTTCTGAGCCCCTTATTGTTTGTTGTTTCTCAAAATTTCCTCTCTTTCTTAGGAGTTTGGTAGAATCCCTTAGGCCTGTCCCCTAATTGAGTGGTTCCCAAATCTGGTAGCCCATCAAAATCACCTCCAGGTGTTTGTTAAAAGACATGGATCCTCAGCGGCCAGCTGGCAGCCTGACTGTACAGGTCTAGGGTAGGGCCCAGAGACTCTTTTTAATAAAATGTTCTAGATGATTAGTGACTTTAATTCAGCTAGTTGGGCATTTGGAAACCGCTTTCATAATTCGCTAATTCCTCATTCTGTAATATCCATTCTGCTCTTTACTGCTCTACTGAGAGTTTTATTTCAACAATGTTTTCCATCTCTGAGAACTCTTCCTTGTTCTCAGACTGCTCCTTTTTCATGACAGCTTTTATCTGTTTTATCACTGCAATGTCCTCTCAAATCTCCCAAGAATACTAGTTACAGGATTTTTTTAAAAAAGTTTTCTTCTTTTACCTGTGCTGTTTTCTGTGTGTGTACTCACCTTCTTAGACTCTTCTTCTCTCTTGGCCTGTGGTGGCAGGGCTGCGAACGCTCGGTGGGGTGGGGCCCCTGTACACCGAGGGGACTCGGCAGGCTGAAGACTCCAGCTCAAGGGAAGGTACCCCGCCAGCATGGCTGGAAATTTCCATCAACAAGCACCCGACAAGTACTTATCCGCCATCTTCTGTGGTAGTGGTTCGGCACTTTGGCTGCCTATTAGAATCACGTGGGAAGCTTTTCAAACTCTGGATGCCTGGGCTACACCCAGAGCAATGAAACCAAAATCTCTAGAGCTAGTTCCCAGGTATTGGTAGGTTCTAAAAGCTTCCCAGATGATGCCAATGTGCGCTTAAGGTTGCAAACCGCTGTGATGATCTAAATCAACTCTTCTCAAAACCTCATGTGATGTGAATCACTTGGGCCGGGTAGGGGGGTTCTTAGTAAATAGCAGATCCTCATTCCTAACATGTGGCAAGGAGCTTGAGTTCTGCATTTCTAACAAGCTTCCATGTGATGCTAATGCCGCTGGCCTAGGGGCCAGGCTTTGAATATCAAAGGTCTCAAATAACAACGGGTCTCAAAGTCTTGTTGTCTGAACCAGCAGCAGCAATATCACCTGGAACTTGTTAGAAATTCACATTCTGCAGAATGACCCCAGATCTCCTGAATCAGACACTCAAGGGGGAAGGCCGAGCATCTGTGCTTTAACCTCCTGGTCATCCAGACGCTTGCTCAAGTTGGCAAACCTACAGCACATTTCTCTAAGCACGAGCCTCCGAGCACCTTCATCAGAATCCCGTGGTTTTACAACGTGCAGATTCCTGGCTCCCCAGCCCAGCCCAGCCCACCCAGTCACACTCAGAGGTTGAAGCCGCAGATTCTGCACATTTACAAGTTTCCCAGGTGATACAAATGCACACCCTAATGTCTAAGCACCACTGTCTCTGGGGCCTCACCCTTGTTAGGCCTCTGAGGGCGTTTCAATGTCCCAATACTGAAGCAGTTTTGGTTATTTTGATGCCTTGGGCTATTTCTACCTGGTTAATTACCTGTGTAGAAGCTTAACATGATTAATTCAGGTGGATACCATCTTGGAAGCCCCATGGAACCTATAATTATGTGTGAAATACACATTTAATTTAAGCACAGAGGGAAAGATTACCCTGATGGTGCTCAGGCCTTAGGGGATGCAGAGCACATTCTGAGCAGGGCTTGGTGCTGATTCCTCCTAGGCCTAGGCCACAGCCACCTGTTGCTGGTAGAATGGTCCAGGGTTGGGCTCTCCAGACCTCCAAGTCAGTCTTGACAGCATTCGCTTAATTCTTAATGCCGCCAGTTTGCCTAAGCTCAGAAAAAGATATAGTCAAGGCTCTGTAGCTATCACCCAGCAGAGATCTAGGTATAACTATCTGGATAATTTGACAAAATGTGTAAATGAAATGTAATTTTTTCCCCTAAAACATGTTTTTGGGGTCTGAGTTATCCACATCTTACTGGTCTCTTGTTTTGGCTCGGGCAGAAATTGGATCTCTAAGTGTGTTTGTTTTTGCAAATAATACAGTTTGAATGTGCTATGCTGTGATGTATTAAACAAGTGGAGAGATTTGGGTTCAGACTTCTTTTTTTCCTCTGGCCTAGCCAAGCATTTCAAATGATTTGGCTTTGGCTTCAGTGTTCCTTTGGAGAGTTGATTTTTTTTTTTTTTTGCCTAAAGCATTACCAAACAAAACAAACAAACAAAACCCTCCAAAGTGCAAAAGAAATAGCCAGAGCAACTCTATAACTGCCCACCCCACCCCTGGGCAGAAAAAGTAAAATCAAAACAACACAAAACAGCTCCATAGGCCATTCCCTAACTGACTGAAAATAGTTCTTTAGGGGAATATTTCCTACCCAGGGCTTTCTTTCCACCGCTGGTTCCTGGGCTGAAACTGGAAAGGGGCCAGGCTTCGGCACCTCCTTGCTTTGATTGCTGTTTATCCCCTGAAACATGATTGTCTATAATTATGTATAATCTCTCCCTTGTTTATTCTTCTCCACCGAAGCCTGAACATGGTTCAATTGTGTCTCTCTCTTTGCTCTGCCCAGGACAGAAAAAAAATTTTTTTTTTAAATAAAGGCATTAGGTATCCATTTGTCCCTTCATTCTCCCGCCCCTGACATTCTGGCAATTTCTGAATTGATTCATTCAACACTGTCAGTCGAGTGCCAAGCACTGTGCTAAGTGGAAGAGCTGGAAGTGAAATCCAAATGGACCCTGCTCCCAAAGATTTCTCAGAATAAGTTTCTTTATATAAAATGGGTGATAACTTATAGGAAAAGAGTGTGATTGAGAACATAATGGGAAGAAATAAAGCTACTCATCTTTTCTTCACTAATAACATATCAATCAATATTTTACTCCTCTTGAGTCACTTGCTAGTTTAATTCTGACCCTGAATTAAGTAATCATTAATAGCTGAGTTTATTAGAGGCAAGGGTCTGTGAGAACCCTATCTGGTACCACCATAGGCCATCTCTACTCCCCATTTTTAAAGAAAGTAAAGTCGAGTTCTCTACATGCAAAGCAGATCCCTAAACCCAGAGCAGACACATGCACACGCGTGTGTGAGAGTATGAACCACACGTGCAGCTCCATGTGCAGTTTCACAGGATCCCATGCTCAGCAGGACCCTGTACTCAGTTGAATGTTTTCCTGTTACCACCAGGACATTCTTAAGAGTTTTTGAACAAGGGATCTTGCATTTTCATTTTGTAGTGGGACCCACAAATAATGTCGCTCATCAAACTTTGAGCAAAACCGAATGGAAGCTCAACTGGAATCTAATGGCACAAAGGGAGAGGGGAAAAGAGAGAAGAGTTTGTGTGTGCTTGTGTGCTAATGACTTTTGTGGCGCTCCTCCAGCCTGTGTTTAGATTTCCTTCACATGCCGATTAATCTTGTCAAGTTTCAGCCTAGCTCCTCTGAAATAGAACTGATCCCAGAAATATTCCGACAGTGGGCTGGTCAGTCCTGCTCCCTCTCTCAGGGCATCCTGCTCACTGAAGGGGCTACTAAGGGGGTACCTGTCTCCCTTGGAGGGAAGGTGCTGATTCCCAGGGACTGAGTTTAAAGGACAGACTAAGAGTGTATAGAGGAGAGAAAAATGGCTTCCCTCCACCCTCCTAGGTTCCTTGGCTGAGCTACCAATTAAGTTGACATAAGACAAATTGACAAGAAAAAAGCCATATTTAATTATGTACACATGGAAGTACCACAAAATGTGAGACTCCAAGAAGGGTCAATTATGATTGGAGCCTGTATAGCATCCTGAGCTACAGAAAGCAATAGGGTCTCGGGGCTTCTGGGGCTGCTGGAGACACAATTACGGGAGGGCGAGGGGAAGAGATGTGCGGTGAATAAAGATTGTCTTGCGATACAGGTAGAAAGTCTCCTGGGTAACAAATTGGCCTGGAGCCGCCCTCAGAAGAGTCGGTGATACTCTGCCCTGTGCCATCTCCTTTCCTGGTGGACGAGATTCCTGGGAGAGGATTCCTGACAACTGAGCTCCTTTTGGAGAATTCCTCTTCAGGCAAATGAGGGGACCCCAGAGACAGCCTCTGCCTGCATCACATGCCCTCAGTGCAAAGTCATCACACACCAAAGCTCCATATTTGGGGGTGGCAGTTCCTGAACCCCTTCAAATGTAAATAACACTTCCAGGCAGGGACATTTGATAAACTATATCCCAAGGCGAGGTGGGGGGGTTGGAGCCTGTTCGCCAGAGAATTACTTAAGGGGAAACCAGTGTCCACTCCTTGAAAGCTTAATTTTTAGATTCCAAAAGGAGAGAGGGTAAGGTTACTTTCTAGGCTGTGAAAAAGGTTCAGTTCCACCTCTAAAAAATTGGGGAGAGCAAGAGGCCCCCCATCCTGTCTATACAGCTCACTAGTGATTGAGAAAAGTGTGTTTTCCTTTGACACACCCCTTGGAGTGGTCTTATAAGGTTTGCTTTGTATTTAGTGAGGCAAATATTGGCAAAGGAATCCGTTTTTTTTGTTTTTTTTTTTTAATGAAAAAGCAAAATCTTAAAAGCCAGAGCTTTAAGAAGCCTGGCTGGAAGAAAATACACCAAAATGTTTTAGCACTTGATTTTGGATGGTAGGGCGATGATTGGGATTTTCCCCCTTTTCTTTTTATTTCTGGTTTTTCAAAAATTTTACAGTCATGCTTTATAAGTTTCATAATATAAAAATAAAGTTTATTGAGCAACTATTTAAAATGGAAAGCTTAGAATTTAAAAAAACAGAAATATGGACATACCTTTAAACATGCTCGGGTCACCTGCTTGAGCTAAATGCTTTTCTCCTGTCAGTTTCTGGCACTGAGCCTTAAGGGAGAAGGTAGAAAATCATTTGACTTACACTTCTCACTTCAACTTTTTTAAATCTTAGGGGATATTTATATGCAAACAGGAATGTGAGCTCATGGTTGGCAGAATTCATTCGTACCTGCTGAACAGTCCCACCTGCATCTCCATTTATTCCTGTGCAGTTTCCAGAATGGAGAGACTCAGAGCCATGAAAAGCTGGCTGTGACATCAGGCTGAGGAGAGGCACAGATGTCCTCCCCAGAAACGGAGGACTCACTCTTACCCAGGCAACAGAGGCAGAGGACTGGCATTATAAATTACCTGGCATGCTAAGTAACAATGTTTGCAAGAAAGCCTTTCAACGTGTTTTTTTTTTCCCGCAAGAAGTACTCGTAGCTCTTTCAAGTTTCAATTATAAATTTCCAAACCCCAGACATTTGGGTGCCAGGCTGAAACACGGACTGTTCCTGCTAAGACTTGTAGTAAATTGCAACAGTGTGGAAAGTGGGCGGTTTGTTTCCCAGAGTTCAAGCAGGGACTGCAACTGCCAGTAGCATCTCTTCTAGATGCTTCTTCTGACACAGGGCTCTTAGCGATTCCAAGGGGCTGGCCAGAGGAATGACCAGCAGGAGACAGAACTCAGGCCTGTAGGCTCTAGGCTTATCAATAAAAAAGTAACTGCTTAATGCGGCTTCCAGCTATGAGAAGAATATAAATGAACACTGTGTTCTTCCAAAGGCGTCTAATCTGAGGCACCCGGGGATGATACATATGTATGCGTTAAACTTATCTATAAAAGAGTCGAGACTTGTGGATGTCGCTTTATGGCTTACAAGTCAAAATGTGTGCAGCACTGGAAGTTAACTTCGCAGATACGGCCTTGTTTCAGAGGAAAGGTCACTGGGCTGTCACTGACAGACTTGGGGAGCAAAAAAAAATGGTGCAAAACGCCTGAGGATGGCAGCATATTAGCTTGGGTAAACACCAGCATACAGTGTCTTATACATGCTTATACATGTATGTTTATACCTCAAGTCAGAAGAATCGCACCACAAAACTGGTATTTAAGTGATTAAGTGTATTTGAAATTTTATTGATTCTAGAAGAGGCGGCATATAAAAGGAGGCTGGGCAGGCAGGAGGAATACGTAGGCTGCAAATGAGAGAAGGATGTGCTGTCTCTGTGGGTGGTTGGGAAGTGCTGGGCCTGGAGGGAAACGCTTGACTTAGCCATCCCCACTGAGGCCAGATCAAACACGATTGCTGGCTTACCCGAATACAGTGACTCCAAAGGTCTAGAGGCAAATCTGGCCACACAACCTGGCACCTCAAGGGTTGGCATCAATATCCATAATTCAGAGAAAAAGGAGATGACGTCAGAAAGACCCTCCACCCCAAGGTAAAGCCTCTCAAATCAAAGCGAAGTCATGGCCTTCTTCCTAACACATCAGAGAGTTTCCTGAAATGGTGAGTGAGACATGAGTGGGCAGCACAGGTAACGTGGTACCAAGACACTATCTGGATGCTAGGCTGGAGAGGACAACTTGGATTTTGACATAGTGGTACCACTCCAACTGGGAACGAAACCAGTCCCAGAGCAAGTTCTTCAAGAGAAATGTTCTAAAAACAAGCCAAAACTCTCAAAGAAGATGGTCATGCTTTCAGGAGGCATCTGCAAGAGTTGTAACATGGACTAGATGTGAGACCTGGGCCAGGGCAGGGAGACATCAATGACTAGCAGGAAAAATGCAAGAGGACATGTCACACAGGAAGCTCTGGAAGTCCCATGGCAGGTCCTGGAAGGCTTCAAGGCTTCCTCTTATTGGTGGAAGCTGGAGCCAGGGACACCAGGAGAAACAGGGGCTTTTGGAAAAGGCTGACAACTTCTAGAAGAGCCTGTTGCTAAATGCAAACTTGAAAGTCGAAGTACAACAAGCATGGACAGTGGCATTAGAGAGATCTAACTCCATTACTTTTCCTTGTCTTTACAACATGAATAATAAAAACCTACCTCCCTGGGTTGTTACAAGGATTTAACATCAAAACACTGGCAAACAGTAGGCACTTGAAAAACATAGTTCCTTTCTCCTTCATTTTGTCTCCTACTTAACCTTCTTGATTCAGGTCACTTACTCTTTTTGTCTAGTTAGGCTTTTTCTCAATTTCAACTCCCCCTGCTGTCTTTCAAAGGATGATGGAGGCTAAAGGTCTACCTCGATCCCTAGTCCCTGCCAGGCCTCCGGTTCTGAGACCTACTTCCTCCTGGGTGTCAGATGGGTTAGACATACAGAGGGCTCCTGAATGCACAGAGCTGACAGTACAGCCCCATGTTGGCCTTGACCTGAATCTCTCTTCTGGAATAGTCTTGAGAATTTCATTTCTCTTGGGACAGACCACTTATAACTTTAAATTGGATTATTGTCATTCTTGGGCCTAATAATATTCAATTATAAGACTCTTCTGAAATCTTTAAAAAATTTTCCTGCTCAGCCTCCTCTTACCAACACTCTTGGACGAGATACAACTGACCTTGTTCTGATTCACGTAGCTGGTAACTCTGGGATCGGTTCACTGTTGTGAAGATAGACCAAAACTAGGTCAGCCTCTTGTCCCAGGCTAAGACCAGCACACGGTGCTGAGGAAGGCGGCTGGCAAACACAAATACATAGGCAATTAAGTTCCTCGAGTTATTTTTATTAGATAATACATCCTCTGGGTCTTACAAAATCAAAACAATATAAAAAGTTACAGTGAAAATTTTCTGTCCCATCCCCGATCCAACTTTTTCTCTATTCCTTTCCCCCTAGAGACAATCACTTACTATTTTATATTTCTCTCCAGTTTTCTTTATGCCAGCACAAATATATATTTCTATTTTCTCCCTTTTCTACCTAAAAGGTAACAAACTATACACCTTGTTCTGTGCCTTGCTTTTTTCACTTGGCAATACACCTGGTATATTTTAGCAAATCAATAGGTAGAAGGGTCCCTACGTATTTTTCCTCTCATTTTTACAAATGCATTTCCATTGTATGTACTTAACCCTAGTTGAATCAGATCACAACTGATGGATGCTTGGGTTGTTTCCAATCTTTACCAAGGTAAACAATGAGCAACTTAACGTAGGCATCTGTCATTTTGTATGTGTGCAAGTAGATCTGTAGGATGAATTTCCAGAAGTAGGCTGGTTGGGTTAGAAAATCAATGCATTTGTATTTTAATAGATATTATCCAATTGCCCTCCACAGAGCTGTAGCATTGTGGACTCCCACTAACAGTGTGTATAGGGGAATGCCTTTTTTCCCATAGACTCACCAACAGCGTATGTTGTCAAATATTTGGATTTTTGCAAATTGGATACATAAAAATTGATACTTCAATACTATTTCAAATGGTATCTCATTGTATTTCTTTTATTATGAGTTAGGATGAGAGCTTTTCATATATTTAAGAATCATTTGCTTTTTTTTCCTCTGTGAATAGTCTATGTTCTTTGCCTAATTTTCTGTTGAATCATTGATCTTTATCTTATGAATTTCGAGGCCTCTTTAGATAAATGGAGATTAGTCCTTTTTCTGATATGAGTTCATTCTTTTCTATTTTTGTCATTTGTCTTTTGACTTTTTATATAATTGAATTTATCCTAGTTTTCATTTATGACTTTTGGATTTTAAGTCATTGGGAAGGCTTCTCCTACTCCAATGTTATAAAGGAATTTGTCCTTATTTTCACTTAGCATTTGTATGATTTTATGTTTATATTAAAACATATATTTTATCCATATAGAGTTTGTCTTAGTATACAGTATGAGGTAGGGACCCAACTTTGCCTTTCTTCAAATGGTTCACACTTGTCCCAATACCATTTATTTATAAGTGTATCTTTATTTGAACTGCTTTAAGCTATACTCTTTATAATATATATAACATTCATATGTATTTGGGTCTATTTCTGGACTATCTATTCTGTTTCAACCCTGGGGATTTATCAAGGGGTGATTAAGATCATGGGGTTCAGAATCAAATTAACTAGATTAAAATCAAATACATCACACGGGACATAGTGGTGCACACCTGCAGTCCCAGCTACTCGGGAGGCTGAGGTAAGAGGATCGCTTGAGCCCAGGAGTTTGAGGCTGCAATGCACTGTGATAGTGTGTGTGAATAGCCACGGCACTCCAGCCTGGGCAACATAGCAAGACCCTGTCTCTAAAGAAAAATAAATCAAATATATCACATGCTATGTGTGTGATCTGGAACAATTTACTAGCTTCTCTCTTGTAAAACGGGATTAAATGTGGTTTGCACAGTGCCTGGCACTGGGCACACTCAATCCATGTCAACAATGAGAATCATAATGTTTCTGTGGTTCCCAGCTGTGGGAGGGGGTGCCTCATCCTGCCCCCCTTGCTAGGACCTCTGTAAGAATGCTGCTGTTTGTACCACAAGGCCACTCCTTGTGCTCCTGAAGTCGCCAAAACATGTCCATACCAGCAGAGTTCCTCACCATGTGGGAGACGCCCAGTGATCTCTGGATATTCTAGCCCCTGTGGAAATGAAAATGGTTTTTCCTTCCAGTGCCTCCCCACAGACCTCAGGCTGAAGTCCCTGGGGAGGGGCTGTGGGACAAGTTTCCAGGCTGACATGAGGCTCCCCCTTCATAAGCTCCAACAAATGCCTTCCCTCTTCTTCCATCTCATCTCAGGCCAGACCAGGTCTCTCCCTCTCTCTCTTTCTCTCTCTCTCTGACACACACACACACACAGTCAGAGACCTGTGGATCTAAGAATGTGAAGGAATGAGTCCTAAGGGACAAGAGAGAGCGGCCGTTTGCAATTTCAGAAAGCACTGAGATCACAGAATGCAAATGTGCATCAGGAACTCAGTCTCATTAAATGTTCAGGCATCCAGCCACTTACCCCTGGTCAAGATCATTCATTGTGCAGACCACAACTAGGTTTTGTGGAGGAGAGCAAATGAAAGTGACACCCCCGTTTTTATCTCAAAGGTCTTCTAGTTTAACGTATGTACAAAAACTGCACAGACATACATCAAGCAAAAGAGAAGCTAGCCCATGATACCCTCAACACAGGCCGGGCCACATTTCCTGCAGTGGTGGCCGCATGATTGGAAATCCGTATGTGAGCAAGGCACATTACTTTTCGGTTGATAATAACGGTAAAGAATACTCTAAACATCCAAAAATACCAAAGTAGTTTTTTAAAAACCCAGCTGAATCAACTTTATATAGAGAAGTGCATGGTTAAGTTCTCCTGCGAATCACTGATCAAATTGGGCCAAGTCAACGAAAACAGAGCTGTTTAACAGACCAAGCACATAAAATACAGGTAAACATTTACTTTGTTTCTTAATCCCTCAGGTTCTGTCTCATGGATTCTCCCCTGTTTTAGCCACTCAGCAACTTCAGGGACATAGCAGAGTCCAAATAGTCCATATTAAGCATTTGAGGGCAGGGTAAGAGTTAGGTCAGTGGTCCCCAATCTTTTTGATACCAGGGACTGTTTTCATGAAAGACAATTTTTCCATGGATCAGGGTGAGCGGGTATGGTCTCAGGATGATTCAAGCTCATTACATTTATTGTGCACTTTATTTCTATCATTATTACATTGTAATATATAATGAAATAATTATACAACTCACCATAGGTTAGGGACCCCAAGTTGGGTGATTTTCCTCTTACCAGGAATCCCCATGGTGCTTTATTGCACAATTTGGGTGGAAAATAACAACTATGATCATGGCAGCATCTAGTACCAGTTAAGTCTTTGCTGTATGGACCAAGCACTGTGCTGATGTGCCAAGTGTTTGATGTGAGTTTTTATCTAATACTAACAGCCGCTGTCTTAAGCAAGTACTATTATTATTTCCACTTTCCGAATGGGGAAATTGAGGTGGCTTTCCCAAGTTCCCAGTGCTACCGAGGGGCAGAGCTTGAACTCAGGTCTGTCCAAGCCCATACTCTTACCCTCTGCATTAGCTAGCTAATTACATTCGGCCTTAATTATGAGGACTAATTGTATGGAGTCTACTAACAGGGCTTGAAGGCACCAGGCACACAGCAGTAACGGGGGCAGGTGGTTTAACCCTATTCTGGTCTAGTTCATGCGGGTGAGCTCACTGCCGAACATTCTCTTTGCCTAAAAATATCAGGCGGTCCATGCCCTGCAGCCCTGCAGCTGCTCATGGCAGATGCCCTAGAACTAGAAAGTGCTTCATAAAGCCTCCGTAACGGCTTCTTGACCACTGTGATGGTGACGGGAGTGAGAGGGGAGGTGGGCAGTGAAAGCTAGATGGGCTGAGAACAATGTCAACAAGACCTGGACCCACAATGTTTGCTCCCCTGAAGTGGCTGCTAAGTGCCAGGGTCCCTCCCAGAGGGCTCCGTCCATGCCAGCTAGGTTACCCAGCTTTACCTCTCCTTTCCCTTCAGGGACCCCTCCTGGAGTACATGTGAGTTCCAAGGGTCAGCCAAGGGCAGCTGAGTAACTGGCGAGATAATTCAATCCATTCAACAAATATCTATTAACCATCTACCATATGCCAGGGACTGTTTTAGATTCTGGGGCATAGAGTAACAAACAAACAACCCACCTTTACCCCCCAAAAAATCCCTGGGTGGGACTCATGGAAATTACATTCTATGTGGGAAGCACGAGCTTCAGCAATGTTTTTAAGAAGTACATGTAGTAGGTCACGTGGTGATGAGGACTATGTAGAAAAACAGAGCAGGTTAGGGAGGATGGAAAGTGTGGGGTGGGGCAGAAAGGGAGGAGAATGAGGAAATCGGTATTTTAACGAAGGTGATGGGGTTGGCCTGCCAAGACAAGGTGCCTCCTGGACAGAGCACTGGAAGAAGTGAGGGAGTGAGCCTGACTCTCTCTGGGCAAGAATATTCCAGCAACAGGAAACAGCTAGGGCAGAGGCCCAAAGGCAAGGACACGCCTAGCGTCTTTGGAGATTGATGTGTCAGGAACCAAGTGAGACAGGGAACGTGGAAGGAGATAAAGTGAGTGCAGTAGGTGAGGGCCAAGCTGCGGAGGGCCTTGCAGGCCACAGCCGGGATGCTGGCTTTTGTGCTGAGTCCACAGAAGGCCATGGAAGGGCTCTGAGCCGAGGGGTACATGATCCAGAGAAAATACTCTGGTTGTTCTAGTGAGGCCAGGAGAGACTAGCGGGAAAGGTACTGCAAGAATACCGATGGAAGATGGTGATGGCTGGGCCCAGGGTGGCAGCTGAAGAGGGGGCACAAAGTGATCAGATTTGGGCTACAGTGTGAAGGGAGAGGCTGCAGAATTGGATGAAGGAATGGACGTGAGGTGTGGAAGAATGAAAGCAGTTAAAGAAAACTCCGAAGTTTTTGGCATGAGCAATCAGGGAAAATGGAATTGTCATTTCCCAGGATTTGGGGAGGCTGCCTGGAGAACCGATTTGGGGGTAAATGAGGAATTCGGTTTTGAAAATCTAAGTTAGGAGCCTAGCAGATATCCAATGACGACAGTTGGTAGGTAGGTTGGCGTTTAGTGGAGAAGTCATGTCCCGTGAGAGTTACCTACATCTTCCATCCTTGGTGTAGGCAAGAGATGTTAGAGAGTCTACGCCGGGGCAGATATGAGATCTATTGTGCTGGTAAAATAAAAAGAATCGGAAGAGGTGGATGAGGAAGAAAAAGGTGTTTAGGATGAGTGGATCATCTTTAGCTTTGCAGAAATTCCATTGTAAAGCCTACTATGAAAGCATTATTTCCAGGGGCTTTGATTCTATGTCATGAATATATCAGGCTGTGCTGATGCAAAGAGAAGAATTGTGTGTTCAATAGCAAAATGCAAATCAACAAACCAACAACTCATTTTGAAATTAATTGGCATGAAAATGCAATGCGAAAAAATTTTTAAATTATTTTTATGTCTTTTCCAGTCTATAATTGATTCTCTTATTGAGTGTTTTATGTTAAGTGCTTTATGACATGGAGTTTTGAGGATATAGCATAAAAATAAAATGGACTGTATTAGACCTTATACACATAATCCAAACCCAACTCCATTTGTCATTGCTTTAAATTAACTTCACCTATTACAATTTTTTTTCTGTCTTTTGCTGCTTTTCATTGATTTTTTCTTTCATCTCCTCTCGGTGACCTTTATTACACAGTCCTCTCTAATGCTAGTTCCTCCTACTCCATTTCATCTTTTCAATTTCTCCCTGATGAGATACCTTATCTTGCTGGTCCTGTTTCAGACAGAGACTGAATTGTATAGATTCCCCAGAGAGCATGCATCGAACCAAGGAAGTGACTGATATTTCTACAATAATATATATGAGTTTGTAAAAATGTTCTTCTATCCTATTACTGAAAATTGATATTAATTAATTTATTAATTGAGCAAATAATGATTTGGCACAGTGTATGTTCTAGGTACCACCGTAGGCACTGGAAATACAAGTGTCTGTTCACAAGGTCAATGTCACAGTTTTTATGCTATTGATATTTGTTATGGAGGCAAAAATGTATTCATACTCCAACTCAGATGTGTGAAGAGAATGTTCTTTCTGTAGGTTGTCCATACAATATCTTCGTGAGATCCCCGCACCCACACGGAAGCTGGGAAAAACTCCTAAATCTTAGTCCAATCTTACAATCTAGTGTAATGCAATCATTTACACAGTGTCCTTAAGAAAATGCTCAATCCCTTTAGGTAAAAATGCTCTGTGTGTCTCTGACATCCTGCCATCCTTCCTGCTCCTCTGCAAGAGGGAGCCTAGTGTATGAGGAAGGGGTGTGGCTCTGTGACTTTGGCCTTAGATCCGGATCTGTGCTGCTCTGTGGCTCCCTGAGCTCTTGCTGGCCTCTGTGGCAATGGTGTCTTTTGTTTGACTCTCCTCCATTTGCTCTGGGAGCCTCATCCACCACTGTATGTGATCTGGTCTCTCAGCCCCATCAAGCCACAGTGGTGCTCCCTGGCTGACAGGCCTCTCCACTCTTGTGGGCACAGCAGACCCCTCTGAGGCTCTCCTTGTCCTCCACCCACCCCCTGGACAAGCCTGACTCTTTGCCCCTCACCAGCACAGGCCCTACTGCAGGCGACCAGCTCTCAACTCCTGAACACTCACCCGCTCGGGGGCACGTGGGGACTTCTAAGTCCTACCATGCTGCATCAGTACCAGCTGCTACTCAGGAATCCAGACTCCAGCTCTCCATCTGCAAGTCATGCTGCCCCACCAGGCCACTCTGATGTGGCCCCAAAGGCTGAGGCAGCACAGCCTTTGAGATGAACCCTGCTGAGAGTCCCAAGCATGAAGCAAAACAGACACCTGCCTCCCCCTAGCATTCCCCGCAACCTGCCTAGCAATCCTCACTCTGAGCTGAGCCCTCCAGGAAGAATTCTAGGCTCACTCTCTGTTCTTCTGTTTTTCTCTTTGTATTAGGGTTCTCCAGAGAGACAGAGCCAATAAGATACACAGGTAGGTATTGATATCGGAGAGGAGAGTTATTAGGGGAATCGGCTCACACGATTATGGAGGCTGAGAAGTCCCATGACAGGCTGTCTGTCTGCAAGCTGAAGAACCAGAGAACAAGAGCATGGCTCGGTCAGAGCCGGAAGGCCCGAGAACCACGGAAAGTGATGGCAAAGTGCTTGGCCTGAGGCCAAAGGCCCGAGAGCCCTGGGAGGCCACTGGTGCAAATCCCAGCGTTCAAAGTTCTGATGAACCCAGAGTTCTGATGTCCATGGGCAGGAGAAGAAGGGAAATTGAATTGAGAAAGAGGAAAAGAGAGAGAGAGAAAGAGAGAAAGCTCATCCTTCTTCCCCAGCCACACTGAGGGTGGATTTTCCTCACTCAGTCCCGTGCCACTCTGCTGTGGAGACGCCCTCACAGACATTCACAAATGGTGCTTCTCCAGCCAGCTGGGCATCCTCAGTGCACTCAAGCTGACACCCTAAACTGACCGTCATACTCTCCCTTCTTCTTTTAGCCTCCTAGTCCAGAAGAGGGAGTGCTTCCTTCCCTTCCCTCTCCCGTCTGCCCAAGGACTTACTCTAAGTAACCTGGGCCAGGAGAGACACTGAGCTGTCCCCTTCCTCTGCACACCTCCTCCTCCTCCTTTATCCAGCCTATGGCTAAGCCTTGACAGCAAATGGGGAAGGCCTAACAATGAGTTAACTTCAATTGAGAGGTATTATACATTGAAAAAGAACTATGATTTCTTTTTTTTTTTTTTTTTTTAACTGTCAAAAGATTGGGTAAAAAAATTTTTTCTCTGAAATTCTGGAACAAAGAAGGCGGCTTTTTTGAGGAGTTTCCCATGTGATTCAGATGACTTCATGATCCACATCTGTACTGCAGCACAGTCTGATTGTACATAAAAGTATTATAGGTACTTGAATTTTATGTTTTGGTTGTAAATCTCGGATTCTAATAGGAAACCGGAGTAGAAATCTCAGAGTTAGAAGGAACATTAGGGATCATCTAATTATTTGTTCCCTCCAAATAGGAATCCTGATTGGTGTCTCTCTAGCCTCTGATTTAACACATAAAATAAGTACAATACTAAGGAAATGCAACAACTCAGCAGGCATTTTCTCCCATAGCTAAATAATCTCCACGATGAGAAAATCCTGCCTTACGTCTTTGAGTCAACTTACTGTCACCCCTCCCCAGCCCACCCCTCCACTCTCCCTCGAGGCTTTATTTTTGGCCCTGCCCTCTGGAGTTATAGAGGCAAACTGTAACATCTCTTCTCCATAGAGCCACTGAAAATATTCTAATTTTGAAATATTCTGCCTCTTCTTCAATCTTTTCTTGTCTAATTCGTGATGTGCATGTGTTTCTTTTTAATTTATGCCACCTGGATAATCCCTCCTATGCACATTTCATTCTCTTGATGTACTTAAAATGAGGTGCCCAGCAATGAACCTAGCAGGGTCTGGATCATAGATTTCTATTTTTTTTTTTTTTTTGAGATGGGGTCTTGCTCTGCTGCCCAGGTTGGAATGCTGTGGCGTAATCATAGCTCACTGTAACCTCCAACTCCTGGGCTCATGTGGTCCTCCTATCTCAGCCTCCCAAGTAGCTGAGATTACAGATGTGCACCACCACACCTGGCTAATTTTGTTTTTGCTTTTTAAAATTTTTTTGTAGAAACAGGGTCTCGCTATGGTGCCCAGGCTGGTCTGGAACTCCTGGCCTCTAGCCAGGCCTCCTCCTGCCTCAGGCTCCCAAACTCTTGGGATTACAGGCATGAACACCCAGCCCAACCTGTCAGACTCTATTAACAGAGATTAATAGACGCTTGCTCTGTACTCTCTACACCCAAGACCCTGTGGTTCACTGAAACTTCCATTTTGAGCCCTTACCTACACCTGCCAAGAAAAATATTGGGGATGGATGCTGTCACGAAATCCACTTCTTTTCCCCCACAAATCTGTGCATCACTTTACAGCTGATGGAACTCAGATGCAGGACTTGCCTAGGCTCATACAGTTAGTAGAGGCAGAGTTGTAAAAACAAGTGCTAAAATAACAAAGTATAGAACTAATGTACTTCATAGCAAAGAAACAATAGTTTGAAAAGAAAAAAAGCCTAAGAAAAAAATTAAGATTTTATTTTCTCCTTTTTTCCTTTTTGTTGTCTCAGTATCTTACCTGCTCCACCCATCCCTACCCCTGCTTTTAAACATCTTTCAAATCTGCAGGCACTAGGCCAATACTCCTTAAAAAGGTAGTTACTAACATCCCACCAGGAGAAACAAACAGATACAGCGCTATCCTTTCCTGTAATGAGACACCATTATGGTTAGCAGGAATCATTTTGAAATGGATGGATTTGTTCCCTCCCCCAACTAGTACGCTATTAAGATAGTCACCCTTGGTATGCACATCTGTAAATACTTAATTCAATCCTAATGAAATATTAACCTATGACTATTGCATTAATACATGTAAAATAGGAAGTATCTTAGATTACTACTTTGCCTCGTAAGTGAAATTCCTTAAGTGAATACAAAGATGGTAATACAATATTCCCACAAGAACTGCAAATTTTGCATTTCCTGACTTGGGCAGGTTTTAAGTTACATCATATACTTTGAAAAAAAATATATAGATGGCTTCTGAGTTAGCATGGCAGCAGAATGCTGTTCTTGACACAGTTCCTCCTGCCTTCCCATTAAAATGCCATGAGGATAGACCAAACACAAAACTGGCACCAGCACGGGAAGCTATGCATGAGACAATGCTGTAGGTCTGCGGTGGGGCAGATGAAGAAGAAACAAGAAACATGATGTTTTTGTTTGTTTGTTTGTTTGTTTGTTTTTGCCTCCTGCTGCACCACCCTTTCAAGGAGAGCAAGGCAGATGTCCCTAGAGAACGAAGGAAGTACATAGATTCTTCCTTCAGTGTCTATACATAATTCAGATGAAGACTCGACAATCTAGAAAAACAAATTGCCTTTCCCTAACCGTGCAGGAGTCATGTTCTGAATGAGCCGGGCTCAGCCCCTACCACTCCATCAGCATCATTTTTGAATTTATCTGGAGACTTAACTCCCAGCATACAACACAAGAGGAAGTGGCGGGAGCAGGGCGAGAAGCATCGCATCCTGGATAGAGGCGCTGCTACGTGTGAGCAGGGGTGGAAATAGGAAGGATGCTGGAGGTGCGCGACTTCCACATCTGACACTCCCTAAAGAAAACCGCCCACTGCACCTGACTCTCTTGTTTAGAGAATCTACAGGTTGGAATGGATTACAGCTTGATTGCAATGCATCTCTGGGTCCTGCAGAAACAGACCAACAAATGTCTACTGGGGGCTTCCCAATTGGCCCAATCTTCAGGTTTTGAGGTGAAAAGGCCAAACAAACTTCACATACCTTGTCTGTTGGCCAACCTTGAGTCTGAATCTATTGATTTCATTCATAGATGACTAAACATAAACAAATAACATGAGGTTTATGAAAAGGTTTATGTTCTCATTGATAAAGAAACAAAGATTTAAGAATTACTTTTCTAAGCCTAAAGACACTAGTAAAATAATTAAAAATAGAGTTTCTGAATTCCAAATTACCACAGAGAATTCAAGCATATAAAACATTCTTATTACTATTTCAATACAACATAGAATATGGAATGAAATATAGAAGACAAAGGAAAGAGATGGAAAACACACACACAAAAATAAAACATAAGTCAATAAAAATAATCTCTTTCAGAAAAGACATAAATAAATGTATACATTTAATTTCTGTGAGGAAACAGCAAAAACTTTATTCAGGGAGTATGGGAAAACATTTGTTTAACAGAAAGCCATACTATCTTGCTGATGAGAGAAATTTACTCTGAAAGATATTCAAACATTTTATAAAGGTATAGAAATTAAAAAAGTATTGTCCTGGCATAAAGAAAGATAGATCAATGGACTAGAATTCAAATTAATAGAAATTATATGGCATTCAACAAATGACTTTGAAACATCTTCCTGACCATTTTGAGAGAGGAAAAAAAGGCTGAACTAGGGCGGGGTGCGGTGGCTCACTCCTGTAATCCTAGCACTTTGTGAGGTTGAGGCAGGAAGATCCTTTGAGGCCAGGAGTTCAAGACCAGCCTGAGCAATAGCGAGACCCCATCTCTACAAAAAATAGAAAAGCTAGCCAGGCACATGAGTGTAGTCCCAACTCCTTAGGAGGCTGAGGCAGGGAGGATCCCTTGAGCCTAAGAGTAGCCTGGGCAACAGAGCAAGATCCTGTCTCAAAAAAAAAAAAAAAAGGCTGGACTCAATTTGTACATACGTATATTAAAGTAAATTTGGGAGAGATTACAAATTAAAAACTTGAACCACAAAAATATCTGAAAAGAAGATGACGAAGTCTTTCTTGAAGCTTGCCACCAAAGGCAAAAGCCATAAGTAAAAGACTGCTAGGGTAGATTATGAAAACTAAAAAATTTTAGAGAGCGGAAAACACTGTATAATCAAAGTTAAAAGACAAATACGTGTTTGTAACAAACACATATGACAATGAACAAATACCCTTGATATATAAAGAGTTCTTATGAATTGACAAGGAAAGATGAGCTCAAGTGAGGGACAGCGTGTATAGAGTTGTACAGGGGTAAATGGGGAACTTATCCTAGGAAAGAACCACAAGGCATCTTAGCCCAAGACCAAAGCTTTGGTCAATGGAGATGACCAAAGTGAGGGTGCAGTGTAGTATCTGTCACCTAGGTTTATCTCCCATCTCAGCCCACCATGGACTCAGGTTTGTAGAGGACTCAGGATAAATACTAAAAGAGGAATGTCACAGTGTGGTAAGTATACTTTGGTTTACAAGTAACAGGACTCCAAATTAAATTAGCTTAAGCAGATTTGACTCATTATAGGAACCACAGGAAGGGCAGGGTTTATTGGGCCTGAAATCAGGTCTCTATTCCTCTCTGCATGCTGGCTTTCTTGTCTCAAACCAGTTCTAGAAATTTAGCTCCCAGCAACTCCCAAGTTTATATCTCCTAGATTTACCACTCTAGAGTGTAGAGCTCCTCAAGTTCAAAATTTCCAGGGAAGAGCCCTGATTGGCTCAGTTTAGGTCAACTGCCCATTCCTAGCTGGTAAGGAGGACTAAAAACATAGCCACAGTGTAAGCCACAAAGGGAGAGAATTATTTCCTGCTTTGCAGTAGAACTTGGGGACTCCCGTGCACCAGCAGCAGCAGCAGCCATGGGAAGCAGCCACAGTGCTGGACTAAGCTCCAGTGCCCAATGGATGTGAATATTCCCACTGGAAGGAGATCTGACAAAAAGGGAAGAAAAAAAAGAACCTCATATAGTGGGCCTGACTTACTTGGAATTCATGAGACACACTCCAGGTAACCCCAGAAATGCTCACTAATTGGGGAGCAACCTGGCATTTGGGTCCGCAATTGCAGCTGGGGCAAACGAGCAAAATACAAAATATCATCCTCAAAGTGACTTCATTATAGCCACAAGTTGGAATGGCATCAGGGAACCTAGGCTACAGAGAAAGCAGTGAATTAACATGGGAATGACTGTTAACACCATTCTTCTTATAACGAAAAGGACATTTATAGATAAATAAGGAACGCTTTCACTAAACACTCTCTTGTCCTTTCGCAACAATGTTTTTCAGATCCACACCTTAGATTCATAGATGTAAAAGGGTGCCTGAAAGTCGGCCAATTTATTTAAGATCAGAGATATGAGCTGTGCATTCTGAATCCCTCAAAAGATTATCTTTTTACTTAAATAAGAAATGCACCCCATATTTCATTGAATCTAAAGCACCATTATTTTGTTTTCTGCTAAGTTATAATAAAGACCTCCAATTAAACTCTGATATGCTGTTTTATCACTTAGAATTTTTTATACTTACTGAAAGAACTCTTTAAATTTATGTAGACAGATTTTAAACATAAATTACTCTTGTACATACATGAAAATAAAAATCTAAGCAAAATAAATTGGTTACAGTATTCTTAAAACTTCTTCACATTCGAAGTTTGGCTCTCCCAAATCATTTTTTGAATTTGAGTTGCTGAAGACTGCTCCGTTCTCTCCCTCTCTCTCTCTCTCTCTCTCTCTCTCTCTCTCCCTCTCCCCACTCCCGACACACACACACACACACACACACACACAATCATCCTTGGGGATGTGACATTGTTAATATGAGTTCTTCACTAATATCTCCTAGGCTTTCTTCCTAGTCACTGATCCCTCTTCTGCAAGTTTCGTTGCCCATGTGCAAGCAGTGACAGCCCCGTCACTAACTGCAACCTGGCGGACAGATTTTAAGACACATCCTGATTTCAGAGGTGTTAAAACGTGACAAAAAGGGTGTTTTAGAACCAACGGAGCACAGTAGTGATAACACAGGCTATAACAGGAAGTACCACGCTAACGTCAAGGGCAGGATTTCTACTAACATTTAAGATTCAAGACAATGCAGTAGTCACATCATTTTAGCAGGTGCGATCTTCTCCAACATACTCTGGCCAAGTCTGTGACTTCTTTACATGCATTTGCTGATGAGACTAACCCTAGTGGTGATGTCTGCCTAGTTACTTTTGAATGAGGCTTATGTGACCTAACTCAGAAAGGTAAATCATACCTTGCTATTTTTCACTTGATATATTTTGTGGACCTTTCCATGCGAACACTTGTAATGAGTTCATTCTTTGTAATATCTACACAGCATCCTATTGTATGGGTGAACCATATTTTATTTTACTACTTCACTACTGATGGACACTTTGCTGGCTTCCAGACTTTTTGTTATTGCAAATAAGACTGCAGTGGGTATCTTTGCCTTTGGAAACACAAGAAACCATTAATGGATGTTGACGTTGAAGAATGGGCCCAGAGGTTTGGGATAAGAGGGAGCTTTCCTTTTCATTGTATGCCCTTTTGACTGCATTTATTTTTGCTATATGCTTTTATTGTTTTAGAATAAAATAATTTTAAAGTGTTTTCTGGTTTGGTTTGCTTTGGCTGTTGTTTTCGCTTTGGTTTAAGGATGAATGCCGGGCTTAGGCTTCTCCACTGATAACTGCTCTGACTTGGAAATCCTCCGGTTCTTTGCCTTGTTGGACTTTCCCAAAAGACAATTTGACTCCTGCAAACTCAGTCAAGTTTTCTCTTCCAACACCAAGCTAGAAAGAGAGACTTCAAGAAATCCTCTAGGACATCTATGTTATCAAATGCCACATTTTTTCCACATTTCCAGACAGGAGAGGGGGAATCTCTGGTCTGCAGTACCTGTAGGGATTCTCCATTCTGTTTCACAAAGGAGCTTTTGTCCTTCCTTCTCTTTTATTTCCAATCCTGAAAATTGGCATTTCACATTTCACAATGGACAATAAATGAGGGAGAAGAGACAAATCTTCCCCAATAACGTGTATAGATATTTTCCCCTTTCACCCACCCCTACCCAGGATGAGCTGTAGTTAGTGATTCACTTCCAAAGAATAGAATCTGAAAGGGAAACACATAACTTTGCAGTGGAGAAACCTGGCAAACACCACCTTAGCCAAATGGTCAAGGTCAACTTCATCAGTGATGCCACCTGGCTGTCAGGTGCCCCCTGAGTGATGTGATAAGAAGGGGACATGACCTCAGTGGTATTAAAAAAAATTCTAACCCCAGTCTAATAATGAGAAAATACATCAGATGAACCCAAATTGATAGAAAGTCTACAAAATGCCTGACCAGTAATTTTCAAAAATATTAAGAGCATGAAAGACTAAGAAACTGTAACAGATTAGAGACAAGGAGACATTGTAACTAAATGCAATGTGGGACCCAAAATTGGATCCTGGAGCAGAAAAAAGACATTAGTGGAAAAACTGGTGAAATCTGAATACAGTTGGAATACAGTTAATCACTATTAACGTACCCTTGTTGGTTTCTTAATTTGACAAACATACCTTGGTCATGTGAGATAACAGGGGACACTGAAACTGGAGGAAGGGGCACACAGAATTCTCTGTACTATCTTTGCAACTTTTCTGTAAATCTAAAATGTTTCCAAAATAAAAAAGTTTATTTAAAAAATTTCCATTTTCTCTTTTCAAGGTTGTGAACCAATGAAGTTAGGACTTGGTTTAGCCTGATGATCCACAGCCTTATATATGATGAAAAACCTGATACTGCTGCTGCAAAGCAGAGTTCTTGTTTCTCTGCTCAGATGAACGGTCAGGAAAAAATGGCAAGAGGACGGTACGAACAGCCAGGGCAAGAGTGAGGGAGTGTGTTCCCGGAAGACCACTGCATCTGGTCTTCCTGGCTACTGAGTGGGGGGTGGGGGTACCACCACAGCCCAGCCGCTGCTTGCTGCAGTGGTGATGAAAGGGGTCCCTCTGAGATCCCCAGCTGCTGCCATCTCTCTCGATGAGCACAGACTGCCGGTAACCATACAGTGATAAGCAAGATGGCAGAAGCATCTTCCCCAACTGCATTCTTAGACCTTGTCATTTTTAGCAGTCTCCTGGAACAATTATGTTAGTTGTGTAAACGCTATTAAAATGATAAAGATGTGTAAACCACAAAGAATCAATAACTTATTTCAAAAGATTCCAAACCATAATGAGAGAGGGAAACACAAACAGATTTTTATCCCCGAGCCAAATTTTCTGACCTGCAGTTCAAAGACTGGCTTCCACCTCCAGCTAAGGGAGACTCTGCAGAGTTTCTGAGTAGGTAGAGAGATTTTTGCTTCTCTTCCCTCCATCCTGCAGAATGAAGGAGCTTGCTGTGGACTGAATTGCCTTCCCCCAAAAGCATATGTTGAAACCCTAACCAACCCATGTGACTGTATTAGAGATGGGGGCTTTGAGGAAGTGATCAACGTTAAGTGAGGTCCTAAGAGTAGAACCCTGATCCCACAGAACTAATGAGCTATAAGAAGAGGAAGAGACACCAGAGCTCTCCCTCCACTGTGTGCAGACATGGTGAGAAGGTGGCTGTCCACAAGCCGGGAAGAGAGGCCGCCCCAGAAACTGATGCTGCCAGACCTTGATCTGGGACTTTTAGCCTTCAGAACTGTAAGAGATAAATTTCTGTTGTTTAAAGCACCCAGTCTATGGTACTTTGTTATGGCAGCCTAAGGCAGAGTTTTTTCTCCCTTCTGCCTCTCCTTTTGTCACAAGAAGGGAAGGATATTATAGGTAAAACTCAGAATAAGGCTATTATAAACAAACAAAGAGCTCCCATCAATTTCAATTCCAATAGCGGCTGCTGGGGAAGGAACAAGGAGAATAATAGGGCAGGAGGCAGAAAGAGGCTACATCACCTTTCCTGGGCTCCACTCAAACTCTCAGTCACAAAGGCAAAGCTTAGCTGATCAGAACCTTAAATTACCGATGATGATAATGATGATGATAAAGACTGGTGTTTAGAATGCCTTCCCTTTTAAAAAGAACCCTACTAATTGAACGACCTAGATTTTCTTCCTGGGTCCTTTAAAACCATCTGAAAGTGAACTTACAAAATTTCCCTAACCTTTTTCCCACTGTAGAGGTCTCTCAAGGCTCTTGTTGGGAATTGCATGAGGTAATGGATGCAAAAGTGTTTTATAAAATACAAAGCATTCCATGCATGCAAGCTATTATTGGAAGGAAGCAGAAGGATGAATTTAAATCCCAAGATCCCCTGAAAAATGTGTGAAAGGTGCCCCCATTTGGATTGTCATCCTCACCGTGCATTTACAGACCATTTAGCAATTTCTCCAAGTGCTTACTCCCGTTCCCTCGGTGACATCCTCGCCCTGTGCTGGGGAGGGCAGGGCGAGGCTGACTCTCCCAAGCCTGGCCGGGTGGACGGCAGCAGCGCCTGCAGAGGAAGGGGCTCTGTTGCTAGGAGACCAGCAAAAGTGGGCAGCCAGCTCCCAAGCAGGTTAGAATCCAGCAAGGAAAGATTTTAAAAGCCTATTTCCGTCTGCTTCGGCTAGAATTGAAATTCTCTTCAGGGTCCAGCCACCAGTGATACAATCTGCTCACATTATACTGGCATTGAGAGGCCCTTGAAAAGGATCTATTTGGCCATTTCTTGTGTCTCCCTCCCACAGTGCCTAGAAAAGGCAGGCACTTAAAAATATATATATAAGAAGAAGAGTTGATGGAGTCTGTAGCAGAAGCAGAGAAGTGACAGCAAGAATTAACCCAAGCACATCTGATCACGACCCTTAGACCCCAAAGAGAAAATAATTGTGCTCAGACTATGTCAAATTACAGTGCACCTTCTATAGCTTCTAAGTATATCCAGGCAGGTGGCTACACAGAACTGAAAGTGTTTTCCAAGTCCATGAGAGGCAGGTGAAGCAGGTCTTTTCCTCGGGAGTTTATCTTTACAGACACAGCCAGCCATGTGCTTCTGGGCTAATTGGATGAGGTTGACACTGCATTTAAGTTTTCCCTTTGAGGATTATGAAAAGAATGTGATTTTCAAATAAAAATTGTTTGTTTGGTTTTGTTTTCCCAAAGCATGCAGTCCACCTAAGAAATCAAATGCTTTCTTGTGAGCCCTCAGCAAGATATACTGATGCTTACAACTGCCCAGAACAGAGTATTGAGCTCAGGAGGAACCAGCTGGAAAAACAGTGAAATAATAGGTGCATTTAGAGTCATTTATGGGCCGAGGCTTGACAGTCTCTGTGCCTTGTTACTGCCGGAGCATTGAGAGCAAAGCGGTAGTGCTGATTCATCAGGAAGAAAGAAGCTTGCAGGTCACAGGAAAATAAACCATCTCTGAAGAGGTTGCAGTGCCCTCAGCAGACATGCTTTATTTGGTTAAGGCATAATGTCTAATGACAAAATGGAAGAACAATTTCAGTATTTACAGGGACACCCTGGCTTCCAGCCTGCAGTTGGGGTGGGGGTTGGGGGAACTCCAAGGGGGCCCAGTAATTGGCTGAGAAAAGAAATTCAGGAAAATAGAGGACATGCATAGGGTAGCGCCTGTTTCATGAAGGTGAAGACGAGGGCAGACCTGAAATCGGAGAATAGTGTGCCTTGAAAAAGGCTGAAAACCCTTCATTGGCGAATGGTAGGGTGTGTGCAGAACACAGCGACGAGCTGATGCAGGGAACTGCAGCTAGGTAGAAAGATGAAATACCACGAGACTATGCATATAAATGAGAAATAACTGAATCTCACATATGCCTCTGCATCTAGCTCACCAAGTGAAGCAGGCAAGCTCCAGAGCCGCTTCCCCCTAATAAGTACTTTACACATGGAGACTATTTTGGTGAGTGGAACAATCATGGACTTTGAGCTCACACAGATCTGGGTTCAAATCCTGGCTCTGCCATTTATTTACGAGTGTGGGACCTTGGACGAGCTATTTAATTTTCTGAGTCTCCACTTTTTCATCTGGTACACAAACAAGGGTGACGATAATGCCTGTGCTGCCTTCCTCCAGGGCAACAGTTTCTGGGACAGCCACGCTCCATCTGCCTTCTTACCCCATGTTCCCAGTCCGGATTCCAATGCCTGGGAGTGAGGGCGGTCTGACTGGGGGTGATGATAGAACGGGCAGGGCCCCAGGATTTGTTGCTTTCCCTGGAATCACAGAATGGGCCGAAGGGGCATTTCCCCAAAAGGAGAGATGCCTGGCAAATAAAAACATGATCCGAACAAAACAGTTCAAAAGGAATCTTTGAACATCTAATTGAAGACAAGGTGAAACTACTTCTTTGGAAGTGTGTGATGAAGTGGTGGTAGCTTTGCAATTTCACAGAAACGTCACTCTAGGATTTGGGTCACCCTAACAGCATGGCCCACAACTGCTGATAGGAGACCCAGGGACTTGTCAGATGGTTTCTCCAGGTTTTCTCATGGCCAGGGCCACCTGCATACCTATCATCACTGCCTCTGGCTCCCAAAGGGCACACTTAATGCCTTCTGCTGGGCATTGGAGTCCACAGGGCCAAGTTCCTCTGGGAGACACCTCCTCTTCCTTCCTCCAAGAGTGAACATGATTCTGTAGGCCTGGCTCCTCCCCTAAAAGACTCAGCTTTGGGAACATTGGGCTCCTTGGCCAAACAGGTAAAAGCAGGTATCAGCTCTCAACAAGTGCTGCACTCAGGCCTGGTTAGCAGGGGGGCCTCATCTCACTTGTTTTTTGTTTGGGGGGATTTTTATTGTCTTTTTCCTTTAAACAACACCAGGAGCCCGGCAGGAGCCATTGAGTTTAGGCAGGAAGGCAACTGGGACTGGGGCTGGGGCTGCCATGAGGTTCTAATTGAAAGCTGAGGAAGGGGCAGCTCCCTGGCTCTCTGCCCCCTGGAGGCAGTCTGTGTGCTTGCTGGGTCAGCGGCCTAAGAGGGTACCCTAGGAGAGAAGGCAGCTGCTGGCCAGGTGCAGGTTACCATGGCAGCAGTCCAGGTCTTTCTGATTCAAGCCTCTCAAGCCAGGCATAACCTACCACCTGACCAATGGCTGCAGGTGTTTCTGGGATAAGTCTCATTTGTCAGTCCCTCTCCTGCCTCCCAGCATGGACTTTACCAACGCTTGCCATGCCTAAGGGAGCAGACTGCCAAATAAATGATCTCTGCCCACACGTCTAGCTTCACACAAGAATGACCCACTTCTGACCATGCCCCCCAGACAGGTAGAAACCCAGAAAGGTCACTCTCTCAGTTGCTCTGAGAAGCACAAAGTGTGGAGAGTCTTAAGTTGCCCTGCCATGTCAGACACCCCATCAGTGTGTTTCCAAAAAGTCAAAAGATGAGCCAAGTTCCTGCACTGACTGAATTCATCACACCTTCGTGTCCAAGATGTTGTGTGCAGACTTGTGTCCATGTCCTACACTGATCAGTTTGCGGGCTGCCTTGGGGGTTGGGGACAGATGGGTGGAGAGATACTGGGGGCCGAGTTAAGTGTGACTTAGAAAGCAAGTCATGGGGTTCACGAGCTCATGGGAGGGAGTTGAACTGAAGTCAGAAGCCAAGAGAATTAAATGGTTTATGAAGAAGATGAGGCTAGGGGTTCATGATAAAGAAACTACAGAGAGCTATCATTTTCCCAGGGCAGGGGGTGTATGTCTTAGAAGAGTCAAACTAAGTGAGACAGCGATATAGATACAGGGCCGGGTGCAATGGCTCATGTCCGTAATTCCAGCACTCTGGGAGGCCAAGGCGGGAGGATCACTTGAGGCCAGGAATTTGAGACCAGCCTGAACAAGAGCAAGACCCTGCCTCTACAAAAAATAGAAAAATTATCTGGGTGTGGTGGCACGGGCCTGTAGTCCCAGCTACTCGGGAGGCTAAGGCAAGAGGATCACTTGAGCCCAGGAGTTTGAGGTTGCAGTGAGCTATGATGACACCACTGCCCAGGCTATAGAGGAAGACCCTGTCTTTTAAAAAAAGAAAGAAAGAAAGAAAGAGTTTCCCTACCTGGAGAGGGCTTGGGTGAGGTTGGGTGGGGAAGGCGCAGTCCTGCTTTCAGATCCCAGAGGCTGAGACCTGGCAGGTGAGGAGGGAGGGAGCACCTGACACGCTGCCAGCAGCTGGCAGCCACACGGATTCTTGTGCTCCAGGAGTCCAGGAACACCTGCCACACCTGAAGTTGCCTTTTAAGGAAAGTGGCCCAAACCGGTTCTTTCCTGTGTCAGTTGCTATTGCTTAGGCCATGTTTTCGGTGAAACCAACTCAGTGTCCTCACCAGACACTGATACCAAGCCCTAAACAGCCACCTATGAGCTGGTCGTGACAACTCCTCCGAGGTAGTGTGGCATAAAATCCGCACCATGAGGGTACTTCTTACCAGAAGATAGCAAACCTTGTCCTGGCTCCCCCCAAATTCCTATGTGGGGCCCTAAATCCCAGTACCTCAGAATGTTACTAATACATTTGGAGACAGGGCCTTTAAAGAGGTGATTACATTAAAATGAGGCCTAATCCAATCTGACGGGTGTCCTTATAAAAATCAGAAATCTGGACACACCCACGAGACATCAGGGGTGGATACAAGCAGAGGAAATACCACATGAGGAAATGCCATGTGAGAAGGTAGCCACTTGCACGCCAAGGACGGAGGCCTCAGGAGAAACCACGCCGCAGACACCTTGATCTTGGACATCCCACCCCCAGAACTGTAAGCCAATAAATTTGTGCTGTTTAAGCCATTCAGTCTTTGGTATTTTGTTATTGCAGCCCTAGCAGACTAATACACACCCAATTCAGTTCTCCCTTTTGGGGACATTAAGCACAAGGTTAGGGTAACTCATCGTCTTTTGGGACGTATAGAATCTAGACAAAGAGCCCAGCTGAGGCGATGATGTCTCGTAGGACCCCGCATTCTTACCTATGCTGGCATCAGTCCTCAACACCAAAGACCCTCATCACCTCTTCCTTGAAACCTTGTGGAGCCAGGTTAATGCACAGGAAGCTCCTGTGGGAAAAGACCAAAGAATGTGGGTAATGGGCCCAGGTGTGAGCGCCTGGGCAGGGCTGGGCTGGGCTGGGCCGGGCAGAAGCTGATAGAATTCCAGGCTCTGACAAGGAAGAGGAGGCACTTTACAGAAGAGAGAAACAAGAGAATGTAAAGGAATGAAAGTGTGTGTTCCTGTTGGTGAGAAACACCAAGATGTTAATGGGACTCTAAGCAGACCTACAGACTAGGAGCAAGTAGTGCTGTCGAGTAGCTGGAGCTCACAGAGAGCAGGTGTCAGTCTTGGAGGGGGAGGCTGGGACCCAGGGAGGGTCCCTGGGGTAGAGTTCCTCTATCGAAATAAGGTGAGTAGCTCCTGGCGAGGACAGGGCTGGCCCCAGTGGGATTATAGATTCCAGTTCTGAAGGCTGAATATCACCTGTTGGTTTCCCCTGTGCTCTTCCAGGAAAAAATAAAATTAGATTTTTTTTCCTATAATCAGCTCACAAAATGGTTAAGCTAGCTATTTATGCATACTTGTTTTTCCCCTCTTCCCTGCAATCTTGTTGATAAACATATTTTTAAACTGTTTGGGAGAAATATTGCTATTTTGTTAGTCCACAAAGTCTAAGTTCCTGCCACTTTGGGTTTTTCTGGAGAGATGACACTCCAGGGAAGGTACAGGAGAGATAAGCTTGAGTAGCCCATTTAAATGAGCTCTAGAAACCGGGTAAAGACGTTGAAGAGCATGGTAAATGGTCAGGCAGGGTGCAGAGAAAGCTCCCTGTGCTCTGCACTCGCCCACATGGGGCCTCAGGTTTGCTTTTTTCTCTTTGATCTGACTCCATGCTCCTGCTTTGCTCAGCTGGGCAGCGACCAGCGTGAGGAATGGGAGAGGGTGTCAGGAGGGGCGCCCTGTCCTGACTGCAGTGGGATCAAGGGAACCATTTCCATTGCTCATTGGGAAGCCTGTCCTCTCTCTTCTCTCCTCTCATTGCTTGAGGGCTTGGCCAATGCTTTTGGGAGGACAGGGGCAAAGGGTAAGTGTGAAGCTGGTTTGCAAGGGGCTGTGAGAGTCCCAGCTCTAGTGGGGGCCCAGCAGAAGCACAGAACCTTGCCAGAGGCTAAGTTTATTTTTGTTTGCCCTCCCAGAAAACTAGGATCTTTGGAAATCGCCAGTGGTCCTGCAAACAAGAGGCATCAGGTATGCGCTCAGCCTCGCACAAGCTGTGGTGGGGGGAGCACCTGTACACCCATCAGGGCCGGGAGAGGGGAAGCTAGAGACAACAGAGTAGGAATGTGACACAGGGTTCCTTGACAAGTTTTCTAAGATCATATCCCCAGAGCCTTCCCCAAGAAGGAAAACAAATATGATCCTGCTTATTTGTGGGAATTCCCAAAGGGTTGTCATTTGGTGGTAAGAAAACAATTTCAGATATGTAAATAGGCTTCACGGCAGAACAGAGATCTTCAATAAGAGAACATTAACTCTTGATTCTGATTCGTTTAGACATTTCCTCTGCTTAGAGATAGATGGGTGGGTCGACAAGATGGTCTCCTGAGAATTTCCTCAGGTCTATGGCACTATATTTTCTCTTGGTTGGGTAATATTCCAATTGTCCTACTTGAATTTATGATAAAGGAAATGAGTGACGAGTATCTTTTTATTATGTGTTCTGCATAAATATGTGCACTGTATATGCATGCTGTATTATAAGTCTGCTTGCCTACACATTTATTGTTTCGCTCCACTACAACACTGTGACCATGCATTTTGAATGACCTAAATAGAGACAGTTTTAGAAGAGTTGCCTGTATTTCCGTATAGCCTTGGAAGAATGACCTCTTTAAAAAACGCCAATTCCTTTGCCAGTGATTCGTTTGAGGGGCTCCCAATGGGCTGCACCAGTTCTGTGTGTTACAAGGGTATGTGGAAGGCTGAATGCAGAGCTGTTCAAATCGGAGTTTGCTAGAGGAGTGTCAGGGAAGCTGCCGGGCTGCGGGAGCAGTAATCAAAATCCAGAAGGCAGCAGGCAGCACGTCACACCCAGGCACCAGAAGCCAGGGGACTCAGAGCCCATCTGCCCGGGTGCCACCACAGCTGCTCTGTCTCCTATATGAGAACCAGATTTCACAGTTGAGGGACATGAATGAAAGGGCCTTGTCCACTTGTCTTAAACTTCCAAAGAGCATATAAAACACACAGGAAACCAGCAGGAGGCAACATGCACAGAAACTAGCAGGAGGACAGCCAGGCAAGGAGCAGAAACAGCAAAGCAGAAGGCCTAGAGCAGAGACAGGGAGTGAAGAGTTTGCACTACATGAAATCAGGTGAAAAAGCAAGGTACGGTGTGTACGAATCAAAAGGCTGGAGAAGGAAGAGAAAGTCATTCCAGGTGGGACGGTGTAGTACAAAGAGCCCTTGAATGGCAGTAAAAAGGCTTGGTGTCCCTTCGCCAATCACTGGCTGTTTTATCTTGGGGTGGGTGCTCTACCTTTTCTCATCTCCAGTTCCTCAGCTGTAAAAAGAGAAGGAAATAGAAAAGCAAATAACCCTGAGCACCTGCCATGAGCAAACACCCTACACACATGTGACCTCTCTTAATCCTTAGTTCAGCCGCATGTGGGAGTACTATTGCCCCCATTTTACAGATGAGGACTTGGAGGCTTAAAGAAAAAGGCAACTTTCCTGAGGAAGCTTAAAGAAATTCAGTGATCTGCCCAAGTTCACATGGCTGGTATATTGCGAAGTGGGAATTTGAACCCAGATCTAACTGGGTCTGGTTAGATCTGCTTTTCCCGGTGTAAAATGCCCCCCTGCTCCCTTTATCACAGAAATGAGAGTTTAAAGGACATTCATACACGAATGAAAGCATTTTGACAACTTCGTAAAGCTAAATATATGTAAAGAATTCTTATTATTTAAAGTCAAATCTCTCTAGACAAGCCCACGATGAGATAGTGGAAAACTGTGGTTCGGAGAAATACGTTCACTTGCCAAGTCAGTGACACTGCTTCCCAGATCACCAACAGTAATAAAGTGAGTTAATGACTGAACAAAGCTTTTAATGGTGGGTTGGGCTACAGGCCCTCTAAGGTCCTGCCAAGTCAGTATTTCTGAGAATCGGGAATTTTATCAAAGCAGTAAGAATGTAACTCTGTGCAGGATCTGACCTCAGATGAAACTGTGAAGTCAGCAAAATGTTTCCCTTTTGTCTCTCATTTCATTTCTCTGTTCTTTCCCCTCTCTTTCAACCCTCTTGCCAGGCAGTCATCACTCTCGAGGCCATCCTTCGGTTTTGTGTGCCACACAGGGAAGGGGGATTTGATAAATGAATTCAGACTAAGGGAGAGAAAGCTCGCATTTGACGATTGGCTCCAGAGTTGAAGTGTGTGTGATCTGGGGGTTTGTCGTTTAACCTCTCTGAACCTCAGATTGCTCATCTATAAGGTGAGAAAAGCTACTCTTAGAGATCATTGTCAGAATTAACCAATGCGACATGCAAAGTGCCTACCACGCAATTTGAACTGTTTAAGTGTTAGTTCCCTTCAATCTTTCAGATGCAGTGACTGTTAGCAGAGTATGATAATCCTCCAAGAGATGTCTGCATATTTGAAAAATTATACCTACAGAAGGCAATTCAGTACAGAGAAATAACCAGTCCCACGACGGATTTGTTTCCTGCAGTGAGGCATCTGGGTGGGAGAGACAATTGGGGGTAGGGAGAGGGGTGTATGAATAGATGGAGCTTCCCTGGGCTTCTCCCAGTTTGCTGTATAATCTGTGCCATTCCATAGCATTGTATTTATACGACCAACCTAGATGCAACAATGTCAGAATATTTCCTTACTTAACTTGATTAAATTTCAATTCTGAAAACGACTTTTGCTCCAATCCAAGAAGCTTAAAGAATGGTTGTTGCATGTAGACAATCAGGTAAACCTGAAAAATTGTTGGTCATGTATATAAAGAAATAATTCCAGGGACCTAGAAGTTCTTTGTTCAGAAATAGACCATCAGCTGGGCATGGTGGCTCACACCTGTAATCCTAGTACTCTGGGAGGCCAAGGCAGGAGGATCACTTGAGCTCAGGAGTTTGAGACCAGCCTGAGCAAGAGTGAGACCCCCATTGTCTACTAAAAATAGAAAAATTAGCTGGGCATCATGGTGTGTGCCTATAGTCCCCAGCTAGTTGGGAGGCTGAGGCAGGAGGATCGCTTGAGCCTGGAAATTTGAGGTTGCAGTGAGCTATGATGACACCACTGCACTCTACCCAGGGTCTAAATAAATAAATAAAAACAGAATAAAAACAGAAATGGACCATCTATGGTTACGACAATATATTGATGTATTTAACAAACATTGATCTGGGCAGAGGAGTAGTTTGGAGATGGGTTCTGTGTGAAAAGAAGTTTACAAACTGACCCCAAAAGCCTGGATTTCTTTGGTGTTTAGTGATCATGCATGTACTGTATTTACTTCTAATAAGCGAGAACTGTTAAAGAAGCCGAGACTTTCTTTTCACAGCTGTAGAGTACAGGGGGGGTTGTCTCTTTTGTTTACTGCTGTATTTCCGGTGTCTTTAACAGTGCCAGCCAATAAACATTTGTGAAACAAGTGAGTTGTGAAGGTGATATTTAGAAGAAGCAGTTCTTCAGACCCACTATAGAGATATACTTTAGCCGGCAGTTGGTTAACAAATTCTTAGAAATACAGTGAATGTGGCAAGCTTGCTTTCTTTTCTAGGTGTGGGGATACTTAAATGTTCCTGGCAAGCATTCATGTGCGTGACACAGAGCCTTCTCCTATAGCCTTTGCCTTTTGCTAATAAACAATAAATAATTCCTTGGAAACATTTGCCCTTTATGGGTAATTGGAGAAATGTTTACTTTGGTGATGGGATGAGAAAGATGTGACCTTTTAACTTTTTATTCAACTGGTAGGTGAGGAAAAATTAGAAGCTAGAGAAGACAATATTCTGGCAAGCTTTCAAAAAATAAAAAACCAGTACAGTTTAATACAGTCCCAAAGCTTTGTAGGTTCCAGCTCTTTTTGGCAAAAATACTTCTTAGTTCAAAACCGAAGAAATTATTAAAAGAATTCACGAGGTTCTCTCAAATATCAAGTAGTACTTTTAAAATACATTATTAAGTGAAAAGGAATGAAAATCAAGATTAAATATGCTTTGAAACCCATCTGTATTTTTAAGATTAGGAGGCAAATTGCAGGGAGACCACATTTTGTATTCTGTTGAAAACCAAACGTTCGAAAATCAGAAAAGAAAGGTGTTCAGCATTCAGCAATAATAATTTAGGTACCAGACCTGCACGGGGGTTGGGGAAAATATGGGGTGATATAAAAACTGACTTAAATAGTTTACCTGCCTCTTTCAAATGTTTTATATGTATCATTTGTGTATATATGTATAATATTTAAAGATAATTCTTTTATCTTTATAATAACTATTCAGAAATATGTGCCCCCTTAAAAAATGTTTTTTAAAGTTGCCAGGAAGTTAAAATACCAGATTGCCTGGTTTGATACCAGACACCTGGCAAACCTATTATAACTCTGTAAGTCCATCTTGCTCTTTCCCTTGAAAGCTTGAATTTGTTTTATGCCACCTTAGTGACTGGGTGAGACAGGAGATGCCCACTAAGCAGATCCCATGCAGGGGCCTCTCCATAGCTGTGGTGAGACAAGGCCACAAAAGTTAAAAGAGGGGGGAGCCCCAGAAAAGCATCAAACCTGACAGCCAGGTTTAGAGGCAAGGCCCTAGTTCTGAAGGACAGCATGTCAAAGGCAGAGCCAGGTCCAAATGGACAACAGTCAGGCCAGTATGGTGGTGACAAGTGGTAAACACAACAAGGAATTGACAGGTCCCAAACCAGGAGAATTTCCAGAGCCAGCCTGTGACCTGTCATCTTCTACTTACGGTTAGTCTCTGAGGCCACTGGTGGCCTGTCCCTAAGAGTATTGGTGGAGGATGAACATGTTTGCAAATTTTTTATGTGCTATGTTAGGATCTCATTTAAGGACAGTGATTTGGTGTTGCCTGACTCAACAGTCTTAGGGAGTGGTCTAGGCAGGATGGAGGAGCGGGGTATCTCCCCTCAGATAGGCAGCAGTGCGTAGGTCCTTGTCCTAGGGAGATGGCTGAACCTGCTTGAAGAAGGGTATCCAAAACAGTTTGCCAAAGCAAGAAGGGGCTAGGTGAGCTTGGTTGCTAGGGGTATGGAAAAAAGGAGGTCAAAGAAACAGGAGAAAAGACCAGGAAGCAGCCAGTTAAATAAGCAAAGTAGAAGGGAGCCTCAGTGAATTCTGGAGACTGGGCCAGAGCTGGTACAAGGAAGTAAAGAAGATTGTGTTAACAACATTGTCTATTGGGGAGAATACTGGAGGTTGTTCAGTGTCCCTTGGGGTGGGGGGTGAGACCTCTAGAAGGTGGGCTTACATAATAGTTATTAATTTGCCTTCTAAGGGGAGCAATAGGTACAATAACTGAAAAGCTTCTACTGAGGGGACTATGCAAATTTGAGGGCCGAGCTGAATTTAGAGCAGTATGGATGAAACATGGTAGAGAACTGCTGAAGAGAGAGACACAATACTCATGTAGATGATGATGTCTGAGGGTGTTTCCATGTGGTATGAAACCCTCCGTTCCCCCCTCTCCCCGATCAAATCTTTGGCACAATTGATTTTAATTACTGATGCTTTTGTGCCAGTGGATGAACAGGTGGGACATACAGAGGTGCTGTAGCTGCAGCAAGGTGGTGTGTGCTAGAAACAGAGCACACGCGTGGTGACAGCTGACAGATCAGATAGCCCCCTCTTACCCCTAGAGCCCCCTTCCTCAGATGAGATTGGATGAGGGCTTCCCCTTGCTTACCTGGCAGAAGGTCCAATTGTTCCCTAGCATAAGGTGGAAGATAAAAATCTCAAAATCACTTTTCTGGCCCAAATTTCTCTTAACAGTCCAGAGAGAGAGCTAGCTGAGTGATCATTGGGAATTTAGCAACTTTTCCCGAGAGTAGTCAGGCTCTTATCTTGGTTCCATGGGGACATGTTTGGGGTATAGAGTTGGGTGTTAGTGAGCTGAATATAGAGTGGAAAATGAGGTGAACATGCCTGGAGAGGGGAAACTGCTGTTAAAAACAAAAGTGTGTATTGAGTGACTGTCATTACCTCAAAGGGCCCGTGGTAGACTCCTTCAATCATCAGCTTGGGCAAACAGTCCAAATATGTTGCTTTGTGCTATACTGAGAATAGAATCCCTCTGGGTAAAGAGAAAAATATGGTGATACTAATGTCTAGCCTGAAGTGGAATAAGGAAAGCTCCAGTCCTTATTAAGAAGTAGATGATCCAATGTTAGTGAAGTGGCTTTTTTGTGCCAATAAGTTGTGTTTAGCAATCAGGATTAGAACACATTTATCCCTTCCCCCACAGCCTTCTCCTCAGTCCATGCAAAACAAATTGGAGTGAAACAACACCATCTGCTCATTTCACACTCAGTGAAGAAGCACGTCAACTCTTTCTCAAGGTTAGGAAGTCCAAACTCAAAAAGACACTCCTCTATTTCTGCAGTAAAAAATACCTCCTGAAAGCAGGAACCCCATAGGCTTAGAAGAGTCCTATTATTTCCCAAAACATGACATTGCAAGGGCTGAGTTGGTGAGGGCTGAAAAGCCGAGGCCTTCCTTCCTAGGGTGTCACATGTGACTTTACTTGGTGGCAGAAAGTCCTGTTTCAGTAGCCAATTTCATTTCCATGATTTTGTGCCTCTGATTCAGAAGAGAAGAATGGCAGTAGAAAAAGACCGTCACAATCCCCATAGTTCCTGTATCCCAGTGCTGGAAGGAAAAGAAGGAAGCAGAAGGATAAGTCTGGCTCAGTTAGGGAGTTCTATGTTGTTCTGATATTTTTCTTCTATGTAGCAAACACTTTTACTGTGGGGCGATTATTTAAAAATATATAAATACTTAAACTCCATTATTCTTCCAGAGAGGATGCTTTGAATTAGGGAGGAAACTCAGCCATTTGATGTCCCTCTATTTACATTACTCAGCCAAACTCTGGGTTTAGAAGTAAAAATAAGAGTGGCTCTTACTAAATCATACAAATGCCCCAAGAGATTCGAGGAGGTCAGTCCTTCTTCGGCTTTGCTGATAAATCTTAATCTCTGTACGGTTATAACCAGCCACCCATTAAATAATGCTGTTCCCAAGAGGACCCTGGTACAATAGGTGGCTGGACTTATCGTAGAGACCAGACCCTTGCAATACAAATCTGAGAAGAACCAAGTCTCGTGCTAACTACAGCACACCTTGCTGCTATGTGTGTTGGTAACTTATGATCTTCCTGGAGAAACAGGAGATTAATAATAAAGGACATATTTTGACATGCCCAGTGCCAAACCAGTGTTCATTACCTGAAATTATACTTCTTTTTATTCATAAAGCTCAAATACCAGTTTTGAGATTTGGTGAACAAAATCACATTAACTTGAATTCATCCATCCATTCAACCATCTGTCGGTGTGTCCATCTGCCCAAAAACGTTGCCCCAATGCCCACCACGGTGCCAGCCCTCAGAGTTACTGAGACAAATGAGGTGTGGTCCCTGCCCTACTGGGGGAGTCAGACCTGCAAATCATAATACAGCAGTAAGTGAAATCACAGCAGTGTGTGCGAGGTGGACAGGTAACCAAAAAGGAGGGAGGGGTAGGCTATCTGAGGGTAGGATTTGGGGAGTGTGGGGTTCTGGGCAGGGTAAAACTTCCTGAAGAGTTGCAATATGAAAAGGGATTGGAATTTACCAGGCAGATGCATTCTAATCAGAGGGCACAGCTTGAGCAAAGGCACGGAGGCATGAAAAAGCATGGGGTATCTAGGGAGCTAGAAGTCACGCGATAATGCTGCAGGGTTTTGTGTGGCAGTGATAGGAGATGAGCCTGAGAAATAGGTGCAGGCAAGAGTAAGACAAACCTTGTAGGCCGTGTTTAGACATTTCTCTGTAGACAGTGGGTCACTGGTGGGATTTCAGGAGGGCATGTGTTTAGAATCATCTCTATGATGGTGATGAGGAAAATGGATAGGAGGAAAGTGATAATAAGACAGAAAACCCAAGAGGGGCAAGTTGTCACTGTGTTGCTTTTTCAAGCTTTGATCCTATTTCAGCCTTTGTATTTCCAGACTGGGAAACACCAATGTTAGACAACTCAGTGTTTTCAATATCATGGATCTTGTAGAAATTAATAATATTTTTTACAGCATATTAGGGTCAGGCATACTATTGACTCAGCTTGTGGCCCAGAGGCCTGAGGGCTCCAGCTGCCTGAGGCTCCACTCAGCCAGTGCAAGGCTAGAGGGAAACAGTAGCTCAGCTTCACCTGTAACCCAGTGGAGCTACCCCTTATGTCTCAGTGGCACTCAGAATCCATCTGTACTGGAAACAAATGAAGGAGTAAAATAAGCTCAACTAGGGTAGAGCTAGAAGCCAAGCTTTGGTCTCCTGGCTCCAATTATGGTATCTCCCCCTTATAATTCAACAGTGCTGCTTCTTGAAGCTGTGCTTTAGGAGAATTACTCTCTCAGGGAATAGGCAAATTAGTAAATAGCCTATAATAACTAATCAAGGAAGCTGAGGATACTCAGGGCTGACCTCCTAGAAGACAATCATGTTCTCTCCTATGTCTTTTGGTATCAAAGTCAGAAGAAGAAAAATGAGTTGTGTGCTTCGTAGGTTACTTCCTGTGTTGATCAGGTCCACGCTATTGTTCACAGTTCATGAAGTATCTCTAATCTGACACACACAGACACAGAGATTTTGGATAATCTATGAAAATAAATTAGTGAATGAGTGATAAAACTAGGAACAAAAAAAAAGTCTAATTCTTCTGACTTACAGCTGAAAGGCTGTACTTAGCACTGTTACTCTTTCTTGTGGAGTTTTGTGTTGGCAAAAAAGGATTATGCAATAATGTTATTTTAAATTTGCTATTTGGTGTATGAATAATTCATTTAAAATAAAATTTCAATATCTTTTGAGCTTATTTTAGGGTCCTTATTTTAGGGCATTGATTAAAATATCAGCCTGTTTAGCATCTCAGCATGGCGCCTGGCAATCTTCAGGAAGATGCCTTCCCTCTGTGTGCTGTTATGTGCTTCTGGTACATTTGTTTGCGTTCTGTCACACTGCATTATCCTGCAAGGTTTTCTTCTTGCCATTAACTTTATAATCCAATTATTAGAGGCATCTTCTGATTTTTTCCCCTTAATATTTGCTTTTCATTGTGATTAAAATAGTCAAGCTGAAAGTTTTGAAGTTATCTGTCAAGTTGGCAGAAATTGTAAAAGTTACTTGTCCTCACCTCATTTCTGTCTTCAGAGCACCACATCTAGGACTTAGAAAGGAATGTATGCTGTTGGTAATATTATACTTCTTAGTTGTCCTGCTGAGACTGCCAGCACAGTAGCCAAACAACTGTAATAATTTCTGGAAGGCATTTGTGACATTGACACTCGGCCCATTATGAACTGCACCAAACCCCTCCAATCATTTCGTACGGGTCTGAAAGCTGCTGTCAGGCAATAAAAGCTCTCAATTGTTACTGACTTGGGTTAGACTTGTGTTCTAGTTACAAATTTCCATTCACTGGGTGTTTCTGTTTGTGTTTGAATCAGGGCAAAGGTACATTTGAATTCTTAAAATTCATTCCACCTTTCTTTTCATCAATATAAATCAAAAGCAGTCTCAGAAATGCCTAGTTGTCAGTATGTCTGGCCAAGTCAGAAGTAAACGTCATGTCTTCTGAAGGTTGCATTTTCTCAAGAAAGCACAATTCAGGCATATTTGTTACCTCAATTAGCCTGATTTAGTGGCTCAGTCAGTGAGCCAGGGCCTCTGGCACTAGGCAGAGTAATTTGATTTCTAGGCTGCTAGTAAGAGACTAGAAACCACCCAAAATGGTAAATCCATGTCCTGGAAGCAGATGTACAGATCTTGACTTTCTTGGCAGCATAGCTGTCAGGAAAATGTGGCACCTTTGATACGGTCTTCATCTGGAATCAGTGCCCCTCAGTGTCACATGCCTGGAGAGTCTGACTTTGACCATCCATTCCCTGAGAATGCTGGGAGTGACAGGACAGATGTCCCTTTTGGAAAGTCAGTTCCCTAAAGTGATCCTTTTTCTTCCTTAACTGCCTCTAGTGGCAAAGAGTACAGCTGACAGCCCTGAAGACGGCACTACGGGCCATGCTTTGGAAAGGGAGGGTGTTATTACCAATCAATCTGGCCTCCTTTCCCCTCACTTCATCCAGAAGCCTTGAAACTAGTCTGCTGCTGCTCATATATGTGCTTGGGAAAGTGGTCACATTGTGACTGGGCCTACTTAGGACCTCAATCCAGTGGGTAAATGTGGTTTGCATTACCTAGGTGAGAGATAAGGAGAGTGGGACCAAGATAACTTGAACCAATGTATTGTATTCTTCCTCTCTTCACTCCCTGCTGAACTGATCTGATCAGTGTAACGTAAAAAAAATAATTATTTATCTTCTCTAGGAATTAGAAAGCAACCTCACTGGCATTCCTGTCTCAATAGGAAATACAAGCTGGTTACAATAAAAAGGAGGACTTATTAGACCAAGACCGAGGTGTTTCACAAAATCCAAAGTGTAGTTGAATAACTAGAGGTACAGAGATGCAGCTACACCTCAGGAACAACAGGGGTGTTAATGACATTCAAATACTGTTTCCTTCATCACTGCTGAAATTCCGTGTGTCGGCTTCATTCTCTTTTGCTGCATACTAGTTTCCTCCATATGTTGAAAACCGTGGTCTCAGACAGTTTGTGTTTTAAAATTTTACTCCAAGTCAAACTGTCCCTTATGGGCTCAGTATAGGGTCTGGTACCCCAAAATGAACCAATCAGCTATAGACGGTGGATTAGGGTGCAGTGATTGGCCAAGCTGGGGTCGGGTATCTATGCCAAGTCCCATCAACCATGGCCAGGAGATGGAGGTGACATTGTTACAATATGGTAGTTCCATGGCAACCACATGCTTGGAGGAGTGAATGACAGGCATGTCCACAGGTGTCCACTACACATAGCTGAAAAAAAAAGCAAGAAAAGAAAGAAAATTTATAAAAATAAAAGGAAAGCAAAGATATATGGGGCACAAATAAACACAAAGAAAGTCAAATTCAAGGCCAAAGCCATTCATCAAAAAGAGTAATTTTATTTTGATAAGAAGTATATTTCAAAATAAAAACAATATTAATAAATTCTAAAACAAGTAATATAATATTAAAAAATAGTAAAGCCTGTGAGAAATAGAAGAGAAAATGAATTGTATATCTATAAAACCAAATAGATTCCATTAAAAAGCTATTTGAATTGATAAAAAGTAGTTCAATGAAACAGTAAGATGAGATAAATATACAAAAATCAATAGCTAGCCTGCACTATAGCAATAATGTGTTAAAAATGTGATGAAAAAGGAAATCCCATTCCTAATAGCATCCAAAATATAATAATGGTGGGGAGCAGACTAGTATGAATATTTGATCAAATTGCTATAAAATTTATCTAGAAGAAAAAGACATAAATAATAACACACACATATGTTAAAGGCAAGAATGAGGGGGAATTAGCCCTGCCAGCTATTAGAAAGTCTTACATTTGAATAATTTAAACAGTGTGATATTGATGCAAAAATAGACAAATGAACACAATAAACAACCTGAAAATAGATCCTGGTATACTTCAAATATTAATACGTGATCAATAAAACTGCAGAAACCAATGTATGAGGAAAAATTATTCAGCAAAGAGTGTGGGACAACAGGTGGTTATGCAATGAGAGAGCAGCACATCACCAAAGTTAAGAGTCAATCAGGAAGCCAGGCACAGTGGCTCATGCCTGTAATCCTAACACTCTGGGAGCTGAGGCAGGAGGATCACTCGAGGTCAGGAGTTCAAGACCAGCCTGAGCAAGAGCGGGACCCCGTCTCTACTAAAAAAGAGAAAGAAATTATCTGGACAACTAAAAATATATAGAAAAACTTAGCCGGGCATGGTGATGCATGCCTGTAGTCCCAGCTACTCGGGAGGCTGAGGCAGGAGGATTGCTTGAGCCCAGGAGTTTGAGGTTGCTGTGAGCTAGGCTGACGCCACGGCACTGTAGCCTAGGCAACAGAGCAGGACTCTGTCTCAAAAAAAAAAAAAAAAAAAAAAAAGAGTCAATCAGGAATCTGGTCAAGTTATATGCAGCATATGATAAAAGTTCATTTCTTTACTCTTTAAAAGCTCATTCAAATCAATAAGAAATTCAAATAAGCAAAGTTAATAAAATAGTATACTCAGTGATCTCCCCTCAAAGGTGGTAATACAATTGGTACAACTCTTTGGAATGTAATTAGCAATATATCCAGAATATGAAAAATATTCACATTCCTTGACCCAGTAATTTTTTTCTCTCTGCTAAACTATCTTGACAAAATAATTTGAAAGACTGAAAAGCATTATAAACCAATCTACTCATTGCTGCCTTATTTATGTTAACCATACTATATTAAATAGCAACCCTGTCATCCTCTAACCTCCTCTCCCTGTTTTGGTTTGTTTCTTGTAGAGCCAGGGTCTCATTCTGTCACCCAGGCTGGAGTGCAGTGGTGCGAACACAGCTCAGTACAGCCTCGAACTCCTGGCCTCAAGTGATCCTTCGCTCTTAGCCTCTCCAGTAGCTAGGACTACAGGTGCGCACCACCATATCCAACTAATTTTATTTTTTGTTGAGGTGGGGTTTCGCTGTATTGCCCAGGCTGGTCTGGAACTCCTGGCCTCAAGTGATCCTCCCATCTCAGCCTCCCAAAGTGCTAGGATTACAGGCATGAGCCACTGCATCTGGCCATCCTGTTTGTTTTTCATGGCATTTATTATCACCTGACATTTGTTTATTACCATTTCTTCCCCCACCACTAGAATGTAAGCCCCCTGAGAATTTGCCTACTTTGGTCACTACTATATTTCCAGGCCCAGGACCCTGTCTAGCACTTCGTAGGAAGTTGATAAATAGTTGTGGAATAAAGGAACAATTTCAAACATCTAAAAATAAAGAAATTGTTTAGATAATAATGATTTATCTACTCAATATAATATTGTGAAGCTATTAGATATATTTTTAAGAATAATAACATAACATGGGGGAGTAGTTATAATGAAATAATAAGCTTAAGAGAGAAAAATATATGTTTACATATATATTATGATTACAAATATAGAAAAAGAAACTTTGTGGAGAGAAATAAAAGTGGAAGGAGATACCACCCAACATTAAGAATGGTGTGGGAAAAGAGAATACAAGTGATTTTCCTCTTTCAACTAGTTTTGGACATTTCCCAAGCATTCTATAACATACATTTCTTTAATATTGGAAAATTTGATAAATGTTACATCAAAGTGTAAGATTTTTTAAATCACCCATGATAAGTAGGTATGATTTCAAATTAAAATAATGACAAGAAGGAAGAAGAAAGTGGAAACAGCAAAAGTACTACAAAGAGAAAATCGTAAGTTAATGTTTTGGTTCATTTTAGTATAATTAGATAAGTTTGGATTTAAGAATATGAAAATCTATAAAGTTGATTATCCTTTGAGTCACCGTACAAAAAACCCAGTATATTTTGCTTACTTCTGTTGTCTAATTACACTACCACCTTTAAGTTCCTCCTATATAAAAATTCTGAAGCTAACAGGTAAATTCTCAAAAACACAGATTCCTGGAGCTTATTCCCAGGAATTTCTAACTGAAGATGACTGGGTGAGGCCTAGGGATCCCTGTGTGTTTTAAAAGTAATCCTTGGGTGAGTCCACGTTTGGGAATGCCTGGGCTAAGTGGCAGGGGGGCCTTCCCCTCTGGGAGCAGCACCTCCCGTATCTGCCCTGGGGTCACTACTCCTTCTGAAGTTCTTGGCTGTCTCTCTGCGGGTATGTCTGGGGAAATGCAGAGCCCTGGTGTGAAGAGCCAACAGACTGGCCTTCCTCTGTCCCTTAGGCCTCCGACACCAGAGGCTGCATTAGGCTGGGCTGGGCTCTTAGTCCAGAGTGCTCAACACAACACATTGGCTTGTGTCACCACAGAGTCAGAACGTCTCAGCCTAGTGGTCATTGTCTTGTAGGCGCGTTTTATTAATATAATGTTCTGCGCTTCCTCCCCACTGATGTGAGCTCTCAGTACTGAACCTCCTTCTCAGCCATTTCTTCTGTCCCCCTAGAAGTCCCACTGAATGGTAAACAGATGCCTCCATTTCCCTAGTCTCTGCACTCTCTCCATCTCCTGCTTTATTTGAAATCTTACTCACTCCTGGGGCCACTTCTGCCAACCTCATTTGTTCAGATCTCAAGTGACCAGTAGGTGGTGTTAGTATTCACCTGGTGCCCCTTGACATTTCCCCACCATTTCACTTACACTCTTGGGCAAAAAAACAACAAAACAAAACAAAACAAAACAAAACAAAAGCAACAACAAACAAACCCATGCAAAAAAAAAAAAAAAAGAATTCTATTCGATTTTGAGAATTGTGTTGTCTCCGTTCAGGCTTCTATAACAAAATACCATAAACTGGGTGGCTTACAAACAACAGAAATTTATTTCTCACAGTTCTGGAGATGGGAAGTCCAAGATCAAGGCACCTGCAGATTTTGTGTCTTGTGAGGGCCTGCTTTCTCAAAGATAGTGACTTCTCCTTGTGCCCTCACATGCTGGAAGGGGCAAGGCAGCTCTCTGGGGCCTCTTTGAGGCCCCATGATCTAATCACCTCCCAAAAGCCTGTTGATGCAAGGTTTCAACATATGAATTCTGGGGGACACAAACATTCAGAGAATACTACATGGCACCCAGCTCGGTGTCTTTTTTTTTTTTTTTTTGTCATTTCATGGCTGACTTCTGAGTCACTCCTCAGGTATCTTATGTGTAAAGTGGCTCACACTCTTTCTCTCCATCACTTCATGTCTTGCCTTCCTGGGTGACTTCATGGGCCTGTGGGTGACCCATATTTTAGCCACACTGTCCCCGTTCTCTGCCCTCTCTCTCCCCACTGCCTTTAACACATGGGAGGAGATTGCACGGCAACACACAGGGCAGAAAAAGGGCCAATACAGAATAGCATTCTCAGTGATTCCTTCTACCAGAGAAGCTGGAGAGAGGTAACCCTCTTTTTCGTTTCTCAATTCGTGGTAAAGTTGAGGGTCCCTTCTTGGGAGTTTCTCAGCTCAGGATGGCACAGAAGGACTAAGAGAAAGGGAACAAAACACAAGTAATCCCTTATGTATGGCATAAGCCAAAGGAATAAATGAGATCCTTGAGGTTTTTATGTTATCTAGTTCAGTTCCCTAGTGTTATAGAGCAGATTGTGGGAGGCAGGGGGAGGAGTCATACTTGGAATAAGGAGTCTGGTTGTCCTCTGGTAATCTCTTTTTTTGGCCACCTCAAACCCTTTGTGGAAAGCAGCTTTGCGTGTCTGTATGTGTGTGCTTGCATGTGCTTGTGTGCATCATATACAAGCTCAGTGGCCGGTAACTGGATAGAGCTGAGTTCCGAGCAGCGAGAGGGAAACCTCTAACATTTCAAAAACATACAAGGAATGCATTAAAAAGTGACTCACCAGACACTGTTATCGAAAAGTTTCTTGGCTTCCTTGACTATTCCCCAGTCTCAAACACACAACTTTCTATCTTTATGTTCTACTTCTTACTCATACACAGTACATCTACCCTACGATCTTCTTGAGCGCTCTGATTCCTGGACACCCTCATTTTCTCCCAGTCATTCTGCCCATTCTGGATTCATTTCCTTCTCTATCTAACCTAAACCACATGATTTGTCACTGTAAGAATTCACTTTTCAGCACCCTTGAGTCCCTCAATCCTTGTCTTTTTATTTCTTCACCCACTCCTAGAAATCCCCAACTCTGGGTCAATCCAACCATCTACCTTCTCTCCTCTTACCACACATGGCCTTATGAGTACCAGATGGAGAAAAATCACAATGTATTATTACTAATTTCAGCGGGGCCCATATATAGTTCCCTCTCTCGATCCCCTCTGTGACTCTTCCAGGCATTTACCATTTTCCTTAAACACCCTACCACCCTCCTTCTCCTCCCCTGCTGCCTACTTCATGCAGGATATCAATGCCCTCAAGAATGAACTTTGCATCCTTTCACCTGTGACCCGATCTGCACATACCCATCTCTGCCTCCTTTCTTTCTGGCTCCTCCCATTCAGGCAAATTCCTTCACCTGATATCTACATTCCCTCCCACAATTAAAAAAATCTTTATAGCAACACTAAATATTTATTTTTCAGGCAAATACTTATGAAGCACCAAGTACCAGCCTGAGTGATTGGGATAGAGTGACAATAGATCCCAGCTGCAACAGATGCCTGTCGAACTGCTTGACTGGCACCCCTTTTCCACAAGTCACACATTCCTCCTTTACTTACTGGTTAGTTGCAGTGGGAGCTGCCTTAGTACCACTCCCCACCCCTTGGCCTCCCTGAGTGGTTTGAAGTGGGCACCTAAACCCAGATTGGCAATCAATTTGTTAACTGGGAAATTTGTAATTGGGATTGACAGTCAGAATCAGACTGCAACGGGGTACCCTGGAAGTTGGTAGTCGCCTTTTACTCTCATGTGGACTAGGACACAGAGAACGCTGTTCTGCAGGAAGAGTAAAAAGCTAAGGCAGATTCAGAGAGAGGCGCAGAGGCAAGACACTCTCCAAAAGAGGACTTTCTGGGTTTTTTAAGATGCTTCAGTCTCCAGTTCCATTCCAGGCACCCAGCTGCATCCTTGTCCTAAGATGCCAGGGTCCTTCCAATAAAAATTTTTTCTGTTTAAGATCATATTTTGTATTGGGTTTCTATTACTTGCAACCAAAAAGCAAGATTCTGTTATTCTTGCTGGAAAGCTAGACTGCCTTGTTTTGCAGTTGCTGTCTGTTGGGACCTAATCATGTGTCTTTTGAAGATAGAATTTTAGGGGCCTAGGTAGCAAATGTCAGGATGTTGTTATTTTCAGTATTTTTAGTATTCATTAAGGTACTATAAGAACTCAACATGCTCAAATACAGCTGAAAGCTGCCTAGAAACCACAAGGCCAGGGTGTAACCTCTGTTCTGTGAAGTCCTTTTGCCTATTGCCAGTTGCCTGAGACTACTGAGGTCAGATAATCACGGGCCTTGTGGAATTACAGCTGCCAAATTATCTACTGCACTGTTTCTACAGCTATCAATTATCTCCTTTCTCTCTTGACTCTTCAACACTTCCCTCTCTATTGGCTCCTTACATCAGCATTTAAATTCACTCCCCTCTTAACAAAGTCTATTCTAGACTAACCAAGTTTTTTTCTTCTTATTACAGGTAAACCTCTTGAAGAAGTTGTTCATATTCAGTGACAAGCCATTACAATCAGATGGCCTTACTCTCTGCTGGAACTCACTTACTAAGGTTGAACTTGACCACCTACCCTATCACTAAATCCAGTGGATGGTTTTCGGGTCTTACTTGACCTTTCAGGAGCACATGACACTATTGACCACCCCTACATTCCTGAAAACACTTTCTTTCCCGGGCTTCCGTGATACTATATGCTCCTGGCATTCTTGTTTCATGTCTGCTTGTTTCTCTGCAAGTTTCTCTTTTTGTTCTGTACCTTCAAGGTGTTGGTGGTTCTCTGGTTTGGTCCTAGTCCTCAGTCTTCAGTCCTGGTTCTGCCCCAAATTCTCCTGGGGGAATTTCAACCACTCGGTTGGCATTATGGTGTACACCTGAATATAACACAGACACCCCCCCCAGCTTAAAAATCCCTCAGAAAAGAGGGAGTTGCCTTATATTTTGATCCTTAGAGTCCTTCATGTTACTAGATGCTTTCGATTATTTTGAACAACAAAATGTTTTTTGGGAGAATATATACTAGCATGAAATGATCTCATTCAGTGCTACAAAAGCTACCTGACAGAATTGGTAAGAAAAGAAACAAATTTAACACAGATTTAGAAATTACTTCTAGAGAAATAATCTTCACACTCACAAGTGCTGGATGTCCTTGTAAACAAGCCTTTACAAGTCACTACAAAAAGCAATATGGTACATGAATATGATTATAGGATGAATGGTGTAGTGTGATTAGATACGTGTAGCTTGAAATAAAATTCCCAGCGGCAGCATCATATATAGAGTTAAAAACAGCTGGAAGTAAATATGATGTGTCCTGGGAAACTCTGTAGAGACTTAAATGTGACACTGGTGATGATAAAGACACTGTGAAGAGTTTCCATAAAGTTATTTTAAAATTATATTTTGTATAGTATATAAAATACGTTAAGTAAAATTAAATTTATACATTAAATATTATAGATTATTTAATCTCTCTAAAAGTTTATATATTCAAGTTGGCCACTAAGTTTTATTGGGGGGTGGATTTTAATTGGAAAAATGGAGGCTCACCTTACATTCAGGGACACCTCATACTCAGGCATATGGGGTACACACTGATGACTCCTCTCTCCAGTCCTATCTCCCTGCTAAACTCCAGGTCCAAATAACGAACAGTTTACTGACATTTCTACTCAGATGTCCCATAGGTACTTTAAATTCAACTTGTCCAAAGTTAAACTCACATAGCCTCCCATCTGCTCCATCTCCTTGTTCAGTGAACGCCACCACCTTCATTCAGCTGCCCAAGCTGAAACCTGAGTCATCCGTATCTCTTCTCTCTTCTATCTAAGATCTGCTGCTTCTATCTAAGATCTCCCCAATCTCTCTTATCTGTTCACTCCTCTTAATCCCCTCCCCTTTACTCCAGGCCACCCATCATCTCCTTCCCAGTAACAAAATCTTGGTCTTGTCTCCTTCCAACCTACGCTCCAAGAAGCAGCCTGTGTGATCCCTCTAAAAAGCAAATCTGAGGCCAAATCCCACTGCAGGCGTGGCTAACTCCTATCTGTCAGGTCTCCCTTTAGAGACTAATGCTTCTTCTCTAATTCTCCATCCCCCAGCCCCGCCCCCCCCAATTTAGTCAGGTTAGATGCTCCCTGTTTTCCCACACTTCTTATCTTTCCTTACCATAACAGTCTTCACACTTCTTTGTTATAATTGTTTATCTTTTCTGCTAGCCTGGGAACTCACTCTATCTGGCTCATCACTGTGTTCCCTTAACACAGGAAAGAACCTGAGACACAGTGAGTGCTTTATAAATATTAAACAAATGAATCAGTAACTTTTTTTATCCCAGTATCCAGCATAATACTAGGTAAAAACAAGTCCTCAATAATATTTGAATTAAGAGATTGTTATTGAACTAAAGATATGTGATTAAGCAACACGTAACAAGCAAAATTAATATTGTGCAAGCTTTGTCCTTAAGGAGCACATATCCTTCTTAATTAGGCTTAATGAGAGATGGCTCCCTAGAACAGGTGGCTTTTGAAGGAGAAAGGGAGAAAATAAAAATTCTTACCTAGTGAAATGTAAAGGGCAAATGTAAAGATAACAACATCTATGCAGAAGAAAATCATGTTCTTAAGACATGGGCAACTTCTAGTTGAAGTCTGCTGTGACTAGGAAGTGTTCTATCCTGAGATCTACTGTCAGGAGACTAGCTTTCTTCTTTTCCTACCTTGAATGCTGGGATTCAGCCAGGGAATCAGCTGGAGACTCTCATTACTGCCAGCAGTTAAATATTGAACTATATTGCTTCTCTAATTTTTTTTCAAAAATCATTTCACTATAGAAAATGTAAGATTCCTACCAAGTTTTATATTCATAGACTTTAAATTTTCATTAAATTTTTATATCAAAATAAACTTAGAGTAAATTTCGCAAGAATATTTGGTCTAGTTATTTTTGGCCTGCACTTCGATAACTTACACTAAGATACAATGGCCACTCTGTTTTCTTTGCTCTAAAGTTTCTTTGTGCACTATTCCTTGAACATGGGCCTCATGTTCTAACTTTACTTAGATGAAAAACGTGTTAATTTCACTAATGATTTAATATCTCTTCATAGATTAATAGTTTAGGCTACACAAAAATGTTAATCAGCAGTATAGGTGTGGACTGAGATATTTGTTGAAAATCTTGTTGAGAGAATGAGAATGTTAGAAGAGATGCCTAAGAAAATCTTTTCTCAGATATTCCTTACTAAACAGAGGAGAAGTTAGTAACTCCAAATGATTTTTAAAGGGAATATTGACTGTGTCAGTAACTTCGAAACAAAGTTAAGGATCTGAATTCAAGGGTGTGCCTGGGTTACTTTACTATTTTACTCTTAAACTTATTTAGAATCTGTAACTTTTTATCTGGGGCTCCATCTATTAGTGATTTATTAGTGTGAGTTTGATTAAAACTGTGATTTAATAAGTCAGAAATATATGACCTAGCCATCCTATTTTACAGAAAGTGCATTAAACTTGATATAAAACTGATATACACAATAGGCTGATAAATTAACGACAGTTCACAGAAGTCATCAGGAAAATCAGTCTGTTATTACCCACAACTCATATATTTTTCAAAACTTGGAAATAAATGTAAGTTTCATTTCAGAAGTCACATTACATGTTATAATTTCAATATGATGACATTTTTCCAGATTTAGAAGACATATCCGAAAATTAACGTTTGCAAGGCAATTTATAGTATTCAAAGAGCTTTTCTCATTAATTATGTCAGAAAACTGAATAATGATGTGATTATTAAAGGTTAATTAGGCAAATAGTTGTGAAGTAATTGGGAGGTAATCTATTTCTAATTTAGCAGGTCAATCAGGGGTATTTAGGAAATATTTTGATAGTTAACAACTCTAGCCGAAACAAAAGATATTTAAATGGTTCCCCTATTGAAAAAGAATAAGCGTGTGTTTGGTGATAAATCAATTGTTTCAAGGAACTGGGATGAGGATTCCTAATTTCACCGTTTTGATGATTTAAGAGGTTTTCTGAGGATTCTGAGCTCTTCTCTCCCAATGTTAATCCACGCCTTATATTGACACTTTGGAATAAAATATCCAAAGAAAATAACTATGAGAAGGCACGGAGGGACGTACTAATCAGTGAAATGGCCCTTTTCTTGTGGGAAGTAACACATTTTGGTTATTGACGATACATAAGGGTGAATAAAAATCCAACTCGTATCAACAACCAAACAGGACTCCCCAAGTGCATAACCATACAGAGAAATTCTCTTAAAAAATTTTCCATGAGGGCAGTCTATAAAATGATCACTATTCTCACGAGCAGTGGAACTACAAACTGCTTTCTCCCAACTTTGGGTAGCTGCCTCACGATTACCAAGTGGTTTGAAATCATATACCGCTTGCTCTCGGTTTATTGGCAAAAGACACGATTCCCAGGCACGAAAATGCGAAGCGTCCCGCAAAAGTAAAACTGTACAGTTATTGCCCGAGGATCAGCCCCGGGGAGTCACCGGGCTCTGCCCTGGGCCCCGCACGAGCTGAAGGAGTGGACACCCCGCACCTTTGTCTGTACCCCAGTTCCCTGGACTTGGGCCGCGCGACGCGGGTGGGGGCGCGAACCCCGCGGTCCGGGCGGGTCCCGGCTCTGCCCGGGGGAAGCGCGCGGCGAGGGCGGCCCGGCCTGGAAGCGGGAGGTCAGCGGCGGCGCGGCCGGCCCCCTCCCACGGGAGCCGCGCCAGGTCCCAGCAAGAGCCGGGCGGGATCGCTATTGTTTTTGGCGAGCACATAAATCCCCGCGCCGACCCTCTGCGCACCCAGGTTTCCTCCCGGAGGCCATTCGGTTTCCTCTGAGGCCCTATATAGAGGGCCCGGGCCCAGGCTGCGCGGAGGTGCGCGTCCGCTCCGGCCTCCCGGACCAGCCCGGGCTCCGAGCGCCTTCGCCCTCGGGTCTCTGCCGCCAGAGGCGCCCGGGGAGGTGAGAGGGGAGGATTTCTCCCCGGGCGAGGAGCAGAAGGCGGGGGCACGCCGGGCCAAGGGGCTGAGGCGGGCGGGCGGGAGGAGGCGGCTCTGCTTCTCCGGGGTTTCCCTGACGCCAACAGCAGCGTCCGTCGCGCGCGCCCCGCGCCCATCCGCGGTCCGGGAGAAGAGGGAGGGGAGCGGGCCCGCCGCCGCAGCCCGCGAGGCTGCAGCCGGGATTGGAGCGGGGGCGGGCCGCGCGCGGAGCCCGCGGGTGCGGGCGAGGGAGGCGCGCGCTTGCGCGTGCGCGGGTGTGTGCGTGTGTGCGCGCCCCGGGCCCCCGCCCCCGCCGCCCGCGGTCTCCGCCCCCTTCGCGCTGGTGTGTGGAGCCGGAGTCGGCGGCGGGTGGCGGCGCCTGGAACCTGGAGACCGATCCACCCCCCCGGCCCGGAATGTACTGACTCCCCCTCTCCGCTCTCCTCCCCTCCCCGCCCCCCTGCAGGAGGGAGGCGCCCCCGAGTCTCCCCTCCCGCGAGAGGGGCCGCGCGGGCCGGGCCGGGCCGGGCTGGAGCGGCGGCCGCGGGAGTCGAGCTTGCGGCGAGGACCGGCTGAGGCGCGCGGGAGGGAAGGCGGCTAGGGCTCCGCGGCGCTGTCGCCGCTGCCGCTCACTCTCGGGGAAGAGATGGCGGCGGAGCGGGGCGCCCGGCGACTCCTCGGCACCTCCTCCTTCTGGCTCTGCTGCCTGCTGCTGCTCGGGCGCCGGGCGCCGGGCGCTGCGGCCGCCAGGAGCGGCTCCCCGCCGCAGTCCCCAGGTAAGCGGCGGGCGCGGGCCTGGGGGGCGCCGGGTGGGGGCGGGGGCGCGGCACCGGCTCCGGCGGCTGCGGCTGCGGTGTTTTTGTTTAGGATCCTGGAGGAAACGTGCAGGAACTTCTCTGCCTCGGCGCCGGTTGCCAAAGAGAAAAGGGGGTCGCGCCTGGTGGAGAGGGGGATAGGCGGGAGGGGTCGCCACCGGGGGAGGGGCAGCCGCCCGCGGCAGGTCGGGGGCTCCGGGGTCTAGTTCTGTGCTTTGTACCCAGAGGCAGGTTCACCCCTCGCCTCTCTCCCCTCCCCCAGGCTCATCCCACTTGTAAGAGTGGGACATTCTTGTGCTCACACAAGCACCAGTAGAGGCCACTACACACCTCATTAAATAAACAATCGTACGGCCAATTCATTAATTTTCAGGAAAGGAAGGGGGAGGGGGCTTGAACTCCTCATTCCCTGGCTAGGGATTTCCCAGCTTCTGAAGTCTCAGGGAGCGCTGGCTGGCCTCGAGGGACCCCTCGCGCAGGGATTGGAGCCCGAGCCTGCGGAGAGAGGGGGCGTCGAGGGGCACACTTGCCCCTCACAACCCACGGTGTTGACTTAACGATGAGGCCAGGGAGAGTGGCTCCGAGTGATTGTATCTGTTCGTGTTTCCGTTATGAAATGCCTCTTCTTTCCTGGGGATTGCAACTATATTTACAGCCTGTTAACCACACTTAACCTAGGGAATTGCCTAGGCATCGGATTTTAAGTACTTGTACGTTGTTTTCAAGTGGTATTATATAAACGTATTGAACCTCAAATCGTTTTCAGGTTTTTTTCTTAAATATTAAGGATTGCTGAAATCACCTGCATTCCTATTTATTTAAGGGAACCAATTAACAAAAATGCTAAGCCTTCTGGTGAGGATCTTACGGTATAGTTGAGGAGCAGAATACACTCAAAGCAGTTGAAGGGCAGATTAGTGTTTGATCTGTTAAAATTGTTTGACCAAGGCGGCATATCATAAAACTTGACAGACTTTGGCTTGTGTGAGATACGAAATTTTTACATTTGAAAATAATCAGGCACAGTGGCAACTTGTAATTGCTAAATGATTCCTTGTTTTTCTCTGATTTATATGAAAATAAAATGTAAGATCACACTGCAGTGCAACTTGGCTGATAAACTTTTGATTTCCTTGCAAAGTATATATGTAGCTCATGGCTTTTGCCAGTGTTAAAGAACAGCTTTAAACCTAAAGTACCAATGAGTATTATCTAAACGGCTACACAAACAATAGTGTTTTAATATCAAATTATCATCTCTCATGTCATGATGCACACTGGCACATGATGGTTTTAGCACACACATTCCGGCTCTGAAATGTAGGTGATTGATCCTCCTCTCTCTCTCTTTTTTTTTTTTATGGGGATGGACAAGAGAAATGTATCTTAGAAAACAAGTTCCTCTTTACTCATGTTTAGTTTTATACATAAGTTTATATGTAGTGCATCATATTATGTATGTTTAAGATAATAGGTGGAGTTTTGTGTTAAAGTTTTGTCAGTAATTTTGTAAGTAACTAAAGTGCTAATAATTTTATTATTTAGGTTAATAAAAATAATGTAATGCTGTCTCTTAGGAAGTGGTCTTAACATCTATTTCAACAAATTGATGGGTTTTTTTTTTTTTTTTTTTTTTTTTGCACTGATGAGATGCAAGGCATATGCTCCCTGTCTTCATGGAGTTTACAGTCTCTTGTGTGGGTGGTAAAGATAGCCATTCAACTGCTAATTATGTAATTAATTGTGATTAGCACTACAAAGGAGAACGGTAGGTTTTGAGAAAGTATGTACTGGAGTGACCTAACCTAGTCTGGATGTCAGGATGTCTCAGAGTAAGTGAGATCTGACTGGTGAGGAGGAGTGGAGGTGGAGAGACTCACAGCTAATTAGTGGTGTAGTTGGTTCTAGAACACAAATCTGAATCTCCATTCTTGGTCCAGAGTCCGTTCTATAAGCCACTATGCCTCATTACAAAAGCGAAAGGAATAACTGCAGTAAGGAGGGGTTGGTCAGTTCTGTCACAAACTGCGGAAGAGATCAAGGGAACGGAAAACTGAGTAAGCAGCAACTGGAACAAGCTGTCAGTAAATCAGATGTCATTTTTTAGTGGTTTTATTTTTCTTGTAGAATTGGAGACTCAAATCTTTTTGTAGGGAGTTATAGGAAGTAGATGCTAGGAGAGCAGAGATGTTCAGTAGTAAAAGGTGGAGAAAAATAGAGGTGTGCCACAACAGGGTAAATTGAAGGTGTTTTTGCATCTTAGGGTAGACGTGGGCATGTGGAGGCGAAGGGAAAAGGAAGGAGTGAAGGGCTGGTGATAGAAATGGAGGAGCGTTGGAAATGATTAGGCACACAGTCTGGTTTTAGGAAGGAAAGAAGGGCAGATTACTGAAAAGATATGTAGGGACCTAGGGAAGATGACATGACAGAGCAGCCTGTGCAGTGCAAATATTTTCTATTCAGAGTGAATATCCTGCTTTGATGACTCTATAGCTTCTACCCACACCATTTATTTGATGATGTGAATGATGACTTCACAAGGTAGTCCATTCCTGTTTTGAATAACTTCTGTTAGAAAATTTTGCGTTATGCAGTGCATTTAACTGTAGTTTTCATCCTTCCCATCCTCCTTGAATTTTTTCCTCTTCTCTCCCTTGACTTTTTTGGCATCACCCTATCCTCTGATTCTTCTCTTACTTCTCTGATGGATTCATTTGTTTTTCAGATTTTTCTTTTACCCACTCATTAAATATTGGTATTTAAAGTTGATCTCATTTTGTTTATTTTCTACTTGTCTTCATTTGCTGCCTGTAAGCCAGTGACTCTCCTAGTCCACTTTTCTTCACGTACCACTCAGTAGCTTCGCTGAATAGGCACCTTGTGTTACGTAAGTCCAAAGGTAAACTCATCTTTGTTCTCTTCCCTCCTGCTTCCTTTATCCCCTTTCTCTAAACAATAACAAACCAGTTCCTGGCCTGGGACTCTCATGTTGTTGGAATGATTGCATAGATTTGTCTTATGTTACCTGCTGTGGGCATCACTGTTCATCCGCTTTCCCAGGTTGAGATCCGGGAGACCTTCTTTTCCTTGTTCCCATGGCCAATGGTTGTGTTTGATTTTTACCTCACAGATAGTTCTTGAATCTGAATCTATGTCTTTTCATCTTCATCCGCATCTGGACTGACAATAGTGGCTGCATAATTAACCTCTTTGTCTCCACTATTACCGTTTAGAAGTCTGTCCTGCTGGAATGAGCTTTCTGAAATATTTTCCTGAGCATGCCATGCTCCTACTTAAATCTCTTAATAGTGTTACATAGTTTGGGTGTTAGTGTCTAAACTCCTTGGCGTGGAGATTGTGGGGCCCTTTGTGTTCTTTACTACTACTCTTCCAACCCCAGATTAAGACCTCATCTCTTGTCGTGCCTTATATGTACCTTGTGTCCCACCATTCCAGATTAACTGGAGCCTCACCTCTCCATGCCTTTGCACTTGTTCTTTCTTTCTGTTAAAGCCACTTCATACCTTGTCCACTTCTGAAACTCCTCATCTAGTCAGTGAATTTTCTTCTACCAGCTCCCTACCCTAAAGAGAGTTATAGTCATCATTCTCTGTGTTCCTGTAGTTTTGTGAGTACTTTTTATCTTGTTGCTTATTTTCTCGTCTTCTCTGCTAGTCTTAACCTCCTCAGGGTTGGCACTTGTCTAGCTCACTGTTACATCCCTCGTGTAGCACAAGCGTCTGGCACAGAGTAGATAACCAATAAATGTTTGTTGAATGAATGTTGAGTTGGTTTTGTTTTTGACTCCTAGGACCATACAGCACAAATCTGATTTCTTTGTATGATGGCCCTTCACATGTCTCATGACAGACTTCATGTGTGTATGTTTGCATTTGTATGTGGGTTTTGCCCCCCCACCCCCAGCCTTACCCTTTTTAAGTTAATCATCCTTTGTTCCTTCAGCCACTCTTCACATTACTTCGTTTTCTGGCACTTTGTGAGCTTGGTTGTCCTCCTGGATATGCTGCTATTTTAGTGTTTATTAGTTTTGTCATCTTTGGAAAGATTTTTTATCTTACTGCGTTGTCTATAGAAAAGGACTGATGCCCTGCTCTGCCTGTCTGTTAGGATACGGTATAAAAGAGATCATAGAATTCCGGGATAAGGAATGTGACTGCTCTTTGTAAACTCTGTGAAAATTAATACAGAGTTTTGCTGTGGGATAGTGGAAAAAGACTTATATGAAGATTTGGGGTACGACTCATGGTTCTGTAGCTTCACATCTATCTGCCTATAGTTGGGTCTATAGGCAGACAAGAATAATACCTTGCCTACCTAACTGGATTGTCAGAAAAATGAGGTGTAAAATTATTTATGAAATGTAAAGTACTACATCTGTGTAGAATGGCTTTAGTATTTCTTTATGAACTTTAAAAATATACTATATCTATTAAATAATTTGAAGGTGTAGATTTTTTTTCTTTTGGCTTAATTGGTTATTGCTAGTTTCTCCCTTAGGAGTTTTCTCTACCTCAGTAAAAATACTGGAGTAACATTAATAAATCTCATCATGTGGAGGCTCTATGTATTTAATAGTCTTTCTTTCTGAACACTTTGAGTGACTTCCATGTGATTGGGAGGTATTTACCATGTCATTGCTAAGTGTTTTGGCTTCTGGGTAAAATTGCACCAATGATAGGAGAATAGTTAGGGGAAATGGCAATAGGCAAGATCATATTGACCACAGAGCTAAGTTAGGTGAGGAAAAGTTTTGTATTTAAGATTTAAAAAAATTGACTTTGTCATGGAACACAGGCTAGTGAAAGGTGATTTTAAAATAGAGCCTAAATTTTGAATTCATTTAGATTGAAGAGTTCTTTGATTCAAAAAATTTTGGAAATAGAAGTCATTCAGACCCACTGGTATAATTTTGGTATAATTCATTCATTTGGTGTCTGTACGACACATCTTTTGTACATTGTAATCATGGTATGTACACAACTTTAAATGTGTTCCCTTAACATATCATTTTTCTTTGTTGCTAAATTATCTTTAAATCATTTCATTTTTAAAAACTTATTTAAAAATACTTAAATACATGTTTGCATTCCAGCAATATAGAAATATATAAAGTAAAAGGTTTTATCACTTATACCAACAAATTCCCTTTTTAAATCCTTAAATAACCACTTAGAATACTTCCCCACCCCTGCATTTACAGATGTGTGTATAGTTTTATTTTTTACCCATGAGCAGGATCATATTACCTGTTGTTTTTCAACTTGCTTTTTTGACTTAGTGGAGATCCTTTCATGCCAGTACATAGAGATTTTCCTATAACCATTATTTAAAATGTTTGTGTAATATTCCAGGGAACAAATATAATATCAATAGTGGCCAATAAAAGTAGTATTTATAGAACACTCAATTTCAGGCACTGTGCCAAGCTCTTTTACATAAATTTAATCTGGAAGATGTTAATATCCTCACATTCCTCAGATGAGGAAACTGAGTTTCAATTATTAAGTGCCTTGCAGAGGTTTCACAGCTGTTATGTGGAGAAGTTGACATTTCACATCCAGGTCTTTCCAATTCCAGAGCCTATGTTCTTTATTACTCTGCATACTGCTGCTAATTATGTATTCTCCGGTTACAGATATTGCAGTTGTTTTCACTATTTTACTATGATAAAGAATGGTGTGATTAACATCTTGCAATGGTCTTTCCCCTCTATATTTTGGATCCCCACATTTGGATTTACTTTTCACATTTGGTGAAAAGATATTTTTTGTGTGTATATGGGGGTCAGGGCTCCATTTATTTTAGAAGCGTAATGATATCATTAGGAATAATGCCATTATTTAATACTTTGACAACTTTTTCAAGATATTTTCACCTTTAATTGTGAACTTTGAGTGCTTTAGGCCATTATTTTAAAATGCAGGTCCCATTGCTTCTCTGTTTTATCTGTTAACTGAAGGGCTGAGCTAATTGATAGGTAATGTCAAAGATCCTTTCTACCTCCAAGTTTCTCTTATTCTGATGTCTGTAAAATCGAGCAGTGGATTCATCTCAGCTAAATAATCTCTATTCAGTTCTTGTGTTTGAACACTGGTCATTTCTGGTTTTGGATGCAATAATTACCTTTTGTCATTCTGTAAAGCTCAAGTTATTGTACATCTTTTTTTTTTCTGGTGTAAAGTAGGATATGATTGGGAAACTCTTTTATATTGCTTGTAAATGATTGTATATGATTTTATTTTATATGTGTAAAAATACCTTTAGGGCTGAGTTCATGAAATATAGGTTCATAGTTAGGCAATTGTGAGATATTTTAAGTTACAGTATTACGAGAAGTATTTGATGCTTCCTCTTAGGCTTGGAAGGGTTATAAAGTAAACTGACCAAGTTACAGAGCTGGCTGAAATGAGCAGGTTTTAATTCCCTTTTTGACCACCTATATAAGGAAAGGGCAGAGAAGTATGGTGGTTATATATGTTTTATCTTACTGAAATCAGTACTTGAATTCTTCTTGATGAGGAGTTAGCAGTTCAGTAGCCTGAAATTCAGATCATGTGTTCTTGCTTTTCATTTTTAAAAGAACCACTAGAATTCACCTTCTTTAGAATTGTTTTATAGGAAGAACTTTTAAATTTAATTTTTCAGTAAGTCAGACAATTCTGTAGCCAAAGCTAAAAGTTTAAGTAACTTTTGGCTAATTGCAAATACATATCTTTGAGGGCTAATCATGTACAAAGCTATGTAGTGTGGAAATACCAAGATGAATTGGACCTGTTTCTGTCTTCAGGAAGCCTTTGGTCTGAGGACAGTGATAAGATAGATAATAGATAACTTGATTTGTGGAGAGAAAGTGCCATTACTGCTGTAAGTGGAAAAACACATTCTGGAATCAGTGTTACCATTGATCAAAGAATAGTGTTGCTTTCTCTCATAATTTTGGTTCTATATCTTTAGAGTAGTCCTGAGTTTCATAAAGCCAGTAGACTAGAGTTCTCAAGAGGGAGTTATTTCTCATTTCCTCTGAGTGAGTATTAGAATGTTTAAATATATGAGAATGCTCATAATAGAGCTGTCTCGGGGTGCAGCTACTCCCATGTCTTCTGGAGATCTGAAGATTGATTGTACTGGTTTTCTGAATTTATTATTGGTCAGGAATAGCCAGTAAAACTTACTGGGCAGTCATGAGCAGAGTGAATTTTTGAAATGATACTACATAGAAATTGAGTACAGAATGTTTCTATTTTCTGCTATAGAATAAGTGAGTGAAAAAAATTTTACCAAGGTGTATCTTTGTAAGTGAGATCTAGTTAAGATAATAGTATCATAACTTACAAATTCAGGGATAGAATAACAAATTATAAGTTTCATTTACAATTTTTTATTCATAACATAACTTTAAATGCAGCAACCAAAATTTGAAGATCTTTTTGGCCAATTCTTGAGTGCCTTTGAAGTTTGAGGTGGGATTATTAACTGTTTTAAATTTATATAGTGTTATATATCCAAGGGATTGTGTGCAGAAATTCTTATGGTGATAACTCCTTTGTTTATAGTACCTCATCTATATAGAACTCAACCATTATATTCCATATATCCAGAATATAACTGGAAGACCAGGAAATAAGAGCAATCATTTTCAAAGTCCATGCATCAAGGTAAATAAGTTTCTCAGAGTCCCAAAGGTCCTTGTTCATATTCTATCTTTAATTCATATGCAGTTCTAATAAACAGTGTAATCTAATTTCTAAGCCTGTAGCTGATCATAAGTGGGTAGGAGGACTGTCTTGGGAATGTCCTCAACAGGAGTTTATGACAGTTGCAAGGAAGGAGACTTAAAATAAGCATAAGAACACAAAGTTCTTCCCATAAACAGAAATAATTATCTCAGCCAGCTTGAGGAAGATTTCTTCCCTTCTCCTTTATGGCTAATGGATCTTTCCTGCCTCTAGCCCTTTCTTTTACCCCTCATTCTATAGATATGGAAGCTGTCTGGGACATACATCTTATTTCAGAGATCTCTGGAGTCTTATCTCCCTTTAAGTTAGTATGGTTTCAGATTGATGCCTGAGGTGAGAGGAAAGGAAATGTGACTAAGAGGGGAGGGAGGGGGCGTGACAGGGCATGGTTCCTTCTCTGCTGGTCCCTACCCCTGTGGCTGTGGCATTTTTCTTTTCTTTTTTTTTAATGGTTTGAAAGTTTTATTCCTGAAAGAATGGCTCTTATAAAGTGGGTGTGAAAAGTGTTTGAAAGGTAGAAGAGCATCTGTGGACATTTGTCTATTCTTTTGTTCACCTTCCATCTGAGCCCTCTTTTTTTTTTTTTTTAAATTTCAGAATATTATGGGGGTACAAATGTTTTGGCTACCTTGTACCCATTAGGTGTGATTTCACTCATCCCCTCCCCCCCATCTGCATGATTTCTGTTTAGTTTTACTTCCATCTGTGCACGTGAGTGCTGATTGGTTAGTTCCAATTTAATAGTGAGTACATGTAGTGATGTCTTTATTAACAGCATTGCTAAACCTGATTGCTAAAATATGTAAGTTGGGTTTTTCTTTTTGGATAAATTTAATTGTTGATTTGGCTTTTTAAAAAAATTAAAAACATCATAAAATTTCAAATACTATGGTAAAATAAAATGTGAAATTATACATTTCAACCCTCTCCCCAGAGTAATCACTTTTAATAGCTATGGACTTTCTGTTTTATGTGTACGATTATATACTTAAAATACATGGTACACATACATAACAAAAAAGTTGGATTACACTGTGGATACTGATTTTCAGCTTTTTTTTAGGACATCTTTCTATGTGAATGTGTTTATCACAGTTGTTTTCATAGCCCTATGATATTTTATGGATGTGTCACAATTAACCCATTTCCTTTTGCTCCCAAATTTTTGATTGCAGACACATGATGCAGTGAACTCATTTTACAAATGTCATTGTGCACATGTGCCAGTATGCCATAGAATAAGTGTGTAGATACGAAATTGTAAGGCAAGAGGGCATGTATATTAAAATTTTGGTAGTAATTCCTAAATTGTTCACCAAAAAGCTAATTTACACTCCTATCAACAGCAAATGAGAGTGTGTCTGTTTCCCCACACCTTTGCCAACATACTAGCTATTTTAAGGCTTCTTACTCTTTGCTAATTTGATAGAAGCAAGAAGTATAAAGTTTTATATTTTAGAATTTTTTTTTTTTTTTTTTTTTTTGAGACAGAGTCTCACTCTGTTGCCCAGGCTAGAGTGCCGTGACGTCGGCCTTGCTCACAGCAACCTCAGACTCCTGGGCTCAAGCGATCCTACTGCCTCAGTCTCCCAAGTAGCTGGAACTACAGGCATGCGCCACCATGCCCAGCTAATTTTTCTATATATATTTTTAGCTGTCCGTATAATTTCTTTCTATGCTTAGTAGAGACAGGGTCTCGCTCTTGCTCAGGCTGGTCTCGAACTCCTGAGCTCAAATGATCCGCCCTCCTCGGCCTCCCAGAGTGCCAGGATTACAGGCGTGAGCCACCACGCCCAGCCTATTTTAGAATTATTAATGGATTGAGTATCTTTTTGGATTTTTATCGATGATTTATGTTGTTTCTAAGAATTGCCAGTTTGTCTTTTGTTCATGTTTCTATATCTTTTCTTGAATCAGTGGTTCATTTATAAATGTAAATTAATACATAATTAAGAGTGAAAACAATTTAAAACTTTATAACTTGTTAAAACTCTCATGGCTTCTTGTGGTTTAAGCAACCTGAGTAATTCAAGTCTGCTTATCTGATTTCTGCTAACCATTGCTTATGTTCAACTGATGTGGATTCATAAGTTTTAAAACTGTTCTGTTTTGAAGGAAATCAGAAGTTAAATATTTCATTTGTTGATTTGAATAACAAATAGGAATTGAAACATGCTGTTACCTCTGTTAAGACAATGAACAGTTTTGGTTTATTGTGATTATGTTCTTTTGATCAAATACTTGAATGCCAGTTTGGCTCGAGGTACGGTGGTGATTTAAAGTGGAAAATGGATTAAGAATGAAGCAGGAGAAACAAGTTTGAGGACAGAATATGATTTCCATTTTGTATACTTTGAACCTGAGATGCCAGCAGAACATCTCTGTAAAGGTATTACAGAATCAGGGCTCAGATGAGATGCCTAGGCTACAAATGTAGGGTCACAAGTTATCAGATAAAGGTGATAGTTCAAGGCATGAGAATAGTTTATACCACTTACGAAGGAAAAAGAAAACCTAGGGCAAAGACATGCATACATCCATAGTTGGGTTTCCAAAGCAAGGAGGTGTTCCTCTGTCTGCAGAAGAATACACCACGATTAAAGCTGGATAAATGCCTAGAATAAGAATTATGTAAAATGATAAAGTTCATTTTGCCTGTGGATGTTTATCAAGAAACATCTGTGTGAGTAAATGGGCTAGTGCTAAGTAATGTTGGTTCTTTTCCTTATCTCTGCAGGCATGTTATGGCCCTGGATTAGGGTGCTAGGCAGGGAGAGCAAAGGCTCACAAAGACAATTCTGTGCAATTCTTTGCTGAAAATGACATATATAATTTACCACCCACCCTACTGGGCTGAGATAAGATATGAATGAGTTAATATGTGTCCATGGTTAGAAGAGACCTTGGCTTATCTTATTCATTAAATGTAAACTGTTGTTGTTGCTTTTATATACTAGATGGAGAGGCTAGCTAAAAAGTCATGAAAATTAGATAATGCTAATGTGATTTGGTTTATGTTTTTATCTGATGGCTGTGTGTAATTAGGTTGTTAAATGAGTGAGCTTATGTTGAGGAGGATAAGGATTTGTTTAGTTTGGGATACTTGGCTAAGTTTCTTAGGACTGGAGCTGGTTTTGGAGCTCTTAGGCCATGAGTAGGTTTTTTTAGATGGCAGGTTTTTTTTGTTTTTGTTTTTGGTCAGGAGGGTAAAGTGAAGAGTGATATGAGGCAGAGTAAAGGCAAAAGCAACAGAAGTGTTCTTGATGGGTAAACCATTTCTTGCAGGTTCATTTTTCTTCTGAATTTTATCATTTGTTAAGTAGTGTAGAGGTGATCATTAGACGATGAAATCATAGCCAGATAATCTTTCAAGATTGATCTATGTATGTTGGTAGGAAAGAGGTTGGAGATAGTGCTTGTTCCAATTTTCAGCGCTTGAAAATTAATCTTATCATTACATATTTGGTTGTTAAGACTTCATTAATTTCCTGTTAGATGTTGTGGATATCTTTTATGAAAGACTGATCTCTCTGGAGTTTGTTCAGAGCCACAGAAATAAGTTTCAGGATTGTGTGTATTGGGAAGTTCTGAGGAGTTAATGCTTGCCATTTTCTGAAGAAATCCTTATTTAAAAAAAATTTTGTGGAAGCTTTGTGAAAGAGTGGATTGACTTCTTTTTTCTTCAGACTACTTGTAGTTAAGTAGAGATTTTTTCGATGTTAGAGTTGGCCTTATATGTCAATCATTGAAATTCGTAGGTAAGAAATGTCATAGATAACATTGTGGTACTTGGCAGTTCCACTTTGTTCACACCTAAGTTTTCACATTTGCCTCACATATGCATAATAGCTTTACCTTGATATAAAATTCTTGTGTCACAGTCTTTTTCTTTCACACCTCAGTAGACAGTACTCCCCCCTGAATTTAATGTTGTGCATAATGTTAATGTCTACAAGGTACTAGGTACCCACATTTAAAAAAAAAACAAAACTATGTATGTAGATTTTTGTATGTGCCTGAGTGATTTGAGATTTAGAAATTTCACCAGGATATGACTAGGTGGAAGTTCATTCATTCATTTTTTAAAGACCTGGTACAGTGCAGTTGCATTTTAGTTAGACATCATCAGCTTTAAATTCATCAAGTAATGTGAAAATTACATATTGTCATAACTCCCATTTAACATACCTTTGAAAAACTTGAAGTTCGAGGCTCATATTCTATATCTCAATAAGTTGGGCATAGATAGATTTTCCTCTAGTGTTGGAATAGATCATTTCTTTTGTTGACTACCAGATGAAATGGAAAACTTATTGTACAAAAACATTTTTTTAAAACTCTGGAATTGCAGTGTGGTGAGATGATCATGCTAAGAGAGGCACTCTGGAGCTACGCTAAACTGGGAGAACAAGTTCAAATCTCATGTTGCATGCTTATACTGAATGGTGGGTAGAATGGCTTGTTTTATTTAAATTAGTTTATTGTCTTTCTTGCTCTCAAATTTTAACTTAAAATGTGTGTATGATTTGACTTCTCTATACTTAGTGTACTTTTGTTCTGAATACAGTAATCGTTTTTAGGGTAGGAAAATTTTCTTCTTTTATTTCTTTGTTACCTCTACTCTATTATTTCTTTCTGGAATTCCAAGGTAAGTATATTTACTTTCTTGTCTCTGCCCTCCATGATACTTTATTTCACCTTTTTTGTTGTGTCAGTTTTTGCTTTTTGCGTTGTGAGACTGTATTACTAGATACATAGAAATTTAGAATTGTTATCTTTCTGGTGAATGGACTCTTATCATTATCTTCAGTAATTCTATTCACCTTAAAATCTAATTTTTCTGATATTAAACATAGCTGTATCACCTGTCATTTGGTTAGTGTTTAAATGTTTCTATTCTTTTATATGTAGACTTTTTGTAGTCTTATATTTATGTTGTGTGTGTAGTGCATAGTTAGATTTTGTTTTTGTTTTTGGTTTTTAGAAATGGGATCTTGCTCTGTTGCTCAGGTTGGAATGCAGTGGTGTGATCATAGTTCACTGCAGCCTCAAACTCCTAGGCTCAAGCGATTCTCCCACCTCAGCCTCCCATGTAGCTGGGACTACAGTTGCATGCTTAGCTAATTTAAAAATTTTTTTTTAGAGATGGGGGCCTTGCTATATTGCCTAGGCTGGTCTTGAACTTCTGGGCTCTAGTGGTCCTCCCACCTTGACCTCTGAGTCCTGTGCTGGGATTACAGAAGTGAGCCACCGTGCCTGGCCTGTGACCTATCCTGGCCTGTGACCTATTTTTGTGTGTGTGAGTGTATGTGTGTGTGTTTGCTTTTTTTAAGATTTTTTTTTTTTTTTTTTGAGACAAAGTCTCACTCTGTTGCCTGGGCTAGAGTGAGTGCCGTGGCGTCTGCCTAGCTCACAGCAACCTCAAACTCCTGGGCTTAAGCGATCCTACTGCCTCAGCCTCCCGAGTAGCTGGGACTACAGGCATGCGCCGCCATGCCCGGCTAATTTTTTCTATATATATTTTTAGTTGTCCAGATAATTTATTTCTATTTTTAGTAGAGACAGGGTCTTGCTCAGGCTGGTCTCGAACTCCTGACCTCGAGCGATCCACCCGCCTCGGCCTCCCAGAGGGCTAGGATTACAGGTGTGAGCCACTGTGCCTGGCCTGCTTTTTTTAAGTTTGACAATTTTTGTCTTTATACTAGAATGTGTCTGTTTAATGTAATAACTGATATATTTGGCTTTAAATCTTCCATTTTATTCTATTTGCTGTCTATTCTTTGCTCCCCTTTGTCTCTTTTCTTGCCTTTTTTAAAATTATTTTAAGTTATTCAGTTTTTTCCCTCTCTCTTAGCTTCTCAGTTATAATTTCCTTCACTATTCATTTAGTGGTTCCCATATGCATCTTTGACGTATTGCTTGAATCACTCTTGGACAGTCCAAGGCCTCTGTAACACCTGAATTCCATTTGTCCGTCCCTTCCAATTTTTATGTTATGTGGTGGTTGTCTTTCATTCTGTTCATGTTTAAGTTCCACTGGGCATTATTATTATGTCATTCATTTAGATTTACCCACATATTTACTTTCTTAGTTGCTCTTCATTTTTTTCTATGTCTCTGAGCTTCCATTTGGGATCATTTTCTTATGCCTGGAGAATATCCTTTAGTATTTGGTTAGGTCTGCTGGGGATGAATTCTCTCAGCTTTTATCTATCTGAAAACATCTGTATTTCATTTTCACTTTTGAATTTTTCTGGAGTTGGTGCTGGGTGTAGGGTGTAGAATTCTAGGTAGTTTTTTTTTTTTTTTTCAGCCCTTTAATTATATCATCCCATTGTCCACTAGCTCTGTCTTTTCTAGTGAGAAGTCAGCTGTCAGTCTTACTTTTCTCTTGTGGGTAATATGCTTAGCTTCCCCCTTTGGCCACTTTTAAGATTTACTCCTCATTTGTGGTTGTCAGAAATTTGACTATTATGTGTCTAGTTACGGTTTTCTTTGTATTTATCCTGCTTGTTGAGCTTCTTGTGTCTCTGAGGTGACCAGTTTAATCAATTTTGGAAAGTTTTTGGCTGTTATCCCTTCAAATATTTCTTCTGCCCCAATGGAAGTTAGTTTGTTTAGGCTTCTTTTCATTCTTGTTCTCTGATAGGTTCAAAAAAACTATGGTTTTGTATTATAGCTTATCTGCCCTGTTTTTGTTATTAGGATAACAGCAACAGTCTCTCATGACCTTACATTCTGACGAGAGGCAGCACTGCATTAATTGGGTTATTAATTTAATTTATTGACTTTTTCAGTGTTAGAATTTCCATTCTGTTTTCTTTTATAGTTTCCAGGTCTCTGCTGAAGTTCTCCATCTTATATTTTTATTCCTTTAACTCACTCCATCATATGTGTTCCCATGGGGTTTGCTTTTAGGTCTGTTATTTCTCCTGATTTTGGGGCTTGTCTTATCTTTTCATGTGCCTATTTGTGATTGAGTGCCAGATACTGCTTATGAACAATTATAAGGTTATCTGGATTATACTATCTTCTCTCAGAAAGGATTACCTTTGCTTCTGGTAGATGATCATGCTAGAGGTACTAACACTCTCAGATCACTTTATTCAGGAGTTGAGATGATTTAAAGTTGGGCATCAAACCCTATGAATTGAAATATTTTAGGCATACCTTTATTTCTTGAGTGTAGCCCTTTTGAGGTCCTGATCCTTAGCTTAAGGGCTTTCTCCTCCTTCTTGGCAAGCCCTTGCTCCAGTTTTTGTCCCCTCAGGCAGGGCTGAGTCTGCCAAAAGCTATGCTCATCCCAGCCTCTTTAGCAGTGGCCTTTAGAATCTGCTGATACGTCTAGGCAAAAAAGGAGCCCCAAATATCAGATGTGTCTTTTTGTATTTTCTTTTTCTCTGGATCTTGGTTCCTCAATTCTTCATTGCCTTGATTACCTTCACACAGTTAGTTTATATTTTGTCTAGTTTCTTTAGTTGTTCTAAGTGAAGGAGTTGTTCTGAGCCATCTACGCTGTCATTCCTGGAAGCTGAATTCTCTCATTGGCCCTTTCCTCCTCTCTCTTATTTGTGTTCTATGAGAAATTTTCAAGCTTTGGTTTCTTTGTCATAAGCAATTTGCTCTTTGTTGCCCCCATTGTATTTCTTTGAAAAATTAGTTTAGTTGTTTTGTGGCTGAAAGAGATTTTTCCTGATTTCAGATTGTTCTCTTTTCATATACACAGTATTCTCTTAAGTTTCTTTGAGATTTCTGTAGTTGGGATTTCTGCAGTTGGGAATTCTAATGATATTCTAAATTTTATTCTTTCTTTGTCTCTCTCTCTCCCTCCCCCAGCGCCACCCACCCCTAAATTTTCCAGGGGAAATTTTTGTTCCAGTTGATAGAACAGTCACTTTTGGGTCTTTTCAAGTATTTATTTGGGGTGATCATGGTGATGAAATGGTGTTTATGTGTGCTCAGTATTACTCTTTGAGATGGACTGTTTTGAAGTTTATGTGGGTTCCTGTTCTAATATTTCAGATGTAGATGAAAGAAGAGAAAATTTTAGATTTACAACAATTTTATGTTCCTAGATCATTGGTTTGGTGGTTTGCAGGGAGTTAGGGGCAAGATATAGTCAGACAACTATGAGACACCGAGGTTTATTGCTAAAGCATTTGTTTTCAATGCTGAAATTTAAAAATTCAAAATTCAGTGCTGGTAATTGGTTGTAGAGCTAGCAGTGACAGCAGCCTCTTTTGTTTTTGTCCTCATCTCTAAACTTTACTTAGCATGTTATCCTCAACATGAGTGCTGCAGACAGATGCTTTGCCAGCCTTTTTTCTTAGAGGCATCATGGGTCCACATATGCTTGTTGTAATTCTGTAATTTCCAGTGGAGATACAGATTTTGTCCTCAGATGTTTTTATTTATTAAGAAATTTTTTAAAAATTGGTTATTTCAGTGGATATTGGGGTGGGGTGTTGGTGGGCCTTAGGTAAATGCATCTTTTTTGGCAGTTTTGATATCTTCAACTGATAATTTAGACTGTGTGTGTTTTCTCCTGGTTGATTTACTTTGGTGTCTGATCCAATATTAAAAGTTTTTAAAAATTTTATGTACATGTAGATTAAAATTATGCAATCACTGAAAGACTGTACTAAGCTAAATAACTCTTGCTTGATAGAAACCTTTTGATAGAATGGGGCATTTTTTATTCAACACTTTTGTGAATTTGACATGCACAGACATTTTTGAGAATGCTGATTATGTTTTCAGGGCTACACCAGGTTACGGGATTATAGATGTGGGCAAGTCCCTTAATCTTATATACCTATTCTTAAGGCAGGGATATCTTTCTTTGAAACAGAGAGACTTTTCTTTGGGAGAACGAAAGCACGAATATTCATTTAAATTTTTTGGTTTTTAACCCATTATTAATTAGATTATTCAATATAAGTAAATATAAAGATACTGATAATAGTTTTCATATATGTAGCAAGTGTTCCAGTTAAAATTTTATTTATAATTTTGGTTGACTTACTCATCTTTTTTACAGCAGGTTTCAGTTTATTCTCTGACTAGATCATATCAATTAATAAGGGTTTATGTTATGTGTATAACTGGATTTACTCATGTTACACATATTTGGAAGGTAGGATGGTGTGGCTTTTATGGTCCTTTATTTTTTAATTTTTGAAATAAGGAATTCTGAGTTTAGTAAGGTAGGTAGGACATGAGACAGAAAAGTAGGGGTGTTAAATACTCATTGTGCAACTTGTTACTGAAAGGAAGAAGAATTAGGAATCTGCTTCTGCTTTAAATCTAGAGTTTGCTAGTTGGGAAATAATGCTTTGGAAATGATTTGACAGATTGGGTATAGTAGGAGGAATTAGGAAAAGGAGGCAGCTGGGGCCAAAGAGTAGATTGGAAAAGAAAATGGCTAGGTTTAATATGCCATTACGGGAAGAACAAGGTTATTTCTACTATAGGCATAAAATACTCTGTACAGAGAGTTGGCTGTTTTCATTATAGATCTCTTACTAGTACAATTTATGGAAAACTACTCAGACCAATGCTCTGTCATGATGTAAGTTAATTTCCATCATATGTTGTTCATCCTACCTTAAATATTTTATTTGTGTAATATTATAAGCTTGGTATGACAAAATACACTTGTGCCAGATTTTCAGTTTTTAATACAGTCACTTTCATACTTGTTTAGGTGTTAGAACATCTGGAAGTAGTGGAATGCTTTGAGAGATATTGTGAAAAAAAAAATATATGTGTGTATATATATATATATATATATGTATCTTTGATTACATTAAACAAATGAAGTACAGTTTTACTAACCGTAAAGGACTTACATGAATGTGATTCAACTCAGTTCAAGAAATATTTAATAAGCATTTGTTGTGTATCTTAAAACAAGATAATTTCATGATGAAAGTGAATTATGAAAGAGCTAGAAGAAAATAGAAAGGTTTTTAAAAATATATCCGTGTTGTGTACGGTTGTCTCCCCTTACCCTCGGGGGGATACGTTCCTGGATCCCTAGTGTATGCACGCCTTAAGCCTTTGATAGTACTGAACCCTATATATGCTATATTTTTTTCCTGTACATACGTACATACCTATGATAACATTTAATTTATAAATTAGACACAGTAAGAGATTAACAACAATAAATAAAATAGAACAATTATAACAATATACTATAATAAAAGTTACGTGAATGTGGGCATGCTCACATGTGTGTTTCCTCCCTCTCTCCCTCAGGCTATCTTAATATTTTTGGACCGTGGTTGACCAAGGGTAACTGAAACCGTGGAAAGCAAAACCACAGAAAGTGAAACTGTGGATGTGGTGGGGAGCTACTGTAGTAGTATCTTCTAAGATTAGCTCTTCAATAGGGACTGGTTGCTTCAGTCAATGGCCTCATGCCTAAGTGATTCTTTATGTGTAGCTTCTGCTTTCAGGGCATTGTTATACATCCACTGAAAGAAAAACTATAGTATTGGGGCCTGGGCATCTGTATTTTGAGATGCATCTGAGGGGTTTCTTATTCACAAAGTTTGAGAAACATCTTCTAAATGTTGACAGAAAAGAACAGAATATTGCTTCAGAATTTAAAAGAAATAGTGTTTTAGAATGAACTCCCTCCCCTTCCAAGGGAAAATATAATTTACATATGATGGGGTAGTTGCTAGCTATTCACTTGTGTTTAAGAAATATCTTTATAACTGTGAACATCTGGAATATTAAAAAAAATTGCCATTTCTCTCAAGGTCTTTTAGTTGTTTTTCCATGGAAATGATCATATTACATCTGATAGCTCTTAATGGTTTTCAACTATGAAATGTCATTAGAATTTGTACTGTATTCCATTAATGTAATATCTGGAAGATTCAAAATTATAATATTTTTTTAAAAGTTTTAGTTTTGGGTCAGGCACAGTGGCTCGTGCCTGTAGTCCTAGCCACTCAGAAGGCTGAGCCAGGAGGACACTTGAGCCCCAGAGTTGGAGGTTGCAGTGAGTTGTGATCATGCCATTGTAGTACAGTCTGGGCGACAGAGTGAGACCCTGTCTCTAAAAAAAAAAAAAAAAGAAAAACAAATTAGTTTTGCTTTAACTGCTTCAACTTTTGGAAGCAGGTACATAAGAAAAGTTAAACTGAAAGTCTTATGTGTATAAACTGTTTTTGATTCTTCAAAACACATTGAATTTCAGACATTCAGGAAACCTTTATTGAGTATGTGCTACATACTAACCTTTGTGTTGAGGCCATGAGCATGATTAAAACTTAAACCTTGCCCTGGTAAAGTTCACACTCTTGTGAAAATGAGATAGGGAAGGAATATATGTAGTAAACAAGTGATTTGTGCTTTGCCTAACTTTAAAGAATTTGAAACTCCAGTAAAAGGTAATTAAATAACCTGACCATAATTATTATTATAGTCATGCAAGAGAAAAAGAATATGCGTGGAGGTGGGGTGGTGATGGTGATGTTTCACAGTTAGGCTGCTACAATAGTCTAGGCAGTCTACAATGATAACTTGGATTAGGATGGTAGAGCTGGAGAGAAGTATGTGGAGTGAAAAGATATTTAAGTGATAAAATAGAATTTTTCACCTAAGTGATGAATTGGATATGGTGGTAAGTAAAAGAGAGGGACATGTCAAAGATGATTCCTAAGGTTCTTTAGGATTTGCATAGCAGAATGGATGGTGGTGTCTTTTACTGGAAAAGAACTAAGTTTTTGGGGGAAAGAAGAGCATGAGTTTAATTTTGGACATAATGAGTTTGATACACCTTTGAGTTTTTTAGGGAGCAGTTGATTACAGTCTGGAGTGTGTTGGAAGATGTGGGCTATAAATTGGTGAGCCATCTACCTAGAGTATGGCTGAGTTGAGAAGGATGGGCTATTACAAGACAGGAAGTGAGTGGGGAAGTTGGAGAAAATCCAGGAGATGATTGTATCATAAGAGCCAAGAAGGATGTATCAGATTCTGCTGGCAGGTTAAGTATGGTGAGAAGTGGAGAATGTCTTATGCATTTAGCTACCCAAGAGTCACTAGTGATCTTACAGCTTTAGGTGGAATTTGGAAGCAGGCTGAGGGACAGGTGGGAAGGGAGGAAATGAAGATTGAAAAGTTCAGAAATTTAGCCATGAACGGGGATGACTGGATGCAGTGGTTGTGGTCTCATGAATGGGGTGTGTGTACATGTGTGCCTGCACCTGCAGTGGGGCGTGTTATGTGTGTGTTTAATGGGTGAGACTTTTGAGCATATTTAAAATGGAAGACTCTAGTTGAGAGGGGTAGTTTGAATTTGCAGGTGAAATGGAATAATCAGTAGTGTAGGTTTCTTGGGAAGGTTGGAGAACATGGGATTCTGAGCACAAGTAGAAAGATACGCATTTGATCTGGGGAGAAATGACTCCACACCTTTAACAGGAGGGAAGGAGTATGAGAACAGGTGAATGTTTTTAATAAAGAAATGAGGCTTTGTGTTGTGCATATGATAAGCAAGAAATAATTTTCAGGAAAGTTGGGTAATAGGAAGAAGTAATACAAGAATATACTATACTAGGAGATATGCTAAGATTGTTAATTCTATGAGGATAGCATTATTTCTGTGCCTTTTCCCCTCCTCTGCCAGGGGTCAGTGAGCACATCGGAGATCATAGGTTCCCAGTAAATATTCACCCTAACTACAATCTTAAATGAAAAACGCATAAACTAACTACTTTTGATTGACTTGAATGAATTTTGTAGACTAATGATAAAATAAGTGAAAAAAGGTCTCTTCCTATAGCAGTATTTGATTCACCATTTTAACATATCTCTCCCTGCAGTCTACTAAGCTTTTTCTTTAATTAAGTACCTGATTTACACAGCAGATTTTACTCATGTTAGGATTCAATCCATCTCTAAACAAATAAAGGTAACAGCTCAGGCATAATTCAGATACACTCTTACTGTAAATGGAATCAGAATTTTACCTCAGGGCAATTCACTTTCAGACATCCATCTCTAAAAATCCGTTGTGTCCAAAAGTGGGGATTTTAATAACGGATTCCTAGTTACTCAGAGGCTAATTATCTAGTTTATTTATCTCAAGATTAGGCAGTCCCCTCGTTTTTCACTCTGTTCGGCCATTTTGTTACTCTAAACTCGTGAGTAAGATAAGGAAAAGAAAAGCAGAAAATGTAGGTAAATTAATGGCTAAAAGGAAATGTTCTTTTGCTTGTTAGTTTCTTTTTCTTGTACTTTATTTCGGTGGCTCATTGGGAGCTGTCAGAAGTGACTCCCACATAATATTCAGTGTAATAAAATGGGTTTTCAATGTGTGAGGATGCCCTTATGTTATTTAGATTATGGAGACAATTAACAGTTCTGGGCAGATAGAATTATTTTCTGGTGTTTGAAGTGGTGTGGGCATATGGCCCTTTATGGGAGGGGAGCAGCCCTTCTCTCTGTGCCCACCTGGACACCCCTTCCCAGCATGGCTCTCTGCTTTGTGAGTCCTACCCACAGCCCCAGGCATCAAGGCCCCTTTCCTCTCCTTGTCACTGCTAACAGTGCTTGCTTTGCAAAGCATATGAAATACTGGCACCTGATGACAGGGATGGACTACAACCAGGGTCAGGTGGGGTACAAAGGCCAGATGGAGAAATTCAAATTAAGATCACTAGACCATGATCCTTTAGGTAGTGGCCGTACTTTTATCTCTGTATCCTCAGGGCCTAACACAGTGTTTGATGTATAAGATGTCTCCAGAAATACTTTATTTTTGAATGAAAGACTATTTAAAAATTATAGAGTCATAAGAGGAATCATTTAATTTATCTTTCTCCATTTATAGATGAGAAAAATGACTTAGATTCATAGCAGCTATTTAAGTTCCTGTGACGTGGCTAATTATGTTTTAGACCATACAAAGAGGTAAGTGAATATAATGTACAATCCCAGCCTTCTAGGAATCCCAGGTTAAATAGAAAGTCAGGCAGCCATGTGGTGGTTTGTTATTTGTTTTGTTTTGCTTTTGGTGCCTGTATTTGCTAGATACTGTTATGGCGGCAATTACAGAGTTGCATAAGACATACCTTTTGCCCTTAAGGAACTTACCTAAAGTAACATCAGACAACATATAAGAATCCACATGTCTCAAAGCAGTATATGATTAAATGTTAAATGAATGTTAAACCTTTATGAAAAAAATGCTAATAATCCATCACTAGGAAGACATACATTTTCAGTTGCTATTCTAAAAGTGCGAACAGATTGGAATTGGGGGAACTCTATGTCTAGAAGTATATGTTCATGATTATTGCCCATTTGATAGAGACAATGGAAGGGTGTTTCTCAAAATAAGCTCTCTGTGTGGAGATTGAGCCTGTTGATGGTTTCTTTTGTATCATATGATGCCATGTCACCAACTAAGGAATTTCGCCCAATCAAGTTGAATAGTGCTGGCCTATTGTAAAATTATTTTATCTGTGTATATGTGCACGCATGTCAGAATTCATGAATCCTAGAATTTTTTTTAACTTGAAGGGAAACTCCAAGATCATCTGATTCAAACCCTTTCTCTCTGGTCCAGAGAGGTCGCACTTTACTTGAGCTATGACTGCCACTATGCCATATTCTCTTGTAAATTGTAGCTTATTTATTTGTCTGATGAATTTCCATTTTTGCTAAGTTCTAGCACAAAGTTCACCAGTTATAAAATGAATGTCTCATATTTATACTAATTTGAGGAATAGTTGAATGTAGAAGGTGGGGATAGAAATCTGGGGAGGGAAATGGTGAAATGGTGCTTCCAGTGTAGTTAGCAGAAGTGCAAAGGACCAAGAATTTAGGTGCAGTTTTGGTCTCCCTTTTGGCTGCTTTTGCTTTGTGATGGTATAACATTGCCTGCAAACAGCCATGATGAATATTTTCCTTTTTATTAATAGCAATATGAGGATATGAATAGATTCTGTGCTATATCTAGATATAAGAAGCTGTGAAGATAATGACATTTTGTATATAATTTTTGCCTTGCTCTCAAAGTTTATGTAATCTAGTCAAAAGATACTGCCTTTGAAAGACTGCCTTCAAAAGGTTTACAGTCTGGGTTGAGTGAGGTAGCTCACTCATAATCCTCTAATATACTTTGGGAGGCCGAGGTGGGAGGATCACTTGAGGCCAGAAGTTCAAGACCAGCCTGGGCAACAGAGCAAGACCCCATCTCTAAAAAAAAAAAAAAAAAAAAATTAAAAATTAGCTGGGTGTGGTGCTGCACTCCTGTCAATCTCAGCTACTTGGGAGGCTGAGGCAGGAGGATCACTTGAATCCAAGAGTTCCAGGTTACAGTGAGCTATGGTTGCATCACTGTACTCCAGCCTGGGAAACAGAGCAAGACCCTGTCTCCAAAAAAAAGTTTACAATCTGATGGGGATTAAAGGATCTATTGAAGTTAAATAACAATACTGTTTATCTGTCCTTTGTACTAAATGAATGTTCCGTTAGCCAGAATAGTGCCAGGCACATAGTTGATTTTCAGTAAGTATTGGTTGGATAGATCAATAGAAGGTACTGACAGTAAGCATGGGAGGGCCTCTGAGGCCTGTGGCAGTTGGAAAAGGCCTGGATCTTATATAGTGCAAAGAATAAATAACTTCATCTTGTCTGGTTTTGTATTTCCAATTCCCCCCAACATCAACACTTCCGTCCTCCACTACCTCCTCAAACCCCAAAGCAGTCCCTTCCTTTTGTTAACTGATTTTTTCTTTAGAAGCAAGCCCTAATCTTTTCTCGTGTTTGTTTGGCCGCTGCTGTGGCCACCTTTTTCTCTCCCCCTTTCCTCTCTTCCCACAGCATTGCTTTCATCTCCTAGGATTTAGAGGGTTCGTGTTTTGGTTTATAAGGCAACTGTGTTTCCTTAGGTCCTTGTTGCCTCTTCAGGGAATATTGTAAGATGTGAGGCACTTTGGAGAAAGAACTGAGTTATCAGAAAAAGTTCAGAAACATCTTCTGTTATTATTAAGAAGAACACTGTAGGATAGATGGAATCTTATAATAACATAGCAATCTTTGAGCTACATTTTCAGGCTGTGATAACTACATTTTAATTGGCTACATTTTTTAAAACACAAACCAAACTAGTTATGTTCTCCACCCTCCTTAATTTTGGCAGTATAAAGGCCTATTTTGCAGAGGAGAACAAATAAACAAATAAGTACAAGGAAGCTTGTGTGAATGAAGTTCTGCTGTATAGCTTGGTGACTTTCTCTGATTTAAGATGTAGCTCTTGGCAAATTTAAATAGTTTGTGTTCTCTGAGGGAGAATTCCAGTTTATTTACCTGTATTTAGTAAAAACTAATTATGATTCTCCAGTGGGAAATAGATTCTCAAGAATCATTTATTCATTCAACAAGCATTTATTGAGTAGCTACCTTGTGGGAGGCACTGTTCTAGGTAATGGGAGATGGGAAAAGTAAGAGTTATCAATCTAAGCCAGGTGCAATTACATGAGCCTGTGGTCCCAGCTACTCTGGAAGCTGAGTTGGGAGGATTGCTTGAGCCCAGGAGTTCAAGTTTAACTTGACAACATGGTGAGGCCTCATCTCTTAAAAAGAAAAAGGTAAAAATAATCATAATGTTGTGTAGAAAGTGATGTATGCTATAAAAGGGGTGCAGAGTGTGTTTTGGGTGTTCTAAAAATGGAGAAGTTACTTCCAGACAGATAAATCAGGTTAAGCTTCATGGGGATGATAGAATTTGATCTGGTTCCTGAATGTTGGGTACATGTCCCTACGTAGACAGCATAGACTGCTTGCTGTGCAGGATGTTGGCCCTGGCTAAGGAGAGGATGTGGACCTGTGGAGATGGGAATGGGGAGAGGAAGTATAATGAGCAAAAGTTTAGAAGTAGGAAAGCATTGGTGATTTGGTGATAGGGGCAACAGAAAGCAGTTTGCTTTGGGGTTTAGGATGGTGAGATGAAGTGCCACAAGATAGGGATGGAAAAGAACAGTGCTTGATCAGACAGTGGGTGTACTATAAATTGGAGGAGTGGTTTGAGTCTAGGTTATTACCAAATTGGTGTTTTGTGGATCATTGTTTTTCTAGTATAGGAGTTTTATTATGGGGGGAATAAGTGTTCTCTGCTCAAATGAGTTAGAGAATCCCAGCAGGAGAGGGAGAGAGATCGATATTGATACTTTAGAATGACTCCTGTGATATACTCTATCCACTTGTGTTGCTGTATTAAATTCAGTGGATGTTTGAATGTTCTGCAGATTTTATCAGTTCAAATTTGATGCAGTTTTTCATGTTGATGTCTTCAAGGATGATTAAGGAGCAGCAGTGTAGGTGATGGGGCTAGTTTCATTGCCCAACCGCAGTCCACAGAGGGCTCTATTTAACTTAAGTAATGGCAGTGCTTCCTACCTTCCTGCTGATTAAGAAATCTAATACACAGTAAAGGGTTCTTAAAATATTTTAACGCTGATATAGAGTGTGGCATGGGCAGCAGTTGGTTACGCAGGTAGAGTAGATGTTCTGTGTTTCTACTGCATTAAGATACAGTTGGCTTTATCTTTATGCCTACTCATTAGCAGTGCTCACTCTTTCCAAGGTTTTGGGAATCTTAGGCAAGTTGGTTAACATCTCGTGCCTTAGTTTTCTCATTTGTAAAGCTCTGTATGCCAGAGACTTTTTAAAAGTGTGTCACATGTAATAAGTCATTTAATCTGTGGTTAGATACCTAGTTAAGTGACAAGCAGGAATTTGAACCCAGGCCAGGCTCTTAACCATCGTACTCTATTACAGAATACTAAACAGTATGGTTTTTCTTCCTGGAATTCCTTCTTTCTCTAAAGTATATTAACTCCCATCCTCTTTGATCCCCTTTGTTTAGTCAAACCTACTTCCTCTGTTTCAAAGAGAAAGGAAAGAAGCTCTTTTTCTATTGTTCAGAGCTGTTTATGACAAGGAGAATGCCCAAGTAGATTTTGGTTTGGAATCTTGGTATTACTGGTTATTTACTGCCCCCAGTCCTTTGCTCCAGAGAGCAGAGCTTTTACTGTGAAAAGTTTGGTATGTATTGTAGGCTATTATGCTATACAATAGGTCCAAAATTGTGGCCCTAGGAATATAAATTTTGTATTAAAAAAATCCTGGTCAGCCTGAGCAAGAGTGAGACCCCATAAGTAAGATTACCAAATCTTACTTTGGGATTTTTTTTTAATATATATTTTTTACTGAAGTATAATTAAAATGTAGGTATCGTTGAAATGTAGATATGTTATTCAGTCAATTTTGGCAAATACACTAATTGTTTTTTTTTTTGCATTTTATCAATTAGTATAGAAACATTTTTATTTTAAATAAATATTTGGTTTGTTTGTATTTGTAAATTCATGTATGTACTTTCAATTCATATGTTTTTACCCAGATCCATAGTCAAATGATAACTTATTAGTGGAGGTAATCTTTTATGTGAGCTTCTGCTATACTTTAATAGTTTCCCTTCAAAAATGGACTGTTAGTATTGGAGCTACATGGAGTGAATAAATTTCCTGGGAGGAAACGATAATAAAATATTCAGGAAGTTATTAGGAAATGAGGACTTGTGTTCTTGTTCCGTCAGATAAGCTGCTGAGACCTTTGTATATATCAAAAGTTTGTATTAGAGGAAGGAATGAAATATTTGATAACTGTCTTCTAATAGTGCTAGGGACCTTGGACTATAAAGTATGATGCAAAATGAAAGAAAAATTTCCCAAAGCAAAGTTGTTTGAGAATTGTTTTTCTCTCTCTCTCTTTTTTTTTTTTTGAGTGATTCTGTTAGGGAACAAAAGTGAGAGCTTTCTAAAGTTAGGTTCTGTAAATAAGAACCCAATGGGGAAAACTGTTCCTGGGGGGAGACCCGTAGTAATTGATGGCAGAGTGCTTCAGGAATATAAAATAAGTGGATGAGTGTACATTTCCCCTGTTGGTTCCACTAACAATTTTTTTTCTCTGTGCTTTGCTCTCTTGTCACCATTAGATGTGTCCTTGATTTTAGCTACTTTGTTCTAAAGTAACTATGAACGCTGTAACTCTCTAGGCAGTGTTTTTCCCTTTTTCAATGGAATTGGTATACTAGTTGTTTTGTTTTATTTAACAGAATTGATAGGCTTGGTTTTTCTTCAGCATGTGTTCATGGCAGAGGCAGTTTACCCTTCAGTTGATGAATTCTGAATCCCCTTACTTGTTGGGCCTCTTCTAGGGCCTGGGAGAGGCTCTAGCAGTGTGTTCAGTAGTTATAGATTTCTGTAAAATTTGCAAAGTTGAGATTTCTTTTCCTCAGAAGGGCCCCGAAGTGATATATAGTTAAAACCCTACAAAACTCAGATCAGCCTTAGTTCTTGGTGCAGGTTGGGTATTGATATCTAATTGTGGCTAAGGTAGGTTTGGTGAGTGGATTAAGGATGCCAGGAGGGGAGCATTAGTGTGGAAGCTGAGCCATTGACAGGCATAAGTAGTGGCCAGGAGTCTCTTCCTGCAAACATGGGCCAGAAAGAGACAGAAGAAGCAGGGCAGGGCTGGAGGAAGACTGGTGGAGGAAAAGTGCTGCAGCCAAGGTGGTGAGCAGATGAAGGTGTTCTCCTTAGATTTAAATGGTGCATTTGCAAATAGCGTTTCCAGTAGCATTTAAAAATAACTGAAGTTATTCCAAGATAATATATTTCATCTTGAAATTTAATAATACATTTTTAGAATTTTAGAATCATTTTTTAAAAAAATTTGAAAAGTCAATTTTTAAATTAACTGATTGACTTAAGATTAAAATCTTTGTCTTAGTGATTAGAATATTTTGTTGCACACACAATAAAAACACAAATGTCAGTTGTTCTTTGGGTTGCTTTAACTTGGATTTTGATAGCTTCTTGGTTTGGTAGGTGTTTCTTCTTTCCATGCTTTCTTTTCTCAGCATTGTCTTGCCTATATCTTTTTCCACCTTTTCTTTTCATCTCTTGTTCTCTTTGCTTTTGAATTCAAAGCTCTCTCTTACTTCTGAGGATTTCAAATGACTGAACTGTGGGTCATCACATTTTAAAATTGTATTTTAATATTATGTTCTCTTTAAAGATAATTAGGTGCTCTGCATGGCCTAGAAACAGATTTATAGTTAAATAGAAGTATAAGGTTCTGAGAGCTGATTGTATCTAGCCTGTGGTTAGCTGGCTCAGGTTCAGATATGCTTAAAATTATTTTACTTTTCCTAAAATTCCTTCTAATTGGACTAAATTTTCAGGGCTGATAAGAACATTTCTAGAAAGTTGTGTGGATCTGCCACCTGGTGGTGAAATATTGCAGCAAGTGCTAAATATTTGATAAGAGTTTAATAATGGCTTCTTGTCTTTGTAGGCATCATATTTAGATTTAGAGTCTACTTAGGCTCTTTAGATATGTAACATTTTCCTCCTCTAAGTTTTTTCAGTTGAGAATGTGATAGAGGAAATTTTCAGTAATGTATTTCTGTCTACTGCAGTATATACGACTCAGGATTCCTGGCTTTATGAAATTTGTATATTACTGAGTTGAAATAAACTATAAGCACTTTGAGAACATACTCAAACTCAAAGATAAGAGCTTTTGAGAAGAGAATATCATTGTTAGTTATTCTAAAACTTTTAATATGGATAGTCAATGACTCACAGAAAAAACAATAGAAGTTCACAGGGAAAAGGTGTTTTTTTTTTTTTTTTTTTTTTAATCTTTAGAGACAGAAATAAAGCCTTTTGTTTATTCACTTTAAAAAATAGCAACAGGGAGCCAGGCGCAGTTACACATGCCTGTAGTCCCAGCTGGGATGCTGAGGTGGAATGATCAGGATCGCTTGAGGCCTGGAGTTCCAGGCTGCAGTGGCTATAAATGTGCCCATGAATAGCCATTGCACTCCAGCCTGGGCAATGTAGGGAGACCTTGTCTCTTAAAAATAATTGCAATGGGCATGTTAAAACTATTTTTTAACAAATAGAATGACTAACAGTGTTACTAATCCTCAAATGAATTCTTATTTAAAAAAATTTTTATAGATATGGAGTCTTGCTATGTTGTCCAGGATGGTCTTGAATTCCTGGTCTCAAGTGATCCCTCCTGTCCTGGCCTTGCAAAGTGCTGGGATTGCAATGTGAGCCACCATGCTTGGCCCTCAAATGTATTATTAATACAAATAAGTATTCATTATATATGGGTACTGTGTTAGGTATACAGGATAAAATAGTGACTAATACAGAAATGTTTCTTGTTCTCATGGGGTTTATAATCCAGCTAGAGAGGTACATAAGCAAGTACTTATAGAAATAATTGGTTACAATGTTAAGTTCTATAAAGAACAGGTATATAACAGGCAGAGCTAAGTCAGGCTAGTGTATCAGGGAAAGCTTCCTTAAGGAAGTGACATTTTAGCTGAGATCTGGCAGATACAGACCCAGCCAAGTGTGGGTCTGTATCCCTGTGAAGTGGGATGGAGGTTGACAAGTATGAGGAATGGAAAGAAGATCAGGGTTGCTGGTTTAGTTAGAGAGGGAATTGTGTATGAATGAAAACAGGAAAGATAGGGTAGGAGTAAATATTATTCAGGGCCTTATTGGGTGTGTCAAGGACTTTGATCTTTACCATAAGAGTAATGGGAAACTGTTGAATTGTGTAGTCAAAGGAGTATCAGAATCAGATTAATGATGAATAAATTGGAGCAGGGCAAGCCTGGAAGGAGGACAGTTGGTTAGAAAGTCATTGTGGTAGTTTTGGCTTAGACTAGAGAGTGCAAGTAGACATGGTGAGAGGCTGCCATGTTTGGAATGTATTTGAGGTAGAATAGATAAGACTTGGTGACTGGATGAAATGGAAGGGGAGAGGTGGAGGGAGATAACAAGGATGAGTCCAAGTTATTGGCATTCATTCACTCAATAAAGATATAAAAATATACATTATATAGTTTGGTCCTTAAGGGCAGAAAGTTGAATAGCCACAGTGTTCAGTTCATAGTATTAAATACAGTATCATTGCACGATGCGAGGTGCCTCTGTGTTTTTTTCCTCCACCTTCATCTGCCATCCTTACTCTGATTTCCCTTCTCTCCTTAGCCTCCTACTCTAACATGCTTTATATATATTTTTGAGTATGCATCAAAATATATAAAATATGAAATGTTGTTTTGTGTTTTTAACTTGTACCGTGCTGTACATCTTATTTTGTTCCTTATTCTGCCAATTAGCTGTATGGCCATAGGCAAGTTACATAGTTTTTGTTTCCACATCTGTAAACTGAAGATAATAGTAGTACTTAGGTTATAGGGTTGTTGAGAGGATTAAAAGAGTTAATTTTTGTAATGTGTTTTATGATTTTTGCCTTCTTTCCTTCGACATGGTACTTAAGGTTGTGTCCATCCTGTTATGTGTACATCTAGTTAGTTGACGTTCATTGCTGCGTGGTGTTTCATAGTGTGCATCCACTGCATCTCCCAGGTTGCAGGCACCTAGGTTTGTTCTAGCTCCGTATGCCACAAATACAACCACAATGAAAGTTCTTTGCCACAATTCTTTACTGACCTTTGTATAAATCTCTCTGAGATACAAACCCAGCAGTGTGATTGTTAGATCACAGGACATGCATATAATTTAACTTCACTAAATAGTGACTGATCATTTTCTAGAAAGTCTGTATTACTTTACACTTCTACCAGCAGTACGTATCAGTTACCATCTCCTTGTGTCCTTGCCAATGTTTGATAGGACTTGTCTTTCTAAATTTTCCTATTTTGACTCTGGTGTAAAGAGTTATTTCAGTGTTGGTTAAATTTGCATTTTTCTGATTGCTAATGAGTCTTGCAGTGATTGCAGCCATTCTGTCTGCTTCTGTAACTTTCCCACCTGTGTCCTGTATTCATTTTTGTATCAGGTTTCTAATCTGTCTTATTGATTTGCAGTTCTTTGTACATTTCTAATCTCATTCTTGTTGGTTTTAGACATGGCAAATCATTTTTCTCCATCATCTGTCTTTATTTTGCCTCAGCGTCCTTTGAATAGAAATCTTTAATTTTATTGTGGTTCGACCCATGGATTTGTTTTTCATTTATTTTTAATTTTAATTCACAAATAAAAATTGAATATATTATGTACAACGTGATGTTTTATAATTATATGCATTATGGAATGGCCAAATTGAGCTAATTTAAATGTGCATTACATATGTTACATATACATATACTTATCTTTGTGTTTGTGTGTTGAAGACACTTAAAATCTATTTTCTTAGCAATTTCAAGAATACGTCATAATTAATTACAGTTATCATGTTGTACTATAGATCTCTTAAACTTATTCCTTCTATCTAACTGAAATTTTATATCCTTTGACCAACATCACACAATTTCTCACCCCCCAGCCCCTGGTAACCACCATTCTATTCACTGCTTCTATGAATTTGACTTTTTAAAACTTCACATTTAAGTGAGATCATGTGGTATTTGTCTTTGTGTGCCTGGATTGTTTTACTTAACATAATGTCCTCCGGGTTCATCCTTCTTGTGGCAAATGATAAGATTTCCTCCATTTTTAAGGCCGACTAGTATTCCATTGCATATACATACCACATTTTCTTTATCCATTCATCTATTGATGGACACTTAGGTGGATTCATTGATTTGGCCAGTGTGTGTTTGTTTATTTTTAGAGACAAAGTCTTGCTCTATTGCCCAGGCAGGAGTGCAGTGGCATGATCATAGCTCACCACAGCCTTGAACTCCTGGGCTCAGGCGATCCTCCTGCCTCAGCCTGCTAAGTAGCTGGGACTACAGGTGTGCACTGCTACACTTGGCTAATTTTTGTAGAGATGGGGTCTCTCTCTGTTGCCAGGCTGGTCTTGAACTCCTGGCCTCAAGTGATCCTCCTGCCTTAGCCTGCCAAAGTGCTGGGGTTACAGGTTTGAGCCACCATGCCCGAGCTGTCTTGGCTTATAAATAATGCTGCAATGCACGTGGGAGTGCAGATATCTCTGACATACTGTTCTAAGCTCTGGGGATGAGCATTGAGTAAGACCAACATAGTCTTTGCCCTTATGGAACATACAGTTTAGTAGGGAAGATAGAACATTTAAACATATAAATGAAATGATACCAGTGAAATATGGTAGGTGTTTATGAAAGGATGGGAAAGGGATACTTAATCAAGTTGGACTCATAAAATGTCCAAGCATTACTCATATACTTTATTAAACTTAGTTAAGTGCTATTATAAGACTTTAATATCCTGGTTTTATATGTTCAGCATTCACTCTTTCATGTACAATACACATGAACCTACAGAGAATAAATGTGCCAAAGTCTTGCTTGGAATTTAATCAAGCAAGGTGCATTTTTGCAGTTGTTCTTGCTTACACATTTGATGTAAGTTCTTATGTACACTTAAATTTTTTTTTTTTTTTTTTTTTTGAGACAGAGTCTCACTTTGTTGCCTGGGCTAGAGTGAGTGCCGTGGCGTCAGCCTAGCTCACAGCAACCTCAAACTCCTGGGCTTAAGCGATCCTACTGCCTCAGCCTCCCGAGTAGATGGGACTACAGGCATGCGCCACCATGCCCGGCTAATTTTTTCTATATATATTTTTAGTTGTCCAGATAATTCATTTCTATTTTTAGTAGAGACGGGGTCTCGCTCAGGCTGGTCTCAAACTCCTGACCTTGAGCGATCCACCCACCTCGGCCTCCCAGAGTGCTAGGATTACAGGCGTGAGCCACCGCGCCCGACTGTACACTTAAATTTAAACAAAAGGCCAGTATTATAATGACAGTTTACTTTATTAATAACAAATTTTTTAAATGATCAGTTATAAGTCCAGTTATATGTAGAAGATTTATTCTGGATCTGCACAAAAGTGAGTTAATCTGCATAAACCAGTGCACTTGCCATTTCCAGTGTAGTAAGATTTTTAAATGTGATACTTTTGAATATGTACATGTAATCTTTTGTAGTTTAGAACCATACTAAAAATCGAATCAAATATTTAAAGAATTCCTGAGGCTGTGCTATTTATGCTTAGTACAGTAGTCACTTTCTACTTGTAGCTATGGAGCACTTGAAATGTATCTACTTTGATTTGAGATTTTCTATGAGTATGAAATATACACTGGATTTTGAAGACAATATATAAAAAATATTTCATTCTTTTTTATTGATCACATTTAGTGGTATTTTGAATATATTAAGTTAAATTGATTATTAAATTTAATTTCACCTGGTTTTTATTTTTTATGTGACTACTAGAATATTTAAAAGTACATGTGTGACTTTTATTATATTTCTTTTGGACAGCACTGACTTGAAATATCTCTTCAGGATCTCAGAATTCTTTAGAACGTGATGCTTTGGCACAGCCTCTCAGTTTACATTCCATCTCATGAACTCTCAGGGCAGGAAGTGCAATTGGGTTTCACATCAAATTGGAACCAGAAATTGATACCAGGGGTATACCTCTGCATCTTTATTTAAAAAAATTCTTAAGTCAATTTATATGTAATTCTGATGTGTAATTCTGTTGATTGTAATCAGAATACCTTTACTAAGTTACATAAATGTAAGTCTTACTTCCCAAACAGGATTGTACACTTGAGGACAAAGATCATGTTGTATTTCTTGCATATAGCTTGCTTACTAGATTGTAAATGTGATAAGCACTTGTTGAGGTGAGAGAGTGCCAAAGCATCACACACTGTAACAGTGATTGTTAGAGCTACTCAGAGGAGAGAGAAAACACTTATGGATTTGGTGGTCTGCAGTAGTGTCAGTGAAAAGGTAGTATTTGAGCTGTGACCCATAACAGTAGTAAAATTACCTAGCGTTGTAACATCGGATACTTTTCAGAAGGCTTGAGTGGGACCATCATACTTTTGACATCATAGTGTGAATATCAGTGAAACTTTGTAAAAGTGTGTTTCAAATAAAAGCAATGCAAAGAAGACTGACTGGACCCTGACCTAAAAAAAACAAAGACAAAACTAAAAATCAGCTCATGAAGGTGACCGGACTAGTGCTTTACCAGCATTTATGAAGAGGATTTTATTTTAGAAAAAACAGTTTCATGTTTACATGATGTTTTAGTCAGAGTTCTCCAGAGAGACAAAACCGATAGGAAATATCTATGAGAAGAGATTTATTAGGGGTATTGGCTCACTCAATTATAGAGAGAAGTCCCACGATAGGCCATCTGCAAACTGGAGAACCAGGGAAGCCGATAGTATGGCTCAGGACAAGTTCTAAGTCCCCAAACCAAGGAAGCCTGTAGTGTGGCACAGTCCAAATCTGAAGACCTCAGCATCAAGGAAGCTGATGGTGTAACTCTCAGTCTGAGGCTGAAGGCCTCAGAGCCTGGCGGTCACCCCCTGGTGCAAGTCCTGGAGTTAAAATTTAAAGTATGCATTATTTTTTACTTAGTAATTCTGCTTCTAGAAATCTATCCTACAGATACACCTCACATGTGCAGAAAATTATAGGCACAGAAATGTTCACTGAAGCATTGTTTATAATAGCAAAAAAATTAGAAATGACTTAAATATTAACCATTAGGTATAGCCCTCCTATGTAAGATGACCATATGTCCCAATTTTCTTGGGGTGGGCCCAGTTTACATCTGTGCTACCAGCATAATTATTAAGTGCACTGGATTTTACTCTCAGAAGTATCCTGATTTGGATGAGAATTTATGTTTGCTATGTACCCACACTGATAGCGTGGAATACTATGTGGCTGTTAAAAAGAATGAGGTAGAACTATATTGACATGGAAGTATAGTCAAGATAAATTGTTATGTGAGAGAAACAAATTGCAGTACAAGGTATACTTTTCCATTCATTTTTAAAAGTAAAATCCCTAACCTCTCTCTGTATATGAATGAAAGAGAATGAGAGACAAAATCTGTTGAAAACGTCTGGAAGGATTTGTATTAATTTGTTACTACGATAATCTCTGGTTAGAGATGGCAACCTAGTGAATGGGCATATATTGAATTTTTTAAATAAAAACAACAGTAACAAAAAAAGGAGGAACTTTTGATTACCGGCAGATTCTATAATTTTTAACCAGAAAACATTAATGAATAAAATAACTATTAATAAATTGTTTAGTATAAAATTATAACTATTATACTCTGTCCTTTAAAAATAATAACTATTACAAAGAATGTATTAATGAGAAATTTAAAAATTGCCACTGTCATTCCACATCACAAAATCAACGTTTTTCATATTACTTCCTGTTCCTTGTCTATGTGCTTCTTACATAGTTATAACCAGAGCACAGATATGTCATATATTTAATCACACTCTGTAGCATATTTTTTTGCTACAAACTAGTAGTTAGCACTTTTTTAAACGTTTTCTATGTGATAGGTACTTAAATGGCTTACATATATTATATGATTTAATCTTCCCAAATGTGTACGAGGTAGTGACTGTTATTATCCCCATTTTATGGATGAGTAAACTGAGAAGAGGTAATTTGCCCAAGACTACACAACTAGCAAGTGGCAAAACTGGGATTTGAACTCAGGCAGCCTGACTCTTGAACCGATGTTCTTATCCACTACTCCTATTGGCCTCCCTTCAGTTTTTTAGTGACGGTAATATCAGTGTACAATAATTTACTTAGCCATTTTCCTAGTTAAATATCTAGTTTATAGGCTTTAAAATCTGAACCTCATAAGTTAGTACATTAAACTGGTGCCTACTATGTGCAGGAACCTATTTTAGGTACTGTGGGCATTGGTATGTATATAATGCAGTTATGGTCTAATATTATTTGACCTTGCCTTACATAGTATGTTCCTGAAAAGTTATATATATATGTGTATATATATATATGAGATGAAAATTAGTTTATGCAATCATGTTTTTCCCAATTGAGTTTCATTATTTTAAAGATATATTCCTCCCGAAAAACAAATATTTTTCATTTAAATAATCAGAAAGTATTTAATAAAAATCAGCACTGTTTGACATCTTCCAGGATTCTGCTTTTGTGCATAATGAGCTGTATTCTTTCATATGACACCTGCAAGAAAAATTATTTAAATGAACACATAACATGATTTGTGATCACCAAATAGAAGGGCATAAAGTTGAACTCTGTTCACATGGAGAAATTATGTGGATAATCCCCAAATCTTTTGTTTACTTTCAGAATATGTATTCATGCTTATATTGAAATAGGGTAAAATTACAACTTTAGGGTTTGTATACAGTGGTCACATTTGTAATTCGGGAGGGTTTTGATAGCTTTCTAACTACTACTTCTGTTCTTTGGATCAATGTTAGTTGCTACTCTTTTATCTTTGGGACATAAAGATATCAATTTAATAGAGAAACCTAAGTACTAGACAAGTGTCAGCTGCGGTAGGAGATAATTAAGAGCTTTATTTTAAAGCTCACCTGCTGGATTTCTAGATACTTGTTAAAATAAGAGTAAAATACATGATTATCTGACAAATAATTTAGAACCCACTTTGTTTAATTGTGACATTAGTGTTTAATGGCACTTTTGCTGATCTTTCTATTAAAATTTTGTATTAAATACAGCATTTAGTTGATGATGGTTTCATTGAAAATATTCATTATTTCATTGATATTGAATGTAGTTGATGTTTGGTTACTCAGTGTAACTTCTGTACCTGGTCTTTTCAGTGTTCTTACTATTTTTTGTTTATATTTTAAGTCAGTCATGAAGATTTTCACACATAAATGAAAAGTGAAAATAATTACTACATCATAAAGTACCCAGTTAATTTTTATATTTCCAATTGTTTTATAAATGTCAGTTATATTTTTTAATAAACATTATTAGATAAGTTTTAGATTTACAGAAAAATTGCAAAGATAGTAAGTACAGAGAGTTCTCATATACTCCATACCCAGTTTTCGCTATTATTAACATCTTATATTAAAATGGTACATTTGTTACTATTAGTAAACCCATTTTATTAACCCATATTAAGTCCGTACTTTATTCAGATTTCCTTAGTTTTTCCCTGATGTCCTTTTTTCTGTTGCAGAATCCCATCTGGCATACCACATCACATTTAGTTGTCATGTCTCTTTAGGCCCTCTTGGCTGTGACAGTTTCTCAGACTTTCCTTATTTTTGATGACCTTGATAGTTTTAAGGAGTACTGGTCAGATATTTTATAGAATGTCCCTCTGTTAGGATTTGTCTGATGTTTTTCTCATGATTAGACTGGGCTTATAGTGTTGGGAGGAAGAACATAGAGGTAAAGTGCCAACCATTATCACATAATTTCAACGGTACATATTTGACTTACACTGTTGATGTTGACCTTGATCACCTGACTGAGGTTGTGTTTGTCAAGTTTCTCCACTGTAAAGTTGCTCACCTTTCTCCATATTGTACTCTTTTGGGAAGGAAGTCACTATGTGCAGCTATGCTTAAGGAGTGAGGTGTTATCCTCTCCCTCCAAGAGTGTGGAGTAACTGTAAATTATTTGGAATTTTTCTGCATGAGAGATTTGTCTCTTTTCCCCTATTTTTTTTTTTGTTTGTTTGTTTGGAGACAGAGTCTTGCTCTGTTGCTCTGCGTAGAGCACAGTGGCATCATCATAGCTCACTGCGGCCTCAAACTCCTGGGTTCAAGCAATCCTCCTGCCTCAGCCTCCCGAGTAGCTGGGACTATAGCCCCACACCACCATGCCTGGCTAATCTTTCCCCCTATTTTAAAATCTATTGAACTACATTTTTATATCAATATGAACTCATGGATGTTTATTTTATACTTTGGGTTATAATCCAGTACTACTTTATTTTTTTGCTCAAATTATTTCAGCTTTGGCCATTAGAAGCTCTTTAATTTGGGCCCGGTGTCCCTTTGACATATTTCCATCATTGTGTTTTTAGTTTTGGTTTCTTTTTGGCACTTGTTACCTTCTGGCTCTACAGGATGCTCCAGACTCATCTTTAATATTTCTCACCCTAATCTTAGAATTAGCTATTTCTCACAGAGTCCTGGTTCCTTTCATAACTATTATTTTTTTAGTAACAGCTTTATTGAGATATAACTCATATACTATACAATTCACTTATTTAAAATGTATAATTCAGTTGCTTTTAATATATTCACAGAGTCATATAGCCATTGATGCAATTTTAGAAAATTTTCATCACCCCAAAAGAAACCTTGTACCTCATCAGCAGTCACTTTCCATTTCTCAAGCTCCCCTTCCCTAAATAACACTTCCTGTGTTTACTTATTTGGCATGTTTCATATAGATGAAATCATACAATATATAATCTTTTGTGCCTGATTTCTTTTACTTAGCATAATGTTTGCAAGTTCATCCGGATTGTACCTTGTATCAGTACTTCTTTGTTCCTTTTTATGGGTGAATAATATTTCCTTATATGGCTGTAATACATGTTATCTGTTCATTTATCAATTGATGGACATGAGATTATTTCCATGTTTATACCTTTTGGCTATTATGAATAATGCTGCTATATATTAAGGTAATTTTTTAAAGGTTTTTTTTAATTTGACTCAGAATCTACACAATTGGTTGGTATGTGTTTTAAGTTTCTTTTAAGCTATTATATAATTATCCACCTCGCCATCCACATTTTCTCACTTGTAATTTATTTGTTGAAGAAACAGTCATTTGTCCTGAAGAATTTCCTTGCAGTTGAGATATTGCTGATTGCATCCCCATGCAATGATGGTGTCTCTTACTATTTTCCTCTGTCCATTTTTTTCTTTTCGTCTTAATTGGTAGTTGAATTTGGAGGTTTTATCAATTTCAGGATTTTGTTTTGTTCTGTTTTGTTGGACTACCATGTAGGTGGTTGTGGTAGTATATTCTTTTATCAAGAGGCATATGTGTGGTTGAGTCTTTTTCTCTGTTTCAGGGTTTAGCAAACTATGGCTGATGGTCAGATCTGGTCTGTGGTCTGTTTTTGTACAACTCGTGAGCTAATGTTGATTTTTATGTTTTTAAAGTGTTAAAAAAGAATACGTTTTATTCTTTTATTAAGTTAAAAGCATAAATAAAGGAGAATATGTGACAGAAACCATATGTTGCCCACAAAGCCTAACATATGTGCTATCTGGCCCTTTACAGAAAAAGTTTACTGACTCCTGGGCTATTGACTTTTTATTGCCTAGAGTTGTCAGTTCATTAGGGGTTGCAAAATAATGACATTCTATCATTTTTCATTTAATTAGTAGAATAATTCTATAAATAAAAATTTACTCATCAACATTTTACTGCCATAAGGAACAGTTTGATTAGGAAAGATGCTTAATTCTTTTCCTCTTACTTGCCACTTTTCAAAATAATGATTTGGTTCTATAGCATTCACCAAAGATGACCAATTAGTTTTTACTTGTTTTTTTTTTTTTTAAATCATTATAAATTAATGAAATTCAACACATTTGGCCATTTCAATTTATTATAATTGTTATAATTATTGAAGCTTAAATGTTCCATACAAGGGGCCTTCATAAAGTTCATGGGACATACATATTATGAAAAAACTATGTGTAGTTTTCAAAATTTTTTTACACCAAAATAAACTCGTACTAACTTGTTACAACATGTCTGAACAGGATATAGTTTGAGGCACTAAGAAGGATAAGGCATCAGTTTGAAAAGAGCCCCTATCAGTGCAACACGAATTCTGCTAAAATTGAAGAACAAGCATCAAATTTATGGTGAAGCATGGGTAGAGGAATGGTGAAATCATTGATGCTATACAAAAATTTTATGGGGACGATGCCCCAAAGAAATCATTAGTTTACAAATGGACAACTCATTTTATGAAAGGATGAGATGATGTTGACAAAGAAGCCATCCACATCAATTTTGAAGAAAAAATTCACCTTGTTCGTCCCCTGAAGAGGACCGAGAACTGACAGCACAAACATCAGCCAACACCACAGACATATCAATTGGTTCAGCTTACACAATTCTGACTGAACAGTTAAAGTTGAGCAAACTTTCCACTTGATGGGTGCCAGAACTGTTGTGCCCACATCAGCTGCAGACAAGAGTAGAGCTTTCAATGAAAATTTTAAACAAGTGAGATGAAGATCCTAAAGAATTTCTTCAAAGAATTGAAACAGGAGATGAAACATGGCTTTACCAGTAGGATCCTGAAGACAAAGCACAATTAAAGCAGTGGCCACCAAGGGGTGGACGTGTCCAGTGACAGCACAAGCAGACCTGACAGAAGCGAAAGTCACTGCAACAGTGTTTTTTGGATGCTCAACGCATTTGCTCATTGACTTGCTGGAGTGCCAAAGAACAATACATCTGCTTGTTATGAGAGTGTTTTGAGAAAGCCAAAGTTTTAGCAGAAAAACACCTGGGAAAGCTTCACGAAAGAGTCCTTTACCACAGTAGTGCTCCTGCTCATTCCTCTCATCAGACACGGGCGATTTTGTGAGATTTTTGATGGGAAATCATTCGGCATCCACCTTACACTCCTGATTTGGCTCATTCTGACTTGTTTTTGTTTCCTAATCTTAAAAATCTTTAAAAGGCACCTATTTTTCTTTAGTTAATAATGTAAAAGAGACTGCATTGACATAAATTCCCAGGACCTTCAACTTTTTAGGGATAGACTAAGTGGCTGGTATCACCACTTACAAAAGTGTCTTGAACCTGATGGAGCTTACATTGAGAAATAAATTATATATATATTTTTAAATTTCAGTTTTCCATGAACTTTCTCAAGTCCCCTCATTTGGCTATTAAGAGCCTTTTTTGAGTCCTTTGGGATGACCTTAGTATATTCATTGATAGGGGTTTTTTTGTCTGTTTTTTGGAATGACAAGATGTTTTATGTTCATCCCACGTTCCAATCCCAGACCTGGAGCTAGCCATTTTTTGAAAGTTCTTTTGAGTAGAAAATGATACGTAGAGACCAAAACCTGTGTTCACTGCTGCTAGGTTGGTCATGGTTACTAGGCCTTCTCAGTGAAGTGAACTAGGAAATACATATTTTTAAAATAAATAAAGCATGAATTAATATTGATTGGTACTTAAAATTGAGGGCTACAGGGTTTTATTTCATCTCCTTGATTTTACATCTATATTGCTTTTCTTCCACTGAGAATTCTATTCTCCATGATATTGATGAAGTTATTCATTTGCTTTATCCCACAATATACACACACAAGCACACCAGTCTCAGAATGACAGTACTAACTGCAGCAAAATGGTTATTGAAACAGCCTAAAATTTTTTGTAGTTCTTTTGGTCCTTAGGGTATATCCTACGGTTTGGTTACTGTGTTCTTAAATTCTCTTGGATTAGTTCTTCTCTGTGTGGGTATAATGACAACTGAAGAATTAGGTTTGTTTCATTTCTGCTTTCAATTTTTTAGAGATTTTTAAAATTTAATTTTGTTTTTCAATTATGTAAAATATTTTTGTGCTCTCAAGTCAAATATGTGATCAACTTCTATTCAGAGACATCTAACTTCAATCTCTGTCTCCTTCACCACATTTTCTCTCCCTATGTGTATTAAAAGTTATCTGTGTGTATATTAATATCCTACCTTTCTTTGGTAAGTATACTCACATATCTTCAACCTTGCTTTTTTCATGTAATTTATTCTAGAGATCACTCCATGGTAGAATATAAAGTTATTCTACTATTCTGTTTACAACTGCATAGTACCTCATTGTGTCAAGGTACCATAGTTTATTCAACATGTCTCTTATTGATGGACATCAGGGCTGTTTCTGGGTTGTTACTATAAGTAGTGCTGCAATTAATGGCCTTGCTTGTTGTACCTATCTTTGTATTTTGGCCAGTGTATCTTTGGGATAGGTGCATAGACATGGGATTGCTAGGTCATAAGGTAAATGCGTATATAACTGTGCTAGATGTTGCAAATTTTCCTCTATAGTGAGTGTACCATTTTGCATTCCCATCACCCTATTTCCCTATAGTTTGCCTAGAGAGTATGTTGAACATTTTGATTTTTGCCAGTTGATAGGTGAGAGATTTCATCTCAATGTAGTTTTAATTTGCATTTCTTTTACTATGAGGTTGTTTATCTTTTAAAATGATTAAGGGCCATTTGCTTTCATTTTAGTAACTAATTCTACATCTATGTGACAGTAATATGCAGCAGTGTGGAAAGTCTTATTTTACTCTCAGAGATGCATTTACAGTTGCTTTGCGTTAATGCACGTATGACTTCATTATAGGTATTTTGGGTGGTCGTGGTCCATCTTTCTGATATGTTAACATCTTTTTTGGATTTTGAGGTTTCCATTCCTTTTTTGCTTTCCCCCAAGATTATTTTATACTGAAAGTGTGTTATCAAGAGATTAAGAGCTCAGTGAATGAATGAAATTTGTGACTTAATATGGCAGCCTACTAATGCAGGATTGAGTTAACAAGCTTTTGAACTTTGTTTATTTCTATCAATAAATACACAGTTGAATAAGGAGAATTCTAGAACCTGGTATAAAGACATTATGAGACTATGACAGGATTTTTCTGAAACATTTGTTTCTTTTGCATTGAGAGTTTGTGCATGCACAGCATTTCTTGCAGAAAATAGCTTTGATATTATAAGATTCATTATTAAGGATCTTGTGTTCTTCTCTTTTGCATGTATGTAAGTTGTTAGATTGTCCTGAGATTTCATAAGAATTACTTCTTTTAGTAAAGCTGCTGACAGCAAAAGCTTTCAATAAATTATTCATATGCTGTTTGTTTTCTGCATTCATGAATTAATGCATCTTTACTCAGTTTTTTTTTTAACTAAACTTGGTAAAAATTTGTAGACATATGGTGTGTACTTGAATACGATCTGTAATGCTTGTTTTCCATATGAGGAAAGTACTCTATTAGCGATATTTAGAGCAACATGAGCTTTCTAGAACATAGCTATTACTGAGGAATAATGGAAAATAGCTTTCAAAAATGTGAAATAATTATTCTCATAAAACTTCTGCTCTTTTAGGATGTAAGCACTGAATTTTATCATTCTCTACTTGTTCACTATCATCTGTATATTTACTGTTCACTTTCATTCACTGAAAACTTTAGATCTTATTTTACAGTCTTCCTCTCCATTCCAAGACAACCATTGTTCTGGGTAATCGAGTTTCTATTTGGTTTGCCTTTCCAATGTCATTTTCAGTTCTTTGACTGGGTGTGTTCTGGTGGTCGCTGGCTGGCACCTGTCCATCCCTCAGGTTTCACATCATTTTGCAGGAACATCCTCTCTGACTCTCTAGGCCAATTAGCCTTTCTCCATGCACCTTGTACGTACCCTTCCATGGCTCCTATCACACTGTTCTGTGATTGTGTTTGTATGTGCTGTGATTGTATCATGTGTGTCTCCTCCACTATAAACACTGTAAGGGCAGGTACTAAGTGTCTTGTTGTCTTAACCTGAGTGCATAGCATATAGCACCTGCTGTATGCCAGGCAAGGTTCCTGCTCGCATCGAGCTTATAGTATATGGTGGGGAAGGGAGGGTATTAAAGTAGAGCAAAAAATTCAAACAACAAAAGAAAATCTTTTTTGCTCTTATGCATAGTAGACTGTTAGTAATATTTTAGAAAGAATTAATATATATTCTTATTTTAAAGATCCCTTCAAGTTCAGAAATGTTGAATGCTATTGATGTTACTGACTTAAACTCTTGAAACTGAAGAATTTAAAAACTGTAATATACCTTTTTGGACATAGTTATCTATGGTAATTAGGTTATAGTTTAGACCCTTTATATTTTATTGTTTTTGTTTTTTTAATTTAGTTTCCTTGAACAGAGCTATGGTAATCAAGAGCTATTTAGAGGTATACTTTAGAAGTAACAATGAGGAGCAATGGTTAGCTTCAGAAATATTTAAGTAAAATTATATGGCTGAATTAACAGCATGGTAGGATAAATTATGTTTTTATTAAGAAAGGATACGTTATATTTATTTTCCTTTATAAAGGTCAAGACCTAGATCTTAAAATTAGAAAGTTTCTCCTCAGATAGCTAAAATATAGATTTGATAGTCAATAGGTTATCTGATATAGGTATAATATTTGGAACATCTTTCATAAAGTACAGGTCACTTTATTAATTTCTAAGTCTGTAATTATATGAAAATGCTACCTTAAATCTATTTAAAAATCTTACATACCCAGAGTATCAATTAAATTTTTTCATTGCAAGCATCAGAAACTTTAACTAACATAAACAAAAAAGAAATTTATTGGAATGATACGGTGTAGCTTAAAGGGCCAACAGAAAAGGTAAAGAACCAAAGAAATGCTCCCTGTTTCATTTGGGCCAAAGGGATTAATTTTCTGTAAATTATTACTTTTCTGGGTGGGGACATTGAATTTTCTTAAGTCTTTATGGCTAAGAGTATATGCTAGTGTGTTCCATAGTTTCTGGTATGTTGTTATTGCTTAGACAGTAAACAACCCAGTGCAGTGTTTTCTCTTGACATTTTAATATTGCAAAAGTATTTCAAAATAATAACATTCTCCTAGATAACAATACCATTAATCACATCTAATAAAATTAAAATTAATTCAGTAATATTATTTAATATACTCAATTTAAAATCACCAAGATATTCCTTAAGTGTTATTTTGTAGCCCAGGATCTAATCAAGTTTTACTCCTTGCATTTGCTTTTGTGTCATTACTCTCTTTTCATCCAGAACAATCTTCTTGCTTTTGTTTGTTGTTTATGACATTGACTGTTTTTTTTTTTAAGAGTCCAGGGCAGTTGTCTTGAGAATGTCTCACTTTCTGGATTTATGTTATTATTTTTTCATGCGTAGATTTAGGTTAAACACGTTTGCAGGAATACTACATGCTTCTTACTGCATCCCATTAGGATGTGTATGATGCAAGGTTGTCCCACTACTAGTAATACTGAATTTCATCACTTAGTTAAAATGGTACCTTCTAGATCTGTCCATTGTGAAGGTAAACTAAAAAAAAAAAAGTTCCTAGAAAGTTTAGTTTCTAAGTAGACATTACTGAGTAGGTGTCAAGAGAGGGTGTTGATAGTTTCTTAAAAATCCATTAATTTTTACTATTTAGATGGCATACCAGTTATTTGTACTTGACAGCCAGGAAAGAGCTTTGTTTTGATTCTTCACAGTTACTGTCATGATTCATATTAGTTTTTTACCCTTTGCAGAAATAACGCAACTGTTTTTTTTTCTTTAGAGAATTCTTAGAGAATGTGGTGGTTTTAAAGAGTATTAATGAAGGGTAACGTGGGCCATTACAATGCTGTTCAATAGAAATATAATATAAGCTAAGTGTATACTTTAAAATTTTCTAGACACCACACTGGAAAAGTAAAGGTGGAATTAATTTTAATAAGATATTTTATTTAAATGAATATATCCAAAATATTTTAACATGTAATTAGTATAAAATTATCAGTGAGATATTTTATATTTTTTGTGTGTGAGATGCATTAGCTTTTCTAAATATGGTATGTATTTTATACTACTTAAAGCACGTCTTAATTTAGATTAGCTACACTTTAAATTCTCAATAACCATGTCACATATCACTATCCATATTGGATAGTGCAGATCTAGTGGTTGTGATCTTGGGCACAGGGGAACCAGACTAACTTGGTTCAGATCTTGCCTTCTTACGAGCTAGCTTCATGACTTTGGGAAAATTATTTATTCTCTTTTGTAGCTTAGTTTTCTCATTGTAAAATGAGGATAATAACAATTCCTTTAGTTAAAATAACTCAGAAGCAGAAAGTCAAATATTGGATGTTCTCACTTGTAAGTCAGAGCTAAATAATGTGGACACATGGTCATAGAAAGTGGAATAATAGAAATTGGAGACTCTGAACGGTGAGAGTGTGGGAGGGTGGGGGTGAAAAATTACTCAGTGGGGTACAATGAACACCTTTCAGATAGTTACACTAAAAGCCCAGCTTCACATCTGTGCCTTATATTGCTGTAATAAGACTGCCTTTGTAGTCCCTAAATCTTTAAAAATAAAAAATAATAATTCTTACCACTAGAGATGGAGGATTGAAAAAATTAATACAGGTAAAGCACTAGAATGGTGCCTGGCACATAGTAAATGCTTAGTAAATGTTAACTATTATTATTATGTCTTTAGACTTGGTCTCATAATTCCCATTGTCTTAGAAGTGTCCTTGTATTTTATTAGGGAAACTAGGGACTAGATCTCAGATTCCTTGACTTCTGTTTTCTATCTCGCTGGTTTTGCCCTCAGTCCTTTGCTTTACAAACTCGTCTATGGTGACTTTATAAACTGGTAAGATGAATTAGATTTTCTGGGACAACTTTAATTTTAAGCGTCCTCTCTTGTTACCATAATTCATTGAAATGAGTAGGAAAATTCAACACCTATGCAAATGGTAATGAGTTAATGAAAGATTTATCATTATGATGAAAAAAACCCCACAAAATATCACAGAAGATTGAGAGCTACAGTATACTGGGTCGTTGTCTTTCTCTTTGTAAAACAGATATCTCCCAGAAAAGTCTATATGATGTAGCAATAAGGTAAAATGGATTAGCATACAAAATAGAGGTGATCTTGAATTCATAAGTGTAGTTGTATCCAGTTCAGAGTTATTTAGAATGTTTTCCAAATTAGTTGATTATCCAGTTTTATAGTAGGTAAGAATAACTGCAGAAGAGAAGTGTTTAATGAAGTTTTGCAAAGGAGATGTCCTATTTAAAGATGACTTGACAATTTATTGTGACAAAACATTTGGTACTCAGAATACTAGTAAGGTATTATTGCTCATGGTAGAAAAATATGACATCACTTAACAATAAATAAATGTCAAGAATGGAAAAATAAGCACCACATGTACTCACCAGCAAATTGGTTTCCCTGATCATCACCTAAGTGCACATTTGGGAATAACACCAATTGGGTATCGAACTGAGGTGGGGGCTGGGGGGAGGGGATGGGTGTATACCTACATGATGAGTGCGATGCACACTGTCTGGGGAATGGACACGCTAGAGCTCTGACTCAGGGGGATGGGCAGGACATGGGCAATATATATAACCTGAACTTTTGTACCCCCATAATAAGCTGAAATAAATAATATAAAAAAAAAGAATATTGACAAAAAAAAAAAAGAAAGAAATGTCAGTTGAAACCTTTATAACTATTCACTTAATCAATGAAAATTTCTTCAAAGATGTTGCTAAAATGAAATGGTGGTCATTGAATATTACAGTGGTGTAACAGTGTCTTGATTCAGATCATTGGATTGCACCTCCAAGGTAATTTTCACATTATAACATCCTTGTGGCCATATTTTTATCAGTAAAAGTGGGACTAAAAAATACTCTTGTTTCAGAAATTCCAGAACCTTTGCAACAGTATTGGGTGAATTTGCATCAGTGTTGGGTCTTACTCTTAGTCTTTTGGCCACCAGTATGAAAAAGTTACTTGTAAGATGTTTTCATGAAAGGTCTGCAATTAATGTGAAAATTCTTAACATTTTTTTCACCTAGCAGAATGAAAAACGACCAATTCAGATTTTCCTCTGATTTTGAGCTGAAGTATAAATATTGCTGAGGTTGTTGGCATGCTAACCGATACTATTAATATACTTTTTCTGAGAATTCTTAATTTCCAGGTAACTGGTCAGAACATTGATGGTACTGTTTGCAGGTTATCACATTGCATCTGGTCTTCTTGTAGATCATGAAGAAATTACATAAAATATTAACTTTATGACACTTTTAAAAAGTGATATTAAAACATTTTTACAGACAAATTTCAAATCATCTCAGTATAAAATTTTGGAGACAGAGTCTGATCTTAGAAAAAACAATGCAAAATCACTAAGAATCACTAATACTCAATTCCGTCTTGGCCCTGCCACCTTTCCTACCTGTAGGATCCTGAAAGAGGATAAATATGAAACACCAAACATAAACCGAATAACAATAGCAAACGTGGGATCATTTTAACACTTTCTGGTAGTCTAGCCTGCTGGTCAGGAAGATAGACCTTACAAAAGAGAAAAAAGAGCAAACAGATAACTGCTGCGAAGATCATATGTGGGGCAGAAGGATAGGGGACTAGGACCTCTTCAGAAATGGTTGTCAGAGAAGGCCTCTGTAGAAGGGGCAGTTGGGGTTAAAACGTGGTGGACGAGAAGAAGCTAGCCATTTGACAGAGTGGATGCAGAGCGAATGTTCAGGCAGAGGACAGCAGATGGAAAGGCCCCAACATGGGAAAGAACATGCCTTGTTCCAGAGACTAATATGGCTTATTCAGAGTTTATTGAGTGAGAGGAACTGTGACAGGAGATTAGGCTGGAGAGAGGCAGGGAAGATCCAATAGGCTATGGTAATGAATGTGGATTTTATTTTAGCTATAATGAAGAGCCGTTGAAAGATTAGGTAGAGAAGAAAAATGATCAAACTTGGGTTTTAAGGTTACTTAATATTATTTTACACATAACAATTGTCAAAATGTGATTAAAAGTAAAAAGTACAGTCTATATTATTTTATACATTACAAGTTCTAAAATGTGGTTGAAAACTAAGGTCCTAGATTATTAGCAATTTGGGGAGAGATATTGTAGGTTTTTGAACTGCAAATAGTTAGTATTTATTGAAGACCTGTTACCTGCCAAGCAATGAGATAGGTGCTTTACACAAATTCTCTCATCTTCACAAAAATATCCTTGAAAGGAGGCATATTTTTTCCTATTTGACAGAGGTGGAAATTTTAAACACAGAGAGAAATTAAATAACTGGTGAAACTGAGGTAGGATTCAAAACCATGTCTGTCCAATTTCACTGTCCCAAGTTTTGTCCACTGTTTTTTTTTTTCTTTTGGTAGGGAGGGGATGGGGGAGTAGGGAAATGCAGACAATTGAAGAAAAGGAAAGCACTCTTATTATATTTAATAATGTTAGCTGAATAAATGAATTCAGGTATTTTTTATTTTGAGGAGTGGTTGAGAAGGTAGGTCCTGTACATTAGAACAGTGTATCAAATTGCATTTCACTTTAGAAATTGAATTTCCCTTTAGGATATTGTGATCCTGAACAAGAATTTCAGATTCAGCTTTGATTAGAAGTTGATATTGACTGTTTTTATGGTATACTTGTGTACCATGAAGTTTTTAAAGCATGCATTTTTATCAGACAGTTAAAATGATCTATATAAGATTAATAATTAATTACACATTTTCCACAGGAAAGGGTTTATGCAGTGTCATAAAACAGGGAAGATGATGTGTCTGAGGTAGATTCAGTCTTTGGGGGAAATAGCTATGCAGGGCAGAGAAGAGAGGCTGAGCTCTAGAGCCAGGAGCACTAATTGTTATGTAGCAAAACAATGTGGAAAATACTTAATCTGAAGTGTTGCCTGCCCTTAATTGATAACATACATGAATATATTTCGTTGAGCTCTTTGAATATTGATTTAGTTTTCTGATTTTTAAATTTTTAATTATAAATTGAGAACCTAAAGCAAGAGAGCCTGAATTATATGATGTTATTGGACACCAGGGGATCAGGACAGATAGATAAAATGTAGGATTTGGAAACTGACAGGATGGGGTGGGACTGTTGAAAGTAACTTTATTAAGAAGTAAAAGAAATGGAAGTCCTTTGACAGTAATTTCTTAGCTTATAATGAAGAGATAATTTTCTTACAAATATTATATAGAATGCTTACATTTGTAGGTGTATAAAAATGTTTGCTTATTCTTCTGCCCTGCATTTCTGCTACTATTAAACTTTGAACCTCTTCAGGCAATAGGACAGGTATATTTCATTTTGTTTCTGCCAGTATTCAAATACCATGTTAATTTTTTACTCTGGGCATAATAAAATTTAGAATTATTATTGGTCACACAGTTAAATTATGCAGTGAATGATATGATTGGTTGATATGGGGGATGGTTTACAACTGAAAGAAATTCCCTGTGGATATTTTCCTTTCATGAGATGGAATTCCATCAAGAAGTGTGAAGTCCTCTATCAAAAAGTGAGTAGTCTATCAAGAAGTGAGAGTTATTCCATTAAAAAGTGAGAAGTTTTCAGAGACTTGGGAATGTAGCAGATACTAGACAGGATCATTAAGCGTATTTCATAATAATTTGCCCAGTGACTCTGGCCACAGTAAACTAAAATTAATTAAATTTAAGTGGATAAGGAATCAGAACCCTGGTAAGAAGATATAGGATAGTTTTTATACAATGTCAGCTAAGGAGTGAGTATCTGATAACCCCTCTATTGTGACAAAAGAAAAAGTGCTTAAAGAAAATGGTGATAAATCTTTTAAAAAATAATCCTTTGTTCCTGGCAAAGGATTGTTTAGCAACAACAGAAAGACTTTTGTTATTGAAAAAAAAGATGACAAGAAGAATGCATATGTAATTGTCCATATAAAAAAAGTAGCAATACAGAATTACATGAAGGAAAAAGCCTTCTCTCTGTGTGCTTGCCATCAGCAGCTCAATCCCACTACTCTCCCTGGGAAAAAACACTGTTATTAACTAATTGATTTGGGGCACACAAGTCTCTACATGTATATATGTTTTAATATAAGCAGGGTCTACTGTTACCCCAGACTTTTCATAATGTCCCCCTCCTATGCTGCCTGTGTGTGTGAATTTATTAATGGAAATAACTATATTTCTGCTTAAATAATACTATTTTTATGTAAAATATTCAGAGACTACCAAAGGTAAAAGAAAAAATTAAAAATAAACTGAAATCCCTGAGATAATCGCTATTTTGGTGACCTTTTTAAAAAATATATCCCTTTAGGTGTTCACACAAGTGTGAACATACATCCACATCTACCACATGTATGCATAATATTTATAAATGGATTAGACATACAAGCTGATTATTATTATCATGAAACTATTTTATGTACACGTGGGAATTTTTATCTCCCCTCCCTGTCCAGTTTCTTCCCAATCCTTCCCCTCCCAGTAACCAGTGGTAACAACCTGGTATGAGCTTTTCTTATCTTTCTAAATGCTCCTCTATAATATGAAATTATATAATTTGTACTTCTTTATGTTATTCATTTTTCACAGAACTCATTCTACATCAGCTAAAACATAGCTCACTCATTTTTGCTGGATAATATTGTAAGGCAGGGATCAGCAAACTACAGTCAATGGAGCAACTCCATCCTGCTGCCTGTTTTCGTAAATAAAGTTTTATTGGAACTTTACTGGACAGCCTCACCCATTTTTCTTTTGAGTAGCTTAACCTTTTAAATTCTTTCTCTGTTGACACAGTTCCCCCAACCCTAATCTGTTTGTCTTTTGCTTTTATGGTATTTTGCCATAATTTTTTTTTTTAAAGAAATACAATGAAGTAAAGAGTGTCTCTTTTCTTTTCTAGCTTTGGGATTTCCTAATTTTGATTAAAAAGGTTGCCCAACTCTTTGTATTTCCCTAAAATATCTTCTAAGATTTTTATTATTTTTAAAGATTTTTTAGAGGCAAGGTCTTGCTCTATCACTCAGGCTGGAATGCAGTAGCACAATCATAGCTCACGATAATCTTGAACTTCTGGGCTCAAGCAATCCTCCTGCTTCAGCTTCCTGAGTAGCTGGGACTACAGGCATGTGTCCCCATGCCCAGCTAATTTTTAAATTTTTTGTAGAGACAAGATCTCTCTATAGTACCCAGGCTGATCTCAAACTCCTGGCCTCAAGTGATCTTTCCACCTTGGCCTCCAAAGTGCTAGAATTACAGGCATGAGCCACCACACCCGGCCCATAAGATTTTTATTGCTTACATATTTTCATAGGTTTGGAATGCATTTTTATATGTGTATTGAGTGGCAATATGGAATAGTGGTTTAAATCACAGGCTCTGGTTCTGTTATTTACTATCTATGTGACCTTTTATAAGTTGACATTTCTGTGCTTTGGTTTTCCTCTCTAAAGTGGAACTGATACTTGTACCTATCTTGTCAAGGTACAAGATAGGTGAAGCTTAAATGAGTGGTTAATATATAGAAAATGTTTAGAACACTGTCCTGTATGTAGAAGCTGTGGTCCCCAAGCCCCGGGCCATGGACCAGTACCAGTTGGTGGCCTGTTAGGAACTGGGCCTCACAGCAGGAAGTGAGGGGCAGGTAAGCCAGTGAAGCTTCATCTGTATTTACAGCCGATCCCCATGGCTTGCATCACTGTGTGAGCCCTGCCTCCTGTCAGATCAGTGGTGGCATTAGATTCTCGTAGGAACACCAGCCCTACTGTAAACTGCATGTGAGGGATCTAGCTTGCACGCTTCTGATGAGAACCTAATGCCTGACGATATGAGGTGGAACTGAGGTGGTGATGCTAGAGCACTGGGGAGTGGCTGCAAATTCAGATTATAATAGCAGAGAGGTTTGACCGCACAATAAATGTAATGCACTTGAATCATCCCGAAACCATTCCTCCCCAACCCCCATCCATGGAAAAATTGTCTTCCATGAAACTGGTCCCTGGTGCCAAAAAGGTTGGGGGCCAATGCATAGATGCACATAAATGTTTATTATTACATGTTGTGGGGTGGGTGTCTCATTTTTCTCCCATATGGATAAAGAGGTGTCTTAGTAACATTTATTGAGTTCATCCTTTTCCCTGATTGATTTAAAATGTCATCTCTGTTGCATAAGTTTCCGAATATGTATGGGTGTGTTTTCAGGCTCTGTAGCCTGTTAGGTGACTTTTTATCCCCTGCTCCAGAGTCACAGTGGTTTAATACTTTAGCTTTATAATTTGGCAACTGATGAGTGAAGTCCCTTTACTTTGTTCTACGAAATTATTTTGGCTCTTCTTGGCTGCCTTTTGTTCTTCTATATAGTTTTTTAAAAAATCATCAGAATTTACAAAAACCCTGTTTGTTATTAAGTCTTAGCATGGAAGAGAGTGATTCTGATTGGTCAGTATTATTAATAGAATGGAACCTGTGATGTCAATACTTAAACCAGTGGAAGTTTTAGACATTATCTGGTTGTATAATCTAGAGTTTTATACCATCCACTGCTAGGTGGGTACTGGGAACATTGTGAATAAGAACACTGTAGAAAGATCTTAAGCCTACAGTTCCCAAACTGTATCCTGAGATAGCTTGATGCCTCAGAAAAAACACACAGGGACATTTCAAACTTTCTAGGGAAACACAGCGACATCTGTTGGACACTGTGCAAATCTTCAACATTTAATTGTGCTGCCATCATTTTGTTGCTGTGCATCTTTTGGTGGTTGCTGTTTTAAAAAGCAAGTACCTTGCAAAAATCAGTGTGGAACAGGAATTTGGGTGACGGTATCCAATTGCACAGCTTCAAAGTTTGAAAAGTTGTGCAGTGCCCAGCAGGTGCACATATTCCCATAATACCTAATTATGTTTTTTAAAAAATGAAATAAAAAATTATTTTTCCAGTTTATGTGTATTATTTTTCAAAAAGATACTAACTTTTGAGGACATAAATGCTTACTCATTTGTTTGAACCTAACTATTTAAATAAATGGAACTGTTAGGTATTTCTTTTGATCTAGGGAATTCTTGAAAAAAATTAGAGAGAAAATAAGGGCACAGGGAGCCAAGAAAGTTTGAGAACCTCTCTACCTTAACAAATAAGTTATTACAAATATTTGAAGATTAAGAACATTTTAAGTGCTCTATAGGTAGAGTGTATGCCGTGTTAAATACTTCTGTATATATTGGCTTATAATAGGGAGAGCTAACCTTGCATGGGCGGGCACCAGGGACAGTCAGCATTTCTGAGAAACTTACATTTAAGCTAAGCTTTGAAAGAAGACTAGGAGTTGAGTGAAGAGGGGTGGTGGCAGAAATAGCTTGTTGGGAAGAGGCAGAAGCCATGGGGGACTGATGAGAGTGGATGAGTTGGCTAGCTGGAGATAAACAGAGGCTAGAGCACATGGTGACTAACCTGGCAGTCCGCCCAAGGAGTTTCTTTAGACTTCTATGCAAAAGGCAATGGCAAGCCTTTGAGGGGTCCTACTGTGGGAGTAAAATACACAATGATATATACCTAAATATCTAAATAATACTGTATGCTCAGTGAGTGAATATTCATAGAGTGAATATCTTTGTAACGTTTCAAAGTGCCCTGATTTTCAAAGGTGTTAGTAAACTTTCTTATGAGTGTAATTTGCTCTTAAGTTTTTGAACAGACGCACTTTTTTTGTTCAACTTGGCTGATATGGGTATGGATTTTTTAAATGAAATAAAAGCAAGACAGAATGTTAAACCATAAAACATTTAAATTGTTGTAATTTTTTGGTATTTTGTGACATAGGAAAAATTTCATCCTAAGTTTTAACTAAAATTTCTATTATTTATTATCTAAAATGTATTTTAAATTGTTAATTTGTACATTTTAACCACCAATCTATTTATATCTTTTAAGTTCCCAAGTTTAAATTTGAATGGTGTAATACAGCTTTAATAGTTGTACAGGAAAGATATAAAAGTAATTTCTCATAGTTTATCATTTTGAACTTCTCTTTTGTTTATATTTTGACTTATTATAGTCCCAAATCAATATGAAAAATTTTAGTAGTAATAAATAAACTAACTGCAGGTTACTTTTGAAAAAATTCTAAGTTCATTTTCAAGAGTTTTGAGACTTGAAAAATGAATTTCAGTGTTATCAAGTGGGAATGGAGACCTGAAACTCTTTTCTAACACCCCCTTGTGGCATTTGGGAAAGGGTGATTAGTTTGATTGGAATTGAAATTTATAATGTAAGTGTTGAAAAACTTTTAAAACAATTCAAAATTATTTCCTTCCCTTTTTCAGTGTGTTTCATATGTCTTTAGAACCACTCTTTCACTATATAATATAGAAGTAGTGTCATGCTTAAATTTGTAATGTAAATATTTGAAAAAGTCTTAGTTTCATTTGTTGGACTAGGCTTCTCTGATTGTTCACATGAAGAAACCTGATTACAACTTGAGTTTACAAGAGAGTTGCTCAGTTGTTTTCTTGAAGAAAAGAGGTAAAGCTTTAAGTTGGAAACCTTTCTTTGGCTGAGAATATAAAGTTTATAGCAAATATTTTCTTTAAATTTGTTCTTCCCGTATTTAAAGAACTATCCATGGACTTGAAGAAATTAAGCTGATTCTTCCTGTGCTCTTTACATCAAAATGAATTCTAGATGAAGAGTAGGTGTAGAAAGTGAAACCACAAAAGTGATAAAACAAGGCTGAAATTTTTTTAAATCTTGGGATAAAGAAGACCTAAGCATAAGATTTAATTTTATGTTGTTTAAAATTTATCATTTTCTCATAATAAAAATCATAATCAAATGGAAAAAAGAATATTTGTAAAACATAATAGCTATGCCCAAAGATTGTTTTTTAAGTCAATAGGGTGAATAATCCACTAGAAAAATGGACAAAGTGTATATGTAGTAAATTTATGAAAGAAATACAAGTAGCCAATAAATATGAAAGATACCTTATTTAAAAAGAAGCAATTTTCTGCTTTTGTGTTCTACAGAAGATTTCACTTTGAATACAATAATTTTAAATATTTATAAATCTTATAGGGTTTGAAATAACTTTTATTAGATATTCATATCATATAACAAGTCTTGATTATCTCAGATAGAAAAGTTTTTTTTCCCTAATGTTCTTCTAAAAAGAGGTCAAATTTTGGTTTCCTAGTAAAAAGTAAATTTTATTTATTAGACATTCATAGTGAGATGACTATATGTATGTATCATACCCAAAGAATGTAACCATTTAAGAATAATTTTGGACATGTTATATTTTCTTACAGAAATAGTAGAAAAAAGTTTTGCTTAACTTTTTTTTTTTTTTAATAGGAGCCAGCATTAGAACATTCACTCCATTTTATTTTCTGGTGGAGCCAGTGGATACACTCTCAATTAGAGGCTCTTCTGTTATATTAAACTGTTCGGCATATTCTGAGCCTTCTGCAAAAATTGAATGGAAAAAAGATGGAACTTTTTTAAACTTAGTATCAGATGATCGACGCCAGCTTCTCCCAGATGGATCTTTATTTATCAGCAATGTGGTGCATTCCAAACACAACAAACCTGATGAAGGTTATTATCAGTGTGTGGCCACGGTTGAGAGTCTTGGAACTATTGTCAGCAGAACAGCCAAGCTCACAGTAGCCGGTAAGTTTTGTCAAGTGATTTATTTACATTTTAATATTTTCATTAATATAAAGAGTTAATCTTGATAAAAGCAATATTCTGAAGTTTTCATTAAATTGGTAACAACAGATATACTCATTTAACAGATATTAATTGTGCATATACTGTGTGTATGGTGACTATGCGAGGGCTTGTTCCGCACTGTATGGTATAGACGGTAGCACTTTTCCACTTGTCTGATGGCTTAAAGTTGCTAACAAGTACTGAGCAGTTCTTGTTTTCTTTTTAACTTGGAAAGGGCAGAGAAAGTTGTATAGGAAAATCGAATCACTTTGATGACTTTTATTTGACTCAGTATAACCATTCAGTGTGGTTTTGTAAAACTTGGAGAAGCCAGAATCCTGGCTCCTTTGTATCTTAACCAAGAAAATGACATTTAATTGGATTATTTTAAAATCTATAGAGAGTGTGTGTGTGTGTGTGTGTGTGTGTGTGTGTGTGTGTGTGTGTGTGTGTGTGTATGTGTAGTTAGGTGGAAAGCAGAAAGCTATAAAAAGAGGAACATTTACTCCATTTCAGAGTATTCTTATTTTAAGAATGATGTAAAGTATATGAAGAATTAAGGATCTAGAAGAGTAGATGTGGTTCCTTTAATAAGTCATGCCTGTTTTGTAGTAGACCAGCATCCCTGAGATAGTGTTTTTGTACTTGAGAACCAGATGAAATAGTTTTTGTGAAGGGTTATATTGTACAAAAATGGTGTTATCTTTAAATCCTGTATTTACTCTCACTTTGGTGAAATGCTAACATGTGAGATGAAATCTCACCGAGATGGTAGCCTCCCATCTCATTGTCACTGCAGGGTTATGGTTTCACATCTCATGCTCACTCTAGGGTATATTTGCTCATTCATTCAGAGCATGATGGCTGTTTTTCTCTTTGGGGCCAAATACTCAAATTTGAATTTGGGTATGATATAAAGCCATTGTAATTATTCTATAACCACAGATTGAGGATGGAAAAATAAAAGGAGGAAAAAAATCTGATTCTTTTGGCGATTTTTTTCTTCTCTATTTTCTTTTTCTTTCTTCTTTTTTAAAAACTCTATTTGCCAGGTTTTCCCCAACATGCTTGATAAATTAATTAGTATAAAGACTGCCTCTACCAATGTCATTTAGGTCATCGTATGTGTATCGTTTATGTTCTTAACTATCTCTTACTTGGGCTTTATTTGTGACTCCCTCCTCTCAGCTTTCCCCCACATTCTCCCATCACCAAATTCAGTGAATTCTGCTTTCTAATTTCTCTTTACTTCGTCCACTTTCTGCTTCCTGGGGCTACTTTTTGTCTTCCCTTATCATAACCTTGTAACTATTTATCTGCCACTGTATTCTTCCGTTCTTCCAATCCAGTCTGTACACTGTGGTTAGAGCATTCTTTCTCACCCTTCAGTGGTTTTCCAGTAACATTGTCAAGTTAGTATCTACACTGTTTAGTAACAGCCCTCCTGATTCCTTTTCTGAGCTGCCCCTGACTTCTCTAGGCTCATTTCTTAACATTTCACCCTGCCTCTGTCTCTGTCACCGCCACTATCACCACCCTCATTACCCTCACCACAATTTAAGCACTGGCAGTACTGAGTGTTTTGAGTTCCTTTCATTTATTCTTTGCCTTCTGGCAATTGTTCATGACTTCCCCACTACATATTAATTCTTTCCACCACCTTTTGCTCTCTTCCACTCTATTAGATTTGTCCATCTTTCCTCTTAGCTTTCATATCCTTCAGGAAGCATTTTTTGACCCAACTTCTAAGTATGCAAGCAGTTTTAATACAAGGTGATACTGCAGACAGGATATAGGAGAGTTATTTAATCCACTCTTGGCCTGGGTATCAGGAAGAAATAGCATCTAAACTAAGGGGTAAATAGTTCTTTTTAATAGTTGCATAGTTTATATTGTACAGATAGATGTACACACTCTGATTTATTTGAAGATTCCATTTTTTGTTAAACAATTATATGGATTAAAATTGTTGGATGTTATAGGCAGTACTTTAGTGAACTACCTTTTGCAAATCTTTATTTCTGTAGAATAGGTTCTTAGAATTGGGATTGCTGAATCATAGGGTATACTTGTGTGCATGTGTAATTTAAAAGGATACTATACTAGTTTGTCAGTTCTTGAAAATACCATATGACTTAGCAATTCCACTCCTAGGTATCTGCCCAAGAGAAATGAAAAGATATGTCCACACAACAATTTGTGTATGAATGTTAATAGCATTATTCATAATAGCCAAAAAATGGGAACAACCCAAATGTCCATCAAGTGTTGAATGAATAACCAATTTATGGTATATTTATATGATGGAATATTATTTGGCAATAAAAAGGATCAAGTCCTCATCTATATTATGACATGGATGAGCTGCAAAAATGTTAAGCCAAGTTAAAGAAGCCAGTCACAAAGGACCACATATTGTATCATCTCATATATATGAAATGTCCAGAATAGGCAAATCCATAGAGACAGAAGGTAGATTAGTGGTTTTCTAGGAGTAAGGACCGGGGCATGGGGGGGGTGGGGCGGATGAAGGAATGAGGGGCTGAGAGGGGATTAGGTATGGAGTGGGGAATGCCTTCGACTGAGTACAAGGTATCTTTTAGGAATGATGAAAAGATAATGGTTACACAATTCTGTTAATACACTGAAAAGTCATTGAATTTTGTACTTTAAATGGTGAACTTTGTGCTATATGAATTATATCTTGATAAAACTTTTTAAAAAAAAACATTGTGCCAAACTGCCGTTCTAAGGGACTTTTTTGATAGGGTTCTTTGGCTGCAAACAGTTGAAACTGACTCTGGCCAAGTCAAGCAAGAAGGGAAATGTTTGAAAGATCACTAAGTAGATAGCTTATAGAATTAAATATGAAAGGTCTTTTTTTCTGGGCTGCCTCATTTCTTCAAAGCCTGGGCAGTAGCCTGGATGTGGGTGTTTTGTGCCCAAAGGTGGGGAGAATGGGATGGTCTAAATACAGACATTGTTGTTAATCCCTTCTTTGTCAACTCTGGGTCTTACTCTTACTCTTTTTTCTCTTGCAATTCTCCACAGGCAGCAGGGCAACTGGCTTCCTTCTTGTGAACACAGGAAGCTACAGCATTCTCTGCCTTGATATGTCAGTTACTAGTTCTTCCATCTGCTTTCCCTGTTCAGAAACTTCTGAAATCTCTTGTCTGCCAATTCCCCATATGTTGTTGTGGGTTTATATTTCTAAAAAATTACTCATTTTCATGAGACCTCAGGAGGAAGAATTTTTTTTATTTTTTTTAATAGAATTATTTCTTGGTTTTATTTATTAAGATTCTCCCCTTTTCCAACTTTATTAGTATCTGTGTTTATTTTTGTTAATTCCTGTTCTAACTTTCTGATTTCTTAAAAGTAGATATTTTGATAATTTTATCTTTATTTCCTTCAAAAATCCTCTTAAATAAAAAATGAGAAAAAATTTGTAGTAGCACCAGAAAAACTGTGCGATTTATATTTGGACTAATTCACCATCATAAAACTGAAAAAACCCTGGAATTCTTTCTCATAATTTGTTGACTTGTCTTAAAGAAACATTTTGTTGTGTTTTGAGCATAGCAGAATCATATCTAATATTATTAGATATTAATAATAACAATCACTAGTGGAGTATTTATGCACCAGGCATATGCTATATATGCATTGTTTAAGTATTTAATTTTTTTTTTTTTTAACAAACCTGTGGGGCCTGTTCTCATTTTGCTGTCAGAGAGGCTTAGTGAGAGGTTAAGTAACTTGCCAACTTTATTCAACCATGAAGTGGTAGAATTGGAATTCAAATTCAGGTATATGACTTGAGAACTGATCCTGTTAGCCACTACATTCTGTGGCATCTATAGAGTATTTATGACTGCATTTTTTGTTAACATTTTATTTTGAAATAGTTTCAAACTTAGGGAACAGTTTTAAGAATAGAACCAAGAAATCCTTACACCTTTGCCCAGATTACCCAATTATTAACATTTTACCACCTCTGCCTTATCATACCCCGAAATATGCATACACCCAAATATTTTTTTCTGAACCATTAAGAGTAAGTTCCAGACATGTTACTCTATTACCCCCTACCTAAATATGTCAGTGTGTATTTCTTAAAAACAAGGACATTCTCCTAAATAATCACAGACATCCATCAAAATCAGGAAATTAACCTTAATACAATATTATCATTTAATAAATATTCCATTGATTGTCTCAATAATGTTCTTTTTGGCAAAAGACAAAAGCAGAAACTTCCCCTACCCCTTTTTCTTTCTGGTTCAGGATTATGTGTGTCACTTAATAGTTGTGTCTCTTTAGACTCATTTGATGTGGAACAGGTCCTCAGTTTTTCCTTGTCTCATTTTGGGTTTGTTTGATTTCCCCCTATGAATAGATTCAGGTTTTGCATTTTGGGGAGGAATACCACAGAAGTAATGCTGTGTTTTCCTCAGTGCATCATACCTGGAAGCATATGATATTTTGTTTGTTGCTGGTCGTGTTGACTTTTATTACTTGGGTAAGATGGTCTGTGCAAAATTTCTCAATTGTAAAGTGAAGTTTTTACTTTTGTTAATTAGTAATTACTATTTTGGGAAGAGATACATTGATACTCTGTGCATATACCGTTCCTCATCAAATTTTCATCTACTAATTTTAGATCCATTGTGGATTCTTGCCTCAATCAATTATTATTATTATTTTCACACACACACACACACACACACACACACACACACACACACCCCCCCCCCGCCTGAATCAATTATTACTACCAACGTTACCAAGTGGTGATTTTTCTAGTTCCGTCATTTCTATAAGGTAGAACTTGTCCTTCTGCTCCACTTACCTGCTTATATTAGCATGAACTCACAGATTCTTGTTTAATTGTGGGTTATAATGTATTGATAGCATTATCCCAGATTTAGTCAGAGGAAGCTCCCTTCAATCTGACTGACTTTCATGTCCTTTTGATATGCCCACATTGTTCTTCGGACAGTTCTTTACTTTATGTCATAAGATGTTCCAGATTCATCTTGTACTTTCTCTACTCCACTCCTAGAATCAGCCATTTCTCTAAGAAGCATTTGTTCTTTGTTGTGGAGAATGATATTTAGAAATCAAGATAGGGTCACTGTACGTACTCATTGCTATTGGAATGATGTTGACTCTGGCCTTTCTTTATGGACAGGGCTAGGAAATACATAGGTGTATAGAGGTGTATTAATAGTGAATTAATGTGTATTAATTAGTGAATATGTAGTGACTGTTTATAAAATATGTACATATTTCACACATACTTTTATATTGACATCACTATATTTTTATACCTATAGTTATATAAAACCATAAAGTTGACACTGAAACCTCTATTCTAGAACAATACTATGAGGTTTATTCTACCCTTCTCCTTTCCATATTTGCACCTTGCTTCTCCAGCTGTGAGGAATCTGACACCAATTATCCTTAGTATATTTACTTATTTGCTCTTATCCCTCTATATAGCCAATTTCCTGATCCATAAACCTTCTTCTCGACCTTGGTTCCACCATACATTGTGGCCACATAGGCTAACTTGCCCTTGATCCCCACGACTACATTTTAAAGTAATATTTAATTACATTTTATTTCTTTTTTCCTTTATTGTCCAGGTCTTCCAAGATTTATCAGCCAACCAGAACCTTCCTCAGTTTATGCTGGGAACAGTGCAATTCTGAATTGTGAAGTTAATGCAGATTTGGTCCCGTTTGTGAGGTGGGAACAGAATGGACAGCCCCTTCTTCTGGATGATAGAGTTATCAAACTCCCAAGTGGAACACTGGTTATCAGCAACGTGACTGAAGGCGATGGGGGACTTTATCGCTGCATAGTTGAAAGTGGTGGGCCACCAAAGTATAGTGATGAAGCTGAATTGAAGGTTCTTCCAGGTATTAATTCATTATCAAGACTAATGGTTTTACTAATGGGTAAAATTATTCTGTTAGAATATTTTTAGTACACATTGTTAATGTGTGATATAACATACTACTGTCAGCATAAAGAGTCTCAGTTTCTCACAGGAGTAACAAGAAGAAAATATGCCAGAGAGATCCACCCTTTAGTGAATACATTATTAGAAATTTTTGCAGCAGTAAAGTATGTTCAGTATCTAGTGGCATTCTTCTTAGTTAAAGGCCCTTCTAGCCTCTTGATGTTTCTTGACTTTTCACCTTTTATTCCCACTGCTAGGTGCTTGATTCTTTCCATAGTTCTCATTTCATGTTTGAGTTTATGAACATAATTGGACCATCCCTCCATTGTTTGGGCAAAGTTTTTATATATGACTACTTCATGGGCTCGTTTTAACTTATGGACTGGCTTGCGAGTAAGACCAGTGTTACGAGCTGCAACTCCTGAGGGTGTTCCTGATGGGCCTTGAACTGATTTTTTTAAAATGCATCTTCTGTCTTTTGTTGTCATCATTCCTGCCCTTGTCATTCCTGTCCCAGTGTATTCTTAGCAACCACATTATCTTTTAAAATGTATATTAGATCTTATTACACCTTTGCTCAAATCCTCTAATGGCCTGTAAGGCTTTATATAATTTTTTTATTTTTTTAATAAAGAGACAGAGTCTTGATCTGTTACTCAGGCTAGATGGAGTGCAGTGGCATGATCATAGCTCACTACAGCCTCCAACTCCTAGGCTCAAGCGATTCTCCTGCCTCAGCCTCTCAAGTAGTTGGGATTACAGGCGTGCATCACTATGCCCAGAGATGAGGTCTTGCTATGTTGCCCAAGGCTGCTCTTGAACTTCTGGCCTCAAGCGATCTTCCTGCCTTGGCCTCCCAAAGTGTTAGGATTATAGGCATGAGCCACCACACCTGGCCTACTTTATATAGTCTTAATACTACTTCCCTCCCTTACTTCCCTCTCCCATTTCAGGCTCTTCTCTCTCTTTGTCTGTGATTGTGACCACGTTATGTTTCTAGAACACACCCCAAACATGCTCTTACTATACTGCCTTTCTATTTGCCATTTTCTCTGCCTAGAATCCTCTTCTCTCAGATGTCTGCCTGGCTTACTCTCTCTGCACAAATATCACTTTATCAGTGAAGCCTTCCTTGAACACTTTGTTTAAAACAACAATCTTTCGTTTCTACCCCAGTGTTTTCTCCGTCCTCCTCCATTGTACTTCAGAACATAAACCCACCTGGCATACCTTTTTTGTTGTCTCTCTCCTCTATTGGTATGTAAGCTCAGTGAGAGCAGGGAATTTTGTCTGCTGCCAAGAATGGTTCCTGGCACATAGAAGCCGATAAGTATTTGTTACTTATTTGTTACTAATCAAAATTTGATTACATATACCTAAGTAATTCAAGATGAATTTTAAATACAACTATTGGTTAATGGGTGCAAAAATATCATTAGATGGTTAGATAGAATGAACAGTATTTGATAGCCAACAAAGTGACTATAGTAAAAAATGAGCTGTGGTATACTTTAAAATAACTAAAAGAGTAGAATTGGAATGTTCCTAACACAAAGAAATGATAAATGCTTGAGGTGATGGATACCCCAATTACCCAGATTTGATTATTACACATTATATACCTGTTTTAAGATACCACAAGTACCACATAAATATATGTAACTATTATGCACCCATAATAATTAAAAATTTAAAAAAGAAAAAATTAAGTGTTATAAAATATTCACTGATTTTTTTAAGACTTGGTATGAAAAATGGAATGTAAAATATCTCGATAATTTTGTTGTTGGTTACAAGATGAAATGATAATATTTTGGATATAATGAGTTAAAATATATCAAGAAATTTTTAAGAAAAGAACTATTGCCACATACCAATGTCTTTTAGCCTACTTTCTGACTTGCTTTTATGTGACAGAGATAATATTTTTTCTTTACACCTGGGGTAGCATTCAAGAAAATCCTTAAAAATCTCATCCAAGAAAACAAAGTTTATAGTGTCAAAGGATGAGATCACTACTCAATGTCTGAAACAAAAACATAATGCTAAATGTTTTGCTTACGTATGGGAGAGCTGTGCTTGTCAAACATAGTCTCCTGTAGAGTTTTTAAAACAACATTGTTTGGGTTGAATTGGTTAAGAAGCAGAGGTGGGTTGATGTCAGTCATAGAAACATGTTTTTTGGTTGGTTACAGAGGTTGGAGCTGGTTATCATCAGCCGTAGAAGCAGGCGATTCCACTGTTAATTGGCTGACTTCTAAAGCCTGATCTTGTCACTCACTGGTTGGCTTTCAAAGGCACATTCACTGCCATGAGTCATCACTAATCTATTAGGCAATGTTTGCATGTTACCATGGCTGTAGAACTGTTGTTAATTGGTTAGACAAGTTTAAAGCTAGTTCTGGAAGTTGTTACCATGGCTAGAGAACATCTTTTCCAAAGATTGTAGGAACAGGCATCACATTTCTCTGCCTGAGAGCTTTTTTCTCAAAACTCAACTTTAAGTTAATATCACCCTATTACACAGAGAACTCTGTCTTCTACTCACAAGAGTGTGGCCTTTTCATATGTCCACAAGAGGACAACTCTATAGAGTGAACACACGTTAATTGTAATACCTGAATAAGAGATAGACAAGTATAGCGGTAGCTAGATGGTTGCTCCGTTACGAAATCAAAGGATTGAGCAAATTTAAAGGACAAAACTCAGAAAGATTTTCAAAAATAATACACAGGTTCAGGAAAGGAAAGGAAACCTCTTAAATCTTTGTGAGTAGGGAGGATGCCAAGGGTCCTGAGCTTGCTTGGTCTCTGCTGTTTATACCGTTTATGTGGCATTTATGTCATCTTTTAAAGTGAAGGGGATTCACATCAAATCTCCCTCAATTGACCAGTGTGCACCCTGAAGGCAGGAGCTATAACTTGTACGTCTGCAAGACCCCTAAAGAGCCTAGCATAATACTTTGCACAGAAGTATTTGCATAGAATTTATTTAACAAGTATTTGCTAATTTAAATGGACATTTTTGGTGTCACTTTTGCTTCAACTATTTTGTCATACAAAGCCACACAGACTGAATAGGAATTAGTCATTCTTCATGATTAAAATGGTAAAGTGCTTTGCCTTTTATTTAATCATTGTCTTTTATTTAAACATTTTTGTTTTTTTAGATCCCGAGGTAACTTCAAACTTGGTATTTTTGAAACAACCTTCTTCCTTAGTGAGAGTCATTGGTCAGAGTGCAGTGTTGCCGTGTGTTGCTTCAGGACTTCCTGTTCCAGCCATTAGATGGATGAAAAATGAAGAGGCACTTGACATAGAAAGGTAAATGCTGTCTGCCTAAAAGCTCTTCTCAGCCTTAGCTTGAGACTCGGTCTAATCCTGTTTGGGACTATTGATTAATAAAAAATGATTATCTACTTTATTTAAACACATCATAATGTTCATATATCATCCTTGAAATATGTTTATAAATGCTATATATGATTAGGATGTTTAGAGAAAAAAGTGCTTTCAAAATCTTAAGTGATAATTACTCAATTTGTTCTTTCTGAAGCTGCGCTATGCTTAGCTTAACGCTTTTGGGTCTCTTTCCCTAAATTGCTAGAAGAGCTTCCAGTCCTGAGTAGCCTGAGTTTTCTCACTCATTCTCACTCTCATATGCGTTTTATTGATGGTAGTTTTTTTATTTGCTCAAACAGTTTAAAAAACTGTATTCCTCATCCTTTTGTTTTTGTCTTTTAAAATCATCTCAGCCTTCTGCTGTGATCACAAATTTTTTTATCTTCCACAGAACACCAACTGCCCTATCATCCCTCCCATCTCCCCTCATTACTTCCTTCTGTAATGGGTGCTTTTCTTACTTGTATTCTCAGAAGAGAACTGGGGTGGTGGTAGTTAGATATGTTTTGGTTTCCAGAACAAAGCTATCTTGCTCATTATATTAATAAAATGTTTACTAGCATCCCTGGCCTCTACCCAATAGATGCCAGTAGCATTTCCAAGTTGTAACAACCAAAAGTGTCCCTAGATACTGCATGCTGACTCCAGGCACTATTCTAGGTACTGGGAATAGAGTAGTGAACCAAATAGAGTTTTTGCTCTTGTAGAGCATATATTCTAGTGGAAAAGAGTCAAGATAGTAATCAGGTAAACATATAAAATGTCACATTATGATAAGTGCTCTGAAGAAACTTAAGAAGAGTATGCCAGGGACTCCAGAAGAGGTAGATATGGCATTGCTGTTTTATACAGAGTGTTAGAGAATTGTTCTCTTAGTAGGGTGGGCCAGAGTATATAAGTTGTGGTCGGATCTTCCTGGAACATCCAGTTTTATTCAAAGATATCGTTGAAAGCAAATGGTTTTTAATTAAATTAAATGTTGGATATATCATGATTAATAATATTCCTGTGAATTTTAAAGATCAATCAGTAGACTTTGAAGATTGAGTAGACTTTTTTCTGCCTCCAGCTCTGTCTCTAGGCTCCTGAAAAGTCAGATTATGTGGTGGAAAAATCTGAGAAGCAGTGCCTTGATATGTCACTGCCTCAAGAAGCTTCAAAAGAATACAAGAGCAGGGCAGTGTTGGTGGTGTTCACATTGGTCTTTCTAAAGCCTTGCACAATATTTGCAAATAACTGGGGAGGGGGAGTGGTAACCAGTATATTTTAGTTGAATAAATAACTGAATGTAATGTAGGAAGATATAAGTAGGTGAATGGAGCATAGGGGTGCTTCAGGTTGGATGTCTATAATTAAAATATCTTTGTTTCTGCCAGAGCCTTATGAGATATGTCGATGGACCTTAGTTGATAAATTGTTTAGACCCCAAATTAGAGATTTAGAAATTGAAAGAAAAAAGTGGATAGAAATCCAGATAATGCTGGGCTGGCTCTAATGAAAAAAGATCTTAAATAATTAGATACTGTTCTCTATTACTAATCTTAAGACCTCTTTGAAAATATTTGAAAACATTGCCATGGCTTTTATAAATGTCTAAGAATTGATGTGTTTATTTAATCTTTTAATTAAATTTGTTCAGATCCAAAATAAACATAGCTAATGAAAGAGGGAGGTGGAAATGGATCCTATTCATTGAGTAGTTCTGTTTTAAAGGGAGAGAATCCAGAAAGTATAAGTGCTAATGTTCAAGGTGTCTAACAGCAAAATATAATTTAGAAATCAAATAATGTTATCTTTTAGTGGAATGATAGCTCCAAACCCAGCTGCAAAGAAACACGTTATAGTTAAAATATGCTTTTGATATCATTACAACTGACAGTAGTAAAAAATCTAGGTTACTTAAGAAAACAGAGGACTTTGACTTTGGGAAGATGGAGTAGACATATTTTTGCCTATTCCTTTCACTAAATACAACGAAAAAGCCTGGATGTTATATATAAAACAAACATAAGACTATGAAAGGTGGAGAGAGGTGGAAGATTGATTGGCTAGGGATCTTGGGATCCAAGGAACAACATGATGGTTAGTTTTCTGGGTTTTGTTTTTGCTTCATATATCCCAGGGTTTGAGATGAAGAAGCAACCTGGAAACACTAACAGACACATATGAAAAAAGCCCCCACAAAAGTATGCTCTTTCTAGCCAAAGGACCAAGAAAGGGGCAGACAAACAAGATAAAAACTGTTAGACAATTACTCTACTCCATTCAAACACCACAGAAAAAACTGTGGCCCCACCACTGCCATGCCAGTCAAAGACCAAGTGGGAAACACATACGTCCACCCTTGCCAGGTTGTAATGACGTGTCCTGGTGTCCCTGCTAAGTGGTATCAGAGGCTGAATCAGGAGCCAAGACTTTCATGAGTTGGGCTGGTATTCATCAACATCCTTGTTGATTATGGCATGATAGTGGTTGATTTGTGCCCAACTGCCACACCCAGGGAGACGCTCTTTCTCGCTCCCTTCCCTTCCTCTTTTCCTCCCTTTCCTAGCCAAGCCACCACAGGAAACTTTCGGTAGACACTGTGACCCCATGACTTTTGATTTGACATTTTACCTTCTTTATATTTTCCTTCTATTAGTAATCTCAGTGTGGCATAGATGTGGTGGAGTGATTCTCTGATTGATTCCAGACTTCAAAATTACATAGTTTACAAAAATATTGGCCAGAGTAGGGAGACAGGGAATGGGCTGGAGGAAGTAGAATTGGTATGTCCCTATCACTTATGTCCCAAAAGTGATATTCCTTTGGGAATAACTAGAAGTGTCAGAGAAAATTCATTGTAATATTTAATTTGTATTTGTGATGTTTATGCATATAAAAAATCAGCAGAGCAAGTTGGGCTAAATTAAAGTGTGATAATTTTGTGTTAGTCTCAGTCTGTCTGTAGCCATATAAATAATAATACTATTACTGTTTTCTCTATTTTATGTGGAGAGTTTCTCAGGTATTATTTTCCTGGTAATAAAATGTATCTATATGCTTTTTTTAATGCAGCTCTGAAAGATTGGTATTGCTGGCAGGTGGTAGCCTGGAGATCAGTGATGTCACTGAGGATGATGCTGGGACTTATTTTTGTATAGCTGGTAATCAAAATGAGACAATTGAAGCTCAAGCAGAGCTGACGGTACAAGGTATGTAGATATTTACTGTATAAATAAAAAATCCTATGTACTTTGTAGGTCTGCTAACTTTTTAATGTTAATATGGAAGAGACAATCCAGCATAACAGTTAAAAGCATAACTTTTAGACCATACTGCTTGGGTTCACATTGTGGATCTTATATTTCCTAGCTATATGACTGTAGAAAACTTCTCTAAACCTCATTTTTATCATCTGTGAAATGGATAGAAGAGTGCTTACCTGATTGTAATTGTTTTGAGGATTAAAAGAGCTAATATTTGTAAAACTCCCAGAATAGTGACTAGAATTTAGTAAGAGTTCATTGTTAGCTAATGTTGTTATTATTAAATATTTTTAGTAATAGTAGTAGTGAAGGGGAGGATGTGATCTGGGGCATCTGGAAGGTTCAGTTCACTTTTCTAGTCTCAGGATGCTTTCTCACAAAGACATCTGTGTTCTCTGACCCACAACCATGTCTCTTCTCAACATTGGCATTCCACTCTTTTGGGTGAACAGGTTACCCAGGAAGGAGTGCACTGTGGCTCTCAATGTAACTTTGGTATTTATTTCTCTTTGTTCAACTAATGCTCATCATCATTGCAGGGACAGTTCTTCCCTTTGCTCCATACGTGCCCATTTCCCCATCTGACTTAAAAGTCAGAAGAAGTAAAGACAGCACGTACACACGTAGTCTTTTCTTCATCCCCCTTTCCCCTGCCATTTCTCCATGTGGAAATGTGTCCTCAGGAATTTTGCAATCTCTCCTGAGATTTGTCTGCACTCTCATTTATCTTTGTTTCAAATAAAAATCCTTAGGCTCTTCTCCTTAATTTCAGAAAAATCCAACACTACTTGGATATGTAGAGGTATATATTAGCTTGTGATATTTATTATCTACTTGTTTCAAATTGTATTTGATAAAATACTTCATGATCTGTGATTAGGGGTTGTTAGCAACCTTAGTTTTATTTAATATGAAAATTCGTTTCTCTTGGTACATTTTGTGTTTTTTGGAGCAAGCAGTAGCTAAATTCCTGGTCCCAGAAGTCATCAGAGGACTCAGATGCGTTTTTCAGAGGAATTAGAGAGCAGACTGTTTGGCGTTCAGTACTGGTGAAGGCATAGAATGCTTATATTTTCTATTGCTGTTTGTGGATGGATTCATAATCTCTGCAAATCAAAAGAGCAGGCCATGGAGTTCACATAACTATTACGTCAGTTGAACTCCGTGCTCTTGGTTAGATGGAAGGTTGGATATAGGGCATAGCATTGTAGAATGGTCAGTTTAGTTTTTGTAGATAGGACTGAACAAATAAAGTGTTAACAAACTCCATCTTATTTTGTCTGTGTGCTTCCCTTCGTAGATGCTTTTTCTTTTTCTTTTTTCCATTAGTCAGATTCTTGCCTGACACTCTCTTCCATTTTCCTCCCTGTGCCTCAGTTCCCTCTACCTGTCTCATGATGGTTGTTAAGAGCTTCAAGTGAGATGCATAGTTTCTGTCATACTTATCAGCTGTTCATTTTTTTTCCCCTCATGTTTCTTCATGAGGACATTTGTCCATGTGATTACTGTTCCCTAATTTACGATGATGTAACTGTTTTTCAACTGTACAGTGGTGCAAAAGTGATACACATTCACTAGAAACTGTACTTCAAGTACCCATAAAACCATTCTGTTTTTCAGTATAGTATTCAATAAATTACATGAAATGTGCAACACTTTATTATAAAATGGGCTTTGTATTAGATGATTTCGCCCAACTGTAGGCTAATGTAAGTGTTCTGAGTACATTTAAAGTAGGCTAGGCTAAGGTATGATACTTCATAGGTTAGGTGTATTAAATGCATTTTTGACTTACGATATTTTCAATTTATGATGGGTTTATTGGGGTGAACCCCTTCGTAAGTCAAGAAGCAGCTGTATTTTCTACTCTTTTATTTTTATTGTATGGAATCTAATTGAGACTCCGTTTATCATCTGAATTAACTGCATTTTTTAGTTACAAGTTAATACATACATCTTTCAGTTTGTACCCAGTTCCATCTTAACATCTGCCTGGAGAAAGTATTCCTTAAGTAAATATATTATACAAAACTGAGAAAAGAAGAGTGAGGGGTACTAGATATTAAAAATTACCACAGAACTCTGATCAAAACAGCATAATATTGGTACAAGAGTAGACAATAGAAAAGAATAAAATCCAGCTGTTACATGTAATTATGGAACTTGAAAATATTATAAAAGTGGCAGTTCAGAGGGAAAAAGTGTTTTGTTTAATAAATGTGTTGATACAGTAGAATTGCAACTGGAAGAGAAGAAAGCTGGCTCTCTACTTCAAAGGTCTAAGTGTGAAAAAGAATATATTGGATAGAGTTTGTATCATCTCTGATGGAAGAGGCGATCTTAAGAAAAGCAGAAAATAACATGTCATAAGCAAAAATCAAACAAATTTGACTACATACAAAAAGTAATTTTTTTAAAGTTATGTAGAAAAACCCCTATAGATAAAGGCTAAGTCAAATGATAGACTGGAAGAAAATATTTATATAACTGAGAAAAGGTAAAAATCCCTAAAGTGAAAAAAGAATTTTCAGAAACAGATTTTTTTGTTTTGAGACAGAGTCTCGCTCTGTTGCCTGGGCTAGAGTGCCATGGTGGCATCATAGCTCACAGCAATCTCAAACTCTTGGGCTCCAGTGATCGTCCTGCCTCAGTCTCCCAAGTAGCTAGGACTACAGGCATGCGCCACCATGCCTGGCTAATTTTTTCTATTTTAGTAAAGACAGGGTCTTGCTTTTGCTCAGGCTGGTCTCAAACTCCTGACCTCAAGTGATCCTCCTGCCTCAGCCTCCCAGAGTGCTAGGATTACAGGTGTGAGCCACCATGCCAGAAACAGATGTTTAAAAAGGAAATAACCTAAGGAAAATTGAAAAAGAATACGACCAAGCAATTCACAGGCGTTTATTAGCTATTTGCATTTCTTCATCAGTAGATAGTGAGCCTTACTAGTAACCAGAAAACTATAAGTTTAAAAGGTACCATTTTCCCCAATCATACTAATGGTAAAAATTAGAAAAATTTTTATCTTTCAAAACCTCCAGAGCATGTGGTGTGCTGCTCACAACGGACAATAATTATTGATATTACCTCACTAGTACAGAGGACAGAACCATTACCTCCTTGGTATTAGATGTTTTATTCCCTTATGAAATTTAAGGTGAAATTAACTGTTTAAAATAACCTCACTATAGGGAGCAGCCAAATTAATTTACTAACCAAGTCCTATCAACTGTCTACCAACTCTCTCTCTTCCTTCCTAACCTTAATTGGTGAAGATGTCTAGAGTCCTAGGTTAGTTTCTTTCATTTCTTGCCCGTTATTGAAATAGCATCGCATCTGCTATCTTGTCTATTGCTAACACAGTTTCACATCAGCTTGAAGCTAATCTGTGTACATGTGTGTTTGGGAATGCTTAGAGAACTGGAATTGTGCCACTTAATGGCACTTCGAGGTCATTAATCTTGGTGAGCAGGATAACTATCGAGGGAGATTTGAAAAAAATGTTATCCATGAGTTTACACAGAGTGTTTTATAAATCTAGGGCTAATGAAAAGTTAGGAAAAATAAAATGTGCTTTCAAATGTATGAAGCTAGAAATATATGAATATCCATGAAAGAGTTAGGAAGAGCTTCTCATTGCTCTCTTAACTGTAGATGCCCCAGGGTAACTTTTTTGGTGGTAAGATATTCTTTTATTAAGTATTAACTCTTTATTGTTTTGTTTGCCTCAGATTTCTGAACTGGATTAGGAAGGGTAAAATTGAGCAAAAGTTCTACAGCTTTGAAAAAAAAATAGTTTCTAGGCTGGTTTCCACTTCCAATCAAATTTAGTCCCACCTGTTGACTCTCTTACCCACAATCAACTCTGAAGAAAGTAGAGGAGTGAGAGGAAGTAGGGGAGAGTGGAGGCTCTCCTGAACCTGTATGTGCTGATGGGTGAGTGGGTTATGATGTGTAGGGGTATTGGCGACATCCTGGGACTACAGACTGCCAGACATAGCAGTGAGACAACAGGTCAGAAGACAGCTAAGTTCTATTGTTGTTTCTCACTGATGTTGCCTTGGGATTGTTTTTGCCTGTCCCTTCACCACAGAAATGAGTAGCAGTGGTTCAAGCCGCAGCCTCCATTCAAAAGGTCTGCTGGGGCTTTGATGGCATTGATGTAAACAGATGTGGCCTGACTAGCTGCCCTTAGGGGATCACCTTTCCACCTCTTTTCCATACCCTCTCCAAACTCCCAGATTTTGATAGGTTTCAGGGGATGGATACTCTGTTCCCAGTACTGTTTCTCCCTGAGAGTTTAAATGTGAAATCCTGCCAAACTGTTGCGTGGGGAATGCCAGCAGATTGGAGTAAACAGTAGTAGTTCTGATGTCCCTGGGGCTTTTTTCTCAGTGGCTCATTCTCCCCTTCTCTTAAGTTAACCAGATTGGATATAATCATGGTTCTGCCTTTAGCATTTTCACCATACATATTACCACACAGAATGGCTGGTACCCCAAAGGAACATCAGTTTATAGCCAAACTAGTCACCTCAATAGTACAATTACTCTTGAAAAAAGGCAACTAACTAAATTACACATGCTATCTCATAGAGAATTATTGGAAAAAATTGACTAAGAATTTAAAATAAGCGTGGTAAATACATTTAAAAAGATAAGATAGTAGCAATATGATGCAAGAACAAGAAAACATAAAAACATAGAGCCTAGTAGAAATATTAGGTATGAAAAAATATAGTAAAAATAAAGAACAAAGAGGTCTGGATGGTAGTCACAGGTATACGGCTGATGTGCAAACACATGAATTGGAAGATGACATTGAGAAATTCTCTGAGAACATAGCATTAAATGATAGCGAAAACACAGAGTGAAATCCAAGAAGTATGGTGGGTCTTTGTAGAAAGGCTTCTATTTAGATAAATAGTTATCTTAGAGGAGAGAAAAAAAGGAAGGGGGAAATAGTTGAATAAATAATTAAGATAAATTTCTCAGAATCAGACTTGTAGAAGACCTTAGACTGAAAGGGTTTATAGACTGCTAAATAGGTGAGAGAAGGAAAAACCCACCCTTAGACCTATTTATTGTAGCATATAATGACATCAAAGACAAAAAATTGTAAAAGCTTCCAGTGACAAAGAGCAGATCACCTTCAAAGGAATAAGAATTGGATTGTACCTAGTGTTGATTTGAGAAATCTTATGTCAAGAGGACAATGGAATAATGTTTTTAAAGTGTTAAAGGAAAAGAACATTGAATCTATATATAATTTATATGCATCTAAAATGTGAGGCATAATAAAACTTACCACATAAGACCTTGGAAAGTTTACTGCACAAAGACACACATCGAAAACACTTTTGGAATAAATATTCAAATAAGAAGAGATACATCCAGGAAACGCTGTAAGAGCATTTAAAAATGTTGGGGAGTTTAAAACATAGCCCCCCCCAATTCTTTGACTGTCCTCCTAAAGGGTGATGAGATTTATGTCTGTTGCCCTTGAATCTGGATTGGCTTGGAGCTCTCTGAATCAATAGAATCTGGCAGAAGTGATGTGTGATTTCTGAGGCTTATAAAAAAGTGTGCAGATTCCTCCTGGTTGTCTTGGTCCCGAGAATACAGAATGAGGAAAGGATAGTCTCCTCAATAAATGGTGTTGTGAAAACTGGATAGCCACATGTGGAAGAATGAAATCGGACCCTTGTCTCATACCGTATATAAAAATAAACTCAAAATGGGTTAAAGACCTAAACATAAGACCTGAAAATGTAAAATCACTAGAAGAAAACATAGAGAAAACGCTTCTTGACTTGGTCTTGGCAAGGATTTTTGGGTATGACCCCAGAAGCACAGGCAGCGAAAGCAGAAGTAGACAAATCAGATTACAGCAAACTGAAGAGCTTCTAAGGAGCACAGGAAACAATCAACAGAGTGAAGAGCCAACTTATGGAATGGTAGAAAATATTTGCAAACCATACATACGATAAAAGGTTAATATCCAGAACATAAGGAACAATTCAATAGCAAGAAAACAAATGACCTGATTAAGGAATGGGCAAAGGATCTGAAAAAACAGTTCTCAGAAGATGTACAAATGACCAGTAGATGAAAAAATCCTCAACATCACTAATCATCAGGGAAATGCAAATTAAAACCACAATGTGTTATCACCTTATGCCTGTTAGGATGGCTGTTGTCAAAAAGACGAGATAACAAATATTGGTGAGGATGTGAAGAAGAGGGAACCCTCATGCACTGTTGGTGGGAATGTAAATTGGTAAAGCCATTATGGAAAACAGTCTGGAGGAAGTTCAAAAAATTAAAAGTAAAACTACTATATGACTCAGCAGTTCCATTTCTGGGTGTGTATTCAAAGGAAATGAAATCAGTATGTCAAAGAGATATCTGCATCTCCCATGTTCATTGCAGCATTATTTACAGTAGCTGAGACATGGAACGAGTGTTAGTGTCCATCAGTGGATGAATGGATAAAGAAAATGTAGTATATATGCACAGTGGAATACTATTCAGCCTTTAAAAAGAAGGAGATCCTGTCATTTGCCACAACATGGATGAACCTGGAGGACATTATGCTAAGTGAAATAAGCCTAGCACAGGAAGACAAATATTGTATGATGTCACTTATATGTGGAATTTAGAAAGTTGAACTCAAAGAAGCAGAGAGCAGAATGTTTACCATGGGCTGGGGACAGAGGAGGGGGTAGAGGGATTAGGGAGATAGATGTTGGTCAAAAGATAAAAAATTTTAGTTAGGAAGAGTAAGTTCAGGAGATCTGTTGTACAATATGGTGATTATAGTTAATAACAATGTATACTTGAAAATTGCTAACAAAATAGATGTTAAGTGTTCTCACCACAAAAAAATAAGTGTGTGAGGTAATGGATATGTTAACTTGATTTAGCCATTTTGCAGTGTGTACATGTATCAAAACATCATGTTGTATATCATAAATACATACAATTTTTATTTGTCAATTTTAAAAAATTAAAAATTTTTTAATTAAAAGGTTTTTTAACTCAGGAAAACAGAAACATTCTAATTATGTATGTAACTCATAACATAATCTCAAAATATGAAAAGCTAAACCCAACATAACTACAAGAAGTAGACATAATCATAGTGATAGATTTTCAACACACTTCAGTAATTGATAGGATATGCAGACCAAAGCAGGCAAATATAAATAAAATAAAACTATAAAGAATTCCAATAAGGCCGGGCGCGGTGGCTCACGCCTGTAATCCTAGCCCTCTGGGAGGCCGAGGTGGATGGATTGCTTGAGGTCAGGAGTTGGAGACCAGCCTGAGCAAGAGTGAGACCCCATCTCTACTAAAAATAGAAAGAAATTATATGGCCAACTACAAATCATATAGAAAAAATTAGCCGGGCATAGTGGCGCATGCCTGTAGTCCCAGCTACTCGGGAGGCTGAGTCAGTAGGATCGCTTAAGCCGAGGAGTCTGAGGTTGCTGTGAGCTAGGCTGACGCCATGGCACTCATTCTAGCCTGGGCAACAAAGCGAGACTCTGTCTCAAAAAAAAAAAAGGAGTTACAATAAAGAACTGAACATGATCTAATTGACATTTATGTGATCCCATACCAAACAAATGAATAAACCCTATTTTTTATAAATGCTATGAAACAGTTATCAAAATATACCATATACAGGCCATAGAACATATCTTAAATTTCAAAAAGTTGAAATTCTGCAGATTTGACCACAGTGGAATTAAGGTTGGAATGAATTACCAAAAAAGTAACTTGGGGAAGAAAAAAGGTAACTTGAAGATTTCTTGGTGTTTGGAAATTAAGTTGAGTCACTTTAAAATAATCCATGAGTTGGAAAAAATGATGATGAAAATTAGAAAATAATGTGCACTAATAAAGATATGACCTATCAAAACTTGTGGGATACTTAGAGGGAAATTTATAGCCTAAGTACATGTATTAGAAAAGAAGAAAGGCTCAAAATCAGTGATTTAAATATCACTTATATTAAAATTTAATATCAGATATTAACACTGATATTAGCATTAACATTTCAACATTTTTAGCTCAAAAAGCTAAAATATGAATAGGAAATTTGAACCGAAGAAAAGGAAGAAAGGGAATAATGACAAGAGCAAAAAAATTAATGAAATAAAAACCAAACATTCAAAACAGAGAGTGTCAGCAAAACCAAAAGTTGGTTCTTTGTAAAGAATAACAACATTGATAAACCACCCCTGGCAAGACTTATATAACTTATATAATTTGACAAAGGTCTTTAGCTCAGGACTTCAGACTATAGCTTTTGGGCCAAATCCTCCTGGCTAATTGGCTTTCTACAGTTGGTAAACTAAAAATAGTTTATACATTTTTAAATGGTTGAAAAATATCAGAAGAATAGTATTTTGTGATGTGTGAAAATTTTATGAGTTTCTAATGTTACTGTCCATAAACAAAGTTTTATTAGCACACAGCCATATTCATTCATTTACATATTGACCATGCCTGCTTTCATGCCACAGTGCAGGAGTTGAGTAGTCCTGACAGAGACCATATGGCTCACAAAGTCTAAAGTATTTGCTGTCTGGCCCTTTCCAGAAAAGATTTGCCAACTCTGAATGTAGATTCTATGAAGAACCCCTACAGATCAGTAAGGTAAACAGAGGTAACAATAGCAAATGGGCAAAAGACTTGAACAGCTGCCTCATAGGAGATCTCCAGGTGGCCACTAAATATGTGAAAAAAACCAACATTAGTCTTCAGAGAAATGCAAATAAAAACCACATTGAGATACTACTGTACTCCACCAGAATGGCTAAAATTGAAAAGACCAGCAGCATCGGGTGTTGGTTAAGAGGAAGAACACTGGAGACTGTAATCTATTGCTGATAGGAGTATACATTGATATAATCACTTTAAAATACTGTTTGGCTGAATATGTTAAAACTACACCTGAAAATATTCCACGGGGAGCTGAACTGTGGCTGCACAAGGGCACACAGAGTGGTGTAATGGACATTGGAGACTCACAAGGGGGGAGGGTGAGAGGAGGTGAGGGATGAAAAATTGCCTATGGAATACAATATACACTACTTGGGTGACATGTACTCCAAAAACCCAGACTCTACCACTATAAAATATATATTAAATCTATTTTTTAAAAAAAATTTTAAATATCCTATACAGCAGTCATATTCCTAAGAGTATACTTATCAGAAATGTATAAATATATGTACAAAAATGTGTAATAATGTTCTTATCAGCTATATTCATAGTAAATAAAAACCGGATAATTCAAATATCCATCAAAATTCAAATGTAGAATGAATAGTGTTCCAGTCATATGACAGCATATTATCAACAGTGAAAATAGCCACTGGTACATTCAACAACAAGAATAAATCTCACAAGCACCCTTGAAAGAAAAAAGCCAGGTACAAAAGAATATATACTGTATAATTTCATTTTTATAAAGTGTAAACATAGGCAAAACAAATCTATGGTTTTAGAAGTCAGGATAGGGATTACTTTTGGGGAAGGGCAGAGTAGTGACTGAATGTTGCACAGCTGGGCTTGTGATGTGTTAATGTTCTGTTTCTTAATCTGAGTGGTTACAGCAGTTCAAGCTGTACTGTTTATGTGTGCTACATGAGGTCTTCTCTTTTTTATTGTTTACAGACAAGTCATTATGTACAAAAACATATTTGGAAAATTTTGTTTTGAGCCTTGTCCCATAATTGAACATATTTTGGTTTTTTTTCTGATGGGGAAAGTAGTTTATGGGATGCAGTCGAAGATATATATAAATACAGTCATACCTGTCTGACTTCTGTTATTTTTTAAAAAGTTATGGCTATAGGAAATGCCATAGTGAGTGTTAATGCAGAAAAGGTTGTAAGTTCATTCTTCATCTGTTAAATATTTCACATTTATTATCTCATCATTAACTCCTGGGATTTCTACACATGCCGTGACGTGAATTAGCCCATCATGTATTTCCTGTCATCTCAGATTGTTGATAACACTAAAATGGGTCATGAGGTTTTTTTTTTAACAGGAATTTTTTCCTTTTCTCTTAAAACAGTCATAATAGTCTGTGATACACATCTCCCCTCCCCCCGCAAAAGAAATTTTTCCATTTGTATTTTTGTGGAACAAATTGATAAATTCTAAATTGGCCACCCCCTTGACATTGTCAATGTCCATAACTAATGTACCATTAAAGTTTTAAACTTCACTGTCTTTCTTGAAGCCACAACCTAATGTCATTCTACTTGTCTTACTTTTCTACTCTACTCTTACCTCTAGCCACTTGGAGACATTAATCTCCCTTTTTCTCTCAGTCGTCTTCATGACTTCACTTCTGTTTTCCTCATGATCAGTCACAACATACTACTGTCATTTATTAGAACTCTCAGTTCTGTTGGCTTCAGGATAAAAAGCACATTGCTTATGGCTTACGTACAAAGTACATCCAGACCCTTCGTTGTCCCCCTTTTCAGTGTTACCGGGAGAGACACCATAGAGAGGTAATTGAGCACAGTCTCAACACAGCATACCTGGCTTCCAGTCTTGGCTCGTCACTTTGCTGTATGAACTTGGCCAAGTTATTTAATTCACCTGTGTCTTTTTTTTTTTTTAAATCAGTCAAATGGGTTGTTAAAAAGATTAAATAAACTCCTGGCACTTGCTGCCTAAACCCAGGGTGGAGATGGAGTCATCTTTATCAAATTGCATATAGTTTCCTGAACATACTATGCAGTTTGACAACAATATTCCCTGTATCCACTCACCCCCAGCTATAATTTCCTGATAGACCTTCAAGATTAGTTTATGTGACCCCTCTGTGAAGCTTTTCTTAACCATTCCCTCACTCTCAGGCACAATTGGTCTCTTAAAATAACTGTGTTTTTACTGGTAGTATTTCCCATTGATTTGTTTATATGTCTTTTCCCACAACTACTAGACTGGGATCCTTATCAACAGGGACTGGTCTTAATCATTTTTTTATCATAGTAGATGATTAGCAAGTAATTATTGAATGAATGAATGAAACTTGTATTGAAATTGTTAAATGTGGCAACTACAATGATTTGATGTTTGTGGTTACTTTATTGCTTATATTTTCCTTTGTTTTTCATCGACTTCTAGTGTTAATGAAACTGGAATTTTTTTTAAAAAAATTATCTTCTGAAAGGTTATGCTGGAGGTAGACGAACCATTACCTTTACTTACATAATTAAGGTCATAATTGTCACCTTCCTATGCATATATGTTTCCAAACAGTGCTTGATCATTTTTGTTAATTCCTATTCTTGACCTTTAGAGGCCTTCCATAAGCCAACATAAAACTTAAAAAAAAAATACTGAAACCATTAAAGATGAGCTTTCCTCCATGTCTGCCATCACTGCTTAAAAACTCTCATACCTTATTTTCTGTTATGATTCAAGACTGTGCATTGAATCCCTTCATCTTTATCCCAGCTCCATGAGATGTTCCATAAGTTGACTTGATAACACTGTTTTACCCTGTTTCTCCTTTCATTTCTCTATTCATCCCTTTTGGTCCCCCTGCCTCCCCCGCCCCATGGGTGTCTTTTCTTCCACTTGCCCATTAAAGTATTAGTATTCCACAAAGTTATGTCTTTAGCCTATTACTATTCATACTCAACCATGCTCCTGTTTTCAGATATAATTTGCATAACAGTAACCCCCAAATTCTCAGACCAGACCCCTTGCGGAACTTCAGACATTTCCAATTGGATGTCCCACAGATACCTCAACATTTACGTGTACAAAATTGAACGTAACATTTTTCCCTCAAAATCTTTTTCTCCTTTGATTTTCTGTATCTCATTGGTAACATTGTCTACCTTTTCACCTGTGCTAGAAGCCTGGGAATCATTCTTGATCATTTCAATCTTTTTTATTTCTTCCCACATTCAATTCATTAGTTTCTCTTTCTCCTTGCTTTCAGTTAATCTCTTTCCTAGATTACTGAAGGAGTATGCTAACTGATTTCTCTAGTTCTAACCTGTTCTCTCCTCAAATCTGTTCTCCACAGAGGGGCAAACGTGATTAAAGAAAGTTCTTTAATTAAAACTTGGAAAAATAAACAGCATATATAAATGGTATTTATAAATTAACAAGAACAAGAGGAATACCTCAGTTGAAAAGGGAAAAACATAAAATAGTTTGTTTACAAAAATGAGATGAAAATGGCTAATTGACCTGGAAATAGTGCAGTCTCATTAACGGCAGAAGAAATACAGATTAAAATAGCTTTTTGTTGCCTACTAGTAGAAATTAAAAATAATAACCCACTCGGCAAAATTACTGTAAAATGGGGATTCTCATACACTGCTGGTAGTAGTGCAAATTGATGTGATCTTTTTGGAGGGCAGCTTGGTAGTCTTATCAAAAGCCTTAAAACCTATACATCCTCTGACCAGCAATTCTACTTCTAATAATTTGTTTCAGTGAAATAATCAGGGATATGTGCAAAGATTTATGCATGGAAATGTCCATTGCAATTATATATATTTAATGGAAAAAATTATAAACCACTTAACTGGCCAACAATAAGCAATTGGTTAAATGAATTATGGTCAGTCTATATATCAGAGTACTATGCATCCAACAAAAATCATGTTTTAAAAGACTATCAAGTGACAAGATAAAATACTTTGGGTATATTAAATGAGGAAAAATAAGATCCCAAAACAACATGTAAGAATTATGATTTGTGTCAGATCCTTTGACTTTCTTTTAAAAAATCACCTCAGACCAATTAGTAGGAAGCCTTATATATCTTCTTTTTGAGGCCTTCTCCCTGTAATTTTCAGAATACCCAATGTTTACTTATCTTGAGGGAGTCATTTTTCTTCTAAGCTCCGAGCAAAGAGATAACTGGAGTCTGAGTCTGATGAGTCCATGATTGTTATTGCTTCTGAAGGTAATTTAATTTCAAGGGCAACACCAAGTTGCTTATAAACACCATGCAGTTCTTTTACTTGTACTGTCCCTTCTACGTAGCATGTTCTTTCTTCTTGCCTGGCTTTTCTCAGAACCCCTGAGACTGACTCCTGCTTACTCCCATCCCTCCTACCCATCCTTTCCCCACTTCCATTAGGTGCTATTTAATTGTGCACGTTTACCTTGTACGTATATTTCTTGTTTTACCTGTCACATTTTCATTTTCCAGTTTGTGTATCTGTCTACTAGACTGAATTCCTTCAGGACAGGACTGGGTCTTACTAACCTTTAGATACTTAGCACCTAATACAGAGCCTGATACTACAAGTTTGACAACAACTGAGGACTTAAGAACATATTCCCCCCCACCTCTGGATAACATGTTGAACAGTATGTTATCTGTATTTAGAGTATTTTAAAATTTCACCTTACAAATTTTACATTTTTAAAGATATTACTGTAAATTAGAAAATTCTTTGCAGTTGTTTTATAATCCTGTATTGGGGCCTGAATCATTTCGGATTGGTTTGCAGTTTTATTGGATCAGTGGTCATGTTAGCTTTCAGAAAAATTCCACATTTTACAAGCTTGAAATAATTAACTAATAGTTATGTAAATTTATTCTGAACCACAATATCCTCATTTCCATGGTAACTAACTACCCTCAGAAGAGAACTTTCAGGTATTCTCAAAAAGACCAGGAATATCCACGTGAAATAAAATGAAATATGATGTAATGTTAGAACCCAGATTTATGTGGACTAGAGTTGCATGATTTCTGACCCTGCAAATGTTGCAGAATAGAGGAACCATTCACATGCCTACAATCTCTGCCTGTTTGTTGTTTGTGCACTATTCACAATGCAATGTAAGAACTCTATAGTGATTTTGTGTTACTAAAATGACTCTAATGAGGAAACTTTGTGGGAAAGATAAGCAGATATCATGGTGCAGAAATGAATCTGTGATTTCTATAAAACCACTAAGAGATTAGCATTGTACCTCATAGAAGGAATATAGTATGATGAAAAGAGATACTTCTTTGGAGACATATCCCTATTTCCCGATGTCTGGCTATGTGATCTTGGCAAATTAATCAGTTTACTTGAACCTCATTTTTCTTATTTGTACAATAGGGATAAGAAAGCCTTCTTTGTGGTGGTATTGTGAGGAAGATGCTTAATATGGTGCATTGTAGGCATTCAGTAAAGTCCCTGGGGTTTAGAGAATCTTTCCTTTCTATCTAAGTCTTCTCCACTTAATTCTTCTTTCTTTGATTTCTTTTTTGCCTTCCTATCTGGATTCTGCTTCCTCTTTAGATCATTCAGATTGACATCTTAGATGGCTTTCTGTTTTAGTTTTGTTTCCTGCCACCAACCATCAGATGACTCTTGGCTCCACGTTTTGTGGTCTGTGAGCCAAGCCAATCACACCCAATTCCTCATACCCTGTCTGTCTTCTTGGGCTCTCCCTTAAGTCTATGCACTCTGCACTTCTGCTTGTCTAAGAGAGTAGATTGGACAAAGTGCTGGTAAATATTCTTCATTATGTTATTTACAAAGCATAATAATTGTAATATGAGGGCAGAGTTATGCCCTTTCCAGCCCAGAAATAAGTGCAAAGGTTTGACTGTCATTCTTGGTATTATTCTTCTTCTTAGGTTATCTGTCTTGAGCTCAGAATTTCAAGCTTACCTTAATTAGCCCACTCTGGGTCTCTTATTCATTGATTTTAGCTGTCTTTGCTTGAATCTGTATATATTCAGCCTTATTGAGGGAATGTCTTCCATATAGTATTTAATTCACTGTCTCACTTTTATTGAACTATATTTCTTTTACTTTAAGGAGTATTATCAAATCTACCAGCTTTGGTCAAGAGGGCCATGCCAGGAAAAATTTTAGTAATTTTAGTCATATTATATTTAATCTCTTAAATTTCCCATTCTCTTCTTTAATTTTAGTTATCTTCCTCTTTCTTCATTAAAGGCATGATAGAATTAGGAGCAGCAGTAGAAGTGGAGTTTTATGAATTAGAAAAAGCCCCCTTTGTTACTAAAAGTTAAACTCAGAAACTCCAAAGTGGGCAGCTCCAAAGTGGACAGATAATCTGGTTAAAAGAGCATCCAGAACAGGTTTCTTCTTGATTTTTGATCCCCCCCATTTCCCACTCCTACCAGCAAGTGTTTTTTGATGGCACTTTCATGTAAACTCAGTTTGTACGCTAGGAGTGGGATTCTTATCCTATCAGGTCCCAACGGGAATATTTTGTCTCAGTATAGCACAGTTACCCTTAATTTATCTGAAGGCTAAATTCTGAGAGCTAAATGAATATAAATCTATTCTGCTTTTTCCTAATCCCCATTGTAATGATAACCAAGAGTTTTTTGGTCTTTTTTCCAGAGAAATCCCTTAGGTTATGATCATGTCAGTGGTTTAAAATAATTTTTTGGCCGGGGAACTTAGCAAAATTATACTTGGAAGCCAGATATTTAAAATAGATAAACATGGAACTATTCTGATGAAAGCTGGGCAGGGTAGGGGTAGAGTCTTCACACCCATCCTCTCCATTCCTTGTTTTGATTTTTTGTTGTTGATGATTATTACAAATACAGGGTTTCAATGACTATGTTAAAAGTAATGTCAAAGATTTGTTCAGTACCTACTGCAAATAGACAAGAAGGCAGAATCTAGTATCACTGGAGACACAATGGCATATAGGACACAGTTCTCATCCTCAAGGATACAGTAGGTGATACAGTGAAGTAATTAGGCACTCCTCGCCCAGGCTGATAAAAGCTGCAATATTGTGTGTCAACTATGTCTCTGAAACTTATTCTTGTCCAGTTGATTTCAGTGATTCTTATGTAGAAAGTAGAACGAAAAAATGACATGATGTTTTTAACAAATAAACTTACTTCTTGAATTCTTGACATTACATTATGAATTAGAAATGGATAGTCCAAACATTTTAAAAATATTTAAGAAGGGAATTTTTATGGATATATAATATTTGTACATATTTATGGGATACATGTGATATTTTGATACATGCATACAATGTGTAATGATCACATCAGGGTATTTGATCAGGATATCTGTCACCACAAACATCATTTTTTTGTGTTGGGAGCATTTCAGATCTTCTAGCTATTTTGAAATGTACAATATATTAATTGTAGTCACCCTACTGTGCTATCAGATACCAGAACTTATTCTTTCCACCTAACTGTATGTTTGTACTCTTTAACCTCTTTTCATGCCTCCCCTTCCCCCGGCACATGCACCCTTCTCAGCCCCTGGTAACTTGTGAAAGATCTAATTCAATAATGACCACAAGCCTAAATTGTTCTATAGTTTTGAAGCAGAAATTACATGAACAAAATATGATTTGTTAACTTAGAAATCCTGAGAAATGGGTCAGCTGGTGGTTCTGTACCATTTTCAAAACCAAATCATTTGGCAAGATCTTGACCTTTGCCATCATTTCTATTTTTGTCTTACATAGTATAGTAGTATTCTTTTTTAAAAAAAATATTTTTCAAAATTATAGTGTTTTTTTCTTTTTAAAATCTTAAATCATAGTCATTTCCTAGTAATAAGAAGGCAAGGTGGTGAAGAATATTTTTCCCTAAGAAAAAAAACTTTTCTAATTGTTTTCAACTTTACTGTGTATTAGAAATTTTTCATGATAGAAAGTTGAAAGAATTTTACAGCAAACACCCACCACCTTGAATCTTCAGTTGACATTTTACAGTAATTGCTATATTAAATATCTATCATTCTATCCATCAATCTATCTAAATTTTTATATACATGTCAGAGTAAGTTACAGATGTGCTCAAATACTTCAGCATTCATATCATTAACTAGAGTTTAGTATCTTATTTGTGGTTCTTCTCTGTTTTTTGAGGTAAAATTTATATATAGTGAAGTACACAAATCTTACGTCTGCTGTTTGTGTGCAAAAAATGTGCATTACTGTACAGCTAAAACCCATATAAAAATACAGAATATTATTATCATTGCAGAAAGTTTCCACATGCCGTTCTCAGTAAATCATCTTCTTACTACCCCAGAGGCATCTACTCTTCTGTTTTTTCCCAATATAAATTAGTTTTGCCTGTTCTAAAGCTTTATATAAAAGTAATCATGTTGTCTGTATTTGTTTGTATAAGGCTTCCTTCGAAAGCATAACAGATTGGAGATCCATCCATGTTGTTGCATATATTAGTAACCTGTTGCTTTTTGTTGATAAGTAGTATTCCTGGGTTGTAAATGCCAGACCTTTTCCCAAAGTGGTGTACCAATTTACATTCCTAACAAAGTGTCTGGAGTTGCTCCATATTCTGGCCAGCATTTGGTGTTGTCAGTCTCTAATTTTAGTCATCCTGGTGGGTGTGTAGTGGTATCTCTATATGGTTTTAATTTGCATTTCCCTGATGATTAGTGATGTTGAGTGCTTTATCATCTGCTTATTGGTCATTCTGGTATCTTCCTTCATGAGATATTTTCTAAACAGTGTTGATTTCCTGTATAAATGATACATGCGATAGCCACATTAAAGAGAATTCTTAAAGTGTTAGGAAATTGCTTATTTGTTGATACTTGAAAGTAATGGACAATAGAAAAATTAAAATACTGATATATTTTCAAGCCTTGTTTTATATGTCTTTAGAATAATTGAGTAGCTGTCTATCACTTCTGCTTTTATTATTTTAGGATTTGAAAAATTTCTCTATGTAGCTATTTGAAATTCTCTTGAAGAAGCAAAGGAATAATATCAAGTGTGCTGTGAAATATCTATAATTTACAAGTAGACTCCAAATACTTTTGCTTACATAAACTGCTATTTCATAATCTGTACCTATAGTAAATACTTGAATTTTCCTAGTGTATTTGTCAAGAGTTCTTCAGAGAAACAGAACCAATAGGAGGTACACATTTTGTATATATGTGTATGTATGGAGATGTGTATGTGTATAGATGGATAGATAGGGGGAGAGAGAGGGAAGGGATTTATTATAAGGTATTGGTTCACTCAATTATGAAGGCTGAGAAATCCCATGGTCTGCTGTAGCTGGAGACCTAGGAAAGCTACTGGTATGGCTCAAAGGCCTAAGAGCCAGAGAGACAGTGGTTTATATTCCAGTCTGAGACTGAAGGCCTGGGAACCCAGGAGTGTTGAGGATAGGAGAAGATCAATGTCCCAGCTGCAAGAGTCAGGCAGAGGACAATTTCAACCTTCTTCCACCTTTTTATTTCTTAATTGATTGGATGAAGCCCACCCACATTGGGGAGGGCCATCTGCTTTACTCGGTCCACCCAGCCAAATGCTACTCTCTTCTGGATACACCCTCACAGACATAAAGAAATAATGATTAAACAGCTATCTGGGCATCCCATGGCTCAGTCAAGTTGACGCATAAAAAATGTATTAAGGTGAGAAAATAATATATAAGCCATCTGTCATATTGGTCAAAGTCACTATCGTCAGCCCTTTTCAGTGGGCTCATAATGGTTGATTTCCAATGATTATGTAACAGAATTATACTTTAAATGTAAATATGCTTTATGTTTTTGAGGCTTTAAAGAGATTTAATAGGTAAAGTGTGTGTTACAATACCTGACTTACAGCTGATACTGAACAAAATTTAGTTTTCTCTTGTAAAGCCCTATATAGAGGTATTGTTACTAATCCACTGATAGATAATGCTTCTGAGAGTCCCCAAATTATATTTTCCTCTTAAACCCTTTTCTTAGGATGCTGAAAATAATTGCTGCTATATTTTAAAAAATTGAAACAGTTTTAGGGTAGTGGAATTATGAACCATTTTGACTTGCCAAGAAATTTAATTATAGTAGAAATAACATCAAGCAATTTTATTGTTATTCCCAAGGGATACTGCATACTGTGTCACATTTACATTATATTAATATACCTGGCAAATGTTTCAAATATCTTTTGTATTAACAAGGAAGTATTTTCACATATATGATATCTTATATCCTTTTAAGGAAAAGTAGATTGCCTCAAGATCACAAAATATACTTGAAGGCAAACCCCAAATTAAAAGCCTAGAACTTCTGATTCCTAGTCTAGTACTTTTTATACAGTGTTATACCACTCCATTAGGGTCCTATTCCCTCCCAGTGGCTTTTAAACATTTTTAACTACTATAAACAGTAAGAAATGCATTTTATGCTAGGATCATATACATGACTGTATATCTGTCTCTGAAACAAACATTTTACAAAACAGTACGTATCCATACTAAATGAGTTATACTGTTTTCTATCCCACCCCATCACATCTCTTCCTGTTCCATATTTTAAAAAATTAATGTCATGAAACATTGATAGGTCAACTGACAAGGGGGTAGGAGTAGTCTGCTCTGGTTAGGAGGAATATTTGATCACTGACATTGTTTATAACTGCTAGCACGTGATAGTAATAAAAAGTAGACCAACTTATAAGACAGTTTAATTATTGTTTTCAAATGCTACATACAGTGAACCCCTTCAATGCCTGCACCAGAACTGGCTATACCCACTAGACTGCCCTTGGTATGCCAGGGGGCCAACAACTTGAAAAACAAATATTCTGCTCCATATTGAGCTGCTGAGGCTTACATTAAACAGTAAATCCAATGATATATTGAACTTTACTAAGAGTTAAAATGCTCATTTTCAGCTGCTATGTAGAATTAAAAAAATATGTAGTTTAATTTCTATATTGAAAAAGTATACAAAGATTTTTCTATGCTAGGCTAACTTGGTATGAAAAAAATATGTTAGTAGCAGTTTGATAAAGAACATGTTTAAGAACAAGCTTTTCATCTTTGGAGATGAGGAATTGGATAGCTCAGAAGAAGCTTAGTGATGATTTATTGGTTTTGATTGGATTATTGTTCAGAGAATTACATGTACTCATTCAGTCATAATATTACAAAATTATTTCTCTAGACTATAAATTGATTATTATAAAAATAACAATTTTGTCACTAAGGGCCAGATAATAAATATTTTAGTTTTGTGGGCCTTGCTGTCTCTGTCACAACTATTCAACTCTGCCTTTGTAACAGAAAAGCAGCCACGGACTATACGTAAACTAATGAACATGACTACATTCCAATAAAACTGTATTTACCAAAATGGACAGTCATTTGCTTATCCCTTACTATATAGTATTCCAGTGTTTTCACTTGTTTAACCAGGCCCCTAGTTAATATTTAGTGCTTTCCAGTGTTTTACTGCTATAAGTAACTGTTACGAACATCATTGTACATACACATTTGTATACTTGTTTAGTTATCTTTTTATGATATTAATAATTCCTAGGACTAGGGTGCACTCTCATCCCCTCATGTTAATACAATTCTCTTCTATTTTTTTCTCATACTTTTGTAGTGTATTTTTACTTTTTGATCTTTGGCCCACCTGGAATTCATTTTGTATATATGATAATTGGTAGAGATCAAACTTTATTGTTTTCCAAATGGATTGCCAAAGTAAAAGGTACTCATGTTTTAAATATAGATAGAACTTGCTAGGTTGCCCTCCAGAAAGTTGGTATCACTTATGTTATATACCAATAATGGAACAATACTGATTTCCCCACAACCTCCCTGTATTGGAATTGTAAAGTTTTGTAATCTATACAAATGGAACAGGAAAAATATATCTTATTATGCTTTTTAATTCATGTTTCTTTATTTATTAGCTTTATCATCTTTTCAGATTTTTATTGACTTTTTATTTTTCCTTTAATTACCTGTTCTTCTTTGATGGTTTTTGAGTTGTCTTTTATTGACATGTAGAATTTTTAAAATATATTCTGAATATCAATTCTTTGGCATATGAACTGCGAATAATGTATTCAAATAATTTATGTCTTTTTTAGTAGCTTTTTTGAGGTATAATTGACAAGTAATATACTGTATGTATCATCAGAATCAAAATAATTAACATATTCATCATTCCCAAAAGTTTTTTAATACCTCTTCCTAATCCCTCCCACCTGCCCTTTGCACCCTTTATCTCCAATTGAGCATGGATCTGCTTTCTGTCATTATAGATTAGTTTGGATTTTCTAGAGTTTTGTATACATGGAATCACATAGTATGTTCTTTCTTTTTTTGGTCTGGCTTCTTTCACTTAAGGTACTTATTTTGAGATTCAGTCACATTATTGCATGTATCAAGTTTTACCCCCCTCTTTTGCTGGGTAGTATTCCATTGTATGAATAATACACCCAGAATTGTTTATGTGTTCACTTCCTGATGGACATCTGGTTTGTTTCCAAATTTTGGCAACCAAAAATAAAGCTACCACAAACATTCTTTTAATTTTAAGGTATATTTTATCATACAGAAAATTTTCATTTTCATATAGTCAAATATATCAGTTTTTTTCTACTGGAATTGGAGCTTGGTTAGACTGCACTCCCTACCCCCTCATGTTAATAAAATTCTCTTCTATTTTTTCTGATACTTTTATAGTTTATTTTTCTTTTTGATGTTTGGCCCACCTGGAATTCATTTGTATATATAATAATAGGTAGGGATCAAACACTATTTTTTTCGAAATGGATTGCCTGTTATCCCAACACTATTCTTACCCCTGGTTATTTGAAATATCACCTCTATATAATCCAAATTTCCAAAATTCTATGGGTCTTATTTCTAAATTCTGTTTTATTGAAAGCTTTGTCTGTTCTTACATCAAATATTATACTTACATCAATATTAGTTATTAATATTTTGTTAGGAGGATCCTTGCTCATTGTTCTTTCCAAAAATTTTTTTCATACATTTTTTCCTCTAGATGGCCTGTGGATTCAGCTTGTCAAATTTTGTTAAAATTTCTCTTGGGATATTAAATGACATTTCATTGAATTTATAGATTAATATCAAAAAGATTATGATTGACCTTATTAAATCTTCCTAGCCAGATGTGTGTATGTCTCCCCACTTACTATTTGTAATTGAACATTTTTAATAGGTTATACATGCAGAAAATTTTCTAAAAAGGAAAATTAGTGAAATAAAAATTAGTGAAAAATAGTGAAATATTACTGCTTTGCCCTACCCTCCCTCCGCGGAAGCAACCATTACCATTAAATTCTTCTGTATCCTTCTATGCCTATTCAGGCACCTAGGTGTGCAGAAATGGCGTTAACAGATACAAAGAGCAGTCTTAAAGGTTGTCGTCATCTGGAGCAGATCCAGCTCTTGTGGGGCCTGGAGTAAAAACTACTTCTTGTGTAAGAAGGCCAAAATAAGTACAAAATGAGTAGTTGTTCAGAATGAAAAAAGAAATCACAACAAAATTTTTAAAAACTGATAAGTACTACAGAGACACCAAAAAAAAAAAAATCCAGAAAAATAACACATTAAAAAATTGCCTTACACACTTAGGCAATATTTATTTTTGCTGAATTTTATTTCATTGTCTCCTCATATGTCAGCAATTTTGTAAGTCATTTTCTGTGACAATGGAAAGCTAATTTGGTCTTTTAGTGTTTAGAATATGGTGACCCTGTACCTTGGTGTCTCAGTGTTACTGTTACAGGCCCTTGGGTTCTCTGTGTTACAGAAATTAACAAAAGAACAGGAGTCACAGGCAAGACTTTGTCGGAGCTTATGCTGGAGCACAAGGGAGACAGACAGCACAAAGAAAAAGTCTTCAGGCTGGCTCCCTGAGGGGAGTTTGGTGAACCCTTTTCCTTTTTTTTTAAATTCTCTTCATTAAAACATTTTAAATGTTAATATTCTTTTTTTTTATTTCAATGATTTTAAAGAGGCTTAAGTGGGAAAAGGGTGATGTGTAATCTTGTAAAGGTGGAGATTTCCTTGCACCTGCATAGTTCTGTTACATGCTTCTTTATGCGTGGTATATCTCATTAACATGTAAAATCTCCACCCATGGGTATGATTTTTAGCATTAAAATGAGATTATAATAAATAAAAAGTCAAGGTAAGGTCAGTGTGCCGTTCTGTTCTGGCTTGAGGCGGTTAGATCCGGATAGGTCTGGTTTCTCTGAAGCCACGTGTGTTATCAGCTTATGTCAGTCTCTCATTCCAGTGGTCCTGAAAAACATTACTCACAAAATAGATGGTTTAGCTCTCTGGTTATATGGGCTGAATTCTGGCAATTAGGAAACTGCTTGCTTTAGCTCTCCTGCTGCTAATTAGGCCATGTTTACCGCCAGGCAGTGCAGACAAAAAGAAAATTTAAGAATAAATAAACAAAATAAAATAAATAGGCTATGTTATGTGGACTTCCATGGTCATGGGTGAGGGGCCCGAGTCCTGTCTCTATGCTATCTCAGTGTTGGGTAGTGTTAGTACAGTGGGCAGGAGTGTTCCTGAAAGCCATCCTTTACTGAGACGGCTTAGATATACACAGAAATTTTGGCAAACCACGTAAATACATCCCACTAAACCCACTAAAATTACATGTAGTTTAATTTCCTTTTGGCTTCCCTTAATTAAAAAAGTGGCTTCAGCCACTCTACCATCACCTTATATAAGGGGAAGTCAGCGTGGAAGGAGCAGCAGCCTTAATGGATTGTGGTTAAAATATCTTACTATTGGTTGTCCCCAGTCTTTTGCTACTTCAAACAGTGTTCAGGGAATATCCAAATGTGTGAATGTATCTGTTGGATAGCTCTCTTGAGGTGAAATTACTGAATCAAAGAGTAATACCACTTAGATTTTTATAAATATTGTTTAATTACCCTAACAAAGCTTGTATTAATTTATATCATCACTGAGTTGTATGACAATGTACTTCTCCTACTCTTGTCAGCCTAAGAGATAAAAAAATCTTGAAATTTTAATTTGCATATTTCCTATGAGTGAAGTTCAACGTCTTTTCATATATTTAGAAGTTTTGTGTATTTATTTGTTGTGCACATATGGACATACCTTTCTCTTTTTATTGAATTAACTTTTTCTTACTAATTTATGGAAACTTTGATATATTAAGGAAATTGGACCTCTATCTGCCATTTCTCCCTATTTATTGTCTTTTTACCTTGTTTATGATGGTTTTTAAGCATGTACAATTTTTAATTTTTCTATGTAGTCCTCTTGTATGTAGGAAAAAAAAAAAATCCCGAACTTTTGTTTTTCCTATTCCCTACTCAACACAGAACACCTGTGACCTCAGAATGTGGGGGTTATTTCCCCACACATCAAGCAAGCAATTCTACAGTGGACACCAGCAGAGTGTCCCATAACTCATTTCAATTCTGACGCTGTCTACCTGGTGCCTGGAGATAGTGTTAGGTCTCCCAGGTTGAGGGCTCAGTCCCGTAAGACTGCCTCCCACCTCAGATGTCATTCACTGGTCTGGGTTTCTGGAGCTTCTGACCAACTAGCTGTAAATCAAGGTTCCATTAATTTGCTAGAGTGGCTTGCAGGACTCAGGAAAACACTTTGCTTACATTTAACCATTTATCACAAAGGATATCACAAAGTATACAAATAAACAGCCAGATGCATGGGGCAAGGTGCTTGGGGAAGGGCACAGACTTTCCATACTTTCTCTGGGTGCCACCCTTCAGAAAACTATGTGCTCAGCTACCTGGGAGCTCTCCTGAACTCTGTCCTTATGGGTTTTTATGGTTTCATTAAAACAAAAGATGATCCTGTCACCCAGGACATTCCAAGGGATTTAGACCTGTGTCAGGAAATCAGAATGAAATCCAAATGTGTACTTCACAATATCACAAGCCAATATATTTATGTTTTCTTTTATGGCTTCTGGGTTTGTGTCATACTTAGGTTTCCCTCGAAGATTATATAAAAAAATCTCGTTTTCTTCTAGTGCTTTTATGGGTCTATTTGTTTTTAATCATTAAATCTATGATACATAATGAAATTTATTTTGTATAAGGAGCGAGATATGACTCCAACATTATTCTTTTCCAAGTGCTTACACAGTTTCTAAAATTGTTTATTGAGTTATGCATCTTTTCCCCTGATTTAATGTGTCACTTCTGTCATATGGGAATTTCATATATGTTTGGATCTATATATTTGTGTCTTCATTCTTTTATATTTTCTTTTATATCCTTTAGTAAAGTTTCATAGTTTTCTTCTTAAAGGTTTTATACTTTTCCTTGTTAGGTACATGTCTATTTTATTTTTGTAGTTATTGTGAATTAGATTTTTAATTTACATTTTCTAATTTTTTTTGTTATATGAGAATATGAGTGATAAATGTTAATCATTTATTCTGCTAGTTTGCCAAAAATTTATATTTCATTCTAGTACCTTTTCAGTTTATTCTTTTGACTTTTTTTTAAAAAATTACATAAATAATTCAATACTGTCATTAATATTAAAGAATGAAACTGTATCAACAAAGTAAATCTCCTTCCTCATTTGCCCCTTCGCCATTCACACCGCTTTCCTCAGAGAGTAACTACTGTCATCAGTTTAGCGTATGCTTCTTGGTGTCTCTTTTAAAAAGCATTTACATACATGGACATCTAGAAATGTTTTTCATTAACAGAATCATATCATCTGGTTGCTCTGCAAATTGCTATTTGACATTTTTATATTTAGATTTTTTTCATGTTTGTACATATACGACTATCATTAGTATTTAAATGCCCCAAAGCAGTGCTTATCAGACTTTAATGTGCACAGGAACCACCTAGAGATCTTGTTATAATGCCGATACTGATTCAGAGGATTGGGAGTAGGAGTCTGGGGGTACATAGTCTGTATTTCTAACAAGCTCCCAGATGATGCCAGCACTGTTGGTCCTATACTATACTTTGAGTAGGAAGGATGTAACATATGCTTCAGTCAGATGTACCCTAGTTTGTGTAATTATTATTCCTATCTATTAAATCATTGAGGTACCCCCTCCCACTACAAATAGTACAGCAGTGCATATTGGAATTTTTCTATGAGAGATAGATTTTCTTGAATGTTCTAAGTAGATAATCATTGCCATGATGTGTGCTGTGGGGCGGGGGGTGATTTCTTCAACCCTATCCCCCTATTTTTTTTTCCTTTTCCTTAGACCTCCAGTAGAATGTTGAATAGGTTCATTGACAGTGATTCTTTGCCTTTGGTAATATTTATCAAAATTTAAAATATGAAAACACTTTGACCTAGTTACACCCTCTAAGAATCTATTCTTCTGAAACTCTTACATGTACATACAAAGAAAAACATACAGGATGCATATTACAGCATTACCTATAGTAGAAAAATCAAAATTAAGTAACCTTAAATGTCCATTAGTAGGAGAATGATTAAATTATGATAAAGTCATACTGTAGACTTACCATGCTGCTGTTTAAAAAGAGGTGGCTATGTATTACTGATATGTAAAATTGTTAAGAAAGACAAGTTGCAGAAAAGTAGATATTGGTTGACCCAGTGTATATTTTTAAAAACAAGTGTGTGTGTGTGCATGTGTATGTGTGAGAGAGAGAGAAAGAGAGAGAGATGTCTGTGGTAGAAAAAGTTTGGAAAATTCACACATGAAAAATATTAATAGTGTTTGTCTTTGGGGAGGGTAGTGGTATTGACTGATGGTTTGAAGCTTGGTAAAGAAGGGGCATTTGTTCTGATGCTTAATGAAGTGTGAGCAAAAAGGAAAAAAAAGAGGAGGCATTTGTATTTTCTGTGTTCTTTATACCTTCCATATTGAGTGCTGTTTAACTTTTAAATTTGAAAATGATGAAAAAGAAAGAAGAAAGTTGGAGAAAAGAAAGCAAAAGATACTCTCAGTCAACAGAACCAACTGTAGAATAATAAGGAGAATTAGAGCAGACACACCCATACCGTCCAGTAGTCAACAACATTTTCTTAAATAGACAATACATAAACATGGTTAAAAAAAAAAAACTCAAATGGTACAAAAACATATATGGTACAGTGATATCACCTCATACCTTAGTAGTAGTTAGGATGGCTACTCTCAAAAAAAAAAAAAAAAACAACCAGAAAGTAGCAAGTGTTGGCAAGAAGAAATTAGAACCCTTGTGCACTTTTGGTACAGCCAAAAGCATAGCTGCTGCTGAAAACAGTATGCTGGTTCCTCAGAAAATGAAAATAGAATAATAGCCATTTGACCCAGCAATTCATCTTCTGGGTATATACTCAAAAAAATTGAAAGCAGGGTCTTTTGTATACTCATGTTCACAGCAGCAGTATTCATAATAGCTAAGCCGTGGAAACAACCCAGTGTCTATTGATGGATGAAGGGATAAGCCAAGTATGGCATATACATACAATGTTGGGACATCAAGCAAGGATTAGGTATGTTTAATCTTGTTAAGGAAGGGGAACCAATATTTAGTAAAGGCTTTTGTGAATTCTTCAAAATAAAAAATAATGTTTACAATACAGTTTTTCAAATTTAAGAGATTTAGACCCTAAGACTTCAAGTTTGAGGAACACTGAATTAGGATTAAGTTCTGTGATCACAGGGCCAATTTATAAACATGAGCACAAGTGTTGGTGCTGAAATTACATGTTTATTAAGATTTTACATTATCATAAACATTTAAAAGCAAATTAGAAACTCATTCATAAAACTCAGTCAAGAGTAGACTTCAGGAGAAACAATGGCATATAATATTGAATTCTTGAAAAACTTGAGAATCCTTGAAAAAAAAATCTTATCCTGAGCATTGAATTCTCCCATAGTACCCATTAGTGAAATTGATGTAACCATTTATTCAACTGATCAGCATTGAGCACCCATGACAGTTTAGACCCCTGGGATTTCAATGGCAAATAGGGCAGTAATGGGCTAGGAATGGGGAGAAGTGGGGCCTCTGGGTCCAGAAAAGCTTCTTTAAGGAAATGCTTTTGATTTAGATCTGATGAGTACTTGTTAGCTAAATTAGAGGTTATGTCAGGTTTTAGTCTGAAATGTCGGTTCTTGATGTTCTCATGGCTGAAGAATGACCAGATACACCAAAGTAAAGCAAGCATGAAATAAGGTTTATTGAGGAGAGAAAGATAGGATTATAGGGCAAGACCGATATCTAGATTTACAGAGCATGATACATACACTACAGATGACAACTGGACCCACTGTCACAGCAAAGGGAGAGCCAAAGGAAGGGCAAAGAGGGGCTGGTTATGGGCTGCATCTTAATTTATAGTGCCTGGATTGGGACCTTCCTCCTGGTTCATAGGTCACCATGGAACCACTTTGGACAGTTGAGAGTTGTATGACCTAAGTCTTGCTAGCATGTGGGGTGTTCTAGGTCACCTCTGGGCTCTATGGTACCTACGCTGCTTGGCTCATGGGCTAGAGAGTCCTCTGCATTCTTTTGGAGCTGTTGCACTGAGTTCTGATTGGCAGATTCATAGGATGTTCCCTCCACCCCCGGGTATGGAGAGGATTAGGGTGGGGTAATTGCACCAAGGCAAAGAGTCTGCTTTCATCCCTAGGGATCACTGTCTGTCTAACACTTAGGGTTAGGAAAAAGCAGTAAGACTGGAGGGCACAGTGTAGGGATGGTGAGGAATAGAATTTCAAAGTTGAGTGGCAAGTTTGTCATAATGTTGCTTCACAGTTATGAGGTCACTTATTTCAGTAGGATTAAGGAGAATCTTATTGGCCTTCATTGGAATGGGAAGCTTTCTCAAATGTTGCAGGGTTCTAATGTATTTTTGCTGTGCTAGTTGAGCCAGCATGTATATCAGATTTGTGATCAGACTGTCAAACAAAATCCTTGAAGGGAATTTAGGCTTTAAATGCTTGGTTTTTATTTGTTGGATTTTTTGTAAAGGATTTAGAGTAAATTTGTGAATTACAGAAAAGAAGCTTCTGAACATTGTGTGTACATTTAACATAAAACAGACACATTTATTTTTTCTCTACTTAAAGAGCTTAAGAATTTCAGTGAATAAACCTTTAAAATCAAACAATAGGAACTCCAACAATTCAGAGCTAGTGTAAACAAAAATGGTCATCTTCTAAATCACAGCATGATAAAGTAACCTTGAAACATTGGTGTCGGCCCTATATTGTTTTCTGTTTGAATTGAGTGGCAATTTCCATCATTATGTAACAGTGATGGAATTAAGTGATGTTTCTAGTAAAAGATTTTTGCAAGTATAATATATTTTAGTATTAAATTCTACTTGTACATTTAGCAATTAAAATTATTCCTGAAATGATTATGGCATTAGAAGGGATAGGAAGCTGTCAAAGAGAATTTGAAGCTTAATTATCTCTTTGGTAACCAAATGCGTAATGTTCCATTACAACACTTATTTTCTTATGGTAATTGATTCATTTGTTCTCTGGTTATCAATTTAACTTCCCAGCCACAAACATCTGCTCTTGCCTTGTGTTTAATTGGCATGAATACTATCTACAGAGTAGTTAAAATCCAGAGGATATTTTAAGGGCATTATTTTATAATTCATGAAAAGGAAAGTAATGATGAATTGAACATTGTTTGTGATGATTTTTTTCTAATAGTCTGTGAAAGTCTGTTTACTAAAAATGCATACTAAAATTATTTGAATTTTTTTAAAAGGGATTTTGGTGTGTTTTCTAGAATTACTTAACTCTGCCTTAGCATGAGCCTCAGTTCCTTAGACTCAAGGAATGTCAGTTGCTTGGAAACATGGTATCATAGTAGTTAAGAGTATAGACTTTGAAGGTAGAAAAATAATTTAGTATGCTGTCATTTATAATCCAAAGAAGAGGGCTGGGACAAATTGTTGTAATTTTTAAAATGGAAGGATAAACTATAAAAATTTTGAGAATGGTTACCTATAGAGGAAAGGAGGGACTAGAATGGGAAAAACAGGGTTAGAAGCTGGACTTGTTTGGATATACCAGTGCTCACGCCTGTAATCCTAGTACTTTGAGAGAGAACGCGGTGGGAGGATTGCTTAAGACCAGGAGTACAAAACCAGCCTGGGCAATAGGGATACCCTGTTTCTTTAAAAAATAAAAAATTAGCCAGGCATGGTGGCATGTGTCCATAGTCCCAAATACTAGGGAGGCTGAGGCAGGAGAATCGCTTGAGCCCAGGAGTTTGAGGTTAAAATGAGGTGTGACACCACCGCACTCTATCCTAGGCAACAGAGGGAGACCCTGTCTCAGAAAAATAAGTAAATAAAATTTACAAAGTAAATCCTGAAAATGGAAAGTAAAATAGAGCGAATTACTCTAAATGTGTATACAGTTGGTAGTAGAAATCACACAGAATGTTACAATTCCAAGTGAAAGTTACTATTCTAAATAAACTTAAAATCATAATTGAATTATAATATACTTTGTAGGATATATTCTATGGATAAAAAGAACTACAAAACCTTGAGTTGTTTTTTGTTACCATATTGTTGGTAGAGATACTGTATTCCGAGACTGCGAGTGTAGGATAAAGCAAATGAGTAATTATGTTAGTGTCATTGGGCACAGAGATTTTTGGCATGAGAGAAAGGAGATACAGATATAAAATTGAGATTCAGTTAAGAACTATAGTCTTGAGTTTAGTTGGAAATACCAATAGGAAATCATGATGAAGTTTGTATTTTAAAAATACATAATTGCTGGCTTTATCCATAAAAGGGGCCTAAAAACAGTGACTGAAACTAAAGACCAGTAGGGTCATGTCAAAAAGGACTCAGGAGCTTCTAGTGAACTCAGGCTTCATTAAAGATGGAATAGTTTAAGAATCAAAAGAATAATAACAACTTCATTGAATTGAAACAAACCAAATATATTTTAAACCAAGAGTTCATAATGCTACTTTTTTTAAAAAAAGCCCTCAACAATCATGTTTGGGGAAGGATATTAGAAAACCAACTCATTGTTTTGAAAATGTAAGTAAATGGAAAGAATCAAGCATTTATCCTGCCTTTGTCCAAAAACTGTACTTTAGGATAAACAAATAATTGAGGAGTTATCCTAATAATTAGTTGAGGAGATATAATAACAAATAATAGAAGGGATGTTTCTCTTTACAGAAGGAATGATAGAATAAGAATATTACTATTTTACAAGTCCTAGTAGGCAATGATTATCAAAGGCTGTTAACATCACTAAGAGACACAGTCACACATTATGAACGTCCTGAAGGAAGCACATGAAACTGCCTATGAAGTAGTCTTGGAAAAAAATGACCCTAACTCCAATCAAGCATCTACATTTAACTGAACTTACAGAAAGAACATGTTAAATACCACTATGACAATACATTCAGCAAAAGACAGATTGCAGGAAACTTTATAGGACAAGTGACTTGTTTTCATACACAAATGGCAAATAAAAGATAAAGGAGGAGTCTGTGGATTAAAAGAAATTTAAGAAACAAATTACGTAATACCATTGAATGAACCTTGTTTACCCAATTCAAATAAAGTAAATCATTTCTAAAACCATAGGTCAATTAGTGAAATGTGAATACTGATTGGATAATTGGTGATACTAAGAAATTATTATAGATATCAGCCTGATGGCATCACAATTATGTTTAGAAACTGGAGTTCTTGTTTTGTAGAGGTATATGAAATAATGTAATACCTGGCTTTTGCTTTCAGAATAATCTGTGTTTGGGGAGGGGTGGGGAATGGAATGGTTTAGGGTATAGATGAGTCAGTATTGATCATGAATTGATAATTGTTGAAGCTACATAACAGGTACATGGGGATTTATTCTGTTTGCTTCTATAAAATAAAAGGTTTCTGAAAAGAATGTATAGTTTTTGTAGTCAGACTGCCTAGGTTCAAAATCTAGATCTGTCACTGACTAAACTGTATGTTATGGAGTTACGTAGCCTCTGTGTGTATTAGTGTCCTTATCTAGAAGATGGAAAGAATAACAACTAAATAATATCAGTAGGATTATTTCAGGAACTAAATAAGTGGAAAGAACCTCGTAAATGTTAGCTGTTAATTATCATATATCAGAGATACAAACTAGAATCAGAAAGTCGTTGGTTAAAGATCTTATCGTACTTAGGAATAGTCTAGTTGAATTTCTAATTTAGTACAGGAGCAACCTGCAACCTGTGGACTTGAAACCCATGTTTAGCAAAATGTCCAATAGTAGAACCAGAACTCAGCTCTAGGTCTCTTTACTCCTAGTCATTACAACTGCTTTACCATAAATCATTATTGAAGAATATCTAAGAGTCAAAAGACAAAATTTCAACACATTTAGTTAAATGACGTAATTGGCTTTTATCAGTTCATGAATTAGGTAGCATCTCATCTAAAGAATAGATAACATGCTACCCTGGGCATGGCAGAACAGTCAGGGTTTGTAAGGTAGCTTGAGCAGGAACAAGGAAGCAGCATACTACAAAAAGCAGATTGGTTAACATCAAGTTACTTCAGGTTACTTTCCTTGTTAAGGGTCAGAGTAGAGGGGACTTCCTTATGCTGGCTAAAACTGGCCTGATTGGTGGATCTGGCTTTTCTGAGTCTCTTCTGATTTCTCAGAACATCAGATAAACAACGTAATTTCAGTTTGGTGGTGTAGAACTTTAGCACAAGTGACTGCATTTTGGTTTGATCTGTTGGGGCCTAGTGCAAGAGCTCAGTCCAGATCAGTGGCATAAATTTTATTTAACACAAATAAACAACTTGGCTATTAAATACAAAGACTCAGGGCTGTAAATATGTTCATTTTTTCTACATCTAAAATTTATTGCAGTTCAAATGAAAACTCCAAGTTCTTATTTGTCTGTTTGCTTTGAGAAGAAACAGAGAAACTTAACATAAGATGAGTCTAAATTTATCTGGGGATAGGGAGGAGCCCTAAGCAAACATGTTAGGAAAATTTCGAGGAAATAAAGGAATAAAAGAAGAGTACTTGTTCTACCATATATTATAACATATTGTATACTTATAGTAATTTTGTGTTTCTGGTGCAAGAATAGACAGATGGATGAAACCAATTAGTATCCAGAAATAACCCCCCAAGAAGACATAGATTTTAATATTAAAACTTTCAGATCAGTTATTCATCTTGGGACTAGTGAGCTTGCCATTTAGAAAAATATGAAACTGGATACTTACCTCACTAAGACTGATTGTTTCATAGAAACTAGAAGAAAATGTAAGTGAATGTTACAGTATGGAATTAGAGAAAGCTTTTGGAGTTAAGAATAATGAAATACAGATGCTAAAATGGAGAGGATTTATAAATGTTACCACATAAAAATGTAAAACTTTGTTATAGTAGGTGCCTTAAGTTAAAGACAAAAGAGAAAACTTTTGAGAGAGGAAATATTGGCAGCATATGAACAAAGGATTAATATTAAATAAACTCATTTTAATAGTTAATAGTTCTTTATATTAAATTTTCCCTGTCCAAATGCCTGGTGTGGTTTTTGGATGCTGACTAGTATAGTATGCTATTATGGGTCATTAAATACGAAATGCCCAATTTTGTACCAAAAATTTAGTTTATTATATCTCAAACAAGAAGCAACAAAATTAATCAAAGTGTATGCCTAAATTATTGACACAATTTTGCCATCTTAATGGTAGCTTGCTTATTGCCAGCAGCGAAGAAGCCTGGAGAGCAAGTGGTAATGAAATCACAAAAGGTGTTTTCCACAGCTTCTGTTGAGAATTGAATATTTTTCCTTGCAACAAGTGGTCCAAAGCCTGGAAGAAGCAGTAGTTAGTTGGTGCAAGGTCTGGTGAACACAGTGGATGACAGAGAGTTTCCAAGTTCAGCTGCTGTAGTTTGAGCAGCATTGTTTTTGCAACATGTGGTTGAGCGTTGTCTTGCAAAAGGATTGGCTGGTCACTGTTGAGCAGTCTCCACTGCTTAATCACAAGCATCCTCATCATTTCACCCAATTGATTGTAGTAGACATGCACTATAATCGATTGATCAAATTTCATGAAGCTATAGTGGATAATATCAGCGCTGGACCACCAAACAGACACCATTAACTTTTTTTGATGACTATTTGGTGTAGGGCTGTGTTTTGGCACCTCATCTTTATACAGCCATTGTGCCTTGGTTGCAATTGTCAAGAAGAATCCATTTTTCGTCCCATGTAACAATAACAGTGTAGAAGTGGTTCACCTTTATGTAGTAACAGCAAAGAAAGGCAAGCTTCCAGATGATTTCTCTGCTGATACTTGTTTAATTCATGTGCAACCCATCTATCCAGCTTCTTTATGTTGCTAATTTGTTTCAAATGGGCCAGTATTGTTGGAATAGTAATGTCAAACCTTGCTGCTAATTCATGTGTAGGTTGAGATGGATTTGCCTTCACTACAGCTTTCAGCTCATCATTATCCACTTTGGTCTCAGGTTGCCCACATGGCTCATTTTCAAGATTACAGTCACCAGAATGGAACTTCTCAAACCATCGACATACTGTGCATTCATTAGGCACATCCTTCCCAAACACTTCGTTGATATTTCAAGCTGTCTGTGCTGCATTGGTTCCACGATGGAACTCATATTGGAAGATAACACACTTATCCATGGTCTCACTTATCCACTTATCCATGGTCTCACAAAAATTGCTCTAAAAAAATTTGAAAGATAATCTCAAGTGAGAGAGAGAATCCGAAAAAGGAAGACTGCTGCTCAGACCTTGTTGGAGAAAGTATCCCTTGCTGGGATGCCATAGGCCTGAGCTGGTATGTGGAAAGCACCTGCTGGAGTGGGTGCTGTGGGCCTGATGGATGATTAGCAGAAAGTTGCCTACTGGAGTGACAGGAGTCAGAGCTGGTGTGGAGGACCCTGTCCAGTGGGATGCTGTGGGTCAAAGCTGGTACACAGAAGCTACCTACTGGAGTAAGCTGGAGAAACTTACTAAGGATTGAGTAGAGAAACTTCCAGGAGGGTGATCATCATTGGGTCTCCCAAAACCTAGCAGCCACACCGTAGGTGCAAGAAGAAGGGCACTCCTCAACCTGAAATATTAGCCTTTTGTTGTGCTATGCCGTGCAGTGTTCCTCCAGTGCCTTCTGTTAACAACGCACCAGCTTAGAAAGGTCCAGATTCATTATTGCAAAGAAGGGTGGATTTGGGGCTGAGAAGCCATACATTGATAACTCATTATGTTAAAAGCTATATATATATAGATAAGAAAATTGTGAACATTATTGGAAAAATGGCAGAGCACTTGTGTAGGTAATTCATGAAGTATTAAATAGAAATGGCTAGTCAATGTTTGAAAGGGTAGTCAAATTCACTGTTAATGGATTTCCCTGATTGGATCTTACTGTGCAGATTTGTTTTCTGATCTTCCATCACTGTGAATGTATATAGCTTCTTAAGATTATACATTCTTTCCCTCCTTGAGGGAGGTTCTCTTTGCCTGAGGTTCTGCCTGCTCTCTGTGCTCTTGTTCTTCATTTTTCTAAGTTACATAGCTTTTGGACTTCTTTCCAGGACCTGCCCCACTGTAGGCAGTGTAATAGGCAAGAAAATTTTTTTAAAAAGGAAAAGAACAAATAAAACTGTGTTTATTCACAGACAACATGATTGTCTATGTAGATAATCCTCAAATTGTCTTTACAGAAGCCAATAGAACTATCAATAATGAGTGAGTTTAGCATGGCCTCAGGACGAAAAGTCAATATACATAAATCAATTTCATCTCTACATACTAGCAGTGAACAATTAGAAATTTAAAATATTTTTAAAGTACCACTTAGAATAGCACCAAAAGTATTTGAAATACCAAGGGATATATGTAACAAAGTATGAACAAGTTTTGTACACTAAAATCTATAAAACATTGATGAAAGAAATCAAAGATCTAAATAATTGGAGATATAAATCCACGGTCATGGAAAGGAAGACTTAATATTAAGATGTCAGGTTGCTACAAATTCAACACAATCCCAATCAAAATCCCAGCAGACTGGGCAGATTTTAGCTCAGCTGTAAATAAAGCTGCTACTCTTGTCATTGTTATTTAATAGAACTAGCCTACAGTGGAGCTTGCTGCTTTGTGATACAGGGGGTTCCTGTCATTTGAAATTTTCTTATAGGGATCATTAAGACCCTTTGTCAAAGATGTTATATAGGAAATTACAGCATTAGATAGGAAGTTAGACTAGATGATCTACTTCAGATCTTATAATTAAACACCTTATGAATCTGTTATTTATAAATCAGTGGTTTACAATTTTTAGGGCAAGGGGAAAAGGAGATACTGGATTATTCAGGCTTTTTCAAGTACACTTATCTTTTCCTCCAAAGATCCTGTCACTCTTCCTCCCATCCTTTAAAATCATTTGTGTAATGAGGGATGTTACTAATGAGAGTGTGTTGCATGAGTGAACTATTTAGGGCCTTTAATGTGACATTGCTTTACACACACACACACACACACACACACACACACACACACACACACACACACACACACACACACACACACATATAGTTATCAAGCTGACTGAAAAGGAAGATTGTGTCAGTCTTTTCAACTCTTTAAATTTTAATTATAGCCTTTCCAAAATGGTATAACTCTTAAGGAAATAGTTTTTAATATTTATTTTTAGACAGTTCTTTATTTTTAATTTCTTCAATAGAGTCAACTTAGTAAAAGTTCTCAACAAGGAGCTGGGAAAACTAAAATATTTTTATAACAGTTAGTTATACCAGAAAATCGGTTTTTAAAGATACTGTATTCATAGCATGTATTTTTAATATATATTTGATTTATGCTTTTGCAAAAATATGTGAAAGCCTTTAATAAGAAAAAATCCTGTGAATTCTGTGATTTAAAATAATTCGTTGAAATATGAACAGCTGCCTATTTTTAATTTTATTAATATCTTAATTGCCTTTCTATTTTAAAGCTCAACCTGAATTCCTGAAGCAACCTACTAATATATATGCTCATGAATCTATGGATATTGTATTTGAATGCGAAGTGACTGGGAAACCAACTCCAACTGTGAAGTGGGTCAAGAATGGGGATATGGTTATCCCAAGTGATTACTTTAAGATTGTAGTAAGTACTTTTCAAAGAAGGACATTTATTTCTGAAACTTTTAGTTGTTTTTAAATGTAATAACCAAGAAATCTGTTACCTTGTTTACATCAGTTTATGTGCTGCAAATGAAGATAGAAAAATTCGCGTGGGATGTAATCTCTTCATTGGTTGATGAGAAAGCTGAGCCCAGAAATATTTTGGTTGCTTATGTAAGATCACATAGCAAATCAGTGGCTGAAGTAAGCCTAGCGTCCAGCAATAGCCTAGTACTGTGACCTAAACACTCTTAAACACCACTGCCATTTTCTGAGTAATAATTAGCACACACACCTGTGTGTGTGTCCCTAATTGTATTCACAGCTCTTTATTCAAGGAGCAGAAATCTGTCTCTTAAAGTGTGGAGAAACGATCCTTTTGAAAAACATAATTAAGTATGCAACTGACTATACAAAACTTAACCAGAAATCATATACTGATGCCCAGACCCTTCAAAATAAGGGTGACCCAGTGTTCGGCAATTGACAGTAGAAAGAAAGATTCTTTTAAAAAGTAATGCAGTGCAGTCTGGGCCTGTAATCTCAGCACTTTGAGAGGCCTAGGCAGGAGGATCGCTTGAGGACAGGAGTTCAAGACCAGCCTAGGCAATGTAGGGAGACCCTGTCTCTACAAAAAATAAAAAAAAATTAGGCGGGCATGGTGGTGTGCTCCTATATTCCCTGAGGACTAAGGTAAGGCAGGAGGATTGTTCCAGCGCAGGAGTTGAAAGCTGCAGTGAGCTATGATCACACCATTGCACAACAGCCTGGGTGACAGAGTGAGACCCTGTCTCTAAAAAAAGAAAACAATTTTTAAAGTTAATGCAAAAAAATATAATGTTAAATGTATTTAAGAATAATCAGCCATAATTGCTTTTTACTTTATATAGAGTAAATGCTTAGTAGATAACCATATACTAATATTATCATCATTATCTTACATCCTAGTAAGAGAATTATCTAGTTTATAGTAATAATGATTATTGACATACCTTAAGATCTGTGCATGACATTTATAAAAATGATCAGAAGTAATTATGGTTGTTAGAGACTTAATATCTCATTACAAAATTGTCATATAAATAATACATTCTTAGGAAACATTTTCTATTTTTGAAATCCATAATCATTTAATGAAAAGCAATTCATAAGTATTTAACATAAAGGAATATATTATGGTTAAATTAGCATTTTATTCTGTTATCAATTTTTGTACACTATTTTTAAAATTTTAAAATCATAATTATTGTACCAGTAACAATAGTTGACATTCATATAGTGCTTTTTAATTTAAGGAAAGCTCATATATATATGACTTCATTTAACTTATTGTAGTCTAATCTATTAGAATTGTTGATATTACAGATAATCTTAGAAAAACAATACCACAAATTCACAAATTCAGACTTTCATATGGTCACTTAGTATTACATGCCAGATGGTTTTCCAAGCAGTGGTGTAAGTTTGCAAACAGTGAGGGTGTGATTTTCCATAAATGTTAAGTTCTTCATTGTTAATAACTGTATGTACTAGTCTAGTTAAGCCAGTACCTTGATGATAATTTAATATAAAATTCAATTAACAGGTGTATAGATAATACTCAATAATTGGATCATATTATTGTACTTGTTTTTCCTCTCTAAAAAGAACATATCTTTGAGATTTTGAGCTAATACTTATCAATTGAATCATAAAATTTTATTTATGTTTTTCTTCCTCAGAAGGAACATAATCTTCAAGTTTTGGGTCTGGTGAAATCAGATGAAGGGTTCTATCAGTGCATTGCTGAGAATGATGTTGGAAATGCACAAGCTGGAGCCCAACTGATAATCCTTGAACATGGTAAGAGGGTCTGAAATAGAAAGATGAAAAAGGCTGTGTGTTTGAGGAACTCGTACCTGTCGTTCCAGGATACCTCATGATTGATAACCTGTTTGTAAAGGCCAAGGTATGGCATAATTAAGAGAAAAAGAATAGCAGTCTAAATAACTTCTATCGAATAAAATTACCTGGAAATACAATTTTGGATAATATTGAAAAGAAACTTGTGTTAAGAAAAACTAAAAAATTATAGAGTCTTACACAAATGAATGCTTTTTAGGGTTCAATCATTTTAATCTCACAAATGTATTTCTGCCCTAAAAAGAAAAACTTCTTAAAGTAGTGTTTATTTTCCATTGAAATTTTCTTCAGTTTTTTCAAAATAAAATTAACTTCCCTTTTCTGATTGTCACTCAAAAAAGTGCTTATTATTTAAAAATTCAAACAACTTTAAAAAGTATAAAGAAAAATTCACCCTGCATATAAAATCAGAGGAAACCACACTATGATTTGAACAGGAAAAGTTTAAAGAATTATTAACTACAATGGGACTGGAGTAACAAGGGTTTGGCTAGTAAGAAGTAAAGAGAACTCTAAAAAATATAAGAATGAGAGATATAAGGAACTACAATCCCTAGGTCTAAAATAGAGTGCTCAGGAAGAAGCCCCCATCTTAGGGCTGAGATCCACACCCTGTTGGAGAGTATGTTTACTGGATGGCAGAGAAGTTGATGTGGTGCTTTGCTGTCTAAAATTGCTCAGAATTAACTCTCTAGGGTGCTGGGAAATCTGTTCACAGAGAAGTGAGTCACTGAATGTATGCTCCTACAAAACTACCCAAGGGGTCAGGTGTTGAGGGGAGCTGATAACTATAGGAGCCAGCCAAGGCAGCACACTAGAACGGGGAAGGAAACTCCTTTCTTCTGTAATATATCTTCAACACCCTGTACTGATGAAGTTTAATACATGTGCTAGCTGGCAGAGGAAAAATATATAAAGGGCCCAGCTCCATTTTTACAGAGCAGGCAATGAAATCTGAATTTGGAGCTGAGAGCAATAAATCAATAACTGGCACATATCCCAATTCCTACCACCTAAGGATACTGTATGTGAACACACACAAATATGTATATGGTTTTATAACCTTGTTTTCTTGCAACACCATGCTGTATACATCTTTCTATGTTAACATATACAGATCTGCATCAACATTATTTATATATGTATTAATACTTTATTTTATATAACTGATTTCATATTGGTTAACATTTAAATTTTCCTCCTTTTATTTGCCATTATGAACAATGCTATGTTGAACTCTTTTGTATGATTTTTTTCTCATACTGAATTAACTAAAAGTTGAATTGTTGGATAACAGTTTTGGGTTAAATTGATAAGGGTACCCATTGGGTGCATTATTTGTTTGTTTTTAGAAACTAAAGCATTTTTCATTTTGAGCATTTCTCAAGAATAGATGAAAAAGATACCACTTTGGACACTTTTATCTAAGTCAAATATGGTCAGGTTCTGGTGTGGTTCCAGAAGGAATTTCTCTGACATCTATTGTTTGGCCAGGGGAGCTAATTGGCAAAGATGGCACCTACTCTGGTTTTTCACTAAAATAGAGTATACATAAGATTTTCATGTGATTTTTTTTTTGAAAATATACTTGATATTACTGTTATAAAAAGGGATAAAACATTAGAACTGCTTTTTTCTTCCTATGTTTGTCTATGATTATATCCTTCCTCACTTACTGGAAATGGTTTCAGTAGAAGCATAACACTTTTCCATCTTGGCAAAATGCCTGAGTACAATTACTAAATAAGGCACTAGCAGAATCGGTAAGGTAAATAGGCTTATTTCTTTTTACTAGTGACAGTGACTTTTCTTAGTAAACTTTTGGTTCTCTTGTATTTATTTACATGGAATTGAACAAAGGGACTTAAGTATATTTGTGTTTGGGATTACCATTAAAATCTAACTCCAGCAGTATAAGTGGTTGAGATGGTGCTTATCTTCATGTACCTTATTTAAAAATAATGCTGAAAGCAATCAACGGAGTGTCTTCCACACGAAGTCTTATTTTTAGAGGAGTTGTCTTTTGATTCCCACCTGAATTATGTGGCTATGTATACTGGCCGCCAGCCTACCTGCTAGTGCTTGGCTGGTGCTTTCGAGCACCCACAATTGACCTGTGATAATTAAGTTAATTATCACCTTTGAAGATTAAATGAAATTTCATAATTATTGTTAAAATATATAAAACATTTTTACAACATCAGCAGGAAACAGGATTTCTGACCAAATTGGGCAGTAGTTTTGAGTTTATTAAAATAAATTTGAGTTTATATTAAAATAAAGCTTTTAATATTTAAGTTTATTTTGGTGCATTTTCAGTAATGGCAACTCTTGATTTTAGAAGATCTTGTGTCTTTTAAAATATTTAACTAAATATGAAACAGTATTAGTTTTATTTGCTGCCATTTCAGATTAATATTTCCTGTCATTTATGATAAAATCCTTTCTGTTTTTTATAATCATCTATTGAATGATATTTTCAAAAACATTGCTATATAAATTATTATAGATATGTTAAGAATAGTAGGAATTAAGGTAAAATATCTGTGTTTTTGTCCATTAACTTTTTATTGGCCTTTCTTCCTGTCAGTGGGAATTTAAAAATAGATTCCAAAGTTATTATGTAAGACTAAAATGTAAAAACACAAATATACTTTTTCTCTTTATTTCCTTTGATACGAAGTCTGATAATTGGTAATTTTTTACTTCCCGGAAGGGAAGAAGTGTTGGTGAAAAGGGAGTAACATGAACTTGTTTTTAGTAAAGGAAATTCACACTTCACCAACTCATTAAATTACTTCTAGGATATTATGGCCATGGTAGATAAGGATACATATTGAGCATTCCCCACCCCTTTTTTGACAGAAACATTTGTCAAAAATTCCATATAGTATCTGAGGTTAGTATTGAATAATAAAGTTATGGAATAAGTGACTAATGGCCTGGCATGATGAAAAGTTGGCTAGATAGCAGGAAGAAATTATTAGTCATTAGTGGAATATTTTAAATCTAAAGTACTAGAATGTACAATAGTTGGTGTTGGTATTAGGATAAATTCTAATCAGTTATTTTGCTTTTTATGGCAGTAATTATAACTTTAGGAAAAGTTTTACTTGTGGTAACTGTGGTGTAATTTGACTTAATTATGAATTCCATGTCTAGGAACTTTCTAAGATTGGAAATACATCTAACCAGTCAATGCCAGGGTTCTAGTTCATACCTGCTATTAACTTACTGTTTGGATGATGTAGTGAAATTCTATAATTTTTTATTTTCTATAAAATGAAGGAATTAAATTCATTGATCTTTTAGGTCCCTTATCATCCAAATATCCATTTATGCAGTTGTTTTAGAAATACATGCATTCAATATAAAATGTGTTTCAGACACATCTCTTTCTGTCTAGATATTGAAATGTTAAAATAGGTTTATTGTTTACAAGTAGATTGAGGCATTTCCAGTTAATAATTTTATGTTACCTGCCATAATGTATATAATGAAATAAACCTTGTGCCAAAAATTCTGAAGTATTGGATTCATGTCCCAGTCCCACTATGGATGAGGTGACTAACCTCTCTGGGCATCATTTTCCTTACCTGTAAGTATAAACAATGATCTCTGCACAGGACACCTATGAGGAATAAATAGGGTAATATATGTAAAGTATTTTTATAAATTTTAAGTACTCTGTGACTTTAAGGTAATAGTAATTTGAAAGAACATAAAAAGGCAAAGCACCCATGGGAATTCAGCAGTCAGCATTAAATTAAATTAAAATGAAGATAAAAGGTTAATTTCATGAAGCAAAGTTTGAAGATTTTTTTAAAAATAGACAATAGAAGTCCATATAATACTCAGATTATTTAAATTTGCAAAACAAGAAAATAATCTTTATATGACCAGATTGCCAGGCATCTGAAATGGTCTGGTTAAAACTAAAATTACACTAAAATATTTTAAAATAAACATAACACATGTTCATTGTCAAAAATGCTTAATTGACTGAAATAAAAGTAAATTTACTTTTTTAACCCTTCCCCTCATCTCACTTTCTAGAGATAACCCTTGTCAACAAACATGGTCTGTATATTTCTTCAGTAAATATCTGTTGAGCAAAATTCTATATGGTATGTACAGTTCTATATTCATTGTGCTAAGTGGTGGGGATGAAATAGCTAACAAGCAAACGTGATTCTCTGCTGTTATAGGGCTTAGATTCTATTAGCGGAGACAGACATAAGCAAGTAAATGAATAAATAAAATAATTATAGCTTTTATGTCTACTTACAGGAAATGAAAAGAATGTTCTTTGATAAAGAATTATTCGGGGTAGAGTGGGAGTTATTTTAAATAGGGTAGACAGAGAGGGCCTTTCTGAAGCAGTGATATTAAAGTTGAGACCTCAAGAATTAGAAGGAGAAATTTTTATAAAACAAACGAAAAAGAGTGAAGTATCCTGGGTGGGGGGCAATAAAATGCTAAGGAAATGTTCTAGATGGAATGGGATTAAAGAGACATGAAAACTGAAAAAAAAAAAAAAAGAGCCCGTGTGTTTGTGTTTTATACTTACATATACACACATTCACATATACACATTTTATTTGCAAAAGTGAAATCATATTTTTCTGTGACTTTTTAAAACAGTGTTTTGTAGACATGGCAGTACTTAGAGGTTTATCTCTTTTTTTTTTTTAACTGCTCTATCATCAGACTAGAGTATGAGGAAACTTGTGTTTTTAAGTTCTTAAAAGCAGTGTAAATTTTTTTGAAATGCAATTTAAAAATTTAGAATTTGTCTACCCTTTTATTAAACAATCCTATTTATGATAATTTATCTCACAGATATAGTTACCAAATATTTAAAGATTTGTATATTAGACTAGCCTCAATCTGGCTACAGCCTAATCAATACAACCAATAATTGGGATAGTTAAATACATGGATTCAATGGAATACGTAAGTAGCTATTAAAAAGAATAAAGTAGATCTGTATGTGGAAAAATATTCAAGTTTATCATTAATAAAGCAAGTTGCAGAAAATTACGTGGAGTCTGATATCATCTGTGGAAAAGATGAGAAAAAAATATAAGTGCTTGTACGTGTAAGAAAGTTCTGCAGGTCTGCACAGCGATCTGTTAATGGTGGTTGTATCTGAGGAAGGAGAGTGGGAGAGTCTGAAGATAGGAGCAAAGTACAAACAATGTATTGTAAATTTTTGCAAAGACAAATAAAATCTATTAGAAGTTAAACTTGGAATATTTAAATCTATACCTATTGATTTCTGCTTTGTTCAAGATAGTTTTAAACTTTTTGAATTTTTTTTTTTCTTGAAACAAAATGCTGTGGGAGAAAAATAGGTTAAGAATATTTGGTGACTATCTCCAAATGTTGGTTAGTACAGCATTTTTTCCTGGAAGATGAATCATGTCATACAGTTGCTAATGTATTTAAGTATATTTTATTAAATTGTTAAAATAAATTTGTTAAACCAAGTATTTTATTGAGTACATGTACTATGTAAATGGAGATTCACAGTTATCTGGCAGAGACCCTACTATATAAGCCTTTAGGGAGCATGATTTGAAATCGGAGAGAATCTAGACCTTAAAGATCTGGTTAGTTAGTTTAGCTAGCTGGAGACTCAATTAAGTGACTTGCCTTAAAATAACTAGTTAGTATCAAACTCAGGACTGATACCTAGGTTTCCAGTTTCAAAATTTACTGTACCACTTTAGCAAGTTAAGTATTTTCAAGACAAAAATCAGTTATGTTCTCTCTTTTTTTCATTTACATTCTCTTAATTTAAAATTCAGTCTTTGAAGTCAGTATTGTGATTACACTTACTTATTGACAAGTTTGGTCAAGTGTATCATTTTGCCAGGATGACCATATTTTGAGTATGCCTGAGACAATCTTGGTTTATCCCAGCATAATTACCAGAAGTGCCTTCTTTCATTCTCAGAAGTATCTGGGTGTGGACAGTATATTCCATGGTCACCCTAGTTATTACCAATTCATCGAATCTGAAAAGTTTTACACAGTACCAGGAGAGAGGTTATGCATCTAAATAATTGTAATGCAAGCTATCCTGAATGGCAAAGTGCTACTCTGATTCTAAATGGGAAGAAATAATTTCTGCCAGGTTTGACAGGTAAGGAAGGCTTTTTGAAGAACGTGGCATTTGGGCTGAACCTAAAAGGATGAGTGAGATTTTAGATTGGTCAAATTACAAGAAGATGGAAAAAGGATGACATTTCAGGTGTGTAAGTAAGAAGGCTCAAAGTGTACTTGGAGAACAGCAAGCAGTTTCAGTTTATCAGTGTTTAAAGAAGTGTGAGTACAGGAATGTGAATCTGAGAAGGTATGTGTAGACCAGATTACTTAATACCAAGTCAGAGGGTTGGAATTTGTTGAGCAGTTGGAAGACCCCAGCAATTTTAGGGTGTGTACAGAAACAAGTAGCACTTTAAGAGGGTTAATGTATTAAGGTGTGTCAAATGGTTTCAGAAAGGAAAATATGAAATCTGTGATACCAGTTAGGAGGATTTTGTACCAAATTAGATGTGATATTTAAGGCCCTCGACTAGGTGGTAGCAATGGAAAGAGAGACTTTCTTTTTATCCCCTAAAGGCTTATACATGGTAAATATTTATTAAGTGTCAGATGTTCCTATACAAGAAAACAACATTTATGATTTATTGGATATTTAGGATAACGGAGAGGAAAAGATTGAAATTTTACACTAAATAAACAGGGATTCTACTTAGGTTAAGAAAGTTTATCCCATTGTTGAGTTATGCTTTAATGAATTCTCTGTTTTTAGACAGCTTTGGAGAGGTAGGTGTATAATTAAAGTATGAATAGTTTAATGTTGAACATGAATTTCTTCTTTGCCAAAAGTCATGAATTTTAAGATCAGAACTTGTGAGTTCCAGATAACAGCTTAGTGCCTCAATAATTTTTGGTGTTGGTAGTTAAATAGAAGTCCTGCAAGTGACCTTTCTGGACTCAAAGATGGATTTAGAATTATCGGAGAACAAGCTTGAATTTGAATTTGATGCTATTATTTTGTTATAAAGAAAGAATCTATTATGCAGTGCTAAAACACCAGAAGGAAGATAGTATGTCTGAGTATCTTTTAATTGGTAGTTATATTTGAAAAACACTAAATTATACAATAAATGTCATAGTTGGCAGAATATATTTGGGTCTGAAAGACATCACTGACAATCTGCTGCTTATAGACTTGATTTCATGTAGTTTCAGTGCTGGAACAGTGTGTTTTTCATTTTAGGTTACAGTGTTGGCATAGAAACTATCTCCCAATTGATGCATGCTTAGCAGACCACCAGAAATAAAAAGTGTAGTATAATTTGATATGCATTTTGAGAAATGTTATTCTTTAGTATTAGCATTTTAAGTGTTACTACTGCCTCATAAGTACTATACTATTGTTCTAATATTTTAGCTGCATGCATATTTTTAAAAGCAACCCTTTGTTTACCACCAGGATTATTGTCTGCGTTTCCCCTTTACAGCATGTATCTGAGCATTGTAGACCTCAAATGAATGTGAGAGACTTTTTAGCTGGATTCCAGTTTGGTGATGATTTTCTCCTAATTTTTAGAGTTCCTCTTCAGTTTACACTCTTACAAATTTGAGTAGTTGTAGTTTCTTTTAAAGTAGTTTTGTGAAAGATCTTTATTAGAGGCTGTTTGAATTCTCTTGCTTTTTATATAATTGGAGGAAATAAAAACTGCTAGAATTTGGGCTTCTGAATCTTTAAAAATGCTAATGCTATTTATCTTGACTAGATCTTGGGAAAATTGTTTATGATTAGAGTTAATGTAAATCATTAAGCACATTGAAACACAGGCAATTTTTCCTTTTTATTGGACTAAATTGGTAATGAGAAGAAATACTTTACACATTTTGTCTCCCTCCTTTCCTCTGGGATGTTGGAATCTTATGAAGGAGACAGCATGTTGGTTTAGGGATGAAAGGAGAGAAGGCTATCTTTTTCCTGGGCTCACTGTTGTGGTAGGTGCGTCATTAACGTCTGGCACACCTTTTTTAATGAGTGCTTTGATGTCAGGAAAAAGTCAGATGACTTCCTTAAAATTGAAACATCTCTCCTGCACACAAGAATGGGAGGAGTATTTTGTGTTCATTTTATTTTATAACTTCCTTCAATTGTTTATATAAGTCATTTGTTGAAACGAGCAGTTCACTGCAAGGGCAGCTTATCAGAACACATACATACTAAAAACTCCCAATAGAGTGTGTTCCTATCAAATTGGTTCTTCTTTACCTTTGAGATTTAGTTCGTCAGAGGAGGAGCTCTAAAGTCTGTGCAAGTATTCACATGCAGCACTTACTCCCTTGCATTGAAATTAATTGTAGTTTCTTTTAAAGGCTACAGAATCTGTAGCCTTTTTAAAGGCTACAGAATTTGTAGTTTATGTTCACATTGCATTTTGTCCCTAACCAGTTTCCTAGTTATTTAACAACTGTACTGATGGACATTTCAGGTATTTGAGTAGCTTTGAATTATTTCATTTTGGAGTATATTATTCTCTCACAACCGCAGAGACTGAGTGCCAAATTGATAAGCACCAACTTCAGCTGAGTCTCAGAATGCTGGGAAATCCTATTAGGTTTTTTTGGTCTGGTCTACTTCCTCTCCCTTCCCTGTGTATCAATTATTTGAAACCTTTGTGCTCCTCAAACCTGTAATTTCCTTTCTTCAGGTGACCCCATATTTTCCATTCATTGGAATTTGAGATTCTTTTTGTGATCTAATGCATGGTCAGTTTTTTGGTGATGATTCTAGATGGAAATAGGATGACATTTCAGGTGTATAAGTAAGAAAGCTCAAAGTGCCTTCTTTGTGTTAGGTTTGGACACTAAAGTTTGTAAATATAACTATTAGATTAAACTCATGTTCTTAAAATTCATTAAAGCTTTACCTAATTTTTATCTACCTAATCTGTCATTTTCTAAGAAATTATATTTCTAAGAAAGTATGAATGCAGATTTGTTCAATTCTTGAATTTGTAACTATTACTTCCTTATATATTCAGAAGCTATGTTGTTACTGCATTAGAAGTCCTGACTTATCTTCTTGGTAGAGTACTGTATTTCATCAATCTAAGACACCATATATTATAAAATGCAACCTGATTTCAGAGATGTTAAAATGTAAAAAAGTGCATCTTAGAATCAAGAAAACATAATGTTTTCTTTATCAGCAGGAAACATTCATTTTGTCCTAGTTCATTTCTGTTGCTTTCAATTCTGTTTTTCTGATATTGCTATTACTATACCTGTTTTCTTTTTAATAGTATTGTCTGATACATATTTTCTATTCTTTCATTCTCAAACTTTTGGTGTCCTTTTGTTTTAAGATGTAGACAACTTTATACTTATTGTCCTTATGTGTTCTGCCATCTCAATTTTTTCTATTTATCAAATGTCTACCCTTAAAAGTTTGACATACACATTTAGCCATATTTTTTTCTATCAGCATTTAAGGTTAATCACGATCTTTTCCCCCCTCACCAAACAATTAAAAAACTTCATCATGCTCTCACTGCCTTGTTGCTCATATTCTGTACCTTCCCCTAAACTGTATTCTCTGGGCTTCTACAATTTCTACTTTCTTGGATTCATTTTTTTTAATTTATTTTGCTTGATTATAGTAAATTTCTCAGAAAGGGTGTATGAGAAGTAAATTTTCAAGGTTTTGCATGTCTGAAAATATATTACTTGCCCTCGTATAAACTTTCATTGTCTTTTAGCATACTGTTAGGAATCAGTTGCTTGCCCATCTGTTGATTTTAGGTAGCCTACTTTCTTCTCTGAAAGTTTTTGGGATTTTTATCTTTATCTTTTGAATTTTGAAATTTCATGGCATGAATTTCTTTCTCCCTTCACCTCCAATTCATATTTTTCAGCGTTGAGTAGTTTCTTTAAATTTAAAGATTTGCATCTATTTAGGTTCAGAAAAATCTTATGATGTTATCTATTTATTTATTGCTCTTTTCTTTTGTTTTTGGAGACAGGGTTTCACCCACGCTAGAGTGCAGTGGCATCATCATAGCTCACAGCAACCTCTAACTCGTGAGCTTAAGTGACTCTCCTGCCTCAGCCTCCCAAGTAGCTAGGACTATAAGCATGGGCCACCACACTGGGCTAATTTTTCTATTTTTTTAGAGATAGGGTCTTGTTCTTGCTCAGGCTGGTCTCAAACTCCTGAGGTCAAGCAATCCTGTATGCTTTGCCTACAAAAGTGTTAGGATTATAGGCATGCACCTCTAGTTTTTGAACTAATAGATAAAGCTTCTCATTTTACTGGCATCAATAAAGTTACCTGAATATGTATGAAAATTTCAAAGAGATTCATGATATGTGAGTCATTTGCATGTTAATTAAACATTCTAATTTCTCCTTCTAGAAGTTAAATAATATGGATTATAATATGGAAGATGATTTGCATATCAAAAGTAGGCGTCAAATAAATCATTGCTTCTGTCACATAAACCTTGAGTGAAAATGGCATGTCTGTCAAGGTCTTAAAATTCATAACAGAATTTACCAAAGCAATTTGATGATAAGGTACCTTTCTTTTAAATAAGTACATTGCAGGGAAGTTTGTGCCATTTCAAATAAGTGATATGCTGATCCCTGAGATGTATTAAATATTTTTTTCTGTTTCCAAAAACCATAGCATTTTAGAATTATAAATTTTACCTGTGTAGTGATTGTCTTTACAGTAGCCCTTACCATTTTCCAGTGATGGGGCATGAGACATCCCATCCTACTGTTTAGTAGAACTTTGTATTAAAAAAATTATTTCTTATTTTAAACTAAAATCTGCCTCTGTTTTCTAAAGCTTCTTTCTTACCTAAACTTTGAAGCTATAGAATTTGTAAAAATCTTAAAATTTTCACACTAACTTCCATGACAGCCATTGTGGGTCATCAAGCAGAATGGGGTGGGGCATAGGCTGTGAGACTTTAGCTGTTTCTTTGTATGAATCTCCTGAAAGTAGATGATTCTAAATTAGATTGTGGCAGTATAAGAGGATTCTAATCCTAAGTAATCACCAATGTGTAGCATTATTCCTCTGCTTGAGTTTTCTTTAATTCAGTGTCGTTATATTTTAAATTTGGAAATAATGATGAATTTTATTAGTTTGGGAAGGGAGGAAGAAATCTGTGTCTTATGCTTTTCACTTATGAGCTTCCATGAAATATGACTAATCTGTTGAGAGACACTATTGGGAGCAACTAATAGACAGCCAGAACTCATTGTCACTGCCACATATTTTTCAGTGGCTCCTTTACATGACAGATTACTCTCAGGAGCAAATAGTAATGCAGCTCTTCTCACATTCTGTTAGTGTTTTTATTTTCAATAAAGTGCTGTGATTAATAGCTTAGTATAATTGTTGTTTCCCCATTGAGTGTAAATGCTTCATTTGAATGTCTTTAATCTGAAGAAACAGTTGTTTTATTGGGGTCTCATTGTTTTGCTGTGCTTCTCAAGGTTTTTTTTTATTGCTTTCTTTGGGGAAAATGAACTTCTCTATCAATCATGGGGTAGGACCCAGTAGAGAAATTTTGAGGATGAATACTGAGATACTTGAACATTCATACATATATTTTTTATGATAATTTCAGAATGGGACAAGCAACTATAGCAATTTTGATCAAGTCTTCAGTGGCGGTTGTAAAAGTAGCTTATCGCTGGCCTACGGGTAGTCTGGTGACCTTGCTTTATAGATGCTATCTGAAATGCCAGGTGCTTTTACTAAGTCATTTTTTTGCAAATCACACTTACAGTGTAAAGTCAGACAAGAGGTGAACAAGAAAGAAATGCTGAAAAGATGAGAAATTGTGAACTGAGTTTTTATAAGAATATGGTGTCTCACTTATCAATAGGATAGCTCTTTTTTGATTTTGCTCTTGAAGTGGTGATACTCTTTAGCCTGGTCACTCCTACGTCCACTCCCAAGAACCTGGCTGGGATTAGAAGTGTTTCATGTAGCCATAGAGCAATTTTCCTTTTGCTCAGGAATCCAGAGAGCAAGTTGGGCTTTGCTGGCACCAGCTATCAAGTACTTCATTAACTTTAACTAGGAGCCAACTATATTGTCCATACTATAATCAAGTTAGAAATGAAGAACCTTATTTGAATTCAAGACAATTAATAAGTCTTGAAGGCTTCTCTTGTGAAATTTGGTGTTCAGTGCATATAACTTCTATTTGAAAATGCCAGTCACTTGGGTAAAATGTTTACAGATTAGGGCAAAATAATTTAGGATTTACTTGGAAGTTTAATAGCTTGTTATGTGTAGTTTTGAATATGTAGCATAACGTATGTATTTATATGTACTTACATACAAACATCATTCTGATGTTTTTTGGTCAATAAGCGTATTTATCTTAGAATGTTATGGAGGAACTGGGGCTGTCTAGTTTCATGTAGTGTTACCTTTATTTTCATGTAAACTAAGTAAGTTCTCTTTAGAAATTCAACGTCAGTAGTTTTCTTTATGCAGTATATAAGTTCATGTTTTATAGTCCTTCATATCCCCAGAATTAACATTTTCATTCTAAAATATTTTCTTAGTTTTTTTCCCCAAAGACCCCACCCTCTCAAATGTTTTCTTAGTTCCTATGTATTTATTTAGCCATTGAACAAACATTTATTGAATGTCTAGTAGATATTAATTTCTGCAAAGGAAACGAATGTAACAGTTAAAAATACATAAATATTTCATACAATGACTGAAGCTTAGAAATATTTTTAATATAGCATTTTTATTACAGAGATACTTCTTTGAAATAGATTATCTGGTAAATATTATAAAATCGTAAAAGTACTTGGAACTTAAACTTTCAGCTGTGACAGAGTAACCAGTAATGGACTAGCCTTCCTACTGTAAACAGGTAGAAAATTGGACAAAATATGTGAAGTAAATGTTTTTAGACATTTTAAAACATACCAGGACCGTGATCCCTAACGGAAAACAAATGAAGTGAGCCCCCAAATTACCCCCAGTTTTCTGTCTGGAGGTACTTTTCTGCAGCACAGGGTGCCCTGCTTATCAACAGGCAGAGGGGAGCAGCAGATAGATAGCCCAGCAGTCTCAAATGAGACAGATCAGAGTTTAGGGCTAGAATAGTTGGAATTTGTGGAGCAGACTACTGGAGAGGAGAGAAGCATGCAGTGAAGAAGTTAAAGAAAGCTGTATAGGATTTCCCCTTGAGTCCCTTGGATCTCACATTGCATTAATTGCCATGTCTCTCTCAATTTGTGACAGTTTTTCCATTTTTCCTTGTCTGTCGTGCCCTTGACACTTGCAAAAAGTATTGGTTCGATATTTTGTTGTCAATGTTGGTTTGTCTATTTTCTCGTGATTATATTGAGGTTGTGGATTTTTTTTTTTTTTTTTTTTTTTTTTTGAGGACTACCACAGAAGTAATGAGCCCTTTTCAGGACATCCATGTGAGGGGTGCTTGATATCAGTATGTCATCTTACTTGGTAACGTTAAGCTTGATCTTGTGGTTAAGATGTGGTATCTGCCAGGCTCAATCCCCCTGTGGTCACCTCTGGGCCCAGAGGTGCTCTGATTTAGTTTCTCCTGAGTATAAATCTCCTATCTCCAGGGCTGAGGGATTTGGAGGTTTAAGAGTTCCTATCACAAGCTTTCAAATAATTCCTCTATTCTCTGTATCATCTCTGTCTCCTTAAGTTCTGCCAGTTTCTCAAGGTCATTTGGTTTGAGTCTCATCTAACTGTCCCTTTGGAGGTACTTAGATCGACTCTTTTCCATTAAACAATTTACTTTTCTTCTATCTACCTTCTTTTTTCATATATTTTGGGTTTACATTACAACTCAAAATATCTCAATTTATGCAAAATGGAGTATATTCCTATTTCTTATCCTATTTGTTGTTAGGGAGTATTTGTAAGGTGGTAGACCCAGAAATGTATTTGGCCTTCCATCCTAAATCCAAAGCCAAAATAGTGTTTCAGAAGACAATATTTGGCATCATTTCTCAAGCTTTCAAATACACAAACCTTTGGCTCAGCATTTTAACTTTTAAGAATTTATCTTACAGAAATATTTACACATGTACACAAAGATACATGTACAAGAAAGTTTATATATTAATAAGAGCATTGCTTATAGTAGTCAAAAAAATTAAGTAATAGAAACAGCCTAAGAGTAAGGAACAATGAGGGAATGATTAAATAAATTGTGATATACCTATATTATGGAATACTGTGCAGCAATTAGGAATAATGATGTATTGACATCAGAAGCTCCTGAAGACATATTATGTCATACAGCAGTTTGCAAAGCAACATGTTTGGTATCATTTCATTCCCATATTTATGTGTATATATAAGTATGTCATTAAAAAGAAAAATATTTGGAAGAATATGTAGCAAACTGTTAACAGGAGTATTTTGGAGATGATGAAAAGGGGAACCTTAATCCTTTTACTTTGAATATATCTGTATTGTATACATTATTTTTATAACAAACTTAATTACATTTTGATTTTTAAATAAAAAATATGAAATCAACTACTTACAGCAGTAGTTGAGCAACCACTGGAGGCTTTCAGGCAGAGGCTCTTTTAAAGGGTCTCTCTGCTAGACAGTATCTCAGGTAGCATTTAATTCAGGATTGCTCAAACTGGATTACTGTTTGGGGAAAAAAGTGTTTCATGATCAAATAAGAATGAGAAATGCAAGGTTAACAAACAGAACAGATTTTCTCCTATAGAATTGCTAAGAGTCTTTAACATGCTGGTATGCATGGCAGATCTCCACAGTCTCCCAAATTTGATCTCTCTTTTATGGTATACCTGTTAACATTTCCCAAAAGTACTGCTCTGTGGGACTGTACCTTTTTTTACACTGCTACTATATTTAAAATAGTAGGTACCATGTAGATCTGACTCAATTCTGAATAATGAATTCTGACTAATGCTACCATGAACATTCCTGGGAAATATGAATTTAGTAGATTCTTTAACATAAGGAAATGAAGGTCCAAAGAGAAAGAACATTTTGCATGATACTTTCTTACCTTTTGAAGGAGTTTGAAAATTTTGAAAGAAATTTCAAAACATATATTTTCAAAGAAAGGTTATGAAAAAGGAACAAAATTTGGGTTTCAAAAAGAAAAATGTACATACAGATCACTTGGCTGAGGTGAGTGGGTGTCAAATAAAGATAATTGGATCTACTTAAACCAAGGACAACATACCCAGCACAGAATTTGATGATCTCTACCTTCAGAAACTTTCAAGTGTACGTGAATGTATCAGTTAAACTCATAATTCTAAACTACAGGTGACACTTTATTAATCACAAATCTAATGTATTGAAACTAGAGCCATCAACCACAGTGTATCTAGATTTTGAAAGTGATTTCTCAGAAAAATTAGGAGTAGCTCTGATGACATCTTTAAGTAACATAAAGCTAGATCACAAGAAACATAATACTTCTTTAAGACTTTCTACAAATTACTTCAGCTAGTGCTTAAATGTCTATTGAGGTCATTTGGTTTCAGTGATGGTGCCAGAGTGAAGCTACTGCCAAGCATTTGAGCAGCAGATCAGAGCTAACATTTTTTTTTTTTTTTTTTTGAGACAGAGTCTCACTCTGTTGCCTGGGCTAGAGTGAGTGCTATGGCGTCAGCCTAGCTCACAGCAACCTCAAACTCCTAGGCTCAAGCGATCCTACTGCCTCAGCCTCCCGAGTAGCTGGGACTACAGGCATGCGCCACCATGCCCGGCTAATTTTTTCTGTATATATTTTTAGTTGTCCATATAATTTCTTTCTATTTTTATTAGAGACGGGGCCTCACTCTTGCTCAGGCTGGTCTTGAACTCCTGACCTCGAGCGATCCACCCACCTCGGCCTCCCAGAATGCTAGGATTACAGGCATGAGCCACTGCGCCCGGCCCAGAGCTAACATTTTTGATGTTCACATTTTTAAAGTGTAATACCTTTCCTTAAACAAATTTCCCAGTTGCCTTGGACTTGAGTCAGATTTACCTGGTGTTTACTGCTCTAAACATAGTAGCATTGTGAACAAAGGTATAGAAGCTGAAAAGTTCATTCTTGGTCAGTAACCAGGCAAACCTAGAATACAGCATGCCTAGGAATAAGACTGGAAAGCTAGGATGAGACCAGTCTGCGGAGGGCTTTGAATACCGTGCTGAGGTGTTTGCACTTATTCTGTGTAGGTAGTTTGGGGGCACAGGAGTGATGTGATCAGATTTTTTACTTTCAGGAGTGAACTCTGGTGGCAGAAGGGAAAGAAACCAGCATAACTCTTTTTAAGAAACAAAGATTTTTACTACATTAGGCCTAGAGATAGATCTGTATATTTCACATATGTTTAGGGACCCTTGATAACTAATTTACATTTGTAAAAATCTTCACATAATTTCTGCACATTGTAATCTTGTGAAGACTTTAGATAGGTTAATTTTAAGATCAGGTGTTTTTGTTTGCTTGTTTGGTTTTTAAATAGAAACAGGATATCGCTCTGTTTCCCAGGCCAGAATGCACTGGCCCAATAATAGCTCACTGTAAAAGGTCAGGTGTTTTGGGAATATCCTAGGATTCTGTGTAACTATTGCTATCTTGTTTTTAGGAAAAAAGTATGTTTAATGGTTTCAACTATCCAGTCTTTCAGTTCTTTCTTTTTGACAGCTTTATTGAAGTATGATTTATATGCCATAAAGTTAATCCATAATTGTACAGTTCAGTGATTTTTAGTAAATTTATAGAGCTATGCAGTTATCATCACGATGCAGATATGAAACATTTGCATCGCCTCCAAACGTTCCCTCATGCCTGTTTGCAGTCAGTACCTTGTCCCACCCCCAGCACAGGTGATCAGTGATTTGCTTTCTGTCTCTGTAAAAGTGCCTTTTGAAGTCATTTTATGTAAATGGAATCATATAACACGTCTTTTGCTACTGGCTTCTTTTGTTTAGCATAATATTTTTGGGATCCTCCACATGATAGCAAAGATCATTATTCTGACCCTTTTTATTGCTGAGTACTATTCCATTGTACAGACATACCTCATTTTGTTTATCCGTTTACCAGCTGATAAACATGGATTGTTTCTAGTTTTTGGCTGTTCTTAATAATGCTACTATGAATGCCCGTCTGTGTATGGACATTTATTTTCATTTCTTTTGGGTAAATTCCTAGGAGTAAAATTTTTGTGTCATATGCTAAGTTTATGTTTGACTTTTTAAGAAACTGTCAATAAAATTCTACTTACAGATGACATCATTTTATATTTACAAAATCATAAGGAATCCACTAAAAATGGTTAGAACTAATGAATGAATTCAGTATCAGTATACAGAAATCAATTATGTTTCTATACACTTGTAGTGAACAACCTGAGATTGAAATTAAGAACAGTTTCATTCACTATAACATCAACAGTAATAAAATTCTTCAGTTTATTAATGTAACAAAAAATGTTTGTAGTAGTATCTCATTGTGCTTTTAATTTCACATTTTCCTAATGACTAATGATGTTCAGCATGTTTTCATTTTCTTATTAGCCATTTGTGTGTTTTCTTTGATGAAACGACTGTTTTGTCCCTTTACTTGGGTTACTTGTTTTCTTATTGAGTTGTAAATATTCATTATATACTGTGTCCTTTATCAGATACATGATTTGGAAGTATTTTCTACCAGCCTATTGCTTATCTTTTCATTTACTTAGTTGGGGAATTTTTTTTAAGTGCAGAAATTTTTATTTTTAATAGAAGCCAATTTATCATTGTTTTTTCCCCCCTGTTTATGTCTGTGCTTTTGATATCATGTCTGAGAACTCTTTGCTAACCCAAGACACGAACATTGTCTCTTATATTTTCTTCTAGAAGTTTAGTTCTTACATTAAGTCTATGAGCCATTTTGTTAAATTTTATACATGGTGTGAGGTAAGGATCTGCATTCGTTACTTTGCATATAGGTATATAGTTGTCCTAGCACCAGCTGTTGAAAAGACTGTTCTTCCCACATTGAAATTTCTTGATGCCTTGGTGCAAAACTAGTTGACCACAAATGTAGGGGCTTATTTCTAGACCCTCAATTCTCTTTTGATCTGTATGCTTATTCATATGTCAATAATAGATATCAGTGTTACTGTAGCTTTACAGTAAATTTTGAAATTAGGTACTATAGATCATCCAACTTTTTTTTTCTTTTTCATAATTGTTTTTGACTATGCTGGGTCTTTTGCATTTCTTTTAACATATTAATTGTTGCCATGTTAACAACATTGAGTCTTCTAATCCATGAACATGGAGTGTCTCTCTGTTTAGATCTATAATTTCTCCCAGCAATGTGTTAATAGTTTTCAAGTGTATAAATCTTACACTTATTTTGTTAAAGTTATTCCTAAGTATTTTAAAATTTTATTCCTAAGTATTTTTGTTCTTTTTAATGCTATTATGAATGCAGTTTTCTTAATTTCATTTTTGGATTGTTCATTCATAGAATATAGAAATACAGTTGATTTTTATATCCTCTGACCTTGCTAAACTTATTTATTAGTTTGAGGAGGTTTCTTTTTAAGTAGCTTCATGAAGGTTTTCTGTATAGATAATTGTGCCATTCACAAATGAAAATAGTGTTACTTCTTCCCTTTCCCATCATTATTCCCTTTTTCTTGGCTTTTTGTACTTTCTAGGACTCCCAGTACTAAGGAATGAGAACTAACCTCCTTGTCTTGTTTCCAATCTTAGGGGAAAAACATTTACTCTTTCACCATTACATACAGTTTTTACTGTAGGTTTTCCAGGTTGAGGAAGTTTAATTCTATTCCTAGTTTGTTGAAAGTTTTTATCATGAATGAGTGTTTTATTTTGTCAGATGCTCTTTCTGTGTTGATCAGTGGTGGTTCTTTTTATTTCTTAATATGATACATTACACTGATTTTTGGATGTGAAATTGTCTAGAATTTCTATGATAAATTCTACTTGGTCATAGTTTGTAACTCTTTTAATGTTACCAAATTCGGCTTGCTAATATTTTGTTAAGGATTTTTCTACTGTAATCATGAGGGGTATTGGTTTGTAGTATTTTTTTTTTTAGATATGATATCTTTGTCTGCTTTGATATCAGAGTAATTCTGAGCTCACAAAATGACTTGGGAAGTGTTTCTCCTCTTCTATTTCCTGAAAAAGTGTGTGAAGTATTAGTATTATTTCCCCTTTTAAGTATTTGATAGCATAGCATTCAGCAGTGAAGCCATATGGGCTTGGACTTTTCTCTGTGGGAAATTTTTATTTACTAATTCAATGTCTCTATTTGTTATAGGTCTGTTCAGATTTTGTGTTTCTTCTTGATAGATTTGGTAATTTTTGTTCTTCTAAGAATTTACCTGTTTCCTCTAAGATGTCTGATTTGTTGGAATAAATTTGTTTATAGTATTCTTTTACAGCTTTTTAGTTTCTCTAGGATTGGTAGTATTGTCCTCTCTTTCATTCTTCATTTGAGTAACTTGTGTCTTCTATTAGTTTCCTAGTCTTCTTCCCAAGATATAATAAAAGCTTAGGTAATTCATTTGAGATGCTGCTTCTCTTCTGATATAGGTATTTAAAGCTATAAATTTCCCTGTAAACACCACTTTAGCTGTGCCCCATAATTTTTAATATATTGTATTTTCATTTTTATTCAGTAAAAAAAATTTAATTTTTCTTGTGGTTTCTTTGATCCTTGGCTTATTTAGGAATATGTTTAATTTCCAAATATTTGGAGTTTTCTCAGATTTCTTTGAATCCTGTCAGTTTTGCTTCATGTGTTTTGAGGCATATGCTTTTATAATTGTTATATTCAAAGAAGAAATATTTAACTCAATAATAATAGTTGGAAGTTTCATATTCTGCTCTCAAAAACTGATAAAACAATTACACAAAATCATAACGAATGTAGAAGACTTAAATAACCTTATCAATCAACTTGACCTAACTGACATTATGAATCTTCATCCAACAGCTACAGATACAGATTCTTTTCAAGCACACATCGAACAACCTCCAGGATAGACCATATGCTAGGACACAAAACAAGTCTCAATAAACTTAAAAAGACTAAAACCATATACAGTATGTTCTCTGACCACAACAGAGTTAAATTATTAGATTATTAAGTGTGAAATGTCCAATTTCCTTAAGTACTAAGGTTGACAGTTGATATCTCTGCCATTTGACTTTGACACTTCTTGGTTTATTTTTATTGTGAAGGTACATCCTTAGTCTTTCAAACGCATGTTTTGGCTTGTGATTATCTTTCAAATATTTTTAGAGCAATTTTTGTGAGACCATGGATAAGTCAAAAATTTGTGTTATCTTCAAATATGAGTTCCGTCTTGGAACCAGTGTAGCACAGACAGCTTGAAATATCAATGAAGTGTTTGGGAAAGATGTGGCTCATGAATGCACGGTATGTTAATGGTTCCATTCTGGTGATTTTAATCTTGAAAATGAGCCACATGGGCGATCTGAGACCAAGGTGGATAATGATGAGCTGAAAGCTGTAGTGAAGGTGAATCCATCTCAACCTATGCGTGATTTAGCAGCAAGGTTTGACGTCACTATTCCAACAATATTGGACTATTTGAAACAAATCAGCAAGGTAAAGAAGCTGGATGGATGGGTTCCACATCAGTTAAGCAAATGTCAGAAGAGAAATTGTCTTGAAGCTTGCCTTTCTTTGCTGTCACAACACCCATTCTACACAGTATTGTTACATGTGATGAAAAATGGATTCTTTTTGACAATCACAAGTGTTTGGCACAAAGGTTGGATAAAGATGAAGTGCTGAAACACATTCCTAAACCGAATATTAATCAAAAAAAGCTAATAATGTCTCTTTGGTAATACAGCACTGGTATTATCCACTGCACCTTCATGAAACCTGGTCAATCAATTACAGCGGATGTCTGCTGCAGCCAATTGGATGAAATGATGAAGATGCTTGCGATTAAGCAGCTGAGATTGGGCAATAGGGACAGGCCAATTCTCTTGCAAGACAACGCTTGACTGCATGTCTCACAAGCAACACTGCTCAAACTGCAGAAGCTGGACTTGGAAACTCTCTGTCATCAACCGTATTCAACAGACCTTGCACCAACTGACTACCACTTCTTGCGAGGAAAAATACTCAATTCTCAACAAGCTGTGGAAAATGCCTTTTGCGATTTCATCGCCACTTGCTCTCCAGGCTTCTTCACTGCCAGCATAAACAAGCTACTGTTAAGATGGCAAAACTGTGTCAATAGTTTAGGTGCATACTTTGATTAATTTTACTGCTTCTTGTTTGAGGTATAATAAACTACACTTTTGATTCAAAATCAGACGTTTTGCATTTAATGACCTAGTAGATATCCACAGCAAGGCTGTTCTTTCTCTGGGTCTTGCTTCCTCTTGCTTTAAAAGTAGCAAATGCCTCAAGCCCAGGATTCCTCTTTTGTAGCAACCTACTGCGTGTGCAGGCATCCATCCTTGGCCCTTTGCATTGCCTCTGTGGGACTTGCATGGGGAACTGACACAAATAAACGAGAAGCTCTGGCAAAGCTCTGGCTGCTGTCATTGCCATGAGTAATAAAGTTCTTTGTCTCTGATGTAGGACTTTTATCTTCTGCCAGCATCCATGAAACAGTAATAAGCTAACTTGTTAGCTCATAAATGAACTCTCAGACTCTGCGTAGTTCCTGACAGTTTCTTTAGTTTTTAGAATATATTAATAGCTACCTTGAAGTCTATATTAAATGCAATATCTGAGGACATTTTGTACTGACTGCCTTTTTTACCCCCTTAGATATGGGATCACAGTTTCTTGTTTCTTTGCATGTCTCTTCATTTTTTGATGAATATTGGATATTTTGGATAACATTGCAGTGACTGTGGATTCTGTCTCTTGCCCCCATCCCTAGCAGTTCTTGTTTTGTTTCTTTAGTAACTTGCCTGTGGTATCTATGATGTCTATTTCTCCCAGAGTGTGCAACCACTGATGTTTCTGCTTAGTTTTGCTTTTGATTTTCTTGTTTTTATTTTTGTTTCCTAAGAGTCTGTCTGTAAAGATTTTGTTTTCTAGGGGTGACCCCGGCGTGTCTGTATAGATTAGTGTTTATCCAAAGATTGGTCAGAAATTGTCCTCAAATACCTCAAGCCAATACGCCTTTCCCTCTGGGATAATGGATCTTTGCGTGGTTTGGGGAGTGCATTCAAAATTCAGGTTATTTTTCAGTTTTCCCAGCTTTTGCTTTCTACCAGGCTCTTACTTGTCTTCTGAGTGTACACACAGGTTCCATCTGCCAGGGATGTGTAGGTGTCTGGGCCTGCTCCAGTCTCTGGGGCACGTTATGCATGGTATCTAGTCAATCTGGACTGTATGGAGAGCTTATCACACCCTTTTACCACTTTCTCACCTCATGGAATACCTTGGTCAATAGCTAAGGCTACCATCATGGCTTGCCTCAAAAAGATCACAACCTCAGGCTAGCAGAGCGCTGGCTACCAAGGTTGTCCCCTTAACTGACAGTGCTCCACATCAGATGAGCTCCCTCTGGCAACAACAATGCCACTGGTTTATAGGACCTGCTGTAGCAGGTCAAATGATCACTCCAGTAGAGCTGGGGGGATGCCACAGACAGTCTTTGTGTGAGGTATGGCACTTTTTGTGAATACATGCTTCTCAGCTTATTGTCTTTGGTAACTTTCCAGTCTTTGACAGTTTTGTCCAGCTTTGTAGTTGCTTTTGGGGAAGATTTGTCAGCCTCTTTAAACCATCATGCCAGAGGTCTACAGTCCTATTCTGTACCATCTTGCCATTGATTCTGGTGTAACCTAACTGCTTATTTGATGCTCTCTTTGTTTTTCCTGCTTAGCTAGGACATGGGACAACAGCAATAGAACCAACCTTGGCAAAGTCGGTATAGAAGCCTGGGGCCACAATGGATGTGGATTTTTCTCATGGTTAATTAGGAATTATTTACAATGACCTGGCATTCTTCACTTTTATTCCCTGTGTAACTGGTAAACATACATTTACTTTACAAATGGTATATTATTTATATACACATTGTATCAGCTGAAAAGATTAAAGTATTGCCTGTCTAATGAGACTCTAGAAACATTGGTCTCCATTTCATTAATATTCTCCCTGAATTTTCTTCCATTTGTTAATTCAATGTATATGCATTTATTGGTTATCTAAAGTATACAGAGGCATAGTGAGTGATTCTTAGATGAAGCAGATACGGACTTTGTCCTTAAGGAGCTTATAGGTTAGTGTTAAGTGATACAGTGTAAACATGAAAAATGGAAGTAGGAAGTGCTGGATGCCATTAAAGAATTACAGGTCTGTGCTATATAAGTTTGGTAGGGTAATTGAATTTTCCCTGCGTGATTCTGTTATCACCCATTGCCCTTTCTCCCTTCGCCTAGTCCTCCCTGCTTACATTCCCTCCCTAAGCTGCTGTTACACTTACGTCCTTGTGTTTGTTACCCATTTAAGCTGGTTGTGGTAATAACTAACACGTACGTAGTGCTTCAACGTGCACTTTTCTTGTTTGGTGTTTGTGTGGTTCATATCAGCCTGGGATACAGGTAGAGTGCATTATTATTCCCAGTTTACAGATGAGGAAACTGACATCAGAGAGGCTAAGTGACTTGCCCAACCTCACATTATTAGGAAGTAGCAGAGTCAAGTTGGGAATCCTGGACTCTTTCCAGTATGGTTTACAACTTCTCATATAACAAACTTCCTGTCCTCTCCAGCTAGTAGACAATGGGGAAAAATTAAGCTTAGTGAATTTTGGGGTCTGAATTGGCAGTAACTTAGTATGTTGTTGGACAGGCACAGAAATGAGATAACCAAGCAAGACTGTGTTCAGGTTAGTCTTTGAACCATCTCCCTGTAAGAGTTTTTAATGATTTTAAATTTCACAATAATCAGAGATCCAAATTTTCGATTGCTTCTTATACATTTGTTCTGTAGGTTTTGGATTGTTATTTTAGACACGGCATGTTCAAAACTGAACTCATCATCTCCCCCTCAGTCTGTTGTCTTTTTTAATATTCCTTTTCTCCATTAATGACACTTCCAATTACCTAAGTCTCCTAAGCCAGAAACTAAGTCCTTGACTCCTTCCTAACCTCCATCCCAACATCTAATCCTGTCATTTCCACCCTACCCCATAGGGTTGTTGTGTGAATAAACTGACACAATATATGAAAAAGAACTCTGAAGTCTACGAATGAGAGGTATTTACTTCCTCTGAGGCCACACATCCATTGAAATATATGGGATAAGAATAGGCCTCAGAAGCCATTCATACTTTTTATAATATTGACACTTGTTTCAGTGAAGTGCATATGTATTATCTGAACTAGAACTGCGTAATCTTACAGGTTAATAGCAGTCTGTACTCCTAAAAGCACTTCCATAGGGGGAGGGACAAAAGAGAGAGAGAGAGAGAAAGTGACTTGGCCAAGGTGGCACAACCAGGACTGGAACTCAAGTTTCCAGACTTCTATTGGCTAAATACAGAGGCCTCTTAAACTAAAAACCAAAACTAAAAGTTGGTTCTACCACTCCACCACTTGTTATCTGTAACCTAGGGCGAGTGATTTAGCCCTGTCAGTCTCTACATATAAGATGGAGATATAATGTTACTTATCTCATAGAGTTGCTATATTATACCTATTTCATAGAGTTGCTGTAAGGATTGAATCATCTATATAAAGAGCCAGAGTGCCATATGGAAAGTGTTCAATAAATGGTAGCTATTGGATTACTCTTTCTCCTTCCCCACTTATCTAGAAACTTTATTAGAGAATTGGTTACATCTGGCATATGTATTTAGACTGCCTCACTCACAGACATCTCCAGGAGGTTGTTGCCCCACCACTTCATTCAAAACTAGGTCCACAGTTTCCATGTTTTCCTCTCTGCCTCTCCTACTAATTTCCCCATCAAAGTTTTGACACAATTCTGACAAATTCTTAGTTTAAAATTTTCAGATTAAACTTGTACTTTCTGACCCAAAAGTGAAGGACACTTTAGGTTTAATATAGGAATAAATTTCTATAGTCAAGACTGTCCAACGATAGAATGGGCTCCCCTAGGAGGCAATAAAGTTACCCATGACTGCAGGTGAACAAGCGAAGGCTTTGTCTAGCAGAGCTTTGGTTTGCCACTGCTTCATTTCTACCATCCCATCCCTGCAAGCCATTTTAATGTACATTGCAGTGAGGATCATAACAAATGGATAAGATGCCTGACTATTGTGTTTTTGTGGCTTTGGAATTTTTGATTTAGAATTTTATACTGTCATAGTTAAATGAATTAATAAGATAGCAAATGAAGTTTGACTCAGCTAAGTGAGGAAGTCTGTCGACCTTCCCTGGGTTTTGCCTAATACAGAGAGCAGGGTTTAATATTAGGTTGAAGTTGAAGATGTGGCTCTCGAATCTCCTGCAGAGCTGAAGACACACACAGCTCTGAAGTCATGACAGCCATGGCCTGTATTGAGTGTAACTGAGCTCATCCATACTAACACATTCCATGTGTTAAAGTGGTTAGAAAATACTGAGGTGTCATTTATGAGACTTTTATAGGCAAAGTTTGACAGATGTTGCATGCTGCTTACAGGCTTAAGAAAATTACTTGGACACTGCTGTGTCCTTCTGTGAGATGTTTTATTCTCAGCTATCACCCTCCCTGTCCCTTGCCCATAACCATTATAGTGGCCAGAAAGTCTGCCTGCTCTACAGTGATGTGTCTGGAATAGTGCCCATTAGTTTTCAGTAGTTACCCCTGGCCTGCATGTTAGCCTTCAGTTTAATGGCCTTTTTTATGTTCATTCATTTTATTTTATTTCCCATCGTGGTTTTGTTTATTTCTTTTTTGTTTTTGTTTTTTCTGTTCTCTTTTTTAAAACCGTCGTGGTTTGCCCTTCATATTCCCCAATGTTTGCACATGACAAGATGTTGCCATCCCAACATTACCTCCCACTTCACTGACCAGTGCCACTACTGACCATCTAGCACCAGCCACAACGGGACCATTGCCTTCAGCTCCTCGGGATGTGGTGGCCTCCCTGGTCTCTACTCGCTTCATCAAATTGACATGGCGGACACCTGCATCAGATCCTCACGGAGACAACCTTACCTACTCTGTATTCTACACCAAGGAAGGAATTGCTAGGTAAGTGCCTATCTGTCTGGAGCCAGTTGGCTGCATCTTGGTCCACCCCAGCCCAGTCCTGCTCACGCTGGCTCTCTGTTGTGCAAGATCTGTACCAATTCTTAGTCCAGAAAATATCACTGAGATGCATCTTTTTTAATTTTAGGCCATGAAATAAATTCCCCAACAGACTTAAGTCCTGGTATTCTTTCCTGCCTTTCTGAGATGACTTGAGGAGAGGATAGAGCGATTTAGGTAGAAATATTCAGACATAAGCAGGACTACTCTTTTTTCATAAGATTCAGTCAGCATAGATTCTAGAAATTAAGGTAGACTTAATTTATTGAAATAATCTTAATGAATATTCGCCTGCACCATTATGTGGTATGTGCCACTGAGCTTGAGGGGTTCTCCTTGACAGTGAAAGCGTAGTGACTGATTTTCCTAAAACAGCATTTTCATTAAATTCCTTTCCATCTCCACCCCTCTCAGGAACTCACATTGCTTATAGGAGAATATCCACAGTCTCCAAGCTACTTTATTCCTCAGGCTGGCTTTATTTTTATCTGTCCAACCTGATTTTCCTTTTTTCCCCAGTTTAACTCACTTTATAATGAAACCAGTCTAATTCTTATCATTGTAGCCTTTCTTCCCCAGTCTGTTCTCTTCAGTTACTTCCCACTTTCCCATCTTCAGCTAAAGCTAAATTCAGTTAATCCTTTTTGACCCAGCTTAAGCCCCATGAAGTTCTCATAGAGCTTTCCCCACCTTTTTTTTTTTTTAGCACATACAGCATTTCCCTTACATGTGTGTTTGTACCACTAATATTGGCATTTGAAAGATAACACATGATCTTTTACTGCCTTAAGTAGTTGTTCTTCAATTGTGTTATGTGTATTTGTGTTGTTTTCCCAACCAAATTATAAAGTCTTTGGGAGGAGCCATGCCAGGTTGCTCTGTTCACACATTGCTGACTGGATTCCTTCATTGTGCTTTCTTCACACCAGAATAAAAAAGCTAAATTACCTGTTTTGGTTAGAGCCCTAATACATCTAACAAAGCTTGTATTTCTACTGAGGTGCTTACAGTTGATACATATTGTAGTTAATACCAGACTGGCAAGTTCAGCAAGTGCAGGACCCCTTACTTTAATATGCTTGTGAGGTCTGAGTGCCATAATTTGAGACCAATAGGTGGAGCACTGGGTGATGTTTACCTGAATACTCTACTGATGTTCTGCATTTTACAAGGATAAGGAAACATAGTTCTATATGTAAAAAGGCAGGACGTTACTACCAAACAGCAAGTTTCAGTATCACTGTTAAATTGTCTTCGATAGGCTTTGACATCTCATTGCAAATCTCATAGGCATTCACAGAAGGAAGAAAGTAAACAGTAATTCCTTTGCATGATAAGCTTTTTTCCCACATTAGGGCCTTAGCACTTGTTGTGCCTTCTAATAGAAATGCATTTCCCCCACGATAATCATGTCTGGCTTCTTGTCTGTCATCCTTAGATGACATCTTCTCAGGCCTTCCCTGAATACCCACCCAAACTTAGTCCCCTTAGTCACTGTCACACGGTGGTGTATTAGAGCCAGCTTGTTCCCAAGCCAATTGTTAAATTTTCAGGAAATGTTACAAACCTGATGACATGACTTGGCAGCTTGAAATTGGCCATGGTGGGAGTATTTACAGTGACAAATTCTACAAACCAAGGCTGATTGTTAAATATTTACCAGAACACCACTGTTATCACATCACCCTTTTTTTGTTTGTTTTGGGATTTTTTTTCCTTTTATTTTGTTGTTTTCAGAGCCCTTATCACTCTTGAAGTTTTCTCTTTTATTAACATATTTATTCTGTCTTGTTGAACAGAGTCTTTCCAGCACCTGGAACAGAGCCTGGCATATAGTAACACTAAATGAATATTTATTAAGTGAATACATAATTTCAGTCAGTGGAGAAATAATAGATTATTCAAGAAATCACATTGAGATAATTGTCTATTTTGGTGAGAAAAAAATCCCTATTTAAAATTATAGCTTGATTAAGATGCAAATATTTTTAAAACCTATAAATGTAATAAAAGTAAATATAGAAATTATTTTTATCATTTGGGGAATGGGAAAGGGCTTTTAAAAGAAGATAGATAAATCCAGAAGCCATAATAGGAAAGACTGACAAAGTTACAAATTATAAGTAAAAGATATCCCAAGAGGCAAATGACACAAGTAGATGATTCACAGAAGTTAGTGGAAAGCCCATTAGAGTTAAAAAAGGATTTCACCATCCCTAGAAATCTGGGAAATGCAAAATAATGAGTTATTTTTCATCCATAAGGCTGACATAAATTTTAAGTTAATAATATCCAGTGTTCAGTGAGTTGAAGGCTGGGAAAAAATCCACTCTAGGCTGTTGGCACCAGTATAAATAAGAATAGTCTCTAGGGAAGGTGATGTGGCAGGTTTTTAAAAACTTTTTAATGTACATGGCCTTCAGTCAAACAATTACATGTCTAGGTATCTGTCCTATAAATATACAGATATATATGTACACACATAAATATGTATATATATTTATACACACATGCATTGGGCACTCGTACAAAAATGTCTATTGTACTATTGCTTGCAAGAATAAAAAATAAATAATATGAGTGTCCATTGATAGAGGAATGGGCATATAATATTCAGTCATGCGCCACATAACATTTTAAACAACAGACTGCATATATGATGGTGTTCCCATAAGATTGTACCACTGTATTCTTACTGTACCTTTTCCGTTTAGATACACAGATATTACCATTATTTTCCAGTTGCCTACAGTATTCAGTACAGTAACATGCTATACATATTTGTAGCCTAGGAGCAGTAGGCTACACCATATAGCCTAGGTGTGTCATAGGCCATACCATTGATGTTTGTGTAAGTACACTCTTTTCATGCGATGACAAAATCACCTAACAACTCATTTCTCAGGACGCATCCCTGTTGTTAAGCAATGCATGACAGTATATATATTTATATAAAGTGTGATGCAGCTGTTTTTTAAAATGACATATCTATATATTTGGATGTATATATAAATGTTTAGAGCAATGATTGTCAACTGGGGACAGTTTTGCCCCCCAGACTTCAAAGGACATTTAGCAATGTCGGTGATATTTTTGGTTGCCACAGCTGGGGTGAAAGGGATACTTACTGGCATCTAGTGGGTAGAGGCCAGAGATGACTGATAAATATCCTTTAATACGATGCACAGGACAAACCGCCCCCCATAGCAAAGAATTATCCCTGCCCAGTCTCAATAGAAAGAAACCCTGGCATGAAGAAATCTGGTGACATGTTCATCAATACGTGCCACAGGTAGGTCTTGGGTAGGACAGGTTGTGAGGAAGGAGAACTGGGACTCTTTTTTTTTTTTTAAACTATATGTACTTTAAAATTTTAATGTTTTTAGTGAGACTCTATTGTTTACATTTAAAGTATTTACTTAATGGACCATGGGTTGGAGTAAGCAGGGATGATTAGTAAATTAAGTTGTTGGGAGAAATATAGAAGTTAAATTGTCAGGGGCAGTTGGACATGACAAGTATGTGTAAAGGAGGAGGAAATGCAAGGTGAGGGGTTCAGTTCCATCTGTGTCTGATGTGAGAAGGATGAGAAGGCAAGAAAACCTGCCTGGCTTAGAGTTTTGGGGAGGTATTAGTAAGAGATTAGGATAAAGTGGAAGTTTGGAACCAGATGTTGGAATGCCAGTAAGAATTAGGACATAATCAGACAAGAAGGGACCATTGTAAATTCTTGAAAAAGTGTAACTGTGACTTTATTAAACAGTTTTTATCAGCAGTACTTTGGGAGCACTACACAAGATTAGAGAAGAGAGAAAATGGAATTAGGGAGATAAAGTAAGTAGTAGTTATGTCAGTCTAGATGTGTGATAGTTGATGGCCTGGATGAAGATGAAGGCAGTGACTTGGAGTGGATGGAATAAATTTAAGAAATATTTAAAAGAAAGAGTTTTAGAGATAATAAAATTTTTTTGTTACTTTAAGTTTATGATTTCTGAATAGAGACAGTGAAGGAGTAGTTAAAGAACTAAGTCAAAACACTATCTCCTGACTACTTGTTTTATTTTATTTTATTTTTTTTTGAGACAGAATCTTGCTTTGTCGCCCGGGCTAGAGTGAGTGCCATGGCATCAGCCTAGCTCACAGCAACCTCAAACTCCTGGGCTTAAAGGATCCTACTGCCTCAGCCTCCCGAGTAGCTGGGACTACAGGCATGCGCCACCATGCCCGGCTAATTTTTTCTGTATAGATTTTTAGCTGTCCAAATCATTTCTTTCTATTTTTGGTAGAGACAGGGTCTCACTCTTGCTCAGGCTGGTCTCGAACTCCTGACCTCGAGAGATCCACCCGCCTCGGCCTCCCAGAGTGCTAGGATTAGAGGCGTGAGTCACCGCGCCTGGCCTGACTACTTGTTTTATAAACAAAATTTATTTAACCTTTATAAGCTTAAATCTTCTCATCTAAAAAAAACTAGGGTAATAAATTTACTTCACAAACTTATAATAAGAATTCAATATGAGGATGTATGCTACTACTTGCATGTGCAAATCCCCCCCACTTCAACCACCAGGTGGCACTATGTGCCTTGGTCATGAGCTATAATTCTATTGGATACCTGAGTTGCCCGAGATTCCCAAGGGTCCTTCCTTCCCTTGCCTTTTCAGCTATGAAATTTTTATCTTTTTCTTTAAAGCTTTTAATTTGAACAACAGTACTTTCTGATATTAACCATTGAATGTAAAGAGTAAGTTAGTCCTAATATTGATAACATTTTAGAGACAGATGGAGCCTTAGAGATCTGTTAGTCAAGTCAAGGGGTTGGCAAACTATGGACCTTGGGTCAAATCAGAGCTGTTATTTTTATGGCCATGGAGCTAAGAATACTTTTTACATTTTTCAGTGGTTATGTTTTGAAAGGTTTTATAAGTAACTACATAATATCTGCCATTTTACCTCTTAGCCTATAAATATTTACTATCAGGCCCTTTAAGAAAAAGTTTGCCCACCCCATCTCCTCCTTTTATCTAACACATAAGGAAAGTGAGGCCCAGAAAGAGTTAGTGACTTAACCATAGTCCCCTAGCAAGCTAGTAGCATTGCCGGAACTAGAATTGGATCTCCTAACTTCTAGCCCAGCAATGTCTTAATATAAAGTGTGCTTTTTTCTTTTCCTTTTAACTCTTAGCTATCATATTCTACCCTAAGTACCATTGTAGCCTCACACGTTTATGAGAATTGCTCTTTCTAGTTAGTGCTCCTTGGATCTTGTCATGAAGTCAAGGTTTTTTTCTGGATGTAACCTCAGACCAGTCTAATGCCAGAAGTCTTCTTAGGTGCTGGGTTTTTCATCTTAGGAAATCAGACCTATGACTGATTTTTTTTTTTTTTTTTTTTTTTTTTGAGATAGAGTCTGGCTTTATTGCCCAGGCTAGAGTGAGTGCCGTGGCGTCAGCCTAGCTCACAGCAACCTCAAACTCCTCGGCTTAAGCGATTCTACTGCCTCAGCCTCCTGAGTAGCTGGGACTACAGGCATGCGCCACCATGTCCGGCTAATTTTTTCTATATATGTTTTTAGTTGGCCAGATAATTTCTTTCTATTTTTAGTAGAGACAGGGTCTCACTCTTGCTCAGGCTGGTCTCAAACTCCTGACCTCGAGAGATCCTCCTGCCTTGGCCTCCCAGAGTGCTAGCATTACAGGCATGAGCCACCGTGCCGGGCCTTGATTTTTTTTTTAATACTAATGCTTCTGTCAAATTTTTTTTAGGTTTCAGTAACCTTCACTCATTTCTCCCATTTTTTTTCCTTTCACATGGGAGCAAACAAAAAATATACAGGATATTATCATCATACAAGGTTTACATATCAGAAGGCAGATTTTCATTCATTAATTTGATATGTATTTGTGATGCATCTTCCATGTATGAGCATTCTGCTAAGTGCTTCTGGAGTATGTGAACATGAATGAGACACAGACTTTTTGTTTCAGCTTAAAGTAAAATAGCACCACTGCTACTCAGTATCTTTCTAGAAGAGAACTTGTTTAAACTTTTATGTACAGGATGGTCAGAAGAGACCTAATCTCTTAATGCTCTCCCATGGAGCTTTTAGCTTAGTGTAAAATTCAATACAGTTGACCCTTGAACAACACAGGGTTAGGGGCACTGACCCCTACCCATAGTCACAAATCCATGTATAAATTTGACTCCTCAAAAACCTAACCACTAATAGCCTACTGTTGACCGGAAGCCTCACTGATGATATTAACAGTCGATTAACACGTTTTGTATGTTATATGTATTGTATTCTGTATTCTTGCAATAAAGTAAGCTAGAGAAAAGAAAATGTTATTAAGAGAATCATAAGGAGAAGAAAATAAACTTACTATTCATTAAGTGGAAGTGGATCCTCATAAAGGTCTTCATCATGATTGAGTAGGCTGAGGAGGAGGAGGAAGAGATGGACTTGCTGTCTCGGGTGGCAGAGGTGGAGGAGGTGGAAAGGGAGGCAGGAGAGGCAGGCACACTCCGTGTATCTTTTATTTTTTAAAAAATCCACTTATAAGTGGACCTGTGCCGTTCAAACTGTGTTGTTCGAGGGTCCACTGTACTTCCTATTAGACAGTGATCATTTGTGATCACACTAAGTGTCAGAAACGTCAAAGTGTAAGAAATCAGTTGATATCCTCCTAAAAGCTATGATTGAGAGATTTAGCTGAAGGGAAAATAGTATTTATATTAATAGATATCTCAGATATCTCTGAGCGATACTTTTTGTTACTACAATACTCTTTTCCAGGGGAACTGATTATAGAGAAATATCATCTGTAAATATTATGTGGGTACTGTCCGTTTTTTTTTAATTAAAGTAGCTTAAGGAACTATAGAAAACTATTGGAAAACCCTTTTTGAAATGCAAATGTCCCCATACAATTAGACAAATTGGCATATGATTATGTAGACCTGAACAAATTTTAATTTAGCAATTTCAAGGCAAATTATCAATATTTTAAAGAAAGAATTTTAATTCAACAGATTAGAATAATTTCTTCAACAGAGTAGTTTTGGGCTCTGTGATTACTTTCTCAAGATAGGTACAGCTCTTTCCTCACATGAGTGATAATTCCTAAAGGCCAACTGTTTGTCTGAAACAAATTCCTTCATGATATTTGTTGCAAACTCTTTATAATATAATCTGGTTTTGTTATAGTAAGTATGGTAGACTGAGCATAATTGCAGACCTGAGGTGGACACACGAACCCCCCCCCCCCAAGAGGAGCCTGAACGCTACCTTTTTGCAAAGAACCTAGATAACTGTTTTCCATTTTCATCTCATAATACTAGAACCCTGGATTCATTTGTGTTGTTTGTGATAAGATTTTTCATACATTTCAGATCACTTCAAAAGGAGTATTATTTTTAAGAAATAAATTATAAAAGTCAGTGTCATGATCAGCTTATTTTATAAATTGGGTTACATTTAGGATTCATTTAAATTTTTAATGTTTTTGTTCCCAATTTAAAAAGTGATAACCTCTAACTTTCTTCTTATGAAGAGTCTCTTGTCCACAATATACACAGCATTTCTTGATATTTTCTGTGACATATCATTAGGTCATGCGTACATCCACTTTCTTTCAATTTCCCTAAGAATCACTCCTTAAAACTCAAATGATTCTAAAGCCTACAAAGTTGATGACCAGCTGCCCCATTTGAAATGACACTGAAAAGTGCCCTGTGTCTTCTCTGAAAGGAAGTTGTGATTATGTTCAGCGACATCAATAATGTTTAAGCAAGAACATCAGCAACTTGTCAGACATGTATGATCTTGCTCTTTTGCCAGTCACCATATTCTGTGCAGTGTCCTGCTTCCAGAGGTTTCATTTTTTGAGTTAATTTGACTTAAACTGTTGAATTTTGATGTGGAATGGAAAATGAAACTGTACATCCTAGAAATATTCCTAATTGATGCTATTTCTCTCCACATCCTTCTTTGTCTAAAGGGAACGTGTTGAGAATACCAGTCGCCCAGGAGAAATGCAGGTAACCATTCAAAACTTGATGCCGGCGACAGTGTACATCTTTAGAGTCATGGCTCAAAATAAGCATGGCTCAGGAGAGAGTTCAGCGCCACTGCGAGTAGAAACACAGCCTGAGGGTAAGTCTTCCACTTGCCTGGCAGCCTTACCTGGAGGTAGACCTAGATGGAGGTCTAGCTTGTGTTTAATCTTGCACACCATAGAGGAGCGGAAGATAACAGTTCTTTACCTTCAAGGTCCTTATGAATTAGGGGGAACAAAATTAATATGCATCAAAGAATAGAAAATAGTATAAGATAATATAATTCTGCTGATGCTTTTCTACATACTTACATTTTACTAATCCTTTAAGACTTAGCTCAGAGGCCTTCTGGAATCTTTCTTCTGATTCTAATATTGTATCTGCAATTTGAGATAAATTATTACTTCCTTCAGTTAAGTTTATGAGTCTGTCTTGCTTATTTTACAGCAAAGACAGAGCCTTTGTCATCCTTGTATTTCCCACAGTGTCTAATGTAATGCCTTGTATATGAAGTAGGTACTTAATGATTGTTGTCAACTTGATTGCTCTCTATTAATATATTCCACACTCTTTTGAATCTATTTGAGGCTTTATTTTGGACCTGTAGTCTTTTGTGCTAAATAATGTTACTTCTAATTACATTTCTAAGATTTTCTGTGAGTGAGATGAGTGTCACGTTGGTTTATATTATAAGTGTCTTCTGTATCTTAAGTTTTGGTTATAAGCTACAGGCCTAAAATTATAAGCAATCAAATTACAATTAATACTTTTCCCACTTGAGGCTTTCTTCTAGACTTTTGCTTTCTTTTAACACAAGCCACTGTTTTTCCTTACAGCATTCTTCAGTCTACTTTTGCTATTAATGCACTAGTTTTTCTGTGTTAACAAATATCCAATAATAAAGATTTTGCTTTTAGTAAGGAGCATGTGAGATATGTTTTTGAAAATTACTGACCAGGAAACTAAAAAGATTAGATGAATTTACCAGTGAAACTTTGGAAATAATTTAAGAACTTCACCTGATGGTAGAATAAATAAAGAAGCTATGGAACTTCACTCTCTGATGCTGTAGAAAATCGTTCACTCATCGAACATTTACTGAGTATCTCCTACACCAGCTAATGCACAAGGTAGTGGAGATACTGGAATGAACTAGATAAGACTTCTACCCTTAAGGAAGGAGCAAGTGAGGCCAGGTGCTGTGGCTCATGCCTGTGATCCCAGTACTTGGGGAGGGCTGAGGTGGGAGGATCACTTGAGGCCAGGAGTTTGAGACCAGCCTGGGCAATATAGCAAGACCCCATCTCTAAAAAAATTTTTTTCAAAAACTTAGCCAGGCTTGTTGGTGTGTACCTGAAGTCCCAGCTACTTGGGAGGCTGAGGCAGGAGGATTATTTGAACCCAGGAGTTTGAGGTTGCAGTGAGCTATGATTGTGCCACTACACTCCAGCCTGGGCAACAGTATGAGCCCCTGTCTCTAAAAAAAAAAAAAAAAAAGAGCAGGCAAGGTTGGAGGCCATTGCTCATTTAAGTGATAGAGAGTGAACATCAGGAATCAAACCCAGGCATGAACAAGAGAGCTATCAGGAAGTCAGGGGTTTGATTTAAGGAAAGAATATGTTCTCATTACAGGAAAAAGATGTTGAATTTTACAGTTATTTGTGTTCAGACAAGAGCAGGAATATTCTGTTAGGTTTCAAGCTCAGTTACCCTCCATTAGCTTTTAGGTACAAGCATCATTCATGAGAGATACTGTAATACAGAACAAGGAAAAAGTACTGTAAGAGATAGGTAAGTCAAGTCAGGATCCTAGGAAAAGATGAGACCTGAGGTTGGCCTTGACCTAATGCAGGCATTCTTGGGGAAGGAATTTGCATGACCCAGATCCCAGAAATAGAATCAAGCAGTGCACATGCAAGGTGAGGCATGATGAGAATGAAGGAACAGACCACTGGATTGGATCCAGTGCACGGGTTCTATCCTGAGGCTGTGAACTTCTGAAAATATTTTTATGTCGGTTCATATTCACATTTCCCTTGGAAAGAATCTGTAGCTTTCATTATCATTTCAGAGATTGTGAATCAAATTGTTGAGAACCACTGAACTAGGAGGGTCATTTTCAAATTTAGAGATGAAAGAAAAGATGTAAAGAGTGGATTTACTGAGTGCCTACCAGGTGCCAGTTACCGTGTTAGACAGTCAGCATGTAAAGATAAGTACGACCTTTCTGTCTGCAGGGGGTTGGCAGTCTGGTACCAGGCAGACAAGTAAATAAACAGCATGGTGCGTTATCATCTTACAGGAGGTAGGCAGCATAGTCGTTTCTTCAAGGAGTTTGGCTAAAAGAAAGTAGTAGTTAAATAAGAATATGAGAGTAAGGGGCATCAGGTTCTGTTGAGGGTATTTTAGGGATGGAGAGAGACTATAACATGTTTTGGCAAAGAAGAAGCAGTTAGTGAGAAAGATTTGCATTTCATCTGGAGGTATTCAGCTTGTGTGTGGGAGGCATAAATGTTGGAGTCAGCCCTTGGAAAATATTTTACATATTTAGCTTCACAAACCAACTTAAAATTTTTTCCATTTATTATGCCACTGTACAGCTGAAATGAAAGAATACATTAGCGCCTTTTTTAGGATCGTATTTGCCTGTGCTTAGCCAATGAATATATTGAAAGTGATTTCAAGAGATTTAGGGGCTGTTTTGTTTTTCTTCCCCTTTAATAAGTTAGAGGAAAGTTTTCTATAGCAGCAGAAGTGCGACAAATCCCACCTGTTAGGCTGCATAAAATATGCTCTTAACATTAAATGAATAACATGATTCATAACTAAATCAAACAACTGTTAGAGTAACCATTTTCACTACTTTGGTAGCAAAACTAATCTTCCAAGCTGTGGTGCTATTATTCAAGAAAGCCAGTTTGTTTTACATTTTGTTAGTTTTTTCCCTTCTCAGCTCTTAAATCTAATGGATGTCTGTCACAGAAACACTACTGCCAGAGAAATTGTTTTCAAATATAGAATGTCTACCAAAGTGTAGGCATAGGCAGCTACCCAGAATTTGTGTATAAATTGGGACTGGAACCCGTCAGTCAGACAAATTGAATGTAGTACAAGAGTAGGTTTGTGAGCCATTGTAGGAGTTAAAGCCAGATAGACAGTTGGTTAGTGAACCAATGACCCAGTCTTCCAAATCACATATGTCCTGCTGAGGGTATTGTAATAATCTCTTTACTAGTCTTGAGCCCATGTTTTAGAATCAGAAAGTGCTCAACTCTTGGCTCCACCACTAGCTAGCTTTCCCATCACTTGGGAAAGGTTGATAACCTCAGAACCTCATCTGTAAGTGGGGATGATAATAGTATCCCTCTCATAAATGAGAAGATACATGTAAAGGACTTAATGCTTGCTTGACTGATTATAACCATTCAGTAAATGGTAGCTATTTTAAAAATTGATTACTATTCCCCTAATACTATTCCTTTACTGTTTTTCATCTATACATGTGTTCACGTGCCCTTTCTAAACATGGATCTGATCATGCCATGCTCCTCATAATTTTTCAGTAATTGTCTGACACCTCCTAGAGAAAATGCAAACTGCATAGCAGGGCATTAGAGGTTCTTCACTATCAGACTTGTCTCCCTGTCAACATTACCTCTCCCACAGCTATGCTGCATTCCAACCAAGCTAAACCACTTAGCACTGTCTTTTCATATATCCTCCTTATTGACTCTATTGACCGAAATAATTTCCCCCTTGGTATCTGAGAAAAGTATTCATTCTTCTTGACTCTAAGAAGTCTTCACCAATCCTTCCCTTCCCTGCCGACCCCTCCCAAAGCAGAATTGTGTATTCTTCTGTTGTTGTTACACTCATTACCTAAATCTGTTAGCACTTATGACATTGTTTGTAACTGTTTGTATGTCCGACTTCCCTACCAGACAGGGAGTTTTTGTGGGCAGGGACTCTGTCCATCACTGTATTCCTGTTGCCTACCACAGCGTCTGGCAAAAGACGGGTCTCTCTTTGTAGTGGTTGCTTTTATGTGCTGCATAGTCCTGCTGCAATACTAGGGTTTTATAAACCACAAGAAGAGTTTTGCAGTGTATATTTTTTCCTTATTTTGAATAAATTGGAGATATTTCACAGATAATTTTTGGTTTTGATTTGAATCATAAACAGAAAATGTATTCATACATTATACTAAAACCACTGAATCAAATAATTGTTTTCTTACCTTTTATTATTTTTAAAACATGGCCAATATGACAGTATTGCCAAGAATGGTTATTGAGGAGTGCATAAGTTTCATTTATATCTTGCTTTCTTGAAATTTTCCTTCTAGTTCAGCTCCCTGGCCCAGCACCTAACATTCGAGCATATGCAACTTCACCTACTTCCATCACTATCACCTGGGAAACACCGTTGTCTGGCAATGGGGAAATTCAGAATTACAAATTGTACTACATGGAAAAAGGGACTGAGAAAGAACAGGTATGAAATAGAGCAATTTTTCAAACCATTGATTGGAATAGTAGAGTTGAAATACATCTCCAAAGCTCAGTAGATGCTTCACTGGAAATCTGAGGGGGAAAAGAAAGACATATAGGAAATGAAAAGTTAGATTCTATTTCTTTGTACCAAAATTTATTCTGTAGTTTTTACCAGCAAGGGTCACTAAACAGTAAACAGTATTTCTAAGTAAATTGTCACTGTTTATGATTAATCTGCTTAGACTATTAAATAACATCCCATAAGAAGGGATAAAAATCTGTATTGTGTAGCATATAGAATTTGTATAGTTAGTTCTTTACTTTGCAGCATTTCTTTTGGCTTGAGTTGTATATATACACAGTGTTTTATTTTGTTCAAGGATATTGATGTTTCAAGTCACTCCTATACCGTTAATGGGTTGAAAAAGTATACAGAGTATAGTTTCCGAGTGGTGGCCTATAATAAACATGGTCCTGGAGTCTCCACACAAGATGTTGCTGTTCAGACGTTATCAGATGGTAAGTCTTCCTTCCTTTCAAACAAAATACCATGCTTCATGCCCCCAGTGGCGTAATTGATGTCAGGAAGATTCAGTTCAAGGCCCAGTTCTACCCCTTTCTGATAATGTGACTTTGATCGAGTCACTTAGCATTTCTGAGCATGTTTCCTTACATGTAAAATGTAGACAGTACCGACTTCATTGGGTTGCTGTGAAGATTCAGTGAGAAAGCATAAAATATAAAGTGCCTCATACTGAATAGGCTGTCAGTATTTGTATTTTTAGCAGAGGCTTCTGTATAACTAAATGCTATTGTTTGTTCATAACACACACTATCCAGGGCTGTTGGAAGACTAGCCTTGTTCTACTTAGCAGTCTTATTTTTGTGCTAAATTGGTCTTTTTAATTCTCAGTATTTTGTGATAGTTTCATTTCTTACCTGTGACTAAATTTCTAAACTAAGCTATCTACATATACCAATGACCCAGAGCAGTGTTTTTCAAACTACAGCCTGCCAAAGAGATTAAGGTCAAGACCAGAATTTTTTTAAAAAATATTTTTAGAATAGAACAGAAAAGTTTGCTGTACTTAGTTATGGTGTGTATTGTTTCATGAAATTCAGATAAATCCAGCGTTTTACAAAAATGTTTTTTTTAAATGTGTATATATGTATACAGCCATTACATATACAAACATGGATGCTTTAGAAGCTATAGTTTAACTCCCTTAAGCAAATGGTCAAACTTAACACCAATAAAGGAACAGACTGACCTCTGCCTCCTGGTGCAGGGCAAGGAGAGACACACATCACCTCTTGTATGCCTCCAAAAATATTTAACTTGAATCTGATTGTGATGAAACAACCAGATATCCAAATTGAGAGAAGTTCTGCAAAAAATTTTTTAAACTGACTTGGATTCTTAAAATATATTAATTTTATGAAAGGAAAAAAATCTTGGAGAATCATTCTAGAATCTGTAACAGATTAAAGAAGAGTAAAGACACGTAAAAAAAACATGTATGATCTTTGCCTGGATCCTGGATCTGGAGGTAAAAACAGCTATAAAAGACAGTATTGGTATAATTACTTAATGTTAGAGATATATAATGTTAGGTAATATTAAATACTAGTTATGTTATTAGGTATGGTAGATGCTATTTTGTGTTAAAATTTTCTGAATATGATCATTGTATTGTAGTTTTGCTGGAGAATGTCCTTGTTCTTAGGAGATACATGGCATGTAATGAGGTATGTAGGAGTGAAGTGTGATGACTGCAGTCATCTCTCAGATGATTTAGAAACAATATGTAAGTAGATAAATCTGTGTATGTATCATATATAGTGAGAAATAAAGCAGATGTTACAGAATATTCACAATTAGTGAATCTAGGAAAAGAATATATGGTGTTCATTGTACTATTCTTTTTTTTTTTTTTTTAAGACAGAGTCTCACTTTGTTGCCTGGGCTAGAGTGAGTGCCGTGGCATCAGCCTAGCTCACAGCAACCTCAAACTCCTGGGCTTAAGCGATCCTACTGCCTCAGTCTCTCGAGTAGCTGGGACTACAGGCATACACCACCATGCCTGGCTAATTTTTTTTCTCTGTATATTTTTAGTTGTCCAGATAATTTCTTTCTATGTTTAGTAGAGACGGGGTCTCACTCAGGCTGGTCTCGAACTCCTGACCTTGAGCAATCCACCTGCTTCAGCCTCGCAGAGGGCTAGGATTACAGGCGTGAGCCACCGCGCCCGGCCCATTGTACTATTCTTGCCACTCTTTTCTGTGGACTTAACATTTTTTGGGATAAAAGGTTGGGAAAAAGAAACAGATACAAACTATAACCAGTTATAGTTTGGCTAGCCAACTACATAAGCCAGTTGGTTAAGATTTTTAGGAAAAGTTGAGGGGAAAAAATGTTTAATGTAGGCTTTTAAATCTACCCATGACCCAAATCTTAACTGCGTTAGGTGGGAAGGCGTGTTGTCCACCTATGGGAACTGGATGCATCTTAGCATGGTGGTTAAGGGCAGCTCTTTGGAGTAAGGCACGTCTTGGTTCTGTGCCAGCTGAAACAAATACCTTGGGTAAGTTAACTGCCCTGAACCTCATTGGTAGTTTTCTCCTCTACATAATAGGAATAATAATGGAATCTCCCTTGTGAGATTGTTGTAAGGATAAGTTTCTTCCATGTTGTAAGCATGCAGCACATTTTTGCTGAGACGATGATGATGATGAAAACAGCAATGGCAACTATGTTGGGTGCCTCTGCAATTAAGTCAGTGCTTAATGTGGAGATGATTGGAATCATTCATGTATTTTTTTCAGAACACAGGTGCTTTGATCCTCCTCCAGAACCCTCTGCACCTGAATCTCTGGGTTGAGGCCTGAGGCACTTTGCTAGGTTCAAGTTACAACAATGAACAAGACACATTCTCTGACTTCTAGAAGCTTTAGCTTAGTGAGCACTTAGTTGTATACTTAGTCACCAAATGTTAGTGAAAGGAAGAGAGAAGTTTCCATGGGTGGATTGGGAGAGAAGGGCTAGAGTCAGTGTTTTGTGAGTGGAGAGAAAACTAATCAGATCTGTTTAAGTTTTCTTTGCCTGCTATCATCACTGTGAAGGGAGGTGTTGGAAGGTGTGTGGGCCACAATACACCTTTGAGTCTACCCATGTTATATACTAATTTGTGAGAAACTAAAGTTATGTAGCTGTTTGTTTAACCAACACTCCCAAACTTCTCACATCTAAATGAGTATTCCCTGTATATAGTTGCTTTGGGAAGCCAGATGGTTCACTTTACTGAAACTGTCATTGCATAGATCTCTCTTTGCTCTACTTCGGAACTGCCTTCAAAACCAGTTTAGGAACCCCACAAGAAAGCCAAGCTCACTGATTTATGTACATCTCATTTTGATCCATATTGTCATTACCCAGTTCAGTCACTTACCGTATTCATTAGACTTGGTTCCCAAAAATGTGTGGCTCTTCCCCAAGATAAAGATAGGCTATCACCAAGAATACTTACAAAAATACATTTAAGATTTGGACTAAGTCTGGGGTCTAGAAAAGTTTAGAGTATAGAAGAGTTCAGAGCCACCGTACATCCTTGAAATAACTGTCTGATTTCCCAAGGGTACAGTCTGACTTGGATATGGGTGCATACCTATATGAAAGTGTCTTAGTTTAAAAAATGAATCAAACTTTTGTTTATATGTTTGCTGGCCATTATTCTGTCTTCTTTTGAAATGTTTCTGTTCATATCCTTTGCCCATTTATTGATGGGGTTGTTTGATTTTTTTTTTCATGTTGATTTTCTTAAGTTCTATATAGTTTCTTTTTATCAGCCCTTTATCAGATGTGTAGAAAGCAAATATTTTCTCCCATTCTGTAGGTTGTCTATTTGCTCTAATGATAGTTTCCTTGGCTGTGCAGAAGCTTTTTAATTTGACTAGGTCCCATTTGTTTACTTTTGTTGCTGCTGTGATTGCTTTGGGGGCCTTTTTCATAAATTCTTTATCTAGGCTGATGTCTAAAAGAGTCTTCCCAACATTTTCTTCCAGAATTCCTAAGGTTTCGTGCCTTAGGTTTAAGTCTGTTATCCAATGTGAGTTGATTTTTGTGAGAGGTGAGAGGTGGGGATCCTGTTTCAGTCTTCTGCATGTGGATATCCAGTTTTCCCAGCACCACTTATTGCATAGAGATTCTTTTCCCCAATGTATGCTTTTGTCTGCTTTGTCGAAGATTAGATGGCAATATGAGGATGGTTTTATATCTGGGGTCTCTGTCCTATTCCAAAGGTCTATATCTCTGTTCTTGTGCCCATACCATGCTGTTTTGGTTACTCTAACTATTAGGGAAATGCAAATCAAAACTACAAAGAGATATCACCTAACTCCAGTGAGAATGGCCTCTATCAAAAAGTCCCAAAATAATAAATGCTGGCGTGGATGTGGAGAGATTGGAACACTCTTACACTGCTGATGGGACTGCAAATTAGTACAACCCCTGTGGAAAGTAATTTGGAGATATCTCAAAGAGCTAAAAATAGAAATACTATTTGATCCAGCCATCCCACTACTAGGCATCTACCCAAAGGAAAAAAAGACATTCTGTAATAAAGACATCTGCACTTGAATGTTTATAGCAGCACAATTCACAATTGTAAAGATGTGGGAACAACCCAAGTGCCCATCAATACATGAGTGGATTAATAAAATGTGATATATGTATACCATGGAATACTACTCTACTACAAAAAACAATGGTGATCTTTCACCTCTTACATTATCCTGGATAGAGATTGAGCCCATCCTTCGAAGTGAGGAATCACAAGGATGGAAAAACATGCACCACATGTAGTCGCCATCAAACTGGTAACTGATCAACACTAAGGTGCTAACATGGTAGTAATACTCACTGGGTGCCGGTCAGGTAGAGGGTTGGAGAGGTGGGAGGTAGAGGGTGTGGGGGAGGGTAAACCCACAGCTAATGGAAACAGGGCACACTGTATGGGGGAAGGACATGCTTATAGCCCTGGCTTGAGCAAGGCAAACACATTTCATGTAACCAAAATGTTTGTACCCCCATAATATCCTGAATTAAAAATATATATGTCATTATAGGTGGTGAGAAAGTGAATGACTCTAATGAACAAGTAATAAATCCTTTTGTAGTCAAAAAAAAAATAAGAATCAAACATGGTACTATCAGCATGATGGCATTGGCAGCTAGGTGTAGATGTGGTTGCATAATTGGCATTTGAGGTGTGCATTTGTGTGAAGTTCAGCCAAGAGCAGTCACATGATGAGTGATGTGTGGGTGATTAAAAAAGTTTTTTTTGTCTTGTTTAGTTCCCAGTGCTGCTCCTCAGAACCTGTCCTTAGAAGTGAGAAATTCGAAGGTAAAACTTTATAATGCTGCCATTCATTTTTACTGGTGTACTGTTGAGCCTCAGAAGGACTTATACAGTGGGAGATTCTGTGGGAAAGCATCAAAACAAATGACTGTCAATGTTGAAAAAATCTATTTGCTTTTAAAAATAGTAAACCTATAAATTAGAACTTAATCATAAGCAAAGAAATAAGAAGACATAGATATTATACCTACCAGTAAAACTGGGCTTAGAAACCAACTCCTTTATTCTATTGAACTTTACTTCCTTTCTCTGATGCCAAAACAAGTTTAGTCTTTCTGCAAATAAATTGCTATTTTTATATAAAACATGACATTATAGGTCTTAACCATCCAGAACCTTAGTGGTGTGGCAGAAGGAAATAAGTTGTTTATGATGATGTGGTCCTTGGTGCTGTGAGATGAGCTCCATGTGAGTTAAAGGCAGACACCTGTCAGATGGGTTGTGTCTACTCACACTGTCCCTCCCAGTCAAGTTCACTGTACACCAAGGGCCGGGTATGCCTCTCAGAGGCCCAGAGCCCCCTCTGGAATACATAGACAACTGAGATACATGGTCCTCTCAAGAAATAGTGTAAGACTCCTTTTATTCTTTAAGAAATACCAACTATTAATTAATGATCCCCTTTTTGAAGAGTTTTAGATATAAATTGTTTAATTTCAGCTCTTCCATGCTGGAGATGGAAAAGAATCTTTATACCAAACAATAATATACTTCCCAATCCTCTGAGCTTAGATTTTCCTTCTGAAAACTTTTCTGAGACTTTTGCCCAATGTCTTCATTCAGACAGAATACTTAGGAGATCAGGGGTCCACAGTATACTGCTCAAATATATAATCTTCCCATTTGGTCATTGAGGGTTTTAAAATGAAGAAATCTTTTTGAGTGATTGTTAAATAACTTTGTAAAACTCTGTCGGGGCATCTTGCTGCCTCTGTGTTCCTTCTCTTTACATGGTGAAATCAAGGTAGTAATACATAAAAGTTAGGACCAAGCTTTTGATATATTCAGGCTTTTCGCTATAATCTTGTCTTTTCCAGAGCATTATGATTCACTGGCAGCCACCTCCTCCAGCCACACAAAATGGTCAGATTACTGGCTACAAAATTCGCTACCGAAAGGCCTCCCGGAAGAGTGATGTCACTGAGACCTTGGTAACCGGGACACAGCTGTCTCAGCTGATTGAAGGTAAGCTACTTTGCAATAGGCAGAAGCTGGGGGATGATGTCTCTCTCAGACATTGAATTATGCTTGTCTCATGACTCCTCTGAGCTATTGACTTACACAAATTAAAAATGGTTCAAAAAAATTTTAATAGTTCGGTTCACTTCTGACTTGATACATATTAATGGAAAACATTCTTATAGGTTCTGCCATCTCTGAGTGGTGAGATTGTGTTTGATTTTTATTTCTTTCCTTATGTTTTCTGTATTCTCCATGTTTTCTTTTTTGAGTGTATATATTGCTTTTTTGTAATCTGAAAAAAGGTAGAACAAAGCTGTATGAGCAAAGAAAGTATTCCACTCAATCTAGTTTGTAACAGAGGTCTAGAAAATGATTTTTATAATAGACGCCACTTGTGTATCTGTCACCTGAAACAATATCTGAATAGTTGCAGTAGTGCAGTAATCACACTTGCTAATATGGGCACTATAAACTTTTAGAAAATTCTGTCAGAGATAGCTCCTTTTGTATGGTTTTCCCTTTCTGTGCAACAGAACAAGTGGTGTACTTGATTTAAAAAAACAGACCCAAGCGTGTGTCTAATGTGGGTTCATCCTGTAGATCACAGAGAATGCCCCTCTTTATTCCTCAAGTAAGGGAAGTAGAGTTGGCTAAGCAAGAACCGAGTTCCTTTGCAGGAGAAACATGGGAGGCAGATTAAGTGCCTTTTGCCCTGTGGATGTTGAGACCATGCTTACAAAGAATAGAGACAGATGCCCCTAAGCTATCCCTATTCTATAGGGGTTTTCATAGATGTTTAATATGGCTGCAGAATTGACTGTGGTCTGAACAGAGCCCATCCTGCCCAGCCCTTTATAGTTTAGCAGTGCCTGGACTCTGTCCTCCCCAGCTGCATGTGCCTGAGCACCATCATCCCACCTCTGTCCTAGGAACAGACTCACAACTCACATCGGTCGTGCCTATGGTAGTACTGCTTCAACTGCATTGGCTTAATTTGTCACTCAACAGAGCCCATCTGTGTTTTGCAAGCAAACAGACGAATTTGAGTCTAGTACATTTAAACCAATGGTGTGAATTATCTGTAACTAGAACACTACAGTAGCAGGGCATGTTTAATCTCAGGACAAACACTGGCTCAGATGAGTTTTGCTAGGAAACCCAAACGCAGAGCAGGTAAAAGAGAACTACAAGAATTAGAGGTATTGTCATTGTTATCTAAGCCCAAGAATTAATTTCATCACCCTTTGGAAACTCTGACTTTCCTTACATTTCATTCTTCCTGGGTAAACATTAAAAGGATTAGAGAAACTTGGCATCAGCCGCTTTCCTGTGCGCCTAGGGACCAGATTCTTGAGGGAACCAAGATGTTGGGGTCAAAAAGTGTAATGTTTTGCCTTCTTTATAGGTGTAAGTTTCTAAAAATTGAGAGAGCCACTGATAGCGCAAATCTGTGCTCTAGCAATCAGCAAGCTCCTTACTCCTCCCCTCATAGATGGGACTGACTTCCTTCAAAATAGGAAAAGATGAATATTTGGCTCCAAAGGTATCTTTCACTCACCTAGCTTCTTCACAAGAACCCCACTTCCCTCAGCTGCAGTCAGTACACATGTCTGCATAGCTGTTGCTAAGAAATATCACTAAGGGATCGTTGATCACAGATGTCCTCAACAGTCATCTTCTGATTTTACTGCAGTTTCAGATAAATGACATTTCTCATCTGAAAAGCTTTTGTTTTGGATATTTAGTAGTAGATTTTTATTGTATATTAGACACTATTCTTGTTGCTAATAGTATAAATATACAGTACATTCCTCACCCATGAGGAGACTATTTTCTCAATGAAACATTTGATGTGTAAGCAAAATATAATTTTTGTGGTAAAAATGGCTTTATGTTTATCAAGAAAATTCTTGCATTTTAAAATATCTAGATTTATTTATTTAATAGATTTATTGAACTTTTTATTAGCATGTGCGGGGCAGTTGGTATGTAATGGTAAACAAAAATGGACATCCTTGCTCTCTTGAGGCATTAACTTGAAGCTTGATTATTAGGTAATAATATGGATTACCAAGATCCTGTACGAAGAGTAAATTATATGATTAAGTTTTAGCCAGACCTAATTATTATTAATAGCACTTAAATGTTGCCATGCCTTTATGATGTGTATTGTGTACCTTAGTTTTAGTCTATGAGCTCTTAAGGTTACTTAGAGGGAGAGGAACTCTTGGCCTCTTTACACAATGCCTCTTTCTTGCTTGTTCTCTTTGCTAGCTCACTTGCTGTCATACATTCTAACTGTCCTCAAAAAGCAGGGAATGATCATCTGATTGGTTGGATTCTTTCAGGATTTTAGTTGAGCCATGTTTGCTAGTAGTCCAGGTTATTGTCTGCTAATAGTTATAAACACATGTGCAGCCCACTGTAGCAGTTTCTGGTTCAGTGTGTGCAGAGATGAGACAAGACAGTAAACTGACTTGGGCCCAGGCATTTTGCTCCTCCTTCTGTCTTGCTCCTTGCTATCTTGTGGGCAGACAGATTCATGATGGGCCTGTGGAGAACAGAACCTACCATCTGTCTACCCACACCGTGTGACAGGATTGGTTAACTGCGCTAGGGCTTATCTTGCATCCTGGCCAAGTTACATTCTCAATGTTTCTGTCTTTGATTGGAGTTTCTGTGCTGCATTGCTCACCAGATCCCAATATCTGGATGTGAGGAAGTAGGATAATTTTCCTAACCCTTACAGGACCTACCACAATATCTGATATTTAAGTGCTCTAAAAATGTATGCATGCATATGTGAATAACTGACCATATTATTAACTGTTGCCCTACTTTCTAGGATAGACTTTTGTATGTGGATCTTTGTTACCCTTGATACATGGGAAATCATGTACTTTATTAGCTGGTTATAAATAAAAAGTTGCATAATAGAAGGGTTCAGGTTTTTTTCCTCTTTTACTTACTATATATAGGTAAGGGCAATTGCTTGTTAAGGAATAGATTTCTAGACCATATTTGGTGCTTAAATTCTTTCTGCTCTGGTTATGAGGGGTGGCTCAGAGAACAGAGATAACCTGATAGAAGTTATATCTTTGCATTCTTTTCTGGGGTTTGGTGCCTTCTGAGACCCATTGACTTTGTCCTTTGTTACAACTCTTTCATTATCCTTGGCGTCTTTTTGGCCTTAGCTTCATTTGTAACAAAATGAAGGGATTGCATTAAATGATCTCTGAGGTGCCTCCGAGCTCTTAAACAAGTCTGTAATCTCCTGGGAGCTTTAGTCATTTCTATTTTCCTCTTGGATTGTGTGGGCTTCAGCCTTTACTTTAGTGATGGAAGCTACTCTGTGTTGTGTTTATGTATTTCTCTTCTGTGTCAACCTTAACTGAAACTTTATCAAGCTTTGGACCGAGTTGGTGGCTGAGATATTTGCCTTAATGAGCGATTATTAATCTTTTGTTTATCCAAAGCTCTTGTTTCAGCTTGTCTTTTTTTGTTATTTGGGTCTAAGGTCTCGATCGGGGAACTGAATATAATTTCCGAGTGGCTGCTCTAACAATCAATGGCACAGGTCCGGCAACTGACTGGCTGTCTGCTGAAACTTTTGAAAGTGACTTGGATGGTAAGAACAACAATCGACAGTACTGGTGTATGATAGGTACTAACTGTAGTCAAATGGGTCAAACTGGAAAGCCACGGACTTGGAGTGCATATGGCTTAAATTTGTGAACTTTAGTGATTACACTGCTGTTGTTCCTGTAATGCAGCAAGGGTCCTGGAATGGACTTTTTGCAGTGCCTTTTGGAGAACTGTCCCTTTAAGCAGAACCAGGTGAAATAAAAATGAGCAGGTGCTATATATTTTTTTTTTAACTAAAGCCATTAAATAGAGGGATGATCTAAAGTTTAAGACTGAGCTACATAAATTATGCTTCTATTTCAATTGCAGTTGCTCTTTTTCCATAGTCCTGGATACTTTGTCCTTTTTCTACCTGTTTATTCAATGGGTAATTTCATATGGGCGTGTGTGGTAGCACCTTTATCAGTGACAGGTGCTGGACTTGGGAGACAAAAGACTGAGTTCTTATTCTAAGTCTCAGTTTACTAATTTTTAAGATAGCAGTTTATGCCCTAAAACAATGTATGTGAATGATACTGTAAATTGCCTCCTTTTTAAGCCTCTTAGTCTCCCACCAGTTGAATCAATTATGGCTCTAAGAAGTCATGTTTTCTGACTTATCATATTACTTAGGAGAGTAAATAATTGGTACCATTGCTGTAACATGATGCTTGATCACCTGTTGACAACAGGCTACTAATTACTGGTGTTGTCTTTCTCATTTTACCTGTTAGAGTTTGAGAATGGGATGTGGGACTAAGAGGAATGGCAATTGAAAGGTAGTGTGTTTGTTTTTTTTCACTGGGCAGAGCTTCTTGGATCTCTTTGTCTTCCCTTACAAATTAATACTGCAGTGTCTTGGATTTAAGGCTATTTTGGTATTATTATTTTTTTTTTTTAGAATGAAGTAAAACCGTGGGCCATATTTCACTATACATATAGGTTTTCTTTGAAGTCTTGGACATAATGTAAAAAATCTAGCCCCAAATAGTTTGGGAGGAGGCTGAACACCATTGCCCAAGGTTGGTGAAATATTCTAAAGGAAAGTGGTTCTCATCTTGCTTTTCTGCTTTCCTTACAGAAACTCGTGTTCCTGAAGTGCCTAGCTCTCTTCACGTCCGCCCTCTTGTCACGAGCATCGTAGTAAGCTGGACTCCTCCAGAGAATCAGAACATTGTGGTCAGAGGTTATGCCATTGGTTATGGCATTGGCAGCCCTCATGCCCAGACCATCAAAGTGGACTATAAACAGCGCTATTATACCATCGAAAATCTGGGTACGTTTGCTAAGTAAGGAAGTACTTGTGTATGTGATTTCTTTCTTTTCAGCTTTTTATTGTATAATAATTTTATTTTTACAGGCAAATTGCAAAAATAATACAAAGAATTCCTATATATTCTTCACCTGGATCCTCCAAAGGTTAACATTTAACCATATTTACGTTTGCATTTTGTAGAATGTCCCTCAGTTTAGACTTGTCTAATATTTCTTCATTATATTCAGGTTATGCATTTTTGGAAGGAATAGTGTGGAAGTGTTGGGTTCTTGTCAGTGTATCATATCAGGAAGCACATTGTAGTCTATTGCTAATGATTTTTAACTTTAATCACTTGGTTAAAATGGTATCTGCTACATTTTCACACTGTAAAATTACTTTTTCCTTTGCAGTTAATACGTACCTTAGGAGATACCTTGAGTCTTTGTAAATGTCCTGTTTCTCATCAAACTTTCACTCAATATAGATAGTTTTAGCATCTACAGTAACAGTCATTACTATGGTGTTTCCCCAATGGTAGTTTTCTGATTCCCTATTTCTTCTACATTTGTTAGCATTCTATAAGGAAAAAGATCTCTTTTGTCCCCATAGAGAGAGAATGGCCAAAACCACAGTGAAATACTGTTAACACACCCACTAGAATTGCTAAACTTTAATAGACTGATAATACCAAATATCGACAAAGATGCAGAACTGGAACTCTCATACTTGCTGATGGGAATGTGATAATACAACTGCTTTGGAAAACAATTTGGAGGTTTCTTATAAAGTTACCCATGTGACCCAGTAATCCCACTCAGATATTTAATCAAAAGAAATAAAAACACATGTCTGCATAAAAACTGGTACACAAATGTTCATAGTAACTTTATTTAGAGTAGCCCAAAAGGGGAAATAACAAATTTTCATCAAGAAGTAAATGGTAAATTGTGCTATATCCATGTAATGGAGTACTATTCAGCAATTTTTAAAAATACACTATCAATAAAACAGAAATGACTCTCACAAACATTATGCTAAGCAAAAGAAGTCAAACACAAGAGAGTACATACTGTGTTATTACATTTTTATGAATTACAAAATAGGCAGAACTTATCTGTGGTAACAGAGTAAGATGAGCAGTTGCCTAGAACCAGAGGGTGGTAGGAATTGACTACAAGGGAACTACTTCCACTATTGGAAATATTCTATATCTTAATTTTGGTGGTGATGATACAGGTATGTATATGTGTCAAAACTCAACAAAATGTACACTTAAATGGGCACATTTTATTATATGCTAATTATACCTCATAGTTGATTTTAAAAGCAAGAGAATTTGAGAGATATTAATATTTTATAGTAGAGAATGAATTGGTTTTGATAGGCATAATTAGTTTTCCAAATTAGATTATCATTGTAGTTTTTGGTTGTTTTTTTTGTTTAAAAAAAAAAGACCAAGATCTTGCCTTGTTAACCAGCCTGGAGTGCAGTACAGATCTTTCTTTGACCAAATTTTTATTCAAATCATTTCTTTGTAAACATCCTTTCTAAGTATAACTTCAAGTGCCTAACAGATGAGTTACCCTCATCCTTTGTGATAGAAAATAAGCAGCAATTTAAATCTTTATTCAAAAACCAAGTAGCCTTTCTCTTTTTTCTTCCAAGATGAAACAGCACAGTAGTTAAACTAGGAAATTTTTCTGCCACATGAACATCTCCTCAGGCAATTGTTGGAGAGCAAAAAGAAAGCTTTGCTGGTAGAATCAAAATGTCCCTGTGGCAACCAGCCTCCTACTGTTTCCTTTATGAAACTACTGAGGTAAAAATCCTTTGCAGTGTAGGTAGGACCTGGTTCTTGACCTTCCGGTGCTATCAGTCTAATAGAACAAAAGTCAAACACAAGAAACAGTGAAGTGAGTTGAAGTGAAATATGTTCAGAGAAGGGAAAGCTAGCAAGACACAGTTGAATAGTCAAGGAAGAAACTTAACCTGGGCTTGAAAGATTGAATCAGAATAGGGTTTGAAACATAGAGATGAGAAGGAACACTGCATGTGCTTGAAAAGTTACTCTTTTATTAGGAAAGAGTGCATATTGAGAAGTAGCAAAAAAATTGATCTGGCATAAAGTAAATTAAGCTTGGCCTATAATTATCAACCTAGATAGATGTAAGATGCGTATACCGTTGAGTAAAAGAAGCAAGTCAGAGGTTAAATACATTTAGGAATTCATCTATTCATCAAACTGGGGCTCTCCCTTGAGCTTCAGATCCATATGAACATCTGCCTACTAGCTATCTGTACCTAGATACATCTTATATTCCTTCTGGGCCAAAATTAAAGTATCTTCTCCCCCAAATCTGTCAGTCAGCAAATATTTAATGAACCCCTGTAATATCCAGACACTGCTAGAGATAAAGCAGAGAATCAGACAGACGTGGTCACAATTATTAGCAATAATATGATTTAAAAACAACTGAAATTGTTCACAGTGTGTGAGGAAGAGAAATGGAGCGTTATAGACTACATAACTAGAGAGGTTAGTACAGTGTGGAAAGAGCCCTTTCAGATAAACAGACTTATCTAGGTAAAGAGAAGAGGTGGGATGTGTCCCCAGCATGGGAAGCAGCTGCCTATGGGAGGGCCCAGTGGTAAGAGAGAACATAGTGTTCAGTGCACTGAAAGGTGTCCAGTAATGAGGGTGCACAGAGAACAAGACAAAGAGGGGTGAGAGACAAGCAGGTCACATCAACAAGACTCACTTGCCTAAAAGGGATGAGGGAGAGGGAGGTCTTAATGACTCCCAGGTTCCTTACTTGAACAGCAGGCTTGGTAGTAGTACTGTTTACTGAGCTAGGGAACACTGGAGCAGTTCTCAAGCATGAAGACGGGAAAGAAGAAAGAGAAAGATTTGAGACATCCAAGGAGAAATGCCAAACTGACAGTTGAACATAGAGGTCTGGTGCTCAGAAGAAAGATGTGGACCAGAGATATGTATTTGCAGTTGATGGCACATGCTTGCTAATGAGAGCTAAGGAAAGGAATGAAGTGCACAGGAAGAGGGTGAAGAGTGGGAATAGAAGAGGGCCTGGAATCAAGCCTTGAAGACATGTGTCATCGTCACTCTGCCACTGTCCCCAGTCTCAGTGAATGACATCACCGTCTGTCGTGTTGCCTAACTTTTTCCTCATCAGTCAAGTAGTGTCTTATTGATTCCATTTGATGTCAGTTCTGTCTTAACCCCGGAAGACCATGTGCCTCTACATATCACCCTTTAGTATCGGGAGAGTGGGCGGGCCACTAAGCAAAGCAGCTATTTCAAGCTTTTGAGATAATGCAGGCCACGTGAGGTGTGCCACTTTGGAAAACTGCCCAGCTTTGCCAGAAATGAGTGGAATACGTCAGCTCCTCACCCTGGAACACTTCAGTGGAACCCAAGTCTTCATTTCCAAAACTGGACTTTTGAAGTAGCCCGTACTAAACCTTGCCTGGATCAGGCATGTGATGAATTAGAATCTTCCTGATGTACCTCAGCTAGTAAGAGAGTGAATGCTGCGTCACCTATTTAATACCCCCTGTTTTCTCTAATTAGCAGCATTTTGCATGATCACCTAGAGGGAGTGTTTCTCTTAGTCTTAAAATTGCAACATGACCTCCAAGCCAGTTAAATCCTGGGCCATATCTTATTCCAGCCAAGAAGTTTACGTGCTGGTGAGGTGAGGTTTGGCCGGTCCTGGGTTTGGAGGCCCCCTGAAGAGTTAAGGACATTCAGGACTTGCTGAGGTTAAAAGTTTATCTCCTCCATCTCTACCTCAGTTGTTCCAATCACTGTCCTTCTTCAGGGAGGGAAAGGGGTTTGTTTAATTTCAGGCTCCACCGGTAGGCTCCTAGCATATGAGAATCTTACTTATTCATTCTCATCCAAGCCTACACCATACCATGAACATCACAGGACCATAGCAGAGGCCGAGAGAGAATTCAAGCACAGTCGACCTCCACTACTGAGACTAGACCCAGGAACTTGATCCCGGCCAATTTTTCTGGACTGTGTATGCTTCCATCTTCACATCTCCCCACACCCCAAAATCATTCCACATAAAAAATTGTAAAGTTGTTTTTCTTTAATTCCTCTACAGTTAAGATTATGCAAGGTCACCCTTGAATTTTTAAAATTCTGTAGTGAGGATTTTTTTCACAGTATTGTCATGTGTTTCTTTTCTTCAGATCCCAGCTCTCACTATGTGATAACCCTGAAAGCGTTCAACAACGTGGGTGAAGGCATCCCCCTGTACGAGAGTGCTGTGACCAGGCCGCACACAGGTGAGGTATCCTGTCTATGCCTGGTCTCCAGCACTTTTTACAGCGGCTTACATAAGATATTGACATGAGGCCTGCCCCATGGGTGTCAGTGGAAGGAAAAGCATATGGCAGTTTGGGGTGCAGACTTCAAATGGGAAAATGGGCTTTCAACATGGAAAGTTCTGTTAATTCCTGTTTTGCTTTTTTGGAAGGTATTAATCCTGTCATGTAAACCATTCTGCATAGATATGTATACATGTTTTTAATGTGTTAGGATTTGGAAAGCATGGTTTGAGAGAATTAAAAGTTATTTTCCATCTTTTGGGCAGGTGAGTTATAACTAAAATGAGTCAAAAAAGAAAAGACTTCTATATCTCCAGAGAAATTATATAGGTTACTGATTATAGCAATATATTGGTGAATCCAACAGTTGCTTTACTAGTCACCTGAATAAGTTAGAAAAGTATTTTTCCATGTACCTTTCATAAGCTTTATTTATGTAAAGAGTATAAGGTCAGAGGTACTATTCATTTGATCAATTATACATTTATTATAAGAGAAACCAAATGTTCATTATTTTTTCTTTGAATTATCTACTTAAAATATCTCTAAAATAAGGTAATGTACATATAATGTAAAATTTCTATAGATATATAAAACATCTAATCTGAATGAGAAAGTTTATTAAAGTAAGTATGTTAGAGTTGTAAATTTTTTAAAAGGGTCCTGAAAACCAAAGATTTTTTTTTTTAAATGTTCTTTTGTATTTGTTTACCAAAATTTTGCATCTGTATTATCTACCGTGTCTTCTGGATACTTTGCATAATTGTACAGATTTGGTAATATTCTTTGTTCCTTTTTAAGCTTCTACTTAAGACCAGCATCATTACTACACGTTTGGTAGTTTTGTCCTGTCTTCTGCTCCAATGAGCTTAAAATTTATAAGTGCTTTTAGAAATAGTTTTAGTATCAGAAAGGAAAAAAATAAGGCTAAAAGAGAATATTTAAATAAGTGGTCTGCTACTTTCTTAAATCAGGCTATAGAACTTCAAAAAGTTCATGGAAAAATGAAATTAAAAGATAAAAATAAAAAATATAAATTTTATTTCTCATCATGGGCTCCATCAAGGTCAAGACACTTTTGTAAGCAATGACACCAGCCATTTAGTCTATCCTTAAAAAACTGAGGGTCCTGGGAATTCAGCCATGTCAATCCAGTATCTTTTACATTATAACTGAAGAAAAATGGGGCCTTTTAAAGATTTTTAAGATTAGGAAACAAAAAGAAGTCAGAAGGAGCCAAATCACGACTGTAAGATGGATGCCTAATAATTTCCCATCAAAAGTCTCACAAAATTGCCCATGTCTGATGAGAGGAATGAGCAGGAGCACTACGGTGGTAAAGGACTCTTTGGTGAAGCTTTCCCAGGTGTTTTTCTGCTAAAGCTTAGGGTTTCTCAAAACACTCTCATAACAAGCAGATGTATCGTTCTTTGGCCCTCCAGAAAGTCAATGAACAAATGCCTTGAGCATCCAAAAAACACTGTTGCTGTGACCTTTGCTTTTGGCAGGTCTGCTTGTGCTGTGACTGGACACGTCCACCCCTTGGTGTCCACTGCTCTGATTTTGCTTTGTCTTCAGGATCATACTGATAAAGCTGTGTTTCACCTCCTGTTTCAGTTCTTGAAAGAAATTCTTTAGGATCTTGATCCCACTTGTTTAAAATCTCCACTGAGAGCTCTTGCCTTGTCTGTAGCTGATCTGGGCACAACGGTTCTGGCACACATCGAGTGGGAAGTTTGCTCAACTTTAGTTGTTCAGTCAAAATTGTGTGAGCTGAACCAATTGATATGTCTGTGGTGTTGGCTAATGTTTGTGCTGTCAGTTCTTGGTCCTCTTCAGGGGATGAACAAGGTGAATTTTTTCTTCAAAATTGATGTGGATGGCTTTGTCAACATCATCTCATCCCTTCTTAAAATGAGTTATCCGTTTATAAACTGCTGATTTCTTGGGGGCATTGTCCCCATGAACTTCTTGTAAAGCATCGATGATTTCACCATTCTTCTGCCCAAGCTTCACTATAATTTGATATTTGTTCTTGCTTCAATTTTAGCAGAATTCATGTTGCTCCAATAGGGTCTCTTTTGAAACTAATGCTTTATCCTTCTTAGTGCCTCAAAGTAGATCCTGTTTAAACATGTTATAATAAGTTAGAGTTTATTTTGTGTGAAAAATTTTAAAAACGATGCATAGTTTTTTCATAATATGCATTTTCTACAAACTTTTTGGGAAAAAAGTAGAAATGATTTTCTTTTGTGTGGCTTAAAAATACAGCCTATTGGCTAGAAGTATGGAAGGAAATGTTCTTAAGTCGTGTAACCTAGTTACATTTTCCAAGAGTTGGTTCATATAAGGAAAACATTTCTCAAAGAATTACAATGATTTGTTTACGTAAAAGTGCATTTTCTGTAAGTAATTGGTATGTGTCCTGACAAACTTTGAACAAAGCCCTTGATTATAATGTATAGTGTTCCTCTGTTACTTTTAGTCCTGATTGTACAAAAAATACAGAAATGGAGGCTATTACTTTAGCTCAGTAGTTATTCATAAACAAGGCCTTTGCCATTGCAGATTTTGAGTTATAGGAAGGACTAAGCACCATAACCGTGTGAGAAACCCATTGTGGAACCTGAACTTAAATCGGTATGTGTATAGTTAGAAAACCTAACCAAGAGTTGGGAAAGCCCATGTGGGAAACCCTGCTGTGTTGCCCTGGGCCCGTGGTCCTTGTTGCTTTTGTGCTTGTGCTGGCCTCTGTTTTGGCAGTGATGCTTAGAGAATGTGTCCATTGCATATGGTACAGGACAGCACATGAGTATAGATTTCCCTTTCCGTCAAATAGGTACTGTACAGTACTCTGACTTCTGAAGGTCGTGAAGACTTTGTCATTTGGACACATGATAACCATGAGATCTCCCTTAACTGACGGGATTCATTACTGAGTGGTTCTCTGACTCAGCAAAAGAAAGTACAGCAGGTAGTCCAGCTTTCTTTCTGGTGTCAGCTTGCCTTTCCTTAAGGAAGAGTAATGCCCCTGAGTTCCTTTTGTTTTATTTGGGTGTGAGCCATGCCGCTGTATGGCCTTTAGACCTGAGACATCAGCATGTATGAACTTGACTCTGTGTGGGTATCAGGTACCCTCAATACTAAGGCCAGGCTGAGTTGCCATCACTGACGTTCAGGACTCACGTTTGAGAGTAGGACCCTCACATGTCCAGTGATACACACTGTTAACTCCTGTCTCCAAAATTTAGCCACATTCACTGAGATCTCAAAGCAAAATGAACTTTGTACTTCTTGTTCAGAAATATACCCTTGATTTTAAAAGCCGTTTTTGGTCTTTTCATGATCCTTTTTGAGCAGGAGGTAGAATTTTCAAGTAATTTTAAGAAAATTTAAGCATGAAGTCATTAACAATCATTGGATTATCACATTTTAATATGCCTGTAGAATGCATTAGAGAATATAATTAATTACTGTTTCTCTTAACATTTTCCTGCAAATTTTTCCTGAAAGAACACAAGTGGGAAATATTCTTTTAAGTGAATGGTGGTTATCTATTAACTCTGGATTTTCTTTCTTTTTCTCCATTTCTCACCTTTCATTTCATTATATTACCCTGCATTTCCCTTTTCTTTTATTTTTGTTTACATTAAAATGCCACTTCCCTTTTTTAATTACTTTTTACCCAGACACTTCTGAAGTTGATTTATTTGTTATTAATGCTCCATACACTCCAGTGCCAGATCCCACTCCCATGATGCCACCAGTGGGAGTTCAGGCTTCCATTCTGAGTCATGACACCATACGGATCACGTGGGCGGACAACTCCCTGCCCAAACACCAGAAGATTACAGACTCGCGATACTACACAGTTCGATGGAAAACCAACATCCCAGCAAACACCAAGTACAAGGTACTGACACATTTGCTCTGGGTGGAAAAAGCTAATCATTGATATTTTCTAATTTTAAAATTCTCAATTCATATTTTTTCAGAATGCAAATGCAACAACTTTGAGTTATTTGGTGACTGGTTTAAAACCAAATACACTCTATGAATTCTCTGTGATGGTGACCAAAGGTCGAAGATCAAGCACCTGGAGTATGACAGCCCATGGGACCACCTTTGAATTAGGTATGTGTTGTCAGAACCCGTGTCACATGGCGTTTCTTCTCTTTGCAAGATATGAAAGCCAATGGAAGCCCTTGCTGATGTTGTGCCACATTCCAAGTCATGGGACTTGCTTTTACTACCCAAGGAAAGAACTGAGTACATGATCTGACACATTTATACAGAACACAGTAAGCAACTACATTCATAGTTCAGTGTTTGTTATTTGTACCGATGGATTATATTCTTTTCGTCACTGAACAAGAATATTAGCAAATAATAGGATACTATAAGGCAAAGAATACTAGATTTTAGGAATCAAGAGACAGACTTGAGTTTAAGCCCAGGTCAACCATCTACTGACTATGTGATCATGAGCAAGTCATCCAACCTCTCTAAATCTTGGCTGCTTCCCATTTATAAAAGAGGTATAATAATCCGTGCCTTTCCTACTTTGTAGGGTTATATAAGGGTAAAATGAGGAACAGATGGGAAAGACATGGTATATTATAAAGCACTGGGTAGACAGACGTAAGGGATCATTGCCGTTGATCCTGCTTGCTGGTAAATTGAGATAGAAAGATGAAGCCACCTGCCCTTGATTCAAGCAGTTGCCAGTGCCGTGTTCGCTGGAGCCTGAACGCTTCGCTAGGTGACCCCAAAGCTACCTCTGCAATTTTCTTGCAAACCAATTAGTGTCTTATAACATCGTCCACTGAAATATCCTTAGGGTCTTTGTGAGTGAACATGAGAGAGATAATCACTAAGCAGGTAAAGAGAGCGGGCTATCCAGGTTTGAGATTCTGTTTGCTTTTTGCTCACTTTTAGGCCCACCCTTCTACGTTTGGGCTTTCCTAGTGTGGAGATATGTGTAACCCTTAGGAATCTCTGTCTATTTTGGCCTCCTACTTCTTTCTTTCCTATATATGAATAATGAAAAAATTGATTTATAAATTCTCCACAGACTGGACTTGGTCCTAATGTCTTTTTGTCTTCTGCACAGTTGGTTGGTCTTCCTACAGAGAAAAGAGCTGGATTTGGAGAGTTAGAAATATAGTACAGAAGTTTAAATAGACCTTGAGTTTGCTTTCTTTGCCAACCATTTTAAGACTGTTTTCACTTTAATTCCAACCCATTAGCTAACAAATGAGATTGTGTTTTCCCTTAAGATGTTTGCATTTCTCCAGACTTCCTTCCATTTCATACTACAAGAATTCTAGTATTTTAAGAAGAGTAAATTTTAGGATGTACTTAATTTGCTCATTTCCCTACTAGTACATTAAAACTTTTCAGCTATAACATAGAAGCACAAGAAATGAACTGTCATTTTTTATTTTATTCTTTCTGTTGTATAAACAGCTTTACTTTAGAACAATAACCTCAACAGTTGGCTGTATGTTTTTAGTGTAAACTTAAAATGAAAATATCAATTTGTGGCCAGGCACAGTGCCTCACACCTATAATCCTAGCACTTTGGGAGGCTGAGGTGGGAGGATTGCTTGAAGCCAGGAGTTCAAGACCAGCCTGAGCAACATAGCAAGAGCCCATCTCTACAAAAAATTTAAAAAAATTAGCTGGGTGTGTTGGTGCATGCCTATAGTTCCAGCTACTTGAGAAGCTGATGTAGGAGGATTGTTTCAGCCCAAGGTTTTGAGGTTGCAGTGAGCCATGATGACACCAATGCCTCTAGCCTAGGCAACAGAGTGAGACCCTGTCTCAATAAAAAGAAGAAGAAAAAGAAAAGGAAATATCAATTTGTAAATCATGTATTCTTCAATGAAGTAGGGCTTTTAAAAGTCATATTTGGTTGGAGAGCCAACTATAAGAGAGAATACTATTTTACACTTTAAAATATTCTAACAAAATAATTAAAATTAAGGAGGAGGAAGTCATCTTGGGCAAATTATATAACTTCTCTCATTTTTGGTGTCCTGATCTATAAAGGAGGGATAATGTAATGACCTTTCAAGGATGTGATAAATATTAAGTGAGATACAATTTGTACATTACCTAGTTTCTAGTAGGTGCTTGATACAAATGTCATTTGATTTCCCTACATTATTATCCTATCCCTGACTCCCTGCCAAGATGCTGATTCTGTATCCTCATAGTATGGTATTTTCTCTTTGGCATTTTGCATATTCTTGTTTTTATTGGACCTATTTATAGATAGACTATGAGTTCTTTGAAGCCAGGAGGCTTTATCTCTTTTTTGTATGCAGGGGTGCCCAACCTATGGTAAGCTGTATAATTATTTCATTATATATTACCATGTAATAACAATAGAAACAAAATGCACAATAAATGTAATGCACTCGGATCATCCTGAAGCCACCCCGCCCCCACCTTCCATCGGTGGAAAAATTGTCTTCCATGAAAATAGTCCCTGGTGCCAAAAGGTTGGGGACTACTGCTTTATGGTGCCTTACAAGTGGAAAGGGTTGAGGAAATGGTGAATTAAATTGAAATGGACAGAAGTTATTGAAAATATTGTTATTTTGTAGTTCCTACTTCTCCACCCAAGGACGTGACAGTTGTGAGTAAAGAAGGAAAGCCTAGGACCATAATTGTGAATTGGCAGCCTCCCTCTGAAGCCAATGGCAAAATTACAGGTAAGATGCCTCTGAGTGTGCACTTGCCTGTGCCTTGTTCCTGCCTGGCAGAAGGATTCCAGAGATACACATAGGTTCCTATGTTGTTGGGAGAAGTGGGAGTCTGAGGCTGGCTTGATCATCTTATGGGGTGGTGTGAGTCATGGTGGTCCTTGAAATTGGAGTGAAGGTGTGCTGTTTGCCCATAGTGGCATAAAAATGGGTCACCAGTTGGTTGTTCTGACTGCAAGTCTGATGAGGATGGGATATGCTACATAGCCATTGGCGGTAGTGGGACTTTATGGACATATTTATGTTCCTCGGGAAAGCTGTTCTTCTTTAACTCTGCCTAGATGACTGGCTTTGGAGTTATATACCCTGTGCCTAATTCCACAGGTTAATACCCAATATAGTAGATTCTATTCTTTTACTCTATAGCCCCCGAAAAAGCCCACTAGGCATTTGATTCGTTTTTCCATCCAGACCTGCTACTTCAGGTACCTGTGCTCTTACAATTAAAGTTAAAAGTTTGAATTGGCCTAGGCCTTTGAAGGGACCTGGAATTTTTTCCTTGGACTTTCAGAGGCGAACCTTCCACAGCAGAAGGGACACTAGGCCTTACTCAGCTTTATCAAGGAGGGAACCCTGATAAAATTTAGCTGTTAAGTATTCCCTTTGAAGCCTCTGCTCCGTATGAGTGTGTGCTGAGAAACCGGACTTTGTTTCCTGAAGTTCTTTTGTATGAATAAGGTGGCCTAAGGAAAAGTGTTTCTTAGCACTGTCCTGCTTCTAGCTTTCAGTAGGAATCCCTTCCCGTAAATCCTGGTCTTTATGTCATTTTTTAGGTTTTGACTTTGCCTCTTCTATAAAAGAGTGAAGCGTGAATTTGACCTGGGTTACATTTTACTTTGTCTTTTAAAACCGGTAACAATGCAGCCTGTGTTTTTACTGCAGGTCAGGTAGGCTTGTGGTTGTGACACTTTCTGCCTCAACATGGCGATTGAGTGCCCCCTGGTGGAAGTATCAGGTGACAGTTCACTGTGGCTCTGCCCATCTACCCGTTTTTCTCCTAGGAGATCACATTCGTGACAAAACAGCATGTCAGGCCATGAGTGGTTTTCAAAACTGTTATTAACTGTAGAACCTTGATTTATTCAAATATTATGCTATAATATGCATAGGATGTGATATGCATTTATTGACTTACTGATTGGAAAAGGAAAAGCAGGAATGAGATTTCTCTCCCCATTAACTCCCTTGGACAGGCTACATCATATATTACAGTACGGATGTGAATGCGGAGATACATGACTGGGTTATTGAGCCTGTTGTGGGAAACAGGCTGACTCACCAGATACAAGAGTTAACACTTGATACACCGTACTACTTCAAAATCCAAGCCCGGAACTCAAAGGGCATGGGGCCCATGTCTGAAGCTGTCCAGTTCAGAACACCTAAAGGTAATGCTCCCCAGGCTGAGAGTTTTATTTTGCGTCTCTTTAGTGGGGCTGTGCTTACACGTGTCACTTCAGCATGTGTCATATATAAGAAGGAAAATGTGAGAATTCCTGATGATGAGCTTGTGAGCCACAGTGTGAAGAAATAGTGTTTCCTAGGTTACTGGCCTGACCATCTCACATACAAGAAAACTCTTCCTCCCGGATATTCGGGGCAGATGAATTGCAGTGATCTAAAAGTTATTACCAGTTAGATCAGATGTGATTCTTTTGGTTCCCATACAGAGTAATAGTGTGTTATCGTGATGGATGGTTCTCTTTCAGCGCATGCAGGCTCTAGCCTGAAAGGCTTACTCGTGGACCTTTATAGAGAAAAAGAGACAGAAAGAGGCCTTTTAAATAAAACTCTAGATAAGGAAATGAAGATAAAGCATTGAACCAAGTGAGCTTAGGCTAATAAAATTTAGTTGGAGACTGAGTCTAAGGAAATACACAAACCCTGTATGAATTTATTTTCTGTTAGTACTAAAAATAAGACTCAATTTGTTTGGAAGTTTATGGGGGTTCTTTTTTTTTTTTTTTTCCTTTAAAATTTCTGCGTGTCCCATCTTCAAAGCTTGTGATCCTTGCTCTTGTTTTTTCTTCCCCTGTGCTTGGCCTGTTAGCGGACTCCTCTGATAAAATGCCTAATGATCAAGGTAAATGAGTAGATGGCCTCTCTTTCTCTTTCCTTTCCTCTCCTTTGTGACCTATTATTAGCTTTTGGTTTTGTTTTTGTTTGTTTGGGGGTTTTTTGTTTTGGGCTTTTTTTTTTCTTTTCTGAAAATTAGTACCATGTGTAAAAAGCCACATACTTACTGGCCAAAGTGGAGTTGAGTCCATGTTTGTAGCACTTGGGGTATCTGAAAAGCTGGGGGATTTACTTAGGAGCTAAATAGACTGGAAGAAGAAAACTGACTGGGTCCTGCAGCTGTAGGAGACTGGCCTTAAGTGTGGGTCAGAGTCTCCTTGTGCTAAGACACTGAAGTTCTATAACTACAATAGGCCTTTGAGTCATGATGAGACTAAACATACCAATTTTCCATATTTATAGCATCTAGAATTTTATTAGTGTCTCTAAATGTTGTGATCAAATTCAGTTAATATCCTTTCTTCATCTTCCAACAAAGAACCTACATATTTACCCTACTAAATTGTGTGATTATCGTGACTAGATTAGTGCTTTGTTTATTCTGTTGAAATAAGCTTAATTCAAAACTATTTTTCCATCATCCCTTAAATATATCTGATCATTTTTAAAAAGGATAGAGACTATTTAAAATGGAAACTTAGGAAACATGGGCCTCCATATCACCATTGTGGAATCATCTGTCAGCAGTCTTTACACTGTGATTGCCATGGTGGAGGGGCAGCTATACTTTGTGATTTTCATTTCTGGGAAGTCAGCTAAAATTGATATCTGTTTTCCATACTGGGAAAGAACACTAAAAGTAAATTTAATGATTGTTCTTGTGATTTAAGAGTAGTTGTTAGAAATACAAAGTCTTTAGATCTTGGGTAAATGCAAGGAAGAGTCAGAACTTGAGGTATCAGGTTTTTCAAAACACTTTGGAAATGTGTTTGCATTCAGTGTTGTACATTAGAGAAACTGCAAACATACTTTCTAGTGTGTGTGGAAGCGTGAGAATATAAAAATACCCATAATGTATATGCACAGAATATACATGTGCTCATTGTTTTCACACTTTATTCGATAGCCAGAGTATAATTCCTAGCTGCACCGTACCTCTGGTATGTCAAATTCTTTACCCATTAGTATTTTTGATTCTAGATTCATTCCTGAAATTTCTTATTCATAGTTTAAATTTACAAGAAAAATACTGGGAAATATAGGAATAAAAACCAACCAGTTAATTGGCAAAGTGTGTTCTTTGGCAAATATTTACACAATATGATGCTCTGCATAGTTTGGCCTAAATGTAGCTACGTGGTAACTAAGTGCACCTGTGGAGAGCTGTACACGGGCTAGGCCGTCTCCAGCAACTAGACTTTGTCATAGCGAAAAGCATATGAAAAACAGCAGGAGTCGTGACGTGTGTGTGAAAGGGGTAAAGTAGTAAGTGTGGACTATGGCAGAAGGGACAGGGTCTGTGAGTAAATTCTAGAATATGCTCTTTTGGATATCTAAGAATTTTTGTTACTCTCTTTGGGGGAGTTTCAGCTTCTGGAAACAGCAAACATTGTTTTAGTCTTTAGTTTTATTCTATTAAATGAACTACATACAGAAAACTTCAGATTTTAATTTCTTTCATTTCCTCAAAGTCTGATAATTTATAGAAGTACTTGACATTAGCCCCAATGTTTTGCAGAGAAGCATCTATTTTATGCATTTCTAGTCAAGTTTTATGTGTAGAAATAACTCATTTACAAGTGTTTTCTGAAGCTTCACATTCTCTGCCTTTGTAAAGGGGAAGACTGTATTCTTCCCTGAAGATTTATTATGCTTGTAATAGTAGTAGTTAATATTTATTGAATATTTACTATGCATCAGACAGTAATCAAAATATTTTATGGTATTAAATTTCCATTTAATCCTCACAACAGCTTTGTGAAGTAGATACCATTATTATCCCTGTCTTAGAATGAGGAAACAGGCCCAAAAAGAATAGTTAAGTAACTTGCCCAAAGTCAAACAGGTATATATATATGATGGAGCCAGTATTCAAGTGTAGATAGTCTGTTAAGCACTGTGTTATATTAACTATAAAGAAGAGCTTTTCTTTTATTATTCTTTCAGACCTCTTATCAGGAGAGTTATGATACTGCTTTCTGGGTACAAGCCTTGCATTGCTACCTTTGCTTTATTGGGAAGGGCTCCTTATATTTGCTTTACCCAAGCAACTTTTCCATAAATGTGAAGAGCAAAGTTCAAGACCAAGAATAGGAACTTTTAACACACAGATATTTGAGCTTTCTGAGGCCTGCTTCTGGAGCGGTCCCAAGCCTGAGGTCAGCAGCCTCGCTTAGTATGTTCCATGATGATGGATTAGGAGACAGTGTCCTTTGTGAGAAAATAGAGGGAAGACTGATTTTTCTGTCTTTGGATGTTTAGGTGATTGAGCAGAAACTGAAAACCCAATTTGAACTTCTGTTTTTCTTCCTGCTCTGACTAAGGGTAACTTTATATTTGGAAGGACAACTTTATAATTTAAGAATCCAAGCAACATTTACACCTGCTAGGCCAAATTAACATAGCAGGGTCTCTTGGAAGAGTACAGTTCTTTAATGTAGACATTAACCTAATTAGTCATCTTGGTTTTTTTTTTTCCATAAGTCCTTTGAGCAGTCCTTGGGGAGCCGTTTCCTAGGCTAAAGAAATGGGTGTGTTCCCACCTTCTGAACAGCAGAGTGACAGTCTGGTTACAGCTGTGGAATAGGGGTGTCAGCCTTTCAGATGCCTCATTGCATAGAAAGCTATACCTTAGTTCGCTTTGCTCACATAGACTATAGTTTCCCGTGATTTATGTGCTACTTCATTTCTCATGGACAGAATAGATTAAAAATATTTTTTTGTAGAAAATACTCACTAGCCGTGAAGTGGACTATCACACCAGAGTGCTGGGTCATCACTGACATGATTTCTTCTCCTTCAGCCTCAGGATCTGCAGGAAAAGGAAGCCGGCTGCCAGACCTAGGATCTGACTACAAACCTCCAATGAGTGGTAAAGCCCTTTTTACAGCATTTTTGGCCTACTGTGGACATGAGGCAGTTTACCTTAAAAATCTTAAAATGTCTTTTGTAGCTTGTATGTGGTGGGTTGTGGTATGTTAACCTATTTTCTTCTATTTAATAGATCTAGCATTAGGTGTTTTCTGGCAAATGTTTGCTGAATTACTACAAGCTTATTTGTTATAAGATCCATAAATAAAATTGTTTCCCCACATAACCAACTTAAGATTAATCCTAAACAAATGATTCTTCCTGTTACCTGCTGCCTCTAGAAAAGAGTTAGAATTTTACTTTCAGAAGGCCGGACACAATAGCTCACACCTATAATCATAGCACTTTGGGAGGCCGAGGCAGGAGGATCACTTGAGGCCAAGAGTTCAGGATCAGCCCGGGCAATAGCGAGACCCCATCTGTACAAAAAATAGAAAAAATTAGTTGGATGTGGTGTCGTGCGCCTGTAGTCCCAGCTACTTAGGAGGCAGAGGCAGGAGGATTGCTTGAGTCCACAAATTTGAGGTTGCAGTGAACTATGATGATGCTACTGCTCTCTAGCCTGGGTAAGAGAGGAAGAACTTTCTCAGAAAAAGAATAAAAGAAGAATTTTGCTTTCAAGACCCTCTAGTGGGATTAGCCATCACCAAGAACAAGCCAAAGAAATGCTTCAGAATCATTAAATTCTCTCTAATACTAATACTTACTACAGTGCTTTTAGTTTGGGAATTCTAGAAAATTCTTCCTACTCTCCTAGCCATCCCAAGAGCTGGTACTTTCTAATTTAATGATGATACCTCCTTCTGTACAGAACTTCACCATTTGTAATTACTTTCTCACGTGAAATCACATTTGATTCTGATAACTCTCTGAAGCAGAGAGGATAGATACCATTATTCTCATTCACTATTACACATTAGGAAACTGAGTGGAGAAGTAATATGCCTGGGACCACCCAGTAATTACAGCAGTCCTAGGACCAAGACCAGGGCTTTTGACTTCCTACTGTGCTTTTTCCACTATCTCACGCAGCCTAAAAAACAGGAGGTCCTATACCAGATGTGGGAATTCATAGTGGCAAAATGCTCACAAAAGTAGTTACTAGCAATGACCTTTACTCTCTCCATATATGGAAGAGATAGACATAATGGAAGAGGAAGGCTGTCTTCTAGTAACTCGTAGTCTAATTGTGGGAATGAAATGATCTGTTAATCTCTAGCTGTCTATTTAAATAAAAAATGGTACTGCTCAGACTTTAGTGAAATCAGCCTATTCTTAGAAGAACCAGACAAACTTGGAAACTTCAGGAAATTTTTATGCTCTGAGTTCTAGGTCTTTGTTAACAAGTTTCTCCTTCTCTGTGTATGTGTTACATTTATGTGTTGTCCACATTGTAATATTTAAGATTATGAGAAAGGTAATTATTCCTTTTTTTTTTATTTGTTTATTCATTCATTCATGCATGCATGTTTTTAAAGGTTCAAGTTCTATGTGACAGGCTATGGAAGTAAGAGGAGTAACAAACTACCTGATAGAGAAAAGATAGTTTCATAGAAGAAGGGATATCTAACTTAGGTCTTAAAGGATGCACAGAAGATTGCTAAATGTCAAGGAAGGGGCTGGACATTGCAGGAAGCATGTGCAAAGGCATAGTAATATAAAACAACCTGGTCTCTCCAGGGCTTACACTGCCTAGAGACAGGATGGAGACTGAGTTGAAAATGTAGGTTAGAACCAGCCTGTCAAAAGCTTAAGTACCAATGCTAAGAAATTTGAGCTATACCCTATAAATAACACATGTAAGTATCTGACACTACTAGTACACTATGATTTCCATTTGATGATTCTCTGTTATTTCTCTGATAATAGTAAAGGATGAGTTGGAGGCTAAGAGTATGAAGTCGGGGAAAGGGGTTAAGATGCTGTTGTAGCAGTTCAGGAGAGATAAAGGAACAGCATGTAATACTGTCCTGGTGCGAGTGTTTTTTGGCAGCTGACCCTTGCTCTGTCTCAGAAGGAAGCTTTTGTCCAGTTCGTATGTTAGGGGTCAAATAGGCAAATCCGCCATTGTTGAATCCAGGAAAGAACCAGCACCACCTCTGCTCACCTCCCACACTTGAACGCCCAGCCTCTGCTTTGCAGTGCCCGCCCGCAAAGTACCTGAGCCAGAGTTCAGCACTGCTGTCAATAATGGCATCGTGTAAAGCCCTACTCTAACATGAATGAATATATGGTCAATTTTATTGGCCCTGGTACCATAGTCTTTCCCTAATATAAAAATGTTGTTTTATTCAAGGTCAGTGTGTACAGTTTAAGTTGTCTGTCTGCTTATCTTTTTCTCATAAATGGAGAATAAAAATGATTGAACCAAATGTAGTGGAACAAGCTCTTAACCCTTCTAAATCAGCCCCAGATTTAGCACTATGCTTAAATGTAGCCTAAAAGATAAAATCATGGACTCAAAGTTGGAGGGTCAGCTAATGTTGTGGAAGGGATTCCTGCAATGAGTATATGTTTTGCTTAGATCATAAATTTATAAGCCAGGTTATATATGAGAATCACTTTAGGAGATTTTTTAAAAACACAGATTCCCCAGGCCATACCTTCGTGGTAGGAATTTCTTCCACAACATTCCACATTGGTAGGCTGCCTCATCTTATAACAAGTACTTCTAATGACTAAAGATGCATTGCTTGGCTGAATGTTATTGTACAGCTCTGATTATTAGGTAAGAGAGAGAGTAACTAAAAGGAGAGACAGCAGATATCGGCGTGGTGGTTAGATCTGTGTGGTGGGATTTGCCACATTTTATAACATGAGCATGTATAACTTAAATGATGAGGTAGGAAGCATAGAAATATGTTTCAAGAAATGCAAGACAGCAAGACTTAGAGCTAGATTACAAAAGACCTCGATAAAAATCCTGGACCTCATCCTTTAAACAGTGGCAAAAATAGTAATAATAGGAAGGAGAGGAAAATCTGAATTTCTTCAGGATCCTAAATGATTGAGCTCCTGCACATCTCTCCAGCCTTGTCTCTTTTTTCTCTTCACTTCCTTCCTTCTAACTTGCATCTCTCCATGCTGAAGCAACACTGGCTCCCTTCCCCTTCCTTGAAAAGAGTCATTCCTGCCTTCGTTTCCTTCTCCTGATTGTTCTTCTGTCTAGAGTGTTCCACCCTCTGGACTTTGTATGATGGGATCTTTCTTGTCATTCAGATCTCAGCTCAAATGCCATCTTCTCAGAGAAGCTTTTCCTAACCACTCAATCTACATTAGCCACCCACTCACTCTGTATCACATCCCTCATTTTGTTTTTCTCATAACACCCATTATTAATTACCAGTTCCTTACTCAGTTACTGTTTGCCCTAGCCCCACCCCCACATTCACACCTTCCTTGCTCACCTTAGCATCCTTAATGACTGGCACATTGTAACCTCTCAGTAATTATTTGTCACATTAATGCATATGTACACACCTACTTTTCTCTGAAGTCAAATAAGAGAAATAACTCTGCTTAAGTTGTATATTTCTGAAAACAGAGACACTTTATTTTTCAAGCAATATTTTGTAATCTTAGACATCTATGCGCCGTGAAAAACTTTTGATTTATATGAACATACATTTTAAAAATGATTTTGAAAGCCAGAAAACTAAATGATTTACAAATGTTGTTTTACAAGGTGAGTTTATATATCAGATAAGACACCAGGGGCACAAGACCTTTTATTTGCCCAAGTATATCCGAACCTTTGAATGCTCAGTGCAATTTGAGAAGCTTTTATCGAACACCATCTCTGAGCAGGGCTGTGGGCTGAGCACTGTGCGTAGGACAGGCTGTCAGCCCTGCAGGAGCTCCCGATCTAGAGCAGAGAGCTGTGTTCATGGGGAACTCATCACGAGGCACAGTGGTGAGTGTTAGAACGAAGTTCACATTAAGTATCTTGGAGTGGTTCCATAGGCTGATTATATGCATTTTTTAAATTCTCAAACACTAATAGATGTACCATTTTTCCCTCTACAGGCAGTAACAGCCCTCATGGCAGCCCCACCTCTGTAGACAGTAACATGCTGCTAGTCATCATTGTTTCTGTTGGCGTCATCACCATCGTGGTGGTCGTGATCATCGCTATCTTTTGCACCCGGCGCACCACCTCTCACCAGAAAAAGTAAGGACCCCAAATGTGCAGCTCAGAGATTTCTGGTATCTTTTCTTTTACTTCCATGTGACTTCTGTATTTGGAGTGGTACACAGAGTTAAGACATAAAAATACATGAAAAGCAATTTTAAATATTTTAAAAGCAAATGGGGAACAGTTCCTCTTATAAATGTGTATCAGTCAGGAAAAAGGTAGCACACTTCAAAAGGGTTCCAAAAGGGACCATTTACAAAGTCATAGGTGGGCTTGGAGGAAACTAGGCAGGGATGTTCAAGGGCCAGCAGCAGTGATAAGTCACTATTACCCTTAGGCCTGAAGGGGCAAGAGGAGAGAGCTATTTTCAGAGATCTGAAGCAGTAGGCAAGGGCTTCCTGCCAGGAACGTGGTAGGCACTAGAGGTATGTGGCGACTGCCAGCCTCTAGCCCGGCAGAGAGGGGCAAGAGAAGAAACCTCCCACCCTGCAGTCTCTTGCCAGTGCCTACTGTTGGCCAAACCCAGCGAGGATTTACAGAGCCAAGGAGAATAGAGATGCGGAGAGGAGAGTGGGAACCGCCCGACATTGCTGGTCACTCCTTAGGAGCCTATCTGTACGTGCACACAGTGAGCCAGGTGCACGGGAGTCTGTGGCCATTCTCAGGGGCTGCGTCATAGCATGATGCCAGCTGAGGAGAAGATGACCATAGGCCTCTTATTCTAGGTCTAAGTTTAAGAATATTTTTAAAGAAGTGCTACCAAGTGTACAGGTGGGGGGAGCAGGGATTACTTTAATGAATAGGAAAGGATCTTTGATAACCAACTTATCAATTAGATGGTAGCTGTTTCAAAGTTGACAAAGCATTTAGAGACTGTAACCCCTCGTTGGTTCTCGGCACATCCCCCGATAGACCCCTCACTCTATAGCTCACCTGGGCTTCTTCACGGAGCAAGTGGAAGCTGTCAGATGGGAACTACCTCAGCATACCACAGTCAAATATGACACGTTTCTACGTTGGTAGTAATTGTTTCCTCCTCCTTCCTAAGTGTACTTCCTCCTGTTTGAAGCCAGGTCTTCCATTAACCCCGGGATCTCTTGTCTCACATCTATCTAAGACCCTGTACTGGCTGTTACCCCTCTCTCCAGCATAGCTTACTTGCTGTTGGTTCTGTCCCTTCAGTGTTTACATGTACTCAAACTTCTTCCATCTTAAGAAATAATTATAATTATAACCCGCCCTCTACTACACGGTCCTGTGTTACCACCAGCTGCGTACAAACCTCTGCCTTTTCCTTCACCACAAAATTCCTGGAATGCTTTTTTAGACTCACTGTCTGTTCGCTGACTGCTCATACTTTAGTCCTTTCTATTCTTCATTCTGCGCCTCCCTCTTCTCCAAAATTGCTTTTGCTGAGGTCACCCATGGCCTCCATATTGCTAAAGCCAAAGAACATTTTTCAGACCTCATCTTACGTGGTCTTTCAACAACATTTAACATAGTCACCTATCCGTTCCTTCTGGAAACAGTCTCTTCTCTGGTATTGCATGACAGCATGTTCTTCTTCATAGCCCCTCCTACCCACCCAGCCAACAGATACACTCCTCGGGCCTGGGCCTGGACTTGGATGTAGTCTCTTCTCATTCTGTGCTCTCCCCAGGTGATCTTATCTACGCCCATGGCTTCATTTACTGTCTGCATTCCAGCCATTCCTGTGTTTCTATCTTCTCATTTCTTTAAGCTCAGAGCATTTTAAAATGATAGCTCAATATCTGTGTTTCTCACTTGACCAAAAATTCTGAGGACACAGCAGTCTAGCACAGGGTCTGGCATCTACTCAGTCCCTAGTGTGTGATTATGGAAGGGGTGAGTGAGTGGAGCGGCCAAAGCACAAAGGGTAGACACTGTGGTCCCCATTGTTATCTCTGTCTGCTCAGTTGGTGGTCCTAGTGTGGCTGCCTAAAAAGTTGTTCCCTCCCTCTTTATCAGCCATGGACTCTCCCTCTACTCCACTGTTAGATTTCTACTCAATGTTGTCATTTCTCTACTGGTCAGAAACTTGTAGAGAAAACTTCTTTGGAGATTACTTGATTAAAAAATGGGCCAGGAGTTTGAGACCAGCCTGGGGAACAGTGGGAGACCTCCATCTTTACGAAAAATTAAAAATTTAGCCAGTTGTGGTGGCACATACCTGTAGTCCCAGCCACTCAGGAAGGCTGAGGCGGGAGGATCTCTTCAGCCCAAGAGTTTGAGGCTGCAATATGCTATGATTGCACCACTGCACTCCAGCCTGGGTGACAAAGCGAGACCCTGTCACAAAAAAAAAAAAAAAAGCTCTCTTAATTTCTTAACACTCAAGTAGTCACAAGGCAATATTCAAGTATGGTAAGTGTTTCTAAATATGTGCGGACAGAGTGGAGATACATTTACTCTTTCCAAAAGTAAACTTTTTGCCTCTATCTTTTGCTTTTTGGAGGTTTTTTTTGTTTGTTGGTTTGGTTTGGTTTGGGGGTTGTTTGTTTGTTGTTGTTGTTTTCCATTTTTTAGTTTTTGCCTTTGTTTGAAATATCTCTCAAAAAGCTCTTATTAATTTCATGCCTAGGAAACGAGCTGCCTGCAAATCGGTGAATGGCTCTCACAAGTACAAAGGGAATTCCAAAGATGTTAAACCCCCAGACCTCTGGATCCATCATGAGAGACTGGAGTTGAAACCAATCGATAAGTCTCCAGACCCAAACCCCATCATGACTGATACGCCCATTCCTCGCAACTCTCAAGATATCACACCAGTTGACAATTCCATGGACAGCAATATCCATCAAAGGCGAAATTCATACAGAGGTACTATTTCAAGTGCAGATTTTTCCCCAAGTGTTGGGAGGCTGTTTTCATTTAAATCATTTTCCATTTTCTGAGGTTGCCTTAATTCGGTGACGCCTATATGAGATCAGATTGAAAGAAATGCTTTATGGGGGTTTGGTCCGTTTGATGAAGAATAGCTTGTTATGGAAGAGAGGTTCTAGAGATTCTGTTCCTATACGAGACAACCTTCTAGAATCTCTTTTAGGTCTCTCATCAGGCTTTAGCAATGTAATACTCAAGTGTTTGAGGCAAGCTAGCCCACATTTCATTCTATCCCTTCCACTGAACTGCAATTATCATTGTGGTATTCAGAATGTTCTTGGTCTGAATGTTCTTGCAGATATTGCGCTGAAGTATGGTGGGCAGCATTGTGTCATCCACGCTGGCTCTCAGCAGGGACTCCTATGATTCTCTTATAATCATCTTCCTCTTTATTGCACTTCCTACAGAAGTGCTTTGTCCCCATTATGTTTGTGAATTCTCAATCCTCCATTAGAAATGTTTTACTGTTGTGGCTGCTCAGTGGCCTAGGGCACACTTATGTAACTGACCTCTATATTTGGTGTCTAGGGCATGAATCAGAAGACAGCATGTCTACACTGGCTGGAAGGCGGGGAATGAGACCAAAAATGATGATGCCCTTTGACTCCCAGCCACCCCAGCGTAAGTAAAAGCTTCCCTCTGCCCTAGTGCTGCCAATCTGTCCAGTCATGTAGGGGAACAACTATGAATGATCTCTTTGACTTCACTCGATCCTAACACAGAAGATAATCTACTAAAGCTTTGACACCTTGAGGAAGAAGTGCACTTGCCATATTTTATAGTAGATATTATTCTTGAGACGAGCGCCTTTAAGTTTAGGGTAAATAAGCTAAAAGGCCAATATCCCCAGTCTCCTAGGAATCAGGAAGTATCCAGTCTCCCTGAAAGTACATGGCATCTCTGTGGGAGGGATGGGGAAGCGTCCCTGAAGACTGGGGCTGAGGAGAGCCAGATGTCACAAGTATTCCTTAGGCTTCCTGACACATGTTCAGTGTTGATGGGCACCTATGGAATTCTTTTTTTATTAGTAGACTTTATATAATATTTTAGAGTAGCTTTAGGTTTACAGTGTGGACTTTTTAAAGCAACATTTTGTAACCTTATTTGACCCATTCTTAACTTTGATAAGTATAAAAGTTGCTGAGCCTCCTTTAACAACAGTTGAAATGCAACGTAAGTTAAATATTATATCATGATTAAAGACCAAAAAGCAGTGAGACAAACCAATTCTTTTTTCAAACTACTGTGTCCTCTCCCTTGTCACTATTTTCAAGGTAGAGAAGCCTTTCAAAGTAGCTGGCACAGTGGGGCTTCCAGGTGAGGGACCTCTCAGCCATCTCTCTGTCAGCAAGTACCAAGATTCAGGAGCCGTGGGTGGCCTACACACCGAGAGGCATCCCGTGGCACCCGGTACTTGGAAAAGTTCCTCACATCCCCACCTTCTGGTAGAACCTCAAGTATGCAGATGTCTACACTCCCTCTCCCTCTCCCACAAACCATTCACTATACACAAACATGTAAGATACTAGATTATAAAAATCAGCTTTGAAAGGTAACAGCATGTTCATTAATAGGTCATTTCTGCACAAAGTAGCTTATGGGGGCCATGCTGGAAAGAAAGGCCTGGACGTGGAAGTGTGCAGGTAAAGACTGTGCTTTCCCTCTTAGAAGAGGTGCCCTGGGCTTCCCAGGTTTAAAAACACAAATGCCTGAAAAGAGTAACTTAATCCATTCCAGTTGCTTTTGATTTATAAGAAGACGGTAGCATGACTGCTTATTTGTTTTGTATAACTTTGTATGAAGTTTCTACCTGAACTGGCTTATTTTTAAAACTTGTAAAATTTGACTATCTTTATATCTAGATTTATGACTTTTAAATATGTTAAGGAAAAAAGATGTTATACCAGTTGATGTTGTCCCTTTTTTTTCTTTTTTTTTTTTTTGATAGTGAGGAATATTATTTAATTTGTACCTCAACGGTTGGGTGGGTGAGGAGAATCCTTTACCTCAAGAGTCTGAACTCAGATACATCTATGGTCTGTATGGTCTTTAAGTTTTGAGATATCCTTTTTAAAACCCACAAGTCTATAGTGTTTTTTCACAAGCTGAGCTCTGGATCCTGGAATGAGGCAGAAGCCCTGCACCCACCATCCACCTACCTTAGTCTCAAATGACTGGGTGGTGGCAGGAATGGCTTGGTGGTGTCAGGAGGATCTTCAGTACAAGGCTGTGCATAGAAGCTTCAAGTTCAGATTCAGCGGTCACAACTGATTGCCTACTCTATTCTAGGCAGGCACGTTCATATTGCTTTATTTTTTTATTTACTTAATAGACTGGAAATGCCTTATAAAAGAAAAAAGTTAATTTCTTTCTTTTATAAGGCATTTCCAGTCTATACCTAGAACACTTTCAAATTGTACTACCTTATGTAAAAATTGGGATGTTTATTCCCCCTACCTCAGCCTAAATTCTGGAAAATGCTCATTCTGAAGCACCCACTTCTAAAAGCTACCCGTCTTCCCCTAGAGGATATGCTGCCTCCCAGACTTCGCTGAGAACCGTCCTCAGACAGCTTTCCTACATTGTGTTTTGCCCCCAAGGACCACCCGGAGCCTCTGGTCGCTGAGAGCAGCGCATGAGGGAAAGCCCCTGTTTTGTTCCTCAGGTCTTGAGAAGGAGGGGGGGCAGTGCTCCCAGGTCCCGGGTTAGTTGTGCAGCCTGCCTGCTTGCACGTGGCCAGGACCGGAGATAGCTGGAAAGTAAGGCATCCGGTTATTGACTGGGATTTCTCCTCACCAAAGTAAAGTTGAATGGCCCCACAAAGATCCCGGGAGATCCCTGGTGACAGAAGACATTTTTAGTAGGGCTAATTAAGTTGTATTACGAAGTTCATGAAGCCCTTGCTTAGAGGAAAAAAAAGATTCCCTGTGTTCCTAGTCAACCTTGCATATTTGGGGGGTTTAGAGCTGGTTTTCTTGACCTTAAACATCCTGTTTCTACAACTGCTCTAAGGGAGTGCTTGAGAAAAGTTTATTCCCAAACTCTGCACTTCTGATTTTGTTTGTTCATCTCTGGGATCCATAGTAAAGCCGCATGGAAAGTTGTATATGTAATCTCTGACTTCCTAGGAAAGTAGGATGTGAAATCTTTGTGTGGAAATTTCAGATTCTTTAGCTAAATGCAGCAGATTGACTCCTTAGCATGGGAAGGAAAGAGGAAATTAGGAAAAATCCATCTTTTTTAAACGTGGATGGAGGTGGCTGAGCCCCAGAGTGGAAGTAGTAAGAGATGGTGCCATTGGCCTGGTAGCTCATGCTTTTAGTACCAGATTGGACTGTCAGAATTAAATTTCATTTGCATTCCTTTTAAGATACGAAAACTGATTAAACAGCCACTTATTCATTTGTCCTAAATAACCATTACATGCCTCATTCAGCAATTTAAAAAAAGGCAGAATGAATTAGGAATATACTCAAAGGAGAAGGGACTTCTTTCTATCGTTTTAGTGGGACAAAAAATAATAGAAACCTAAGTTATTATTTGTTGACTTATGAATTTATATTTTGTGATGTATTCAAATAGATATTTTTAATAACTCATGTAATCCATGTTTTAATAGAAGAATTGGAAAATACAGATAAACCAAAAGAAAAATATTCTTTGAATCCTGACCATTCTGCCCTGCAAGATAATCACTGTTAACATTTTAGTGTGTATTCCTCAGGTTTTCTTTCCTGTACATATATAGACATATACATGGGAGTGTGTGCATTTTTTAAGAGAAATGTAAAATCAATGGCTAATTGTCCAAATCCAGCCAGTTGCCACCAAAAAGCCAAGGGGGAAAGGTTGGATTGTATGGGAGGTGGGAAGGGGGCACTTTGCTCTTAAACTGTGATTCGTGTGTGTCTGTGCAAGCATGTTAAGCGTTTCTCTGTCTTGTGTTCATTCGCAGCTGTGATTAGTGCCCATCCCATCCATTCCCTCGATAACCCTCACCATCATTTCCACTCCAGCAGCCTCGCTTCTCCAGCTCGCAGTCATCTCCACCACCCGGGCAGCCCATGGCCCGTTGGCACAGCCATGTCCCTTTCAGACAGGGCCAATTCCACAGGTGAGAGATGAGGATCAAGCCCAGGTGGAAAGCATTTCAAAAGAGTTGGCAAGAGGAAATGGGGAAGGACTTGCTCTACTTAGAAGAGGGATTTGGAGTTTTTCTCAGTGTCATTTACTTAGCGTAACGTTTCTGTGACTGACTCAAATTTGCTTCTGTAAAATTCACCCCATTTTTCTCTCTAAGTTTTAAGTACTCAGTGTAAGGTGTCACTTTAGTAAAAACAGCAGTATCTCTAATCACATAAGCATCTCTTGTTCCATTAACTTGCATAATTCAGTCTTTTTTTTTTTTCCAATTTATTTTTTTTTAACCCTCTAATTTAAAAGGGAAATTCACCCTGGGTGATGTTCAGGCACCAGCAGTTGCCCTTGCCTCACAGTCACCCTAATGCCAGGAAGGTCCGTAGGTCAAAAGTACGAACGGCATCCAGGGGTCAGTGGGGCCGCCAGGCACATGGAGCCTGTGCAGATTGTAACTCTCAGGCTGCCTAACGTAACCTCAGTGCATTTAAAAACAGACATTGCCAGACAAACGTGCCCCAGTTTGGAAATCTCAGGAAACAGCATTGTCACACAGTTTTAAGGAAAAAATAGTGAAGGTGAGAGGACAGCAAATGGAATAAATATTATTCTTCCTCATTAATTGAAAATTAATTTCTATCTTCTCAGTTTTAAGCTGCAAATTTAGTAACTTCCCTTATATATAACATATTGTTTTTCCATCATTTGAAACTTGCCTATTAATAGTTATTATATTAATAGGTAGAAACTAAATTTTAGTGGTTTGGGGAAATAAGAGAATGTCAAGTGATTTCCATTTTAAAAGAACCTCAAAATTTTATGCTAGAAGTTTGGGCCACTTATATCCTCTTCTCCTTTAAGTTTTGATCAATCATAAACATACCCAAATCATCAAATGAAGATCAAAGCTTTATTAAGGGATGCCTAATAACTCCCAACATTGTCTAGTCCCAAATCTGTTACCTGGTTTGGAGAATGCTGCTTGAACTCATGTCTAAATTTGGCCTTCCCGCTATCTTGCTCCAAATCCAGGTTTGGGGTCCTTTAGGGAAAGACAGTTTACCGGATAGACAGTTATTCCAGCCAGCTGCATGGAGAACCAAAGTCTGCCTCCTAAACATAGTCTCAGAACAGAAGACCAGAAAGCAGCCTTCCAAACCTGCTCTTAGAAAGGAGGCATTGTGCCCAACCCTGTTTCTCCATTTTTAAGGCCAAGGAATCCCACACACTAGGATGTGGGCCTGCCTGAGAAGATGGCAGGCTCTTCCCAATCAAATTAGCCCCATTCTCCTTCCTCCTGGACTAGGAGGGGCTTGGGAGTTGGAGAGAAGCATGGCAGCTCCTACCCAGCCTTATCCAAGTGATCTGGTGTTGGTAAAAGTTCGCTTCTGTATGGACCTATGCAGAAGTGAAGACAGGAGAAAGAGTACTGATTTGCACTGCTAACAGAGTTCCTTGCTTTCATGACCAGAGGGGATAAGAGAAGGTAAAACTGAAGTGGTAGATTCACTGAAGGTGGGTTTGAAATGTAGAATAAGTACCTGGAAATGATCACAGTTCTCTTACTATTGTATTTCCCCAAGCCCTTATGTTTCTAGAGCTCAGAGCATTGCCACAGCTCTGTACGTGTGGGCTAGGCGGGACCAGAACCCGGCCAGGCAGTCCCTGCTCCAGGGAGCATGTACTGTGTTGCCACCACTTGACACTGGAAGAGCACTCTTCTCTTGTCCAACCAAGTACTTGGTCAGTGTGAACTTTGTGTGTCAACTGTGAGGGACGAGTCGGCCAGGAAAGAGGCTCCTCACCAAAGCAGAAATTTTAGTTACAGCATAGTTTCTGAGTAGACCAGTGATGTTGGCCAGTGTCAGGAAGGCCCAGGCTCTGAATCCGTTTTCACCTTTCCTACCAGCTCTTTGGCCCTCAGAAGCATATACATCACCTTAAAGACATTAGGGCAGTCAAGGTAGGCCTGTGTCCCAGAGCTAACCTAACATACCTGCTAGTACAGGCTGACATGGTCAGGACTTGGGTCCACTTTTCTTTCTCCTCCTTCCTGCTCCCCTTCCTCACCAGCTTCTACCCGGCCCAGGATCACACCGAGTGGGACCAGCAGCTCCCCAGCCTAGTGATTGCTGGCTGGAGGAAGCGTAAGCAGTGAGATCTTCAGCCCACCCCTTTGGGAATGAGAAGTGACCTAGGCCTGGTAGGGTTAACACAGCCAGGCACACTTGGGAGGGTGTGTGAGTCCCTCATCCCTGGGACCCAAGACCTTTAAGCCAAGGAGGTAACACTCATGACTGGCATAGCCTGGCTTCTCAGAGCCCAAGGGAACAGATTCATTACTACCTCAGCAACAAAAGCAGGGAAATATGTTGGATTTCTGCAGATTGCTCACGCATTGCAGTAGTTTTCCCTTATCGTCAGGGAAACACATTCCAAGACCCCTGGTGGAGGCCTGAAACCGTGTATAATACTGAACTTGATATACACTATGTTTTCTTGATCCGATAAGCAAGACAGCTAAGTGACAAATGGGCAGGCAGAGTATACAGCCCGGATACGCAGGACCAAGGGATGATTCACGTCCTGGGTGGGATGTTGCAAGTTTTCATCATAGTACTCAGAATGGTGCATAATTTAAAAAGTTATGAATTATTTACTTCTAGAATTTTCCAGTTAATATTTTTGGATATCCTAGCACTTGGGAGGCCAAGGCGGGTGGATTGCTCAAGGTCAGGAGTTCGAGACCAGCCTCAGCAAGAGCGAGACCCCATCTCTACTAAAAAAAATAGAAAGAAATTATCTGGCCAACTAAAATATATATATAGAAAAAATTAGCCGGGCATGGTGGCGCATGCCTGTAGTCCCAGCTACTGGGGAGGCTGAGGTAGTAGGATTGCTTAAGCCCAGGAGTTTGAGGTTGCTGTGAGCTAGGCTGATGCCACGGCACTCACTCTAGCCCGGGCAACACAGTGAGACTCTGTCTCAAAAAAAAAAAAAAAAATATGTTTGGATAGTGGTTGACCACAGGTAACTCTGGAAAGCAAAACCATGGATAAGGGGAGACTACTGTACTTTTTAAGGTTGAGTACCCGAGGAGTCAAAGAAGCCTTCGGGCTACGTGGTACAGCCTATTGCCCTGACCTGGGTCCTGCACACCTCTCCCTAGGGGTGGGGACAGTCTGCACAGCTCACAATGTTGGAAAGATGTTCCACGTGTGGTCTCCCTGGGCCTTGGTGTAGCTTCTGCCCCACAGGGTGGAGGATGAGAGGTACCAAGCATAGAAAATTAGTATATATAGTACATGGTGGTTCGGAGCATGAGCCTGGGAGTCAGAGTGCAGGGATCCAGATTCTGCCCTGCTGTGTCCGTGGGCAATTTGCTTAACTTCCCAGTGCCTTTGAGGATTGAATGAGCCAATGATTGTAAAGCACCTAGCATAGTGTCTGGCTTAGAGTAAACAGTAATGTACAAAGAAAAAAACGTTAGCCATTATCCAAGCACTGTGTTCAGTACTTTTCATACATTTCATTTAACCCTCAGTGAATTATGTGTTATACTCCCTGTCTTGTAGATGAAGAAGCTGAGACTCTGAGATACTCAGTGACTTTGCCAAATTCACCCAACTAGTACTAAGATTAGAGTCCAGATCTATCTGACTCCAAAGCCAGTGCTTTTCTACCCTACCGAGCTGCCTGTTTTAAGATTGTTATAATGTTCTTCCTGAGTCTTCCCTTCTCCAGGCTAATCTATCCCTATTTCTTTCTCTGGGCCAAAACGCCCCTCATTTGGCGTGATCTTAAAGCTGTGTGCAGACCTCTGGACTGTTTGGTTGTCCAGGTCGTGCTTGAGCTGTGGGGCTTTCGCTCTGGTGAGGCTATGCACCATCCCTGGTGGGCACGAAGGCCTATGACATTGGCCTCTTCTGCCGTGACCACCAGGCCTTGCCAGTAGAGCTTGCTCCTGCCAGGAACCCAGCCAGCCTTGGTGACTAGACATGGTTGTCCATGAAAGGCTACTCTCTAAGACTATCAGTAAATGAGTGAGGATTTTCATTTTCTTTTATACTTAATTATATTTTAACAGAAATAGTCTCAGAAACCTTTATGTGTGCTCCATAATAGGTACTGAGGAGAACTTTAAATCTGTAAAATTGTGACCATTTAGTTATATAGGTGAAAAAATTAGAACAGCTGGTTGAGTACAAAATTGTTTGGGACTCTTTCAGAGTAGACCAATCCTGGCCTTGGCAGTGGTGCTGCTAATCCACCTTCCCTTGACTAGCACTGATCCTCAGTGCTTATTGAACTAGTACAGGGGGCCCCTAGAAATAGCCAAAATCCTAGGATTTGCATATGTTCAATGGCAAAAGAAATGCTAACTTTTAGACTTTCCTGCTGTAGAATCTGTTCGAAATACCCCCAGCACTGACACCATGCCAGCCTCCTCATCTCAAACATGCTGTACTGATCATCAGGATCCTGAAGGTGCTACCAGCTCGTCTTACTTGGCCAGCTCCCAAGAGGAAGATTCAGGCCAGAGTCTCCCCACGGCCCACGTTCGCCCTTCCCACCCATTGAAGAGCTTCGCTGTGCCAGCGATCCCACCTCCAGGACCTCCCACCTACGATCCTGCATTGCCAAGCACACCGTTACTATCCCAGCAAGGTGGGTGAGGACAGCAACACCACTGCAGGGACCCTTTGGCTCAGGCTTAGGACAGAAATCACATTTGAAGAATAACAAAGAAGAATTTGCTTTGTTATTGAAGAATAACAAAGCAAATATCCTCCAAGCTCATCCCAGCAACTTAGGTAGAGTGGTAGTGTGTCATTACCCCACTCAGGAGCATATACCAACCAGAGAATAATTTGCTGGGGAGCAGGGCTGCCCTTTTGAATTGTGTCTGTGTGCAGGGCCCTTGGTGGTAAACTCCAGTGGCATGGGACTGGGCAATAGGTCCGGCCTGCCAAGCCCCCTGGAACCCCCTAACTCCACAAGATGCCTGCAAGCTAGAGAAGGGGTCAGGGAGACCAAGACTTAGACCCATAGGGTGGTGAAACCTCAGAATGAACCTCAGGGTAGGGAAATGAACTCTGCAGAATTGCCCAAGTTCACAGGGCTCAACAACAGTCCCTGACCTCAAATCATGCCTTCCCTCCTACTTTTCCACATTATTATCTGTTATGATGGTTTGTTTCAGAGTTAAGTCAGTGGTTTTCCAATTTTCTGGTTTCAGGACCCCTTTATATCTTAAAAGCTATCGAGGACACACAAGAGCTTTGCTCCACCTGGGTTATCTCTATCAGTAATCACCATATTAGAAATTAAAACTGAGAAATTTTTTTAATAATTCGTTTAAAAATAGCAGTCTATCATATTATGATAAATAGCATATTGTTATGAAAAATAACTATTTTTCAAAACAAAAATACAGTGAGAAGAATGTCACTGTCTTATTTTTTGCAAATCTCTAGTGTCTGGCTTAATAGAAGACAGCTGGATTCTCCTATCTGCTTCTGTATTCAATCTGTTGCAATATGTTGTTTTGGTTGAAATATAAGAAGAAAATCTGGCCTCACAGATCTGTAATTGGAAAAGGGAAGAGTATTTTTATAACCTTTTTAGATAATTGTGGATTTTCTTTTTTGAGACTATAGCAAAATTCAACAAAGTTGTAATTTTTCGCAGGTTTGTTTATAATGTCAAGTCTAAAACCATAGTGATGAACTGTTCATAGTCTCTAGTCCATTAAAATTCATGGGCCTATCTTGTATTTTGAATGCATGATACTAAAACATCACACATTGGGCATTTAGGAAATATTAGTTCACTAAGTTATGCCAATCCTCCAAATATTGATACCTTTCATTATTCAATATCTAAAAACATATTCTTTGAAGTCAGGAGTTTGAGAACAGCCTGGAAACTTAGCAAGACCCCATCTCTACAAAAATAAGAAAAATTAGCCAAGTGCAATGGCGCACACCTGTGGTCCCAGCTACTTGGGAGGCTGAGGCGGGAGGATCACTTGAGCCCAGGAGTTCAAGGTTACAGTGAGCTATGATCATGCCACTGCACTTCACCCTGGGCAACAGAACAAGACCCTGTCTGTTACAAAATACATATAAACAAATAAAAACATATTCATTAACATCATCAAAGTATCTAAGTATTAAGCTCTCAGTCCCATGGTGGCAGGAACAAGTTTTTCAAAATTCTGATTTTCACTTAAAACATAAATTGTATCACTGGCAAAAAACACTGTCCATTGTTTTCCTTGAATTGACAGGCTCACTTTGTTTATTTTCTAGAAACTGTTTGAATAACCAGTTTGCCTGTCAGTCTGTCTTTGAACTAACAGCGGTGCTCCATGATAAAAACATAGTTCAGCTCAACTCAGACTATCACAAGTGCCTTTCTTTAAGATAACATCATACTTTGTAGACAGCAGGAGTACCTTATGCGTACTTTCCATTTTGTCACATACAATAGGGTCAAGATTTAATAAAATAGGTGATTCTTATTGCTTTGTTGGGGATGATCTTGAGTGAAACTGGCTTTTTAAAACTGCAAGTTTATGTCACTGAGTAGCTTTACAATGTGGTGCTGCTGCCTTAATTTGTGCTAAGGCTCTAGCAGTCTTACCTACTGCTGCTTTTGTACCTGCTGTGAAAAGGCCAATAATGTCTATTATTATTAAAAGAGTTTTGATTTCCCAGACATCCTGCCAGGGGTTCGTGGACCACCACACTTTAAGAACCACTGGACTAGAATATTCGTTTTCTAAAGCCAATGGAATATTTCCTCTGGCTTCTTGAATGCTCTGCCAGCCATCTCCCTCCGCTCTTGTTCCAGTAACTTTTCAGAGCAGGATCCCTGCACCAGGTCTGTGTGCGTCCCTCACCCTGAAGCAGCATGTGGACCTTGTGTGCCTCCCTGAGGTCAGGGTGCAGGCTGGCCACACCCCTGACGGCACCCTTTCCCCCTCAGCTCTGAACCATCACATCCACTCAGTGAAGACAGCCTCCATCGGGACTTTAGGAAGGAGCCGGCCTCCTATGCCAGTGGTTGTTCCCAGTGCCCCTGAAGTGCAGGAGACCACGCGGATGCTGGAAGACTCGGAGAGTGTAAGTTCACAGGGCCGTCAGCCCAGCCATGGTGGCTGGGAACATGTCCTAGTGCCATCAAGTGTGCTGGTTGAACTCCTGCCCGCCCAGGAGTGTGAGGCACATGGACTCATCATTCAGCAGATGTGTTTGGAGCATCTCCTCTGAGCCCAGAAGTGTGCTGAGGACCTGGTCCGCTTTCTCTCATACCCGCTCTGGTGTAGCTTAAATGAGCTCATTGCACCAGCTCAATTAGTGACCCCCCACACCTGCCTTCCTTTCAGTTCTGTCCCTCTGTCTGGTCCTGTCTTCTTGGTTTGAGACCATCCACCTGTTCCTTTACCCCTCAGTTCTACTTCCTGACCTTTCTGAGCAGGATGTTGCAGGAGAAAGTGCTTGAGTGGTTACTCCCAAAACAAAAATCACCAGAGTCTCTCTCCATGATCTTTCCCTCTCAAATTCCAATAAAAGTGTTCTCCCTGTGCATTTCCAGAGACAGGATTGGCTAAGAGGAAAGCTTGGGGCCCAGAGATCCAGGGCTGTACCAACTGTGCTGACTGTGGCAGAAACCTGGAGCGGACAAGCAGTGGGGCCTCTGGCTTGGGAGGTCATTGTGGCCTGGGGAGTGGGTGGGGAGAATGGCATTGTGCAGTGTTGGGACATGGGACTGGTGACCTTGGGGACATCCTGCTACATCTGACTCTTTGAGCCAGCCTGGGTTTCAGTAGGCCAGTCTTCTCGGGCAGTTTTACCACTGACCACTTGACACTTCGGCCTCTGTCTCTGGGCTTTCCTTCCCAGATGGCTCCTCGGATCGTGCCCAGTAACAGTGTTCTCTTTTCCACAGAGCTATGAACCAGATGAGCTGACCAAAGAGATGGCCCACCTGGAAGGACTGATGAAGGACCTAAACGCCATCACGACAGCGTGACGACCTTCACCAGGACGTGACTCTAAGCCAGAGTCTTCTGAAGTCTTGGGACTTAGCCTTGAAAACAAGGAATTGTACAGAGTACGAGAGGACAGCACTTGAGAACACAGAGTGGGCCAGCAGGCCAGCCAGCGCCTCCGTGCGGGGCTGGCTCCAGGCATGGCCGTCTGCCTTCTCCTGGTCAGCCTGGAAGGAGCCTGTGTCGAGGCAGCTTCCCTTCCCTGTCTATCCCTGCCGATACCCTGCAGGACTGGGCACCATGGGCCAAAATGCTGTGTCCAGGGAAGAGGCAAGAAGTGCAACCTGCATTTCACTTTGTGGTCAGGCTGTGTCTTCGTGCTGCGACTGCATCACCTTTATGGAGTGTAGACATTGGCATTTATGTACAATTTTATTTGTGTCTTATTTTATTTTACCTTCACAAACAAAAACAGTATCAAAAACCAAGGAAGTCCGTGGTGTTCTCCACAAGTGGTTGACATTTGACTGCTTGTTCCGATTATGTAAGGAAAGTCATTGACAGTGTGGGTTGTTCCAGGGGTTGGCTTGTTTTTTGGTTTTGTTTTTATATTTTAATTCTGAGTCATTGCATCCTCTACCAACTGTTAATCCATCACTTTGACGGGGAGGAAACGTTGCATTGCTGTAAGCTTTTTTATTATTTTTTATTATAATTATTAAAGGCCTGACTTTCTCCTCTCATCACTGTGAGATTACAGATCTATTTGAATTGAATGAAATGTAACATTGAAAAGACTTGTTTGTTGCTTTTCTGTGCAGTTTCAGTACTTGGGTGGGGGGCTGGGGGTTGGGAATAGGAAATGGATGGGCTGCTGGGGTCCTGTGAATGTTTCAGTCATTGTACTTTCTTCCAGAAGCCTGCAGAAGAATGGAAGCGTCTTCTTTATTGTCCTGTCCTGGCATGTCCATCTTTATTGTCACTACATTGCAACTGGAGTTTCATTTGGATCTGGTAAAAAAAAAAATTCTGTGCAATAGTTGGGTTCGAGGATTTAGCTGCCCTGATGTGTTGGTCATAGCCTGGGGAGCGCGCCCATGCTGAGGACTCAGGGACTGTATGTCTAATTGCAGGAGTGATGCAGGAGTAGGGCAAGAGCGTGACCCTGTTCTGGAATCAGAAAGCAAAGGGTGGAGAGCCTCTCCTGCTGCTATCATGGGTTCCCTCTGAGGAAGAAACTTGGTTTCCACGTGTGACTCCTGCGTCTCTCTAGTTCTGTCCTCAGCCAGGGCCACACTCACTTCCGCACTGCAGAGCCCCTTCAGAAAGAGTGTCGGCAAGAACGAGGCCAGGCACAGTGGCTTAGTGCCCACGAGGCTTCCCCACATCTTCCTAAACAGTATTCCTCAAGTAGCAGGGGACAGGGACAGCGGAGAGCGACAGGGGGCAGTGCACCTCCTTCCATCCAGCACTCAGCTAAGCCCTGATCAGGATGAGGTGGTGGGAGGTTTCTGAGGTTTACTGAGTGACTCAGCCACACATGGAAGCCTTTGCTTTTGCAAATAGTTCTGGGTTCTAGTTCTTAAAAAGGTAAGGAGCTGAGGTGTGTGTTTTTAAATATTAGGAATATGTAATGGATAGTACAGGACTAACCCTCAGACATCTGCCCCAATCCCCAGAAGACAGCATGAAAGGCAGCGTAGACAGTACATCGGGCTTCGGTTCTATAGCCAAGAAGAGATCAGCCGCTGAGACCCCCAGTGGGAACCCCAGCCCGCCTGCCCACACCCGCCACTGGCAGGCCATCTGCCTTTGAACGTGGGTTAGTTCCCTTTTTTAGGTCTTACACACATTTTCTTTTCTACAAGATGGATTCTCTGTATTTATTATTTTGGGGTTAATGAAAAGTGCAATGCTGGAACTCCTGCTGCCATGCAAGCTGGTCACGGGGTGGTGCCAGGCGGGATTCTGGAAAACCAGTGCACTTAGATCCTGAAAAGAGCAGTCAGAGCACTCTGGCCACCAGGAGGGCGAGATTCCCCAGAAACTGTCTCACCTTTATTTGCCCAAAGAACATGCTCCGTATTTTGGGCATTCCCTGCCGTGAACCCTGACACCTCTGTTACCTCAGGGCCTTGGTACCTGGATACTGCCGCAGAATTCGGGGTGGGGGTGGGGGAGGGGAGTTATTTTTAAATAAAGTAACTGTTCAAAGTTGGGGGACTTTTTTAAATTAAAAAAAAAAGGAAAGCTATTCTGTATTGCACCTTTTCACAGTTTAATACATTTTCCTGTGATTTTTGAAACTAAACCATTGTGTGTCTTGTAGTGTCCTAGTTGAGCTGCTGCTCGGCAGCTTCCTCCCGGGGATTCGAACACGCGTCTGTGGCCCTGCCGCCTGCCGGAGGGCTGCCGGGACTGGTGTCTGTACACACTTGTTTGGCCTTTTCTGTAGTTGATGCTGTAAACTATATGGCTTTTTAAAAACAATTTCATGTTTTTATTTAGTATTGGAAACCCAATACACTTTTTTAATCCAATCAAACTCTGGTCTGGTCAAAGAGTTCTTTTCCTTTGTCCTTAAGAAAACGACTTTGGGGGCACCCCGTTTCCCAGCCTCTGACTGAGTTCACCGTTGCCCTGGCAAGTAGAGCGTATAAAGGGGGACCCAGAGGGGTGGCAGGGGAGCCGGGCGGCTGCAGGAGGCGTTCTGACCAAAGATGAGTCCTGTGCGTGTCCCCACCCACTGTTGCTGCCCTGCAGGGACTGAGCAGCCTGAGGCATCAGAGCTGGCCCCTGGCCCCCAGTGGTGCGCACGCCGCGTCCCTGTGCGGCAGCCGCTCTGCTAGCACAGACGAGCGCCGCGGTGGCCTGGCCTTCCCGCTCTCAACCCCGCGGCTCTGCCTCGTGCATTCCCTCTGTCAGGTCCTCCTGGCGCCTCAGGGTCTGGGCCACGGAACAGCGGTGACCCCGCCTGCCACGGGCCCGCCCTCCAAGAGCTTGCCTTAGGAGTGAGGGCTGGAGACGACACCCTGCCCTCCCTCGCCGCCCCTCTGCCCCGCGGCTCGTCCGCTGCCCTGCCAGAGACTTCTTCAGGAAGCCGAGTCCCATCGTCCCCATTGGGGGCGCCACAGCGGCCTCAGGGTGAAGCTGAGCTCCCAGGGCCCGAGGTCTGTGCTCCTTGTGCGGCCGTCTCGCGCCCTGGGCCAGCCGCGGGGACCTGCGTGTGTCGCGCCCCTAGGTGGCGCGCTCGGCACGTCTCACAGTGATTACCCGTCTGGGTCTTCCCCGCTGGCCCGGGGGCTCAGCCGGGGCGAGGCAATTGCCCACGCCTTTCTGAATGCCTAATGCCGGGGCAGTTTGTGACAGCAGCAGATGCTCATCTCTTGGTTGGGTGGACCAGCGGGCGCAGGGCTTGCGGCCTGGAGCGTGTGGAAAGGCCTCCCCACAGCCCGCCCTCCCCTCCCTGGCAGGGACCCTAGTAGCCCCTGGTGCCACGGTGCCAGGACCCTCCCCTGTCAGCAGCCGTGCCTTTGGGTACTGGGGTAAACTTGATATAAACACGAGCTCTCGGCCGGGCACTCGTAGGAAACGATGCTGATGCCACGTGACCCGCTTGGTGCTGGAGCTAAGACGAGCTCGCCCCCCACCCAGATTTGTTCTAAATGAGCGTTATGAACACGGCTCTGTCCGAAGGAGAAATGCCTCTTCCCCTCCCAGTGCCAGCCACTTTCCTGCCGGGGGTGTGAAGCATCCTCAGGAGAGACTGGAGGACAGCAATAAACAAGCCACCAAAGTGGTGACAGGTTGGAGAGACAGGGACCCGAGAGGGGTCACCCCTAACCACTCTGACAAAAGAGCCCCAGGCAGCGGTTGCGAGACTCTCGCCCTTGGGTTCCCAGCTGCTGAGGGAGGGAGTCTACTGAGGTGCTGTGGGGAAAGAATACCTTAACTAAAATTGTAATCTTTTAAAAGTACGTAATGTTGGAAAAATGCTATTTAAACAATTACCCTCTAAGCATAGAGGATGATGTCCATCTCAAGATGTCCTCAACTAGGAATTTGATTTTGGAAATGAAATGGGAACTGAGCTCAGGAAAGGTTGGAGGGAGCACCTGCTGCAGTGGAGCATAAGAACTACGCGGAATTTCCTGAAATAATCGGGGCAGGGGTGGGGACGCTGGCAGTACAATCCACACGGCGGTGAGAGGAGGAGGGCTGTGTGGGAAGTGCCCCAGCGGGAGAAGGCTGGCCTTGAGGTGTTCAAATAACTTTGTTGATGAGAACATCGTAGAGATGATTTAATGCTGTTTGCACTTCTGTGAAGTAAACGTCCTCCAGCTCCTCAAATCTCGCGTAACGTCTGCCATGTGCACAAGGCCTTGCTTGAGTTCCTCATTGCTCCCCCAGTGAAGAAAAGAGCATCTGGGCCAACATGGTGGCAGACAAACCATGCGTCTGGCATGGTGAGGGGGGAACGGGTTCACCAGAAGCTCGAGCTCAGAGCCAGAAGGGACCATAAGAATATAAACCTGAGAATTCACAGAAACCCAGGAGGAAAGGGGAGGGCATGAGACCTTTCACAGGTCAAGAAATGTGGGTTCCAATCAGCCTCAGCCAGATTTTAAGAGGCAGACTGACCTCAGCTGGTGGCTGGGTTACCATTATTTTTCATTTCCATGCCTCCACAAGCCGCCCCTGCCCCCAGCAAAGCCCCATCACCTTGTTGCCAGGTACCTGTCCCTTGCTAACGGGTCTACCCTGTGGACCTGATCTCCCAAAGGAGAAATCTGAGAGCCATTCCAAATTCTTCCCTCAGCACCACAGCACACTGCTCAGCAAGTCCTGCCAGCTCTACCTGTCAAATGTCCCCCATAGCGGGTCCTCCTCGTTGTCTATTAGACACACTCCTTATTAACCCCCTACCTTGGCCTTGCTGGCAATGCGGTGGCGATCCATACAGGTGCTTTTCTAACTCAAATCCAATGTCTCTCCACTGCTGGACGCTGCAATAGCTCATCACCTGCCCTGCAGAATGAGCCCAGTGTGCCCCTGTCTGCCTCTTCCTTTTTATTTCCCACTTAATCTGCTCCTTCACCCAAATTTGGCCCCAGAAATAGGGAGCAATTTGCCCTTGCAGGGTAAGCCATGACGTCTGGCCTTGGTACTATTTCTTCTGCCTTAGATATTCTAGATCCCCTGCCCTCACCATTGGCTGGCTTTGCCTGGCAAATGCCTATTCGTCTTTTAAGACCCAGCCTAACCATCCAGTCCCCTGATTGTTCTTGTTCTTATTTCTGTCTCCTCCGATACACTATGACCTCCTCAAGGAAAGCAATCACGCTTGTGTTCAGATCCCATAGCCCAGCGCCTAACACATCATAGGTTTTCACTAAATGAACTTGGCTGGTGAGGCAGATAGACTTGAAATCAGATAAGTAATATATCATGGCCCAGCGCTGAGGGAACTGGACAAAGCCCTAGTTCTTCCTGGGAGCATATACTTAGGAAGGTTTTGCAGAGGATCTAAGGCTGAGCTGAAGCCAGGATGCCATAAATACTAGGCTATTTATCTGGAGGGCAGAAGAGGCCACTGCTGAGCTGGGAAGCTGCCTGCTTCACGAGGCCATCAGCATACCTGGACGAGCACAAATCCCAGCCATAATGTGTTGGGCCTGTGCTCAGCCTTTTGTCGTTGGATGAGGTGCTGAGGGTGCAGAGGCTGTGAGGGAGGATGCGCAGGTCCGGCTGGCTGGCCTGCGGTGGAGAGGGCGAGCTGCTGCCATCCTCCCTCAGATTCCTGGAACGCTGCAGGGGCAGTGCCGGGCCCAGTCGAGCTAGGTTTGGCTGGCCCAGGACTACAGGTTGGGGGCAGCCCTAGCGAGTTAAGAATAGGGTTGGTTCCTTTCATAAACTCGAAACCCAGGTCTTACTGAAAATTCTGGGCAGCTCATGCTTGCTTTCTTTTTTTTTTTTTTTTTGAGACAGAGTCTCACTCTGTTGCTCTGGCTAGAGTGCCATGGCGTCAGCCTAGCTCACAGCAACCTCAAACTCCTGGGCTCAAGTGATCCTCTGCCTCAGCCTCCCGAGTAGCTGGGACTACAGGCATGCACCACCATGCCCGGCTAATTTTTTCTATATATTTTTAGTTGTCCAGCTAATTTCTTTCTATTTTTAGTAGAGACAGGGTCTCGCTCTTGCTCAGAGCTGGTCTTGAACTCCTGAGCTCAAACAATCCACCCGCCTCAGCCTCCCAGAGTGCTAGAATTACAGGCATGAGCCACCGCGTCCAGCCAAGCTCATGCTTTCTGAAAGAGGAAAGGGAGAGCTGGGCTCTAATCCTGAAGGCAAAATCCTGAAGTTCAGGGTCCCCTAGACCGGGAGACGGCAGGAGAACCAGCCAATGAACATTCTCAACTAGCGCACAGAGAGGAAACTGGTGGGCACTGAGCCAAAGAGATCTCTGCGTGGGCAGGTGGTGTGAGAGAAGGAATGTCTGGGGCCAGCCAGAAAAGGGTCTTCCTCACCCAAGACTTGGGACTCTTTCGTTGTTTGCAGATACTCCTGAGGGCCTACTATGTGCCCAGCACTGAGGATGCAGAATGCTTAGGGCAGTCTCTTGCCGCTGTGCTGACAGCCTAGAGGAGGACACAGATATTTAACAGACAAAAATTACCATCCAGCAGCACAAAAGTGCTAAGAGACCTGAGCAAAGCGATCTGGTAGAGGAAGGAAGGGATTTCTGGCCCTTACTGTGGAGTTGGGAGCCACGAAGTAGGTAACACTGAGCGTGCCGGGGAATTCACTGAAGAAAGAAAACCAAGTTTCTTCCAGCACTGCTTGAACTAAATCTGAAAAGCAGGAAAAATTCACATACTGGATAAATTACAACAGAAATTCTTTTAAATGAGTTGCTCCGAAGAAAGTAAGGGCTATCACTAACAGAGGATCAGAAAATTGAACCCAAGTAGTAAACTAAAACAGAAGCTGGAGTTTGCCCAGGGAAAGGTCTGACACTAAGAACCTAAGGGAAGCCTGACTGGCACTCTAGGTTTTAAAAATAAACAATTATCACCGTCTCCCTTGAAAACGTGTAGAGGATTTCGAGTCTATATTCATAAGCGATATCGGGCTATGATTTTATTTTTTGGTATTGTTTTTGTCTGGTTCTGGTACCAGTGTAATACTGGCCTCATAGAATGGGGAGGTGCTCTCCCCTTGTGTATTTTTTTTAAAGAGTTTGTGAAGGATTGACATTAATACATGTGATAGAATTCACCAGTGAGGCCATCTGGTCCTGGGCATTTCTTTTTGGGAAGTTTTCTTTATTATTAATTTAATCTTTCTACTTGTTATAGGTCTATTCATATTCTCCATTTCTTCTCGAGTCAGTTTTGGTAATTTGTTTCTAAGTATTTGTCTATTTATCTAGGTTATCTAATTTGTTGGCATACTATTTTCTTAGTGTTCCCTTATAATCCTTTTTATTTCTTTAAGGTTGGTGGTAATATTTTTTCTTTGATTCCTGATGTTAGTATATTCTCTCTCTCTCTTTCTCTCTTTCTCTCTCTCTGGCTAAAGATTGTCAATTTTGTTGATCTTTTCAAAGAACCAACTATTGGTTTTGTGGATTTTCTGTATTGGTTTTCTATTCTTTATTTCCTTTGTATCTGCTCTCATCTTTATTGTTTCCTTTCTTTTGCTTGCTTTGAGTTTAGTCTGCTCTTCTTTTCCTAGTTCCTTTAGGTGGATGTTTATGTTATTTATTTGAGTTTTGTTTATATCTAGGAGCTTACTGCTATAAATTTCCCTCTGAGCATTGCTTTCGTGACATCCCATGTTTTTGCTATGCTATGTTTTGTTTTCATTCATCTCAACTTATTTTCTGATATTCCTTGTGATTTCTTCTTTGACCCATTGGTTATTTAGGTGTATGCTTTTAAATTTGCATATATTTGTCAATTTTTCAAGTTTCTGTTTCTGATTTCCATTTTTATTCTATTATATTCAGAGGATATACTTCATATGATTTCAGTCCATTTAAGGTTACTGAGACTTTTTTTTTGGTCTTGTATATGTTCCACTCTGGAGAATGCTCCACATGCACTTGAGAAGACTATATTAATATATTCTGCTGTTTTGGGATAGAGTGTTCCAGAGATATGTTAGGTCTAGCTGTTTTAAATTGTTGTTCAAATCTTCTTTTTCCTTGCTGATCTTCTGTCTAGTTGTTCTGTCCACTACTTAATGTGGAATATTGAGGTCTGCAACTATTACTGTTGAAGTGTCTATTTCTCCCTTCATCTGTATCAGGCTTACTCCATGAGTTCTGAGGCTATGTCTCTAGGTATATTTATAACCGTTAAAACTTCTTGATGGATTGGCCCATTTATCATTATAAAATGTCCTTTGTATTTAGCAACAATTTTTGTCTTAAAGTCTACTTTGATATTAGTGTAGCTACTCTGGCTCTCTTTCAGCTAATGTTTGCTTGGTATAACTTTTCACATCCTTTTACTTTCAACCAATCTGTGTCTTTGAATATGAAGTATGTCTCTTGTAGTCAGTTTATAGCTGGACATGGTTTTTTTATCCATTCTGCCAATTTCTACCTTTAATTTGAATTTCTAATGCACTTACATTTATTGTAATTGCTGATAAGGTAGGGTTTACATCTGGCATTTTGCTATTTGTTTTCTATATGTCTTATGTTTTTTATCACTCTATTACTCTGTGACTGCCTTCTTCTGTGTTAAGTAGGTATTTTCTAGCACCATTTTCATTCCTTTGTCAAAAAGTAGAATCACAAAAGAAAAATTTATTAAGTTGAACATCATCAAAATTAAAAATGTTTACTCTTTGAAAGACATAGTTAAGAAAATGAAAAGGCCAAGCCACAAACTAGGAGAAAATATTTTCAAAACATGTATCTTATAAAGAACTTATATTCTGAATATATTATTTACAATTCAATAATAAGAAAACAAATGACCAAAAACAAATGGGTAAAGATTCAAACAGTCACTTTGCCAGAGAACATACATGAATAGCAAATAATCACCTGAAAAAGTGCTCAGTATCTTTAGTCATCATGAAAATGTAACTGAAAGCCAAGAGTTAATATTACCCATGCTCATGAATGGTAAAAATAAAAAAGACTGGCAATATCAAGTGTTGCAAGGATCTGAAGTAACTGAAACTCTCATACAATTGCTGGTGGGAATGCAAAACAGCACTCCAACTTTGGAAAATAATCTGACAGTTTCTAATAAAGTTAAAAATATACTTATCCTATGACCCAGCAGTGCCACTCCTGGATATTTACTTAAGATAAACGAAAATCTATGTCCATCTTGAAAATCATAAGAGAGTAGTAGATTTGAGGTGTTCTCACCACAAAAAAATGATAAGAATGTGAGATAATGCAGATGTTAGCTCAACTTAGTCATTCCACAGTGTATATGTATTCAAAACATCATGTTTACATGATAAATATATAAAAACGTTTGTCAATTTAAATAATGTTAAAAAAGAAAATCCACATCCACATAAAGATTTGACCATGAGCGTTCATAGGAGCTCTATTCTTGGTAGCCAAAAACCAGAAATAGTCCAGTTGTTCATCACTGAGTGACTAAATAAACCAACCGTGCCACGTCCACCCAAGGGAACATTGCTCAGCAGTGCGTGGGTGGAGATCAAAAACATTAGGCTAAATGAAAGAAATCAGACACAGACTATATGCTTTATGGGTCTACTTACATGAAACTCCAGAGAAGGCAAAACTTGAGTGACAGAAAGCAGATTGCCAGGGGTCAGCAGCGAGAGGAGGGGATTTACTACAAAGAGGCGGGAGGGCATCTGGGTGAGTGGCAGAAACGGTCCGTATCCTCATCATAGGACTGTGTCTGTTTGTCAAAACTCATTGAACTATACACTTAAAATTGGTGAACTTGATACATATAAATTATACCTCGATAAAGAAAATAGGTACAATTAGAGCAACAGAAGTATAAGGTACTAGGAATAATCTGTGAAATGCCAAAAACTTCACAAGGAAAATTGTTCTAAGTCTAGGTTGAAAGACCCAGCAGAGCCGGTTAAGGCCTAGCAAATACCCCACGTGCCTCCCCACACATCACAGCCACCTTTGTGGTCACATCATGGCCGTGTGACAATGGAGTATGAGAGAAAGTGATGTGTCTCACTGCAGAGGGGAGTCATTCAGACTCAGTCATCTCGTGCAGTTGTCTCTTCTCCTCCCACAGGTACCTTGGAGACCAGGGGTTCAAGTTGGTATCAGCGGAAGTGGCAGCCTGCCCTGTGCACGGCTTTACCAGAGCTGGAATAAACCTTTATTGTGTGAAACCATTGAAATCTGGGGCCTTTCTGCTGGGGCTGTGAGTGATAATTACCCTAATACAAAAGACATTAAAGAAGACCTGCACGTGGGGAGTTATACCCCGTGCATCCATAGGAATACAAATTTCTACAATAATGTCAATGTAATTTCAATCAGAAGCCCACTGAATGCTTCATGCATCAAAACACACTGATTCTAAAATATCTGTGTTAGCACAAAGAGACTAGAATCACCAGGACATTCCTTAAGAAGAAAGTGGGGGGCTTAGTCTACTTGACATCAACGCATTTTTTGTGAGGTTTTTTGCATTTCATAGATTATTCCTAGTACTTTATACTTTTGTTGCTATTTCTAATTTACCTATTTTCTTTATTGAGGTATAACTTATATGAATCAAGTTGGCCAATTTTAAGTGTATAGTTCAATGAGTTTTGACAAACAGACACAGTCCTACAATGAGGCCATAGAGCTGAAGTGACTGGGACAATGGACTGTTTGGACCGGTATGGACAGATAAGCGAATAGTACAGAACAGAGCCTCAGCAGACCCGGATGCGGTACATCAGGGAGGTGACATCGCCTGCAAATTAGTTATGCCTCCTTCAACGAACAGTGTCGGAATAACTGGTTGACCAGATGAGGCAAAAAAGAAACTGAGCTATGCTTCATACCACACCGAAATCAAGGTCAGGTAGATTAAGGACTTAAGCAAAACTTCACACTTTTAGAAATGAATATAGAACAATATCTTTATAACATCAAAGACAGGTTTCTGGCTGGGAGAGGTAGCTCACACCTGTAATCCTAGCACTCTGGGAGGCCGAAATGGGAGGATCACTTGAGGCCAGGAGTTCGAGACCAGCCTGAGGAAGAGTGAGACCCCATCTCTAAAAAAAATTTAAAAATTAGCTGAGTGTGATGGTGTGTGCCTGTAGTCCCAGCTACTCGGGAGGCTGAGGCAGGAGAATTGGTTGAACCCAGGAGTGTGAGGTTGTAGTGAGCTATCATGACGCCACTGCACTCTAGCCAGGGCGACAGAGTGAGACCCTATCTCAAAAAAAAAAAAAAAGGGTTATTAAGTAAAAAAGACACTAAGGAAGCACCAGACATAATATATACATACATACATATATATATATATATATATATATATATATATATATGCCAAATTGACCTCATTAAAATGAAAAGCTTCTGTTCATCAAATAACAGCAAAACAAAAAGTGAAAACATGAAGATATCTGCGACACATATAGTGGACAAAGGCTTCATTTCACCCTCCATACAGATGTGTGTGTGTATGTGTGTGTAAAATTCCTACAAATCAAAAAAAAAAAAAAGACAACAACAGAAAATTGGTCAAATACATGAATAAATATTTCTCAAAAGGGAAAAAACACAAATGGCAAATTAATATACGAACATTCAAACTTACTAGTAATTAGGGATTTTCACATTAAAACACAATTAGATATCACTAGATTGGGAAAAATAAAAAGGTCTGATGAATCTAATTACTGGCAAGAACGTGAAGCGAGAATAATTGTCATACTCTGCAGGTGGGAGTGTAAATTGTCAGAACTACTTACAACAGCTTGGCATTATCTTGTAAAGTGAAGATGAATTTACCCTATGACTCAGTTATTCCACCCCTAGATACGGCGCCTGGAGAGCCTCTTACACATCCGTCTCGGAGCCGCAAATGAGACGGTCGTAGCAGCAGTGTTAGGAATCGCAAGAACTGGAACTGAAAGTCTATGTTCAGAAGAATACATGTGTACATGCAGGAATATTCATATGCTGGAGTGCTACACAGCAGTGAAAATGAACGAACTGCATTGTGTGCATCAATAGGGATCTCATAATTACAATATTGAATGAAAAAAAATCCCGAATTGCTAATGAATCCATGTAGCATGGTATCATTTATGTAAAGTTGAAAAATTACAAATATATTCAGTGGTGTACGAAGATGGAGGGGGTATGGCCCACCTTTGGTACAGGCAATAAAAGGGTACATTATTTATAAAGAAATCTAAAACAGTAAGAAAACTTACTAAAACTCAATCTGATTTTTATTGTTACCACACATCAGCAATTCTGAAAATTATAGATAAAATCCCCCTCCCCACAAATGTAGCTACTTCCAACCCCGGCTCCCCTACCTTGGGAGGCAACTGAATACATTAGGGTTTTTTTGTGTTTGGTTTTTTTTTTTTTTTTTTTTTTTTGAGACAGGGTCTTGCTCTGTCACCCAGGCTGGAGTGCAGTGGCACAATCATAACTCACAGCAACCTCAAACTCCTGGCCTCAAGCGATCCTCCCACCTCAGCCTCCCAAGTAGCTAGGACCACAGGTGTGAGTCACTGTGCCCAGATAATTTTTTAAAAAAAATGTTTGTAGAGATGGGGTCTCATTATGTTGCCCAGGCTGGTCTCAAATGCCTGGCCTCAAGCGATCCTCCCACCTCAGCCCCCCAAAGTGCTGGGATTACAGGTGTGAGCCACCATGCCTGGTCTTGACTACATTGTTTAGAGACATTTATTTCTGTAGTACAAGTAGCATGAAAAGCAACGACAAAATTAAAATTCAGATGAGTGGTTTTCCTTGGAGGGAGGGAGGGAGAGGGATGCAGTTGGCAGCAGCACAGATGCCTTCAAAGGTGTCCTTATGTTCCAGCTCCGAAGCTGAGTGACGGGTACATGGCAGTCCACCTTACTTTTTTATATCTTATTTATGTGTGAAATATTCCACCCTCAAGAGAAGGAACAATCAGCAGGGGGCGGGGGTTGGCGAGGCCGTGCTCTGGGGTGCATTGGGGATGAACAGGGCTGTGGGTAGCCAGAGGAGGACGGAAACTAGAGGGGGGAGCCTGAAGTGACGGACATCTGGGAGGCTTTTGCCTTCCCCAGGTGGGGACGCCATGGCCTGGGTGACACTACCCGAAGGACGTGTGCCTGGCGTGAGAAGACAGGGCGGAGGCCAGAGGCCCAAGGAGCACCAGCACTGGGGAGAAAGAGGAGCCCTTAAAGCTGGGGCTGAACAGGGAACAACGGGGAGGGAACAATGGGAACCCAAAAGCTGAGGAGGGCCTGGGCGATGGGTCAAATGCTGCTGAGGGGCAGCACGACAAGGCCTGGGGCGTGGGCCCATGACCCTGGCAGGGCATCCCAGTGGAGCAGAGGCACAGCCAGACTTTGAGGGAGGGGCAGGAGGAGAGGGCGTTGGGAGGACTCTTGAGAAGTCGGGCTGGGAAGTAGCATCTGGGAAGGGACATGGCATCGAGGGAGGGATTTTATTAAATCTCTTTAAAACCTTCTCTCAGAAACCCCATCTGGTTTAGGCCCACTAAGGCAGAAAGGGTGCCCTCAAGGCGTTCCCACGGTGCTGGCTGCCATAGTTCAGCAGGTGTCCCTTGGCGCTGAAGCAGAGCGCGGTGGCAGTCCCAGGTGGGGGTGGGAGGCGCTGTCTGCCCTGGCGGGGCGCAGTGTCCTGGCGCTGACACTGCAGAATTGCTGGTGCACGGTGATGAGAGAAAGCAAACTGACATCTGGTCATTTTATTGTTGCTCTTGAATTCTCTACGGACAATGCACCCTTTACTGCCTGCACAGCGGACAGACTGCTCCTACCACCCACCCTTGCTACGCCACCGGGGCGAAGGGACAGGGTTGAGTCTCCAGGACGTGGTGTGCACCCAGGCTCCTTCCACCCCAGCTGACGGGGCTGGGGCGAGTTCCTGCCCTCTCTGAGCCCCAGGGCCCTCGGCTCACTGTGACTGAAGCTAACTCTTACCTCCTAGGGTGGCTGGGCAGATGACATAACAAGAAAACATCCAGGGCCAAGTACACAGTGGCACTCACTAAGTGCCCTTTCAGCATCAGGAACACAGAGGAGAGTGACTGGCATTGCTACCCCCTCAAGGTTTGGTTGGGGCTGTCGTCTGTCGCAAAGGCTTCCCCACAGCCCCGAGGGCCGCCTGGCAGTCTCAGAGCAGCTGTCAGAGCCCGAGCCCCGCGGTCCCCGCGGGTCCCCGGAGGAAGCACCACCGCCTGGCCGCAGGGGGCAGTTGTCATGGGGACGCCCGGGCCTGCCGAGCTGCCTCCTTAGCAACGGGACTCCCAGGCCGGTTACCATGGAAACAGCATCCACTGGCAAGCAGTGATGGGGAACGGCCAACGGGTTCCCTGGCCTTTTCTGAGGACTTTCCCCTCCGCGGCGAGACGGCGCTCCCCGCGCCGCCGGAAGCCACGAGGACTCCATTCTCCCAGCCGCCCCTCGCTGACCCGGGAGGGGGCCTCTGAGGACCCGTCAAGGTCCCAGGGTCTGCAGGGACCCTCTGCAGCCAGGGGTGGCGGAGGGGCCGTCCAGGGGGGCCAGGCTTAGACCCCCACCGAGCCACAGTGGGGAGTCCCTTGGCTTCCCGACCAAGCAAGTTCCCATCCTCAGCCACCCACCTGATGCCGTCCCCCTGCCCGGTCACCGTTTGTCCCCAGCTTCTGAGGGCTCACCTGATCAGACTAACATGGCACCTTCCTCTTGGGGATCTAGCTGGATGGAGTTAGGGTGCACACTTACTACCTCCCTCCTCCTTCAAGGAGCACCAAGGAGTGGGTCCCAGGGACCGGGAGGTTGGCAGCTGGGGCAGGAGGGATGGGAGTCAGGGTCTCACACCTCCCCCACCTCGGCCTTTCCCCCTCCACTAGCAGACAAAAGACACACACTCTGCCCCTCTAGACTGACTCCCGCCAGCTCACCAGCGCGTGCACACCTGCGCCCAGAGCCTCTGCCCCCCTCCGCCTCCCTGACCCCTAGAAGAAGGCGGCATCTGCTGGAATTTTTTTATTTAAATAAAATATACAACACGGCGCATTTACCGTTTTCTGTTTTAAAAGTGGAAGATTTGAAAACTGCTTGTGGGAGACTGGGGATGGGAGTGCCCACCGACTGGCCCTGGCTCCTCCAGTCTCTGCGGAGCGGCCGGGCTGGGTCCGAGCTCTTATAAAACACGCGTGTGTGTAGGTAGCAGGAGGGTGCTTAGGCCAGACCCTGGCGGCAAGGATGCTCTTCACTCCTCAAGCCCCTGGACTCTCCACCTTCTACTCCCGCTGCCTCTGGGACCAGACTGTGGGTTTGGATCAAGCTTCCCGGCGCTGCCCTCCTTGCAGGGCAGGGGTGTGCGCAGAACTCAGGGCGAGGCTGTTTAAATCCTTCCAGCTCTGAGACTCTCTGGGCCCAAGGGGGCTTCCCCAGCTCAGTAGAGAACAGGGCCCAGCGGCTTCTGGTCTTTACCTAGGACCCCAGGACCCTTCACCCCTTCTCTTCTGGATTACTGCCTCCCACTCCCTGCAGCCCAACCATGGAGAAATCGGCCTGCCCCACAACCCAGGACAGCTCAGAGCAAACCCTGTTCTTGCCAACATTCTGGCTTAGTGCACAGAAGGTTCTGGATGTACAAGGTGGGACCAGCCCTCCTCATTATTTGGGTGTTGCAGCCACACCTGCTCCTTCCCTTGGCTCTGGCGGGATCCTGTAGGGGAGGAGGGCCGTGCTCAGGAGGGAGGCTCCATCCGGAGCCTGCCTATGGCTCCCAGTTGCCTCAGAACCAAGCCCGGTCTACCCCCTTTGCCTGTCACCCCAAGCCTTGGATCTCCTCCCAAGGCATCCCCCCCGGCGATCTCCTGCAGGACACGCCGTCCCACCCCACTCCCTCCCCCCTGATGCTCTCCGCATCTCAAGGCCTGGCTCAAGCCCACCACTGGCCACACACCTTCCTCTGGCCCTTGGGGAGGCCCAGCCACCTCCTGAGTCCTGAGATTTTAGATCTTGGAGCCCTCAGCCAAAGCTCCTGTGCTCTCACCACAGCTGCTGGAGCGATGGGCGGAGCATGTGAGGGGCAGAAGAAATGTGATTTATTGAGCACCTGCTATGGTATGTGCCAGGCGCTGGGCTGGGCATTTCCCATACACCACTTTTCTCATCTGGTCCTCACGGGTCCTTGTGAGGCGCTAACATAATCATTCCCATTTTACAAATGAGGTAACATGCTTACAAAGGTCAGAAAACTTGCCCCAGATCGTACAGCTAAGAAGTGGCAGGGCTGGGATTTGAACTCAAAATCTGGTCTCTTTCCTCTGCACCACACTTGGGGACCGTCTGTCTCAGCCTCTCTCAAAACAGCTTTCTGATGGAAGGAACATAGGCTTGGGCCTCAGGCTGGCACGGACGCAAATCTCAGGTCGGTCCCTGCTCTGCCACTCCTAGTTACAGGATTCTGGGAAAATTACCCAAAACTCAGTTTCCTCATCTGTGAAATGGGCAGAACCAAGGTACCTACCTCATGGTCTTTGTGAAACTGAAGAAGCTAATGTGTGTAAAGTGCGAACCAGTGCTTGGCACAGAGCGGACTCAACGAACAGTGGTTCCCCGTGCCTCCACCTCACAGGTGGGAAAAGTGAGGGCCACAGAGGGGACGGGCCGTGCTGACGCCCCAGCAGACGAGAGTCTTCTGCTACCGTGTGGTGAGAGGTCAGGCTGCGCCTGGATTTGAGACAAGAGACGGGGACAGATGGGGCCTGCTGCAAGGTCCTGGGGGTCCTCTCCCCCGAGGACCAGAGAGAGTGCTTCCCCGGACCATGCGGTGCCCAGCCTGCGGGCCGAGGCGGGTTGCTGCATGTACGGTGACCTGGGTGTCCTGGCAACATGGGGTTAAACTGGATTGCACACACGTGTGCGCACACATGAGCGGCTATCTACATGGCTCTACAGAGCGCTACATAGCTATACATATACACATCTTACATACATATACATATACATAGTCATATACATATCTTGCTACGTTTACAGTAGAAAAAACTCAAGGCCCTCGGCCCTGGCCCAGCTCTCCCAAGGACTCAGGCATCTGAGGCTCCCCAGGAACACACCCCCAGGGCAGCCCCTTCCCGGGGAACAAGACGACCCCCAGCAGAGTGGGGCTCCAAGTTCACAGCTATGGGGCTGATGGCAGCTGCTGCTCTAAACAAATACAATTGACGTGTCTGCTGTAGGAACCCCAAACACCAGTCACCCCCATCTGCCCAGCCGGAGACCCCACCCGCCTTCCTCTGGCTTTCACGCTTGGGCCCTGCCTGCCCCCCCTCCCGCGCCCTCCCTCCCTCTAGTGCTGAGTATTAAAATAGTCTATAAAAGCGAGTGACCAAAAATCTATAGCTCTAAGAATACCTGGTTATTTTCTGCTGTCTTTTGTTTTTCTGGTGTGTGTGGGTTTTTTAACGATAATTATTATTGTTATTGGTATATCTCCTAATCACAGTTAAACCTGAAGGAGGCAGGGAGGGAGAAGGAGTGGGAAGGGGGAGGGAGGGCCCCGCTCATAGGTTGGACGGCAGTTTGGAGCGCACTGGCTCGGACCTGGCCCCAGGTTCCCTCTGGGGTGCAGCAGTCAGAGGGGGCCCCCCAGAAGAGGTGGCTCTTGCCCCAAACAAAGAAAGAGGGGGTGGCAAAGAACCTGAGGATGTCTTCCGAGGCAGAGTGACGTGCTGGCCTGGGATGGCACCATAGGGCCTCCCCTGGGGGCCGAGCCCCCCGCTGCCTGCGCTGCCGCCCCCGGCCCTGGGGAGGAGCGGGAAGGCAGCCACGGACTCCCCAGAGGAGTGAGGGGAGGCTCTGCGGAGAGTCTGCGCCCCGTCCTGGGGCAGGGCTGGCTGAGAGGCTGAGATGAGCTTGAGGTCCTGGGTGAGGCGGCCTGGGGTGAGGGGCGGTGTGCCCCGGCGCTGGGGAACCTGGGCCGGTGGGGGGCTGGACGCGGGCGGCAGGAGCAAGGAGCCGTGGGAGCCAGAGGCCCGGGGTGGGGCACTCGGGAAAGTTCTTGGGGGGCCTGGGCTGTGGCCAGGTGGGCTGAGCCCTCCCCGGGGAGTAAAGGCTCCAGGGGAAGCCCCCCCAGAGGCCCCTGCCACGAAGGACTGCCGCTCAGCCTGCCGTGGGGGCGTCTCTGGTGTACTTGGTGGGCCAGCGGCCAGACCTGGGGACAGCTCCCCGGGAGGCTGGCCCAGCTGCCCAGGGCTGGATGACGGGGACCTGGAGGAGGGTGGGGGTGGCAGGAAGTGCTCCAGGAGCCCCAGGCCTCCCCGGGCCCCTGGCAGCGGGGGTGGCGGCTGGGCGGCCTGTGGGGACCGGGCCCCTGGCTGCAGCGGGGTGAGCAGGGGAGAATCAGAGGAGGACAGGGAGCCACCCAGCGCCTTGTGGAAGTGGCCAAACCCAGCTGTGGTGGTGGCAGCTGTGGCAGCCGACGGTGTGGGAGCTGGTGGGGAGCCGCAAGCCCCTGGGGCTGGGGAGGAGCTGGACGAGGGCAGGAGCGGGCTCAGTCCGGCGGGTGCGGAGAATCCAGCCAGCTGTTGGATGTGGAAGGAAGATGAAGACGGCGTGTCCACCTGGGAGGGGGTGCTGGCAGGCGAGGTGGAGCCTAGCGCGGAGGGGATCAGAGACTGCAGCCGCTTCAGGTGCCTGGGCGTTTGCCCAGCCCCGAGGTTGCCCAGCCCGGGTCCTGGGGGCGGGCGGAAGATGGCAGCAGGCAGGCGAGGGTGGTGGGTGAGGGCTATGGCCACGGACGTGGTGGCAGCGGCAGCTTGCAAGGGTGCCTGGATCAGCGGGGTCCAGATGACGGGCGTGGGGGTCGGGGTGGCAGAGGCAGCGGCCTGGACGCGGTGGGCACAGTGGGCCATCTCCCGGTCGTGCTGCACAATCTGCTGGATGATCTCGTTCTCCTGGTAGTTGAACACGCCGGAGTTGAGGTCGTGCTGGACTTTGTGGAGGAGGATGGAGTTCTTCTTGCCTGGGCCACAGAACGAGAACAGGCGCTCAGGGCAGGGTGGGGATGGGGACGGAGACGGGGCGCAGGCACGGCTCCGCTCAGGAACCCGAGCTCCCACCCCGGACCTCCCGTCCCCTCACCAATGCGGTCCAGGCGGTCCAGCGCCACGGTCTCGAAGGCCCGTCGCATCATGGGGTACTCCTCCAGCACCTCGTTGAAGTTATCCACGCTCAGCGAGTAGAGGCGGCAGTAGGTATCAGCCCGCACGCTGGCCGTGCGCCGGCCCCGGGTCAGCAGGCAGATCTCTGCCAGGACAGCAGGGCTCAGGGTGAGGCGTGCACAGCCGTCCAGGCCACCAGGGCTGCCCCATCCCGTCTGTGGGTCCCACTGCCTGGCACAGAAGCCTTGGCAGGCTCATGAGGCCCCACAGGCTGTGACCAAGCTGGATGCCACCCCTCCCCCCGAGATGGGCACCCCACTGTCTTCTCTGGGACCATACCCTCTGCGATGGACTGAATGTGCCCCCCAAACCCACGCTGAACCCCTAATTCCAGTGCGATGGCATTGGGAGTGGGACTTAGGGAAGTGCTTAGGTTGTGGGGATGAAGCCCTCATGGCTGGAATTAGCGCCCTGTAAGAAAAGACCCAAGAGCTCCCTCCCTCCTGCATGTGAGGACACAGGGAGAAGGGAGTGACCTGCGACCCGGAAGAGAGCCCTCACCAGAACCTGGCGCGCACCCTGACCTCAGACTTCCAGCCTCCAGGTGTGGGAAACAAACTTCTATTGTTTATAAGACACCAGTCTAGGGTACTTTGTCACAGCAGCCCAAACGGACTAAGACACCCCTACCGTGGGTGCATGGACATCCACCCCCAGGCTATAGCTGTGAAGGGCTCTGTCCTCTTGGGTGTCTCTCCAGCCCATTCCCCGGTGGTGGTGCCCTGTCCCAGGACCCTGTGGCCACCTCACCTCCAAAGTAGGAGCCGTCGGCCAGCTTGGTCTCCTTGTTGCCCTTGGTGAGCACACTGACCACACCGTGCTGGATGAAGTACATCTTCTTGCCGATGGTGCCTTCCCGGATGATGTAGTCCCCGGGCTGGAAGACCTCAAAGCGCAGCTTGGTCAGCATGGATGTCACAAAGTTGGGGTCTGCGTTGGCAAACAGCGGCATGGAGGCCACCAGCTTCCGGCAGTTAAAGTTGATGATCTCCTGCTCCCGGGAGGGGTGGGGTGGAACAGGAAGGAGGAGGTGAGGGCAACCGGCTGCCAGGAAGGCCCGGCTCCCCTGCCCCACATGGCCGGCCTGCCAAGCTCACCTCCCGCAGCGGCTCGCTCAGCTCGCCAAGGATGCTCTCCTCGTCGAACATCTTGCCCTGGTAGCGGTGCTCGTAGTAGTCGTGGATGCGCTGCCGGGTATCGGGCGGGAGCTTGTGGAAGGACATGTACTGCTCCACCTGCTTGTACTGTGGCCCGGGAGACAGGGAGGTGCTGTCAGCTCCAAGCAACAGTCACCACCCCACCTTGGGCCTGCTGGTGACCAGAGCTAGGCACTGACCCTGGAGGCTTTCTTGGCTAACCCTGGCCCCTTGAGATTTGAGGTCCTCAGTGTGGGTATGATCCCACTGTGCCCCCCAAAATGGTCCTGGCTCCCAGCTGCCTGGAATGGAGGAGGGGCCCATCAGCGTCTGGTCCTCACTGTGTTCAATAAATACTATGGAGATGAGTGGGGGACAGCAGGCAGGCCAGGAGGTCCATCAAGTCTCCTCTGGAGCCTGTCTTCTCTATGTCACCCTGGGGACAGAAGGCCTCACTGACTCTGGGAGGGGTGGAGCTGTGTCCTACCAGTAGTGACAGATTGGCACAGCCAGCGGGATGGGGCTGCAGTGGGTCGGAAGGACTGGAGGCAGCAGCAAGGGTGCCTGGCCCATGCCACGGCATACACCCAAACGTGGCTCAGCGAAGCCCCTGAGTCTTTTGTTGAGAGCAACTAGCTCCAGCCCAAGGCAAAGACAGGGCAGACCCATGTGAAGGGCCCTTCAAATAGAGGTTCGGGTACTAGAGATTTGTGAACCTAAGTCCCTGAGGCTCAAACCCACTAAGAAACGATCCTGCCCATCCCGGCAGTGAGGGGTGGACACAGCTCTGACCTTTGGATTGTGGGTGGACAGTGGGATCCCAAGAGCAGGACTCAGGACAGGAGGGATGACAAGGCAATGACAGACTCTTCCCAGGTGGGAAGTAGGGGAGGCCCTGCAGCCCCGGGGGCAGCGCGAGCGGCAGGCCGGCTCTTACGCAGCAGTGCCCCAAGAGCGGGGACGCAGGGCTGCTGCGGAGAGATGCCAGTGGGCACTGAGGGAGGGGGGATGAAGGTTCCTAAAGTTCTTCCAGCCAACCGGGCCTCTGTGTGATCCAACTTACGCAAAGCCCCCGGGGCCAGCAACTTCCTGGCCAAGAACAGCCAGAACTGTGTTCTAGAGAATTCCCCACACCGAGAACAGGCAGGGTCTGTACACAAGGCAGGAGTTAAAGGGTTGTTGAGGTGGTCCAGGTGAGAGAAGTCAGTGGGGACAGAGGGGAGGTAAAACATTTAAGGGAGGTCTATGGGTGAATTGGGACAGCTTAGAGAGCTACCAGCCAAAGAACAAAATCTAAAGTCTCAAATGGGAGGTCAAAGCACCTTGACTCTGGCCCTAAAATAAACCCGGATACTTTTTCTAAACTAATCCCTGATCCTGGTCCCAGACTAAACCCAACCCGGCCTCAGACTGAGCCCCAGCCCTGGTCACACGCTGAGCCGTGATGCTGGTCACACACTGAGCCCTGACCCCAGCCACATGCTGAGCGCTGACTCTGGTCACAGACGGAGCCCCAGCTCTGGTCACAGGCCGGGTCCTGATGCTGGCCCCAGCCTGATCCTTACCTGGGCCTGGGTTAAGCCCTGACCTTTGCCACCTGACTCTTCTCCCTCCGCTCCCCGGCCTGCCCTGCGCACTCCCAGCCGGAGCCCTGCTCTAACCAGGCCGAGGGCCCTCTCTGCACACCTGTGTTCCTCACGAAGCCTGGCCTAGAATTCTCCACCTTCTCCTTCCTCCGCCTCCCCAGAGGGAGCTCTCCCACCCTCCCCGGCCCTGAAGGCTCTCCTGGGATCTCCTCCTGGCGTCACAGGACCTGAGTGGCTGTCATCTGTCAGTCACCCTGCCAAGGCAGGAAGGCAGTGAACCCATGAACACTGACCCTACTATGTGCCAGACACTGGGAACACAGTGGGGAGCGATGCACCTGGGCCTGCTGTCACCGAGCCACGGGCTGGATAGGGAAGACGGACGTTAAACAAACTGCTACATGTGATTAATTAAGAACTACAGGAGCACAGCGTGTGGGGAAGGAGAATGAGAGGGTGCCATGGGGTCACATGACAGGCGGGGGCCGGCTGGGTCCTCGGAGGCCTCCCAAGGAGGCGTCGGCGAAAAGAAGGGGGAGCTGCAAGCTCACGTGCGAGGGCGGAGCCCAGACCACAGCCCTCCGGTGCCGGGCTGGGGACACACGCTTAGGAGCTAGTCTGTGTCTCAGCAGCAGCGTGAGGTCTCTGAAGAGTCTTAGGAGAGGAGTGGTATGATTTGATTTACGTATTTGCAAACGCCTCTCCGACTGCTGTGTGAGGGACAGGGAGGACAGTGGCGGGGTGGCGCCCACTTAGCTAATGACTGCTGAAGAGCCCGCTCTGCGCTGGCACAGCGTGGAGCATTCGGCCGGCATCACTCACTGCTCACAGGCCGTGGCATGACGCCACCTGTGATGCCCACCCCACAGACGAGGAAGCAGAGCCAACGCTGTGGAGTGACATGCCCGTGTGCACAGAGCCAGGCCACAGCCCTCAGTTGCCGTGGCTGGGAAGCCACTGTGACCCTGGGCAGAGGGGGAGCAGGTGCGTAGGGTACACACAGGCCAGCTGGTTTGAAGAGAAGGGAGCCGCTGTTTTGAGGTAGGCGCTGATGGCAGAGGGAGGTCAGGACGGCTGCTGGTATCTGGCCTGGGCATCTGGGCCACTGGTGTCCCTAACGGGATGGGGGAGAGTGGAGGCCTCGGGGTGGACAGGGCAGGGCAGACTGTCTTCACTTTGGACATGAGGATGTTGAGGCGTCCAGGGAGACAGCAGACAGACAGTCTGGAGCTGGGGATGAGGGGGCTGCCCACTCAGCTCAGGCCACCGTGCACGGGTGGGCGCAGAGCACGGGGCTGGGGGTAAAATGACAGCACCCAGGAAGACCAGGCAGACAGAGAGTCAGGGAGCTGGGCCCGAGCCACCAGGGACCCCAACATGTGAGGACTGGGAAGAGAAGCCAGCAAAGGAGGGCAGAAGGCCCGGCCAGCGGGTGGCAGGAAAGCTGAGAGTGTGCGGGCATGGACCCAGTGACAAGCCAAGTGCCCACGGCCGGGCAAGATGAGGACATGAAGGACCTGCTGGATTCAGCAACACGGAGGGCACAGTTCAGGCACTGTCCCTCCTGAACACCCTCAGTCAGGAGAGACAGGCCCCCAGGGACACCAGGAGGGAGGACCAGTGGGTTCAGATAAAAAGACGTTTATAGATTCTAAGCCGGTGAGTTGAAGCAGTTCTGATCCCCTGCTGCCTCCTCTGCCCTCACACTGGGAGTCCCGATCACAGGCCTGGGCACTTGGGGGCCTGGTGGGGGCCCACTGGCCGGCAGCCTGAGCTCCCTCTTGGGAAGGACCAATGCACGGTCCTCCCAAGAGAGCCCGGGGGGGCCCATGGCTCTCTGACCTACCTTTTCCTGGTACTGGCGCCGGGAGGAGTCCAGTGACTGGATGAGGGCGGTGGCGTGGCCGATGAACATGGCGTAGCAGGTGGCGCCCACGATCATGCTGAGCATGGTGAGCCACACGTCGGACATGCCCACGGGCGCCTGCCGCCCGTAGCCGATGCACAGCATGTGGCTCATGGCCTTGAACAGGGCGTAGGAGTACTGCTTGCCCCAGGAGCTGTTCTGTGGACAGACAGACGGGTGGGCGCAATGCACGCACTTGGGCCAACTAGAGGGAAGGCCCTTCTCACTAGCACCTAGACAAGTTCTTGCCACCTCTCCCGGTCAACCTAACTCTTCCCCAGAGGCTGAGCCCAGGGCTCCCCAGCCTTTCTGTTTGGCTGAAAAGCCTTAAGTGAGGGGCAGTGAGGCATACAGTGGCAACCCGTGGGGAGAGCGAGTTACTTAGGCCTTCTCTTGCAGTGAGGGCGGGGGGCAGACTGGAAGCCCCAGCAAGGGGAGGGGAGCCTGCGTGAGGCTGAGCCACCCTGCTGTCCCTCCTGTGCTGAAACAGCCCCACCCCCCACCCCTAAACAGCACTAAGTGAAGCCCATTTCCCCACTGACCTCAATTATCAAACCAGATATTCTTCCCCTGGGGGAACAAGCTCTGGCAGATTGAGCCAAAAACACTGTCCTCATTTTGGGTGAGCAGAAGTTAAAGCTGCCAGCTAGCTCACCTCCCGCATGAACCTCCCAGTTCTCCTCCCACCACCCCCAAAGGTGGACTCTCTGGAACACACAATGGGAGGATGGGAGGAGGGATGCAGGGAGTGAGGCTCTGGGCTATTTTTGTCCCCAAAGCCAGTTGGTGCCTCCAGGAAGGCTCAGTGTGGGAACACTGGGCTCAGATGGGCCATCTCTTACATTTAGTGCATGTGTAGGGTCGTCACGCTCACGCACGGGGGAAACTGCCCCAGCGCCTCTGCTCACAGGGGATGCACTGGCAAGAATGCCGAGACCCACAGAGCCCTGCCCAGAGCCCCGAGTGCTTCTGCAGGCGCCGGGCTGTGCCCAGCACCAGGAGGAAGGCACAGGAGCCTGGGAGCTTTGTGCCATGTTCAAGGCAGCCCAGAGGTCCTGGACGGAGCTGAGCTGGTTCCTCGGGTCTGGTGGTTCAGTCCAGATTGGGGTGGGGGGGTTAGTGGGGCCTGGGCTCTCGGCCTTGGGGAACAGGGGCAGCACCCAGCTGCTCTAGTCAGAGCTCCCGCGCTCTCTGGGGCGGAGATTCAGTCCATATGGCCGATTCATTTATACTTAGCTCATCAAAGGGCTGTTTTGTAAAGGCCTGTTTGATGCTGAAAGATGCCTCCGGGTCTCTCTGGCCTCTTTCAAAGCTGGTTTTTCCTCCCCTGGGACCCTGATTTACCAAAACAAACTGACTGGGAGGGAGAATGGGGGAGCCAGAGACAGGCTCATGGGTCCAGGGGGTCCCCGTCCACAGGGGTTGGGGAGACTCTGCCCTACGGCTTTCTGGACCCCAAGTCCGATTTCTCCCACCCACTCACAGGGTTGGAGGGGTGGGGAGGCTCCCCACTGCCTGCCCTCCCCACTCAGGACTCCACCCGTGACCAGGCTGTGTCTGTTGAGGGGACAGCCCAGCTCTGCTGCTGGAGCAGAACGTGGCCAGGTATGACCTGGAGTCTGCATGTGCTGCAAACTGTGTCCCCCCAGGCTTCTGTTTTCTCAGGCTCAGCTTTTAAGGGCTCTGCTTCTAGGGACAGAGGTAGGAGGGGAGGCCAGCCCAGCTTTGCCACACCGGACACAAGCCCAGGTTGCTCGGGTCTCAGCCGCCCTGGGAGAAATCGGGCTGAATACTGAGGCTCCCACTGCAGTCGAGGCTGTGAGAAGGGGGTGGCAAGAGCTCCCAGCCCAGAGCCCTGCAAATGGATTCCTGGACTGGGTAGAGCCATGTGCCCTTCAGCACCGGGCTGGCACCTCAGGGCCCCACGTACTGGAACTCGGGAGTTCCACGTTGTGGATCTGCTCTGCCATCCACGCCTCCTCGCCCCGCTACCCTGTCACCTCTGGACAGCCGAGCGACGGCCACAGGAGGCCCAGGCCGGGCGCACTCACCACCATGTTGTTGATGGACACCCAGCAGTCGTCGGGGAAGTCCTGCAGCATGGGCACCAGGAACTGCAGGCAGCCGTCCCAGTGGCACAGCAGCAGCATCATGCCGATGAGGTTCACGATGCGCACCACGGCACTTGCCAGGTCGTAGGTCATGTGGAAGATCTGCCGGCAGAAGTGGGGGATTGGCCCAGACAGGTGAGCGGCCCCCTAGGCTACCCCACGGCCGCCTGGGGGCACTGCTGTGTGCACACTGTGCAGAGCGCCTGCTCTGTGCTGCCAGGCCCGGCTGGGGTGGGTGGGACGGCATCGGTGCAGGCCCCGGAAGAGGCAGACTGCAGGCGGGGGACTTCAGGGGGACGCCTCCTGCCACCTGTGCAGGTGTCGGGGGGCCTCCCTGGAAGGTCCAGCCATCCAGGACATGTGGAAGGTGGATACCTGGAGCCCCACGCAGCCCAGAAGTGGGCAGAGAAGCCACGGCATCAGCTCATCTGGGGCATGAGGACATCAGGGAGAAAAGCCAGACAGCCTGAGGCTCCTCGGGGAACTGTGGTCTGCAGTCATGCCAGGGGCACGATGTGTCCCTAAATCTGTCACTAGACTCTCAGGACACACCCAGGGGCAGCCACGGACCTGCTGAGGGAGCAGCACAGGCCCACGGGCTCCAAGTTCACACAGACCTTGATCCAGGCCCGGTTCCTCCCCGGTTCCTAGCTGTGTGTGACCTTGAACCTCTCTGATCATGTTTTCTCATCTGGAAAATGGTGATAAAAATTCTTACCTGAATGGGTTGTCAGAAGGATTAAATTATACATATAAAGTGCTTAGTAATGAGTATAGACATGTTCAGTAAATTGCAAACCATTATTAATTGATAAGTGGTTATTAATAATTAATGCTCATGATTAGTTAATACATATTAGTAGTAATGCTGTCCTTCACAGCACCTCAGCCAGCCCACTGCCACCGGCCGTCTCCACTCCCGAGGCTCTGCAGTACGGCCAGGCAGGCCAAGGTGGGCACAATCCGGCACCCCGTCCACCCCCCTCCTCTCAAAGCTGCCACGTGGGGGTCCCCGTGGCGACAGGGCAGCAGGGGACAGAGAAGTGGAGGCAAGTCTGGAGGAGGCCTCTGGAAGTTATGGCCTTGTCTCTGGCCTGGGAGACCTTGGGGGGCTGTGCCCCCAGGGACCCACCCCAGTTCTGATCCCTCCACACTATTCCCAAGATACCCCCTGGAGAGGGTCAAAATTATGGACTTGTCAGATGCCACAGAGACTTATTCAAGCCCATTTCAGACGGCGAAACTGAGGCCCAAAGAGACACACCCTAGATATTTCCGCCCCTGTCTAGTGGTTTTTGGGCTATAGCAGGATATTCTGATACTAATGGCTTCAATGTCCCCCTGAAAGGTGGGCTTAGCCTGAGTCTAGGTTTTGAAAACACCAAAGATGAATATTATTATCCCCAGCTTGTAAAGCCCAGAGCCAGGCCCACCGTGGCCCCCATGGAGGCCAGGACTCCGACCGCTCCAGCTGGAAGGCTCTGGAGTCTTTTCAGGGTGAAATGCACATTGACAGTTTCAGTCTGGTAGTTCCAGCTTGTCCCATCATTTCCCCACGGCCCCGACGGGGGAGGGGACAACAGTGCCACACCTGAGCATGGGCACAAGAGTCCACAGTCATCCTCCCGTTTAAACTCACAAAAACCCTTTGCTGAAGATACTGTTAACCCATTGTAAACCAAGGCTCAGAGAAGTACAGGAACTTGCCCCAGATCACGCTGGCAGTGGAAGGGCCAGATTTTGGACCCAGGTCTGCCCGATCCCGAGGCCCGTAGCCAACATCCTGGAATATTAGACTGGCCCAGTGGGGGAAGGGGGTGTCAGTAGCTCCACTTTGTGGCTAAAACCACCCAAACCAAAGGGGTCGAGTGACGTGCCCAGGTTCCCACAGCGAGCTGCACCCCACGTCTTGCCTCCGTGCACACGGTGTGACGCTGCAGAAGAGACGCTGTGAGCCCCGCAGCCTAGCACCACCAGGGCACAGACGCCGGCTCCGGGCTAAGCCGCCACATCTCAGCGTGTGCCCTGGCCTGGAAGGAATGGTGGGCAGTGGGACCAGCAGGTCGGTCTGTGACCGGGCTGGGGCCTGTGTCCAGGATGCAGAGCAGACCCGAGCATGAAGCCAGTGCCTCTGGCCCATCCCTCTGCTGCTGGCCGTGCTACAGGGCCTGGACTCTGAGCCTGTGAGCCTCTCCCCACGCTCTCTTAGCAGGTCCCTGGGCAACAGAGTCCCCAGTGCTGGTTCTGGGCGAAGATCCCACTTCTGCCTCTTTAACACTTAGGTGGACACAACACCTCTATGACCTTGGGCAAATCCCTCACCTTTCTAAGTCTTGGATGACTTGGATGCCACCAGCTCCCCTACCCTGGGGGGGTTCGGGAGGGCTGTCACACGACACCAACCACAATCTCAGACATGGCCATTCCCAGCACCTGCCCTCCTCCCCTATCTGCACCTCAGCCCCCCCAACTCAAATGAGCTAGAAAACTGCCCCCCGCTTCCCATGTTTGCTTGAGAAATTAAGCTGGCTAGGAAAGTGCTCTGGGCCCTGAGATATACACACGGGTGGGGTTGTTATTAGTGAGCCCCTTCATTTCCAAGCTGCTATGGACTGCGTGTGTGTGTGTGTGTGTGTGTGTGTGTGTGTGTCCCTCCCAAATTCACACATTGAAGCCCTAATCCCAAATGTGATGCTGTTTGGAGATGGGGCCTGTAGGGGGTGATTAGGTCATGAGATTAGAAGCCTCATGAATGGGATTGGTGCCCTTACTAATGAATGGGAAGAGGCCAGAGAGGGATGATGCCTCTCTGCCACGTGAGGACACAGGGAGAAGGTGGCCGTCTGTAAGTAAGGACAAGAGCCCTCCCCAGAGCCAACCGTGCTGGCACCCTCCTCTCAGGCTTTCAGCCTCCAGAGTTATGAGAAATAAATGTTTGCTGTTGAAGCCACCCGGTCTATGGCATTTACGTTCTAGCAGCACCCTGACTGATGAAGACGCCACAGACAGGACAGTGGCTTAGGAAGCCATGGCACCAGCGGCATAGACGGTGTTCAGGAGGGTCGGGGTGGGCAGGACTCGGTCTCCCCACTGCCCTCGGCTGCGGACTCAGCAGGTAAACGGAGGCCGGCCTCCCAGTGTGGGACAGTCCAGGACAGGGGGCGAATAGAGTTCCACAAACCACAGGTTTGCATATTTAAAGTTTTAAGTCAAGCTGACGAAACTGTTAAAGAAAATAGATTCTACCCTACCTTGACACAATAAACCATCACAACGCCTTGGAGGGCCGGGCTCGCAATTGGATCTCTCAGAAAACCACACCAGAGTATGGCCCGCCTCTCGTCTCTTCACTCTGTCCCCTAGCAAGGGACCCCAGCCCACAGCCACTCATAAGCAGGCCCAGGGGTGTGCACAGCAGCAGGGCAATCCCCTCGGGACGCAGGTCTGGAAGGAGCCCGCACAGGCCTTGCAAGTAGACTGAGAGCTGTCTGGGCTAGGAGTGCGGGGTCCCAGGTACCCAGGCCTAGAGAGAGCTGCAAAGAGCCCCCCAGACTCCTCGCTGTGGGCAGAAGAGCCCTCTCGAAGGTGGGCCCAGCTGGGCTGTTTCCCTAGGTCTTGGGGCAGTAACGTCAGAGGGACCCAAATGTCTCCTCCATGTCCCCAGGAGGTCAGCCTGTGTCAGTGCCCAAGAGAGCCCCCTCCACGTGGGGGTCAGGGAGAAGAGTCTTGCCCTGCTTGCCCAGAGCTCACAGTCTGGCTGGGGAAGTAAGTCACACCCAGGAAGGGACAGGAACATGTGTGTAGAAACCCAGCAACAGAGGACAAGCAGGCACGGCAGGGAGCTCAGCAGAGAGGCCGGGCCAGGCTCCAGACGTTACCATGGGGCACAGCCTGCGGCCACAGGCAGCCTCCTGTCTCCTCCCACCCGTGGCTGGTCCAGTGGCAGGAGTTCTGCGAGGGTGTCCCTGGCTGGGGCTGTATCAAAGTCTGGGCATCTCTGTAAGTGCCCTGAGTGGGGTTTCACTGGCTCAGTGGCCCCCAGGACGGGGCCACGTTGCCCCCATCACAAGGGGCTGCAGAGATCAGCAACGCTCCTGCTTGTCTGACAGAGGCTTGCCTTCCTCGTGCTTTCCTTTCAAGCCCCAAGGCACCCCTCAATTTCCTGTTTCTGTTATGCCCAAGGACTCTAAGAGTGACACAGGTTGGCTCGTACGTCCAGCTGTCTCCACGTCTATCTCCGCATGGACACATCCCAACCTGCCCCTCCCATCTCACAATCGGAGCCACTGTTCACACAGTTGAGCAACAAAAGCCACCAGCCAGCCTGGTTCTTCCCATTCTCCCGCCCCACCCGACATCCAATCCACCACCCATCCGGGGCCTTTTGGCTCCACTTCCTAAGTAGATATCTCAAAATCATCTGCTGCACTCCAGTCCCACCATGACTCTATTCTAAACACCCCAAGAGGCTCTGCCAACCTCCTGATGAGGTTCCCTGACCCTCCGATCCATTCTCCACCAAGCAGCTAAAATGACCTCTTAGAGGCACAAATCAGACCTCGTCCCCCTCTTACTTTAAATCTTCCAACCACTCCCCATTGCACCTATGAGTACACACCCACTGCCAGCCACGGCCGGTTGTGTCCTGGCCCCTGGCCCCCTGCCTGCCCCGCCTCCCCCACCCTGCCCACGGCCCCAGCTCCAGCCACACCGGCCCTTTCTCGTCCCTGAAGGCACCAGGGCCTCAGCATCCGGCTCTCTGCCCTCTGCTCATGTCCTTCCTCCAGCTCCTCCTCGCCATCCAGCACCAACGTTCACAGAGAGGCTTTCTGGGCCCCAGGGTGTCACGCAGCTCCCGGCCCTCCACCCTCTCCATGTCTCTCACCCTGATCTTCATGGAGTTCTCCCCGTCTAAGATGACACTTGTGGGCTGTGTACCGCGCCCCGAGGCAGGGCCTTTCCCTATTTCTCACGTCCGACTTCCTCCCTGCTCAGCATGGCCAGGCATGGGAACATCTGTTGACTGTCTGAATAACACATTGACTGTCACGCTAGAAAAAAAAATTTTTTTCCTTGGGGCCACAGTGTTTTATTACGAAAATAGAATAAAAACTTAGAAAACAAAACAATCCTTTCTAATTTAATGAAAAATGTATTTTTTATTGTTTTCTGTGCGTGAGTTATACGAAACCTGAAAAATAGCTCCCAAGGTGAAGAGACGTGTGAGTTGCATGTGCTTCCCGAGGCCCCGGGCTCAAAACTAGCGTGAGTTAAATACAATTCACATGGCAGCTAATGTGTTGAATGAATGAGTAGTTACCATATGGAAGCTAAAGGAAGCCTCGGGCCACAGCTAGAAACTGCCCCAGGCTGTCAGAGCGCACGATAACTGCTCATTTCTACACATCACTCCAGGTCTCAAGGACAGAATGTCAAGGTCGATACGTTTTTATGCAATGTCTTCTTCTCTTTTTGCATCACCTTTATTTTTCTTTTCTTCATAACTAATTTTCTTCCAAGATCGGGCCCTTGTCTAATTTTGCCTCTATTGTGATCTCAGCAATGAATATGGCACAGAGCACGTGGTAGGGCCTCAGGAACTGAGATGTGCTTCATGACGAAGGTGAAGGTGACAATGACAGCCATGGGGAGGGTGGTGAGCAGGGCTCCTGCCAGCGTGCACAGTGGAGGTACAAGAACGCACCCTCTCCGGGCAGATGCAGCCCACAGGGGACCTGCCTTTGCCCCTGTGGGGAGAAGCAAGATGCCTTCTGTGCCCTCCAGGGGGCACAGCGTGGTGGTACCTGGTACCGAGGTGAGGAAGGCTGCAGATGCCGGGGTGGCTGGCGCCGTGGGGCGGGGGTGTCGCGGGTGGCTCTTAGACACCACAAAGCCAAAGTGCCAGCATGGCAAAGTCTGAGCTTCCCAGGAAGAGTTGGTGGAGGCTCAGAGGGTGCCCTAGATTTGAGGGTGTTCACCCAACCTCAACGCTCTCCAGCACCCAGGACGTGGTTGCTGAGGACATGGCTGATGTTGCTGGGAGAGGCTGCTAAACGCTTGTGTGTCCCCGCTGTGGGCTGGGGCCACAGGCCACCTGTGAGTCGGCTGTGCTGGGCAAATATTTGCCTTGCTCCTTATACTTCATTAAAACCCCCTTTTACGATGTTGGTTCTGACTGTGGGGGTTGGGCATCTTCATTTCCAGGCCACCTCCAGCCTCACCAGGCAGACGGCCTGGGCAGCTCGCTCTGCCCCACATGGCACTTGCAGAAGCCCTGCTTCTACTCCTTCTACAGCTTCTCAACTGCAGTGCAAGGACAGAGCAACACGGCTTCCACGTTGGGCAAGTGGCTTTTCCACTCTGAGCCTCAGTGTTCTCATCTGTGGAATGGGTCAGTAACTTCTAGCTCTCTGGGCTGTCTTGGGGATCAGGTGAAACAATGTTCACAGCAGGAACACAGTAGGTACTCAGTACATGCTGCTTCCTGTCCTTCCCTCTCTCCCAGCCCTCCAAATAATTGATTTCTCAGTCCTGAGGAGAGACCAGAAATTGGACAGACTTCCGTGTCCTGCAGAGAGCCCCAAGGCCTCTTCCTAGGCTGGTTGACTTCCCTCCCACAGACTCATTTTCTGCTCGTGGAAGAACAGCAAACTTCCAGCTGTGTCTCAGGGACAAATGTCCACATCGAGGACAGCAATCCGAGGGCCGATAGATGCATCCTGGGCACAGCCCGGAGACAGCTGGACTGCAGGTCACATTGGGTCCCTTCCTGGGTCCAGTAGAGGGCCAACCCACCCCCCAGGACGACTCCTCTGTGTCATCCCCACCTCTCACAGATAGCAAACTCCTGATTCTGAGAGAGATGGAGAAATCGAGGCCCCAGGGGCAAGGGACTCATCAGAGGCCGCACGGCCGCCCAGGCCTGGCCTCTGCCTCCAGCCCCCCCTTTGGCCACTGCAGGCTGCCAGGGAGAGAAGAGGCTTCCGGGACGGGCCGCTGGGGTGCAGGGCCCTGCACAGGCACAGCAGAAGGGGGGCGACCACAGTTTCTAACAATAGCCTCTGTGCCTGTGACAAGCTCACACCTCACAGGGAGGGGAGAGGCTTGGGAGGGAGGACGCTGACCTAGATGGCTCAGGATGGAGGCAGAGGCTGGCGTCCTCCGAGTTGGTGGCCTGCACCTGCCCTAGACCACTCCACCTACCCTGAGTCCCAAGACCTGCCACCGACACTTGGGAACCCTCCCACCGGGGGGCTGGGCCCAGCCTGGGGGAATGGCTGACGCCTGGAGCCAGGCGGACTGTGCAAGCTGCCCCTCCCTGGGAGGCGGCCCCCCAGCCGCGATCCTGGGCTTCCTCCTGTAAGCCCTGTCAGCCACGACAGGGTCCTCAGGATCAGCTAACAGAATCCTCACCGAGGGTGATGGGAGCTGGGGACTGGGCCCCAGGGAGCCAAAGCCTCAGAGAACATCAGCATATACCTGACAATTGGGGAAATTGAGGCCCAAAGAAGGAGAGATTCACATGGGGACTTGGAAGAGGAGATTAGGACAGCATTTTCTCTACTAAATACTTCCCTTCCCAGGCTCATGTGGACCTGGAGCCTCAGAGGGTCTTTCTGCTGCTGCCTCCACACCCAGCTGCGGCTGGAGGGGCCCCTGGGCTGCGGCAGCTTTTGAGGATTTGGAGACAGGGCTCCTGGGGCCAGCGGGGAAACCCCAGTCCAGTCCCAGGGGTCCAGGGGGAGCCCCAGGCCGGGCGATGTGCCCGGCAGAAACTAGCTCAAAGCAATTTTCTCCCCAGCTGGTAGGAGAGAGAAGGGTGCATGTGGAGGGGCGGGCGCCATCCATCTGGCCTCCTGGGATCTCCCCTCCTGCCCACGAGATCATAGCCTGTCCAGTCCCGCGGCCCGGCCTGAGGCCTCCTGGGGCCTCTGCCTCCCCCAGAGAAAGGCCAGCACCAGCCTGCCTGACCAGTGTGGGTAGCCCAGACGGCAGCCAGGCCAGAGGGGCAGAGGGGACAGCAGCCCTGGCCGAGCTCCCAGGATGCACAGTGTGGGCAGCAAAAGAAGAGTTCGGCTTTGTCCCGGGACCCGCCTGCCCAGCCTGCCGAACAACACAGGCCCAGGCCCAGGCCCAAGGGCCACATGAGGTCGGCCCCCGGGGGGGTTGGGGCCTGGAAACACAAACTGACGCCAGAGAAGGGAAAGAGCCACCGTGTCTTGGCCTTTAATGACAGTCTAGCTGTGGGTCCAAGACAAACAGAAGGGTGGGGGTGTCTCGGGGCCTGAGGGAGCCAACCGGCCCTGCATTTCCACCTGGGACGGAAACCAGGAGACACACTGTCAGGGCATTTCAGGAAACACACCTCCCTCCTTCTTCACAGCCCCCAGAGTGAACCCAGCCACCACACAGGTACGGTCCCCTCTCAGCTCGAGCTCAGACCACATGCCCACATCTCCTGAGCCTCGATGTCCCACAGGTACCCAAACTCAACCTGTCACAGACTCCTCACCCTGCTGCCTGCCTCCCCAACCTCCGCTGCAAGTCGTCCCCACCCCTGGGGTCCCAGTGCACACCTAGGACAGGGCACAGGCGGCTGAGTCCCAGCCGGGAGAGGGAACGACTGGAGAGTCAGAGTCATTCCCCTTCCAGCTGAGAAAACAGGCAGTGCATGGAGCCGGGAGCCGGGAGGCTGGGTCAGAAACCCCTGCCCTTCTGATCCTGTTTCCTCACCTGACAAACAGGGACAATAAATCTCGGCCTGTCTCCCCTGCCAGCGAGGTGTGAGGAACCAATGACTATTGTGGGACAATTGGGTGTGGAGGGGTATTTGTCAAATGTCTCTTCTGCACCAGGCTGCGTGCTAAGGCCTTTACAAACCAGGTACTACTTACACCCACTTTGCACACAAAGAGACCGAGGCTCAGAGAGGCAAGGTGGCAACAAGGTCACAAGCTAGGCAGTGTGGAGCCGGGATTTTAACTTGGGTCTCAGATGTGCCATTCCACAGGGACTGCACACTGTGTGCTGGGAGCCAAGAGGGCTAACTGGACTCTGCCCCAGTCCCGCCAGAGGTCCACTGCCTGACCTTGGCAAGACATTGCCCCTCTCTGTCATCAGGAGGATTGCAAATTTTCCAAACCAAAGAGAATTTCTGCCATGGAGCAATTCTGCCAAGTTGGCGTAGGCACTTCTCCCAAGGCACGTGTGTTCACAACTGCTCACGACGCCTCTGACCTGAATCTGCCGGTGCCCCAACCGCCAGCCATGAGTGCTGCTGGCCAGGGCCAGGCCTCTGCTGGGGCTGAGGGGTGGGGGCTTTGTGTCCTGAGCATGAGAACTCCTGTCCAGTCAAGCAGGGGTGCTGGAGGCCAGGAGACCAGCAGTGCAGCAGGGAGAGGTGGCAGGAAATGCTCCTTTGCAGAAGCTTGCCCAGCCCACGGCCCCGAGGTGGGCCGTCTCCCAGAGCCTGTCTCCCCCAACGCTGGGTACCTCCAGGCTGGCCTGCCCGCTGCTGCTGCCACATGGTGTGACTTGGGTGGCTGGCAGATACAGACCGAAGTGCTTGGCAAGGTCACTTGCCCTCATCCTCCTCTTTTCCTCTCGCAGGTGCCTGCCCCAGCCCGTGGATGAAGGAGGTGTGTTCAGAGCGCTGTTGGCCCACCCGGTTCTTTCACATTTTTTTATTTAGTTCCTGTAGCCAGTGCCCAGAGCCCCTCGGGTCCATCTGCAGTTTTTAAGCACAAGACTCCAGCAGCCTCCCCGGGCACTTTCACTCCCCGCAGCCAGCACCTGCACCTCTTGGCGGAGGCCTGCCCCGGGCTGCTGAAACCGCTCTGGCTGCCAAGTGCTGAGGGCCAGAAGTGCCCTGAACCAGTGACTGACATGCAAGGGGACAGAAACACTCCAACTCCTTTGGCCTGGTTGGGAAAGCTCTGAAATGTGCCGTACAACGTCCCCAGAGAGCCCTCGTGGAATAGGGCCAAAGTCAGCCTCCAAGGGACTTTGCTTGATGTCCCACCCTTGCTTGGTGCCCCTTTCCTGTCCCTCTTCCCCCCTCCCTTACCAAATTTTCCTGGGAACGCTTCCCAAAAAATCACTTTCATGCACATCTGCGTCTCAGGGTCTTCTCCAGAAGAACCCAACCTAAGATAGTTGCCAATAAAATTTGTACAAAAATCCAGACTTCTGCTTTTCACGATAAATCAGTAAATCTAGAAGCCTAGGCCCATTCCCACTTGGCAGTGGTTGGTGAGAGCTTAGGAGAGGCTGCCCAGTGCAGACAGATGTGCTCTCCGGTTCTCCCCAGTCTACCACACTCCCTACAGCCCCCAATAGGCCCTTTCCACCTATTCACATTTCCTGCCTGGCCCCGACAGGCTTGTGAGTTTGCAAACCCTACAATATGGAACAGCGGTTAACAATGCAGACCCTGGAGTCCATCAGCTTAAGTTCACATTCCTGGTTCACCAATTACCGATTGTGTGACCCTGTGTAGGTCACTTATTCTTTCTGTCTCTGTTTCCTCATGTGAAAAATGAGCACCTACATGGACCTCTGTGGCACCCTCTGTGGTTGCTACAGACGTCAGTGGGCTACTGTGTGGAAAGTGCTTTGTGCAGTATCTAGCACATGAAAAGAGGTCAAGAAATTACTAACATTTGTCCTCCTGGAGCAGGTGTGCCTGGTACAATCCGACAGCCCGTATCCAACTTCCTGAGATTACCTGCTGGTTCTTCACTCCCCTGGGGGGAACAGCCCTTCCCCCAAGAGGTTTGGTCTGCCCACTCACCTCTTCCCACTGGTGAATGTATCGGATGAGGCGGGAGAGACGTAGGAGGCGCAGGAGGCTGAGGATCTTGGTGAAGCGGACGATGCGCAGGGCCCGGGCAGTCTTGTAGACCTCCGAGTCGATGCGGGTCTCCACGATGAGGAAGATGTAGTCCACGGGGATGGAGGAGATGAAATCCACCACAAACCAGCTTTTCAGGTACTTCATCTTAATCCGCTGTGGGTCCAGGATGATCTCTGTGTTGTCCTCCACCACGATCCCTGTGCGGAAGTTGAGGACCAAGTCGATGAGGAAGAACGTGTCCGACACCACGTTGAAGACGATCCAGGGCGTGGTGTTCTCATCCTTGAAGAAGGTGATGCCAACAGGAATGATGATCAGGTTTCCCACCATCAGCAGCAGCATGGTCAGGTCCCAGTAAAATCTGCCCAGAGACACAGGGGTCAGTCGCCAGGAAGAGAGAGAGAGGACAAGTCACAGACTAAGAGAAGATGCTCCGAGGGAGAGCAAATGGGAGAGAGAGAAGCCCTGGGAGGTTCCAAGACACTCAGGGAGATGGGCACGTGGGTACCAGGGAAGATGTGGAGATGGGCAGACACAGAGAGCGACACAGAAAGAGGCTCCTTGTTCACTCAGCCCTTCTGTGCATGCCCCAGTGACCAGTCTCCTGCTGCCCCCAACCCCGCAAGGAGAGTCAGGCCAAAAAGCCAACCCAACAGTGACACCCAGAGAGAAGCGAGAGAATGTTTCAGCAACAGCAGCAGCTCACCCCATGCCACCCCAGGCTCAGGCCAGGCTCCTTTAGCCTCCCTGAGGGTCAGCTGTGGCCTGAGACAGGCTGTTGGGCAGACAGGGCTCAGGGGAGGTGCAGACACACAGCAGGCTCCTGGCAGGGAGCAGGCCCAGGCTCTAGCCCCAGCTTTGTCACTGACCTGCTAGGTGATGTCAGGCAGGTGCCTTCCCTGCTCCAGGCCTCAGTTTACCCACAGTGCAATGACTCCTATAATTCTGACCTGGCCCTCTCCCACACTGGCTCTCTGGTGTCCCCGTTTAGTCCATCCCCCATAGTCAGAAAATGTCTGACCATCTCCCTGCCCCAGAGGTTTGGGCAGTGATAGCACCAAAGGCAGAAGTGGCAATGAGGGCATTTCAGGCACCGGAGAGGGTGCGCTCAGTGCAGTGGAGGAGACCAGCCCAGGGCTTCCAGCTCCATTCCGCCTAGGGCCTCAAAGCACCTTCAAGTCCCTCCTGAAGGAGGTCTGGAGGGAGCCTCAGGGAAAAGCCTCTGAGAAGCTGAGAAATGGGAGGAGGAGGCACAAAACCAACTCGAAGGTCTACACTGCGCCGTCTCCCCCAGCCCAGCAAGGCACCTTCTGGAGCATGGGAACAGCACACGTAGGCACAGACCCACATCTAGAAGGAATGGCCAAGCATTCCCAGAGACCTGCCCTAGTACCAGCCATCCCGGGGCTGGCCCCAGCACCAAAATGCACCACAGAACTGTTTCCCTCTGCTATTAATTCAGACAGTTATACAACGACAGATAAAGGTATTAAGCCAGGCAGAAATAAGCATGTCTTCTCCCAGGAGAAATAACCTTTCAGCCATCTTTAATTCTCCACTGCAGGGAAGCCAGGAAGGAGGCGGGAAAGAAAGAGACCAGTTTCCCTCACGTCTTCAGAGGGTCAGACCAAAAACCAAAGTGCCTCTGCCTGAACAGTTCCAGGTCTGCTACGAAATTATTTCAAAGCAAATTGTTTCCTTTGCCAGACTCAAACTGGTGCTGTGAGTCCAGGAGGGGGCAGGGCCTGCTTCGCTGAAGGCGGCCAAGACGGCCGTCCTGCATCACGCAGCACAGGGAAGGGCAGCATCCGGATGGATGGGCAGCTTTGGGCCCTTCCTTTGAAAGCCAAGGCCTTCAGGGCCTCAAGACAGGGCTTCATGGGAGCTTAGGCCTCTCTTTCTAAGGCTGGTGCCAAGAAGTCAGCTTCAGCTCCCTCCCTGCCCCATGTCCCACCACCCCTTCCTGCAGCCTCAAGACCTCCATGCCAGCTGGGAGAGCCCGACTAAGACCTGAGGACCCCCTGCCAGCCTTTGCCCCTCACTACAAAGAACACAGCACATCCACTAATGAGTTGTGGGTCCCGGGAGACAGATTTCGGTATCTATGGGGTGCTCTTGAGTTGTGCACACTCTACCGCTTGCACGTCACTCAGAGACAGCTGTGTACACTCATTAGAAGCCACATACAGGTGTCCCCATCCACACATACAGTGTGCAAACACCCCTGTATACACACTGCTGTCATGCCTGTCCATTTAATCTTTTAATACAAAACAAATTTTAAAAAAACCTGTAGCTACAGAGGCCACTGAGGGCCATGTGGCCCTCTGTACAGAAAGCTAATAATACACCCAGGCTGGAGGAGTTTCTAAAATTAACAGAGCAGGCACAAGGCGGCTGGGAATGCTGACTCGGGCAGGGCTGCCACTCCAGTGGGTAGAAACTCTACACTCTCCCCAGCTCTAGTTCCCTCAATTACAGACCACATTCGAGACAGTAATTAACAGGAGAATGTTTGCATTTAGTGGTCTTCATAAAACCAAATTATAGAAGGCAAAAACACCCATTTCCTTGCATTCTGACTAATCATTTCAATCTTGAGCTTCCAGATGCTCAGGGATATTTCTGGTGCCTGGACTGGGTTGGGGTCGGAATACTAGAGCATTCTTCCCTGCAAACCACCATCCTGGAACATCGCAGAGCTGCTCGAGAGGCCTCATGATATAGTGGGGTGAAGCACAGGGCCTAGAGCCAGCCAGCCTGGGTTCGACCCCTGCCCCAATATTTACCACCAAGTCACTGTGCCACTCCATGCCTCAGTTTTCTCATCTGCTCACTGAGGATAACCATGGTACCTAACTAGCAGAATTGTTATAAGGAGGAAATGAATTGATATCTGTAAAGTGCTCTGACCACCCAGCCAGATTATGAAATGAGTAAATGATTCAAATCAACAAATTGGTAGGAAAAGAGGTGAGAGAGGAGGAAGATTAAATCTCCCAGAGAAGAGCCAAAGCAAAGCATCTGTTGGGGGTGGGATTGAAGAGGAACCTGTAACGGATGCAAGAGAGGCGGTAGCATAAGGCAAGGGTCATCATATACCCGACCAGTCAGAAGGCAGAACCTATTTACCTCGGCATACAGATGCCCTGACCCCAGGAAACTCATGGTCTGGTCAGAGGATAGGCTTGGACAGAAGACAAGTTGGGCAATGCTGTAAGAAACCATCCCATGCAGGCCAGGCATCTGGAAAGGTGGGATCCTGGTGGCCTAGAAGGGTAAGACCTGGCATGTACTTCCGGAAGAGGTGAGAGGAGTTGGGCTGTGGGTGCTGCCCTTGGCCTCACAGACCCTTCCTTACTCTTTGCCAGATGGCTGCACAGATCCCCAAAAGCCTGGACCTGCCAGAGCCAAAAATGATGTTCAGCACCACGGACAGCACCTGGCACGCCTGCCAGCCCTGTTCTGCTGGTCTAGCCAGGGAAAGTTGGCAGCAGCCTCCGCACTGGCATCCACAGTTCCCCGGCCCCCCTCACCCCCAGGGCTGCTGGTCAGAAGCATCTTGCATGATTCCTTAATGTCCCCGGGCATTTCCACTGGGGGCTCCTTGGTACCTGAAAAGCCTTTATTCACAAAGGCCCCCAAACACCTCATGTGTATCAAGCGCTTCCTTTGTGTTTTCCACCCATTACTTCATCCCACCCTCACACCAGCACTGTGGCTGCTATTGTCTGTGTTTCACAGGTGATGGCACTGAGGCTCAGAGAGATGGATCTGCCCAAGACCATACAGCTAGCAAGGACCAGACACAGATGCAGAGAGTCTTTGAGACTCCAGAGCCTGAGCCCTGAGGGTTTGGAGCAGCCCGGTGGGATGTGGGAGGCAGACAAGCCTTTCTGACGCCTTTGCATGGTAGTGGCCAGCCCCTGCCCAGAGACAAGACAGACAAAGAGAGGGCTGCAAAGAGGGTTCAAGGCCCATCCTCCTGATGCTGGGGCCTTCTGGGGTGCCCCCTGAGTGGTGAAGTAGCACACCTCTCCAGTGTTGAAAGCATCCCAGTCATCAGCAGTCAGTCGGTCGTGGCTGCACCCATCCTGTAGGAGGGAAAACTAAGGCCCACCTACAAAGGAAGGACGAGTAACATTTCCAAAGTCTCAAGCTGGATGCTCAGTGCTCCCTAGCACCCCACTGCCTCCAGAATCATCCATGAATAAGCATCATAATCCAGGTACACATCCCCGGTGGCGGGTGCCCTGCCCTAGCAGGGAAGCAATGGACAGCCAGACTCAGACACGCAGAGATGGCACATGCCTGGATTACAGGCCTCGGTCGCTCCAAAGCAGAGGACCCTCTTCCATCCCAGTGCTCCCCAAGGTGACCAGCATCCTGGCCAGCAAGACAGCAACTGGGCTCTGGATGCCCCAGACCCGGCTCAGCCCCAGGATCCCAGAACTGTCTGCCGCCAATCCTGGACCTTCCTTCCTACCTGGACCAGTGGGTCCACCCAGGCAGGAAGGCGGCCCCTCAGCAGGAAGAGGCAGCCTGCAGGCTGACATTAGACAGGCAGGTCCACGTGCAGAAGGAACGGGGATGGCAGAAAGCCAAACAGCCCTTCACACGGCTATCTGGAGCATTTCCTGGTTTGGTCTGAGAGGAAGGTTATTTCCTCAAGGGAGCTGAGGGAAGACAAGATAGGAGGCCCTTGACCCTGAATTCAGAGACTCAAGGACCAGACCAAGGGCCCTCTCCTTCCCTGGAAGCTGAAGAGATGAGAAGGGCGATAAAATGGAAGTAGGAGAAGTGGAAGTCCCAGACGGGGATGGCCTCCTTCAGCCTCCTCTTGTCCACACTTGCCTTTGAGACATATGCTCATATGCACACGTGTGTGTGCGCACAAATACACACACGTACATGCATACATGCATGCATAACACATGTGAACATGAATACATTTTTGTAAACACACTCATGTATGTACCTGTTTTGCCCTTGTACATGCATCCATTTTTACACATGCATCCTTTCTTGCACACACCCACTTGCAAACATTTTGGCACAAATGATATCCACTGGGATCCTGTCAGCTGGAAGATGGAGAATGTCATTGTTTTCTCATTAAAATATTTCCCATCCTTCAAGATGCATCTGAAGAGCTACCTCTTCTGGGCCTCTCCAACCTCTGACCAGTGGCGCCTCAGTCCAGCCTGAGACCTGGGTTTAGCTCTCCTAGAGCGCTGTGGGCTTCTGGAGGGCAGGGGCCTTGTCCCAGACACCTCTGTGTCCCTGCAGTGCTGACTCAGCCCATGGATCTCCATGATTTCTCCCAGGTGAGCAGCACACCCAGAGCCCCATCTGCCACCTGCTCCTGCTGTGCAGGCAACTCCCACTCAGACACCACTCCCAGTGCCAGGCCTGCATTCCCACCTGCCTGTAAGATGTGTCCACCTGGAGGGCCTGCTGGCTCCCACACCCAGCCCATCCAGAGCTGAACGCAGCATCACCCTCCTCTAAGCTGAGTGGCACAGTCTGCATTCATCACCTGGTCGCAAACCCTCACAGCCGTCCCCACTGCTTCCTCTTACCTCCTACCTGTCCCTGCAGCACCCCCAGCAGCTGCCAAGGCTCAGCAGGCTGCTCCTACCATGGCTTCTGATCTGTCCCTCACCCCTTCTCACTTGGACCCTCGCCCTGCCTCCTCCCTGACCTCCAGCCGCCATTCTCTTTCCCTCTGACTCACATGCTCTCTGGCTTATCTTTGCAAATATTATGGTTTTGGTGGACCCTCGCTGACTACAGAAGAAAGTTCGAGCTCTTTGGTCTGGCGCCCATGCCACCCCTTCCCTCTCCTCCCTCCACCCCCTTCACAGTAGCCACCTGGACACCCAATCCTTGGCCCCATCTCCATCCACATCCCAGTTCCTCCTCCCGAGAACTGCTGTCTTTGGAAATCTCTTCCCTCATCTACAGCCCAGCTTAACTGCCACCTCCTCCAGGAAGTCTGCCTAACTATGGCCCCTGCCTCAGTCTTGTGTCTGTGTAAGTGGAGGTCACACTCTGCCTCTTTTGTTGGGTGCCACCTGACTCTCCTTCCAGCCCCCCAACAAATCAAAGAACCTGAGACTCCAGGAATCTTCGTGTCTGAGAAATGGATGGGAGCTGGGGATTATCCCTCCATTCCTGATCTATCCCTTGGTTTTCCAGGCCAGATGCTGCCAAGGTGACTAAGGTGACAGTAAAGACAATGAGAATGGAGGAGGACTGCAGTTGACATTTGCTGGACACTTACTATTTGCCAGACACTAATCTGAGTACCTTATGTGGACTATTTTATTTAATCCTCATAAAAGCCCTATGAGGAAGATGCTATTGATTATACCCATTTTAAAGATGAGGAGACTGAAGTACAAGAAGTTGAGACATTTGCTATAAGTGGTGGATTGAATATTCAAACCCAAACAGCCTGACGTCAGAGGCCCATTTTCTAACCACTCTACAGAAAAACAAGTCTGGTGAGTGGTGTTTCATACTCCCAGACTCTGCACCTCCTCCCCCTACTCCTCTCCCTCCCAAACCCCTTCACCCTTAACCTCTTCACTCCCTGACCCCTCTGCCTCTCTGCTTACGTGAACCTTAGCTGTGTCCCAAGGTCATCACTCTCCCAAACCCCTCATTCCTCAAGGTCAGGGGTGAGTCAGCAGCCTCCCCTCTCCCTACTGCTGCCACCTGTCTGCGAGATCCTTTGGGCATCCTGTCCTCTGCTGGCCATCCTTCCAGCATCCATCTGCTGTCCTCGGGGAACTCGGCTATGCCGGCACCTGGTCCACAGCCTCCCGTTCCACTCCAAATCCCGCCATCAGCATCCTGGGTGACTTCCACTCCACATCACCAACCCAGACAATGCCCAGCCTTGTGGTAGCTTGAAGCCCTGACTCTGATGACCCCACCGTCGTCGTCCATTCCAACAGCACACCCTGGGCCATGTCACCATCTCCACTGCTCCGTTCTGCAGTCCTCTTTCACACCCCGCCTCCCTCCCTGCCAGAGCCTCATCCAGCAGAGTTGAGCCTATTCTTCAGCTGCCCGGGGGCTCCAGGCTGCAGATGCCTCAGGTCCTCCCACAGCACCCTCCCACCTGCTCCCAGCCACCCCACCTCAGACAAAATGGTCCCGCTCTCTAACACCAACCCCCCACCCCTGCCCCTCCTCCTGGCACCTTCACAGAACCACAGCTCTGGCCTGGGGCCACCATCAACCCGTACCGGGTTGACATGGGGGCTGTGCAGGGAGTCCCACAACCTCAGCCCAGTCCTGCCGCATATCCGAGGTCCTTAGCTCCCGTGCCTCAATGTCCCCCCGGTGGCTAGGCCCTACCTCTGCCTGCCAGTCCTTCCAGCAGACCCTTCCTGCCCACTCTCCACGGCAGCTATTTCAAATTTCCTCCTTGAGGTTCTGAAACCACCCCCTCAGTCTCAGCAGGTAACACCACCTTCTACTTCACAGCGGAAAGAGAAGCCACCAGAATGCCCCTGTCCTCTTTCTGCCACCAGACTCCTGCCTTGCAGCCCCTCCCTCACCCTGTCCCCCGCTCCCCACCTGCCAGTCCCGAGGGAGGTGGCGGCTCCTCCACTTGCCCTGTTGATGCCAGTCCCACACTCCCCAGCCAGGGACCCGACCTAGAGAAGACAGGTTCTCTCTCGTGCCTATCTGTTCATCTCCCACTCTCTATGATCCTTTCCTAAGAGCTTTTCCTTTTAAGCTCTTTAAACTTAAAAATAAAATCCCTCCCTGGACCCCCACTGTCCCGTGTCTTCCAGCTGGGACCCTGGCTTGGTGGAGGAGCTGTCACCACCCCACCCTCTCACTCCCACCTCCTCCACCCAGCACTTCCCAGCAGCTTCGCCAGTGCGCACGCTGCCGCTGAATCCAGGGTCACGTCCAGTCCATTTCTCCCTTGACCCTCAGCATCCTGTGGCCCCTAGACCATGCCGCCCTGCAGATGGTCTCCTCCCTGGCTTCCAAGACACACCGCTCTGCTGGGACCCCCCCACTCCCTTCCCATGGATGGTCCCCGTCCCCAGCAGGGCCTTTCAATGTTTATGTTCCTTCGGGCCCTCGTCTCTCTCTCTGTGCACTCTCCTGGGTGACCTCACCAACCCCCGCGGCTTCATTTTCTGCTGGCTTGTAAACCAGACCTCCCTCTTGGCTCTGCACCCATGGATCCACTTGCTGACTACAGAGCTCCACCTGGATGTCCCAGAGAACCTCACCCTCAACATATTCAGATATAACTTAACAGCTTCCTCCACAAACTCTTGTGCTCCCAGAAAATGGTGCCACCAGACATGCAAATGCATAACCTGGAGACCTGAAGCCTCCTGTCTCCTCACCCACCAACACTCAGTCATGCTGGAGCCAGCGAGTCCCATCGACCCACCACCTGGACTGCACCAGCAGCTTCCCAGGTGGGCTCCCAACCGTCCCACGACCCCACATAGCTCAGGGCCAGGGCTGGGGTCAGCAACCTCTCTCCAATCCACTCTCCACATTTTGCTAGGCCCAAGGTTCCTTTCATACTCCCCACCGCTTCCCAACTAAAATCCAGGTTCTCATTGCTGTCCTCGAGCCCCTTCCTGATCTGGACTCTTCCCCGCCCCGCCTCGCACGCTCTGCTCCAGACAGACTCAGCAGCTGTCGGTGCCCCCACACAGCATGCTGCCCTTGCCACTGGGCTTTCCCACATGCTGTCCTCTCTGCCTGGAACTCTCTGCCCCTGGAACTCTCATGCCTATCCCATCCCTCCTGGTTCAAAGGAGGCATCCGTCACCTCTGGGAAGCCTTCATTGTATCCTAAGAAATCCGGCCAGCTGCCCCTTGTAGGGGCTGCCCCAGCGTGGTATCAACCACAGTATACTGAAATTGCACGTGTGACTGTATGACTTGTGGTCAGTCGGCTCTCTGACTGTGGCACAGTGCCTTTCACGTGGAAGCTCCTAATTAATATGTGAATGGGTGGAAACGTATGAAAGAGTGGCCGGGTGGACGAAGGAATGCATGTCATGCACACCTTGGGAGCCCAGCAGAAGCCACACGAGATGGGCAAGCCCTCTGAGACCCCGACAACTTCCCCCCAGGCTTCCACAGCCTCCAATGGCCAGGGAAGAATTTGTCACATTCAAACTCCCAAGATTCCAAGACTCACAACAACAGCCACCAGCACACGCTGAAGATCACGGTGGGAAAGTGGCAGAGAAGGAAGGGGGAGGCTGGAAGTGGCGGAGATGGGAGAGGAACAAGGGATAGGCCAGGAGAAACATGAGGCTCGGCTCTCTGACAGGACGGGACAGAGAGAGCTGGTCCTGCAGCCAAGGCCTGCCTTTCTAGCCTGAGCTGTGCAGGCTGGAGGTGGCAGAACAAACCATGCCCCCTTGTTATGGGCACAGCCCCCTGTGGGGATTATAAGGATTCTCCCTTCTCCCCAAATAGGCCCAGCAGGGGACCCAGCAGGTCCTGGGAGAGGGGAGGGACAAGGCAGGGGGCAGCTCCAGGGCTCTCCAGACCCCTGCACGGCTCCCCACACAGGCCCAGGAGGAGCCGTAGCTCCCAGCTGCTGCAAGCTCCCCAGGAGCGGAAATAGTGTCTCTTCCTTCTCCAAGAAGTGAACAGACCCTGGGTAAGGGCGGGGAGGGTCTCGGTGAATACCTTATTGTGAAATGGATGGAAGGATGGACGGATGGAAGACTATTGCTGGAGGGGAAAAGAAACCTGCCAAAAATAAAAAAGAGCTCACTAAGTCATCAGTATTGATCACTACTAAGCAGTGGGGTTACCGGTGACTTGATTTCCCCCATTACACCTTTCAACATTTTCTACACTCCCGTGACAGGCAAGTATTACCTTTACAATCAGAAAAAGTCAATCTACCTTTAAACAATGACCAATGTCCCTTGCTGTGAAGGGTCCTCTACCACGTGTTGGGCAGAGACACAACCCTGGTCCACACAGAGCTCCTCAGTGATCGGTGTGAACACAGAGCAAAGTCTCTGCGGTGACCGGGAGTCAGGGTGAGATTTTCTGGGGGCCAAAGGTGAAGGTGGAGAGAGGGAGGCCGCTTGAAGGGCAGGTGTAACAGGCAGAGGAGACCAGCTTAACGTCACACACGTGCAAGCCCATGACATTCACATGACACACACAGGGACACCTTCCTCCCTTCACCCCAACCATGACAGCTGTTTGAAAGCATCCACCAATCCCCATGCCCCACCCCCAACCTGTCCAGGCTCCCGATTGTCACACCCCTCACCACCCCACACTGGCTCCCCCTGCAGGGGTGGCAGCGGTGGTGATGGTGGCAGTTGTAGCCATGGTGGCTGTGGTGTTCTGCCCTGGAGTGAGCAGGAGTCCTCCCTGCCTGTGCCCCGCCCAGCTGGCCACTCAGCCCCTCCCCCCCTGCTTCTCGCTGACCCCAGGGTCTCCCTGCTATACTGGATGAGCTGCTGTCTCCCTCCCACCCCCGCTTGGCCACTGGGGCTCTATTTTTAACCCACCTCAAAATCTCTGACTCAGAATCACAGGGCTGCCAGGTAGCTGCTTCCTCGGCCATCCAGGGCTGCCTCAGACATAGTCAGATTTCCAGCCAAGGGCACCTCGGGCTTGGTTTACGGGTGGCTTGTTTGCATTTTAGCATATCTTCTAATTCTTCTATGCTTATCAGTGACTCAAGGAACAACATTTGTTTTGTTTTGTTTTTTCAAGACCCAAAAACGACGCTTCACCCCTGCCTTTTCTAAGGCACCTCCCTATCCTGGGCTGAGGGCCTGGCCCCTCGTCACACAAGAGTGAGTTTCAGCCACTAGTCCCCAGAGAAGGTGAGCTGTCTCAGGGCTGCAACTGACCGAATCTGCGCTTCCTGCCTGTGCTCCTTCAATCATGCAGCACAGTGCCGCTCAGACTGGCATGTGCGCTCACACCACCTGAAGATCTTTCTAAGACGCAGACTCGGTGGACTTCAGGAGGAGTGGGGTGGGGCCCAACATCCGCATTGCTAGCAAGCTCCCAGGTGATGCTGAGGCTGCTGGCCCAGGGACCACACTCTGAACAGTCAGGCTATGGCAGACAGTATGACGTTAGGTGCTCTGCTGTGTGGCCTTGGACACATCACTTAACCTCTCTGAGCCTGCCTCCACATGTGCAAAATGAGAGCATTCATCCCCACCTCTAGGATTCTGGGAGAATCAAAAGAAATAATACTTATGACATGCTATACAGTGTAAATATACACCATATGCTGGCCTTCCTCATCATCATCATCTTGTGGCCACTAAGATGCAGGTCCTGGTCCCAGAGCTGGGGGATCCTGGGGGAATGGACTAGTCCTAGCTCAAGAAGCCCTCAGTCTGGGGGATGGACAGGCCCACCTCGCAGGGGAGCGGATGAGCCAGGCCAGAGCCATGGCAGACGGGGCCTGGGGAGGGGAATTAAAGGGTTGTCTGGCTCTGCACCCCAGGGGCTGGGATGGCTAGAGGGACAATCTAGCCAGGCTTGAGCAGGGGCAGCATGGCCTGCTGGGTACTAAAGCCTCAAAGAGGAGGCAGGGGCCTGAGTGTGCCCACAGGTCAGAGGACAGCACTGTGGCTAGAGCCCAGGGGTTATAGAAGGGAGGCCCATGCTATGCAGCAGAAGCTGTCCAGGATAGGGCCTGAGAGTCTGAGTTCTAATCCCATCTCTGTCTCTAACTTACTGTGTGACCTTGAGTAAGTCCCTGCCTCTCACTGTCTCTTCCTCGGTTTCCCCATTTGCACAAAAAGGGTGGAGCTAGACAATCTTTAGAGGAATGCTGAATTCCATGAATCTCTGCAGTGCAGAGGCTAAAGAGGTCAGCCAAGGGCAGCTGGCTGGATTGAAAGCTCACTAAGGGAAGAATGCACTCAGGGCACTCTGACACCCCATCACCCCAATCCAATACTGGTCTGATGAAAAGATGGGGTACACCCTGAACGCCAACCTGAGAACTGAGAGCTCTTCTGGACAGAAGGAGCTGTGAAGGTGCAGAGGAAGAGAGTTCCTTGAGAAAGGGATTGTGACTGCACCTTCTCAATGACACAGTGGAGCCCAGGCCTGGGCAAAAGGAACAGTTCCAAATGGCAAGCCATTGCCCCTCTGATGGGCTGAGACCTCCTCTGGAGACCCCAAGTTTGTACATGCACAGAGACACACAGCGCATATGTACACGCACATGCATGCACACATACACACACATCCCACACCGCACAGCAGGGGACAGCTGCTCCACAATGCTCCACGCTGCCAGGATGCTGTGTCCCTTCCAGTCAGTGACCTAACCTCTCTGTGCTTCATGCAGCTGACAAGACCATCTGGGGAAAACTGGGGAGGGGACTAGGAGTTGGAGAACTTCTCGGCTTACAGGAATCAAAGAAAACTCAAACACCACTCCCCTAGGAGCCTCCTGTCCTACCGCTCAGGAGAATGAAACAAAAATAGAATATTGTTGTGGAGTAGCACGGGAGCACAACCTCGGGGGAAATTAGGTAGGAGAGCTCACCTGCTCATGCAGGAAGGAGCTGCCAGTGTGAAGGGAGAAACAGGCTTGAGTTGCAACATAAGGCATTGGGGACAGATTTGGTGCACAACCTCTTAAGGCCAGGAAGCCCTGCTCACGGAAGGGGCCGAGGAGGCGGCCAGCGGAGGGCTGCCCCAGAGAGGGAGCTAAAAAATGACTCTGGGAGGGTCTACACAGCCCCTTTTCTCTGTGATGGGGGCTGGGGGAGAGTCAAGCAACAAGGATCCCCTGGGGGGCCTGGGCTCTGACACAGACCCGCCTTCTCTCCAGGAAAACACAGTCTAAGGAGGAAGCCGAGCAAGGGCCATGTTCCCTGAGGCCCAGCCCAGCCCCAGAATTTTATAATTCTGAATCCTAACGATCTTCCAGGAAAAAAAGGGGAGCGACTCCCTGGAGAGAGAGGCCTATCACCAGCGGGCCTGGGGGCTGCACTGAGTCAGGATCTTACCCCGGGCTCTGGGGACACTGAGGGACCGCGGCAAGTACAGTACAGAGAACCGCAGACTGTGTGCACAGAAGGGAACTTAGGGGTGCCGGGTCGTGGGCCCCCAAAGTCACGGAGGCAGAATCACCTGGGTACTTCCCAAAACCGTACCTGCCTGGTCTCACCCAGGGAGCCCGGGCGTCTGTGACTGCGTAAGTTCCCAGGTGACTCGAAGCGGCCAGCACTTTAGGGGACCCACCCCTCTCTGCTCCCATTTTCAGGTGAGGAAAGCAAATCTCAGACAGCTGAGGCCTCGGCTAAGTCCACACAGCTGGACCGGGCAGAGCCGAGGCTTCAACTGGCCTCTGATTCACAGGCTTGTCCCCTCACCTCTGTCCCCAGAAGCTACAGAGAACCCAAAGGCATGATGACACTGAGACAAGATGAACTTCCGTCCTCTGCCAGTGCCAAAGTGGGCGATCCAGCTGGCCTGTCCCAGGGCCCCCAGCCACAGCTGTCCAGTGTGACCTGCAGTGTCCACGGGTCCTCACACTCTGAACCCTTCTTAGGCCAGGTCTGAGCATCCAGGAGGGGACAACATGGTCAGGGGCTTTTGCAGGAGGGCATTTCAACTCATTTTCCTTAAGCTCCTGCCGTGTCAGTCCCTGGTAGGATGCTCAGGGATAAGGAAAAGAAAGCCTGAACTCCACCCCACAGGGCCCGGACCTGATGGGAGGGAGGGCCCTCGGCAGGCCACAGCAATGACACAGCACCCCAGGGGGCCCCTCCGCCCTGGTCCCCAGTACAAGGGCTGGAAAAATCTCAGCAAAAAGATGCCACCAAGTAAGGGATCCCCCACCTGTTCCAGGACCACAGGGGCCACAGAACTCCAGGATCACAACCGGCTGGGCCTCGGCAGAGTCCCCAGAAAGAGGGAGGGGGACTCTCATCAGCCGTACTGGTCGGCAGTGCTGTCCCTGCCCTGCTGGCTCAGTCTGCACTAATGGGATCAGGACTAAGGGTTCAATACCTATTTGGGCAATTAGCTCTGCTCTCTTCTCAGCCTCAGGCTGAGCCCTAACCCTGGACACAGAGAAAGGAAAGGAGTTTGCTGAGGTCACACAGCAGAACGGGAGACAGGAGGGCAAATTTAGAGTGGGAGGAGCAGGCAGTTCCAGGCTAGGCGAGTGCAGACGAGAAGACCAGGGCTCCAGGCTGGGCCAGCCCCCATGCGTCACGAAGTCAGGCCCCGTCTGCAGAGTGTCCCCTGCTGGACCAAGTTTCTTCTAAATGTGCTAATGGCATTGATGAGACCTGTGGCCCTGAGGGTCTTTCTTGTCCCTGGATAGGGGAACAAGTACCCTCATATCCTCTGCAGGTGGCAGAAGCCCACGACTGGCTTTGGCACTGAGTGGCTGGGGACTCTCGTTAATCATTGACAGGGGCTGCTCCAGCCTCTGACGGGGAACTGCAGGGTAATTACTTCTGGGCTCCCGGCCACACGCTCAGTGACATTATTGCAGCAGCAACACCTGCCTTCTGGGCCTAGTACCGCAGGAGAAGGGAGTCTTCTCGAAGTCTGTGCAGCTGGGGCCAGGGCCCCGGGAGCTCCCCTGGGCTACAAGGACCAGGGTGCGCCCACAGGCAGACACACGCACAGGTACTCAGGCAGCATCACTGGCAGACGGTGGCAGCGGCCCAGAGTCCTCAAGGGTGACGGGCAGAGCTTAAGGAGTGCAGGTTCAAAGAGGCAGGCTCTGAACAACCTGCGCTCAGTGCCTGCCAACCCCAAACCCAACCAGGTGTCCCCTTAGCTCAAGCTCCCAAACACCTGCTCCCACAGAAGTGTGCAGAATGGTCTCTCTTTCCTCCAAATCCAGCGCAGATTCGCTTCCTCTAGGAAGCCTTCCCTGACCGCCAATGCATACCGGTTTATTTCTTGTCTGCCCTCCCCCAAACCAGCCCCGGGACCCTAAGAGAAGCTGAAATCCTCCTACCCTCTTTGGCAGGAGGGTAGCGACCTCCAGACCCCATGGTGGGTGAAAGCAGTCTTGGAATGGACTGTATGGTCTCCTGGGTGGCATGGCCCCTCAGCTTGTCCCTCCCCAAGCCCGGAGTTGATGTATTAGCTAGCCCCGTTATGTACTAATTTCTGAAAGCCTCGTTCACGCAGACATAACACATCCACCCACGTGGGTAAATGCTTAGATAGACACAAAATCAGCAGCAGCCAATTATCAGGCCCCGGCAGCTGCCACGATCAGACCTGGAGGCCCCGCTGCTTGCCCGGCAATTCGTGGTAGCCCAGAGCCGGGGCGCGGTGGGGTGGAGCGAGCCCCTCTGTCAAGCCGGTACACCTCCGTGCCCGGCCCTGAGCACCGCCCTGCAGGCGCCTCGGGCTTGCTGCCTGGCTGGGAACACCAGACAGCAGCCCCAAACAATGAAAGAGCAGAGTGGGGTGGGGATGGGTCACGTGTTAGATTTGGTGGCTCTGGCGTCGCCGCACGGTTGTTTATTTATAATTTGTACTTTACCTCCCAGAGAAAACCAGAGGCAGCTGGCTCAGACGCTAAGAGGTGTAGGTTCTCAGGGAGCTTGAGGACAGCAGGGAGGGCTTCCTAAAGGGAGGGCACTGAGCCTGGCTCAAAGGCTTTAAGGACTCGAGTTCCGGACCCCAGACCAAGCCCTTACTTATCTTGGTCACAGACTGAGCCCTGACCCTAGTCATGGTCTGAGCCCCAATCTTGGCTGATCTTGGTCATGAGCTGAGCCCTGACCCTGGTCACAGACTGAGCCCTGGTCCTGGTCACAGTTTCGGCCCAGATGAGGGTCTCCGACTGAGCCCCGACCTTTGTCAGAGACAGAGCTCTGTCCCTGGTCACAGAATGAGCCCTGATTCTGGTCCCACACTGAGTCCTAAACCACAGACCAACTGCACTTCCTCACTTCTCTGAAGGATGAAATGAATAGACCAGGTGACCCTCTATTTCTCTGGTGGACAGAACACAGACACCACTGGCCACTTGTTCCCTTTCTGCCTGAACCCCAATCACCTCCATCCACGAGCAGGGGCATCAATGGCACCTGGATGTGGTTCCAAAACCCCAAAGGTCAGGCCCAGCCAGGGGACGAGCAGGTGGGCAGGCATCCTGGCCCAGCAGCCCCAGGCCTGGGGTGAGGATGGCATGTCTCAGCCACCAGAGTCTGCGTCCATGGAGAGACTCCCTTCTCATGGGACAAGACTAAACCATGACGGAACCCTGAAAATATCTATCACCCCAGAAAGACAGTTGTGGGGCTGGAGAGACATAAAAAGGCTCCAAGTGACAAGACCACTCAGGAAAAGTCTAGTCTAGAAACCCTCTGGCAGGGAAGTTGGGGGTGAACTTAAGCTTGAAGACCTTTGGAGACAAACGTTACATAATCCACTTGGGCTGTGGCTTCGTCTTTGGCATCGACTTACTCTGTGACCTTGGGCCAGTCGCTTCCCCTCTCTGCTCCTTATCTTTAAAAAAAAAAGGCAATAGGCCAGGGGCTTGCTAAAGCCTCTCTGGGTCCCATATTCTGAGGCCTGATAGATTTCCTGTGCCTGCTGACCCTACCTTTCTGAGTTCCTCCTCAATGTTGGTTTTTTTCATTCGTTCACTTGTTTGTTTTTGAGACAGGGTCTCACTCTGTTGCCCAGGCTGGAGTGCAGTGGCTCAATCACAGCTCACTGTAACCTCAATCCCCTGGGCTCAAACGATCCTCCTGCCTCAGCCTCCTGAGTATCTGGGACTACAGGCGTGTGCCACCACACCCAGCTAATTTACTTTTTTCCTTTTTTGCTAGAGACAGGGTCTCGCTATGTTGCCCAGGCTGGTCACCCTCCTCCCCAAGGTTTTAATTCTCAAGAGAATGTTTTCTTGAACTACTTGTGTAGTTACATTTTTTTAAAGCTAACAGATAAAGGAGGAGAAGGAAGGGAGAGAGAGAAAGAAGAGACAAGCTTGAGCTTAGAGTCGCAGAGACCAGGGTCAAATTCTAATTCTGGTACTTCACAGCTGTATGATTTGAAGCAAATCCCTTTCTCTCTCTCTTTTTTCCCCCATCAGAGCCATACCTGTAAATTGGAGATAATAAAACTATTTTGGGGGTCACCGTGAAGAGTAAATGAACTAGGACATGTAAAGCTCCTAGCATAGGCTGGCACACGGCGGATGCTTCATCAATGGCGGTTATTGATTGCGAACCCACCTGGCTTTAGTTCCTGTTGATTCGAGTCCTTGATTGTAAACTCAGACATCTACAGAGGTCAGGAGCTAAATGGTATGAAGACAGGCTGGGTGGAAGACAGAGGCCTTAGGGACCGCTGCAGACAGGGGCAACAGGAGAACAAAAGCCAGTGTAAAGGAGGCAGCCCCTAGTCTCCTCTAGCTCCCTGCTGAGGGCTGGGAAGGTGGGGCCAGAGCTGCCAGAGTTCCCAGGTGTTCCAGAGAAGCCCGGAAGCCATATTTTATGTTACATCTTTCTATTTTAAAACATTGGCTAAGATTTGTTATGACACATCATGCTGGCCAAACAGAACACATCTGGGTGCTGGTGTACGTCCAGAATATATCCACGGGGTACTGCTTGGCAACCTCTGATCTAAGTATTTGTCAGTGTTATCTTGCATGCTCTTGGTGATGGGGAGCTCACCACCTTTCTGTGCCGCCTCCTGCCTCAGTTCTGGGTGGTAATGGTAGAGAGTGTCACCAGTGGCTTCCTAGCCCTTGGGACTGCAGAATTCCAGGCTCTGGCAACGCTTTCTCAGTAAAGAAGCCCGGCTGGCGAAGAACATCCTCTCCAAAGCCAAGACAATGCCCCTGCCCTCCTGTAGCCCTCGCTGGCTGGGAAGTATGAATTCTTCAGCATCCCCTGGGTGCAGGCACGACTGTCTGGCGGGCCGCAGTAGCCCTTCTATTAATTAGCAACTGGCAGCAGCAGTTTTATAAGAGCCCTTGAGCCAAGCAAGCGTGTGCTGGAGCCGGCTGCCTCCTCAGTTACATGACAAGCCTCCAGGGGACTAGGGGCTGGACCTTCTGCTCTGGGTGAATTCCCCCAAGGTGGCCAGTGTTACGGCAGGCACAAGGGCCACTCAGGCTGCTAAGACACTTGTCAGCCAAATCGTCTGCATGGAGACTAGTGCCTTCCAGGGTAGGAGGGGGCAGGGAGAAGTGACAGTCAAGCCCAGCCCACAGGGAGGCTGCTGGGCATGGCCTGGGGCAGGGGAGCGGGATATAAGATTGGACAAAGCCTCTGCTCAAGGTGCCAAGGCAGCCACTGTTACTGGATGCCCCTGTCCTCCTCCCAGCTGGCCACTGCCAGGGCCACCTCACACCACCTCCCCTGCCTGTCGCCTCTGAACTCTCTCACTGACAACATCTGCTCCCTTCAGGAAATCTGATTGCAGAACAGCAGTCACTGAACTCCTTGCCCCTTCTCCCCCTGCCAGGCCCACCCCTCTGGCCCTCTGGATGGGAGAAGAGCGCAAAAGTGGTGGGACAAGATGGATTAGCAATTAGTGAGGGTCCTCTGGCCCCCCGATCTCCACCTGCCCACCCCCTCAACAGCCGGCATCCAGGGCCAGCAGGGTTCAAGCAGCAGTGCAGGAAGAGAAGATGAGCAGACTGTGAATCCAGCACCCCCAAGTTTGCAGGCTCAGCTCGGCCCAGTCCACAGACTTCACCTGCTGTCGGGCCTAGGGCCCAAGCGTTCCAAGGCCAAAGGGAGAAGGCAGAGGCTCTGCCCTCAGGGAGCTCAGTTAGGGAGCTCAGGCTGAGCATGGAACAAGCACATGGCCTATCGCCTCAGTACTCCAGGCATTGTCTTGGTCTGTGCTCCAGTGGCGTTAGCATCGTGTGGGCGCTTACCAGAATGCAACATCCCACCCACCGAAGAACTCTTGAATGGGAACCTGTATTTTAAAAAGATCCCCAGGTGAGTTGGATGACATTACAGCATGAGAAGCTGCATTATAACAAACACATCCAAATGCTCCATCCAAATGCCACGAGGTGGTCAGGGAAGGAGAGATGGACAGTGGTCAGAGTGGCCTGAGAGTGTGTCCCAGAAGACCCAGGGACACTGGGCCTTAAAACATCAGACAGAGGGCAGATAGACAGACAGACAGACCAGCACCGTTGGAAGCTTCCTATGTAAGCCAGGCTCCCTGACAGCCCCAAAGCCTCGCAGCTCACAGCAGCTAAGGGGACAGAAGAGGTAGGGCCAGGGGGGGAGAAGGCAGCCTCATGACGTAGCCACCAGACCAGGAACTGGAGCCTTCCAGCAGGGAGAACCTGGAGCCCAGGCCGCTCTATCTGGGCAGCGTGAGGATCCTGGCCCTCTGCCTCTGGCGGGTTTCTGTGCACCCAGCATCATGGGAGCACCTCGGCCCAGAGCACCACCAGTCCCACCTTGTCAGGTGGGACACATCTCATCCCTGGAGAACGCTGCTGCCCACTGTGCCAGCTGACAGCACCGCCCAGGCAGCTCACCTCAGAATTCCCCTCTGCAACAAGGCACCCTTCCCCTCCAGTGCCCGCAGGGCCTGCAGCTCCTTCCAGCCTGGCTCTTCGCACTAGAGCAGCAGCAGCATTCCTGGGCAGTGGTCCCCAGGAAGGCCCACCCAAGAAGGGGCCTCAGAAACCCCAGACCCAGAGCCTGGTTGCCACCTCCTTCCCCTTCACCATCTCCTTGGGAGGCCCAAGCCCCAGATTACAGAGGGACCCCCACCAGGCTCCAGACAAGGCTGGCTCTAGGAGGCCAGCGCCCGCCTCCTGCAGGCCCAGGCTCTCTTCTAGGATGACCTAGAGTGGGGTTCTCAACCTCAAGCCCCCAGATGGTCCTCAACTTAGGGGACCACAGACACCAGAAATTGAGTGCTACACTGCACGTGTGTGGACATCTATGTATCTTTCTGGATAGAGACTCTATAATTTCCAGCAGGTTCTCAGTGCGGTCTCTGACCCCCAGCAGTTCAGAACCCCTGGACTGAGCCAAGGACAGAGGCCCGTGTAATCTGTCCAGGAGCCCAGGACCGAGGGAAGAAGGTAGTAAGGGCAGGGGAGGTGTGTTCACACAGTTCACTGCAGCTTCTCACCTCCGCAGGGCAACCACAGCTGTACTGATTTGTGTGTGACTTAGCCACAGGCAACAGGAACCCCATTTTCTAGATAGAAAAACTGAGGCTCAGGATAGGCTCATTACCCAAGCAGGACCCCATAGCATAGCAAACAGGGCTGGGGAGGTGATGGGAGGTAAGTAATAGCAGTGACAGGGTGCCAGGGACCAGTAGCAGAAAGTCAGTTCACGCTATCCATGGGACCTGCCAGGATGCTGGCCCAGTTTCCATGATTTTAGAGCCCAGGTGTTTCTGCCCCAGGGAGAGGACACTTGAGGGCCCCCCCTTCCCTTCCCTTCCTCATGGCTTCAGGACGCTCAGGCTAGGAGAGGGCAGGGCTCGGGGATGAGAAAGGCCAAGCTTCTGCCTGCCTCCTTTCTCAAGGCTGAGCTAGCTCTGGGGACACGCAATAGTTTCAGAACTGACGTCCCACATAGGGACTTCCCTGCCAGCCCCCACATCCACCCACACAGCCCCAAGACACCCACTCAGACAAACGTCTAGATACACACACCCAGGCAGACTGCCTAAGCCTGACCAGCTTCTGGGAACGAAACCAGCTACATCTGCACTTGGGGTTCCCACTCCCTTTCTCTCCTCTTGGTAAAATAGGATTATCCAGATACTATGTTTTATTTGTTCCAGGTTCTCCAGGACACCATTTGTGTGGAAGGAAGGACCCATCCAGGAACCAAGAGCCCACCCAGCCTTGGGCAGAAGCCCAGGGAGCAATATCTCAAGGGGCTGCTGTGTCCTGACCAATTCCCTTAACACACCATAAATACAAGTTTTAAAAGGCAAATGGGGAGTGGGAGAGGAGGCGAGGCCAGACAGGCTGTAGAGCCTGGAGGAGACATAGGGGTGGCTGGGGCATGGGGTTGGGGGAAGGGAACAGCCTAGAAAAGCCTATCATCAGCCATGGCCCAGGTTACACTGGTCCCTTAGAGTGCAGCCCACTCCAGCCCTGGAAAAGGCACCCAGCCTTGCTCCCCAGGAACAGGAGATGCTGGAAGTAGCCCATGACAGCCGGCCCTGAACTCCTAACCGCAAACTCAATCTATCATGGTTTGCTGGCGATTCTTTATTAAACCAATTCTGCTCGATCAATGCTTCCTGCCCGTCAAAATGATGAATAAATCCTCAACTAGCCTGAGCAATGCTTGCAGAAGCTCTCGTGAAGCCTAAGGTGGACAACGGGAATGGGCTCCATATAGGTGCCCAAGGCCAGTGGCTGAAGCTCTAGGGACTGAGGCTTGGGGTGCTAGGGGAGGTGGGGGTTAGGTGGGGTTGAGTGGTAGGTTTTCTAAGCTTAGGAGACTTAGCTAGGCCCTTGCCTCTTTGACCTTCTGAAGATGAGACTAGCTGTTTTGGCCCAGAGGCAGGAGAGGCATGATCACTGCCCCTCCAGACACACTCTCAGATGGTCTTTCTTGGATTTCTTTCCTTACACCCCACCCAGCTCCAGACAGCTCCAAGGCTGTGCAAAGAGGATGTGGGCTTCCAGCCACCAGTCCCTGTTGCTTATTGCACAAACCCAAAGCCCAGTCTGCCCCTTTTCCTGTCGCCCATTTAACAATCCTACTGCATCCCCCTCTCCCTGTTCTCACCACCCTCCTCTGCGGCCAGGTCCCGGGCAGCCTGCAGTTCATGGGAGATTCTGCAGCAGGGGGACTGCAGACAGACATACCAGGAAGGGCAGAGGTAAGACCGGGAAGGTGGGGAAGGATTCCATTAGATGAAATCAACCCAGTCCTAAGTCTTCGCCATCCAAGTAATGGAGACTAGGAGGGTAGGACCCAGCGCCCAGAAGGGCCTCAATCACTGCTTGCCATCGGTGGAGGCTAGGCGTGCCTGGGGTTGGTCGTTTGCAGGCCCCCCACCCCAGGCAATGGGCTTGGTGATGAGAACCCAAACAGTGGCCTTCTGACAGCAAAGACAGCAGAGAGCTGAGCAAGGGTGAGGAGGGTCCTTCAACGATCGCAAGTGCTTGGTACTGGAACAGCCTATCTGTCACCACCGCTGAGGCGTTCAGAGAGAGGAGAAACCCAGGACACCTGGGGGGTGGAGGAGACATGGCTCCTGCCCACTCCTCCCTAGCTCAGCCTGGGATCCTCAGACCCCAGTACCGGCCAATGGGGAGTCCACTCTTTAGGAAAATGGCACTGGGAACCCAGCCACAGTTCCTCATGGGAGGGTCCCACATATGCTTATACAATTTGATGACTATGGCTCTGTTTAGCCTGCCCTTTGGCCTCCCTCATCCTCTGGAAAGAGGAACTCTAGATATTAGGGTTAGGAAGAGTAGCCTCTCAAAAGAAAAAAAGGGGGGGCCTTTGTTCACCACCTATTTTAAGCCACTGAGTGTTGTCTGACTGGTCCTTCCCAGCATGAAAAATCTCTCTCATTGGATGGAAAATGGCTTTGCTCTCATTACAAACCCAGCTTCCCTGGAGTTTGCAAAGAGGGCTCTGGGTTGGCAAAATGCTCGTTTATATAGGCAGGCAAGCAAGGTAGGCAAGGCAGGGAGACAAACAGGGGGCAGGGCCAGAGAGACACAGAGAATGAGAGAATTAAACCCAGCTCAAAAAGATGAATGTTTCCCAGACCTCCATCTCAACACTATGTATCAGGAAAGCCCAGAGGGGCACTGGGGGATCTCAGGACCTTGACTGAGGTAAGGGTATCCCTGATCCCAACCCCAGAGGTGACCAACAATCTCTCTTTTTGCACAGATATGCCCACAAGCTTCCAGTAGTATCTGCTGTTTGGTGGCATCTGACTCAGGTGGTGTGGGAGGGGGCAGGGTCCCTCTCCCTAACTGGCAGTCACATCTTTTGTTTGGGAACCCACAAGTGACCCATGAGAGACCTATCAGCTGCTGGAGCATGGGCCTCTGGGGTGGGGATGGGGCACTGGAGAAGCTTGGGTCACAGGACAGCTGCTCACCAGTCAGAACACCAGGCATCTTCACTGACCACTATGAGCAAGGTCATGCTGCCCTGCCAGTCCGATGCCATCTGCCCAGGGTGCCTGCTCCCTCGTCCACCACTCAGAATGAGGGGCTTGGCCCAGGGTTAAGGTGGATGCAGAGGGCTTTCATCCTGGGCCTCAGGCCCCAGTGACCTCAGCCCCCCAGAGGCCTGGCTCCAGTCTCCCAGGGCACCAAAAGGCAGATAATGCCTGCGGTCAGCACCTAAGGATCTGGCCTGGCTGCTAAGAGGGCTGCCTCCCTTCATGGCCCTGCTCTCTCTGCAGGCAGAATGACCTGGAGCCTCTAGGATGGCCACCCTGACTCTGCAGCCTTGAAGGGGGAGGTGGAATGTGTGGCTTAAGGTGGCAGAGCCCTATCCTGGCTGTGGTTAGGGCTAGGCCAGGATCAGAGCACCTTTTTCAGCCTGTCTCCAATGCGGCCCAGACCCGGGAAGACCAGCGTCTGAACACAGAGGAAAGTTCCCAGCGCAGTGCAGAAGGCCTGGGGGTGTCTCAGATCCTAGAGGCTCCCTGCTTCTCTTGGAGCTCCCAGCGCAAGGAAGGAAGGAAAGTTAACTCCGGCTGGGAGGCAGGGCCGGGAGAGGAAGCGTGCCTGTGACCGCGCAGAGCACTCACGGGACATCGCCGGGCCCCTTACCTGAAGTCGCTGTAGGGGTGGATAATCCAAAACCCCGCTGATTTAACCCTCTCCTGCTCGCGCTCCACGGCTTTCTGGCTGCCGAACATCCTCAGGGAGAATTTGTTGACTCCAGGTTGGAGCATGGCCCCGAACTGGCGCTGCATGAAGCCGGCCTGGCCCAGGCGCACCTCGGCCTCGGGGAGGATCTGGTCGCCCGCGGCCGCGCCTCCCTCCACTTTGATAGCGGTGTCAGCGGACGGCTGCTCGCAGGAGGCGGAAGCCGGCTGTGGCGGCTGCTGGGGCGGCGGCGGCGAGGCTGCGGGCTGCGCCGAGGCTCCGGGGCGCTCGGGCTCAGCCGCCAGGCCCGGGGGCGTCCTGTCCTCGCCGGGGGACGCGTCGCCCTCGGCGATGAGCCGCCGCTCCTCCGCGGAGTCATGCAGGTGCCCGTGACTGCTGCCGCTGCCCGCGCCGCCGCCGCCGCCCCGGCTGCCCAGCGAGGCCAGGCTCCCGCGGAAGCGCCTGCAGTCCCCGTTCGTGCTGGACTTGGCCGCGCCGCGGGCCGGCCCCTCGCTGTCCGCTGCCCCGAGGGCCGCGCCCCGGGACTCCGTGCTGCCCGCGGCCACTGAGGGCGAGGGCGAGGGCAGCGGCCGCAGCCGGATGCTCCGGCGGCTGGGGTCTTGGCGGCCCCCGGCCCCATCCTCTTCGGCATCCTCTTCCTCGTCCATGATCCACGCCTTGGCCCCCACCTGCTGCGGGAGGCTGTAGAGCCGCTTGCGCATGGACGGCGGCAGCTTGTCCATGGCGCCAGGAGCCGGGCCGGGCCGGGGACAGGGGCGCGGCGCCGCGGAGCCGCTCCAGGTCCGCCCGCCTGTCAGTCCGCCCGTGGGGACGAGTCCTTCACAGCCGGCGCGGGGCCGCTTCAGTCGCCCATGCCGCGCGCCGCGGGGCTCCCAGTCCGGCTCCGGGTCCCGGGCTCGCCGCGCTGCGCCTCCTCCCGGGCCGGGTTGGGCGCGGGGACCCCGCGCTCCCTCCCTCCCGCGCTCAGGGGCGCGGCGCGCGGCCCGGCTCCAGGCGCCCCGCCCCCGCGGGGAACAATGGGCGCCGGCACAAGCGGCGCTGCGGCCGCGGCGCTCGGGGAGCCGCTCGGGAGCGCAGAGCGCACGGCCCGCGGCTCCCGCGTGCGTCCCGGCGCGGGCGGGCTGTCCGTCTGTCTCGCTGCCCCGGCTTTGTGGCCGGGCCCCCGCGAGCTCGCCTCCCTCCCCCGGCCGAGCCCGGCCGGCCCGTCCCGGGGCTCCCGCCGCAGCCGCGCGGAGCCCAGCGGCCCGCTGGGCTTACATCAACGGCCGCCTCCCCCGGAGAGCCCTCCGGCGGCGCTCGGGCTCCCGCGCCCCGGAATATTCATGAAGCCGCCGCGGCTCGCGAGTTGCCATAGGAGCGGTCCCGCGGCCGGGCCTGCCTACCTGGGCTTCTTAAAGGGGCAGAGCGCGCGGGCCGGGGCCGGAGGGGCTGGGGGCGGGCCGGCCGCGGGGCCGCGGGGGCCGGAGCGAGAGGCGTCCTCAGTCCTGCGCCCTCGAATGTCTTTCCCTGGCTAAGGGCTGGGAGCGCGCCTCGCGTCTAGGGCTCCGGCTTCGGGGGCGAATTCCTCATCCCAAACTGGAGGGGCGGGGTTTCCCAGTCTCCCTCTCCGAGCTCCCGGCTCGCCTTTCCTGGCCACTTCGCTCCTCGGCGGTGGGGGAGGGTGCGGGTCGTCGGGATGCGGAGCCCCAGCCTTCCCGCAACCCGCCTGGAGAGGGGGTTTCCGGGAAATGCGCTGCGTCGGGCGGCTCCCAGGGTTTTCCTGTGACATGGGCGGGGGGCGAATCCCGCGCCAGTCTTTCCCCCGCGACGCCTTGCAGCGGCCGGCGAGGAGGGCGTGGGGGAAACTCGGGGAGACACGCACGGGGCGTGCGGTGGGATCCAGCCCTTGGCGGTCAGACTTCGAGGAAATGCGCCTGCGGCAGCCACGGACGCGGGATGCGAGCGCTGGATCCCGGCACTGGTTCTCTCCGGGCCGGCGCTGAGAGGGCTTTGCGGGACCGGCCGGCTGCAGCGCGGAGCAGGTGGGCCTGCTCCTCTGGCGACCTGGTGGTACTCTCGGGCTGGCTTTGGACCCCCTTCTCCAATTGTGACCCTCCTGTGTGGACCAATGCTAGGGGAGCTCCTGCTCCGCCCAGACGCCCGCCCCCTCCCCCACCCCCAGGCAGCTGCACAGCCCCCCACTCCCTTTGAGTCTGCTGCGTCCCCCGGAACGTCCCCCAGCTGTGTGTCCTCTTCCCGTGGACAGTGTCCGGGCTTATGGACGAATCCCACTGGCTCAGCCTGAGGTATAGCTCTATTCCTCTCCATCACCCTGAGACAGCCTGACACCCCAGATTAGCTCAGAAATGGGGAGGGGGGAGAGACCGGGCATTAGAGGGAAGGGGTTGTCCAGGGAAAGTTGGGGACTGGGTTAAGGCTGAAGTGAATCCTCAGCAAAGTCTGACAGGAGGGAGGCAAAAAGGTTCCCTGGCTCTGCCATCTCTCTGAGGAAGAACGGGAAGTTTTTCTTCAAATGATTTTTCTACTCTCATTCTTAGCCCACTTGCGACCACCTCCTCCCCCAACCGCCATCCAGAACAGGCATTTTAGTGGCAGGATGGGGGTGGGGGGGCAGCCTGGCAGGGGCTGGTCTGCTCTACCCACTGGACCACCAGACCTCCCAGGGGGCGGGAATGACTGGGGTGATGACATCACCCATAGCTGGCATTTCTACTTTTGAGCAGCTCTGAGCTGACAGTCCTCTGCACGGATGCTGGGAGGCCTAATCCCCGAACGTCCTTGGGTCTCCTTGAGAGGGAGTGTTCTTAACAGGCTGCAAGCCCTGCCTGCCCCGGTGTGCCCGCCACACAGGGGGAAGACCTCCATGTAATTCACTCACTTCTTTGGCTTCTCTCTCTAGCTGGGAGTTGCTCTGCCCTAACCCAGCGCAGGAAGTCTGCCCACACAGGCTTCCCAGTGACCTGAACCTCAGGCACGTCCCCGTGGCCCCTTAGCTCCCATGAACCTGAGCACTGGTTACACGGTCTGTGTCCCCTTCTGGACTGAGGTCCCTGAGGGTAGAGCAGGTCCGACTCATCTCAGGGACCTCTGCAGGGTGGACAGAGAGCAGATCAATAAATGTCAGCTCTTCTAATGAGTTAGGGACCCTGGAAGTTAGCTGATGGCATTGAAAGGGATCCTTGGAGAAGACAGAGGATGTGACCAAGGTTCTGCTTCCTGCGATACTGCTGCCACAGGCTGGCCAGGGAGCAGGGTTTCTTAGTTCCTCCCCCGTAGCACCTCACTTACCCTCAATTTGGCTACCTACACCCATTCACAACCATCTAGGACCAACTTGGGGTACAGAAATGACCATCAGATATATCAGCCTCACGGTAACCCCTGATGAGGTCTGGCCTCTCCTGTCTCTTCTGTGTGAAAGCCCTAATGGACGACATCGGTGGTGTGCCAGCAGTCTGGGGACAGAGAAGCCCCAAGTCCTGCCCTTGGTGGCCTCCAAGTTGTAAAGAGGCTAAACTCATGCTCAGGAATAGAGGAGAAAACTCAACACAGGGAAGAAATGTGTACTAAATCATGCCCCAACCATGAGAAATTTGAAAGGGGGATCTCACTGAACTTGGAGTATCTGGGGAGGGCTTCCTGGAGGAGGGGGCCAGATTTGGTGAGAGACATATATCCAACACTTCACACCTCATTTGTTAAACCACAGGAAATTGTGATTTTTGTGGGCCCATTTTATTCAAATTTTGGCAATTTCACATGGCTCAGCCTAACATTTTTACTCCCATTTGCAGGCAAGAGAACTAAAGCACAGAGAGGTTAAGTGACATGCCAAATGTCTCAGTGCAAGAAAATGATGGAGCTGGAACTTCAACCAAGGTGTCCACAGGTCAGGCTCTGCTCTACTGCTCAGTGGGTTCACACAGGTGGGGTGGGGCAGGCACAGGTGCAGGAGGGAGAGGAAGCAGAAAGAAGGTGAAGAATGGAGAGGGAATGCCCCCATTCTGTAATCTCCCCATTACTCCACTCGGGTCTCAAGCCCTCTCCTTTCCAGCACTGCCTAGAAGGCCTGGGGTCTGCTCTGGTTCCTCTGATAATAAGTAGCCAGGACCTGGGGACCCCAGCAAGGGGAAGACCCTGCCTCAGGACTGGGCTAGGGAGCAGACCTGCTGCTGTCAGCATCTGTGAGGGTCTGGGGGATTCCAGGAGACATATGGGCTCCCTGCAGGGCTGCCTGGGCCTGAGGATCCCTGGAATGCAAACCTAGAAAACATCTGAGTCTAAGAGAGAAGGGGACTGGGGCGGATGGGCTTCCTTCCCTGGAAGGGTACTGAATATCAGTGAAATTCCAAAGAGCTGCTGGGGTGGAGTGTGGAATGTAGCTGATTGTGTGTATCAACCTCAGACCTTATTTGGTGGGGACCAGGATGGGCAGAGTAAGGTGGGAAATTCTGGAAGTTTATTTGCTACGGGCCAAGGGCATTGTTCTTGCTAGAAGAGGCAGCTCTGGGGTAGGGCAGTGGCTCCCACACCCTGCAATACCAAAGTTTTAGCCAGTTCTGCTTGAAATGAAAAAAAAAAAAAAAGGCAGAGAGAGAGAACACTGTGGGATATTTTAGGGTAAGTTTGCCGACTGTCCTTTCTTAGAAGGCTGTCTTTATTCTAAGGTTATACCCTTGCTCCATTCTCTGTGTTAAAAATGCCCTTTTATGAAATCATGGTTCTGGGAGATGGTATTTTTTATGTCTCTGGCTAACTAAAAACTTGGCATAAGGTTCTGTGTTTGTTCCCAAAAATCATTTTTGAAATGTTATTGGTCTGTGAATTCCAAAAGCCTGGGAATCCCTGCTGTAAACAATAGAGCATGAGACTGGGAAACAAACGCTGTAGAATTAAATTCTTCTGTTATTTACTGCCTGTGTATACCTCAATCTTCCTCATGTATAAAATGGGTTTAAAGATACATACTTCCAAAGTTATTGCAGAGACTAAATGAGAAAACAAATGTACCTAGCATAATGTAGTAAGTTCTCAGTAAACACTGAATGATGAAATGATTGGATCAAACCCGGATTACCCAATGGAAGGGAAGACACTTGGCCTTTGGAATCTGATTTAGCTCATAGAGTCATCTTAAAGATTGCTATTGGGATGAAAGGGATGTCTTACTATACAAGATTACTTTCTTTGGATTCTTCATCCTTCATAAACCCTGGCTGGGTTTCCAGAAGGCAGACTTCCTTCTCTCTGGGACAGGCACTTGCCCTGGCCCTAAGCTCTATGGGGAACTGCCTAAATGGGATCAGAGGCACTGACGCAGAGGCCACACCCTTGACCCTATGCTCAAGACCCTCTGAGAAGGCAGGGGAGGGAGAGAGGGTGGTATCCACATACAGATGCCACTTCATCTTTTTCTTTAGCACAGATATGGTCTTGCCCACACTACCTTCTGCTCTGCTCCAAGGCGGGTCTGCTCTTGGCAGGGCTGGACAGGGACTAGGGACACACAGACTTCCTGCTGGGAGTCCTGACCTGAGATGAGGCCTTCAGGAAAGAACACTGGAATCAGCAACATTCCTCAGGTTTCCTGTCCCAAAGCTTCCTGTTGAATAAACTGGAATGGGGAAGGGGTGGCACATAGGGGACAACCAGATTGGGTGTAGATGTACGGGGGAAGCAAATCAACCAGCCGTCATCACCAAGCCCTTGGATGCCCAACGCTGTGTACAGACACACATGATGGAGGCCGAGAGGCAGAGAGATGCCCTAATTTGGGTGGCTCCTGGTCTGCTCAAAGCAGCAAAAGGCCATTGCAGAGGTTTGTAATCAAGGGTCACAGTAAGTGGTTCAGAAGCTCAGAGCAGTGATTCCTTTGAATATAGTCAAGGTGGGCTTCCTAGAGGAAGAGGAAAGTGAATTGGGTTTTCTAGGCAGTGGTTACTCTGTGTGTGTATACATGTGTTTGTGTCATGCACCCACTTATTATGGGGGAAACAGTGAATGGAGTAGCTTGTGGGGAGGGATGAGGCCTGCTGCATTCTCACAGTGGGGTCAACAAGGATAGGGCTAGGGGCAGGTGTCCAACTTAGGGGCTCACTAAGCTGTTGCCCTGAACTGGCCCTAAGAGAATTCTGCTGTCTCCATAGAAGGACGGTATCAGAGCCTTCTGATCCCTCTCCTCCCAGCACCCTCACCCCTGGACTCTGGCTATAAAAATACACTGGGAGCCCACATGCCAGTTCCCCCATCACATTAAGGCCTTAGTGAATAAGCAAGCCCCTGCAGGCTCAACGTCCCATTGGGCTTGCCATCTGCTTCCTTTTCAGTTCTGCCCGGTCTCTCTAGGATCTAGGAGCGTGAGCTATTATACTGTCCTGTTCTCCACCCCCTGCCTCTGCACAGGACCCCGCCTGTGAGCACCAGGGGCCCAGCAGCGCCCCGAGGCCTTTCATCTCCGGGCCAGTCCTGGCTCCACTGCCCTTGATCTCCCTACTCTCCCCGGTCCTACACACCCGGATGTTCCCTGGGGACTCTGCCAAAGCACCCGGTAGGACCTCATGCCCCCTCCACCCCGGGGAGGCTGCAGAAAGATGTGCTGACAGCTCAGCCAGGCCTGGACTGTGTCTCTGTGTCCTGCTGGGGCTCCAGGACGTCTGGGCCACCTGGACTCAGAGCCAGGCTGGAGAGGGAGGCACGGGGAGGGGGAGGCCCCTGAGGTGCCGGCTGAGGACAGCTGCCAAGAAGTAAGTACCAGAGACTCCTCTGTCCCACGTCTGGAATCCAGGCTGAAGTGAGCTCAGACAGGGGCCCCGGGTGGTTTCATCAGCCGGGGCTGGAGGCGCCAGGGAGGGAAAGAAGGAAGGGACAGAATGGATGGGGAGGGGAAGAGGCTCAGCACGTGATGCTGGGTGGGTGGTAGAAGAGGCCGTGCCGGGGCAAGGGGGCTTCCCCGGGCCCTGAGATGGCCCAGGGAGGGGACTTGGCTCTCAGTCCCCACTGACACTGGGCTCTGCCCTCTCCACCACTTCTTCACATTTTCTTCCTCCTCCGATTTCACTGCACCCCTTTCTTGGTCCAGCCACTCGCCGTGTATTTCCCCAGCGAGCACGGGAGTCCCTGCTCTAGTGGGCTGTAGGAGCCGGCCCCTCGCCTCCAGGCGCCTGCAGGCTGAGACAAGACTAAGATTCAAAACCTGACATTAGGAAGCAGAAATGGGCTGCGTGGATAAGAGGCTGGAAAGCAGGGGGAGGAGGCAGGTGGTCGTGTCCGAATTGGTCTGGAGGAGGCAGAGAGGAGGAGGGGCACGCCAACCACCAGGCGCAGGGCCCAGCGCGAGCAGAAGGGTGGGGGAGCCCGGGTGCTGGGTGGGCAAGCATGCAGGAGCGGCGAACACAGGACATACAGGAGGGTTGTTCTGGAGGCACAGGGGGGCAACTGGAAGTGACTTGAGACAGGCCAGGACTCTGGGGAGCGTTGTTAGGTTGTGCCCTGGAGCCCAGGCCTGTGCTCAGCTCTGCAGTGAGTGAGCAAAAAGAATAGGATGCAGTGCCTGCCCCTGGGAGCTCACAGTGGGGGCAAGGAGATGAAAGCAACGCGTGACACCATGGAGTCATCCTACCAGAGGTGGGGGCCGGGACCCTGACCCCTGTGGGCACACGGGGTGGGCCACAGCCAGGCTCAGGCTCTGGAGATCCGCTCTCCAGCTCCCCGAGGAGCACGTCTGTCGTACAGGCCCCCCCAGCCCGACCTCCCGCCCCCAGCCCTGCACACCAGGGCAACCTGCCATCACACGAGCCTTCCTTCTGCTGGACGCCTTCCAGGGAGAGACGGTTCCACTGTGTAACGAGAGCTGTGCCCCACAGGCCGCCGCGCAGGGCCCCGAGCAGAGGCAGAGCCAGGGAGAGGATAATAGAGACTGCGACATGGGCTGTGACAGGGCTGCGATAGAGACTGCGATGGAGCTGTGACAGAGCTGTGACAGAGGCTGTGACCGGGACTGCAGCATGGGCTATGACAGAGGCTGTGACAGGGGCTGTCACATAGGCTGTGATAGAGACTGTGACGGGGCTGTGACAGCGATTCTGACAGGTATTGTGATGGAGGCTGTGGTCGAGACTGTGATAGAGGCTGTGACAAAGGCTGTGACGGGGACTTTGATTGAGACTGTGACAGGGACTGAGACAGAAATGTGACTAAATCTGGAACCACAATCAGAGTTGGGACAACAGTTCCTGGAGCCCGGGCCCACACTCCCACGGCCGACAGAGCAGTTGGCGGTGACAGCAGCAACACAGCAAACACACAGGCCCAGCCAGGCCCAGGCATTTGTGGAAACGCCAGCAGGCTGAAGCTGCCACGGGAAGACAGCGAGAGGGAGGTGCGTGAGCCTGGCTCCCGCCCAGCTCTGCCACGGATTCCTGTACGTCCACGGGCAGAGTCCTGACCCTCCCTCGGCCTCAGTTTCCTTGATAATGCCTACCTCAGGGAGAGACCCGGTTAGAGAGTGTGGCAGGTGCAACTGTGGACCAGCTGAGGGTCCCTGTGAGACCCCAGGCACAGCCAGCTGACTGAATAAGGAATGTGCCTCCCACGCACACAAACAGTCACTTCCCCTGTGTGCAGATGCTCCCGTGATGAACCAAACACAGATTCGTCTTGAAGTGTAAGTGAATTCGTAGTCATGATGCTAACTAGCACTTGGGCCAGCTTGCTCTGTGCTAGGCACCGTGCCAAGTGCTTAGCACAGCTTAGCTCGTGTAATCCTTGCTAAAGCCCTGCCAGGTGAGTGGCTTTTATCCCCATTTGACAGGTGATTACATCGAGGCTCAAAGAGGTTGACTAACTTGCTCAAGCTCCTGAGGGTAGGGGAAGAGCCAGGGTAGGAGGACACTTCCGTCCCACCCAGGCTGGGCTCTTCTCCTCGTGTACCACGAGAAGCTGCCTCCATCACAGCTGCCGTCGTGTCCGGTGCATTTTGAAGTCTGAAGTCAGAACTGTTTTCAGTGAAAAATGGGTCCTCAGACTGGAATTGGCAGGGACCCGCAGGGAAGCATCCCGTCCGTCCGTGGGAATCTGTGGAACTCTCTCTCCTCTCTGCCTCCTGCCCCAGGTGCTACATTGGGGATGAGCAGAGCGTGGTTTTCTACCCAAAGTGTGCACAGAACAGCTGCCATGGTTTCAAGGACTGGGTTTGGTTTTGTACTTTTTGGTCAGTATGTCACTTCAGCCTCTTCAGAGAAGGCCCAAGGACAGATCCTCATTCTCCCAGACCCCATGGTCAGGAAGCAGGGTGGCGACTCCCAGACCATCACTCCTCCACACGGGCTCCCACAGCTGGCCACCTCCTGGCTGTCACTCGGGCATCTTTCCCACCTGGCTTCCTCCCCCGCCCTGATTCCTGTCCTCACAGAAGCGGCTCCACGTGAACCTTGGCCCTGACATCGGGCTTTCTGGGGCCTTCTCCTCACCTTCAGCCACCAACTCCCATGGCCTGAACCTGGAGATGCTCCACCTCTAAAGCCCGAAATTCAGGCTCCCATGTGACCTCAGCCTCTGCTCCTTCCACCTGCTCTCTGGGCTCCCCCTCCCTACCTGCTTGCCAAGGGCACGGGGAACTGCAGGGCGACTCTCAGCCGTGACCCCATCTGCACCCTGGCACTAAGAGACTCAAACAAACACTGGCGCAGCAGCAGCCCTCGGATGGCGGCTCCCGCGCACTAAAGTTCCTGCCTGGGGAAGCTCAAGGCTGCCAGAAGAATTTATTGTTCAGTCCAGTCAAGGGCCCCTGTCGTCCAGTCTCTGTGGGAGGGTGGGAGGCCAACTTCGATACGTGACAGTTACCAAACCCAGCTGGCCCAGTCACGGGGACCAAAGCCCCCTTTTTCACCCTTCAGTGCCTTTCCCCTAGCTCACCCCACTTTTAAAAAGTCTCTTGCCTTTTGTTTCAGAGAAGTTGAGTTCCGTTCACACAGGACTCTCTTCTCTATGGCGATAGTTACCACTGAATAAAATCCGGCTTTGTTTACCAAAAACGAGTTCTGTCTGCTCACCCCTCCTGCCCTCAGTCCCTTCCCTCCCAGATTAGATCTCAAGAGCCACCACCTCGACCTCAGCTTGCCAGTGAGCTCACCTCCCTGCCTCATGGTCCTTTTTGTCTGTCAACCTGGAAACCCCAGGCCTGGATCAAAGCGACCATTGACTCTCTCCGCAGGTGCTCCAGCCAGAGCAGCCGGAGAGGCAGCCAGGGAAAGTCACACAGCTGCACAGATTGGTGCTGCTTCACTCCCCAGTCTCCGGCCGTGGTGCCGCCTGGCAATGCGATTGTATTTTCCTCATCTGCCGTGTTGTCCTCCTGGGCCATCAGTGTCTTAGTCCATTTAGTGCTGCTACAACAGGACACCACAGACTGGGTAATTTATAAAGAAAAGTGATTTATGTGGCTCATGGTTCTGGAGGGTGAGAGGCCTGAGCGTGTGGCACGAGAGGCCTGAGCGTGTGGCACTGGCACCTGGGGGGGGCGCACGGGTCATCGCGTGGGGGAAGGAGGGAGGTGGAAGTGAGCATGTGAGTTAGAGAGAAAGGAAGGGGGCCCAGCTTACACGGAGCCCATTCCCACAATAGCAGCATTAATCCTCACGGCCTAATCTCCTCGGTTATAACTATTATGATGGCAAGTACGTTTCTAACACGTGAACTCTTGGGGGACACATTCAAACCATAGCAGTCAATCACCACTTCTTCCAAAATTTCAACCTCTTCCTACAGGATCCTGCCCATCAGCATATAAACTTGATCGAATCTCTGCTATCCAAAACAGGTGCTTCTTGAACCTCTCTGTCCCTTCCTCTCCCTCCTGTCACGTCTAAACTCCCGCAGAGGGTGGGCTTTACTTGCTGTCCTTTCTCAACGCCCACTCATTCCTCATCCCGTGGCAGTCAGGCTTTCCCGACCCCTCGTGTCTCAACAAGACCACAAATGACCCCCTGAGTACCAACTCCACTTTTCATTCCTTCTCGTGTCGCCCTCTGAGCATCATGTGCTGCCACTGACCACTTCTCCCTTCTTGAAACATACTCTTCCCTTGACTTCAGGGACACATACTCTTCTCACTTTCTTCCTGCATCTCTGCCCAGTCCTCAGTTTCCTTTGTGTTCTGCCCTCCTCCTCTGGCTCCTCACGTGTGGGTGTTATCCCTGCCTCTGTTGCGTGCTCTTTCTTTCCCCATGTGATCTCTCTCCCTGCACACTCTCATCCATGCCTCAGGCCAGGCCGAGGCCACAGCAACAGCCTTCCAACAGGCCTCCCTGCCTCCAGCCTTGCTCTGCTATCATCCATGATCCATGATGCTACCAGAATGATTTTTCTTTTTTTTTTCTTTTTTTTTTTTTTTTTTGAGACAGAGTCTCGCTTTGTTGCCCAGGCTAGAGTGAGTGCCGTGGTGTCAGCCTAGCTCACAACAACCTCAAACTCCTGGGCTTAAGCGATCCTCCTGCCTCAGCCTCCCGCGTAGCTGGGACTACAGGCATGCGCCACCATGCCCGGCTAATTTTTTCTATATATATTTTTAGTTGGCCAGATAATTTCTTTCTATTTTTAGTAGAGACAAGGTCTCACTCTTGCTCAGGCTGGTCTTGAACTCCTGAGCTCGAGCGATCCTCCTGCCTCGGCCTCCCAGAGTGCTAGGATTACAGGCGTGAGCCACCGCTTCCGGCTCAGAGTGATTTTTCAAGATGTAAATCTGGCCATATCTGCTTCAAATTCTTCAATGGATTCTACTGGCCTTGGGATAAAGTCCAAACTCCCCTGGCAAATACGCTGCTCTGTGCCTGGCTGCCATAACTTCCTCAGTCTTCCCTCCAACCAGTGCCCTCCTGGCGCTGGCGCTGTGTGCTTATGCACTTCCGTAGGTGGGTGGTGACAGTGTTGTTAATGGCCACAGTTGTGATTATGCATTAGCTGTTGATGATTATGGTGGTGACTTTAAGACACTGCTGCCCATCACATTTTAAATACAGTCTTCAGAGGCAGACTCCATCCCCCAGATGTTCCTTGCTCCTGCCTCCTGGAAGGTCAAGTACGCATGCCTATCTCAGACCCATCCCCACCTGCGATTGTTTTAGGGCCCTGTGGTTGGGGCCCTGGTTAGCTCCCACATTGACTGCTGGGTGTCAGCCTGAACCTATGTCCAGCGCTCATCTCTTTCCAGCCTTGGGTTGAACCCAGCATGTTGGTGATGGGCAGTGATAGTGATGGTAGCAGAGAGATAATAGTGTTGCATGTGAAGATGCTGCTACTATCAGTGCTCAGTGGGGAGACAAAATTACCATAGAAGAGAAGCCCCTGGGAGACCTAGGCAGTTGGTACTGGCTCCAGGGCCCTTCTTTGCTGCTGACTCCATCAGTGACTAGCTGATGAGGCTGATTTGACCTTCTCAGAGGCTTAGCTCTATAGCACTGACCTGTCACCCACTTTCCATGTACACCCAGGACTGGTCATCTCACCTCCATCACAGGGCACTTGGCTGCCAGGCTGGGGCTCTGACACTCCTGACATGGACGTCACTCCCCAATATCAGCATGTATTTACATCTATGAACACGCATGGAGGCTGCTTTCCTAAACTGGAGAAGGTAGCTGGAGGCTAGAAATAATGGAGAAAGCAGTCTGGGGAGTGATGAAAAGACACCTGCCCCGTGGTAGGCCAGATGAGAATCCCCAAAGATAACCAGGTCCCAATCCCTGGAACCTATAAATGTTACCTTAGATGACAAAAACTTTGCCAATGTGATTAAGGATCTTGAGATAATCCTCCTGGAATATGTGGGAAGGCCCTATATGCAGTCACTGCTGTCCTTATAAGAGGGAGACAGAGGGAGGTTTGACCCAGAACCAGAAGGCAACGTGACCACTAGCATGAGCCCACACTGCTGACTTTGAGGATGGAGGAAGGGGCCGTGTGCCAAGGAGTGCAAAGCAGCGGTTAGAAGCTGGAAGAAGCGAGGAAACAGACTCCGCCCTAGAGCCTCCAAGGGAGCAGGGCCTTGCAGACACCTTGATTTCGGCCCAGGGAAACAGATTTCAGACTTCTGACCTCAGAACTATAAGAGAATAAATGTGTGTTCTTTTAAACCACGAAGTATGTGGTACTTTGTTACAGCAGCAATAAGAAACTGATACAGTCTCCTTCTGCCCTCCCTCTCTGTCCTTTCCCCTTCCTCTTGAATAGGCTTGAGCAGGGAGGCTGGACAGTGGGCAGTGGAGAAGGCTGTTCCTCCTCACCTGTATGTGGGGCCCGGCACCCTCTGGTACAGGTAATGTTGGCTTTGGAAACACTGGAAGGGGATAGCACCTCAGAGCAGTAGTCACACGTGGGTCTCTGTCAGAGTGACATGCTAAGGCCACTTCTGGTGGCTTTGCTGGCAGCAGGCGCTGAGTGAGGACAGAAGAGGAAGGATTCCAGAGAAGCCATCTGGGGATTGTGGCTGACGGGTGATGTTTCAGCATATGTGTACTCCCTTTTTTGGAACTCCCAGAGATACTTGTGGCAGAGGCGGAAGAGGGCAGAGGTCCTGTAGGTGCAAGAAGAAAAACAGCAGGAACTTTGGGTTATGGATGTTAATGGAAACTTATTTATAGTCACAGACAGGGAGGGCCTGATAACATCGGTGAGATGCTGCTTGTCCGGCTGACCACGCCCTCCCAGCCTTCGCACAGGTGGCTGATTAGGCAAATCATGATTTCCAGACTCTTCTCATCCCCTTTCCCTGTTTTCATTCAGTTTTTATCTTTTTCTTATTGAGCTGGAGAACTTTCTATTTTGGGGTGAGTATTCCCTCCCCTGACATTTATTGCTACAAATACCCATTTCCCCCAGTTGGTTATTTCTCTGAACTTTCTGTATGCAGCATTTGCCATGCACAAGTTTTCTTTTTCTTGTAGTGAAGTGTATCAGCATGTCCTTTTGCAATCTCTGACTTAGATATCACACTTAAAGAGTTCTTCCCCACCTCAAGAAATACTCACTTAGATCTTCGTTTTATGAATATATTTTTGTATGCTTATATTGTCCATATTTCTCCCACTAATTAGCAATGCCTCCTTTCTCATATACTACAGTGCTCTCTCTCTCTCTCTCTCTCTCGATATATATATATATATATACATATACATATATGCAGTTATATATTTCTGGATTCTATCTCCATTCCATTGATTTTCCCTATTCCTGTTGCTATACCACTCCCCCCTAAAAATTACCGTAGCATACTATTATCTAAAATAATAATAATAAATAAGAGGGGTCTCTTTCAGAATTCTCCTAGATTTCTTACCAGATCAACTACCTGGTTAAAATGATTTGATCACATTAAAAAATCACGTTGGTGTTTTGATTAGGATTATACTGAATTTATAAATTCATTTAGGGGAAATAGATTATCTTTATACCATTGCGTTTTCCCCTCCCTGTCCCCTTCCAAGAGGACGGCCTGTCTCTATTTAAGTCTTCTTTTGTGTCTAGAGAGAATCATGCCATGGTTTCAGCCCTGGTGCAGCCTTTTCTCTCATCTTTGTTTCTTTTTGTTCGTTTCTGTCAAGTGTGGGGAGGGTAGTTTTGCAAACCTGCATTTAAGCCACCACGATTCCCAAAAGTCTTTAGATTTGTGCTGAATTGAGGCTGAAGGCAGGGATGGTGAGTGGAGCCGTGGGTGTGGGTGAAATTCAGAAGGAGATTAAACACTAAATGAGAGGAGCAGAAGCTTGCAGAGCACCAACGTTGGTGGGGAGAGTAGATGCAGTGTGGATGAGAGAGCCACAGAAGGGAGAGGTGAGAAATGGGCAGAGTGGTGTCAGGGGAGCCAAGGGAGGAGGAAACTCAAGAGCTATGTGGCCGAGGGAGTCAGTGTTGCAGGGAGGTTGTGGGGAATGGCTGCAATGGAGCTGTGGGTTGTGTCGGGCATGGCTGACATTGTTAGTGTTTAAACTGGACACTTGGAGAAGACTCTGGGACAGTGGGGTAAACCAGGATTATTTCTGGAAAACTGGGACACAGTAACCCCAGTTAGTGGAGACCTCTGAGGAAGTGGTTGCCATGGAGGGATGGCCGAGGCGCCCAGGTTGTGTGGATTGAGGAGTTAAGACAGGGACAATGGACTGTTCTTTTTAGAAGTTTGGCCAGAAAGGTAAAGAGAGAGTTGGGTCACAGATGGAGGGGAATTAAAGTTGAAGGGGGTATATATGCTTGTCTGCTTTCTGGGATTGAGAGATCTGTTTGTCTGGGGCAGAGAAAGGACTTAGTAAAGAGTGAGAGATGGAAGGTGCAAGATATAGATGGATAATTAATGAAGAGACGAGATGCAGGAGGGGAGTGGGGCAATGTCAACAGCCTATAGGAGGCTCGGGGTGAGCCTGGAAGAGAAGGAAGGACAGCCCTGATAGGAGGGCAAGTAAGAGGAGGCATGACAAACCAGCAGGAAGTTGGGGTGCAGAGAAGGGGACTTGCGGGAACTCATAACTTCTCTGGAATGGTTGCTGAGGAGGAGGAGGGCAATCTGTATGGAGCAAAGAGCCTCCAAAAGGAAAGGAGTGGAAACCCTTAGCCCCTGTCCCTTGGGAGTCAACATGGTTAGACGCTCTCTGATGGCTGAGATGGTTCTGGATGAGCTCCATTGGTGGTGGGAACGTAGGTCTAAGCTCAGTGTAAGACTGTAAGCTGGCAGCGTTCTGGCTGGTGTGCCTGGGGCTGGAAGCCTCTCCCATCCTTGGCACTTGAGCATTTTGGGCTCTTCCTCCACTGGAGAATGACCATGATCCCTGTAGGAATCTGCACCAGTGCGGACATCACTGTGTTGGTGGACAAGGATGCTCAGACTGTGCAGGACCAGGTTCTACAGTGACACCTTGGGGTGGCAGGGGAAGCCACAGGGAATCAGAGGCTCCGTGCCATCATCACCTGGCTTTGGATGAGGCAACCCTTCAGGATTCAGGAAGTCCTTGGTACTCTTGGACAATTTAGGGAGGAGAAAGTCCCCAAGAGAGAGACACTGGATTTCTTGTTACTTCAGATGGGCTTGAGAGGTTAATATGAAATATTAATCTAATTTATAACCCAATTTGATAAATCAGGTTTGTGTAATAGAATGGTATGCAGCCATTCAAAACGATGTTGGGAAATAATATTTGATGACATGAAAAAATATTCAGGACATATTCATTGAAAATCTAGTATAAACACAATAATCTGCTTTTTGAAAAGAACATGTAATGTATCAATATATAGACAGATAGATGACCCTAAGAATATATACCAGTTAGCAGAGGTTGTTTCTGGGTGGTGGAATTATGGATAATTTTTTTTTTTTTTTGCTTACCTTTATTTTCCAAATTTTCTATAAGATGCTTGTATTGCTTTTTTTGTAAGTTAAATAACAAAGTTATTTTTTAAAAAGATTGCCAAGCAGTAACAGGACCCCAGCTGAGCCTGGAGGAATCTGCACAGGCGCCAGTGCCTGAGGTTGGGTGTACTCTTTCCAGCTGCACTCAGCAGGTACAGCTCGCAGCTGGGTAAACAGAAGGGCAGACAACCTGGCCAGATTTAGCAATTCACCTAGCCCAGTGTTGCTCAGAGGTCGCCCATGGGACACATCCAGGGGGATCTGCCCTACATTGTTTATCTGAGGCTGTGTAGACCACCCTCGAGCTGGTGTCTTCAATCCAGATGACATCAGTGGAACTTTCCCCCTTCTCCTGACCCTGCACACACTATCCTGAAGCCCCCTGGACCCAAGGCTGAGTGGGAAAGATGAGGGCATGGGAAGGCTGAAATAACCTAGGGATTCTCGGAGGGAAGGGGCTGCGGTTGCTACGGCTGCTGTTCTGCTTATGTAAATGCCGTGTTCACCAGGCCAGCCCCGCTGAAGAGGAGCCCAGTGACGCTTCCCACCGGAGTTTGGCTGGTGTATGGGTGGTGGATGCGAGTGGGTCTCCACTGAGTCGTGGGGAAGGGCTTGGGGGGCTACTCCCACCTTCTGCTCTTTCCAGATCCCTGAATCATGTGTCCCCACCCACCCCACGGGAAGCCCGTTAGCCAGCCAGACTCCTCTGCTCAGCACAACAGGGCTGTCTCTCTGAGGGCAGTGCCTTTGCTGAACAGCAGGAGGGTGGGGTGGGGCAGGTGCCAGGGGGAAGATTTGGGGCCATCCCCGGGACCTACCGGCTCTCTCTGAGATCCCCACAAAGATGGGGAAGGAAACACAGTTTATCTCTGGCTCATGACAGGCATTCCATAAATATTCGTTGAATGAACAAATGAGTGAGCAAATGAGGGAGCGAATTAATCAGTTAACCCGTTTTGTGGCTGTGGGCACGTGGCTGGATGGAGAGACAGACTGTTGGTAGAGCAGGGACACACAGATAAAAATACCTGCAGAGCCTGGCGTGAGGAAAAAGAAAGGCTAAGTTGCCAAGGATTGTTGACTGTGAGTCAAAATTTTCATGTATTAATCATGATACTTTAAAAAGCCTTATATTGGCACTGGAACCACAGATTATCAAGTCCAAGTTCCAGGTAAGAAAACTGAGGTCCAGAGAAGGAAGCAGATGGAATTTTAGCAAACTTTAGGCCTCTTGCCTCCCGGCCCCGCGGGGCTCTTCCACCCCATGCCACTTCCTCAGTGCAGCTGGGGACCTTCTCCCCAGGTGGAGGGTGTGTGTGATCAGTGTCCCTTATAAATAGATATTGGTCGGGTACCTACTAGACGCGCTGTGCCTACTATGTGCCAAGCGAGTTGCTAAGCGATAGTGATGTAAAGGTGGGCTAGATGTTGACTTCATAGGAAAGGAGATAGGCAATTAGTCAGGCAATTTCAACAGGAAAATGTGCCCAGCTTCAGGAGCCCAGAGCAGGGGGGCCTAGCCCAGACCTGGGGTGACGGAGCAGACATTCCACCCACCCCTCTAGGAGCCTTTGCAGGGGCATCTCCTCTGCACCTTCCCACCCCCAGCATTCCCAGCTAATCTGTCTCCTACTTGCCCATGAGTGCCTGGCTCCAGGGCCCCAGGCACTGCAGATAAGAGTCACACCTCTGGGGCCAAAGGGACAGATTTGCACTACAGGTTGCTCAGACAGAGGGGCCTCAGGCAAGGGGTCAGGCTCCAGAGGGAGGATCTGGGAAGGAAGGGCCTGTTTGAGGGGAGGTGGGGGGATGGTGTCGACCCAGAGGCAGAGGCCTGAGCTCCAGGGCCCTTCTGAGTAGGCCCTCCCTCCCCAGGCAGCCATACTGGGTTTTGTTCATCAACCATGAATCTCAGTCTTGTTTTGAGGCCGAAGCTTCTCCGGGAGAGTCCTCATCCTTCGGGCCTCCTCTCCACCTCTGTCCTCACACCTGCTGACTCTCCCCCTCACTGACAACTCACCCCTCTTGCCTCAGCTGCCCACCCTGAATCATTGGCTAGCTCCCAAAACTCAATCTCTTCCAGAGAAGTGTGCAGACAGGTGGAGAGAGAGGAATGACCATGATCTCTCTCCTCCTCTTCCTCATCCCAGTACCAGCAGTCAGGCTCACATGGGCAGAGGCCTGTGTATCAGTCAGGGGCTCTGCAGGACTCAGAAGTAGGGGAGCTGTGGGTGGAGTCCAAGATGCTAGGGGTGGAGTCCTAAGGGAAAGGGGGCAAAGAAACTCCATCACCCTCTCGAGCTGGACTTGCTGGTTAAAATAATCAGGTGGGGTCAGTCTGCCTTCTCTGAGATTTTATTGCTACCGCTACTTGGTCTAGGGCAGGCCCCTGGGCACTTTTCATGCTTGTTGCTAAGGAGTTCTTAACTGGGCTACTGGGGTTCCATGCACCATGGCTCCAGGGGATCTTTGAAGCCCCTGAAATTGTGTGCAAAACATTATGTATTTGCACACGTGTCCTCATTTCTAGGAGAAGGTTCACAGTTTCCGTCAGACTCCCAAAGGCATTTGTGACATAAAAAAGGTCCAGAACCCCTCATCCAGGTCTTTGGAGGGAAAAGTGCCTCCTGCTTGCCTGCCCCTCCCGAAAGCCCCCCTCCCCTCCTCTGGGTTTCTTCCACTCCTGTGCTGCTGCCAGCAGCCTGTCCCTAGAGCCAGCTGGGGCCATGTGCCTCTCTGCTCACCTGGACACAGTGCCGTGCCTCTATCGACTGCCCTATTTAGGAGCTGCTGAGCTGACTGCAGAAACCAGGTCTGCATTTGCCCCCTCCAGAGGTATCCAGGCTTTGAGGAAGGGTGTGGGTGAAGGGCATGAGTTCTGGAGTCAAAGAGACTTGTGCTTTACCCTGGAGCTGTGCCGCCTTGACAAGTTAATGAACCTCCCTGAAACTCTGTTTCCTCGTCCATAAAATGGGGTGAATGCCTCCCTACAGGCGTGAGGACTGAGGTAATGGTTATAAAACACCAGGCATTCAATAAATGTTATCTGTTATCTGGCACAACTGGATCCAGAAACTTTCTCTACAGTGTCCCTGGAAGGAGGCTGTCCAGCTTTTTCTGGGGAGCTGCTACCTCCTGAGACGGCCCAGCCCCGTTTGGACAGCTCTGACTGTGAGACAGCTCTTACGTCAGTCGGGAACTCTTTGAGTTGAAGTGGCAGAAATTCAACTCACTGGCTCACCGAAAAAGGGAATTTATTGGCCCAAGAAATTGGGAAGGGTAGGAGTGGAAGTGACCTCAAGGACTCTAGAGACCCAAACAATGTTGTCAGGACTTTCCTTCTCCCTCCCTGCAACTCTTGGGTCTGTTTCTCCATGTGATTGGGGCGAAGTAGCCAACAACTCATAGCCCACATCCTCACAGCCTAGGGAAGAGAAGACAGTGCTTCTTTCTCCCAGTGACCACAGGTAAAATCCCAGCGAAGGATTGAGACAGGCTGGGCTTGGGTCACATGCACATCCCTGAGCCAATCACTGCAGACAGGGCCATGGGCAACTATGATTGGCCAGTTCTCATCCCATGACCTGGGGGCAGGACACGGTATACTCTGAGTGGCAGCCATACTGGAACCACGAGGTGTGCAGCAGGGTAGGTTCCCCAAAGGGAGGAATGCCGTTCCTAGAAGCCTGGGCAGACAAAACGAGTGGCTGCTCACCACCCTTCTTCCTTACATCTCTGTCTTCGTGACAACCTCCAGTCCAGCACCAGTCCTAGCTCTGTCCTTCTTGCCTGCACAGGGCAAGGCCGTTCACCCGGCTGGGTCAGCCCTTTGGAAATCTGAAGAGTCATTATAACCTCCCCAATCTTCTTTTTTCTTCTTTTCTCTAAGTTCTTCTGGTTCTTGCATCTGAGTACAGTGGGTTTCCATCCTCCTTCCTCCTCTACTCCTGGGCGGAAGGCAGCAATCTGGTTGGAAGTTGGAATAGGACACAGCTATGAGAATTATCAGCTGGAATGCTGAGGAAAATGTGGGGGTTTTAGTGTCCCTTGGAGCCAGCCACTGGCCTGGTGTTCCCTTTAGCCACAGGGAAGTTGACCAGGGAGGAAGACAAGGAAGGAGAAGTGGTGGTGGCGGGGGACGGGGGCGATGAAGAGGGAAGAGCGGCAGGGTGGGGGAGGCAGAGGATGAGGGAGGAAAGGGAGGTAATCAGGAGAATGGAGAGAAAGCCTCAGCTCTCAGGCTGGGGAGCTCAATCAAATACTTTAAAAATCCCTGGTGTGGTGCAGACAGTACATGCAGAAGGAGCTCATGGCTGGAAGCCGCCCCCAGGTGGTCAGGGCAGGTGTCTCAGTCAGCTCAGGCTGCTGTAACAGACCACCGCAGACTAAGTAGCTTATAAGCAACAGAAATTTCCTTCTTATGGTTCTGGAGGCTAGAAAGTCCAAGGTCAGGGTGCCAGCATGGTCCGGTCTGACGAGGCCCCTTTTCCAGGTTGCAGACTGTCAACTTCTCTCCATGTCCCCACGTGGCAGAAGGGGCAAGCAAGTCCTGGGGCCCCTTTTATAAGACACCAATGCCAATCAAGAGGGCTCTGCCCTCAGGGCCCAATCACCTCCCAAGGCCTCACCTTAATACCATCCCACTGGAGATTAGGTTTCCACATATGAATTTGGGAGGGACACAGACATTCAGACCATAGCAACAGGCTTCCTAGAAGAGGAGGTCTTGAGGGAAGAAGAGGATTGCAAACCTGGAAGTTGGTTCTGGGAGTCCACTGCAAGCAACGGAGAACCCTCTCTGGTTGCCCAACTGGGGAGTAGGGGGCCCCTGCTCCCCTCCCTGCAGTCTTCCTTTCCCAATTGGGCTGCTCTGTAGAGGTCACCCCTAGGCTAGTGAGGAATCTTTCTGAAGTTTAAAACCAATTAAGCAACAAGTGGCTTCTGATTAGTTATTTTGCTTAATGTGAATTTTAAAGAACAGCCTCATCTTCCCACCCTGCCTCCCAAGCGCCCTAGGGGCTATATAGCTTCGGGTCTGCCTTGAAGAGCCCTCAGGGGTGTCTGAGAAGGCTGGAAAAAAGGATAGAGGGACTGGGGTGGGGCAAGCCCTGCTAGTCACCTGCATTTCCCCTGACATTTTGGAGTGCCATTGTGTCCCTAAGGCCAAGGCTGTCCTGAGGGGACGGGGTGAGGGGTGGGGGGACAGAGAGGCAGTAGAACAGATAAATGGTGACACGTAGCCTGGGACCTCTGCCAGCTCACTCTAGTAGAAGGGGCTAAAGCAGAACATGTTAAAAGTTAGCCCAGGACGAAAGCTAGAAGTGCTCAGGAAAGACATGTGTCTATGTGGCGAGCCCCAGGCTGCAGGGAGGCGCCAGACTGGGGCTACAGGGACAGGTAGGTGGTGCAGTAAGCAGGACCCAGGTCTGCAGAGACGTGCTGTGGGGTTCTGAGTGGGTGAGAATCCTTCGGAGAATGCAGAGATGTGGTTATTTCTTGACCATCCTCTAGGGACTCTCGTGACCCTCCCATGAGATGGCACAAGGGAAAGTCCATTGTAAGCCAAAAGGAGACTGGGGGTGAGGTAGCAAGTATGGGGAGATGGCAGGGCACCATCTTCTTCCCTGCTCTGACTCCCCAGTAGGAGACCTCCAGCACACCAGCTGTCAGACCCTATTCAGTTACACACCATCCTCACTTCACAGGCAGAAACGGAGGCCACAGTCCTCAGCTGGGTGTCCGGTAGGGACAGGAGTCTCAGGCTCCAGCTCCTTCCATCCTAAAATGGGCATCTTCTAGGGTCCTCACCCAGGACCAAGAAGCCCCTGGGAGAGCCAAGACCCAGAAGGACCGCTCAGCCCTGCACTCCGGACCACTCCTTCCAGCTGAACAGAAAAGCTCTCTTGACAGGAGAAGAAAGTCCATAGTGTCTGCTGGAGAAAGGACCCCTTGGCAGCTGCTGACACAAGAAAGAAAGACGGACTTTTCTACAGGTTCCTCTTCACTGTCTCCTTCCTCCTTCTTCTCCCTCCCACCTCCCCTCTCCCTCTACCTCCCACTCTTTCTTCCCTCCCTAATCCACGTTGGCTCTAAGGGACATTGGGCTGAGGGGTCCCAGAGGGAGCTGAGCAGGCCCTGGCCTCCCAGGGAAAGCCAGTGGTTTTCCTAGTGACTCCCTGAGGCTGAGAGAAAAGGCATCGTTCCTGGCTTGGGCATCTGAGTGATGACAAATTTAGAGCAGCCACCTCTAAACCCAACCTCTTTGGCTTCTGTTTTGGGTACCAGGAGCCAGCCTGGCCCAGAAGGTTGGCTTCTGACCAGGGCTCTGCAGCCCAGAGCTAGGGCCAGCTGTTCCAGGCCTGCGGCTCCCCTCCACTTGGCCCCCCTGTCACCGTCAGGCACCTGGGCCCCTCTGGTTGGCTTTATTACCCTAACTTTCTGGAACATGCTGGCTGTGTCTTCCTCATGAGGCCATGACAGATGAGGGATGGATTGGTCACGTGGTAAAGGACAAAACCCCAGTTCATACTCTCTTTGGCACAAAAAGGAACTTTATTGGTAGTCGTGGTGGTACCAGGTATCATTTTTGAGGATCCAGATAGAGTCAGGTATGGGATTTTGCAAACATATCCCAGTGAAAGTAAGGGTTGGACAGTCAACCTTAGAAAGAGCAGGGCTACTGCCTGCCGGACCTCAGGAACATCTGAACCTCAAAGTCTTGAATACAGCCAAGAATCTGTCCTCCTCCTTCCATCCCCAACCCTCATCTCTGCTTCTCTCTGACTACAGATGGGTTTCCTATACCTCCTGAGCCTCTTGCCCCACAACCTCAGCTCCTGAACAGAGATGGACTCCTAATCTCAGTGGCAGTTTGAGAACTCCCAGGAACGAAGTCAGATTGGCTCAGCTTGGGTCCAGGTCCTGCCCTGGGTGAGTCTGTTATGACCAAAGGGTAGAGTAACAAAATGGCTGTGCCATGGGCACTGTATGGGTAGAAAGGGGGGTCTCCCCAGAATTTCAGAGGAAGGCCAGAGAGACAAATCAGTTGGCTTCAACTTCATTTCTCTCACAAAGAGGACTGGAATTGTTCGCAGGTCTCACTAGAGCAGCTCTGTGGGCTTCTCTGGCTCCTAGGGGCACACATGGCTGGATGTATTTCCTTCCCTTAGCCACAGCTCCGGATCGGTCATCTTGACCTAGGGACTATCCTCACCTGTCACCCCAGATTCTGGCCCTGGTGACCCATACCTGCCATCTTTCCCTGCACCCTCTTGTCTTGGTCGGCTGTACTTAGCAGTTGGAATGGACTCCAAAGATAAGACTCCAGGATTAGGAGTAAGATCCACCTGGGTTTGAATTAGGTGCCACCATTTACTACCTGTCTGAGGTCCTATTTCCTCACCTATAAAATGGAGAAGATAATATTAACAGTACCTAACAGTACAGGGTTGTGGCCACACCAAGATGTATAAGCTTCTCAGCTCCTTTGTCGAACAGCAAGATCACTGTGTCTGAGCTATTTGTAGCAGGTGGGGGCAGGGTGGCGAGGATTGTCTTCTAGCTGCAGGCTGAAGGAGAGAACCTTGTCTCCCCTCCCCAGCTAAGCCCACACACATCCCTTCTGGCCAACTCTCAGGAGCCTCTGTTTCCTGGGAGAACTTACGGCCCAGGCGAAGGCCCTCAGGCCCAGCATAGGCTTCAGGGAAAAGGACTGATTCCCCTGCGGGCATCTTGACAGCAGAGTGGATCAGGGGAGGAGGACTCTGGCCAATCTGTCCCAAGGAAGCTCCAGCTTCTGAATAGTTCAGGCCACAGAGAAAACCCAAACACAGGATCCCATGGGGCCATGGTCTACATCTGTGCCCAAATCGGCCTTTGTACTGGCACAGGCTGTCCTTTCCTTGGAGCTGACCGTGACCGGGTATGGGATACCGGCAAACACATCTCAGCACCACCCCCCCTTGTTTGGGTCGGTATCCCTGAGCTGCTAGCTGGTGGGCATAGCAGTGACTGGGGGAATGAGGGTGGGAATAAGGAGGATCAAAGACGTGGACACACATGTGCCAGCACACTGTCAGACACAGACGTGACAGGCCTGTGTGCAGACAGAAACAGGTGGCCAGGACCAGAAGCCCTACCTGAGGCCTCCCAGATATCTAATAATAGCAATGGAGCCTGCATTTACAGTGCACTGACATGTTCCAGGCACTGGACTAACCTCTTCAAGTTCATTATTACATTGAATCTTTTCTACAACCCCCAGAAGCGGGCATTAGTGTCTGTGTTTTACAGATGAGGGACTGACTGGAAGCCCAAAGAGCTAAATCACTTGCTCGAGGTCATACTGATTTCAAAGTGCTCTTATGCTGCTGCCCACATGGGTACTATAACAGACCCAGTTTTCCGAAGGAGAGATTCACAGGGCGCAGAAGATTCTCCAGGCAAGTGTGCTGGTTCTTGTAGGGCGGCCTGGAGAAGACCAGCCTCAGAATCTCCTGGGGAGTTGCTGAAGGTACAAGCCCTTGGGTTGCATGTCCCTTTCACGTACCCTTCCTCCAAGTATGGAGTCAATGGGGTGAAGGGCCTAGGGACATGCATTTTAACAAGCCGCCAATCTCCCATGAAAATAGCTTCCTTCCCCATTGTGAGGAAAAACAGCACTGTTCATCTTTGAATCCAAATGGCTACACATTGGGCTCAGGAATCTACATTTTTCATACGTTCACCGAAGTTTGAAATCAACTGCTCAGGATTTTGAACACATGGCCCATGATGCGATTGCTGGGCTTCCTCAGGTCAGTCCCAGGGATCAGCGCAGAGGACTCTGGAAACTCTACAGTCTGGAGTTTGGGAAGAGGATGTATCCACCCCCTGCTTTGCCCCCAGCTTGCACCTGGCTCTTCATTCAGGCTCCTGCTTCCCCTGTGGACTCAGACTCACAACAAAGGTTGGAGGGAGCAGCAGGCCTTGTTGGGAGAGAGCAACTGTACTGGGCCTTCCTCATCCACAGGAGAACGCATCAACAGCTTCTGCAAATGCCCAGCTTCCCTCTGCCTGGGACCCTCTCCCCTGGAAGCCTGGGGCCATCTCTTGGCTCCCTACTCCCTGAGCTCCTCCCACGCCATTCTGCCAGGCTTACAAAGCTCCTCTTCCAAGAATGTCCTCCCCTGGGTAATTGGACCCTCAGGCCATTGACATTTAAAGAAATGTTCTTGACCTTTTCAGCAGTTCCATAAAATCACAAAATAGATCTCTAAATATTACTGCAGACTCCTACTTGCCCAGACCCTGGCAGGGACTCATTTTCCAGGCTAACTCAAGAATAAGAGAAAAATAGCAATATTGCTAGGAAAAAAGAGCCTATTCTCAAGCCTCTCTCTTTTGGTAATCCTTCCATGATGGACTGCTATTATCTGCATTAGGACTCTGTCCTCTTCCATCACTGCCGCCACCACCCACGACCACCATTGTGTGTTTTGCATTAGCACCTTAATTATATGATCATATAAAATATGCAGGATTTATGCTCTTGCATCTTCGCCGTGCAAAAGGTCTACTTGTGCTTTAGATATTTGATCTAGCTGCATGAAAACCTCTTCCCCCGCTCCCCTTTCTCCATCTGGTGGAACCAGATGGAACAATGGGTAGAGAAGAACCGGAAGTTCTTGGGGGAGACACAAGAGATGGCAGAACCCCAGGAGGAAGGGAATGAATGTGTTAAGAGACATTTTGAAAAAATAAAGAACCTTAAAATAGATTAGATATTAGATCAGGACTACCCCTTACATAAACAGAGCTTGAGTCAAGAGTAGAAATTTAAAATTTTCTCCTACATGTTTCCAAAAACAGTTTTGTCATCTAAAATGGTAGTCAGCAAACTCCTGCCTGCAGGTCAAATCTAGCCTTGGACCCTTTCTGTATGGCCCTTGAGCTAAAAATGGTTTTTTATAATTTTTAGATAACAGCTTTATTGAGATATAGTTCACATACCATAAAATTCACTCATTGAAAGTGTGCAATTCAGTGGTTTTTAGAATATTCACAGAGTTGTGCAACCGTCACCACTAATTCTGGCACATTTTCATCACCCCAAAAAGAAACATGACCCATTAGCAATCACTTCCCATTCTCCTATCCCCCCAATTCCTGGAAACCACTAATATACTTTCTGCCTCTATGAATTTGCCTTTTCTGGACATTTTATATAAGTGGAATCATACAATATGTGGCCTATTATATCTGAATGCTTTCACTTAGCATAATGTTTTTCAGATTTATCCATGTTGTAGTATACATTATTTATAAATAACATTCCATCATATGGATATATGTGTGGTGTTTTCTGACACTACATCTGACACCAAATATTCCTCTGACACCAAATACCTATCATTTTTCTACAACAACCACCTATTTTCCAACACCAACTGGGCGTCCAACAATTCATTTCAATTCTGACACTATTAAAGATCCCTCAGGTTAAGGGCTCAGTCCCATAAGACTCCCCCCACTTCAGATGCCAGCTGTAAGTGAGGTACCCAGGCTGCTAACACTTCTATCTGACTATAAATTTGAGGGTTCCCGCATCCCCCGCTCAGGTTCAGTGATTTGTTAGCATGACTCACAGAACTCAGGAAAGTGCTTTACTTATGATCACTGGCTTATTATAAAGAATACAAATGAATTGCCAAATGGAAAAGATGCATAGGGTAATATATAGGGAGTTGGGCACAGCTGCTATGTCCTCTCTTGGCACACCACCCTCCCAGCACCTAGATGTGTTATCACCTGGAAGCCCTCCAAATCTCACATTCAAGAGCTTTTACAACCCAAACTCCAGTTCCTCTCCTGTCCCTGGAGCTAGTGGGTGGTAGGAGAGGGCACTGAAGGTTTCTACCTTCTGGTCACATATTTGCTTTTTCTGGTGACCAGCCCTCATCCTGAAGCTACCTAGGGGCCAACCCTGAGCCATTTCATTAGCAAAACTCAAGTGTATGCTGGGTGCAGTGGCATGTACCTGTAGTCCCAGCTACTCGGGAGGCTGAGGCAGCAGGAGTTTGAGCTCAGGAGTTTGAGATCAGTCTGGGCAACAGAGACAGACCTAGTTTCAAGAAAAACAAAATAAAACAAAACTTCACCAAAAAATTCGAGTGTAGTCAAAGGGGCTTGTTATATATAATAAGACACTCCTATCACTTAGGAAATTCCAAGGGTTTTAGGAGCTCTGTACCAGGAACTGGGGACAAAAAACAAATATATTTTTTTATTATGCCACAATATACCACATTTTGTTTATCCATTCATCAGTTGATGGACATTTGGGTTATTTCCACTTTGAGGCTATTATGAATAATGCTGCAATGAACATACATGTATAAGTTTTGTGTGAACGTATGTTTTCAATTCTCTTGAGTATATACCAAGGAGTAGAATTACTGGGTCATAGCAATGAAACAGTTTCATTGTTTCAGGAACTACCAAATTGTTTTCCAAAGAGGAATGTTTTACATTCTTACCAGCAATGGGTGATGGTTTCAATTTCTACATATCCTTGTCAACACTTGTTATTGTCTGTTTCACTTTAGCCATCCTAGTGGCTATTGAAGTGGTATCTCTTGTTGTGGTTGACATTTACATTTTTAAAGGATTATAAAAACAAACAAACAAAAACAAACAACATAAAGGAGAATATAAGACAGAGACTGTATGCCATATGTGGCCAGCAAAACTTTGAATATTTAGTATTTGGATCTTTACAGGAAAAGTTTGCCAACCCTTGGTCTGAAATATTCTAAATTATCTATTGAATTAAAAGACAAAAACAAAATCATAAGTATCAAAAGTTTAAATCAAAATTATTTGACTAAAGCTGAAATTTGTATTTATTTTTTGAAAATTTGGTTACATCTTAAGTATTTTTATTAACAGTAATCACAATTTTAGCATTTATTGTCTAGTTGCCAATGAAAAGAATCATCATCATACTTCAGGAATATTGCATCTAGATCTAGCATATACACATCTAAGAGTAATGCAAATCGTAACTTTTGCAAAATACTCCTCAGTCACCATATACAACTATTACAAAAGCTTTGCTAATTCATGAGTGCCTCTAGAACTGTGAACTAGAATATGAAGAAAAGCAAGAAAATGGTCTCTTGGCACCACTGAGACAGACACTTTATCATGCAAGAATCTACTGCATTCATGCTATCTAAGAGGAATGATTTGACAAGTTAATTAATTTATCTTTCTCTACTTAAGTGCTTCTGCTGCTGAAATCCGCAGGCTCCTGGAAGTGGACCCACCTCCATCCCAGGAGCTGCCCAGCTCTGATGCCTACGCAGTATTCCAGTGCAGGTCTCTTTTACTGCCAGGCTCGGGGCAAGAAGGTGCAGCAGCAGTTCCCTGAGGCCTGAATGGTGTCAGTCACAAGGGCAGGTGTCAGGACTGTGGGTCATCTGCGCCGGGGCTGTGTGTGTATCTAGGGTGACAGAGGTGTGTTCTTTGATAAATTTATTTTTTGGTGTTAGAAATATATGGGAACCTGTAAGAATGGGGTCTGGCTCAGGTCTGAGAGCAACACTGGTTGTGTCAGAAGATAATGAGGAATTATCATGAATTTTGTTAGATGTGATAATGGCATTCTGGAAATTTAAAAAAATCATCTGCTAACACTGAAGTATTTATGGATGAAATAAAATGACATCTGAGATGTGCTTTATAATACTGCAGCCAGAAAAAGAAAACTATCAGGGAAATTTATGAAATAAGATTGGCAAGCATTAATATTAATAATGTTGAAACTGGGTGATGATAAATGAGGGTTCATGATACCGTTCTCTTGACTTCTTATATGTTTGAAAATGTTCGTACTGCACAGTTAAAAATAATGAAATAAAATGAAAAACGATAGAGGATTGCGAGGGAGGGGAAAGACAGTGAGGAGAACCCTGCCTCCTGGGGAGGTGGCCACGTGCTTCACCCTGAGAGTCAGGGAGGGAGGCGGGACCCTCAGGAAGGGAGTTGGGCAGAGACAACAACCTTTACCATCAGGTAGCTCCATAAAAATGGGGTCATATATTTGGACCAGAAGTAAAGGACTAATCAAGCCTTCTCTAGGATTCTAGCTGTGCACATCAACAGCTGATGGCATGGTTACTTTGACATGGACTGTTCCAACACTCCCTTCCACAAGGAAGCATCCCGGGATGCCAAAAGAGTCCTTGAGATAAAGGGCTCACCTCCATGGTGGCTCTTTCCCATATCATTTTTAAAATTAGGAGATAGTTTAGGCACCATAAAAGGTATATAAAAATAGTTTAACACACATCCAGGTACCTACCACTCAGCTTGTCAAATCATAACATTTTGCCATCTTTGCCTCAGACATTTTCTTTAATAAATTAAACTACAATATTACAGATACAGGTGAAGCCCTTGCAAGCCAGTCTGCAATTGCCTTCTCTTCCCTTTGTTCTCAGAGGCAACCACTAGCTTGCATTTGGTGTTCACCATTCCTACCTAAACTACAGGCGCATGTATTTATGAGCAATGTGTAGCAGCACTGTGTTGCATATCATTAAACTCTGTATAAATTGTATCATACGTAAGTTTCTGCAATTTGCTTTTTTCAGTTACATTTTCCTAGATTTATCTATGTTGATCCTGATTATACCACAATTTCTTTATTTATTCATTCTCTTAGTGATAGACATTTAGGTTTGATTCCAATATTTTTCTATTACAAACTATGCTGAAATGAAAATTTTTGTACACGTTTTCTCATCCATAAGTATGAGAGTTTCTATTTAGCTGCCAGTAGGATAATTGTTGATTTCTAGGCTATCTGCATCTTATATTCAGTAGCACCTTTTCACAGTGTTCGTGTGAGAGTCCACACCCCATCACAGCTCTTAGTTTGTGCCAATCTGTTGAGTGTGAACTGGTCTATCATATTCTTTCAATTTTGCATGTTTCTGATTATCTGTGAGGTCATGCATCTTTTCCCTTTTATTGGCCACTTATAGTTTTGTTTTCTGTGAATTCCCTGTTTGACCATTTTTTTTCTTTACATTATTGGTGTTTTTCTCAATGATTTATATACTGACCCTTGGTAGGTTTTATGCATTGCACAGATTGTCTCCCACTCAATAACTTGACTTCTCAATTGTGCTATATTTTTTGTACAAGAGTTTTTATTTTTAATGAAGTTGAATTCGTTTTTCATTCTTGTTGATGCTTTTTTCCTTCATTTAAGACATCCTTTCCTACTCTAAGGACATATAAATATTCTCTTATATTTTCCTCTAAAAGTTTTTAAGTTTTGCCTTTCACAATTATGTCTTTAATCCATCTGGAATTTGTTTTGCCTGTGGTGTGAGCTACAGACCCAATTTTTTACATATGTGTAACCAATGTTTTCAGCACTGCTTGCTTCTGATTGAAAATTCTACCTCTATCATATATCAAATAGCTACATAGGTATAGACATGTCTGTGGGCTCTCTATCCTGTCAGGTGTTTCTACTGGTCAATGTTTATTCCAATAATATACTCTCTAGCTGTTGTAGCTTTATATGAAATCCTGCTATCTGTTGGGGAGTCTCTCCTCATATCATCTTCAAAATTTTCTTAGTTGTTTTTGATCCTTCACTATTCCAAGTAAATGTTAGGATCAGATTGTTCATTTCCACAGAAAACCCTCTTGCCCCAAACTATATCGATTTTATATATTAATTTGGAGATAACTGCCATACTTCTAATTATGAGTTTTCCCCACATATAAATCTATATTTAGGTCCTATACAGATACTATATTTCTGTATAATATAGGACTTATTACATTACTATATTATAGCTCTTAATGTATTATTATATTATTTGATGTAGAGTATCATTTGATAATATAATATTATATATTACTTATTTAAGGCTGTTTTTAAACCTTTCAACAGTGTTTTATAATTGTCTCCGTTAAATATTCTCCCTGAATGTTTTTGTTAGGTTTATTCTTAGTTATCATCTAGCTTTGTTTTGTTTTGCTATACTGTCAGTATTTTAAAATGATATTTTGTAAGTATTTATTGTTGCTGTATATGAATGCAATTGACATTTTCACCTACTCTTAGTTCTAATAATTTTACTTCATCTTGAATTTTTCTACATGATATTTTACAAACAATGATGCTTTCCTTTATTTCCAATACATTTTTTGACATCTCTGTACTAGTTTATTTCTGCTTTAATAGAGGTGCGTATGGCTTTTCCCCCATCCTGCCTAGGATCTCCATCTCCATTACCTCATTGAAAAGAAGTGGTCCTAGTGGGCATCATTATTTTATTCTGGACTTTAAGGAAATAAAAGGATGCTTTCTCCTATTCTTATTGGGCTAATAGTTATTTTTGTTTTTTATTATGAATGGATGTTGAATCAATGGCTTTTTCTGCATCTCTGAAAGTCTCCTTTAGTGTGTTGATGTTTCTGAGCTCCAGCGTGGGCTTGCAGGACAGGCTGGATTTATCTAGAGAGGCCTGCCACTTGTAGGACAGGGTGCGTTTGCTCCTTGCCCAGCTGAGTTAGAATCTATGACGATGGCCGTCAGGCTCCAGGGAGGCAGTGTCCTCAGGCTTTGTGGCTGCTTCTCTCATGAGCCATTCTCTCTGTCACTCAGAGTCTTCCTGCAAGTGGAGGATCCCACTGTGTCATAGGGGCATTAGGGAAATTTTGTGACATTTGGGAAAACTGAGTTGGAGAAAGACTAGATTGGCACAAGAGTGGTGATCAGTAGATAAGGTCATTGTGATGGGTGAATCAGTAGCCCATCAGGGACAGCAGTGCAGGAGGTGGGGGAGGCCCCGCAATGGACAGCAGAAGGTACAAGAAGAACCACCTTAACCACACAGGGCTTAGGACCAGACCCCAGGTAACCCTTGTAATCCAAGGAAGGCCCAATAGTGGAGAAAAAGGAACCATAGACCCACCATGGAGGCGATCAGCACTTCTTTATATGTTAAAGGTTCGGGGTGCTCAGAGCGGATCGATTTTGACCCGCAGAGATAATGTGAAATCCCTACATCTGAGCAATCTTGGCTGTCATGCATATCTATAATATGGGCAGACATTTTTATTTCCTTTCTTCTCCTAGACCATAGCATAATACACAAAAGGTGCTCTACCTTTCCAATATGTGTTAAATGAGTATTCCTTGACTGTTGAATGAAACCCACACACAAAGCAATTAGCACGGGGCCTGGCACATACTGATGTGGCAGCTGTAACGGTGGCTCTGGGTTCTGGTTGGAGAGACGCTAGGTGAATAGCGGACTTCACAGACTTACAACCCAAGTCTCAGACAGACAGTGTCTCCCTGACCAAACCTGGAACGAGAGAGTAGTGTGAGAGGGCAGCTCCAGCCTCCCTGTCCTTCCCTGGCCTCTCTGTGCACCCTCTCTAAAGTGAAGCAGAGCCAAACAAAAGGAAAGTGATCCAGCATGTCAATTCACAGACGCTGCTCCCCTTGGGACGGCTGCCCCAGCCCACCCTTACCTGCTCCTGTTTCACTAAGAGAACGAGACATGTACGAGCATGTGGTCTGCTTTACTTCTGCCGCGGGAGCTGTCAGCTTACCTGTCAGAATTTATTCTTGCAAAACCATCAGTGATCAGAGAAGGCTGTGATTGGTCCCCTTTCCTCACCACCTCCAACAGAACCACAGGAAAATCCCAGATCACATCTTCTCCCTCCCCTCCGCTTACCCATCTCCTCTCCTCTCCATGTCTGTACTGCAAAGATTGGCCTCTCAGCCTCCATCCTCCCTTCTTCTAGTTAGAGACATTGACAAGCTAAAAACCAGGGTTCTCAGATTTCTTTACAGTTAAGTTCCTGGATTCAAAGTAGCTTTTACCAAATGAATGAACTCAAATGGTATTTGGAAGTAAGCAGTGAGGGGAAGGCCATCTACTGCTGTTGCTGGTTAGCAAGGTCAAGAGTGTTTGGAGGCCGCAGCAGCAGCTGGACTGAGTTCCAATGTCTAGCATCCAGCTTTGTGGCATGAGGGTGTTTGGTGTCTGCAGAGGTAGTAGCAGCTGTGGGTTTCTGAGATAGCTTTGGTGGCACGGTTACTTATTTGATAGCCTGGTGGCAGAACCTTGAGTTCCACATCACGAATTCCTTCCAAAAACTTATCTAATTCTTTGTATCATATCCCTTGCTGCATTAAATAATTAGAACAATTTCTGTTTACTGCACTGAACTGATTGATGCGTCTATCCTCTGCTAGATCCCCTAAATAGATGTAACATTTTGCCCAGGAGAGAGTTCATTTCAGTTCAGTTCAACTCAATCTGAATAGCCCTTCGCTGTCTGCCCATTCCACTTTCTTGGGTCCTGTCTGCTGGAAGTTCCTATTCTGTCTGGGTAGATGGACTCACACACAGGGGTCTGTAATAATAGCTGCTGTTTACTGAGAAACCATCAAACACCAAGGTACTATTAGACTTTACATTCACTGTCTTTCTCATCGCGAGCCTGTACCATATGTGTATAAGGAATGCTTTTGGCCACAAGCATCAGAAAACCCTATCACTCACTGAAACAAATAAGAAGTTTATTTTTCTCACATAAACAAATGTTCATGTTAGGAAATTCAGGACTGCATAGCCGGTCAAGGTCATTATGAAGGACTAGGCTTCTGTCTACCTGCCTCACCACCATTAGTGTGGGCTTCTTTTTTCTTAAATAGAATAGATGCTGCACCTCCAGACATCCCATCTAAGTACTCAGCAAAAAAAAGGGAGATTGAGGGAGACAAAAAGCAAACGGCAAAATGCAATAGCCTCCTTCTTGTCAGACATTGCTTTTTCATTCTGGAAGGGGAGGCCTCCCTGGGGCCTTCTGCCTGCATCTCATTAGTTAGCGCTACGTCATAGCATGGCCACCTTTATCTACATGAGAGGCTGCGGATGTAAGCGTTTCACTCGCCAGCCTGTGTAGTAAAGCAAAGCAGGAGAAAACACGGTGGGAACAGATGCTGAATCAGCTGATGTACAGGATCTCCCAGGGCAAGTGTCATCCCAATTTTACAGCTGAGGAATGTAAGGCTGAGAGAGGCCATGGGATATGTTTGTGTTAACTACAGGACTGTGGGCCACAGATAACATGTCAGCCTGTCCAGTGGAGCCTCTGTGCATTGCTCTGAGAGGGGTGAGGGGTGCTTTCATCAGTGTCCACCCGGCCTCCTTGGCCTCAATGCCTCCTGGGCATCCCCAGACCTGGGACAGGGATTGTAGACTTGAGGAAGTGTAGGGTCTTTGGCACCATTAAATCTAGGGATTGAAAGACCTACCTTACCACGTTAGTGGCCCCTCTGGAGCAGGAGCATCACCACGGGGATGTACAGGCTACTGTGAGAAGAGAGAACTCAAGGGAAGTTTCTGCAGCAAGTAGCATCAACTCATCAAGGTCACTGGCTGGCAATTTTGTGTGACACCAGCAGGAAGCATCAGGGCTAACGGGGAACTGTGTTCATTGCTGAGTTCATATAGAAGTGGATTACAGCATTTACGATAGCTTAAAAACATGATAAACAGGTAAGTGGCTTGGGAAGGTAAAGTAGAGGTCTTTGTCCCCCTTGGATTGGTTCAGGCTTGAGGGGAGAGTGGAATGTCAGACACGGAGATCTAGGTGAATGGTGGCACCAGAGGGGGTCACTGAGATGGTCCCGAGGGCAGTGGCTACTGTGGATAGTCTAATTGCAAGACCTCAGTAACGATAACTATAAAATTTTGAGATATTTAAAGAAGGCCTAAGTAAATGGAGTGATATACTATGTTCATAGACTGGACGCCAATATTGTAAATACATAAAATTTCCCTAAATTGATCAATAGACTCAGTACAATCCCAATTAAAATCACAAGATTCTTTTATGAAACATGGTAAGCCGATTCTAAAATTTATATGGAAATGTAAAAGGTAAAGCTTATGCAAGGTAAAAGAAAAAGGCAAGAGGGCTTGTTCTAGCAGATACTGAGATTTACTATGAAGCTAGAGTAATTAAGATCACATGGTATTGGTGCAAAGATTAAAAAATTGAACCAGTGAAATAGAATAGAGGACCTAGAAATAGATAGTGCATAGATAGATACTTGATATATGACAAAGATAGAGATGCAGAACACTGGGAAAAGATTGCCTTTCTTTTTTTTTCTTGTGGCAGGGTATCACTCTATTGCTTGGGCTGGAGTGCAGTGGAGTCACCATAGCTCACTGCAACCTCAAATTCCTGGGCTGAAGTGATCCTCCTGCCTCTGCCTCCTGAGTATTTGGGACTATAGGTGCACACCACCATGCCTGGCTAATTTTTTTTTTTTCCAGAGACAAGGTCTCGCTTTTGGCCAGACTGGTCTTAAACTCCTGACCTCAAGTGATCTTCCCACCTCGGCCTCCCAAAGTACTAGGATTATAGGCATGAACCACAAAACCTGGCCAAGATTGCCTTTCTAATAAGAGAGTATCCATGTGGAAAAAAATACAAAAGAAAATCTGACTCTTACTTCCACACCATCAACAAAAAATAAATTTCAGGTGAATTGGAATCCTAAAAATTAAAGACAGAAAAATCAAGCCTTTAAAAGATAATATAGGAGACTAGCTCCATGACATTAGCATAGGAAACGATTTCATAAGATGCAAAATAGTACCAGCCATGAAGGGAAGATTGTTCTACATTGAGCCCTTTGTTCATCAAAAGACACTAGTAAGCTGGGTGTGGTGGCTGTAATCCTAGCATGCCGAGAGGCCAAGGCAGGAGGATCGCTTGAAGTCAGGAGTTCAAGACCAGCCTGAGCGAGAGTGAGACCCCATCTCTACAAAAAATAGAAAAAGTTAGCTCAGTGTGGTGGTGCAGGCTTGTAGTCCCAGCTACTCAGAAGGTTGAGGCAGGAGCATCTCTTGAGCCCAGGAGTTTGAGGCTGAAGTGAGCTATGATGATGCCACTGCACTCTAACCAGGGCAACAGAGCAAGACTCTTGTCTCAAAAAAAAAAAAAAAAAAAAATGACACTAGTGAAAAGATAAGCCACATAATGGGGGAGATATATTCCACATATATAACTAGTGAGAAAGAATGCCTAGAAATCAATAAGAAAAGGACAACATAATTTTGAAATAGTAAAGTTCTTGGACAGACATGTCACAAAAAAGGAAGTCCAAATGGTGACTATATTTAAGGAAAGGGGTTTTCAATTTTATTAATCAGGGAAAACTACAATGAGATTCTATTACACACCCATCAGATGGCTAAAAACTTATAAAGTCTGGCAGCACCAGTCATTGGTTAGGGTGTGGTACAAGGGGAACTATCTTACACTGTTGATGGAAGTGTAAATTGGCACAACTACTTTGGAAAACTGGCATTTGCTAGCAAAGTTTAAGATGTGCATACTCTATGACCCAGAAATTTCTGTACAAGAATGTGTATGGGCAAGAATGTTCATAGCAGTATTGTCTGCAATAGCATTAAACTAGAGAGAACCCATGTGTCCATCAGCAGTAGAATGGATAAACTGTGATATATTTCTACGATGGAATATTATATAGCAACAGAAATGAACCTATCCACATGCAACAACATAAATGAATCTCACAAACACAATTTTGAGCAAAAGAAGCCATATAAAAAATAAGAACTCCATGATTCCAACTATATGACATTTAAGAAACTAGCAAACCAAGTGCCTATCCTAGGCTTGCATACTTAGGTAGGATGTGACGGCTGTAGTTATCAGGATGGTGCATACCTCTTTGGGAGGAAGGAGGTTGTAATTAGGAAGGGCACATGGGGGTGCTTCAGCGGTGCTGGTAATAGTCTCTTTCTTAGCTGTGTTGATTACCCGTGTGGTCAGTGCCTAAGAAAGATTACTCTATCTTCATCTGGAACCATCAGCTTTATGTACTTTCCTGGGTATATATTTCAAAATAAAAAGGTGGAAAATAATATATATTAGGTTTGGACGGGACATCAGGAGGCCATCTGGTTTAGGGCCACTCCTTCAAGCATATCAGATGTCTTTCGTCCCCATTTTCAGATGAGGCAATTGAATCTGAGGGCGTTAGACGACTCATCCAAAGCCATGCAGCAGTGATCATCAGAACCAGGACAGAGCCCAGGCCTCCCGCCTCCCGGGTGAAGGCTCTTTCCAATCTACTTTACATTTTTCTCAGTCCAAACACCCGTAGTTCAGTTCACAAAGAGTTAAGCAACACAGTTGAGAGAAGAATTTTCCAGGTGGCCTGAATCCTGACTGGGGCTGTCCTCATCCTTTTCCCCAGGGTCCCAGCACTGCTGAGCTGAGATCGAGGCAGTGTGAAGAGCTGGGGCTGGAGGGTGGACGCTGAAGACTTCAGCAGCTGCCTGGGGGCTCCTGAGGCTCCTCAGGGTGGAGTTGTTCTTACTTCCCTGCTTGGCTCACACTCCCTGGCTGGCCCTTCTGGACCTAAAAGCCTTGGCTGGTGCGACCAGCTCTCTGTGATTCATATGTTTTATTACCTCCCAGTCAAGAAGAGAACTAACTAAAAGATACAGAGTGTGAGCTCCGAGAGGGCAAGAACCACATGGATCTGGTCTGCAGGCACTATCCTTCCAGACATTTGGAGCTGAATAGAGGGCCCATTCCTTACCCAAGGCAGTCCATGTTCAGTGTATGGACTTTGTAAGTCACAAATGCTTGGGGAAGGGGGAGAGCAGTGTAGGATAGCTGGTCCAAGTCACATTTGAACTGGGTCTTGAATGATAAACAGGAATTGATAAGTGGAAAAAGAAGGAAGAATATTCCAGCATGGGCAGTGGCAGTGATGGGAAACTCCAGGCCAGTTTTGGGGACGGTCATCAGTTTGACCTCAGCAAAGCATTCATGTGGGAGTGTATCAGCTGGGGTTCAATCAGGGTGTCTCACTGCCCTTTTGGACATAGCAACCTGCAGAGCTTGTCAAGCTCTGTGGAGCTTTCTTGTGGCCCACAGCTCTCCCTCATCCCAGTGGGGGCTCCTGCAGGGTGAGGCTGTGCCTCCTCTGCGGGCCCAGTGTGAGCACAGTGCTCAGTGGCTTTGCCCAGTCCCCCTCTGACCATCAGGCTGTCAGCAGTGTTCTTCCCTGGACCATCTGGGTTCCAGGTGACAGTTCTCCCAGATGTCCTGGTTTGCATTTTTTAACAGTTTGAAGTATGTTATTTCATCCTGGCTGCCCCACAGCCCCAACCCTTGTGCAGTTGTACCCCCTGGTCCCCCATATTTTTAGCAACCAGTGTAATTAATGTGCTGTCTAATGTGTTTTCCTGTAACTATGATTATGCTCAAGGTATCTCAAAGCTTTTTACAGTAATTACTGGGAAAAGGCTTGGAGAGTATTAACTGTGCATGTGGAGTGAGCTGTAATCTGGCCCGTGGACACTTAGATATTAAAAATCTCTCTGACTGTGTCTGCCTTCATTTGCATTTCCAAATTTTCAGGTTAGAGGGCCTTTCAGTTGATTGAATAATGGGTTAATGGAATCCTCTCTTTAATTAAATCTGAATTGTCTCTTTGTGAAAGTGCACACTTGACAGTCTCTATCTGGATCATTCTGATTGCATTCTGAAGGTGCCATGGGGGCCACCTTGAAGAGGCGACTGTCCTGTCTGAGGGTAGAAACCGTGCATGTGGGAGAGGAGCAGGTCCAGGAACACTCAGAGGCTACCCAGTTCCACTGATCGCTGTAATATAAGACTCAGGAGAGCAGGGACCTGCTGTGCCTTGCTGACCGCCGTGTATTCTGAGCCTAGAATGATGACTGCCACTGTTCTCAATGCTGAGCCCTGGCTGCTTGATAACTATTGCTTGAACAAATGGATGAATGATTAATTTGCACTGTGTTGTCATACTGACAACCCAGTGGGGTAGTCTGGTTGGTCACTTGGATATAGTTTTAATTCCATATTTCAAAACCTGGGACTAATATAAATTGAACCTAGAGCATGAGAAAGGTTCTGGACGTAGGCAAAGCTAGGCACGAGGGACTTCCATATCTCTCCAATATATGCCCCGTAACGAGCGTACAGTAGTGACTGGGTGGCCCATCTCCTCAACAAACTCTATGCCTTGTTAATAGCTATCTCATTTCTACATCAGTGATGGAGTATGTCAGACACTTTCATGTGAAATTCTCTCCTATTACCAATGCTTCTTAACCTAAAACACACTGCTCCCTTTAGCCATGCATCTCTACGCTTAATTATAATCTTTTTGAACTCTAATATTAAGCCTTGACTGTGGAGAAAGACTCTGTGTTGTGGTGGAGAAAGAATTCTGAGTCTGCCTGCTATAGATACTTAGACATAAAATAGGACACATATTATTCTTTAAAATGTATGGTTAGGCTTACAAGAAAGAAAAGTGAATCTTTCATTATTCACCAGGGAAATTAAAATCAAAACCACAAAGAGATACCACTTTACACAAGGATGGGTGTAATTAAAAAAAAAACAAAATAAAACAGAAAACAAGTGTTGGTAAGGGTGCGAGTGTGTGGAGAAATCGGAACCCTACACATTACTGATGATCACATGAAGTGGTGCAGCCACTGTGGAAAAGTGTGGCAGATCCGCCAAAAAGTTAAACATAGAATTATCATATGACCCAGCAATTCCACCAAGAGAATTGAAAACACACGTTCAAACAAAAACGTGGACATAAACGTTCATAACACCGTTATTTATACTTGGCCCTCAGTATCTCTGGGTCCTGAATCCTAAGATTCAACCAACCGTGGATCCAAAATATTAATGTTAAAAATAAATAAATTAAAAATAATAAAAATTAATACAAATAAAAAATAACCCAGTAGAACAACTATTTACACAGCATTTACATTGTATGAGGTATTATAAGTAATCTAGAGATGATTTAAAGTATACAGGAGGATGTACATAGGTTCTATGGAAATACCACACCCTTTCATATCAGGGACTTGAGCATGCTGATTTGGGTAGGGAGGTGAGGGATGTCCTAGAGCCAATCCCCCGTGGATACCGAGGGATGACTGCAATAGCGTCCCTCGGTGGAAGCAACCCAAATGTCTATCAACTGATAAATGGATAAACAAAAGGTAGTGTAACAATGCAATGGAATATTAATACACTTATCTCAGGCTACTTTTCCCAGCACAGAAGTCAATGACCAGGCACACTGTGTAGAGCTCTGCCTACCAGGAGGACCACAGCCGTGAGTGGAGCTGCAGTGGGGCAGCAGACCATTCCTGGCTTACAGAACAAACCAAGGCATTCCACTCACGCACAGCCCAGTGTTTTCCTGCTTGCATTAGCTGGTCAGATGGAACTCCCCAGGAGGTCTCAGGTCTGAGCTGATGGAGAGGTGTCGGTACAACACAGATAGGTGGCAAGGGGATTTGGGACACCCCATAGTGTAAATTATTTGAGCTCTGCAGTTTTATTTGGGCCCAATTCCAAATGTACCAATTCCACCATGTGATGGATTTCCACTGTGCCTCGCAAGCTTATGACTCAGTGGATGTGACAGGACTCGACTTACAAGGTCAGATCCAGGCTCATAGTCACCTGATGCCCCATGGTCTGGCACTCAGTTTCTACCAGGGCTCGCTGGCATAGCTGGGGTTGTTGTTTAGGTGATGGCTACCTCTCTGCAGCGGGTAGCACATCCTTCCTCCAGAACCTCAGGGCATCTGCTACTTTCCTAAAAGAACTTGCCAGAGATTCCATGCAGCACCTTTATCCACCACAGATACCTCGAGCCCCATTGGCTCTGCTGGATTATATGACCCCAGGGACGAGGATCCTTTTGCCACAGCCTGGACCTGCTAAGAGCCCTCTCTTCCTCTAGGTGCAACTCAAAACCTGCAGCCTGCCCATCCATCTGACAAATGGGATCTCACAATGTTCCCAATCATGGCATGTGCTTAGGAGACCTTACAAGTAATAAGCCCCCTTTTTAGTGCTAGGAGGTACCAGGCGCAGTAGTTCCTCCTTTACCTGGTGGAGACAAACTCCAGACCATGGGACACCTGAAAACCGCCAGTGTGGTAGGCTCCCTGAATTTTTGTAGGATTTCTCTCTTACCCTCTGGTATTCAGTATCTTACCAGGGCTTCCACAATATTTATCACTTCCCCCTTACAAGATCTGGTTAGCATGATTTCATCAGTGTAGTGGGCCAGCATGAAGTTCTGCGGAAAATCAAGATGATCAAAGTCCCTTTGGACTATACGGTAACAGAGAGTAGAAGAGTTAATCTAGCTGTGGGCAAGACCAGCGAATGTGTACTGCTCTCTGTCTAACGTAAATGCAAACTGCTGTTGACCTGCTTTCCTAATGGAGATTATTTTATTTTGTTTTTAATTTATTATTATTATTTTTTTTAGAGATGAGGTTTCACTCTGTCACCCAGGCTGGAGTACAGTGGTATGATCATAGCTCACTATTATTGGGCTTGAATTCCTGGGCTCAAGTGATCCTCCCATCTCAGCCTCCCTAACTGCTGCGATAACAGGCATGAGCCACCATGACTGGCCCAATGGAGATTAAAAAGAATACATTCCCCAGCTCAACAGATGCAGACCAAGTACCATATGCTATGTTGATCTGTTCAGTAAAGATACCAAATCTGGCACAACAGCTAGGACTGGGACTACCACCTGTTTAAATTTATGGTAATCTACCATTATTTTCCTTGATCCATCTGATTTTGGGTTTTTTTTTAAAGTGGTAGAAATATCTGCTATTCCACCCATGATGCAGTATTACTTATAATTTACTATCTTGGTTGGGGGAGGGTAGTTTAAGGGGCTTCCATCTGGCCTTTCATAGCACAATGACTCGTACCTCGCAGGCCAGGGAACCAGCTACTAATTATAGTTATCTCAATTACACAATCAGGGACTGGGAAAATGAACTTGGACCAGGGCTCCATGTAACACCTGGCCCTGTATACCCCTACCTTAAGCATGGGAGCCATGATGACATTTTGGATCCCCATGGTATCAATGTCAGCTCAGACCCTATATCTACTAGCTTTTAAAAGATCTGGATACTCAGGGGGATGGGCAGGACACGGGCAATATATATAACCTGAGCTTTTGTACCCCCATAATAAGCTGAAATTAAAAAAAAATAACGATGGAAGGAATATTGTATTTAACACTAAAAAAAAAAAAAAAAAGATCTGGATAGCCAGGCACAGTGGCTCATGCCTACAATCCTAGCACCTTGGGAGGCCGAGGCAGGAGGATCACTTGAAGGCCAGGAGTTTGAGACCAGCTGGAGCAAAAATGAGACCCCACCTCTACAAAAAATAGAAAAATTACCCAGGCATTGTGGTGTGCACCTGTAGTCCCAGCTACTTGGGAGGCTGAGGCAGGAGATCATTTGAGCCCAGGAGTTCAAGGTTGCAGTGAGCTATGATGACACCACTGCACTCTACCCGGGCAACAGAGTGAGACTCTGTCTCGGAAAAAAAAAAAAAAAAAAAAATCTGGACAGTCCCCTGCTCTCATTCCACAATTACTGTGATAAATGACTGTAGGTCCCTTTGGGGTCAGGATTGAGGAAACACCCACTGCATACACTTGATGTGGCATTGCAGGGTCCTTCTTCAAGGGGACACAGCCCCTTCAATCAAGTGCTCTAAAAGCTGGCTCGGGTCTGGGAAACAGTGAGAGAGCATGACATTTTTCCATTGCAATCAATCTGCTGCTCATCCTCTCTTCGCCAATTCTGATCACAAAAGTTAAGCCACGTCCTCGTTGGCCATCCACTTATCTCACCCCTAGAAACACCATTGTTTATTAGCCATTGCTCCGGAGCCCTGTGGGTTAGGGCCCTGGATTTACTTCTGGCCTTGCTGTTCATCATGGTAATTACACTCACATTGTCTCTGGCAGATAAGTGCTGCTCCCTGGCCTGTGCTATTCCTGAATCCTATCATCTCATTGACACTAGGGACTCCAGTTCCACAGAACGTCTCTTGCCATCAACCCTGGCCCACAGAGGACAGCCACCACGGAGCCCCCTCCCTAGTGTAGTCCTCATTATTTTAGAGAAAGAAATGTCTTCGGGGCTCTCCCAGAGAACACAGTCAGCTGCAGGGTTCCCTGGAATTACATAATAACTCCATTCTAGCATGCTCACCTTTCTGAGGCTTTTGACCTCCTCCTCATAGCTCTGCTAAGGCACCTCCCTGTTATTTCCTATAGACCATCGATCACTGGTTCCAGACTTCAAGGAGCCATTCCGTATTAGGACCAGCTCCAGGCATCCTTCCCACGATGTTAAATCCAAAGCCATGGGCGTGTCTCCACCGCATCAAATCTTCCATATCTGGCCTTATTTTCCAACCTCCTTGATCCAGCAGTCTCGGGATCCATTCCCACCTGTTTTCTCACACATCAGTCAGGTTCAGCAGCTCTTTTGGCAAATGATCCCTGTTATTTCATGGCAAGAACAAAACTTCCTGATTCAGCCATGCTGAGACTGACCCTCGTTATCAATCTAGAAGCAAGGTGGGGTGACAACGGGAAGCTGCCATTCCAACAAGTGAAAGTGGAGCAGGGAGGGGGACACCTGCTGGCTCAGAGAGTTCCAGGTTCTTGAAGGCATCTACCCAAATATCCCATGTATCAAGGTCTTGATCTCACCTTACCAGGGCCCTGATTTTGGCACAGGAGACTTGTTAGAGCTGTGAATTCATCTTCCTTTGTAACTCCACCACTTTTGCAATCAAATCTTGGCCTGAATTTTAGCACAATCTGTCCTTTAGCTGCAGGAGATGTGGGTCACTTTAAACACTGCCATGCAGGCCCTGTGGCCTTCACAATGTATCCAGATTTGATAGTAGACTGACATGAGCTTGCTATTTGGGGGTTTTTTATGGCGGTTAGCAATAGCCAACCAACTCTGCCATCCCTATAATTGCCATTGCCCCCATCTCTTTCAAGTGCTAGTGCTATTGAACAAGCATTGCAACCCCTTCCACCTGTATCCCATCCCAACCCATAGGCGAGAATTTTATTAAATGTGATTCTGTAGCATGAGAGCTGGTATTACCACCCCCTTCCTGCTGGCTGACATTTGGTTGGCAAATGGTATAATTTCAGAATTGTTCTGAGGATCTGCTTCATAGGATCACTTTTGGCACCAGTTTTCTTAGAACGAGAAAGGGATTTGAGTGCAAGGGACTTACTTGGAAGGTGTTCCCAGACAGCACTAGTACAGAGACAGAGTGACAAGGAAGGGAAAGGACTAATAAAGGCTGTATTAATGAACAGATTTCCCCTGTGGACACCTAGGAGTCAACCCTTCTCCTCAGTCCCAGGGAGCTTCACTCCCCAGCACGTCTGACTCACCCATGCATGAGCCCAGGGAAAGCCACAGATAGAAAGACACAGGTGTTTACGGTGGGATGCCGTGGGTTTGTATGGTAATGACAGTGCTGATAGGATGTGGGTGTGTCACTACAGTAGGCTAGAAAAAGTCTCCACCTTCACCACCTACACAAAGGGAGATGTCAAAAAAGCTTATCCTTCTTTGCTTGGGCAAAAAAATAATAATAATTAAAAAATGTGTATATATCCTTTGAGAATTTGTAACCATAGATCTGTACCTGACATGGGCTTGCTGTTTGAATTTTTACTCTTTGATGGTCCAGAAACCCAAACTAAGAAATTAATATAAAATTTGTCCCAGGTATCAGGCCACGTGACACCCATGGGATGCTTAGAAGAAACACATGAAAAAATAAAAAATTTTCATACAACTTAAAATACCCAACAAAAGGGGAGAATGATTTTGGATAAAGCCAAATGTTATAACATAAGGCAACCATTAAAATTATACTTAGAACCAGGGGATGCGGGGAGGGAGAAAAGGGGAGTTGACAATGGGTACAGAGTTTCAGTTTACAAGATGGAAAAGTTCTGGAGATCTGATTCACAACAATGTGAATATACTACTGAACTATACAACTATACATCTTAGCAATGTTTAAGATGGTAAATTTTATGTTATTTGCTTTTTACCACACTGAAAAAAAAAGATACAAAGAATTCTTAATGGCAAGGAGAAATGCTCATGCTAGAATGCGAAAGAGAAAGGGGGACACAAAACTGAATGGACTATCTTATCTGTGAAAAAATATATATATAGCTACAACGGTGGGAAAAGTTTAAGAAAATATATTAAAATGCTAACAAAACTGATTGGTAGGATTATGGGTGATTAGTTTCATTTTATTTTTTGAAAAAAATAATTTCAGTAATGTATCACTTAGGATGCTTTCAGTTGCAAGAAATGGAAAACCCAATTTGAACTGACTTGAAAAATAAAGGTGACTTATTAGCTCCCGTAACTGAAAAGGCCAGAGGTAGAGTGAGCTTTGGGCTGATTTGATTCAGAGGTTTGGTTCAGTGATGCCATCAGGGACCTGCCTCCCTCTTCTTGCTCTGCCTCCCACAGCTCTGGCTTTCACCCAAGGCTGGCTCTCTTCATGTACCAGAATGGCTGCGGTGGTTCCAGGCTGTGCATACACATCTGTGTACTGTCCAGGGAGGAGATGCCTCTTCTGGTCTTTCCCACAGGATAAGAGGAAATTTCTTTCCCATTAACTGCAGACAGCTGACACTTGAGTCTCCTTGGCTATACCGTGTCACATCTCCATGTCTGAATCATCCTAATCAATCTTAGCCCAAGCAGGGCCCACTCAAAACAGATGGGCTACGATGGGGAGGGGTAGATGTCTGAAAAAAGTCTCAGTATCGTTAGCAAGGGGAGAGAATGGAATGAACGCTGGCTGGGCAGGTAACAATTAATATATTTAAGTATATTCCAGAATTTTAGAATAAACTTGTATTTCTTTGGGAAGTTCAGAAACCATAAATGTAAAAATGCTCTTTTCTACTTATAATAATATGTTCTTTGTGCAGAAAAAGTAACAAACCTGTTTTACTAGCTTTTTGCATAGTAATATATAGAACAAGGCCAGCATTCTGAAATCAGCTTTAACTTGATACTGCAATTAAGGGTAATATTAAAAATATTTAATGAGCAGTATGACACAGTTGTCAATCAATCTGAATGGGCACCCAAACAAACGGGGAGTGTGTGTGTCACTGGCTATTACCTTGCATTGGTGACCTCAGCCACAATTATAGTCATTATTACTTAGCAGCCACCATTAGCTCGGAGTGGTCGCGTAAAACTGTCCAGCCTACCTCCAGCCAACAGTGCTGGGCACCTTCTCGCCAGGGGCTCCTCACTCACACCCACCCACTCATCGCTGTACCAGTACAAGAGATCTCACCACCAGGCGCACACAGCTTGAAGGGTGATCGGGACTGTCACTGTCAAACACCAGTGGAAGCATGGCCTAAGAGAACAAAAATAAAATCCCGCAAAAGTCTCCCTGGTCCTCTGTCGCATTTAGTGAAGAGACACAGCATTGGAATCAAGACAAACCAATGTCAAAATGAGGTCATTCATTTACAGCTGTGCCGTCTTGGGCAAGCTACTCCACCTGGCCAAGCTTCAGTGTTCATATCTATAAAATGAGTAATACAAGAACTGCCTCCAAAATTGGTTATGAACATTCAGAGATAGTGTAAATAAAGTTTCTAACTCAGGGCCTGGCACATAGTGCAGAGTGAATCAATGACAAGCGTTTTTTTTTTGTTGTTTTTTTTTTTGAGACAGAGTGTCACTTTGTTGCCCTGGCTAGAGTGAGTGCCGTGGTGTCAGCCTAGCTCACAGCAACCTCAAACTCCTGGGCTTAAGCGATCCTACTGCCTCAGCCTCCCCAGTAGCTGGGACTACAGGCATGCGCCACCATGCCCGGCTAACTTTTTTTCTATATATGTTTTAGTTGGCCAGATAATTTCTTTCTATTTTTAGTAGAGACGGGGGTCTCGCTCTTGCTCAGGCTGGTCTCGAACTCCTGACCTCGAGCGATCCACCCGCCTCGACCTCCCAGAGTGCTAGAATTACAGGCGTGAGCCACCACACCCGGCCGACAAGCGTTTCTTATTCCCATCTCAAGAGACTGGTTGAAAACCCCAGGAGCCTACAAATGCCCCTCTAGGAAGACTAGCTCTCTGATTCCTGAAGTAAGGAAATAGCCACTGATGTCTCCATAATTTCACCCTCATTTTGGGCTTGAACCATCCATTCATCCACACTGCCCCTGTCTCTATAAATATAATGGACTGACAGCCTCTAGTGTTGGTAACAGCTCTTCCTGAGCTGGAATTTCTGACAGCTCAACTTCCACAAGCTGTTCATGAGTTATTTCAAGGGACATTTTGCTGTCAATCACTTACCCTTGAAGTGGACTGCACAGGCCTGCCAAGCACCCAGGATCATGATGGGGGCAGGAATAACATTTGCTTCTCAGAAATTAGCACACTGGTTCATGACCCCTAAAAGGAAGCCAAGAAAAGGGATGTGATGCTAAACAAAGCAAGGAAACTAGTCTTACCAACAACTCCATATACATCAGGCACTGTGCTGTCTTGCTGAATCCTCATAGGAACCCTAGGAGGAAGGTAATAGATTCCCATCTTATAGGTAAAGAAACTAAAGCTCAAAGACATTAAGTTGCCCCAGCTGGTAAGGGGGGGAGCTGAGTTTCAAACCTAGGGCTCTTTGCCTACAAAATTCTTCCGATATTTCTCAGAGGTGTTGGTGTTGGTATTTGGGGCAGGACAGCTTTTTATTGCACAATATTTAGCAACTTTGGTCCCTGAGCACTAAAGGTCAATAGCACACCCAGGTCATTGTTAACAACTAAAACTGCCTCCACACATTTTCAAACCTTCCCTTGTGGAGGGGTGGGATGGTATACCCCAAGCTGAGCACCATTTAGACAGATCTATAATAAATCTATCTGTAATAGATGGAACAACATCTTATTTCAGAACAGGATTCTGGCACAGAGTAAGAAAACAAAAGAAGCTTTGCAGATGTGGCAATGAGTGATATCATCTACTGTGGAAATGCATTTGTGATCTGAGTATGTATGTTCTTATCCAGAGTTAACAGTGCTCCTCTCTGCATAGTGTGTGCATGCCAATGAATGTGCACATGTATGAGGTGTGCCCTTGAGTATGCATGGAGTGCACAGGTCCAAGTTACTCAGGACCCCTACTTCTCTCTCTGCCCCTACATTCAATCAGTCTCTGCAGTCCTGTTGATTCCCCCTCCTAAATATATCTCACAACCATTTCTGCTTTCCATCCCTACTATGTGTTCTACAGCAAACCTCTTCATTTCTCACCTAGACCATTGCACCAGCCCTATCTCTGGTTGCAGAAACCACCAATTCATTCTCCACACCTCTGCCAACACGATCTTTCTAAAAGGCAAATCAGGCAACATCACCCTCTAGCTCAAAATTCCTCAGTCATTGCCATTGCCTATAGCAGTCTTAGAAGCATAACCCTGTATCTAAATGAAATCTTCAAACAGAAGTATAATACGTAAAGCAGATAAATGCAGAACTGCTCTGTGGAATTATGTAGACTTCTTAGCAAGGCATACAAGGTCTTTCATGATCTGTCCCCTACCTACCTCTACAGCAACATCTCTGGCTTGGTGGCTATGTTTGAGGGCTCTAGAACCAAACTGCCTGTATTCAAATCCTTTGTCACTTACTAGTTGGGCAACTTTGAAATGTTGCTTTATCTCTCTGTGCCTGGGTTTCCTTATTGATAAAATGGGACTAATAGTACTTATTGAGGTTCTTTGAAGATTAGATTAGTTTATATTTATAATGCACTTAAAACAGCCCCTGGCACATTGTTAGCACTCAGTAAATGTTAACTCGTATGACCTTCCTTATACCTCACCCCAAGTTACCCTATATTTCTACAAGTTCCCTGAAATGTTATGCTACTCAACCCTCCATTACTTTGCACACTGCATGTATGTGTGGGCAGGCGTATGAGCAGGGCTTGAGTGTGAGACCTTGAGTCATGAGGCTACTGTAGAAAGAAAGGATACTTACTCTAGGGACATATGTGGACTGGATCTGGCTGTCTGAAAAGCTGTCCAGCAGATCATCCAGAAAGAAAATCAACAAGAAAAACACTGGATTTAAACTGCATTTAGAGCAAATTGACTTAAGGTTCATGATAGAACATTTCATCCAATAGCTGAAGAATACACATTCTTTCATCAGCACATGGAACATTCTCTAGGATAGACCACATGCTAGGCCACAAAACAAGTCTCCACAAATTTCAAAGAATTGAAATCATATCAAGTATGTTTTCTGACCACAATGGAATACAACTAGAGATCAACAACAAGAGGAACTTTCAAAATTGTACAAATACATGGAAATTAAACAACATGCTCCTGAATGACCAATGGGGTCAATAAAGATATTAAGTAGGAAATTTTAACATTTCTTGAAACAAATGAAAAGATAAGTACAGCATACCAAAATCTATGCAATATAGCAAAAGCAGTACTAAGAGGGAAGTTTATAACAATAAACACCTACATCAAAAAGGTAGAAAGACTTCAAATAAACAATCTAACAATGCTTCTCAAGGAACTAGAAAAGCAAGAACAAGCCAAACCCACAATGAGAAGGAAGGAAATAATAAAGATCAGAGAAGAAATAAATAATATTGAGACTAAAAAAATAGATCAATGAAATGAAAAGTTAGTTTTCTGAAAAGATAAACAAAATTGATAAACTATTAGCTAGACCAACCAAGAAAAGAAAGAGGAAAGACCCAAATAAATAAAATTATAAATAAAAAAGGAGACATTATAATGGATATCACAGAAATACAAAGGATCTTTAGAGACTATTACAAACAACTATATGCCAACAAATTATTAATAGAAAACCTAGCAGAAATGGACAAATTCCTAGACACATACACCTAACAGGACTGAGCCAAAAAGAAATAGAAAACCTGAACAGACTAATTAGAAATAATGAGATTAAATTCATAATAAAAAAATCTCCCATCAAAGAAAAGCCCAAGACCTGATGGCTTCACTGCTGAATTCTACCAAACATTTAAAGAAGAACTAATACCAATTCTACTCAAACCCTTTTAGAAAATTGAAGAGGAGAGAATGAATTCTTCCAAACTCATTCTATGAGGGCAGCATTACCCTGATATCAAAACCAGCAAGAACACAACAAGAACAAAAAAGAAAACTATAGGCCAATATCTCTGATGAACATAGATGCAAAAATCCTCAAAAAAGCCAGGCATGGTGGCATGCACCCATAGTCCCAGAAACTTAGGGGGCTGAGGCAGGAGAATCAGTTGAGGACAGAAGTTCAAGTCCAGCATGGGCAACATAGTGAGACCCCATCTCTAACAACAAAAAAAGATCCTCAACAAAATACAGCCAAACTGAGTTGAGCAGCACATTAAAAATATTCACCACTATCAGGTGGAATTTATCCCAGAGATGCAAGGATGGTTCAACAGATGCAAATAAATAAACATGATACATCACAGCAACAGAATTAAGGACGAAAACCATATGATCATTGCTCACAGAAAAAGCATTTGATGAAATTTAACATCCCTTCATGATAAAAATTCTCAATGAATTAGGTGTAGAAGGAATGTACCTCAACACAATAGAAGGCTATATATGACAAATCCACACCCAATATTCTGAACAGGGAAAAGTTGAAAGCTTTTGCTCTAAGAATTGGAATAGGACTAGGATGCCCACTTTCACAGTTTTATTCAACATAGTACTGGAAGTCACAGCCAGAGGAATTAGGCAAGAGAAAGAAATAAGGGGCCTCCAAATTAGAAATAAGGAAGTGAAATTGTTCCTGTTTGCAGATGACATGATATTTTGTATAGAAAGCCCTAAAAACTCCACCAAAACACTCTTAGAATTGATAAACGAATTCAGTAAAATTGCAGGATGCAAAATCAACATACAAACATTAGTAGCATTTCCATATACCAACATTAAACTAGCAGAAAAAGAAAGCAAGAAGGCAATCTCATTTACAATAGCTACCAAAAAAATCTAGGAATAAATTTAACCAAGGAAGTGAAAGACCTCTATAAGGAAAATTATAAAACATTGATGAAAGAAATTAAAGAGGACATGATAAAATGGAAAGACTTCCCATGTTCCTGGATTGGGAGAATTAATATTGTAAAAATGGCTATACTACCAAAAGTGATCTACAGATTCAATGCAATCCCTGTCAAAATACCAATGATATTCATCATGGAAACAGGAAAAAAAACTACTAAAATTCATATGGAACCACAAAACAGCCCAAATAATCAAACCAATCCTAAGGGAAAACAAACAAACAAAACCCCACAAAGCTGGAAGTATCACACTACTAGACTTCAAAATATACTACAAAGCTATAGTAATCAAAATTGGCATAAAAATATAGATCAATGGAACAGAAAAGAGATCCCAGAAATAAATCCATGTATTTACAGCAAACTGATTTTTGACAAAGGCACCAAGAACATTCATTGAGGAAGGAACAGTCTCTTCAATAAATGATGCTGAGAAAACTGGGTATCCATATGCAGAAAAATGAAACTAGATCCTATCTTTCACCTTATAAAAAATCAACTCAAAATGGATTTAAAGACTTGAATGTAAAATCTGAAACTATGAAACTAATAGAAGAAAACATAGGGGAAACAAACACTTCAGAACATTGGTCTGGGCAAAGATTTTATGGAGAACATCTCAAAAACATAGACAACAAAAGCAACAATAGACAAATGGGATTATATCAAACTAAAAAGCTTCTGCACAACAAAGGAAACAACCAACAGAGTGAAACGACAACTTTCAGGATGTGAAAAACTATTTGCAAACTATCCATCTGACAAGGAATTAATATCCAGAATATACAAGGAACTCAAACAACTCAACAGCAAAACCCCCAAATAATCCAATTTAAAAAATGGGCAAAGGAAATGAATAGACATCTCTCAAAAGAAGACATACAATGGCCAACAAGTATATAAAAAATGCTTGACATCACTATCATTGGGGAAATGCAAATCAAAACCATAATAAGAATGGTTATTATCAAAGAGACCAAAAAAAAAAAAAAAAAAAAAGAAAGAAAGAAAAAGAAATGCTGGCAAGGATATGCAGAAAGGGGAACTCTTACACACTTGTGGTGGGAATGTAAATTAATAAAGCTATTGTGAAGAACTGTATGGATGTTCCTCAAAAAACTAAAAATAGAGCTACCATATGATCCAACAATTCCACCACTGGAATAAGTCTAAAGGAAAGGAAATCAGTATGTGAAAGAGATGTCTGCATTCCCATGTTTATTGCAGCACTATTTACAAATGCTAAGATATGGCATCAACAGCTGAATGGATGAAGAAAACATGGTTTATATACAATGGAATGCTATTTAGCCACAACAAGGATAAAATTATGTCATTCACAGCAACTTGGATAAGCTTGGAAGACATTATGTTAGTAGAAATAAGCCAGGAACAGAAAGGTAAATACCACATGTTCTCACTCATATGTGGAAGCTAAAAGAGTTGGTCACAAGTAGAGATTGGATAGTGGTTACTAGAGGCAGGAAAGGGTAGGGGATGGGGAAAATGGGGAGAGGTGGTAATGGATATGATAGTACACATGTATTGAAATATCACACTATACCCCATAAGTATGTACAATTATCGTGTGTCAATAAAAAATAATAAACAGGGATAAAAGGTTGTTCATGATTCAAGGGGATTCTAGGCACCAGGTACTCTACCCAGCTCCCTTCTTCTCTGTGAGTGCTGGCTTCATTGTCCTTCTACTCTGACTGGACAGTCCAATTTGTATTCCTAAAATTCTTGAGGAGACTAGTCTAATTGGCTAAATTCAGTTTCCAATGCCTCATTATTGGGTAAAGCCCTTTGTGTCTGGCTACTTCACAGGACACTGCCTACCTGTGAGGAGGATACCTATGGTCCAGTCAGCCCCACCATCCTTCAAAGGGTGGCTTTGCTTCTCTTCCCCAAGCAGGCTGTCATGGGTGGGGCAGTTGCAGCTGGAAGAGGCATAGTGGCCATGCTGGTAGTACCACACCCTACAGCCTCCACCTCGAATGGTCTCCTTCCTAATTCTCTGCTTGGTAAACTTTTATTTACTTGCCAAATTTCAACTCAAGGACTACTTCCCCATTCTCTCTTCCCTGACTCTGCCAGGCAGAGTCAGGCGCTGTCTTTACACACCCAGGACCTGGGTACAACCTTCATTGGAAGACCTGTCTGTATTTCTGTCTTTTCACAAGAGTTTTTCAAGTATTGCTAGCACCTGGCACACAGTAGGTGTTTAACAAAAATTATTTATTATGTAAATGGAAGAAATCTAGATATATATTAATATATCTTCTATAAAAGAAGATAAATTTCAGCCCATATTTCTTTTCCTTGCTGGAATTGTGCCTTTTCTTCAGAACTAAGATAAGTGAAGATGAGAAATAGAAAATTGGGAGAAATAGATTTTGTTCGTGTGACATTTTTGGACCCTCCCCTACCTTTTGGAGGCACAATTGCCTCTCACATGTCTGCTTTCTCTACTTTCTCCAATTGGAATGTCCTTTGAAGGCACCTCACACCCACTCCCTTGTCTACCTGGTCAACTACCATTCACCCCCGAATAGTCTTTCACATGTTAGCTTCTCCAAGAACATCTCCTTGACTACCTCATCCCCAACCTAGATAAGTCATTACTCCTGCTCTGCCTTAAGTTTGAAGGGCATATTGTAGCCACCTTCATTGTGTTTATCACATAGAATGGAAATTTCTTTCCTTACATATTCATCTTTTCACCTAGAAAGGAGCTTGTTAAGAGCAAGAAGAGGGACTTACTCATCTCTATAGCTCCCATATATCCAGTATTGTCCTTGGAATGAAGTAGATGCTCAATACACATTTGTTGAGTGAATGAGTATAGAGTGAGTAGCTATTCCAAAATAGCAGAAAATCCCCAAACCCTTTAGATTAGTCTTTGAAATGTAATTTTCTTGCTGCAGACCTCCTTTTTTCATTGTGTTTGGTTCAGACTGAAGCAACTTATTTTCCCTTTTCGTAGTTTTCACAATTTCCCCAAGCGTATTTCAACTGACTAATGGAAGTGAGAGAATCCAAAAATATTCACTAATGTGCCACCTGTACATAATTGAGAACCACTGTAAATCTTTTCAAAGTGAATTTTGTATGATTTCTTTGCCCAAACAAGGTCACAGGACTCACATTTGGATAGAATGTGAAGTTCCTCTGCCATCCCTGGCTTCTTCATGCTGCCCCATCCTTTTCTACCTTTCTGCCATTTCTATGTTGACAAATGTACATTATGCAAAACGTCAAGATGTCTTTGAAAAAAACATTTTTCAATGCAAAGTAAAGCTTCTTCCCAGTACTTGTTAGCTCAAAAACCAGTTACTCCTCACACCATGTGTGGAAATGAATTCCAGATGTAGTAAGACATAAACATAAAGACAAACTGTAACACCATGAAAGGAAAATAGTAAATATAATTATGAACTTCCACAAAAAGAAAGATATCTTAAACAAAACATAAAAAAATCACAAACAATAAAGGGCAAAATAGATTTGATTACATTAAAAATAAAAACTAAGTATCACAGGCAAAATTGAAAGACAAGTAAAACATCAGGAGAAAAGATTCATAACATATTTAACAGAAAAAGGATTAGTACTTAGAATATATGAAGAACTTATATAAATCAATAAAAAAGACAAACAAATCCAAGGGAAAATGGGCAAAGGATGTAAATAAGCAAATCACATAAGAAGAAAATAAAACGGGCAATGAACTTATGAAGAGAGGCTTAATTTCATTTGTGGTCAAGGAGATGCATGCGAAAAAGATAAAATACTATTAATAAAATTCAAATCAGACAACATTAATATTAAACACAATGTGGAAAAATGGGAATTTTCAACAGTGTTGACAACAATGTAAATTAGTGAAACCATATGGGAAAGTAACTTGGCAATTCTAATAAAATTGAAAATGCACACATTATGTAACTCAAAAGTCCTACTTTTACACCCTAGAGAATAACTCACACATGTTCACAAAGAAATATATTAAAACACAAAGCAGGATTTTTTGTAATAGTGAAAAATCTTTTTTGATTTATCTTAGATTCCTTCCAAAAGAGGAGGTCAAGACAGAGGCTTGCATGCAGATAGTTTATTTATATAGGGAAGTTGTCCCAGGAGATAGAGGTGGGGAGGCCTAAGAAGAGGGAAAGAAGAAAGCCAATCCAAGGATGAGTATCTGTTCTAGCTGGTCACACTGTAGGCTACTCTAATGGGGCTTGATCTCACCAGAGATTCCTTTGAAAACCACATGGAAAACACCACGCCACGGAATGTTAGCCCCAAGGATAGGAGATGAACTCATTTATCCATGGGCTCCCAGATTCCAGTGGTCAAGGGTTGCCCCATGGGATGTTAACTCCCTCATATTTCCAGGTTGTACACAGGTCAGAATGACTGAGTAGGATCCCACTGGAGCTCTCAGATCATTCTTATTTTTTCTTTGATGTGTTCTGTCTCTTTGGCTTTTTGTCCTACTTTTTGGAAGAATTCCTCAACTTTATTTTCCAATTCTTCTGTTTTCTTTTATACTTGTCCAGGTTAACTTTAATTTTCTAAGAGCACTCTCTCCTCTAATTGCTTTTTTTCCCATAGCAACCTGTTCTTGTTTTATAGATATAAGTTTCTTGTGTCTCTCTGAAGATTTTAGTTATATTTTTTCTTCTCCTCTCTAGATATCTCTGTTCTCTGGGGTCATTTATCCTTTCTTCTGGTCTCCTTTTTATGGTGGAGATTTTTGTCAAAGGTCTGATAATATTGTTGATTTTTATTTAAGAGTGAGGCACTAAAAGGCGATTGAAATGATAATATTCTGGTTGGGCATTAGAATTGGTGAACTTTGCTTTAGGCAAGTTAGGAAGGTAGGAAGTTTGCTTCTACTCCTAGTGGCCCCCAAATACCAGATAAAAGGGAGTTATTCTATTTCTCTATGGAAGAACCCTCTGCCTGGGGAGAGATGCCCTGTAGCTAGCTGTTTTACACCCAAGTTTTGAGAGGATGTACCATTTATAGAAATTCAGTTAACCCATCTGTTTCAGCCCCACATCTCACTCCTGCCCTTCGGGGACACATGGCATCTCTGCCAGACATGGTAGCTTTCTTCTAGGCTATATCCTTTCCCTAATATGCTCCAGGCTGCAGCCTCCCTTGCCCTACTCGACCAGGTACCTTTCCTCCTGTAGTTTTTTTCTCTTCAGAAACGTGTTGAAATCTCTCCTCCACTTTGCTTTGTGATCATAGTCTTTTTCCCCCCAGCTAGGTGAGCTGATAGCTACATTTATTAACATGACAATACATTTGGTCTTTTAAGTTATTCCTTTGTTTTTACTACTTCTTTTTTTGATGTTTTACTGTATTGATGTTTTACTTTTCTGGGATGTATGTGCTATTTTTGTCTGATAATTAGGGATTTTTAGTAGTGTGATATTCTTCTAGTTGATAACTAACTATAATTTTATGTAATATAATTGACTCTAGCATATAGGTAGATTTTAAAAATCCAATCTGATAATTTATGTTTTAATAGGTGACTATAACCTATTCACATTTTTGTGAATATGTAAATGTATTTGAATATATTTGAAAATATATTTGAATTTTTAGAACAAGCCTATGCATGATTTCTGTTTACCATTGTTTCTTATTTCTTCTTTCTTTTGATAGATTTTTTCTTTATCCCAATCTTCTTTTTCTAGTTTACTCATCTGGAAGCTATAGATTGTACTTCTTTTTTTTTAGTAGCTTATATATATTTTTTGATATATGAACACTTAACTCCTCACTTTTCTAATAAAACTAAGCTATTAAATATTTTAATCCTACCTTTGAACATTGTCATAATTTAACTGCTCATTGAGTACCTCTCTCCCTTCATCTTATTACCTCCTTAAAGTTTCCATTTTACATTTTTAACATAAAAGGATTTTTAAATATTCAATAATTAAACTTCTCTACATTTGAAACAATTTTCTGTGCTATTATTAAATACATCCTCTAATAATTATTTTAGTGAGTATCCTGAAGTATAAATTCTCTTAGCTATTACATTGAAAATTCATTGTTTAAAAAAATTTTTTTTAATGAGATGAGGTCTCGCTATGTTGCCCGGGATAGTGTTGAACTCCTCAGCTCAAGCTATCCTCCTGCCTCAACCTCCCAAATAGCTTAGGACCACTGGCTTGTCCCACTGTATCCAGCAATTGTTTAAATTTTTAAATGAATAGTGTTTTAACTGGAGTATAATATATATAAAAGTACAAAAATTATATACAGTTGATTCTCATTATTTGTGAAAATTGTATTCTATAAAGTCACCAAGAATACTGAATTAGTGAATTCTGAACCATTGTGGAATTAGGCTCCTGCAAGCCTCTGGTAACAAGAGTTTCACCAAACAATCAATATATAATCTTGTGTGTATTTCTGTTTAAGGACACCTTATTTAATATACATGGTTGATTCATTAACATCGAATTTACTGCCAACAGCCCTGTAACTCAGACCTGAGTGAAGCTTATCTAAGACATGTATTTTCTCCTTAAGGCACAGCACAATCTTGCACTTACACACTAGATAACACTTCAGCACTATGCTTGTGGGCCACTTTAAACAGTGAAGTCACATGAAAAAGCACAAAACAGCAAAAAACGTGGCACTAAGTAGACTGCAAAAGGACACATATCTACAGTATCAGAACCGAAACAAGTAGGCAGAGAGCTGCCTTATCTGACCTCAGCTGGGAGCATGTGCATCTGGTGACTTAAGTTTTTCCCCTTAATGTGTATGTCTGCAAATGACCACAAATCGGGGTTATAAATAGATTTCACTGAGTAGGTAAATTTGCAAATACAGAATTAGGGAATAATGAGGACTGACTGTATGAACAGCACCATGACTTTTCTCAAAGAGAAGGCACCCATGTAACAGGCATCCAAGTCAAGAAATAAAACATTTCTGGCATCATCTGAGGCTCTCTTCCAAGGGTAACCACTATCCTGCCTTCTGACACCACAGATTAGTTGGCCTGTTTTTTTTGCATCTGGCTTCTTTTGTTCAATATTATGTTATTCATCCATGTTGTTGCAGATTGTAATGATATTAATCATTTTACAGCATTTTTTGTCAGTCTGGTCTATACAATTAAGTTTTGTCAGAAGTGAGTTGGTATTCCTATTATTAATTTTGCTGAGCATCTTTGCCAGAATTGTATTTCTTGTGTGTTTTAGATTTTGATTTTTGGGGTCATTTTAAGTGGGAATCTTTCTGCTTTTACTCACCTTTCCTTTACTTTCTAGCAGCAGAGTGGTGCTACTGCCTTCACCTAGGCCCCCAGGCCCCAGTCCACGACTGAGTCCGATAGAGGTGTCCATCTGCCACAACGCTGGGGATATCCTTTCCCAGAGCCTGCAGGAGGCTTGGCTCAGGTCCTGCTCGTGAGGCTGTGTCTGTCTACCTGCCTCCTTCAGTTCCTATCTTCCTGAAAACAGTTACACTGGGCAGCAGGCTGCAGCCGTTTTAATCCCCTTTCAAAGCAGAGGTACCCCTCTCCAGCTCCTGGCTTCATGCAGGGAGCCTGAATCCATTCTGTGCTTTGTGTGGAGCTGTTTGGTCCCTGATTCTCCGCTGGAGTTGTTCTCCCTGCCACCGCTGTCTGGGGCCAGACCTGGAGCCCAGCATGCCCCTGGCTTCATCCCTGCTCACTGCTGTAGATTTATGTTCCAGAGATGCTTGCCTTGCCTTTGATCCCAGCTATCTCTTTTGGGTCATCTCTTCTGGTTGACCTGTCATCGTTATGCATCTGGAGATGGAAGAAGTTGTTGAGGAGTAAACTTAAGTGTACTATGCTGTCTGGAAGCCTCTACTCCTTGCTTTATTAGAGAATTAAAAAAAAAACCATTTTTATCCTAAAATAAATAAAGCAATGTTCAAGAGTCCCCATTGAGGTGGAAACAACCCAAATGCCTATCAACCGATGAATGGATAAACAACATTGGTATATCTGTACAATAGGATATGAGTCATTCATTAAAAAGAAGTAAAAAGAATGAAGCACTGATACCTGCTATAAATGGATGAGTCTTGAAAACATTATGCTAAGTAGAAGAAGCCAAACACAAAAGGCCATTGTGTGATTGTATGTATGTATGTATGCATGATTCCATTTATATGAAATATCCTGAGTAGACAAATCAATAGAGACAAAAAGCAGATTGGTGCTTTCCAGGACTGGAGGGTGGGGATGACTGTTAATGGGTATGGGCATTCCTTTGGGGTGATGAAAATGTTCTGGAACTAGACAGTGGTGATGGGTGCACAATATTGTAAATGTACTAAATGTACATTGCAATTATACACTTTCAAATGGTTACAGTAGTGAATTTCATGTTATGTGAATTTTATCCCCAAGGAAAAAAGAGTCCACCTTTTTGCACGCCTTCTTTTTTTTTTTTGTATGCGTAATTTTATTAGAAACTGCTAAATGTTCCAAAAATGTTTTCCAAAGTAGCTGTAACCTTTTCATTCCCACCAGCAATATATGAGAATTATCATTGTTCCACGTCCTTAACAACACTTGACATCATTTTTTTTTAATTTTTAAATTCTTTTTTATTTCAGCATATTATGGGGGTACAAAAGTTTAGGTTATGTATATTGCCCTTGCCGCCCCCCCCCCCCCGCACGCCTTCTTAACTGCTCTTGTTTGAATGTATCACTCCCCCTTTCCTAACTTTATTGAACATCTTTCACATTATATTGCAAATTGTTTGTGTTTGTGTCTGTCCCTCTACCAGACTATAAGCATCTTCAGGAGAATTGTGTCCTATTCAGATTTGTATCTCTGTTACCTTGCTTAGTGTCTGGCACAGAGTAAGTCCAACAAATACCTACCAAATAAAGGAATGAACAAATTAGCTGAACTGCTATGACCACTCCAAAAAAAAATTTATTCTTCCTCGGATCTCTCAATTTGTCATTAGAATTATCCCCTGGGGAAAGGATTTTCATTTGGAAACATGAATGCCCTCAGAGCTAAAGCCCTTGGTGTAAGGAAATGGTATAAGCAGCCCTGACTGTTTCCAGGGTCCCCCTAAAACTTTGACCTCCCAGTCTCAGCCAGTCCTAACCTAACATCTGTTGGAGGTACAGTCGCGATGGCTGCAGGCTAAATTATTCAAAATATTCCCAACCACTAAGCTCAAAAAGGCTGCTGCTGAGTCACTCCCAGCACAAAGCATTTTCTTTATGATGCTTTCATCTGCCCTCTGAGGTGTAAATTTTAAGTTTCACTCTACAGAGGCGAGTTAAATGACTTCTCCAGGGTCAGGCAACAAATGATGGAATAAGTGATGCATCACATTGGAAGAGATTTCTAGAGATTCTGTGCTTCTGTATTTGACTATGTATTTGCAGGCATCAGGGTTAGAAATTCCCCTAAAATACCAAATATTAGATTAAGATTTTGAGATACAAAAATTTCCTCTTTAACATTAGCTCTGATTCCTTATGACATGGGTGAGGATGTTTCTTCTTGTTCCAACTGTGTAGAGGTAGGATGGGAAAGGGTTATTAACCATTTCCCCTGTGAGCCCTTTCATACACTCAAAGTGATTTTTAAATTGTCCCTTTCTGGCTTCCACATTAAAAATTTCAGTCTTTTCATTTTTAAAAAATTGAGAACCCACCATGTGCCAGGAACTCTGTATTCCAACATCAATAATATATAGTCCTTTTCTTCAAAGTGTGAGTTCATATTCTTTCTCTAGGATTTGCTATAAATTCCTATTTCTGACTCTAATCTACCGTTGTAAAATGTGCTTCCAAAATTACCAGCTGGCAAACATTTTTTACTAGCTTGTTATTCTCTGTGCTTTTAATAAGAGGGAAAAGTCAATGTTAATCTCTTCATGTTGTGCCAGCAATCAGCAGCCTGTGGACAAGTTGCCATTGTCTGTGCCTAGCCACGCCGCAATCCCTTCAATTACGTGCAATGGAGCAGTTAGTTGGTTTTTGCACGTGAAATATACAGAGCAGAAACTTGAAAATAATTGCTTTCTAGTAGTGAGTGTAAAGCGCTGTGGGGACATACCCTTCTTACACAGCATCCCCGGCTCTGACGTGATGGACCAAGTTCATCTGGCTTGACCGATGCAAACAGGGCTTTTCTGGGGAAACCCCTGCAGTCACTAGCATTGCTCTGCAGTTCTCAACCACTCTGCGTGGTTTCCCAGAGCTGTTGCTGAGGGACACAGCAGGCAGACACAGCCTGTCATCTTGTCATCTAGGGGATCCAAGGAGACCGAAGCCATCACTTCCTTTGCTGACTCACTATCCTAGGGAGAAGTGATGTATGGGGTCCCTAGTCTGCTTTGAAAGGGGTATGCCAGGATTCCAAAACCAGCTCTGCAGCCTGCCTCCAACAATGATGCTGACTTACTCACACAGCTAGCATCTCTCTGTGTTATTTATGCCATCTGCAAAACAGAATTACACAGTAAAAGGATTTTGGATGAAAAAGATGTTCAGTGAAATAAATGACTTTTTCTTTTTTTTTTTTTTAACTTTAGGAGCTAGGTTTTTCTAACTAGTAACAGTCTCCAAAGAGGGGGATGTGTTAACTCATGGTCATTGATCATTTATTAGTTCTGACCACAAATGCTGTTGTTTGGCTGTTGTTAGTCAGCAAAGCATTTGAGGGTCTACTTTTTATTTTTTTTTTAATTTTTTATTTCAGAGTATTATGGGGGTACAAATGCTTTGGTTATATAAATTGCCTTTGCACCACCCACCAAACATGCCCACCCTCCGGATATCATTCACTGCATCCATTAGGAATGGATTTACCCATCCCCTCTTCCCCCTCCTTGGAGGGTCAACTTTGGATGTGAGAATGACTTCTCTCTCCTCCAGAGGCCTCTTACATACACTATCGTCTTGTATGTAAGTATCTTAAAGCTAAATACATGAGGTCAGGGATGTCTGTCTTGTTTGTCCCTGTCTTAGTTTAGTTTCCTCCAGAAGCAGACCCTGGAACAAGGATTCAAGTGCAAGCAATTTACTTGAGAGGTGATCCCAGGAATAACTGGTAGGGGAGGGAGAAAGGGAAGTTAGCCCAGAAAGAATCATTACCAAGTTAGTTACCATGATGGGTAACGAGCTTGCTCTCTCCGGGGAATTTAGGAAACAGGGTATTACCCAAATCTCAGAGTTATCCCACATGAGGAGTGAGGGAGCTGGGGTAGTTTTATGACAATTTCCATTAATCATTGGTTGACAGCTGCTCCCGGGTAACATTATTTGTATATCTACATGGGAAAAAAATGAACCTTAATCCCTACCTCATTCTACACAAACAATTTAATGCAAGAAAGATCCTATGCCTAGATGCAAAAGTTAGAACCATAAAGTTTCTAGAAGAAAACACAAGAGAATACATGTGCAACCTTAGGGAAGGCAAAGTTTTCTTAGGCAGAACACAAAAAGCACTGAAATGAAGCACCTGAAAAATTAATAAAGAGCACTTCATCAAAATTAAATATGTCTGCTCTTTGAAAACATTGTTAAGAGAATGAAAAGGCAAGTCATGGAATGCAAAAATATTTTCATTACATATATCTGACAAGGGACTGGTACTCAGAATATTGATTACAAATCAATAATGGCAAAAGCTTTGAACAGACACTTCACACATAAGATATGCAAATGTCCAATAAGGCATTTGAAATGGGGCTCAGCATCACACATCATCAGGAAAATGCAAATTAAAATCACAATGAAAAACCACTGCGCACCCATTACAGTGGCTGAAATGAAAGAGGCTGGTGGGGGTACAAAATGATACAACCACTATAGAGGAGTCTTTGGCAGTTTTTTATAAAGTTAAACACATATCGCTCGATGGCCCAGAAATTCTACTCCTAGGTATTTATTGAAAATAAATGACAGCACATATCTACAAAAAAGACTTGTACAAAAATGTTCATAACAATCTTAGGGAAAAAAAACCTAGAAAACAACCCAAAAGACCAGAAACAGATGAAGAATAAGCAAATTGTGAAACAGTCATATAATAGCATGCTATTTAGCCCTAAAGAGAAATGGACTATTGATACATGCAATAACAGGGATGGAGCTAAGGAAACAAAATTGCACCAAGCAGTAGAAGCAGATATAAGAGTACATTTTGTGTGATTTCATGTATGTAAAGTCCCAGAACAGGAAAGCTAAGCTGTGGTGATAAAAATCAGACCACTGGTTGCCCTTATGGGGTAATATTAACAGAGAGGAGGCACTCACAAGAGAAACTAGGGGTTTTGGAAATGTTCTATATTTTGTTTTGGATGGTGGTTACATGAGTGTTTATAGGTATCAAAACTTGCCTAATTGAACATATGAGATCTGTGCTTTTTATTGTATAAAATTATATCTTAATAAATATTACAGCTTTATCCTTAAAAAAGAAACTCAATGGCCATTAAAAATATGGAGTAATTTCTTCAGTGTTTTGCCCTCCACTAGACTAGACTATGAGCTTCAGGGGGCAGAAGCTCTTTCACTCCCTTATGCAAAGTCTGTTTTGTTCTCTACTATATCCCCAGCACCTAACACAGTGCCTGGGACCTCTTGAGTGCTCGTCACATTTGTTAATATTATGAGTTTGTAAGAGCATCTGTACATTGAGCTGTGGCTTTATCACATCTTCCTTTGCAGACGTGACCTGTTTTTGGCAGACGCTGGTGGCCCCAGAAGCTCGAGCACAGGTGCATTGTCTAGGAAGAGAGCTTGCAGGTGGGAACCCAGCAGGGCCCTCGGTGTCCTTGGGCACTGACAGGGTCCCAACTGTGAGCACCATCTGTTCCTGTGAAGGGTGTCTGACAGCAGCCACAGCCCTGGACCTGGAAGGTGAGTGCCTCTGAGACCCAATGTCAGGCTTCCATTCCCATCCTCCCTGCCTGTAGGGAGCCCACGCAAAGTCACTTTAACCCTGGAAATAGAAAGTGCCAACATATGTACCATTTTGTAATTTACCAAGTGTTTTCCCACATATGTTCTTATTTTATCTTCTCAAAAAACCCTGTTAATGTAGTTGTTTAATAACTCTATTTTACAGAGAGGTTAAGTGACTTCCCCAAGGTTACACAGCTGGCAAGTAACCTGAGATTCAAACCAAGTTTTTAACCATTTACTACTACATTAAATGCAGTACTGCTGTGTCATTTAAGGACCTTCAGAAGCAGTTTCTGAAACCTGACCCCTCCGGTAAACTTTACTGGAGTACTGGAAACATAAGTAACACATTTCACTTGCTTTAATCCAATTTATCCTATATGCTCTGGAGAGATTAACCTGCCAGTATGATGGTGTCATTCCCTTATGCAAATTTTCCACATTCCTTACCACCTACCGAGTAAAATCCATACTCCCTAGCAGCTGTTCAGTGCTCTTTTGCCCCAACTCACATTTTGCCTCATTTTCCTTAAAAAACAACTTTGCATTCTAGCTAGTTATGTCATTGTCATCATTTCTGCAACTTCACTCCTCAACTTCCCCTCCAGGTGGAATACTAGTTTCCTCCATCTTCCCTTGGGAAATTTTTTCTCACCGCTCAAGTCCTGACTCAAATGCCACTGCCTCTCCCCATTGGTAGATTTTTTTACTTCATCTGAACCCTTGGAGCACAGGGTTTGTACCTTTCCTGTGGCATTAACTGTCAGGTATTATGGGTATGTTTGCACTTTGCTTTGTCTTCCTTGTTAGATCCTGAGGTCCCAGGAGGTTACATTGCATGCTTTTTATCCATTTCTGTAACTCCTATGCTGACTAGCATAGTTGCACACTGTAGGTATTTAACTGATGCTTTGTTGAGTGAATATGGTACCACCTCTCCAACTACTGTCTATGCATTTAGTACCCTTACGGATGCATAGTTTTAAAAATTGTTTGAATTTTAATTCTATTTTATGTGTTTGGTTAACATAGCCTCCACCCTTTGTACACTTTGCTTCTGACTTGACACAGACTAAATTCTTTGCTAGTCGGGAGGATACATGGACAGGTGGTGGAGTCCACAGTTCGACTCTGGCTCTGCCATTCACTGGCTGTGTAACCGTGGACAAATCTCTTCTACCCTCTGGGCCTCATTTTGCCTTCCTCTGTTCAATGGGGGTGATAATCCTTGTTTTGCTTCTTTAATTCACCACAAGGTTTTTGGGAGGACAAATGAAATAACAGATGTGGCAATGGTCTGTCGACTATAAATCCTGCAGAAATGTCGTTTAGTTGCAGCTGCTGTTTGATTGAGGCATATCTCCTGTCGCCGGCAGCCCCCCACCCATCTGCTCCTCTCAGAGTCTGCAGGGAGTTATGTCCAGGGGGCCGCAGGATGGATGAGGAGGAAATAGCCACGTTTCCCAAACGGCGGGTGGAACTGGGGCTGTGTTGTGGTGGGTTTGCGGCGGGGTCATCTGAAAGGTTGCTGTGAGGCAGGGAACTTGTCCAGGCAGCCTCAGAAAGCCGGCCTGGTGCCAGTGAGTAGAAGTTACAAGGAGTCAGCCAGTTTTGGAAATTTCTCAGCGTCAGAGCTGCTGCAGGATGACATGGGCTCCCTGAGGGAAGGAGAGGGCCGGAATGCTGCAGGGGTGAGATCAGCTACCACTTACAAGTGTCACAACCCCACTTCGAGGTAGAAGTGACAACCTCTACTCGGTGCCATGGTCGAGAGCGACCCCAGTGCCCGGAGGAGCCCCCTGCAGGAGTCTTCTGAGCCTGCCCATTGGCCTCCGCTGAGGGGGAGGGCGGGCCTTGGGTCGCTTCCTGATTGGTTAGCTGCGCAGATTGCGGCTTCCCGCCGGCTGCGCGTGCGTGGAAGTCAGACATGGCGGAGGCGGGAAAAGCGTCTGGAGGCCTCGGGCTCCCTGGAGGAGGGGCGGCCCAGTGGTCTCTGCAGCGGTATGGTCGCTACATGCTCTCAGGCACCGGAGAGTTGCCCGGGCCTGGCCTGGAAGCTGGGACAGCCTCCTCCCCCACGTGGAAGGTGAGGTCTGAAGGCAGGAATAGCTCTGAGGCGCTCACACCCCCAGGGAGGGAGGGAGGATGGGAGGCCAGCGGCCACACTGGGGGATCCGTGCCCCAGCTGCGACCTGGACAGGAGGAGGGGACACCGAGGGACTGCCAGGCATGGCGAGGAATCGACAGGCCGATAGCTAACGTAAACAGTAGATATCTATATATAAATATATACACACACGTATGGATAGTAATAGGAGATATGACTGGAACCCATTACGTTCTCAAATTAATTATGCAGGGGAATAGTAAACATTCATATATTCAATAAATACATATTGAGCATCAAGTATGTGCTAGACTCTATTCAGGGTGCTAGGAATATAGCAACGAGCAAGAAATAAAGATCCCTTCTCTCGCTGATGTTTTCAGTCTAGTGAAAGATATAGTTATTTGTCCAAATAACTATGTAATTATGGGAAGGAGGATTGGATCATCCATAACCAAGTTGTCATGCTCTTTGGCAGTCAAGCACTCACACAGGACTAAATTTGAATTCTACCTTTGCCACTGAATTTCTGTGACATTGATTTAGTTCTTTAAACTTTCTATACCTTACTTTATCTTAAAAAAGAGATAACAATAGAACAGGCATTCCTTGGAAATATTGGAGGCTCGGTTCCAGACCATCTCAATAAAGCAAGTCATGAATTTTTTGGTTTCCCAGTGTATATAAAAGTTTATGGTTACATTATACTGTAGTCTATTAAATGTGCAATAGCATTATGTCTAAAAGAACAATGTATGTATTAATACCTTGATTAAAAAATAACATGTTAACAGTCATCTGAGACTTCAGCAGGTGGTAATCATTTTGCTGGTGGAGGTTCTGCTTTGATGTTGATGGCTGATGACTGATCAGGGTGGTGGTTGCTGAAGGCTGGGGTGGCTGTGAAAATTGCTTAAAATAAGACAATGCTGTTTGTCACGTAGATTTATTCTTCCTTTCACAAAAGATTTCTCTGTAGCATGTGATGCTGTTTGATAGAATTTTACCCACAGAACTTTCAAAATTGGAGTCAGTCCTTTTAATCCCTGGTGCTGGTTTACCAACTAAGTTTATGTAATATTCTAAATCTTTCAACAATGTTTACAGCATCTTCCCCAGGAGTAGATTCTGTCTCAAGAAATAACCTTCTTTCTTCATCTATCCATAAGTTACAACTCCTCCTCTGTTCAAGTTTTATCATGAGCTTACAGCAATTCAGTCACATCTTTGGGCTCCACTTATAAATCTAGTTCTCTTGCTATTTCCACCAATCTGTAGTTACTTCCTCCATTGAAATCTTGAACCCCTCAAAGTCATCCATGAGGGTTGGAATCAACTTCTTCCAAACTCCTGTTAATGTTGATATGTTGACCTCCTCCCCATGAATCACTAATGTTCGTAATGGCATCTAGAATGGTAAATCTTTTTCAGAAGATTTTCAACTTACTTTGCCCAGATCCATCAGAGGAATCACTATCTATGGCAGCTATAGTCTTACAAAATGTACTTCTTAAATAGTAAGACTTGAAAGTTGAAATTACTCCTTGATCCATGGGTTGCAGAATAGATGTGTTATCAGGCATGAAAACAGTATTAATCTCCTTGTATGTCTCTATCAGAGCTCTTAGGTGACCAGCTACATTGTCAATGAACAGTAGGTCTCAACAGTAGGCTTAAAATATTCAGCAAACCATGCTATAAACAGATGTGCCGTGATCTAGGCTTTTTTGTTCCATTTATAGATCACAGGCAGACTAGATTTAGCTTAATTCTTAAGGGCCCTAGGATTTTCAGAATGGAAGTTTGCTTCAATTTAAAGTCACCAATTGCATTAGCCCCTAACAAGAGAATCAGCCTGTCTTTTGAAGCTTTGAGTCTTCATCAATGATTTCAGCTAGATCTTCTGGATAATTTGCTGCAGCTTCAATATCAGAACTTGCTTCACCTTGCACTTTTATGTTAGGGAGATAGCTTCTTTCCTTAATCCTAATGAACCAATCTCTACTAGCTTCCAACTTTTCTTCTGCAGCTTCTTCACCTCTCTCAGCCTTCATAGAATTGAAGAGCGTTAGGGCCTTTCTCTGGATTGGGCTTTGGCTTGAGGGAGTGCTCTGGCTAGTTTCAGTTTCTCTCCAGACCACTAAAAGTTTCTCCATCTTAGCAGTAAGGCTGTTTTGCTTTCTTGTCATTTACTGGAGTAGCACTTTTAATTTCCTTTAAGAACTTTTCCTTTGCATTCACAACCTGGCTAACTGGTGCAAGAGACCTAGCTTTTGGACTGTCTCAGCCTTTGACATGCCTTCCTCACTGAGTTTAATCATTTCTAGCATTTGATTTAAAGTGAGAGACATGTGACTCTTCCTTTCATTTGAACACTTAGAGATCATTAAAGGGTCATTAACTGGCCTAATTTCAATATTGTTGTGTCTCAGGGAATAGGGAGGCTTAAGGAGAGGGAGAGAGACAGGAGAACAGCCAGTTGGTGGAACAGGTAGAACACACATAACATTTATAGATTAAGTTCGCTGTCTAATATGGGCATGGTTTGTGATTCCTGAAAACATACGATAGTAACATCAAAGATCACTCATCACACATCACTCACTATAAGAGATATAATAATAATGAAAAAGTTTGAAATATTGTGAGAATCACCAAAATGTGACACAGAGACACAAATGAGCACATGCTGTTGGAAAAATGATACCAATAGACTTGCTTGGATGCAGGGTTGCCACAAACCTCCAATTTGTAAAAAATAGTTATCTGTGAGCACAATAAAATGAAGTGCAGTTAAAACAAGATATGCCTGTACCTACTTCATTGGATTGTTTTGGGCATTGAATAAGTTAGTACTTATTCAACCACTTAAAATAGTACGTGGCATATGTTAAGTTATGTAAGGGTTTGCTGTTACTATTATTTTGTTCTGGTGGTATGTTTTAACACCACAGATTGCCAGTCATTCGGTTCCCTTTGGTCTAGTTTGAATGTGGATGCTGGGGTTTGGGATTATGCACACACGTGAGTGTGTGTCCATGTGTGTGCACACTTGTGTGTATGTTTGTTTTGAGAAGCAGTAGATAGGAGAAGAGTAAAATAAAGAGAACAAATATTCCAGGTAGAAGATACAACATGTTCAAAGGCCCCACACCTGGGAAAACCTCAGCATGTGTGATGTGTAGTGAGAAGGTCAGTAAGGTTGGTGCTTATAGAACAAAGGGAATGATAGCTTGAGGTGAGGCTGTCTGGAGAGGCAGGCAGGTGCCTTGTGAACATTATTCTAAAACCAATAGGAAGCTACTGAAGAGTTTTAAACAGGGACATTTTCATCTTTGAAAGATCCCCACTTTGGCTGCAGAGTGCTGGAACTAGAGGAGAATACAAGTGGATTTAGGACGATCACTTAGAATGCTATTGCAGTGTTGTACCCAGGAGAATGAAGTTTCCTCATTTCGAGGGGAAAGCGTGGTTGCTTAACTTTGTTGAATGATGCTGCAAAGTGAAGAAAAATGATGATGAAGGGGTGTCCATTGAGTTTAGCAGCATAAAGGCCCTTAATGGTCTTTGCTAAGACAAGTTTCCATGGAGTGAAGGGAGTGGAAGCCAGGTAGGAGTGGGCTGAAGAGTGACTGATGGGTCAGGAAATGAAGCCATTGTGCATGGACAGTTCTTCTCAGAGGCTTGGCTATGACTGTGAGTAGTGATAGAGCATGACGAATTATTCACCACATTCTAGAATATTAGAGCAGGGGCATTCCTTAAAGCTTCAAATCAATGTATCTAGGACCATAAAAAAGGCATTAAATACTTAGTTGTACTGTTGTGGAACACTGTATCCTGAGAAATGACAGAGGCTGAAAATTCAAAATGGGGTGAAGAAAGAATTAAATTCAAGGATAACTGGTCTATGATTGGGTCTTATAAAAAGCCAGGACTGTTTCAGGGCATATTTAATTTTTGCGATTGCTCCAACAGGTTCCTTGATACTTTCTCTTAATACTCTTTAAACCCTTTCTTTTAAGGCCTCTGTGTTGGGTGCATTGGCTTGGATGCAGCCAGGTAACACTTATATTCTTACCCTGCAACCCAGAGGCCATGGACATTTGACCATTCTGAGGAGTTGATTGTTATTGCACTTTTTTCCTTCTCTTTGCAAAGCTCTTCATAATTGCTTATGAGGAACAGTACTTTTCACCAGTTTTCAAATGTTTGGCATAAATCCACGGCTACAGTGACAAGAGATGAGGTTGGCTTTTGAAAACTGAGCATTTGTACCTTCCTTTGAATCTGTGCCGAACCATCCTACCTGCTGTGTTCAGTTTCAGCCTAGGTCTGTCATTTTTTTGGAAAAACGAAAGAGAAAACAAGATTTGTTCTATTTTATGGGCACTGTGACTATTGTGCAATAATAATAATAAAAGATGAGCCATCTAAAGAACTGTACTCTCTAAGTCCCATGTGAATTTTTTATTTTAAAAATATGTGGTACCTGCAATAAAAAAAGATAGGTTAGGTAAAGCATAAAAATATATTATTGCAGAGGATAGAGTCACTCTAGTTGTTTTTTTATTTCAGAAACTTTAAAATTCAACCTTGGTTGAACTTATTTTGAGTTTTTTCATTTTTTTTCTGAAATTATGGGGAGAATCTGTTCTTCCGGTACAGTTCTATATAGTTGTTTAATTACAGAGAAGACTTTCATCACAGTGGCTACATGCCAAGACAAAAATGTCAACTCAAGAGAAAAAATGAATAGTACAACAAGATTTCTAAGACTTGAAGTCCTAGTTGAGAGGTAAGGTCAAATCTAAGACAAAAAGATTATTCTATATAGACTATCTATTTTATAGAATATCTAATATACTTTATTATACATACTGATTTGATTTACTTCTCTAAATTGAATTTTTCTTATTAAAAGTCACTATCTAGAGAGAAATTAACTGCGATTTGGAAGCAAATAAAAAAAGCAAATTTTTTGTAACACAGTAAAAAAAAAAAAGTAAAAAAATACCAATGTTTTAGAGCTATGTTACTCATACTTAATGTGCGTATCTGGGAATTTGTTAAAAATGCCAGGATAGATTTGGTATGGGAAATGAGATTTTGTAGTTCTAACAAACTCCCAGGTAACACTGTTGCTGTTGGTTCGAGGACCACACTTTGAGAGACAAGGGCTTAGAAGATCTTGATTGAAATGGGCAGCCATATGGCAAAATTAATAAAATGAATTTATGAAGTTATGAGGTAAGGCAATCAGATTCATAGTGAATATGCAAACGTTATATTAATAGAGTTAATATTTAAACCATCTGTTGCCATTTAAGTGGAATGAGCAAACGAAATACAAACTTGAACTTGATTTTAGTTCCTTACATCTGTTCGCCCAGCCTTTCTGAAAAGATTATCATAATAACAGATTGGTCCATTTTATGTATTTTATGTCTGAATATAATTTAGTCTACTAATTTGAGAATAATTTTGAAAGGTGATGTTAATTGCAGGTTGCTTTTAAATTAAAGAGTTCCCATGTTTTTCAGATTCCAGGGATTTCTCAGACATGCCCTAATTGGTTGAACCTGACAACTTCTAGATTATTTTTTTCCTTCCATAGAGAAAAAAAATCCTCCTTTAATTTTTATAGGAGGAACTTAAAATAATTGCCCTACTTAGAAATTAAGAAATAGAATGTGAATTTTGTACTTGAAATGAACTTTTAAATGTTGATTTAACATAAGATTTACTTTGATTTAAACTGTCTTTTTTTCTTTTGTATTCCTGGTGCCTAATAGTACCTAGCACATGATAGGTGCTCAGTAAATGTTTGAATGTATGGTATGGTAACTTTTCTTATGATAATGTGATAATTACTAAATGATACCTACTATTTGTTAAGTGTTTAGTATATTTCTTACAGCAACCTTATGAAGCAAATACTATTATACCTGTTTTATAGGTAAGGAAACTGAAACTCAGGTTCAGTGGCTTTCCTAGGAACACAAAGATAAGTTGAGAAGAAAGAATTCAAACCTTGGTTTTCTTGTCTTAAAAAAGCTTGTGCTTTTACCCTCTATGCTCTTTGCCTTAGAAGTGCTAATATTTCATATGGCCGATAGCAGTTCAATGATGTGGATGAGGAATTTTGAGATTAACCCACAAGGTGAAAATAACAAAAATGGAAGTTTTGGTTTTGTTTTTAAGGAAAATTTAATATTCAGTAAAACCCTCAAATTATTTCTTAAAATAGCAAAATGGTAGTTCTTTGCATTCCTGATAATTTTTTACTGGATGCCTAATGTGGATTTTACCTTCTTGGGTGCACGATATTTTTGTATTCCTGTAAATATTCCTGAGCTTTTTTCTGGGATAGGTTACTTGCAAACAGTTTGATCCTTTCAAGTCTTGCTTTTAATCTTTGTCAGGTGGGACCAGAGCGTTTCGTCTAGGGTGAATTTTTTCTCACTCTGGAGGCAAAACTCTTGAGTATTCTACTCAGTGCCCTGAAAATTATGTTCTCTCTGACTGCTAACAGGACTGTTCCCTGCCTTGAGTGAGCTCTGGGTATTATTCCCTGAATCCTTTCAGGTGGTTCTTTCCCCAGCCTCTGGCAGTTTCCTCACACATATATATGCTGATCAGTACTCAGCTGATAGGAGTCTTAACAAGCGTCTGGAGTTCTCCCTCCGTGTAGCTTTTCTCTCCTCTTGCTGCTGTTCTGTCCTGCAAACTCCAGCCGCACTGACCTTCTTGGACTTGCAGCTCCATCTCCTTCACTCAGAGAGACCTTGCCAGGCTCTGCCTGGCTTTCTCCTTCTTGCACTTCGACCTGGAAACTCTCCAAGAAGTAATCTGGGACAGTGTGGTAAGGCTCACCTCCTTTGTTTCCTATCATTTCTCAGTAATCATGTCCTTTATTACCTGATATCTATTATCTTAAAAACTGTTGCTTCCTCTAATTTGTCCAGTTTTTTAATTGTTTCAGGTAGGAGAGGAAGTAACAGGAGGTATCTGTTTTTACCTGTTGGCTAGAGAGGCAGTCCAGAGTGGGTCTTTTGATTCAGTTCCACTTAGTCTTTTTCTACTTCAGATCTAGTTCAAGAAAGTGTTATTAAATTATCTACCTGGTACCTGGCATTCAGCTGGACATTGGAGGTGCTATGGAACATCACACAATCTTAAAGTATTAGAGCACTTGAGTAGAGGATTACAAGAATATGTAGAGCCTGATCAATGGAGCAAGTTTCCTCAAGGTGGGCGGAAGACATTCATCAGAGTCTCTCGGGGTGCCTGTTGAAAACGCAGCTTCATGGTTCCTGCATTATTAGACCTAGCACGTTAGAATCTCTGGGATAGCTTTCTAGTTGATTCTTATGTACTGCGATCAATCTGCATGCCCCAACTCTGAAGGAAGGGTGGGGAAAAGGGAGTAATTGCCAAAGTAGTGCTGATATTATATGGCACCTTATAATTTATAATGTATTTTTATAACCCTCTTTCTGTTTAATTCTTACAACTCTTAAGGTCTCATTACCACGTTATAGACAAGAAGCTGAGGCCTGGTTAGGTTAAACAGCTTGCCAAAGGCTAACATAGGAAGTGGAAGAACTGATTCTAAAACTCATGTTCATTCTGCTCTACACTGCTCCTTCCTACATTGGTGTCTTCTCTTACGCAGCTGTAGGAGTATCATCAAGAGCTAGTGTTTTTTCATGTAGCGTGCTTTTTTTGAAGAGTTAACAGGTAATATTTTGTGTTAATTAGGATTAAGATTGGCTCTGAGTGACAGAAAATATAGTGGATTAAATAAAATGAAAGTTTATTACTGTCCACATTAAAGTCCAGAGCTGGTGTGACACTCCAGTGGCAGGAAGTAAGGCTCCTTCTATTTTGTCCTGTGCCACGAGTGGCCAGGCTCTCACAGTCTGAGATAGAATCGATATTCTAACCCTCTTTTGGAGAAGGGGATGAAGAAATGGACAAAAGGTGCATGCCTGCTGTCTCTTAAGGAAGTCTCCTGTAAGCCACCGTATGACACTTCCTCCTACAACATAGTGGCCAGAACTTAGACCTGTGACCATCCTAGCTGTCTGGACAGCTGGTGTATGTGGTCTGTATTCCACAAGGTCATGTGTCCTGCTGAAAACTAAGGCTTTTATTACCACATAAGAAGGAAAAGTAGATATAGGAGGACAACTGGCAGTCTGTCATACACTTTTTTTCTTCTGAATCTGGAGACTACTAAGAAATAGACTTAGTTCTTGGGTCCCTGGTAGGAACTCAAAAGGCATTTTGTAATAATAACAACAACAAAACTATTATTTAGTGCCTAATTACTATATGCCAATACCTAGAACAGTGCTTGGCAGATCCCTCCCCCCAACCAAATATTTATTAAGTGACTGAATCAAGGCCAGGCATTCCACTAAACATCTGATCTTACATTTCTTTTAATCTTTCAGATGATCCTATAAAACAGTTATTACTATTTTTATTTAGCAGATGAGGAAATTAAGTATACTTCTAAGTGGCAAATATGGGACTTGATCCTAGGGCTGTCTGATTCCAGATACTGTCTTTTATAAAGTAGTAGTCATTAGTGCTGTTTACCAAATATACTAAGATTGCATAGCCCTGGCCTTAAAGTTAAGTGTGTCATATGACTGGTTTTGGCCAATGAAATGTGAGCAGTACTGACAGACGTCATGGGCAGAAGCTTTAACAGCCAGTGCATGATGCATTATTCTTTCTTTTGCCACAGTGTTGGCTTCTCTGTCGGCCTAGGTCCTGCAGTGAGAATGAAAGGCAGTGCGAGGTAGAGTGTGAAGACAGGTAGAATGAGGATGGACAGGTAGTGTAGGTGAGAAATAAACCTTTGTTTCTGGGGGGCTGTTAATTTCTACATACTCTAGGCTATACCTGACTGATAGATATGGAAATATTCCTATGCTTATGGTTATGTTTAATTCAATTATGTGCCATATACATTGTAACTTGCATAGCTTTTGAGGAAGAACTTTGTAACTGTTGTTCTAATATTTTTTTCTATGACAAAATCATTGCTTATGAGGATGTTGGTACTTTGCGATGGGAGTCTGCCAACCTCATTTACTGGCAAATTACTAAACTCCTCTTTATTTCTCAAAAAAAAAAATCATTGCTTATTCCAAAGCACTAGTTTATAAATACATATTTCCAACTTGGGATCTGTCTCTGGTCTCTTTCTTCAATAAACAAAAGCTTAATTTTATTGTGTAACAGACATAGTTTTCATAGAGGCCATGGCTTGTTTGTATAACGTGATTTAAGGTGGAATTTATCTGGACAAATACAGTGAAGAAGACTTTTTTCAGTTTAGTGGTTTAAGGAGTCCAAGAAGTTACAGTTTAGAATGGAGGCCCAAGAGTATTAAAATTCATTCATTTTTAGGATTTATTTCCCACCTACTATGTGCCAGACACTATGCATTAAGGCAATACTACTGAAAGAGCTCACCAATTAAGCTCAAGTACCTGCTCATTTGAAATATAAGGTGTTTTTCACTTTATAAATTACAGCACTATATTTGCGAAATAAATTAAGGTGTTTCTTTAACTCAGATTTAGAAATATAATTTGGATATTGGAACTGTTATGAGCTTAATTGGGCTTTGTTTTTGTGAATGAATAGAAGAGTGTGTCAGTGAAGGTATCAAAGGTGAACGTGAGAGTTGCAGAGACCTAGGATAGATAGGTGTGCCAATGGGAAGCACCACTTTCTGGTATAGTTGGTGATTTTTATAGGATTTATTAGTCTGGGAAAATTTTTTAAGGATTTTTAAACATACTGGAGAAATGTCCTAGGAGTATTTTTTGTAGAAAGAACAATATCCAGAGGGGCCTTGATTAGTAAGTTCAGAGATAAGAACTTACTCTTTTGTTGCATGGAAGATGTTTTGAGTAAATATTAAAATAATATATTTATGGCTACTACTAGAGGTGATCAAGTCAACTTTGGTAGCTATAATTATCCTTATAGGACTGGATAATTTCATGATCAATAATCTTAATTTTAGGAATATATGGTAAAAGAAGGGGAATCACATCTCATGCTTTGATACATGAAGTACTTTTTATAGGTTCTAAAAGAAAAAGATTCCCCATGTATATATCATTACTTTATAGGGAGGAAGGTCTATGTCTTATTGCTCTTGTATTGTTTATACTATTCACTTTTCATTTCTGTGAAACATCAAAAAAATGCTGAATTTCACAGTTTGGTAATGGGTATGTGGCAGGACCACTTTCATTAGCATAATATACTCTACAAGTTTGTTAAAATAATTTATGAGACTCTTTAGCTACCAAGAGTCAGTGGGGAGGCAGTTGATAGCCTATTTAGCAATTTTGCATATTTTTCATATTTTGTAATGCACAAATCAGGAGTTTGGGCCAATATGTAAAGCTGTTACACTTTTTGAAGGGTCTTAAAAACATAAAACAAAACCCATAATCAAGTACATAATTTAATTCATCACAATCTGAAGAATAGTACTACTTTAGCCTTTCATGTACCTATAATTTAGGGTAAGTACGTTTGAAATACTTTTCTATGTTTTCATATTCTCTTGATGTTTTTCTACTTCATTTTAGATTTTTTTGTACAGACTTGCACAAATACATGTGTATAACTTTTGAGAAGATTCTGTTTATTTAACCTACATATAAGATGTGCTCTAGTTACTTAACTGATGTATAAGCTTCTGATAGGCAGGCTCCAAATAAATCTCAGTGTGTGCCATTGTGTTGATGTCACCATACTGCCAGAGACAGGGGTCAGGTTGATGTCAGTGCTAAGGTAAATTTAGGTTAGCAGCTAGAATGAAGAGATGTGAATATGATATATGTTCTCTGTGACACCTTAACATTATTATCTTTGTATGTTATGACTTGGTCATTAGAGATAACATTTTTCTTTGAGCTTTCCATATTGAATTAATGTGAACATAAAAATTATCACTCATTAAAGGTATTTTCCCAAAAGCCAGAAATAAGGATTGTTTTCTCAGGTAACTGGATTATGTTAGGTGGTATGATATTGGAATTTTTCTGTAGAATTAGGACATTACATTCAAGTCCTTAGTGTCCTTGTCATTTGTAGTAAGCTGAATGATTTCCTTAACCTTGCTTCTATCTAGTTAACAAAGGACATGGAAATCTCTTGCAGCACTTTTTATTCTAATTAATTTCAAGCACAAAGGTAGACAGAATAGCGTAGTGATACACGTATGTATCCCCCAGCTTTAAGAATTAGCAACTCACAGCCAATTTGGTTTCATCTGTACCCTATTCACTTCTTCCTCCTCAGGTTATTTTGAAGCAAATCCCAGACATGACACCATTTCATGAGTTATTTCAGTTCATATCTCTGAAAGACAAGGACTCTTAAAAAACATAAGCATAAAACCCTAAAAAATTAATAATTTCTTAATATTATTAGTCAGTGATTAGATTTCAAATGGTCTCATAAATGTCATAATTCTTTTAAACAGGGCCACACGTTGTGATTGATTAGTATATCTTTTAATTTTTAGGTTTCCCCTCCGTATGTTTTCCCCACCCCACGTCTCTCCCTTCCTTGCAATTTATCTGTTGAAGAAACTGGGCTCTGCAGAGTTTCTCACAGTATGGATTTTGCTGACTGCATCTCTGCGGTGCATTTTTACCGTGATCCTTTGTGCTCTGTATTTCTTGTGAGTTGGTAGTTTAATCTAGAGGTTTGATCAAATTCAAGTTTGATTTTCTTTTTGGCAAGGCTACTTCATAGGTAGTTTGGTTTTCTTCTTTTAGGAGGTATATTGTGCCTATTTCTGATGCACAATGCCTACAGCCATTAATTAGGAGCTGCAAAATGTTGATATTGTAATTTTGTCATATTTTCTTTATATATTATCTGGAATATTTCTGTGAAGAAAAGCGAGGTTCCTGGTGGTTGGTTTGTACAGAGGAAGTAGGATAAATACTTGATCTTTTCTCTTCATATACCGCTTAAAAAATGAATTCTCTAGAATCCTCTAGTGTGGAGGACGTGTTTGTTTTTAACTGGAAGCTTTTAAGATCTTCCTCTGTCCTTGTAATTCAGGAATTTTATCAGGATGTATCTCTCCCCCCCATTAATACCTGAAACTTGAGCCATTTCCAGCTTCAGTCTCGTGCCTTTCTGCAGTCGTAGAATATTTTTTCTGTCATGTTTTTCCATTGTTTAATCAATATCTTTCCTCAGTCTATTTTTCTCCCTCCACTTTAGCCCTTCTCATTACCATTTGTTCTCCCGGATTTGAATCTTTGCTTCATTTATCTTATATTGTTACATACGATTTCTTCCTCTTTGTAGTTTTGCTCTGTTTCTAAATATTTCTCCTACTTGATCTTTCAGACCATTAATTTGGTCTCAGTAGTATCCATCTAGTTCTGCAATTAGCCATTGAATTTTTATATTCATAAAGCATAGTTTTAGCTCCAGTACTCTCCTTAAGTGTTATTAATAAGATAAGAATTATTATTATTTGGTTCAAACTGTTGTTGATCTCCTCCAGCAATTTTATTCCACTAGGAGTCACCTGTTCTGGGTTTTCTGTTTGTTTTTCATCACTTTAGCCCACTAAGCATGTTGTTATTTTCCTTGTCTAACCTATGACTCTTTTCACCCCGGGCCTCAAGTCTAACGGTAGATACTGTAAGTGGTGAGTATTGGGAGATGCAGAAGTCACGGTGCTGTGGGCCTCCCATAGAGGAGTAGGAAGGACTCAGTTAAGTTGTCCAGTGCCATGTGGCTCCTTGGAGGCTGGGAGACCAGCTGGAACTTCAGAGCACACAATCTGACCTGCCCATCTTCTTGGGGTCTACCAATTTCCATGGGCTAGGCTCCAAGAACTGCTGTATTATCTTTGCTTGAGGGCTCCTTGCTCAGGTTTTCAGGGCTTTCTTTCTCCCAGATGGGGGAAACATTATACCAACTCCTTTTATCTGGACCCTGAGACCTCAGCTCACCCCTCTGGCCCACTTAGATGCTGATCTTAATAATTACTCAAGGAAAGGTAAGTGGTATTTGGATTGGATTTGGGAAGGGAAGACTGCAGGGGTGCAATCAAGCTACCATTTTTTCCTGAACCCCTTGGAAGTTCTTAAATTAGATATTTTCAAACTGTTTGAGCACACCATGTAGACCTTTTAGATGAGGCACTGCAACAGATAACTGAAAAATAAGAAGTCTGGAATCCTCTTCACCCAGATATCTAGTTAACTCTCACACCTTCCGTTCTTTGCTTAAGCCTCATCTCAGTGGTGCCTACTCTGGCCTCCCTATTTATATTGTAGCTTCTGTGCCCTGTCTTGGCACTCTGATTTCCCCTTGCCCTGTGATATTTTTTCCCTCTCTCTTAACATTACCTAGATATTAGGTAATCTACTTATTTACTATGTTTGGTGATGTGCCTAGAACATCTGATACCCAGAATGAATAATTTAATACCTTCTTACCCTAAATGATGAAATTATTTTCAGAAATAATCATGAAATTAAATTAAAAATAATATTCACTTATGCTGACAGTGAAAATGCTTTTATTGAGCTTTATTATAATCATACTAGTTAAATAAATAAATAGAAAATACACATTATAGTGTAAGGCAGGAAAAAACCCACAACTATTAAGCCAATTGCTTTTATGTCTAGTTAACTGTTTGAACTTTGATACTCCAGTTACAGACTGATATTTTATGTAATTAATTGTCCATTAACTAATAAGTAAATTTTTTAAGGAAAACTGAACACTTCCAAAAGGTACAATTTAAGTTACTACTGGTAAAATTACTGATATGTTTTATTCTCTTTTATGCTTAGTTTTGAGCATTTAACAATTTAAAAAGAATAACTTTTAATGTTAAAGGTATTCAAATTTAGTAAAATATTTTTAGTGTAAACTAAACTTTAACTTACTAAACTAAAATGTTACATCTTGCTGTTTATATCTCATTGTTTTAAATTTTAAACACAAATATAGATACCAAAGGTCCCATAAAATGACAGGATTGGAATAACTCAAGTTCTGTCTCTTGGTCTTTACAATCATGGTACTATCTTTATTTTGAATCTACCATTTAAATGCAGAAGAACGTAGTACCGTAGGGTTGGAGAAGCGAACTGCATCCTAAGAAAGCATTGGAAATAAGAATGTCATATTCAACAGCCTCTGAGTATAACAAAGCATTGAGAACTACCCTTAGTGTATGTGTGTATGTGGCTAAGTCTGCATGTATGGGGGCCAGCTCTAACTGGGAGTTGTCCCAGTGAACTTCTATGTGGAAAACAGTTTATTTAAGAATAAATAATAAAAATCTGATAATTTGCTGCTTGCATATGTGTTATTTAAACTCAGGGCCAGACTCAGTGGCTCATGCCCATAATCCCAGCACTTTGGGAGGCAGAGATGGGAGGATTGCTTGAGCTCAGGAGTTCAAGGTTACAATGAGCTCTGATCGCCCACTGCACTCTACCCCGAATTCACCCTGGGTGACAGAGCAAGACCCTGTCTCTAAAAACACAAAACAAAACAACTCAGCAGTAACTACAGTAATTATTTAGAACTTAGACCAACAGAAGATTTTTTTCAGGAAGGAGCATTTTATTACCGACATTGTTTAGTATTGCTGGTACATGGTAGTGATACAAAGCAGATCGATTTGTCAGTGTTACAAATTCTCTACAGACCAAGCATTCCTTTATTGCCTGCACCTGTGGTGGACAGCTCCCACCACCCCACCTTTAACATATCACTAATTATGTTTATTGTTGTCTGTACTCTTGCTCTGCATGGCCATCCCATGTGAGCTCCATTAGGGCAGGGACCTTTGTTTTGTTCAATGATGTATCACATCCAGAATAATGCTTGGCATGTAGTAGGTGCTCAATAAATATTTGTTGCATGAACAAATGAATGAAGCTCAAGGTCAGAGGTTTTCCTTCTGTTTTTTTCTTCCCCAAATTACTTATACGAGGGATCAGTACATAGCAGGTACTCTCTTATTAATTCACTGGCTTAAATGCTTGGTATATGGTCTCTTCTCTGAACCCTTGCATTGCCACATGAACTTTATAGTTAGCTTGTTAATTTCAATTAAAAATTTTAGAATTTTGATTGGGATTGGATAGTCAACTTGGGGAGAACTAACATCTGTACTAGTTTCCTATTGCTGCTGTAACAAACTAACACAGATTTATTGGCTTGACACCACACAAATTTATTAACTTATAGTCTAGAGGTCAGATGTTTGAAATGGGTTTTATGTGGCTAAAATCAAGGTGTCAGTAGGGCTGCATTCCTTCTGGAGGCTCAAGAATTCATTTCTTGCCTTGTCTAGCATGGAGAGGCTGCCTGCATTCCTTAGCTGCCTGCCTTCCATCTTCAATGCCAGCAGTCACTTTTCCTTCTCAGACTCTTCCTGCCCCCCTCTTTCCCTTGTAAGGACCCTTGTGATTACAGAGGGACTGCCTGGATAATCAGGATAATTTCCCCATCTCAAGATCCTTAACTTAATCACATGTGCAGAGCCCCTTTTGCCATGTAAACATACTCGTAGGTTCCAGGTATTAGAGCATGGAAATCTTTGGGGGACCATTATTTTGTATACCACAGCATCTTGATAATATTAAACCCTCCCATCCGTGAACTAAGTATCTCTCTCCATATGTTTATGTGCTCTTTCTCTCAATTTTCAATATGTTCATCTTTCATGGCTTTTGTCATATTTATCCCTAAGTATTTCATATTTTTTATGCTATTGTAAATTTTGGAGCTTTTAAAATTTCAAGTGCTAGTTCTTTACTAGTATATATAAATACAATTGGTTTTCATTTATCTTTCTAAAATTCACCTATTAGTTGTAATAAAATCAATTGGATTTCCTACATAGATGATCACGTTGTCTGTGAGTAGAGATGGTCTTATTTCTTCCTTTCCAATCTGGATGCTTTTTATTTCTTTTTCCTGTCTCTGATTACAGTGCTTGGAACCTCCAGTAACAATGTTGAATAGAAGTGGTGAGAGTGGACATCTCGTCTAGTTTCTTATCTTAGGGAGAAAGCTTTTAGTCTTTTACCATACAGTGTGAAGTTAACCATAGGTTTTTTTATAGATGCCCTTTATCAGCTTGAGGAAGTTCCTTCTATTTCTGGTTTGCTGAGTTTTAAAATCAGGAATGGATGTTGGATTTTGTCAAATGCTTTTTCTGCATTCTGTCATCCATTGAGGTGACCACATGGCTTTTCTTTTTTAGTGTGTTAGCATCGTGAATTATATTTTCACAGTACTTCCTAATTTCATATTTACCCATGGATTACTTAGAAGTGTATTATTTGGTTTCAAAATATTTGGAGGATTTTTCAGAGATATTTCTATTACTGATTTCTAATTTAATTTGATTGTGCTCAGAGAATATACTTTTGAATTTACTGAAACTTGTCGTTTGGCCCAAATATGGTCTGTCTTTGTAAATGGTCTGTGTATACTTGAGAAGAATGTGTTTTGTGCTGGTGTTGGGTAGAATATTCTATAAATGTCAGTCAGTCATGTTGGTTGATAATGTTGTTCAAGTCTACTATATATTTGTTGATTTTCTATGTACTTGTTCTATCAATTATTGAAAGAGGGATATTAAAATCTCTTAACTATACTTGTGAACTTGTCCATTTCTCCTTACAGTTCTATCAGTTACTGCTTCATGTATTTTTAAGCCCTGTAATATTAGAGGCATAAATGTGTAGGATGGTTACATTTCTTGATTAATTTACCCATTTATCATTATGAAATTACCTTCTTTATACCTTTTGATATTCTTATCTAATGTTAAGGTAGCCACTCCAGCTTTCTTTTGACTAGCATGTTATATATTTTTTCTATCTTTTTATTTTTAACCTGTTCATGTTTTCATATTTAAAGTGCATTTCTTGTGGGTGACATACAGTTGCATCTTGTCTTTTTATCTAATCTGACAACCTCTGCCTTTTATTGGGGCATTTTAGGTATTATGTTTAATGTGATTATTGATAGGATTAGGTTTACAACTATCATCTTGCTATTTGTTTTGTATTTTTCCCATCTGTTCTGTGTTCCTTTTAAATTTTGATCCTGCCCTCTTTTGGATTAATTGACTATTATTTGTAATCCTACTTATCAATTATCTTTTAAAAATATTAAATAATATGTTCTCATATTTACTCATGTAATTAATATTTCCAGTGCTCTTCATTCCTTTGTGAAGATCTCAGCTTTCATCTGATATCACTTTCCTTTTGCCTGAAGAATTTCCTTTAACATTTCTCTCAGTGCAGGTCTGCTGGTGATTAGTTCTTTCTGAAAACATCTTTATTTTCTTTGAAAATTTTGCATTTTAATCTGTGCCTTTATTTGGAATTTCATATTCACTAGTCCTTTCAACAAAATATTGGGCACCTATTATGTGCCAGGCACTATCCTAGACATTTGCATATATAGCAGTGACCCAAACAGAAAAAAAAAATCTCTCTCCTCATGGAGCTTAAATTCTGCTCAGGGTAGACAGATAACAAATAAATAAACCTAAAGTAACATAAAAAAGTTGTAAGAGCTATGGAAAAAAATAAAACTGGAGAAGGGAAGAGGAGTGGTCTGTCTGGTTTGAGTGAGTTTTCAGTAGGATGGTTAGGAAAAGTCTTATCTGCAAAGACCTGACAAAGATAAAGTGAGTCATGTGGAGATCTAGGAGAAGAGAATTTCAGAAAGAAGAGCAATGGTAAAAGCCCTGAGGTTTATAGTCACCCAGCATGCCCAGTGGGTTCAAGGAGCAGGGAGGGGGCCAGTTCGGCCAAGCAGAGTGTGCAGGGGGCGGATGGTGGAGGATGAGAGTGGAGGGGCTGTGGAGGGCTAGACGGTGGAGCGCCTTGCGGGAGTTTCTGAATGAGATGGACAGACAGCTACTGCAGGGCCCTGAGCTGGAAGTGTCATGATCCGACACTTTAATAGGATCTCTCTGGCTACTGTATTGACAATAAACTGTGTTGGAGAGGGGAAGAAAGAACAGAAAGGGGGAACCCAGTTAGAAGATTGTTATTATAATCCAACTAGAGATGATGATAACTCAGATGAGACTATAAGGAGTGGTTGGATTCTGGATATTTTGAAGGTAAAAATGAGGAATTTGCTGATGCTTAGATATGGGTATGAGAAAAGGAGAGGAGTCAAGAATGATTCCATGGTTTTAGCCTAAAGAAATGGAAGGATAGAATTATTTTCTGAAGAGAGAATATCGTGGGAGTCAAATGCCTACAACAGTCTAGCACATGGTAGGTACTTTGTAAATACTGAATGAATAATGAATGAATGAGAAGGTTAGGAGTTCATGTTGGGGACTGTTAATTTTGAGATGACTGTTAGACCTTTATATGGAAATGTTGATTGGGCAGTTAGTTGTTGTAAGTTAATCAGTATTACAGAAATGTTATGTTTTTGTTTTATATATTTCTCTCTTTCTCTTTTTCAAGGTTTTTGATTCCAATGAAGAATCTGGATATCTTGTTCTCACCATAGTTATATCAGGTCATTTCTTCATTTCCCAAGGACAGATGCTACTGGTAGGTTTTCTGCATAATAGTTTGATATGCAAATATTTCTGTATCTTCTCAGCTTTACATGGATTATATCCTCAAGCTTCTCCAATCTCACTGAAATTCATCAGGGTCAACAAATTAAGCATTTATCAAATGTGCTAAAACAGTGGGAAATATAGAAACATACTGAATATTGCCTGCCTTAAAGGGGTTTAGATTATTTGGGAGTCAAAAGTGGATCTAAGTATGATAAAGGATTCTTAATTGGGGAGATTGAGTTGAAGATAGGCTGGAATTATAGAGATGAGTGTGGAGGGTTTTCCAAATAGGGAAAACAGCATATGCAGAGGGATAGATTTAAGGAAATAGATAAAAGAAAACTACATGGTGAGTGCCAGGCGCACTGTCTGGGGAATGGACACGCTTGAAGCTCTGACTCGGAGGGATGGACGGGACATGGGCAATATATATGACCTGAACTTTTGTACCCCCATAATAAGCTGAAATAAAAAAAAAGAAAACAAAAGTATGCTATTATTAATTGATAGAGGCTGCCACAAAACTCTGAATTTATAAAGATACATGTGTTCTTTATTCTGAATGTGTATACATTTTAGAAAATTTTGGAATGAAGAAATAAGATTCACCTTACTTGAAAATTTAGGTTTTATTTGGTATATAGAAATAAAATGAATGAAGAAACAAGATAATTATTAACTTCCAATCAAAGAAATCATACAAGAAAGGAAATATAATGGAAGGTTATTATATCATTTAGCTGTGAATGTCTACATAGACATAAATTCATATAATAAATATTTACTGTATATCTACATAGGCATAATTCATTTAATAAATATTTTTTGAGTAATTAGTATATGCTAGGTATTTTTGAGGGTGCCAGGGATATATCAGTGAACAGCGAAGACAAAAATCCCTGTCATGGGGCATCATCATTCTAGTTGGGAGAAACAGCCTTAAACAAATAGATCAAATACATTTACGAGACATTAATTTCTGGTGACTCTCTTACATGTTCTATTATAAAATGATGGTGGAATACCACATGTGTGTATTGTGATGATTCATCTTTCCACTTAAATGAAATGTAACTTTATCATTGAATATGAGGTGACCTGCAAAGTCATCTTTGTGTTCCTTGTGACTTTTAAAACTGCAGCACAAGTTGTACCGTTTTGCTTTATCTGCCGCTGTCAGGGCCTGCATCAATTGCAAGAGATAAGGTTTCTTCAGCTGCTAATGAAGAATACTTCAGACAGTAGGAGGAGGGATGCCTAGTGCACAGCTAGTTCTCCCTGTTAATATTATAGGTCTTTGCTGAATGGTGACATTAATGCAGGGTGACTTCCTCAGGCATAGGGACCACCCCATGCTTTGTCTGTGCTCCATCTTTTTGCACCAGTGGTAAATGTTGTTGACAAACTGGTAGAGGTTTCTTTGTATCATACATGGAATGATTTTTGCACTTGCAGTTATAAAAACAAGTTTACCTAATTCCAGGATACCCACTACTGAGAAATATCATAGCAACTTTACAGATTGGTGCATGTTGCATATACAGTCATGTGCCTAATAATGATGTTTTGGTCAATGTAGGATGGCATATTTGATGGTGGCCCCATTAGATTATGATGGAGCTGGAAAATTCCTATCACCTAGTGATGTCTTGAAAATCCTGACCCTGTGGAGGCTTGGGCTAGTGTGTATGTTTGTGTCTTAGTCTTTTCTTCTTTTTTTTTTTTTTGAGACAGTCTCCCTCTGTTGCCCTGGCTAGAGTGCAGTGGCATCATCAGTAGCTCACTGCAACTTAAAACTCCTGGACTCAAACAATTCTCCTACCTCAGCCTCCCAAGTAGCTGGGACTACAAGCGCATGCCACCACACCCAGCTACTTTTTCTATTTTTTGTAGAGATGGGGTCTCACTCTTGCTCAGGCTGGTCTCAAACTCCTGAGCTCAAGCAATCCTCCCACCTTGGCCTCCGAGACTGCTAGGATTATAGGTGTGAGCCACCGCACCAGGCCTGTGTCTTAGTTTTTAATAAAAACATTTGACAAATAAAAAAAATGTAAATAGAAGAAAAGTTTTTATACCGTATGTGTATTTTAAGCTAAGTGTTATTGCAAAGGAGTCAAAGTTTTAAAAAATTTAAATGTTTATGAAGTAGAAATGTTACAGTAAGCTAAGATTAATTTATTGTGGAAGAAAGAGAAATATTTTTTATAAGAATGTGGCCTAAGTGTACAGTTTATCAAGTCTACAGTATTGTACAGTAACGTACTAGGCCTTCACATTCACTCACTACTCACTCACTGACTCACCCAGAGCAACTTCCAGTCCTACAAGCTCCATTCATGGTAAATGCTCTACACAGGTATACCATTTTTTATCTTTTCCACCATATTTTTCCTGTACCTTTTCTGTATTTAGATATGTTTGATTCACAAATACTTAGCATTGTGTTACAGTTGCCTACAGCATTCAGTACAGTAACATGCTGTGCAGGTTTGTAGCCTAGGAGCAACAGGCTATACCATATAGCCTAGGTGTGTAGTAGGCTACACCATCAGGCTTGTGTAAGTATGCTCTATGATGTTTGCACAATAATGAAATTACTTAATGACACATTTCTCAGAGCATATCCCTGTTGTTAAGTCATGTATGACTGTACATATATAACTTAGATATTGAGTAATATTTTTTAATCCTAAATTTTTTTTCATAAATTACTCTTATTGAGGTATAATTTACATAAAATAAAATTCACTAATTTTAAGTGTTCAATTTTATGTGTTAGATAGGGTCTTGCTATGTTGCCCAGGCTGGTCAACTCCTGTCCTCAAGGAATCCTCTTACCTGGGCCTCCCAAAGAGCTGGATTTAGTCACCATGCCTGGCCTCAATTGATATATTTTGATAAATGTATATAGTCATGTAACCACCACCACAATCATGATGTAGAACATTTCAGTTAACCCAAGAAGTTTCCTTTGCCCCTTTGTAGTCAGTCCCCTCTGCCCACCCTCAGCACCCAGCACCCACTGATCTGCTTTCCATCACTATAGTTTTCTGCCTTTTCTTTTTTCTTAATTAATTTTTATTTATTTATTTTTAAATTGACAGATTAAATTATATTTACTGTGCATAACATATTGTTTTGAAGTATATATACATTATGGTATGACTAAATCCAGTTAATTAACATATGCATTAACTCATTATAGTTTTGCCTTTTCTAGAATTCATGTAATGGAAACATGATATGTAGTTTTTTGTGTCTGGCTTCTTCCACTTAGCATAATGATTTTGAGATTCATCCATGTTGTTATGTGTTATCAGTAGTTCATTCCTTTTTGTTACTGAACAGTATTCCATTGTATAGAGAAAGCTAATTTGCTTATCCATTTAACTATTGATAGACATTTGAGTTCTTTCCATGTTTTGGCTATTATGAATAAATACTGCTGAGCATTTATATACGAGCCTTTGTATATGCATGTGTTTTCATTTTTCTTTGGTAAATGCCCAAGAGGGGACCTGCTGAGTCATGTGGTACATCTATGTTTAACTTTATAAGAGACTGCAAAACTGTTTTCTAAAGTTGCATTCCCATAAGCAATGTGTAAGGGTTCCAGATGTTCCATATCCTAACCAATGCTTGGTATTATCAGTCTTCTTCATTTTAACTATCCTAGTGAGTGTGTAGTGGTAGCTCATGATGGTTTTAATTTGCATTTTCTTAATGACTAATGATGTTGAGCATCTTTTCTTGTGTTTATTTGCCATTTAGATGTCTCACTGGTGAAGTTCCTGCTCATGTCTTTTAAATATTTTTAATTGAGTTGCTTGCCTTCTTGTATTTGAATTATAAGAGCTCTTATTCTGGTTATAGCTCTTTTATCAGAAATATGTTCTATAAAATATTTCTCCCAGTTTGTGGCTTTTCTTTTCATTTCTTAGTGTCTTTTGAAGAGCAGAAGTTTAAAATTTTGAAGTCCAACTTTTTTTTCTCTTATGCTTCATCCTTTTTATTTTTTTTTTATGTTGTTTTGTTTTGTTTTGTTTTTTAAGACAAGGCCTTGCTCTGTTGCCTAGGCTAGAGTATAATGCCGTCATCGTAGCTTATTGCAACCTCAAACTCCTAGGCTCAAGTGATCCTCTTGCCTCAGCCTCATGAGTAGCTGGGACTAACTACATGTACATGCCACCATGCCTGGCTAATTAAAAAAAAAATTTTTTTTGAGAGATGGGGTCTTGCTGTTGCCCAGGTTGGTTCATCCTTTTTGTATGCTCTTTAGGAAATTATTATGTACTCTAAGATTAAAAGATTTTTCTATGTTTTCTTCTAGAGGTTTTATATTAATAGTTTTAGCTGTTACATTTAGGCCTATGGTCCATTATGAATTTTTAGTATAATTTAATAATATTATTATAATATTGTTTTTATTATTTTGTATAGAATCCTTCTTCCCCACAATTAAAGCAATGTGGTATTGATAAAATTACTGTATTATGGAATATAATCATGGATCTTAGGGAATTTACTTCAGGAACCATTGAATTAATTTTTAATATATGGTGAAATTAAAAGTTTGGGTTTTTCTTTTTGTGTGTGGATATCAATTGTTTCAGCACCATTTATTGAAAAGACTAGCTTTTCCTCATTGAATTACCTTGGCATCTTCATTGAAAGTCAGTTTGTGAATTATGTGTTTGTCTATTTCTTGACTTTCTTTTTTAATTTTTAATATTTTTTAATATTATTTATTTATTTTTATATGGATGGGGTCTCACTCTCTCACCCAGGCTGGAGTACAGTGACACCATCATAGTTCATTGAAGCCTTGAACTCCTAGGCTCAAGTGATTCTCCCACCGTAGCCTCTTGAGTAGCTAGGACTACAGTCATGAGCCACCATATCTGACTAATTTTTAAAATTCTTTTGTAGAGACAGGGTCACACTATATTGCCTAGGCTGGTCTCAAACTCCTGTCCTCAAGCAATCCTCCTGCCTTGGCTTCCCAAAGTGCTGGGAATACAGGCATGAGCCATTGTACCTGGCCTATTTCTTGACTTTCTTTTCTGTTCTATCGACCTGTATGTCTATCCTTATTCCAATAACACACTGTCTTCCAATTTATTGTAATTTTCGAAATCAGGTAGTATAATTCCTCTAACTGTGGTTTTTCAAATTGTTTTGACTATTCTAGGTCATTTGCATTTCCATACAAATTTAAGAATGACCTCTTTTCAAAAAAATTGCTCTAGTTTTGATGGGACTACTTCTAATCTATAAATCAATTTGGGGAGAATTAACTTCATATCATTGCATCATCCAACCCATGAGGATAGTATTGCATCTTCCAACTTGTGAGATATAAATAGCTCTCCATTTATTTATATCTTCTTTAATTTCTCTAATCAGTGTCTTGTAATTTTCACAGTACAGGTCTTGCACATACTTTGCTAAATTTACCCACTAGTATTTTGTATTTTTTATGTTATTGTAAATAGGATTTAAAAAATTTCAATATCTAATAGTTGGTGTGCAGAAGCACAGTTGATTTTTTAATATTGACCTTATATCCTGTGGTCTTGCTATAGCTTTTTTAGATTCTTTGTGATTTTCTACATATATAATATATTATCTATAAATAAAGACAATTTTATATTGTTTCTTCCTAATCTATAAACTCTTCCTGTAACCTCCACCGACTTCCCTCAGATTACACTGGCTAGGATGCCCTTTTCAATGTTGAATGGAAATGGCGAAACTTGATAACCCTTGCCTTGTTCCTGATCTTATTGGGAAAGTATTTAGTCTGTCCCCCATTAAATATAAAGTTAGCTGTAGTTTTTTTTTAATAGTTATACTTTATAAGACTGAGGAAGCTCCCTTCTATTCCTGGTTTGCTGAAAGGTTATTTTTTCCCTTTGAACTTCTGATTATTTATTTTTAAATTAAAATTGTGTGTGTGTGTGTGTGTGTGTGTGTGTGTGTAGTGTGCATGTCCACAGCCAATGTCATACTGAACAGGGAAAAGTTGAAAGCAATCCCCCTAAGAACTGGAATAAGACAAGGATGTTCACTTTCACCACTTCTATTCAGCATAGTACTGAAGTCCCAAGCAGAGCAATCAGACAAGAGAAAGAAATAAAGGGCATGCAGACTGGAAAAGAGGAAGTCAAATTATCTCTGTTTGCTGATGATATGATCTTATACCTAGAAAACCCTAAAAACTCCTCCAAAAGGCTCCTAGATTTGATAAGTGAGCTCAAGAAAGTTTCAGGTTAAAAAATCAACATACACAAATAAGTAACATTTCTATACACCAGTAATGACCAAGCTGAGAATCAAATGAAGAAAGGATTTGTTCTGTAAAATTTGGATTCAGTCCAAAGGCCACACTCAAGGATCCAGAAGGCCACATGTGGCCCTAGGGCCATAGGTTCCCCACCCTGGACAGAAGAATGAAACTGGATCCCTGTCTCTCACCATATGCAAAAATTAGCTCAAGATGGATTAAAGACTTGAATGTAAGACCTGAAACCATAAAAATTCTAGAAGAAAACCTAGGAAGAACTCTTCTGGACATTGGCCTAGGCAAAGAATTTATGACTAAGACCCCAAAGGCAAATATAGCAACAACAAAAGTAAACAAATGGGACTTAATTGAACTAAAAAACTTCTGCATAGCATAGTAAATCAATCCGCATAGTAAATAACAATCGAAACAATCAGCATAGTAAATAAACGACCTAGAGAATGGGAGAAAATATTCACAGGCTGTACATCTGACAGAGGACTAATATCCAGAATCTGCAGGTAACTCAAACAAATCAGCAAGAAAAAAAAATCCCATCAAAAAGTAGGCAAAAGACATAAACAGACAATTTTCAAAAGAAGAGATAGAAATGGCCAAAAAACATTTGAAAAAATGTTCAACATCACTAAGCACCATGGAAATGCAAATTAAAACCACAATGAGATTCCGCCTTGCCCCAATCAGAACGGCCATTATTAAAAAGTCAAACAATAGATGCTGGCTTGGATGCAGTGAACAGAGAACACTTACACACTAATGTAAATTAGTATAAACTCTATGGAAAACAGTATGGAGATTTCTCAAAGAACTAAAAGTCGATCTGCTTTTCAATCCAGCAATCCCACTACTGGGTATCTACCCAAAGGAAAGGAAGTCATTGTATCTGAAAGATACCTGCAAGCATATGTTTATCACAATACAATTCACAATTTCAAGGATATGGAATCAACCTAAGTATTCATCAACCAAGGAGAGGGTAAAGAAAATGTAGTATTAATATACCATGAAATATTACTCAGCTATAAAAAAATGAAATGATATCTTTTGCAGGAACTTGGATGGAACTGGAGGCCATTGTGCTAAGTGAAGTAAACAGGAATGGAAAACCAAATAACATATGTTCTCACAAGTGGGAGCTAAGCTATGGGTACACAGGGGCATACATAGTGGCACAGTGGACCTTGCAGACTCCAAAAGGGGAGGCTGGGAGGGTGATGAGGGAAGAAAATCCACCTATCAGATGTAGTGTATACTATTCAGGTGATAGGTACACTAAAACCCAGATGTCACCACTGTGCAGTTCATTCATGTAACCAATAAAATACTTGTACCCCTAAATTTAATAATTAAAACCATATTTAAGGTATACACATGATATTTTGATATAGTGAAATGATTACTATAGTCAAGCTAATTAACATATCACCTCACATAGTACCATTTTGTATGTGTAATAAGAACATTTAAGATCTGCTCTTTTAGTTAATTTCAAGTATACAATGCAATATTGTTAATCATAATTACCATGCTGTACATTAAATCTCTAGAATTCATTCATCTTACTAACTGAAGCTTTGTACTTTTTGACCAACATCTCCCTATTTCCTCCACCTGAACCCCCTGCCCCTCCCCTGCTAACCACCATTCTATTCTCTGCTTCTATGAATTTGACTTTTTTAGATTCCACATATAAGTGAAATCATGCAATATTTTTTGTTTTGCGTCTGGCTTATTTCACTTAGCATAATGTGCTCCAGGCTCATCCATGTTGTAGAAAATGTCAGGATTCCTTCTTTTTAGAAGCTAACATTCCTTTGTGTGTGTATGTATTGCAATTTGTCCATTTATCCATTGATGGATGCTTAGGTTGTTTCCATATTTTGGCTATTGTGAATAATGCTACAGCGAACATAGAGTGCAGATAGCTCTTTGAAATACTGATTTCATTTCCTTCGGGTATATACCCAGAAATGGGATTGCTGGATAATATGGTAGTTCTATTTTTCATTTTTTGAGGAAGCTCCATACTGTTTTCCATAATGGCTGTACCAATTTACATTGCCGTCGACAGGGTACAAGGGTTCCCATTTCTCCATATCCTCGTCCATACTTGTTACCTTTTGTGTTTTTGGTAATAGCCATGAGGAGATGTCTCATTGTGGTACGGATTTGCATTTCTCTGGTGATTCGTACTGTTGAACACTTTTTCATATACCTATTGGCCATTTATATGTTGTCTTTAGAAAAATGTCTCCTCAGATCCTTTGCCAATTTTTAATTGTTTTTTTTCTTTTTGAATAGAGTTTCTTAAATTCCTTATATATGTTAGATATTAACCTGTATCAGAATTACAGTTGCAAATATTTTTTCCTGTTCTCTATGTTGCCCTTTCATTTTGGTGATTGTCTCCTTTCCTGTGGTTTGAGAATTTTAAATGATGAATGGTAGTTGAATTTTGTTGAATGCTTCTCTGTATCTATTGAGATGGTTTTTCTTTTTTTTCAATTTTGTTAATATGTTACATGTATATACATTTTAAGAATATTCAGTTCTTACTGGATCAATATTGTAGAAGTATTTAAAAAATTTTTAATTATGTACATGTGTGTGATAAAAATAATACATATTTAAAAGATATTTTACCTCAATTACAGAATAATTTTCATCAGTTCATACAGTTTATTCACAGTATTTTGGGGGTTCCCAAGAGCCAACACACAGAAGAGCAACACATTTGGATCATAACAAATTTCTATTATAATTTTATGTTGGTATTACATTTACACACTTTCTCTCCTCATACTAATCTGGGTCATGATATATTTTTAGAATTTGTCTCATAAAAGGTAGGGACAAGGATGGTCATGGAAAGTTTTAGCCACTTCTTAGTACAAGAATTCAATTGCTGGCATGGATTAAAATGTGCTATATTTATACTTGCAAAGTTCTGTGGAAGCTGCACAACACCTCTGAAAAATAGTCATTTCTTTCATGGAAGCTGATGGCAAAGGCCCAGTAACAGCTCCATGTGTGTGATATGTTTATGTGGAAATAAAACAGGTCGACAAGGCTTTGGACTTTCTGCTTGGTCCTGGGCTGCCATTTAAACGTAATTTCCCTTAAACTTCACAGGTCTCTGATTGCCAGTTCCCGTGAGGTCCATGGAAACTTAATGCTTTAGTTTAAACTACATCCATGGTGTCTAGTAAAACCATAGGTATCCGTTTTACGTGTCCATTTAGCATCTGCATTCAACTGGACATGTCATTGTCAGGGGGCTTTGTGCAGACCTGCCACTAGGCTGTTCTATTGTCATTGATGTCAAAGGATTGGTATAGCAAGAAGGCTAAGGTACCTTGGTACCCCATCCTCAGTCTACCTTGGACTTTGGCTCAACTGGCTTCCCCTTTCCAGTCTCGGCATTTTGAACAGATTCTCCCTTGGCTATTTTATCTTTTAAAAGTTTTTCTAATTGTGGTAAACATACATAACATAAAATTTGTCATCTTAACCATTTTTAAGCATACATGTTGGTGACATTAAGTACATTCACCTTGTTGTGCTACCATCACCACCATCCATCTGTAGAACTCTACATCTTGCAAAACTAAAATTCTAGACCCATTAAATACTAACTGTCCCATTCCCTCTTCCCACAGCCCCTGGTAACTATCACTCTACTTTCTGTCTCTATGAATTTAACTGCTGTAGGTACCTCATAAGAGGAATCATACAGTATTTGTCTTTTTGCGACTGGCTTGTGTTTCACTTAGCATAATGTCATCAGGGTTCATCCATGCTGTAGCATGTGTCATAGTTTCCTCCTTTTTAAGCTAAATAATATTCCACCATATGTATATACCACATTTTGTTTACTGACTTACCTACCGATGGACATTTGGTTGCTTCCACCCTTTGCCTATTTGAATAATGCTGCTATGAACATGAGTATACAAATATCTCTTTGAAGCCCTGCTTTCAATTCTTATGGGTGTATACCCATAAGTAAAATTGTTGAATCATATGACAATTTTATTTTTAATTCTTTGAGGAACTGCCATATTGTTTTCCACAGGGGTTATACCATTTTACACTCCCACCAACAGTGCACAAGGGTTCCAATTTCTCCATGTCCTCACCAACGCTTGTTTTTTTTTTGTTGTTGTTTTTTGATAGTATCCATCTTAACAGGTGTGATATGGTAACTTACTGTGGTTTTGATTTGCATTTTTCTAATAATTAGTAAGGTTGAGCATCTTTTATGTGCTTTTTGGCCATTTTATATCTTCTTTAGAGCAATGTCTATTCTGTTTTCTTTTTAAAAAATTTTTGACAGAAAGTATTGGTTTTCTTTGAGTGCCTCTGGTCAGGCTTTGGAATAGCTCTCCGGGTTCCTCTGGTCTTGTTTTTGAGCTGCTGGTGCGACTTTTAAGACCCTTTTTTGCTTCTTCAGCTTTTGAGCCTCCTAGAAAACTGCATGCACAGAGCCTTCTTGGTCAGAAAGTGGCAGGCTGTTCAGTAGTACAGAGGGGGAGGGTGTGCTCAACCCCCAGCTCCCTGCTTGTCTTCTCAAAGATATCATAGCTGGACTAATGGAGATTTTTAGACATCTTTTTCCTCTGGTGATGCTTCTCAGCAGATAGCTGAGGTGATCACACTATGACAGGAATAGATACAGTGCATCTCAGCATAGCTTTTCCTAACCCCACTTTCTGATAACACTGGTATTTGACAGGCTCTGGAAAAACTCACTTTTTGCTAGGCCATGGTCCCTATATACTTGGGACTTACGTCACGATTTCAGAAGAATTTACACTAACAGCTTCTGATTAAGGGAGTGTTTATAAGCCTGGATTCACATCTGCATCTTTTTCAAAGCTGTCAGTGCTCAGGTGTCCATGAAAATTTTTTATCATCAAGCTTTACAGCATTTTGGAAATCCACAGTGTCCTTCATGTTTTCTGTTGGGTTACTGAGGTTTTGTCATTGGTGTCGGCATTATCTCTGTAGAGTTAGAATATTAAATCTTTGTATATTGAAATCTGTTTTCTTGGTTTGTCATTGGCTTCTTAAAGATGAGTTTTATTGGAGTACAATTCATATATGTACTTGTTGAGTTCACCAAATTTTGATAAATATGCACAACTGTATAAACTACCACAATCATGATATAAAACACTATTCTCACCCCCAAATTCCCTCACGTCCACCCACCTTCAGACAACCACTTTGTCTACTCTGCTTCTGGTACTACACATTAGTTTTACCTTTGCTAGAAATTGATGTAAGTGAAATTATATGTGCTCTTTTGTGTCTGGCTTCTTTAACTCAGCATGGTGTTTTTGAGACTTGTCCACACTGTTGTGTGTAACATAGTTTTTTTGTTGTTGTTGATTAGTATTTCATTTTATAGATATACTGCAATTTGTTCATCTATTAACCTGTTGATGGATATCTGGGTCATTTCCAGTTGGGGCAATTATGAGTAAAGCTGCTATGAATGTTTACATATAAGTCTCTGGGTATTACCATTTAATAATACCTAAGAGTGGATAATACCTAAGAGTGGAATAGGTGGATTGTACAGTGAGTATTTATATGTAAGAAACTTCTGTACTGTTTTTCTAAGTGATTGTGTGATTTTGCTTTTCCACCAGCTTTGACAGTTCAAGTCACTCCATATTCTTGCTAACAGTCATATCGTCAAGTCTTTATAATTTTAGTCATTCTAGTGTTTGTGTAGTGGTGTGCCATTGTCATTTAATTCTCATTTTCTGGATGACTAATGAATCATGTTTTTATATATTTATTGGGAAGGTTAAGGAATAGAACATTTTTGGTACCCCTCCCTCATGTTCCCTTTCAGTGACTACTACACCCCCAAAGGCTAACCACCCTTCTGACTTCTAATAACATAGGTTTGTTTTCCCTGTTTTTGTGCTTTGTTTAAAATGAATAATACTGGACTCTTCTACGTCTGGCTTCTTTCACTTATTATTATATTTATGGGAATTGTGCATATTGTTGTATGCGGTTATTGATAGTCCATTCTCATTTCATGACTATATCACAATTATCCATTGTATTGATGAGTGTTTGGGTAATTTCCAGTTTTTAGCTATTACAAATAGTGCCGCTATGGTATATGTTTAGTATGTCTTTTGGTGAATACTTGTATGTGTTTTTGTTGAGCATATAACTAGGAGTAGAATGGATGAGTTTGAAGTACAATTGATGAATTATAGGACAGCGCATCTCAAACTTTAATGTGCAAATGAATTACCTGAGCTCTTATTAAAATGCTGATGGTGAACCAGCAGGTTTGGGATATAGGCTGAGCTTTTTCATTTCTAGCAAACTCCTGGTGATGCTGATGCTGCTGATCCAGGAACACACTTGGACAAAGTCACAGAGTCTGCCTATGTTCAGCTTTGCTAGACACTGCCAAAGAGTTTTCCACAGTTATTATGCCCAGTTTACACTCATGCAAGTAATATATGAGAGTTCTCCACATTCTTGACAACAACATTCTTGGCAATACATTGTTGGTATTTTTGTTTTAGCCATTTTGATGGGTATGCAGTGATATCTTATTATAGCTTTAATTTATATTTTCCTAATTGCTAATGAGGTTGAACCCTTTTTCTTATGTTTAGTAGCCATCTGGATATCTTCTTTTGTGAAGTGTCTTTTGCAGTATTCGCTCATTTTTCTATTGGGTTATCTTTAATGTGATTTTTACTTCTGCTATTACTTTTTTTATTCTTCTTGTTTTCTTATTTCTTCAAGCTCTCTACTTATTTCTATTTTACTGTTGGCCAAACCTCAGACTGTTGCTTAATATCTGATCTTTAATCTCTTATTTCAAATAATCTACATTTCTCTAAAGTTATTTAATCTTACACAATGCAATTTTAATTAAAATTTACTTCTATTTCCAGCTTTGTTTGTTTTCAAAACTATGCCCTTGTTTGTATCTTGGATGTTACGCTTTCCCTCTTCCATTTTTATTGCAGAATGTTTTCATAGACCCTGTATTGCTTTTTCTTTTTTTTTCCTCTTTCTCCTTCTCTTTCTCCTCCTGCTACTTCTCCTCTTTCTCCCTTTTTTATTATTTTATTTGTCCTTATGCATGGAGATGTCTCATCTATAGAGGCCTGAAGGTGGATTCATTTGCAATAACCTCACTGTCCTTGGACACTAATAGATTTTTCTTTTCAGATATTACATAAGAGACCTGGCTAATATATATTTACATTTCTGTTCATTGATCCAGAAGCCTGGGAGGAGTGGACTGAGAGCCGTCCTAGAAGGGGAGTTGTCTCTCATCTCTTCTGTGAGCAATCAGTATTTTGCTAGCCACAATGTCAGCCAGCTGTATACTGTAGTTATTTGTGCACATTCCTAGTATGACTTCCCATTGTTTCTAAGAGAAACTCTTTTGATTTCCTAGATTGTTGTTTGGTGTACTGCAGTACACATCCTAGGACATACTTATTTCAAATGCTCTTGATTGGTAGTGGTGAAACCAATTCCAGATGAAGGGTTTCTTATTTTTTTCCTATGGCTTCCCTGTTCTCCAGCTCTTGCCACTCTGGATGATGGTGTTTCTGCAGTGTTTCCTCTTCTTCTCTCTGAGTCACAGCACTGCTTTCTCAGGAAGGCAAGTCACCAGTTGCCTCTTGGCATCTTTCTTCCATCCAGATCTATCTTACCACATCTTGCATAAGTTCTTCCACAGTTTTGTCATATGAATGGCATCCATTCCTAGTTTTTAGTATTGATATGGTTCTCCCCTATTTTATATTTTGTTTTGGTATTTTAATTTCAATGGGATGAAGGTGTGAGTTAAAAGCCTCTGTTCAAGATGTTTTCTTACCTGGAAGTCTAAAATCTTTTAGATTATTTTTCTTTTTTATTTCCTTCCTTCCTTTTTTTTTATATTAAAATGCTCTTTGTATCCCCACCCCCGCCCTCCTCCCACCCAAAATGTACCTTTTCTTACTGTAGAGTAACAGTTAAAGTTTTGTAACTTTCTGTGAGGTTTGGTTATTCATGCTGTCTCAGATGAAGTTATGCTTCAGATGAAGTGGGCTAGATTATCCAATTATAAATCAAGAACATGTATGTAGATCTAAATAATTCACTTACTATAATGGATCAGACAAACGAGGCACTCTAATTGGGTAGCTAAAGGTGATCTTTGACCTAAGCCTTGTTATACTAAGTGTTTTGTGGGAAGTCAGTGTATATATCTAGCTTCACTGATATGGTAATAGCTCTGATAGGGAATTTAAGGGCTTACTTAGCCTGCTTTGCTTTTAAAACTATAATTATGCCTTTGTTCTGTTGCACTTACATTGTGACCTTTATATTATTTTTTGTCCTTCTTTAATTAGGGGCTAATTCTTGACAATAATTTTTTAAAGAGCTTCTACTTTGTATTTAGTATGAAAATCTTAAGTATGTGAAGCCAGTAATGTTGACCATTTCATTTCTTCTTTCTCATCTTTGTTCTCTAAAGTGAGTCATAACTTTGCGGTGATGCTATTGAAAGGGTACTAACTACTCACATCGAGAGTAATTTTGACACTTAAATCCCAAGTGCCTTTTTCCTTCTCCTTTTTTCATTTCCTAACATATTTGAGTCAGACATTTGCCAGATTTTAAAGACTGTGTCTTTATTTTTAGAGCGCCGATTTAGTTTACTAGATTTGTAGTTTGGAAGAAAAAAGTGCCTCTTTGGGGCTAAATTGTGGTTGATTCATATTGAGTATGCTGAAAGTTTGTATCAATGTGTAACTTACTAGTTATCTCTGATATACTGTATAATTAATGCCATAAACTTCCCCCAGCCCCCCCCCCAAAAAACACGCATTGAAATACCACAGTCTTAAAATATTCTGTGGTGCCAGTCTTAAAAAAAAAAAAAATTTCCTTGCTTCTCTTATTTTGACTGCAGCTTAATTTCTTTCCCTATTTAGCTTCTTATCAAATTACATGGCATGAGAAGCTTACTCATTTCATAGTAATTGACCAGGCTTCTAGATTCCTTGGCTTGTAAATGGGTTGTAGAATTTATAGTCTTTTTGAAAGACTTTGCTATAAGATTTTTCCCCCATAGTATTCAAGTCTATACTAGATTCAGTTGGATTGGCTTTATTTGGATTCTTTTAAAATAGTAAATCTTTTATTATTATTAGGGAAAGTTGTCATTTTTATATCACTAATCATTAATGAAGGAGAAATGAGCAGATTTTACTTTGACTATTACTACTTAAACTCTACTTTTTAAATCTTTAAAGTAATTTAATATTTGGGAATGTTTAATCTTTCAGTGGAGCTTATTGAGGAGATAAAATTTATATACTTGAAACCAAGAAAATACAGTTCTAAGTGGTATAATTTAGATTATAAGCATTAGCACCATAATTGTTTTCTAAAAACTTTTTATTTAGAGATAATTTCAAACTTACAAGATAGTTGCAAAAATAGCATAAGGAATTTTTGTGAACAATTCGCCCAGCTTCCCCCAATGTTGACATTTAACACAGAATGGTGATCAAAACCAGGAAGTTAAAATTGACACAATACTATTAACTAATCTACAGACTTTATTCAATTTTGAAATTGTCACACTGTCTTTTTGCTGGTTCAGGATCTAACCTAGGATTCCATGTTGCATTTAGTTTTAATGTCTTCTTGGGTTCCTCCAATCTGGGATAGTTCTGCAGTCTTTATTTTTTATGACCTTGACACTTTTAAAGAGTACTAGCCAGTTATTTTGTAGGGTGTCTCTGAAAGACAGAAGAGATGTTTAGCCCTTCTCAGTTCCTTATCCCAGGAGGTGCATGATATTGATAATGTGTTATGACCGGTGACGTTAACCTTGATCACGTGGCTAAGGTGGTATGTGCCAGCTTTCTCCATTGTGTTTACTCTTTTTCCTTTGTAATTAGTAAACAAATATCCTGTTTCTCACTCTACTCTTGCCCACTAATTTTAGCATCCATTGATGATTCTTGCTTGCAATGGTTACTGCTCTGGTCTTTGCCAAATGGCGATTTTCTATTCCTATCATTCCTTCAGCATTTATTAATTGGAATTCTACTGTAATAAAGGGCTGTCTCTTTTCCCTTACTTATTTATATATTGATTTATTTGATTACATCAGTATGGACTCGTGGATATTTATTTTATTGTGTGGGATATCATCCATTACTATCATTTTGCCACAAGCAGCATGTTACCTGTTAGTATATCAGGGTTCTTATTTTAACTTCCCATGTACCATGAAATTTGACTCTAGGCAAAGTATTCAACTATTCCCATCCTCAGTGCCCTCAGTAGTAAAATGGGAATAATAATATCCACTCTGCTGTATATAAAATAGATTTATAAACTATAAAATGTTATATAAATAGTAATGTTGTCATTATTTTGTTGATAAATGCCTATGGATGTTCAGAGAACAGAGGCTTTTTTCAGGGGCATACTTGAGAGTTAATTCTTTTAGACCAGGGATGAGGAACCTGCGGCCTTGAGGTCACATGTGACCTTCTAGGTCCTTAAATGCAGCGTTTTGACTGAATCCAAATTTTACAGAACAAATCCTTTTATTTTTATTAATATGTTTTTGTTCATCTTTTATATTTTTATTTTATTTTTTAAAATGAACACATTTAAAATACCAAAGAATAAAATAAGTTTCAATGAAATAATGCTTCTGGATTGACCTGCACAATTAGAACATTAGCAAGCCATAAGGGCTACATTGGTGGCTGCTACACTCATGATTTAGTTCTAACTTCCCCCACCTGACTGGCACCACTATCGCACAAGGCTGGTTGGAGAGAGTTTATGGGGGTCAAGTACACCAGTCTGTTATCAGCTTTTGACAGTGGTGCACTGTATTTCTGTTTGAAGTGGAATTTGTAAATAGTTGCACAGCTCGATGGTATTTTTTTAATTCTGTCTGTTTTACAACCCATCATGTCAAAGAAGACCAAGAGAACGCTGAAGGAAGAAAACAGATTTTTTAATGAGGATTGGGAATTGCAATGTTATCTTGTTTCTGCTAAAGATAAGATGATTTGCTTGCTTTGTGATACTGCATTGTCAACATTAAAGAAATTCAATGCTCATCAGCATTATAACACTCATAAGGACCACAAATATTTTAAATTAGAGGGAAAGGCACAAAAGGTTGTATTGCAGAAATTAAAAGATGAAAAGAAAAAGCAAAGACAGGCCAGGCGCGGTGGCTCACGCCTGTAATCCTAGCACTCTGGGAGGCCAAGGTGGGTGGATCCTTTGAGCTCAGGAGTTCGAGACCACCCTGAGCAAGAGCAAGACCCCGTCTCTACTAAAAGTAGAAAGAAATTAGCTGCACAACTAAAGATACATGGAAAAAATTAGCCGGGCATGGTGGCGTGTGCCTTTAGTCCCAGCTACTCAAAAGGCTGAGGCAGGAGGATTGCTTGAGCCCAGGAGTTTGAGGTTGCTGTGAGCTAGGCTGATGCTACGGCACTCTAGCTGGGACAACAGAGTGAGACTCTGTCTCAAAAAAAAAAAAAAAAAAGAAAGGCAAAGACAATTCTTTCAAGTAGCAATAAGATCTGGAAATAATGCCACTGAAGCAGTTTATAAAGCAGCTTATATACTTGGGAAAAATGGGAAGCCATTCAGTGATGTAGAAATTGTGAAAGAATGTGTTGTCGAAGTTGTAGGATGGTTAGATTCCAGTAACATTTCAAAGTACAGACAACTGCCTCATTCAAGGAGAACCATAACTGATTCACAGCATGAATTGCCTTCAACTTAACAGACCAACTTCATGCAATATTTCTTTTTTTTTTTTTTTTTTTTGAGACAGAGTCTCGCTTTGTTGCCCAGGCTAGAGTGAGTGCCGTGGCATCAGCCTAGCTCACAGCAACCTCAGACTCCTCGGCTTAAGCGATCCTACTGCCTCAGCCTCCCAAGTAGCTGGGACTACAGGCATGCACCACTATGCCCGACTAATTTTTTCTATATATATTTTTAGTTGTCCAGCTAATTTCTTTCTATTTTTAGTAGAGACGGGGTCTCACTCTTGCTCAGGCTGGTCTCGAACTCCTGACCTCGAGTGATCCACCCGCCTCGGCCTCCCAGAGTGCTAGGATTATAGGCATGAGCCACCACGCCCGGCCCCATGCAATATTTCAAAAGGAAAATATATATTATTCAATTGCTTTGGATGAATCTACTGATATTAGCACAGGTTTTATCCTTCATTTGGGTCATAACAGAAGATTTTCTTTGCTACAAAAAGTTACTTGCTTTGGGCACTCTTGTGACCAGATCACAAGGAATAGATATCTTCAACAACTTTCAAAGTAAAAATCAAAGTTGGACTGAATTTGGTAAATTTAGTGAGTGTATGTACAGACAGTGCACCTTCCATGACAGGAAAACATGAAGGGTTTATTACACAGATTAAAAAAAGTATTAACAGATCCAGATGTACTCATTTCTTTTCATTGTATCTTACATCAGCAAAATCTCTGCGCTAAAGCTACTATTTTAAGTGACACTTTGCAGCAAGTTATAAGTATTGTTAACTATATTCATGCAAATGTGACAGGGCATCGTCAGTTTTGTAGCATGCTAGCGTTGAACAATGAGGTATTCAGTGTGGATTTGCCTATTATTCTAAAGTGCATTAGCTATCACAGGACAGGTGTTGGCCAAAATTTTATCTCTGTAAAAACAGATAAATTTTATAAAGAAGAAAATAAGCAATGTGAATTATTGAAAGAAGATTTCTATAGGAATGCAGTATTTCTGTGTGATAGCATGTCAAATCATGATGACTTAATATTCCTTTGCAAGGTAACACTAAGTTTATATATGATATGTGACAAAAATCCAAGCATTTTGAAAGCTTTTTTTCCGAAACACTGCTTCTTCAAAAGGAAGTTTCAGATGAACATATTCCCTAGTTAGCAAAGATCATTGAGCAGGATGATATATGTGAATCATTTGAAGAATGCACAGCTGTTATAGACCTATTAATTGGAGAATACAATGAAAGTTTCATTTGCTTTGAGAATAATGACATCACACTCAAATTAGCATTTCAGCCTCACCTAGTTGATACCACCAAGGTACCTTAAAGAACTACAGATGGAATTGATTGAGCTCTCAGTAGATGACATTTTAAGGTCATTGTTTGATGCTAAGAAAGAACCAATTGCAATATAGAAAAATACAGTAGAATACCCATGCCTTTGGCAACATACCCAAAAAATGCTTTCTTGCTTTTCGACCACTTATTGCTGTGAATCTACATTCTCCTACCTAACCCGAATCAAAACGTCCTTAAGGTCACAAATGACTGATACCCATCTAGAGCAGTGGTCCCCAACCTTTTTGGCAACAGGGACCAGTTTCGTGGAAGACAATTTTTCCACAGGTGGTGGGGCGGGGGAGGCAGATCTCAGGCAGTGATGCAAGCGATGGTGAGTAGCTGTATAGATGAAGCTTCACTTGCCTGCCACCACCTCTTGCTGTGTGCCCCCTCTTTCTAATTTTCATGGAAGACACTTTTTCCATGGGTAGGGGCTGGGGACAGGGGTGGCGGAGTTCTGTGGCCTGGTCCCTAACAGGCCACGGACCAGTACCGGTCCAGGGTTGTGGGTTGGGAACTGCAGATCTAGAGGATCAACTGAAACTGCGGACCTCCATGCTGCAACCAAATATTAAAATGCTTTCCAACAAAAAGCAGACAGAACAAAGTCATTAAAAGTTTAGTTAACTTTAAAATTAACAAATAGTTTTCATTTTTTGAAATTATTAAGTACATAGTAGTTAGATTTTTACAAAATAATGTACATTTTTAAGTATATCTAATTGAAGTTTCTTGAATGTGGCCTTATTTGATTATAGCTAGATTAATGCAGTCTTCCAACATGAAACATGCCCCACCCTTGTTTTAAACTGTGCACTTATTTCTGTAGGGAGGCGCAAGAATGAAGGTGGAGAGAAACAGTTGTATGGAGCAGAGAGGCAGATGGAAGCCAAAAGTAAATCACAGAAACACAGAGCAGCACACATTCTCACATTCTGCTGCATGCAATAAATACTTTCTGAATTCCCTAGAATATCATGCAATAGTAAATCTATTTCTTTGACTATTAGTTTTGAAAACTCTTATTTCATATAACAAAATATATTGCCAAATTCAATGTGGCATATAAAAACATTAACTTAATTTTTTCCTATACCTTCAACTGATGTTTGGTTTGGAAACGTTATCTCTGGTGTACTTTATTAAGGATGTGTGAAGCACACAAAGCCATAAGGTGTTGTGAATGTTATTACTCTTGGCTTTTATTCCAATTTTGCTTTGCAAGGCCTTTTAGGTACCTATGACAATACTGTGTACCAAAGTCCTTGATGTGACTTTTTCTCATTACATTTCTGAATCAATACATATATCCACTGCCCAGGATCATTTGTTCCTCCATCCTGTTTGCTGTAGATATTTGGAGGATCTATTGAGTGCTAAGTGTGTGATTTAAGTTGGGTTTTGTTTGGGTTTTTTTGTCTTTGGGGATGAAGGTTTTATTTCTTCCTGTCACAACAATCAGGCAAAAAATAGTAGACTGAGCTGCTAAGTAGGTCGACCTGCCCGAGTGCCGTGAGGTGGCAAATTCTAATGAGATGTCCTGACTTCAGCAGTTATCAGTGATGGGAACAGGGAGTAGAAATAGCAGTATTTGAACTTCAAATATCCAAGGAAGAATAAGTGAGTTTCCACTTTGTTCGACATTTGTAACTGAAAAGTAGAAGATTTCACACTATGATATTTTTTCTATTTTAATTTTAATGAATATGGGCAAATAAAGGGATGAAACCAGAATGAAATAAAGACCTAGATCACAGTAAATGATTATATTAATGGATTTAGGCTATTTTAGTTGGCATCTTCTGTGTTCTCTAATACAGTAAAAGATTGAGTAGATTTGTCTTGTTGTGTATGTGTATAAAAGCTAACATAAGGTACTGAAGCTATTAAGGGATGATATTTTGTGCCAGTTATTTGGGGGGATGGATGTTTTGTAAAATCCACTGAGACATAAAAATCAACAAGAAATGCTATGAACAAACTTCAGACTTTTGGTTTTAGCTTAGCTTTTGGTCTTAGCTTGGACTTCATCTTTTTTGCTGGTCTTTGGCTATTGACTTGTTTGCAGAATGGTGCTGAGCTGAATTCTTCTTGTCACTGGTCTACCAAGTACGTAAAACTCTCTAGATGACAACAGCAAGGGCAATGGTCACTTCCATGAAACACCTGGTAAGGTGTTAACACTTCTGAATTAATTACTCTGGTTCCTTTTATTTAATTTATCTGAAACCAATTATAAGGGGCAAGTATCATGGAAAATATTTTTAATTGCTGCAAGGCCATGTGGAGAATGCCTTAAATAGCAAAATTACATATTGATTCACCAGAACTCAGTTTGACCATTTGCTGTCTAATGTAGCCCTTTGTGCAAAATTTTCAGCTTGGTTGACAAAGAACAACAGGGTAGTTTTTAATAAATCACATTAAAGCCAAGTATTTTTAACACTTGCATTCCCTCCCTATTTATTCCCATTACCCCAGTTTAGATCCTCATTATCCCTTGCAGGGTTACTCAGTAGCCTCCCACTGATCACTCCTCTAGTCTCTTATTTAGTCTGTACTAATATCTGAATAACCCTTCTAAAATACGAGTTCTGATCAGATAGTTTTCTTGATCACAGTTTCTCTAATAGCTCACAATAGCCTTAAGATAAAGCCCAGCTTTCTTAGCATGGAATTCAAGGACCTTAATGATCTAGCCCTGGCCTGGCCTTTCATTCCTGACTCCTACCACTTCCCAAAATGGCTTGTGGCTCCCTGAAATTGCTGCAGTTTTCCATCTTACCTTTGCTATTGTCTTTTTTTTTTTTTCCACTGCGCCCGGGCCCTCGAGCCATTTTGATCACCTATATATTTTTTTTTATTTCAGCTCATTATGGGGATACAAAAGTTCAGGTTATATATATTGCCCATAGCCCCCCATCCCCTCGAGTCTGAGCTTCAAGCGTGTCCGTTCCCTAGACAGTGCTCATCGCACTCATCAAGTAGGTATACACCCATCCCCTCCCCCCATCCCCTCCAGTCAGAACTTCAAGCATGTCCATTCCCCAGACAGTGCGCATAGCACTCATCAAGTAGGTATACACCCATCCCTTCCCCCCAGCCCCCATCTCTGTCCAATACCCAATTGGTGTTATTCCCAAATGTGCACTTAGGTGATGATCAGGGAAACCAGTTTGCTGGTGAGTACATGTGGTGCTTATTTTTCCATTTTTGGGATACTTCACTTAATAGAATGGGTTCCAACTCTCTCCAGGAGAACCAAAGAGATGCCATATCACTGTTATTTCTTATAGCTGAGTAATATTCCATGGTATACATATACCACATTTTGCTAATCAGTTCATGAATTGATGGGCATTTGGGTTGTTTCCACATCTTTGCAATTGTGAATTGTGCTGCTATAAACATTCGGGTGCAGGTGTCTTTTTTATAGAATGACTTTTGTTCTTCTGGGTAGATGCCCAATAATGGGATTGCTGGATTGAATGGTAGGTCTACTTGAATCTGTTTAAGGTATCTCCATATTGTTTTCCATAGGGGTTGCACTAATTTACAGTCTCACCAGCAGGGTATGAGTGTTCCTGTCTCTCCGCATCCACGCCAACATGTATTGTTTTGGGACTTTTTGATAAAGGCCATTCTCACTGGACTTAAGTGATATCTCATTGTGGCTTTGATTTGCATTTCCCTGATGATTAGAGATGTTGAACATTTTTTCATATGTTTGTTAGCCATTTTTATATCTTCTTTTGAAAAATTTCTATTCATGTCCTTTGCCCACTTTTTGATAGGGTTGTTTGATTTTTTCTTACTGATTTTCCTGAGTTCTAAATAGATTCTTGTTATCAGTCTTTTATCTGATGTGTAGTATGCGAAAATTTTTTCCCATTCTGTAGGTTGTCTGTTTACTCTCATGACTGTTTCTTTGGCTGTGCAGAAGCTTTTTAATTTGATCAGGTCCCATTTATTTATTTTTGTTGTTGCTGTGATTGCCTTAGGGGTCTTCTTCATAAATTCTTTGCCTAGGCCAATGTCTGTAAGAGTCTTTCCTACATTTTCTTCTAGAATTCTAATAGTTTCCCACGTAAGGTTTAAGTCTGTTATCCACCGTGATTTGATTTTTGTGAGAGGTGAAAGCTGTGGGTCCTGTTTTAGTCTTTTACATGTGGCTATCCAGTTTTCCCAGCACCATTTATTTAAATAAGGAATCTTTTCCCCAGAGTATGTTTTTGTCTGCTTTGTCAAAGATTAGATGGCTATATGAGGATGGTTTTATATTTGGATTTTCTGTTCTGTTCCTCTGGTCTGTGTCCCTGCACTTGTGCCAATACCAAGCAGTTTTAATAATCACAGTTTTGTAGTATAGTTTGAAGTCTGGCAAATTAATACTTTCTATTTTGTTTTTCTTGCTTAAAATTGCTTTTGCTAAACAGGGTCTTCTCTGGTTCCATACAAAGCGTAAAATTATTTTTTCTGTATCTGTGAAAAATGATGTTGGTAATTTAATAGGGATTGCATTGAATCTGTAGATAACTTTGGGCAGTATAGACATTTTAACAATGTTGATTCTTCCAATCCACGAGCATGGTATGGTTTTCCACCTATTTACATCCTCTGTGATTTCCTTCCTCAGTGTTCCGTACTTCTCCCTATAGAGGTCCTTTAACTCCTTAGTTAAATATATTCCTAGGTATTTTATTTTCTTTGTTGCTATTTTGAAGGGTATTGAGCCCTTAATTTGGTTCTCCATTTGACTGTTATTGGCATATATGAATGCCTCTGATTTGTGTGTATTGATTTTGTATCCTGAGACTTTACTGAATTCATTGATCAATCCCAGGAGTCTCTTGGTTGAATCCTTGGGGTTTTCTAGGTATAACATCATATCATCAGCAAAGAGTGAGAGTTTGATCTCCTCTTTCCCTATTTGGACTCCCTTGATTCTGCTCTCTTGCCTGATAGCTCTCGCAAGGACTTCCAATACTATGTTGAAAAGTAATGGGGACAGTGGGAAGCCTTGTCTGGTTCCAGTTCGACGTGGGAATGCTTTCAATTTTTCCCCATTCAGTATGATGTTGGCTGTGGGTTTGTCATATATGGCTTGTATCATTTTTAGATAGGCCCCTTCTATGCCTATTTTGTTAAGTGTTCTTATCATAAAAGGGTGTTGAATTTTGTCAAATGCTTTTTCTGCATCTATTGAGAGGATCATATGATCTATATTTTTGCTTCTATTTATGTGATGAATTACATTTATAGATTTGCGTATATTAAACCATCCCTGCATCTCTGAGATGAAACCCACTTGGTCGTGATGATTATTTTTTTGATAAGCACTTGGATTCGATTTGCTAGGATTTTATTGAGAATTTTTGCATCTGTATTCATAAGGGATATTGGTCTGTAGTTTTCTTTTTTTGTTGCATCCTTTCCTGGTTTTGGTATCAAAATTATGTTGGCTTGGTAAAATGTGTTGGGGAGAATTCCATCCTTCTCGATACTGGAGAATAGTTTATGTAGGATGGGCACCAGTTCTTCTTTGTAGGTGTGGTAAAATTCAGGTGTGAACCCATCTGGTCCAGGGCTTTTCTTTTTGGGAAGGTTTTTTATTGCTGTTTCAATTTCAGATCTAGATATTGGTCTATTCAGGAATTCTATTTCTTCCTGGTTGAGCCTGGGAAGGCTGTGTGTTTCTAAAAATTTGTCCATTTCCTCCACATTTTCCAATTCGTGTGCATAAAGATTTTTGTAGAATTCATAGATGATATCATGTATCTCTGTGGCATCGGTCATGATTTCTCCTTTCATGTTCCTGATGGAGGTTATTAGAGTTTTTTCTTTTCTGCTCTTGGTTAGTCTAGCCAGAGGTGTGTCAATATTGTTTATTTTTTCAAAGAACCAACTTTTTGTTTTATTAATCTCCCTTATGGTATGTTTGTTGTCCTTTTCATTTAGTTCTGATTTGATCTTAATAATTTCTCTCCTGCTGGGTTTGGGGTCAGTCTGTTCTTCCTTCTCCAGCTCTTTGAGTCTATATCCTAATCATGCTTCAAGACACAATTTAAATTAAAAAATTTTTTATTATGGATATTTTCAAACACAAACAAATGTAGAGAGAATAATATATTAACCCCCCATTTGTCTATTACCCAACTGCGGAGTATCAGTGTTTAGCAAATCTTTCAACTCTGGTATTTTTTTTTTCAACTCAGTCTTTAGTGGAGTCTTCCATGACCTCCCAAAGAGAAGTGAACTACTCCTTTTCCTGTGTTCTCCTTAGCACCTAGAACATCCTGCTCTTAGAGTGCTTGTAAATGTAGTTACTCATTTGCCTGTCTCTCTCTACATTCTAAGTCCCTTAAGGATAGGTACCAATCTTTTTTTTTTACCTGGTGTTCTCTATGCCTAATGTGGATACTGACACATAATAGATGTTTAATAAATATGAATGGAAGTAATAAACCATCCTTATACCGTCTTCATCTCATGTACACACACATATATTTATTTTTATTTTTTCAAGAAAGGCAAAACTAACCTCTGGTGATAGAGGTCAGAATAGTGGTACCTTTGGCAGCAGGTGAGGTGGAGGCATTGTTGACCAGGGAGAGATCATGCACGAAGGAGCCTTTTAGGCTCTAGAAATGTTCCGTCTTGATCTGAATGATGGTGAAATATATATGTGTGTAAAAATGTATCAAGTGGTAAAGTTAAGATTTATGTACAGTACTCTGCTGTATATAAGTTGGAACTCAATCTTTCGAAGTGTTTGTTTTTTGAAAGCCTGCTCTCTTCAATTATTTCTTTTCCTACTGGTTACATCATTTTCTTGATTACCGAAATTGGAAAACTGGGAGTTGCTCCAGACTTCTCCCACTCCCTCCTCTGAACTCTGATGAGTCCATTTTATAAATAGCAATTGAATCTTTCCCTTCTTATTCATACTCAGAACCTCTGCCCTGGAGGAGACAGACCAGCCTGTGGGGATGGGCCCACTGTGTGTCAAGTGGCCCTGTGGTCTGTGTGTTGAGGGAGGGAGTCATCTGTCATACCACCCATTTAACAGGAGTTGTGGGTGGGACTTGGCCCAAAGGAGTTGTCATTTGGAAAGGCAATGATTCACATCGCTAATATACATTATGTGAGAATTTAAGGCATGTGCATTAAGCCATTTTTAGTACCTACGTATGTATCCATGTTAATGAAGTATGATACTTGAAGTAAAAAAAAATCTAAACACTATTTTATCTAAGTGAGTATCTTCTTGCAGCACATCTGTGAGGGTGTGCTATTCAATCTAGCTGGATAAATGTTAATTGAAGTTTAAAAGAAACTAGTCTTTATTATATGCAATGTGGACATGTGTAGTAAAGTTTAAGGCACACTGCATTTACACAACCATTTTTTGTCATTTTTTTTTTTCTATTGAAGGAATGGTGTTGAAAGTAAAAATTCATAGGAAGGTCCCAAATGATGGTGAGAGGTTATCTTGTGGGCCCTTGCCAGTTTTATTATTGAAGAAGGACAGAATTGACTCACTTTTAAGCAAACTGATTTCATGTTTTATTCTTCAGAATAAATATTTCATCAGATAATCAGAGAGCAGGTACAAAGATGCGATGATCAGAGCAGTGAATACTGAAATCTATGCAGTTCCTGAAGAGTTTTCTTGTGAAATGACTTTTATTAATATCCATATTCTTCTGTAAATAAGCTTAGGATTTAAGAGAGTTCTCTTGTGAGAAGTACGACTTTACAAGTGATGGAGAGCCAGTCATTTTTGCTGACAAAGACTGTAACACTTGTATACTTTGTATTCTCCTGGCGATTATTAAATAACATATCTTATGAAAAAATAATGAAAATAAAATATCAAAGCTAAAGATTAAATTTCCATAGTAACATCACCTTATCACACTATAGTTGACCCTTCAACAACACGAGGACAGGGAGACCAACCACCTGTGCAGTTGAAAATCTGAGTATAACTTTTGCCTCCCCCCAAATGTAACTGCTAATAGCCTACTGTTGACCAGAAGTCTTGCCCATAGCATAAACAGTCGATTAACACATATTTTCTACGTTGTATGTATTATACACTGCATTCTTACAATAAAGTAAGCTAGAGAAAAGAAAATGTTATTAAGAAAATCATGAGGAAGAGAAATATATTTACTATTTATTCAGTGGAAATAGATCATCATAAAGGTCTTCGTCCTCATCACCTTCACCTTGAATAGGTTGAGGAAGAGGAGGGGTTGGTCTTGTTGCCTCAGGAGTGGCAGAGGTGGAAGATAATCCGTGTGCAAGTGGACCCATGCTGTTCAGATGCATGTTGTTCAAGGGTCAATTGTAATTAGTTTTAGGTTTCATTTAAGTAAGTTTTAGAACTAAAACTTTATAGGGCACAAATGTTTGAATTTATATTGATTTTGTGAAATCCTAGCTCATTCTTTAGAATACTGTTACCTCCCAAAAAACTACTTGTAGACTATTTTTTGCATAAAGGATAACCTCTTTAAGACATGTATTGGTATAGAAGTTAAATAATTTTGTTTTGGCCATTTACTATATTTTATTATGAAAATATTTCAAATAGAAAAGCATAGGAAAATAAACACCATTGCATCTACCACCCAGCTTTAACCAATCTTTAAAATTTTTCTTTTTTTTATTTCAAAATATTAAGGGAGTACAAATGTTTTAGGTCACATGGATCATTTTTGTAATGCTTGAGTCCTGGCTATAGGTGTGCCCGTCACCCAAATAGTGTTCACAGTACCCATTAGGTTGGTTTACTCCCCTCGTCTTTCCCCGCTTCCCCCTGGTTTCTTTCCACTGAGTTTTACTTCCCTTTGTACTTGTGTGCTCATCAGTTACAATTTAATAATGAGTACATGTGGTGTTTGTTTTTCCATTCTTGTGATGCTTCACTTAAGAGAATGGTCTCCAGTTCCAACCAGATTGTTGCAAAAGGGATTAATTCATGTTTTTTATGGCTGAGTATTACTCCATGGTGTACATATACCACATTTTATTAAGTCACTCATGAATTGATGGGCACTTGGGTTGATTTCACATCTTTGCAATTGTGAATTGTGCTACAATAAACATTGGAATGTAGGTGTCTTTTTCATAAAATGACTTCTTTTCCTTTGAGTAAATACCCAGTAGTAGAATTGCTGGATCAAATGGTATTTCTACTTTTAGTTCTTTGAGGAATCTTCATACTGTTTTCCATAGAGGTTATATTAATTTGCAGTCCCACCAACAATATATAAGTGTTCCTTTCTCTGTGCATCCACACCAGCATCTATTGGTTTTGGACTTTTTAATAAAAGTCATTCTAACAGGGGTAAGGTGATATCTTCTTGTGGTTTTAATTTGCATTTCCCTGATGATTAGTGATGTTGAGCATTTTTTCATGTTTCTTGGACATTTGTCTTTCTTCTTTGAAGAAGCATCTGTTTGTGTCTTTTGCCCACTTTTTAGTAGGGTTGTTTGGTTTTTTTTCCTTGCTGATTTGCTTGAGTTCTTTATAGATTTTAGTTATCAGCCCTTTATTGGATATGTAGCTTGCAGATATTTTCTCCCATTCTGTAGGTTGTCTAATTGCTCTGTTGATTGTTTCCTTAGCTATGCAGAAGCTTTTTAGTTGAATCAAATCCCATTTATTAATTTTTGTTATCGCCATGATTGCCATTGGGGTCTTTCTTATAATTCTTTGCCTAGGCTGATACCTATTAATAGAAGAGTTTTTCCTACATTTTCCTCTAGAATTCTTATAGTTTCATGCCTTACATCTAAGTCTTTTATCCATCTTGAATTGATTTTTGTGAGTGGTGAGAAGTAGGGGTCCTGTTTCATTCTTCTGCATGTGGCTATCCAATTTTCCCAGCACCATTTATTGAATAGGGCTTCTTTCCCCCCGGTGTACATTGTTGTCTGCTTTGTCAAAGATCAGTTGGTTGTAGGTAGATGGTTTTATGTCTGGGTTCTGTGTTCTGTTTCATTGGTTTGTGTCTTCTGTTTTTGTACCAATACCATGCTGTTTTGGCTACTATAGCCTTGTATCAGGTCATTAAATATGAAATGTCTGATTTCAAATCAAAAGTTTATTATATTTCAAACAAGAAGCAATGCAATTAATCAGAGTGTATGCCTAACCTATGAACACAGTTTTGCCATGTTAATGGTAACTTGCTTATGCCAGCAGCGAAGAAGTCTGAAGTGCAAGTGCCAGTGAAATCAAGACAGGTATTCTCCACAGCTTGTTAAGCATTGAATATTTTTCCTTGCAAGAAGTGGTCCAAAGCCTGGAATAAGTGGTAGTCAGTTGGTGCAAGGTTTAGTGAATATGGTGGATGACAGAGAGTTTCCAAGTCTAGCTCCTGTAGTTTGAGCAGCATTGTTTTTTGCAACATGTGGTCTTGCAAGAGGATTGGCCTGTCTCTATTGACCAAGCTCAGCTGCTTAATCACAAGCATCTTCATCATTTCATCCAATTGGTTGCAGTAGACATCCACTGTAATTGATTGACCAGGTTTCATGAAGCTGTAGTGGATAATACCAGTGCTGGACCACCAGACACCATTAGCTTTTTTTTTTTTAATAAATATTCAGTTTTGGACTGTGTTTTGGCACTTTATTTTTACACAAGCATTGTGCCTAACACCTGTAATTGTCAAAAAGAATCCATTTTTCATCACATGTATTCACCTTTGTGTCATGACAGCAAAGAAAGGCAAGCTTTAAGATGATTTCTCTTCTGATGCTCGTTTAATTCATGCAGTACCCATCTGTCCAGCTTCTTTACCATGCTGATTTATTTCAAATGGTCCAATATTGTTGGAATAGTAATGTCAAACCTTGCTGCTAATTCACACATAGGTTGAGATGGATTCACTTCCACTACAGCTTTCAGCTCATCTTTATCCATCTTGGTCTCAGGTCACCCACATGGCTCATTTGCAAGATTAAAATCACCAGAATGGAACTTCTCAAACCATTGATGCAATGTGCATTCATTAGCCACATCTTTCCCAAACACTTCATTGATATTTCGAGCTGTCTGCTCTGCACTGCTTCCATGTTGGAACTCATATTAAAAAATAGCACATAAAGCATGGGATGCTGCAGCTCTATAAATACATACATACATACATGACCAACCAACCAACCAACCACCCACCCACAGATTTTTGACTTGTCCATGGTTTTGCAAAAATTGCTCTAAAAAAAATTTGAAAGATTATCACAAACCAAAATGTGTTTGAAAGAGTGAGTATGTACCTTCATAATAAAAAAAAAAAAAAAACAGGAAGTGTCAAAGTGAAATGTCAGTGATATCGACTATCAAACTTAGTACTTAAGGAAATCAGACATTCCATACTTAATAACCTAATAGTATAGTTTGAGGTCTGGTAATCTGATGCCTCACAGTTTTGTTCTTTTTGCTTAAGATTGCTTTGGCTATTCAGGCTCTTTTCTGGTTCCAAACAAAGCACAGAATTATTTTTTCTAGATTTGTGAAATATGACTTTGGTAACTTGATGGGGATTGTGTTGAATTTCAGAATCACTTTGTGTAGTATGGACATTTTAACAATGTTGATTCTACCTATCCATGAGCATGATATGTTTTTTTTCACTTGTTTGTATCCTCTGTGACTTCTTTCCTCAGAGTTTCATAGTTCTTGTAGAGATCTTTCACCTCCTTGGTTATGTATCTTTGTAGGTATTTTATTATTTTTTTGTAGCTATTGTGAATGGTATTGAGTCTTTGATTTGACTGTTAGCTTGATTGTTATTAGTATATAGAAATGTTACTGATTTATGTACATTGATTTTGTACCCTGAGAATTTGCTGAATTTATTTATCAATTCCAGAGACTCTTGGTAGAATCTTTGGGTATTTCTAGATACAAGATCATATTATATCAGCAAGGAGCAATAGTTTGACCCTTTCTTTCCCAGTTTGGCTACTCTTACTGTTCTTCTCTTGCCTGATTGCCCTGGCTAGGACTTCCAGCACTATGTTGAATAGGAGTAGTGACAGTGGACATCCTTGTCTTGTTCCAGCTCTTAGGGGGAATGCTTTCAACTTTTCCCCATTCGGTATGATGTTGGCTATGGGTTTTTCATGTATGGCTTTTATAATTCTGAGATATGTTCCTTCTATGTCTAGTTTTTTGAGGGTTTTTAATCAGGAAAGGGTTCTGGATTTTGTTGAATGCTTTTTCTGCATAGAGTAAGATGATCATATGGTCTTTGTTTTTGCTTTTGTTTATATGGTAAAATCACATTTATTGATTTACATATGTTGAACCACCCTTGCATCCCTGAGATAAAGCCCAGTTGGTCTTGGTGGATTATTTTTTTGTTTGATACACTGTTGACTTCAATTTGCTAGTATTTTATTGAGGATTTTTGCATCTACATTCATAAGGGATATTGGTTTGTAGTTTTCTTTTTTTGTTGTGTCCTTTCCTGGCTTTGGCATCAAGGTGATACTGGCTTCATAGAATGAGTTGAGGAGGATTCCCTCCTTTTCAGTATTACGGAATAATTTCTGTATTATGGGTGGTCTTTGTAGGTCTGATAGGATTTGGTTGTGAATCCATCCGGTCCAGGGCTTTTTTGTTGTTGTTGAGAGTTTTTTTTATTACTGATTTGATCTCACTGATCATTATTGGTCTATTCAGGAATTCTATTTCTTCTTGGTTGAGTCTTAGGAGGTTGTGTGTTTCTGGGAACTTGTCCATTTCCTCTACGTTCTCTAGTTTATGCACATAGAGAATTATGTAGTATTCATGGATAATGTTTTGTATTTCTGCAGTATCAGTTGTAATGTCACCTTTTTCTTTTCTGATTGAGCTTTCTCTTCTGTTCTTGGTTAATATAGCAAGAGGTCTTTCAATTTTGTTTATCTTTTCAAAGAACCAACTTTTTCTTTTGTTTATCCTTTGTATTTTTTTTTTGTTCGCTAATTTAGTTCTGCTCTGACCTTTGTTATTTCTTTTCTTCTGCTGGCTTTGGGTTTGGTTTGTTCTTGCTTTTCTGGTTCCTTGAGGATTAATTTTAGACCTTTGTGTGTCCTGGATACCAGTCCTTTGCCAGATACATGCATTGTAAATCTCTTTACCCTGACCATGGTTGGCTTTCGAATTAGTTTATGGTAGCTTTTGCTACCATAAACATAAGTTTTTAATTTTTATATGGATGGATTTATCAGTCTATTTCTTTGTGCTTTTTATGTCTTGTTTCAGAAATTCCTCCATAGAAATATTTTCTTATTTCTTTTTGTATTTGTATCTCCAAGCTTTCTGGAATTTATCTTTGTGTATAGTGTTACCTAGGAATCTAATTTATATATATGTATATGTGTATATATATATATATATATGGATAATCAATTATCCTTACACTACCTTTTCCTACGGATTTGGAATGCAGCCTACAGTTCTTTATCACTGGGCTATCTGCTGGGGTAGGTTCCCTTCCTGGACTATGTTTCTGCCTGGTGAGAAGAATCCTATCCCTTCCTTCCTGCCCACAACCAGCAGTTGCTTCCCCTCCTCTTGGGTTTCTTTATGAATAGTTATAGATTTGTGCTTTGGCTTTGCTTCCCTTCCAGGTTAGGAAACGGGTCACTTTTTATTTTTCCTCAGGAATATACTTGTTGGGAGTTAGGGCAAGGAGGACCAGGCTACTGATTTTACATCTTGGGCTGGTCTGGAATGGCTGCTTTAGATTATTTTTGTTATTTATTAAAGCATTGATTACATATGTATTATATGCTGCATAAAAAATTTATGGACTTTGTTTTAAAGGGTTTTGTTAGAAAATATAGACATTCCATTAGATTCTATTTTAATTTGGGTTAATAAACCCTGGATCTTGGGTTACCTAAATTTCTATAATAGCAAAATTGTATCCTCTTCTCTAGCCAAACTAAATTACATTCTATTCCTTGTTCATGCCATGTTCCTCCACTCTGTACATTTGTGTTTTCTGTCCTCACAAATAACATTTCTTTTTCTTCACTGATTGGGAAACTCCTACATGTTTATCTTCTTCACTAGTCTATGAGCTCTCACTATGCCTTATTTATTTTTTAATCCCATTTACCCTGCACTGTTTCTAAAATGTAGCAGGTGCCCTATAAATGTTTGTGCATGATCTTACATTCACTATGTTTGTGGTGTTCTCCAGGTAGAACAGTTTTAAACTTTTTCTGTAATTGAGTTTGACATTTAGTCAGTGTAAGTTTACCAATTAACTACATGTGTGTATTGGTCAGGCCCTACCATGTGTATACTCAAGCTGTTTGTCTCAAATTTGCTAAATGTACCAAGATTCTTATGAAAACAGTTTTTTTTTTTTTTTGTCCCATTGCTGTGTATATAGATTTTCTTCCCATCTCTTTCGTGCAGGCTAGTTAGGATCCTTTTCTGTTTTACCGATGCCCTTTGCCCTGTCCAGGGCCTTTCCTTATCCGACATTCAGCTGCAGTTCTCCTTCTTACCCTGATTATAGTTCATAGAAAATTTCTTGATTAGATCTTGATTATTGTAGCTATTGTGACATCAAACTCTTAGTTTAAAAAGGCTCTCTTTTTGTTTTTATTCTTACTGATGAAGCACTGAAAGAGGGCATGCCTGAGAAGTGTGGTCTGTGCAGAGCACGTTCTTTTCAAACTGGCAAAAAATGGACATCCCCACTGCTTTTTCGTTTTCCTTTTTGTACATGTTTTCATATTGATTTAGTCATGTTATACAGAAAGCTTCCATAAAATGGAATTGTTATTTATTTATTATTTACTTAATGGAGTTGGCTCCATAAATGAAAGGTAAGGAAAACTTTGTTGTTTCTTAGAAGCTAAAAGCCTTATTTTTTTGCATCTGGTCTTTTATCACATCTATTTTCTAATAATGGAAGATAGTGGGAACTGAGAACTAGGGCTCTGAGTTTTGGCCCTTCTATTTTTTAAAAGCTTTGCCATGTTATCTTGATTCTGCTTTTAATATCACTTAGTATTGTCTAAGCTGTACTGAAATAGCAAGAGGTGGCATTATACCTAATTCAGCTGGTTCACTGTGCTGTTATAATTACTACTACTTGTGAAATCTAAAAATTAACAGTTTAAAAAGATGCCTGTGGTGCTGATATAACATGGCTGAAGTTCCACTAGAAATGAATGCAAGTGGAAGCGCTATATTTAATAATTCAAAATTTAGATCAGAAATTATTCTTAACTGTGAACAATATAGAGATACTTGATTTAATAAGTATTATATTTTAATTCAGCTGTATATATGTCCTTATCAAAACTAAATTCAATTATTTGTAGAATCATTATTACTACAATTGTAAGTCTTTTGAGGGGATATATGTAAATGAACGAGTGAGTTTTATAAATCCCATCTCTATACCGGAGAGGCCAATAACCACATCAAAATTACAGGCCCCTGGGAAGATCACAAGCAATACAGTTTTGCAAGAAAGTACTTACAGAAATTTGTGTACTGACTCTATAACATTCTGACCTTAGAAAGGACTTTTAAATCACCAAGGAAAAGATCAATAGATATTGACTATATAGCAGTATAAAATTTTGGTATGTCAAATAAAATCCATAATCAAACAAAAAATTTAATTTAAAGTCTTGGAGTGAGAAGACCTTTCTAAGTCATATATAAAAGCCCATAATCTATAAAAGAAATGATTGATAAAGCTTGCTACATAAGAAATCAACACTTTCTGCATGGAAAAAATACTATAAACAAAGTTTTAAAAAAACAGATAAAAAAATCAACTCAAGACAAAGTATTCATTTCCTGTGTATATAAAGAATGTCTATGGTTCAATTAATAAATTATAACCCAGTTAAAAATGGGCAAGGGGGCCAGGCACAGTGTCCCATGCCTATAATCCTAGCACTTTGGGAGGCCGAGGCCAAAAGATTGCTTCAGGCCAGGAGTTCGAGATCAACATGAGCAAAAGCGAGACCCTCTGTCTACAAAAAATAGAAAAATTAGCCAGGTGTGGTGGTGCATGCCTATAGTCCCAGCTACTTGGGAGGCTAGGGCAGGAGGATTGCTTGAGCCCAGGAGTTTGAGGTTGCGGTGAGCTGTGATGACACCACTGCATTCCAGCCTGGGTAACAAAATGAGATCCTGTCTGAAAAAAAAAATGAAGAGAGAAAAATCTCTCTCTCCCTTCTTGGAACATGAACTAAAGAAAAGCTATGTGAGTACATAGCAAGAAGGCAGCTATATACAAGCCAAAAAGTGAGCCCTCATGAGACACTGAACCTGCTAGCATCTTGATCTTAGAATTCCCAGTCTCTAGAACTCTGAAAAATAAATGTCTGTTGTTTAAGCCACCTCAGCCTATGGTATTTTTTTATGACAGCCTGAGCTGACTAAAACGTGGGCTAACTTTTCATGAATATGGGATGCTGTTGAAGGCACACAATAGCTACTTTGGTATTTTGCCCATAATCTATTTTATTAATGAGGAACTGAACATAATGACTAGATTTTATAGCTTCTTTTTTTTAGAGACAGGATCCCACCCTGTTGCCTCGGCTGGAGTGCAGTGGTGTCATCACAGCTCACTGTAACCTTGAACTCCTGGGTTCAAGAGATCCTCCCACTTAAGCTTTCCAAGTAGCTAGGACTATAGGTGCACAGGTATGTAGGTACATGCCACCTCATCTGGCTAAATTTTTTTATTTTTTGTAGAAATGGGGGTCTTGCTATGTTGTCCAGGCTGGTCTTGAACTCCTGGCTCAAGCAATGCTCTTGCCTTAGCCTCTCAGAGTTCTGAAATTACAGGTGTGAGCCACTGTGCCTGGCCCTCTATAGCTTTTAAACTACCAATAAAATTAAGGTTCTGATTATTAGTATTCTAAGTATCCGGAGGCTTTAGAGAAACACTCACCAATAGCCTGAAAATAACCAAGAACTTTTATGATCTTCAAAAGTGTAGAACAAGAGAAATAAATTTCCCTCAGAGAAATAAATGGTAAAAATCAAAGCAGTGGTATAGAAATATTTCCCAAGGAGGTAGGATTGCTGCCAGGCTGAATCCGGAGGAAAAATAAATTAAAATAGGCCAACAGAACCTTGGAGATTGTATTGATGAATGACATGAAAGTGAGACTGCATTCTGAGCCAACTCTTTCTCAGAGAGAGGTGTGTAGAAGATGTTTATAGGCTCTAAAGTTGCATTGTTTTGTAAGACCACTCCCTCAATTTCATTCCTCCCAAAATCCGTATTGGGGAGGGTGGGGAAGGAGTTGAGAGAGCCTCACTAAGACAGAGACTTGTTCTGTGTCTGTAGACCTTTGTCTTAGGAGGTCTCAGGTCCTAGATTGTCCTTATGATTTCTTGGCAGTTTGATTTTCAAAAGTCTTCTATTCATCAATTAGGTATGCAGGTGTTTATATACTTCACCCTTCCCACTTATTCCCTTGCAGATCATATGAATATTTAGTTTTTATCCTGAGAGAAATAGGAAGCTGTTGAAGGATTCTCAAGTGAAGGGGAAGTGCAGGGAAGTGCAGGGAAGTGATGGGGCCAGTTATATTTTAGATAAAAGCAGTATCTCTTGCAGTATTGTGGAGAAGAGGAGGGGGGAGTGGGCAAGAGGCTACAGGAAGCCTACTTAGGAGGCTATTTTAGTAAATCAAGAAAGAAGAGAGTAGCTTAGACTAGAGTGGAATGGATTAATTAAAAAGATATTTAAGAGCGAAAATCAATAGGACTAGCGCAGTTTAGAAATGAGAGTTAGGAGGAGAGAGATGTAAAGGAAAACTTCTGGGTTTCTGAATTATGCAGCTTAACTGAAGGTAGCCTCATTCATTGAGGTTAGGGAACTTTAGAGAAGAGCCAGGCCTGGCAGCAGGCGTGTGTGATGACCAGGGCTCTGGTTTTAGACAGTTTGCATTGGAGGTGTCTTTGAGACAGAGATGTCAGTTCCACTTTTCATCATTTACTGTTTAACAATTAGCACGCCTGGTTCTTAGGAGGTCAGAGAGAGGGCTATGCTAGAGATATGATTTGGGAATCATAGATATTTAAATAGCAATGGAGACTGTGGGTCTGGTGAGGATACCCTGGGGGAGGGGAAAAGAATGAACAAGGGAAGGAAGAGGTTGAGAGTAAGATAGCAAAGTAGGCAAAGAAGGAGCGGTCAAGGGCAGGAGGAAGAAAATTAGGAAAGTGTGGGGTCGTGTGAGCTGAGACAAAAGTGTTTCCAAAAGGAAGGAGTGGTCAACTGTGTTGAATCCTGCTAAGACATTGAATAAGATAAATTAATTTGTCAACTGCTATATTGTTAAATGAGGAGACATGAAGTTTTTTAAATGGTATGGCAGTTGGATGGGGAAATTTGGATAGATAATTGAGTAGTTAAAGAAGTGAATTGTGTTTGCTATTATACTCCCTAAACTGTACATTAATCTCTTTGGGTTGTAAATAACAGAAGCCCAACTCAGGTTCTTTTAAACAAAATAAATAACTTATTGCCTCATGGAATTGAAATGTCCAGGGATAGGAGTGGCCTTCTGTACAAATGAAACCAGAGGCTCTGACAGTATTATGCGTTGTGTCTCTCCTTGTTTCTACCTTTCTCTAAGGAAGGATCTCTCTTGGTGGTCCCTGGCAACTTCAGGCTTTTCTCATCCTTATAATAAACCAACCTAATGGAAAGAGAGCTTCTCCTTCCCAGTTCTAGCAAAAGTCCCAGGATTTACTTGGATTTTACTAATTTATATCACATGCTATTCATAAACTAATCATCTTGATAAGAAGCAATTAGATATGCTGACAGGCCAGCTCTAAGTCACCTGCTCACCCCTGGAGCTGAGCCAGGTGAAGAGGCAGCCTTGTCTGAATCACGTGGGCTGTGAATTGGGGAAGGGGTTATTTCCCAAAGGGAAATCAAGATGTCGGCCCCAGAAGAAGGAAGAATGCATGCTTGGGATGGAAAGACAACAGACATTTATTCTAGCCATTCAAAAAAAGCCTTTGGCTTAATATATTTGAATACCCACTTCTGCAATATACTTTTTAGGTAATCTTTTGACCTGATAAGTGGATCTTTGAAAGTTTTAATTATTCTTGCTGCAGATGCTGCTATTTGTTTGTGGAGATGAATAATAACTAATCTTAAAGACATATCAAGGCCAATCAGCAGATGAAAAGATGCTCAACATCACTAATCATTAGAGAAATGTAAATCAAAACCACAATGAGATATCAGCTCACACCCATTAGGATGGTGACTATTAATGAAACAAAAAATAACAAGTGTTGGCACTATGGCCTGAATGTTTGTGTCCCCCTAAAATTCATATGTCAAAACCTAATTCTCAATGTAATAGCATTAGAATTATTAGATAGTATTAATCACCTTTGATTAATAGCAGATTATTGACAATAGGCAAAAAGTAGAAGCAACCTAAGTGTCCACTAATGGATGAATGGGTAAACAAAAGGTGGTATACACATATGACAGAATATTATTCAGCCTTAAAAAGAAAGGAAATCCTGTCATGCTACATGGATGAACCTTGAGGATGTTATGCTAAGTGAAACAAGCCAGTCACAAAGAGAAAAATACTCATGCTTGCTTTGGCAGCACATATATACAAAAAGAAAAGTACGTATGATTCCACTTATATGCAGTATGTAAAGTAGTCAGAGTCATAGAAACAAAGTAGAATGGTGGTTACCAGGGGCTGGGGGGAAGAGGAAATGGGAGTTGTTATTTAATGGTAGAGAGTTCTAGTTTTGCAAGATCAAAAAGTTCTGGAGATCTGTTGCACATTATGAATGTATTTAATACCACTGGACTATATATTTAACCATGGTTAAGATGGTAAATTTTATGTGTATTTTACCACAATTAAAAATTTTTTTAAAAAACCACATTGACTAATTCAATAAATAACATAAATAGATGTTCTTTAAGGACTACTTGTGATTCTTAATACCGATTGGTGCACATGACCTAAGGCAAGGGGCTTTTAGGGGGTTGAATTTGTCAGAAGATGTACCTAGTATCACCATCACTACCCTACCTGTCCCGTTTTGCCCTCTATGTGTTCCTAAACTATGTGGTGGTTTTACTTTGCATTGGCATTGATAGATTTATATGTTCCATTAACTTTCTTTCTTCTGGTTCTCTGTTAAATAGTCCATTTGTGTAATCAGTATGTTACAGCAAAGTGGGTTTATTTCAAGTATGTTAGGGTAGCTTGATATTTAAAAATCAATCAGTATATTCTACCACATAGAAAGTAGAAAAATTACATGATCATTTTGATAGATACAAACTTTAAGCTTAGCAGAAAAGGCCCTTTTCAAAGAGTCTACCTATTTCTTCAGCCTTCTCTCTTTCCACTGTCATGTAGACACACATTCCTTGAGCCATATATGGATTGGTTTACACTTCCCCAGTTATGTGATGTTGTTTCTTGCACCTCTGCCTTGACACGTATTGTATCACCTATTTCTTTACCCAATAATTTATGCTTGTCTTTCAAAAGTCAGTTTAGGATTCTGGGACAATGTTGGCAACACAATCTCCCCTCCCTATTTTTTCCATCTTTATTAAGGTATAACTTACATACAATGAAAGGCATCTTGGTCACCACCACCACAATCAATATGTGGAATATTTTTATTACCCTTAAAATGGTGTTCCTTCTCTATAAATATCCCCCACACCCAACCCTAGACAACAGCTGACCCATCTGCTTTCTGTTAGTATAGATAAATTTTGTATTTTGTAGAGTTTCATATAATCTGTATTGTATAGTATGAATTCTTTTGTGTCTGGCTTTTTTCAGTCAGTACAGTTTTGAGATTCATCCATGTTATTGGTTGGATCTTGTAGTTTATTCTAATTGCTGTATTGTATTCCACTGCATGGGTACACCACAAATTGTTTATCCATTTACATGTTCATGGACATTTGAGTTATTTCTAGTTTGAGGCTATTAAGAATAAAACTGTTATAAATATTAGTATCCAAATTTTTGTATGGACATATATTTTCATTTCCCATAGGTAAATACATAAGAGTTAAATTGCTGGGTAGTATTGTAGGTATATTCTTAACTTCATAAGAAACTACCAAACTGTTTTGCTAACTGGTTGTAGCATTTTACACACTGATCACCAATGCATGAGTGTCCTGGGAGAAACTGCAGAATAAGGGAGAGTGGAAAGGAGTGAGGCCTGCTACAATCATAAATGCCTAAATCCAAAAGACAGATCACAGATCAACAATCTAATGAATCATTTCAAGGAACTAGAAAAGGATGAGCAAATCAATCCCAAATTCATCAGAAGAAAATAAATAACAAAGATCCAAGCAGAACTAAATAAAATTGATAATAACAGAACTGTCCAGAAGATAAATTTTTTAAAAAGTTCATTCTTTGAAAACGTAAACAAAATTGACATGCCTCTCACTAGATTAACCAGAAGCAGAAAAGAAAGGACTCTAATAAAGCTCAATCAGGAATAAAAAAGGAGAAATTACAACTGATACCACAGAAATACAAAATGTCATCTATGAATACTACAAAAATCTTTATGCATATAAACTTGAAAATGTGGAGGAAATGGACAAATTCTTAGAAACACACAGCTTCCCTAGGCTCAATCAGGAAGAAATAGAATTTCTGAACAAACCCATATCAAGTACAGAAACTGAAGCAGCAATAAAAAATCTTCCAAAAAAAAAAAAAAAAAAGTCCTGGGCCAGGTGGTTTCATATCCGAATTTTACCAGATCTACAAAGAAGAACTGGTACCTATCTTGCAGAAATTATTCCACAACATCGAGAAGGAAGGGATCCTCCCCAACATGTTTTACAAAGCCAACATCACCTTGATACCAAAGCCAAGAAAGGATTCAACAAAAAGAAAACTGCAGACCAATATCTCTTATTAATATAGATGCAAAAATTCTCAGTAAAATCCTACCAAACCAAATTTAGCTGCTCATCAAAAAAATAATCCATCAAGATTAAGTGGGCTTCATCTCAGAGATGCAGGGATGGTTCAACATATGCAAATCTATACATGTAATTCACCACATAAATAGAAGCAAAAACAAAGATCATATGATCCTCTCAGTAGACACCAGAAAATGCATTTGACAAAATTCAGCACCCTTTTATGATAAGAACGCTTAACAAAATAGGCATAGAGGGGACTTACCTAAAAATATTAAAAGCCAGATACAACAAACCCACAGCCAACATCACACTGAACAGGGAAAAATTGAAAGCATTCCCACTTAGAACTGGAAGCAGACAAGGCTGTTGCCCTCTATCACCACTTCTATTCAACACAGTGCTGGAAGTCCTACCAGAGCAATCAGACAAGAGAGGGAAATCAAGGGCATCCAAATGGGGGCAGAACAGGTCAAACTATTACTCTTTGCTTATGATATGATCTTATATCTAGAAAACCCAGAAGAATCTGCCAAGAGACTACTGGAACTGATAAATAAATTCAGCAAAGTCTCAGGTTACAAAATCAATGTACACAAATCAGTAGCATTCGTATACGCCAACAACAGTCAAGTTGAGAACCAGATCAAAGACTAATACTTTTCATAATAGCAACAAAGAAAATTAAATACCTAGGAATCTATTTAACTAAGGAGGTGAAAGACCTCTACAGGGAAAACTACAAAACACTGAGGGAAGGAAATAGCAGAAGACATAAACAGATGGAAAACCATACCATGTTTGTGGATCAGCAGAATCAACATTGTTAAAATGTCCATACTACCCAAAGTGATCTATGGATTCAGTACAATCCCTATTAAAATACCAACATCATTTTTTGCAAATCTGGAAAGAATAATTCTACGCTTTGTATGGAACCAGAGAAGACCCTGTATAGCAAAAGCAATCTTAAGCAAAAAGAACAAATTGGGGAGACATCAATTTACCAGACTTCAAGCTATACTACAAGGCTATAGTAACCAAAACAGCATGGTACTGGCACAAGAACATAGCCATAGACCAATGGAACAGAGCAAAGAACCCAAATATAAAACCATCCTCATATTGCCATCTGATCTTTGACAAAGCAGACAAAAACATACACTGGGGAAAAGAATTCCTATTTAATAAATGGTGCTGGGAAAATTGGATAGCCACATGTAGAAGACTGAAACAGGATCCGCACCTCTCACCTCTCATAAAAATCAACACATGATGGATAACAGACTTAAACCCAAGGCATGAAACCATAATAATTCTAGAAGAAAATATTGGAAAACCTCTTATAGACATTAGCCTAGGCAAAGAATCTATGAAGAAGACCCCAAAAGCAATCATAGCAACAGCAAAAATAAATAAATGGGACCTGATTAAATTAAAAGGCTTCTGTACAGCCAAGGAAACAATCATTAGAGCAAATAGACAACCTATAGAACGGGAGAAAATATTTGCATGTTATACATCCAACAAAGGGCTGGTAACTAGAATCTATAAAGAACTCAGGCAAATCAGCAAGAAAAAATAAAACAACCCCATTAAAAAGTGGGCAAAGGATATGAACAGAAACTTTTCAAAAGAAGATAGACTAATGGCCAACAAACCTATGAAAAAATGCTCCACATCTCTAATCATCACGGAAATGCAAATCAAAACCACAATGAGGTATCACTTAACTGCAGTGAGAATGGCTTTTATCAAAAAGTCCCAAAACAACAAATGCTTCTGTGGATGCGGAGTGATAGGAACCCTCATACACTGCTGGTGGGACTGCAAACTAGTACAACTTCTATGGAAAGTAGTATGGAGATACCTCAAAGAACTAAAAGTAGAACTACCATTTAAAGATCCAGCAATCCCACTACTGGTTATTTACCCAAAAGAAAAAAAAAAGACATAGAGTACGTATCTGTACTCCAATGTTTATAGTAATAGCAGCATAATTCTTAATTGCAAACATGTGAAAACAACCCAAGTGCCCATCAATACATGAGTGGATTAATAAAATGTGGTATAGATATACCATGGAGTACTACTCAGCCATAAAAAAAAATGGGGAACTAATACCTCTTGTGTTATCCTGGATGAAGCTGGAGCCCATTCTTCTAAGTGAAGTATCACAAGAGTGGAAAAACAAACACCACATGTACTCACCATTAAATTGGTACTCATCAATCAACACTTATATACACATATGGAAGTAACAGTCAACGGGGATTGGGCAGGTGGGAGGGGACGGGTAAATTCACACCTAATGGGTTCAGTGCACACTGTTTGGGGGATGGGCGTGCTTGTAGGTTTGACTTGGGTGGTGCAAAGGCAATTTATGTGACCAAAGCGTTTGTACCCCTATAATATTCTGAAATAGAAAAGAAAAAAAGGGGTAAACAAGTAAACAGCATGTTTTTGTGAATGTACCACATTTGATTCAAGAATTATTGACCTTCTGCCACGTGCTGGGCACTATTCTGGGTCTAGAGACATAGTGATAGCATAACTTTGTTTTGAGGGAGCCAACCTTCTCCAAGATGGTGTGAAACTTTGGACTGGAGAGTGGAACCAAGCGGGGAAGGACAGTGCCTGGAGTATGGCTGTCCACATGGCCTTCAGTGTGAGTTGTCAGTGTCTATGAGGTGCATAAACCTCCCAGAGAGACACACAGAGGTGGGGAAGAGCTGGGAGCAGCTGGCGGGAGCATGTGCTGGGACTCTGCTTCATGTTGAAAAAAACATAAGGACTGGAAATATTTTCAGCTTTATTGTTGCTCTGGAATCTGAACCAAAAGTGTTACATCTGAGCACAATGTGATAAACAGGGAGACCAACCTTCTAACAGAGATTCTTACAGAATGAGCACATGATAAAAAGGGGGAGGCAAACAGGATGAAATGTATTTCTCACATAATAGGTGTTTGATATATGTGATATTGATTTTAAAAACAGCAAATAAAGAAACTAAACCTATAAAAAAATAAAATTGTATTATTTAATTTCTAAATACTTGGGGATTTCCCAGTTATCTTTATGTAAGTTTTTTCTAATTTAATTCTGTTGTGCTCAGAAAGCCTACTCTATAGTATTTCAGTCTTCTTTTAAAAACCTATATTATTTCCATTTTCATAAAACCAGATTTATTTTATGGCCCTGTGGATTGCCCATCCTTATGTTTGTTTTATGTATATTCTGCTGCTAAGGTTGAGTATTCTATGAATGTTAATTAGGTCAAGTTGGTGGATAGCGTTGTGCTCTACATTCCCTACCTGATACTCAGTCTATCAATTGCTGAAAGAGGAGTTTTGATGTTTCTAATTATAATTGTGGATTTATTTTTTCTTTCAGTTCTGTCAGTTTTTGCTTCCTGTATTTTGAATATCTGCTATTGGGTATGTGCACATTTAGAATTGTTAGGTATTCTTAATGAATTTAACCCTTTATCATAAGGACATATTCCTCTTTATCCCTGGTAATAATCTTTGCTCTGACATATATTTGATATTGATATAGCCACTCTAGTGTTCTTATGATTAGTGTTTAAATGGCATATCTTTTTCTGTCCTTTTGTTTTTAACTTATCTGTTACATTCAGAGTTAATTCCTTCTAGACAGAATATAGTTGGATCTTGCTTATTAAATCTATACTGACAACCTCTTCTTTTTATTTGGAGTGTTTGGACCATTTGCATTTAGCATTATTTCTGTGTGAGCTTAAGTCTACCATCTTGCCTTTTGTTTTCTGTTTATCACATCTGTTTTTTGTTTCTTTTTTCCTTCTTTTCCTATCTACTTCCTTTTGGATTAATCCAGTGTTTTGTAGGATTCCATTTCATCTTCACTATTGGCTACTCCTTCTTTATCCCTGCCCAGCATGGTTGCTGTAGGGTTTACCGTGTGCATCTTTAACGGATCACAACCTGTCTTCAAATACGCCACTTTGGGTGCAATGTACGAAACTTACAATAGTGTACTTCCATTTGCCCATTCTCTTCCTTTGTGCTGTCGTCATATGTTTTACTTCTGAATATGTTATAAACTCCACAATACATTTTGCTTTTAAAAGTTTATTATCTTTTTTCTCACTGTATCTTTTATTGGCACCTACTCTGATAAGACAACTTGAGAGTATCTAATTTGTTTTTAAGGATATTTTGTAAGTTAACTAGCATTTTATTTTATGGCAGATTTTTTAAAATTGTGGCAAAATATACATAACATAAAATTTACCATCTTAACCATTTTTAAGAGTACAGTTCAGTAGTGTAGAGTACATTCATATTGTTTTGAAAAAAGTCTATTATCTGTTATAGAAATTAAAATATAAGGAAGAAAATTCCTTTTATTATATACTCATATATTTCTGGTATTTTTCCCTCTTTTGTGTAGATCATATTTTCTAATTTCAGATATTTTATTTCTCTTTATAATTTTATTATATTTGGTTCTTTTATATTTTCCATTTTTCCTTATTATGTTCATTTTTTTAATGTTTTGAGTATATGGAGCATATTCATGAAATAGCTTTTTAAATACTTTTTTCTGCTAATTTTGTTCTCTTGTATTTCTGAGCTTGTTTCTATTGACTCATTTTTCTTGAGTCTATGAGTCATTTGCTGGTTTTTCATATGTTTAGTAATTTTTTATCAGATGTCAGATATTATGACTTTTATATTGCTGAATGCTGGTTCTTATGTCCCTTTAAAGGGTGTTGAATTTTTTTCAAGCAATTAATTAAGTTACTTGTAATCACTCTGACCCTTTTGAATCTTATTTTTAATCTCTTGGGTCTAAAGTAGCCTTTACCCTGGGACAAATTTAGCAATACTCCTAAGGTGTGTTTTCTACTGAATGTCCTCTGTATTCAGTGAACTCTCTTCCGTAGCTAGTTGTAACTTAAACAATTCCCAGACCTGTGGAATTCTGGGACTGTTTGGCTTATACTTCCTGGTGATTCTTATTTTTCCAGAAATTGTTCTTGCTCAGTCTTGTGGGATCTCATTCTGCATATGTACTATTGCTATTTAGCCAGAGATTCAGGAGCCCCTTTGTAGGTTTCTGAAGCCCTCCCTCTATGTCGTCATCTTTGGGGTACTCTCCCCTGAAGATGCTAGTGTTACCACCCAACCAGATTCACCGTCCAGGGCCCAAGACGAAGCCAGTACCCTGAGACAGCAAGTGTCGCAGCAGAGAAAGAGTTTAATATAGTAAGTGCCATGTGAGGAGATGGGAGGAATTTCTCAAATTCATCTCCCCAAAAATTTAGAAGAAAGGGTTTTTAAAGGCAGTTTGGTGGGCAAAAGGCTAGGCAGTGGTGCCTGCTAATTGGCTGGGTTCAGGGCAGAACCACAGAGGTGCAGACACTGTCTTCTTAGCTCTGTCGGTTCTTGGGCAGAGGTCGCAATACCAGTTGAGTCAGTTCCTTGGTATGGGCCACTGGTCTGGGTGGGTCCTCCATTCGCCCAGAATGCAGGGCCTGGAAGATATATCAAACACTAGCCTTAATTTTCACAAGGGTGATGTTACTTATAGGGAAAGTTAGGAATCTTTATCACTATCAGCTGTGTGACTCCTGAGTAGCAATTATGGGAAAGCAAACAAGGGGACAGTGACTGGTCATTATCATTATCATTATTTTTAGCTATGCCTGTGCCTTTGCAGAGTTTTAGGGCCTTACCTCAGTTCTTGCCTTGGACCCCTTTATTAATTTGTAAAGGGTGGTTTCAATTACTCCCTGGGCTTTTACCCAACCTCATTCCCGAGGTGTGGGCAAATGAGAAGGGAAAGAGCAGACCACTGATTTGGCTTCTTCTTGCTGACGAGGGGCATTTTGCAATCCCTGATGAATTAATGAATCTAAGCAGCGATCATCAATGGCTGCTAACTGCACAGAAAAGGAAAAAAAGACACTGTACCTCCTGTGGAATCACACACCAAAACCTAGGAAATAGTGTTACAAATCTGAGGGGGGAAAAAAATCCAGCCTAAATCTGATCAAGCTTTTTAATCTGACTACCACTTTACAAGAATTACAAGAGACAGAGGTACATATTAAAAAGACACCATGGAGATACAATAACAAAATTTAGTGAGGGTAACTCTAGGGCAGGAGTTGGCAAACAATGGCCCATGGGATATATCTGGCTCGTTGCCTGTTTTTGTATAGCTTTTGAGCTAAGAATAGTTTTTACATTTTCAAATGTTTGAAAAAATTCAAAAGAAGAATATTATTTTGTGAGATGTGAAAATTACATGAAAGTCCAATTTCAGTGTTCCTAAATAAAATTTTGTTGGAAGACAGCCATGCTCGTTTGTTCACCGTCTGTGGCTGCTTTCACGCCAGCGCAGGGTTGAGTAGGTGCATCAGAGACTATGGTCCACAATGCCTGGGAGATTTACTCACTGGCCTTACAGAAAAAAATTGTCGACCCCTGATCTAGAGGACTGATGACCCAGTTTCTTCAACAAAAAATTGCAAGGAAAAAAAAGAGATGAAAGGAAGAATCAACAGTTTAAGAGAGACTTAACAGACATATCAATCAAGTATCACAATATGTGGACCTTATTCATATCTCTTTTCAAAAACTAAAACAATGTAAAAAAACCCAAGATAATCAGAGAAATGTAAACCACAAAGATTTTTGACAACATTAAGCAATTGTTAATTTTTAAAGGTGTGATAATGGTTTTGTGGTTCTGTTTTAAAAAGAGACCTTAGCTTTTTTAGCTTTTTTAGAGATTCATTCTGAGATATTTACAGATATCAGGATATGCTTCAGAATAATCCAGGAAGCGGGGGTTACTAAGTGTGGGTATGAGTGAATTAAGATTGGCCACATTACGGAAACTGTGGAAAGTGGAAGATGAGTACATGATGAATGGTTCATCATACTATTTTACTATTTTCTCTATATGTTGGAAAATTCACACTGCAGAGTTAAAAATAAATCAATTATTTCAAAATAAAAGTTCTTTAAAAATCAGGTCAAAGACCATTTCCTCTGGGCCTAGTGCTCTGATGCCTCTTTCCTGTGCTCTGTGGAAACGTGGAACTTCCCATGTTGATTGTTACTGTTATTAGCCACTTTTTTGATTTCCCCCAGAAATCAAAAAATCCTTGAGGGCAGGGACCACTTGACTTTTATCCTTAGTGTCAGTCATAGGACCTGGCACATATAGATCCTTAGTAAATATTTTTGGAACAAATAGTGACTTTTCATAGCATATCATGATTTCTGGATGGTAAATTAACATTTATTAATTTTCATTTATCTTACTCCTCCCAAACATCCTGTGGTTCAGCGTGAAACCAAACTGGTTATTTTATGAGTCAGGAAAAATATAGCTCCAAAATAAAGTAAGTTATTAAATGGGCGTCTTATTTTGAGCTGTCTCAATCGGAGACATGATATTATCTTTTTATCTACCTCATTGCTCCCTTTTATTAACTTAATACCTAATTGGTTATGACTATTAAAATTTAATTTTTAAAAATCCCAATTATTTTGCTTGCTTTCTTCCCTCTTCACATTGTTTCCTTCATATTTTGTAGCAGCTCTTTTTTTTTTTTTTTCCAGTTTTCAGTGCAATTTGAACCTTACAAACCCTGAGCTCTGGGAAAGTGAGTCAGAAACACAACCCTGAAGCTTAAGCCAGGATCTAATTTTTAAATAAATCACCTGGCACCAAAACACCTTCTCACATTTATCAAGAAGCCCTTTTGGTCCTCTGGGCCTGGGGACAAGGTAGATTGTCAAATGGTTAGTCATCAAGTTATTTTTGCATCCTTATTCTCCTATGCTATTTTCCTCTGAATCAGGGTTTTATAGCAAGTGTGAACATTTATAATTGTCATTTCTACAAAAGTAAAATGCTGTTTTCTTCACAACTTTTATGAAATCATAACTGGAAGGCTTTTAAGGGAACGTACCCAGCTAAATGCCAGTGATCCCCATGGCATCTGCCTGGGTGGCTTGCTTCCTTGCTAGGCGGAGTCAGAGCTGAGAGGTGTCCGAGATACTGAAGAAACTAGCTCAATGACAGAGTCAAACAGACTCAGTAGAGTTGAAAGCACAGGGAGTTGTTCTCACCATCCTTGGACTTCCAATTGTGTACATTCTTTCTGTTTTATTTCAGTCCTTTTCCCCTTCCCTTGATGTCAGCTCTTCGTTATATATGGTAACAAGGGCCAAAGAGCGTGGATAACTAGAATCTAGGAATGCATTTCATAATTTATAATGCATGCAAACCGAAGCTTGAGGCCCTCTTTATATAAAGTGTATGGGATGCCCACCTTGGCATCATGTGGCATTTTGGCCAGTGCCCTTCAAGGAGGCGGATCGGAGGAAATCGGGGTGTCAACCATGTACCAGAGTTTGGCATTCTTCTTTTTCCTTCAACAGACATTCTGGACACAAAGAAACCCAACTCTTGCTGTCACGGAGTTTGCAGCAAGGTGGGACCCAAAAGAGAGCAAGGGGAGGGCGACAGACACACAGACAGGGCAGGGTGTGGCCCCTCCCACTGCTGGGTGCCCCACAGACTTGTCAGCCTTGTGTCCACCCTGTCCCTGGGCATCACCTGCCACTGCTGGCCGTCCCCTACTTGCAACTCTCACCCCTCTTACTCTATCCTGGACGTTAGTTCCTGGTGTCAGCTCCTGGTCTTTTGTCTGATGGTAAATTTGGTGTTTCCTGGAGGTCTCCACTCTTCCTTCCCACTCCATACTATCAGTTCTCAACCCTTTTTCTACCTCAGCACTTCCAAGCGTCATGACAGACTTAGCAGTTGACAGTGGCTTCCGAGGGCAGTGATTCTTGACCAGATGGTGGAATAGTATCCCAAACACCAATGGAAGAAGCTGCCTGGGTGATTCTGACATTCTCCCCTCTTCTTAGGCAGATTCTGTGTCTTTTTTTTTTAAACCCCTACCTAGCACAGTGGCCAGCCACAGTAGGAGCTCAGTGACGTTAGCCGCGTGTTTAGTGGCTCCAAGCACAACGCGCTATGGGAGCACAGAGCAGGTCACTTACCTGTGAGCAGGTCAGAAAAGGCTGCACAGAAGAGCCGTCGTTGAGCTAAACTGAATTCATCAGAGGGATAAGCCTTAGGGAGATTCCAATCGGTGGATTTCCACAGAGAAGCAGGTCAATTATTGAAATCTGGGAACTTACGAAGGGTGAGTGGTTAGGTACACAGGCCTCTTTACTAAATCTCAGCATTAGGATGAAAGAGTTCTTTCTGAATTTTGAACAAGATTAGTATAAGTCAAATAAAAGTAAGGTGCTCTACATCATGGGACAGGTAGTAGATTTGTGGTGCTCATTGCTCTCAAGAAATGATACTGGCATGAAATATATATATATATGCATATATATATATATATATTTTATTTTATTTATTTATTTTTTTTGAGACAGCATCTTGCTCCGTCACCCAGGATGGAGTGCCATGGCATCATCATGGCTCACTGCAGCCTCCAACTCCTGCCCTCAAGCAATCTTCCTGCCTCAGCCTCCCAAGGGAGTGTTAGGATTACAGGCATGAGCCACCACACCTGGAGAAATATTCTTTTAATTAATTTTAATAAAGGTTTCATTCTTTTATTAATTCACTCAGTAAAACTTACTGAAGCACTTTCCAGTGTCAAACACTACAGTAGGTGCTATATATTCACAGTGAACAAAACAAACTTAGTCCCTGCCCTTGAGGGGCTTATAGTCTAGCAAAAAGTAGGCCTTGAGAAAATAATCACTACAGACACACAGACACACACAGACACACAATGACACATGCTATGGAAGGAAGTAGAGTGTTAAGGGAAAGTGTAACAAGGCGACCTAGTTGAGGTTAGGTGTGACATGAACAATTAGAGGTTAATTAGGCAAAAAAGTCAGGAGAAGGAGGCAGAGGGAAGAGATATAGGAGTTCTAGGGCAAAATGGTTTGGACAAATTGACGAAGAGCCCTATAAAGTGGCTCAACAAAGAGGCGCTGTCAGGGAGGAAGGCCACACCCTCTCCCAGGTCCTGCTTCTGCCTCTTCTTAAGTTCGTGCCGTGTTGGAATGGGTATCCCGTGCAGGCACAGGTGTTCCCGTGTACAGGCACAAGAGGCTTACGTAGTCCAGAGATCAGGGCAATATAAAAAGGCACATATAGTGAAAGCTCTTCCGCCCTCCCTGCCTGTCGGCATGTTACTCTCACTCCCTGCAGATCACGTTTTTATTAGTCTCTTGTGCATTGGTCCTTTCAGTTCTTTATGTAAATATAAGCAAATACGAATATACGTTATTATGTTCCCTCCCTTTCTTACACAAAAGGTAGCATATTATGGACGTTGTTCTGTAGCTTGCTTTCTTGCTTAACAATACACCTTAGAGATAAGTTGATACAGAGCTGCACTGTCCAAGAAGGTCACTACTAACCGCACGTGGCTATGGAGCACTTGAAATGTGGCTGGTGCAACTAAAAAGTAGAATTTTAAATTTTATTTAATTTAAATTTAGATTTACAAATGGAAGGAGTATAAAATATTTTTCTATTAAACTGAACTTTATTGGTTTGGTAGGACTACATTTCACTTTAACCACTGAAATACAACATCCAAATTGAGATGTGGTTTCAGTGTAAAACACATACCAGATTTCAAAGACTTGGTACAAAAAAAATTTAAACTATCTCCAAAATGTCTTACATTGTTTATATGTTGAAATGTTTTTAATATATTAGGTTAAATAAAATATTAAGGTTAATTCCACCAATTTCTTTTTGTTTTTTGAAGGGATACTAGAAACTTTTAAGTCACATATGTGGCTCAAATTCTGTTTCTACCCGACAGTGCTGATATAGAGCATTTATTACTTTTTGCAGCTGTATGGTATTCCATTGTGTAGATTACCATAATTTATTTAACCAGTCTATTTTTGATGTATACTTGAGTGGTTTCCAATCTTCTGCTGCTAAAAAAAAAAAAATGCAGAAATGCTTAACCTTGTACATGCATCACTTCATACGTGTGCAGGTTGAGCTGTAAATGAATTCCCAGCATGGGGATTGCGGGGTCAAAGGGTAAATGCATTTGTAATCTTGATACTGCCAAATTGCCCTCCATAAGCCTCGTACCAATTTGCACTCCCAGCAGTGGTGTGTGTGAATGCCAAGTTCCCCATATACTGCCATTTGAAATTACAATTATTTGCATTTTCTTGGATATAATAATTAACACATTTCTTTCTGCTAATTCTGAGTTTTAAAAATCAATCACAAAATGGTTTGCCTAACTTCCTTTTCCATTAAAAAAACCTAAAGAAAATCTTCTATTGATGATAAAATGCATAGACTCAGCATTTTATAATTGATTTTTCTTTAAATGAAAAACATCAATGAATGAACCCATACTGTTTTCCCAGAATGTAAATTTCTGCAACTTTCATCATATTCAGATTTAGGAAGAGGGATTTTGTGAGGGTTAGAATGAATAGGAACTACATTTTCTTCTGTTTTCTAAGAGTTAGGGAATTCTCCAGTTACTCTGGCAGCCTCCCCAGAGAGGAGGGCAGAAAGGCAGTTTGCATGCAGTTTTTGCCTGCTGTCAGTTAATCAGTTCCCTGGAATAGTTTTACCATGTGCTAAACTCATTCTAGCTCCATGGGCTGCCTAACTGAGGAAACCCACTAACAACAGTTGGAGCTGAAGGGCTGCCACAATCATCAGATCGTCCGTTCCATTCACCCTGTTAATAAACCACAGAAAAAGTTCATCTTTTCACTTTAAGGAGCCAACTGTTATCCTTCTTTTGAGACTTGTGTGCCCTCTACTGCCCTCTTTGCCTTTTTTTGGTTTGTTTTTTCAGATGGAAATAAAGAACTAAACATTCCCTGTCCAAAAACAAATTGCTTCAAATTTTCCCATTCATAGGAATCTGAAATTAAGATTCTTATGCAAACAAACGTCACTATGTAGTTAGAGATGTGCCAGAAAGCTGATAAATTAGGATAATGAAACCTTTGTTTTTTTGGAATATATAGTTATATTTTGGCAAATTCTAGAGACATAAAAATGAATTTATAGCAATTTGGACTACGGACATTTACTATTTTTAATATTTTATTGATTTTCAATATGAAAAGATTAAGAAGAGAAAAAGGTTGACTGTTAATGCTGATCCTGTAGGAAGAGCACCAGGACACGGGGACTTAGCGTTATAAGGGCCAGCCTTGGCGACTGGTGCTACTGAGTCATTTCTATTGTGCTTAAGCTACAGAGTAAATAAAGATACAGCTTTCTAACGGAAAGCAGCTGCACCATAGCTATTCTTCATGTCTCTTTTTGCTTCTGTTGCTAATTTTGCCATTATTTTGTTCCAGGAAGGGTTTTCACTCATTGGTAGCAAGAAATGGTTGAAGATTGTAAGACGCATGGACTGTCTGTTGTTTGGAACAACGATAAAGGCAAGATAAAGTTGGCTGTGCAGCTAAATATTTTTAAGCTAATGATCTTACTCTTGTGTGTGGGGGGCGATGGGGGAACTTCTCTTTGTAGGTGAAATGGTACTGGGAAGAACACACATCTTTCAGAAAAGGTTTATATTATGAGCAAAACATGAGACAGGGAGTGTACAGAGGCAGAAGCCTCGTGAGCAGGAGGACAGGGCTTTGATTGATTTGTCAGTACGTGTCTAATGGTGTTGTGCAACCCTCCTCCATCCCCCAAGCACAAGCTGGGAGGTGGCGGAGCACATCATTGTTTGTCTTGCTATTTAGATCTTTAAAAAGGTGTGTATTTTCAAATGCTTCGCTGAATATGTCTTTTCATTTTTCCCCTTTTTAATATTAAAAAATGAAATTCCCCTTCATTTGCTCTCTAGCTGTACTACACATAAAGAATGATCCTCATCAAAGAAACATGCAGACTAATCACCTGAATTATTTTTCTTCAGATATAACTATAAAAACCAATCTGTTGATATTCACTGAGTAGATATTGAAATTTAGGTGAAAGATACAAATTTTTGATGGACCCATAGACTCTGACAGTTAGAACAGGTCTTCAAGAGCATCTAGTGAAAAGGTCTTAACCTGGGGTACACAGACCCCCACAGGGTCCCCATAGAATTCAGGGGGCCCATGAACTTCCAGGGATCTTTCACTGACCTCTAATTGAAATGTATTATTTCCTTCCATTATGAATGTAATTTCAGACCTTCTCACCAATGGAAATCACAGGTACTTCCATATCACACTGCAGTTGTTTCAGATATCTCAAATGACATTTATGCTCATCACTACCTCCAAATTAAGGTGTTTATTAGTCCTCCTGCTAGATCTTTTATTGAATACATTAATAAAGAAGCATATGTTATTAGTTCACAAATTAGTGTTTTAATATTGTAATAAACTAATTCAGTATAATTGGTTTCCTTTGTAATCTTGTACATTTTGTGATTTAAAACATTGTTCTGAAAAGGGGTCCACTGGCTCACCAGACTGCCGAAGCACACGCTCCAAAAACATTCAAGAACCCTTGTTTTCATTTTACATTTGAGGAAACTGAATTTAACTTACGCCAGTAGCCAAGGTTATGACTAGCTGTCAGAGAACCAGGCTGCCCCTTGGTCTTCTCACCCCAGTCCAGGATTACACCATACTGTGTTTGATATTTGAGTTTTGTTTCTAATTACATATTATTATTAAAATTTTTAACTATGAAAAGCAAAGTGAAAGTCAACCATAATTTGACCACTCAAAAATAATCATTAACATTTTGAAGTTTTTACTAGGCATATCTATTCTATCAGTTAGGATTGTGTTCAGATGCATGTAACCGAAAACTCAGCCATAATATATATTAGCCTAAAAAAGTAAGTTTCTTTTTTCACTTAGTAAGAAATTCAGAAACAAGCAGTTACTAGCATTGGTTCAGCAACACAACAGCATCCATGGCGACATCTCTGTAATTCTCTTAGCCTCTCCCTCACAGCTGCACAATGGCTGCCGCGCCTCCATATTTCCATTAAAGGAAGGTCAGCTTCACCTGTCCCTTTTATAAGGAGAGCATAAACTTTCCTTTAAGTCTCTCCACCACCCACAACGCCCAGGTTGTCAACTTATGTGAAATGGACCAGAACAGTGTAATACCGCTGTCCCCAGCTGCAAAGCTCAGTGAGTAACCAAAATAAGAATTTGGTTTTTTCAGCCTGTGTTACGGATTGGCTCATGGCAATTAACAGGGTGTGCCATATAGATAGTTTATAAAATAAGGATTGTAGTACTTTGTATCTGTTCTTTTGCCATGTAGAATTCTAGCAGGAACATTATACCAAGTCACGATGTAGTCTTTTACAACATTCTTAATGACTACATAAGCCTGTTATTGTTTGTATGCACCAGAATCCAACTAATCTCCAGGTTTTCACAATTATGAAAATGTTTTCATTTTTATAAGGATTTGTTTACAGCATTCTTGAGATAAAAGTCCTTGTTTTTTTGGTAGATTTGCCCTTCAGATAGTTGTCTGTGCTTCTACTGCACTAGCAATGTGTAAGAATGTTCATTTATCCAAATCCTCTCCAACAGGGTGATATAATTTAAATTTAAAAACTAGTTTCCAAGTTCATAGGAACAAATGAGCATCTTCCTTTAATTTGCATTTCTTTGATAACTAATGAGAATGGAAATTTTTTGTGTTAGACGTGTTTTTCTGTGTATCGCCTGTCTACTTCTTTTGCCTAATTTTTCTCCTCTTCAAACTATTTAGGCACTATAGGTATAGAGTAATTTGTGTAGTTATATAATTCTTATACATTATATTTGTACATATACCATATAGATTTTTAAATATTTAAGGCTAGGAGCCTTTTGCCTGTTCTTATAAATTATATTCTTTATCCGAAAGGTATTTCCAGCTACTTACCATTGGATTTTTCCGAATTAATTTAAATTTTGTCTCTGTACTAAACTTTTGATTAACTCTGATAATTTATGTTAATTTGTTTCATTTCTAGGAAAGTAATTTTATAATCTGCAATAATTTTATTTCCAGTAATATGTATTTATTACTTTCCCCACCTTCCTGAATTGTCTAGACCTTCCAGAACACTGTAATCATATGGTTATAGTGGCGTCCTTGACATCTTCCTGACTTGCATGAGAAGTAGTATTTAGACGTTAAGTACATCTCTGGCTGTTGATTGGATATTCTTTACCATGTAAGGGAGATACTCTTGCAGTTATAGTTTATTTACCAATACTTTTATCAGGATTACATATTCAATTTTATCAAATGCTTTTTGACACCTTTCAAGATCATGTTTTTTTCCCTCCTTTAATCTTTTGATTTGATATATTAATATTGAACCAACAGATTCTTCTTTTTGCCTCACCTGGCAAACGGGATCTTTAGTGCTTCTTGCCTCAGATAACTTGTAGTTACCAAGAATTATGCAACTAACACTATTGTTTAAATTGACAAATGGAAGAAGTAAAATTTTCATTCCTTTAACAGCAACTTTATATAACTTAAATTCTGTGGGTAACAAACATTACATTTCTTTTCTCCCTGGGCTAAATCAGTAGATTAAATAAATTCTACCTACGGTGTAAGGTGGGTTTCCTTTTTTTTTAAAGCAGTTCTGATCCAATGGGTCCTGGCTGGTAGGCTAACATAGACTTATGCGTCCTTCTCTGAAGGGCACTTTGGTCAGAGGAGTAAACCTAGACCACTGTCCTCTTTCCTTCTCACTCCCAGTAACTCACTGAAGAATTTGTGATTTTGTCTGGCCTAAGCTTTGAATATTATCTCTTGGTTTCAAAACAAAGAATGAAAGAAAATGATGAAGTTCCTTCTCTGGTTAAGCCATTTTTCTGTACTTCCCTTCACATTTCCTCCAGTGGAGGAATTCACTATTAGCGGTAGTGAAAACTGCTTCAATTGGGGTCCTTGTGGTGATAGAAAATTTCTTATAGGTCTGAGTGATGAATCTAAAACCAGCAGGAAAACCCACCGGGTTTGTGAGGTCTCTGATGTCTCCTTGGCTCTTCTTCTACACAGGACTACTGGGCTCCATATCTTCCAGGTGTGATGATGCTTTGTAACATCTGCTGTAGAGCCAGTGGCTTTGGTATCTCTGCATGGAGATGTTATTCACCCCGTGAGTCAGCACTTAGTAGGCCTAATCCCTCCCAGAAAGTGAAGCCTTGATTTTCTTGTGAATACATGTGGATAATTGCAAAAAGACAAGCACTTATCATTCATTTTTGTCTCCTCGAGGAGTCTGTGCAAAAGGGAATTTCCTATCAGTTGTTTTAAATTGAAATTAAGTGTTCTGAAGTAGGGTGGGTACAACTTAACACGTAAGCCATCACTTAGAATATAGTAATTATGAGCCAATGTCACTAGAGAATACAGTTTGGGGTGATTTATGACTGTTGGTATACTTGAAAACTTTTCACTTCCCAGCAAGGTGCTCTGACTTTTAATTATGGCATAAAAATAAATCTCAAGATTTCCAATCTAACAGTCCTTTTGGTTAACCCAGTAGCAAGTTTTCTATTGTGGTAACCCACGGCATTGAGGATATAGAATGGAGGTGTAACTAATTTTCAAATTTTTCCTGATGTACCTTGGTTTTATCTTCGGTTCATATACATTGATTGAAGTGGTATTTCTGGCTTCAGATGATAAGCTCAAAATCTATCTGAGAATTTTACAGAAGCAAACAGGACTTCAGTTAGGCTATCAGACATTTAACCTACCCTGTCGTTTTTTTTGGAACTACACTCCAAAGAAACCCTAACTATTCAAACTGATTCTTATGTACACTCACACATAGATACCTCTAGACTTACATAATTGGTCTCAGATGTTTGCCTTGCTTACACACTTAATAAGTGTCTGCTTGTACATACAGCTTTTCAGCTAGCTATGAGCTACAATTTCTAATGTTAACTGTTTCTCAAAAGATTATAGAATCCCAAAATAAATGGCTAATATAAAGGTACTTTATATAGATGTCATCATGTGGAGTCTAAAGTAGGGTAAGTTGGAAACAGCTAATTAATTAGCTGTAAACAAGAAATAAGCTCAGTTTTACAAAAGAAGATTCATAGTATTATCACAAACTCAGTGTACAGTTCTCTTATCAATGCCTTTCCCTTCTGCAGGGAAAGTTAGCTTTCAGCGACTTGCCAATTTTGGGATTATCCATCAAGAGAAAAATGGCTAAGGGCATGCATAGGCAATACACAAAAGAAAAAATGCAAATGACCAATAAGCATAAGAAAAATATTCAACCTCACTTTTAATCAAATAAATCAAAATTTTTTAACAACTATGTTAACCTAGTAGGTTGACAAAAATTAAAAATAAGGATTTCCAGTGTTGGAAGGGGCAGGGAAATGGGTACACAGACTCTTGATGGGAGTAAATATGTCCTATCCTGCCACAGGGCAGTCTGGCATGGTGCACGAAAATATGAAATGCACACATCCTTTGACACAGCAAGTCTGCTTTCAGGCATTTATACACAAAGATGTATGCATAACAGTGCCTATCAAAACTTTGTGGTTTATAGTAGGAAAAAAGCCGGAAATAACCCAAGTGTTGGTCAGTAGAGAGCCGGTTAAATACAAGAATACTCTTCGGCCATTAAAAGTAATGAGGTATACTTCTATTTTCATATATTGTTAAATAAAATATTAGGCTACAGAACAGCAGTGTATTGTAAAAAATACATATACACTACATAACCTATATATTATATATAACCTATAAAATATGTTTATATGTTCTAATATATATGCATATATTTCCTTTTCATATTTTTTCAATGTTAGAGGAAATAATGATAATAGGTTATTTTCATACTAAGGGAAAAAAATTAAATGAATTAAAATGTGAAACAGTGGCAGTAAAAAAGGATGGGGTGTCTATTCTCTAAACGTGATACTTGACCATTCCTTAGCCATGCCAAGAGTTTTCTGTATCCTAAATATATGGCCTTGCCTGTATTTACACTATTTAATAGTGTAAATTGTGAATAGGAAAATCAAGGACTGTTTGTTTATAGGAACTTACAGGATTTTGTTAACTGTGCCTAGAAGGGTTAGCCCAGTGGTTTATGTATTTAAGAAGTGAAAAGGACTGTCACAGTGCTGAGCTTTGCATCTGCACTTCTTCACAGAAGAAACTGAACAAAGGTATACGGCACATATAATCCTATTTTGGGTGGCTTTTATGTACGTTGACTCCTTTAAACTAGGCAGAATATTAGACTAGAAAAAGAAGAAACTACTTCTAAAATAATGGTTTTATGTTGTTATTACAATCTGGATCTATTTTTAAACTTATAATCAAATAAGTTTGATGTAGTTGACAGAGTTTTTAAAATTTTCATTGCATCTGTCCCACATTTGCTAATTTGCCCAGGGATGTAACTCATACAGCAAATTAAAGGCAATATTCCACTGTGTGATCCGTATGGTAGTCTGGCCTTTTTAAGAATAAAGGGCACTACACGTTATTAACATGAGATATATTAGCTTTGCTATTGTTAAGTTCACTGCCTTGTTTACTGTGCCATCTGCCTGGTTCCCTCTTTTATTTACTCTGTATAGAAAAATTTTGTTGAGCCAGGACTTTGCTGTATTATCTTCACTGATTTTCCACTTAAGGAATTAGAAACTATGAAATCTTTATTCCAAAGCATGATAAAACACTGATCTTCTACAATCCAGTATAGTTACCCTCCTTGTCTTTATGACATGGGGTTTTCCATTCTTGATGTCAGTTCCCTGAGGGAAATGAATTTTAGTATGAGGAACAGCTCCCAAAAGGGAGAAGAAAATGAATTTCTGACTTTTCTATACCTGCACCAACAAGCAAGGGTGAGTGCTCCCTTAGCCACACCTCTTCCCCCCTCCAAGAAAAGGGAACCACTTGCTAGAAGACCCCACAGTAAAAGTAAAGTGGTATGTCGAGGTTCTCTCAGGATAACTTTTGACTTGTTAAACAGGACAAGAGTCGCATGTTTCGAGTACAGTTTAGTGGAGAGTCAAAGGAGCAGGCGCTGGAACACTGCTGCAGTTGTGTGCAAAACCTGGCCCAGTACGTGACCGTTCAGGTGCCTGATGGAATCATCCAGGAGCTTCGGCCCAGTGCTGGCCCACTACGGGTAAGTGAAAGCCAAGGGCAGGACCCTGCCAAGAGCGTCCCATCACAGCACCAAGTAGGCTGATGTGTTGGCTATGCAAGAAACCTGACGAGGTAATGCACTGTGGGGGCCAAAACCACAATGGGATTTGTCAAGTCCATTGGGTTTGTAGTTTTAAAAGATACCTAATGTTGAGTGACTTCTTAAAATCGAGATTGATATTCACTATAGCTACTTATAATCCTAGAGATTAGGAAGAGAGTCCCAGCTGCATTCCAGGTGTCACCACAGAACAGTGATTCTCCAAGTGTGGTCCATGGACCCCTTCCTGAGATCCTTTCCAGGGAGCCAACAAGGTCGAAATTATTTTCATAATATTTAAAGACATTATTTGCCCTTTTCACTGTGTTGACATCTGTATTGATGGGACAAAAAGTATCATGAGTAAAGCTGCTGTCTCTCAGTACAAATCAAGCAGTGGCACCAAATTATCCTAGTAGTCATTGTGTTCGTCAGTCACTTGCAGTGAAAATAAAATGACCCTGCATTATGCAGTACGATGGCTGTCTCAAAGGAAAGCACCTGTGTGATGTTTGTGTTGTGAGTTGAACTAGCCTCTTTTTTCATGAAACACCATTATTACTCAAAAGAACAATGGATTATGGTCATTCAGATTTGGGTATTTGGCAGACATTTTCTCAAAAATGAATGAAGTGAGCCTATCACTTCAAGAAAACAACTGATAGTATTTATTGATAATGATAAAATTTAACTTTCAAGTGAAAATTACAGTCTTGGAAAACTTCCATCTGCCACATGAGCTTCACACCTTCCTGACCCAGAAGACTTTTCTGAAGGTGCTATTAATGAATGTAATAATTATTTTTTCATAAATTACATGACAAAATGTGTCAATATTTGAAAGATATGTATAGTTCAATGAATCAGTAGTCTCCAAAAGACCCATGCGTGGTGCTGCAGAATCATACATGGATAAAAGAGTTATTCAAAGTGCAAGACAGACTAACGGATTGCAATATAACAGTATAACATGTTCACTGCTATGGTTTCAGATTCTGTATCACAACTAACCTTCAAGCAACTATCACTTGTTTAGTTTTGGTGTCATATTCAGGAATATCCACAACTGTCTGAAAAGGAAAATTTAAAATACTCCTTCCTTTTCCATCTACATATCTATCTGCATGAAGCCAAATTTCCTTCATGTACTTTCTTTCATTTTTGAAACAAGGTCTTACTGTGTTGCCCTGGCTAGAGTGCAATGGCGTGATCATAGTTCACTGCAACCTCAAACTCCTGAACTCTAGCAATCTTTCTGCCTCAGCCTCCTGAGTTGCTGGGTAACTACAGACAGGCACCACCATGCCCAGCTAATTTTTCTATTTTTTTGTAGAAATGGGGGTCTCACTCTTACTCAGGCTGGTCTCGAACTGGCCTCAAGTGATCCTCCCACATCAGCCTCCCAAAGTGCTTGGATTATTGGTGTGAGCCACCATGCCCAGCCTCTTCACGTACCAAAGCAACATATTACAGCAAACTGAATGCAGAGGCAGCTATGAGAGTCCAGCTGTCTTCTATTAAGCTAAAGATATTTGCAAAAATCATTACACGTCATTTTGGAAAATACTAGCATAATGACTTGTTTAATTAATTAATGTCTTAAAATTCTGTGTTAATTTCTAATACAAGTATCAGATAGATGTAACTCAAACAAAAGTTCTTTAAGGGCCTCAATAATTTGTAATAGTGTAAAGGGGTCTTGAGATCAAAAGTCTGAAACCTCCCAGATATAGGTGTTCTAGCATTTCTTTGGTATAGTCCTAAATATTGTTAGAATAAGCACCTACCTGTGCTCTTGGGATAAAATTTGTTTCAAGCTGAGTTTTTATTTTCTAATTTGGGAAATGAGTTTCCAAATCTGGCTTTTCCTTTACCTCATCCTGTTAGTTTCCCTTTACCAAGACAATCCATTTTTGCTGTTTTATCACTAAGTTTTTTGTCATTCATAATTTATCCAAGGTGAACACCAATTTACCTTATTTAGTACAAAGTCTTTTTCTTTTAAGAGGGCACTGCATGATTGCCTCTTGAATGTGTTCGGTTTGCCAAATAGATTTTGGTGTTGTAGAGTTCATTCCCTTCATCTGCCTTTTGTGAAGATGCCTTAATGCTGAAGCTGCTCGTCTCACAAACCCGGGATCTAGTCCCAAACTATGTGCCTCATCAACTCCTGCTTTATTCTGAGAGTCCCCTCCCAACAAATGGGATGGAACAGTTTAAGTTACTTTACTGCTTATGATTCTTTGCCCTTTAAGGGGATTTTTTCATAGGTTTCACTGACCATTAGATTCTGATGACCGTCCAGGAGCCCCAACCCACAGAGTGCAAGATCCCAGTGGGGTCCCTTAGAAGCCCTCAGGTTGAGAAACACCTGGTTAGGCCACAGTTAACAAAATTACAAGGCTGAGGAAAAGTGAAAACTAAAATATGTGAAGACACATCAGGCTAGAACCTCATCAGGCAATTATCTAGATATTAAAAAATGCAAGATAAATTGAAGTTGTAACATGTAGTAACATGCAGGCTGAGAGCTGTGAACTACGCAGCAGATGAAGGCTCCGGCTCTCTGATTTTGAAGGCTGGCTCCAAATGTCTAGGTAGAAATAGCTCAGAAGTGGTTAGGAAACTTCCATGTCTTTTCTTGATTCTATATTTAGAATCTTCTAATCTGTAATTTGGTGTTCTGAGTAGATGAGAGAGCATGATAGTGTGCAAAAAGCACAGGCTTTGGATTCAAATGGATCTAGGTGAGAATCCTGGCTCTATTTCATAGTAGCTGTGTGGTCTCGTGCAAGCCAATGAACCTCATCTGTAAAATTTTGGTGAGATTGAAATGCTGGATAGAAAGCACCTAGTACAATGCCTGCTAATATAATCTAAACAACATTCATCATTACTATTATTGACAGTACCATTACCTGTTCAGATGCACCTTCTCTTGCAAATGAACAAATTAACATCCTGGTCAATTAGCAAGGATCAGAAACTCCAGAGCCAAGAGGGGACATGACAAGATTAAGTGTCTAAAGCTGCAGAGCATTAGACAAGATAAAGCCACTGGATTAATTCCAGTGCAGACATTGTGAAGTGAGGCACTGCCTAGAACATTCTAGTCTTCCTAATGACAAAACATTACCAGGTTTGCCTTTAATTGCCACGGTGGAAATTTGGGACCATGTTCCATTTCTTGGAATCCATCTTAAGAGTTGTAAGGCATGGCCAAGTTCTGGTCATCTTACTGTCCTTTTATATTCAGGTGTGTCATTTTTCTAATACCTATATATTCTTTAGTCTATAATAGTTGTTCCCTTCTTTGCAAATAGAGATAATTCCATGTCTTTCTATTTCAAGTTCTTGAGTCATTTCCTGGCTCATATTTTAGTTTTTACTTTTTTTCAGCCTTGTAATTTTGTTAATTGTGGCCTAACCAGGTGGCTTCAACCTGAGGGCTTCTAAGGCAACCCAGCCCACCCCAGAGAGGAGGCGGATAAGACAGAAAAGAGGATGGCGGTTCTTATGTGAACTCTTTTGTTAGCAGAAAAAGCCCAGAAGAAAGTATCCGGGGGCTTCAGCTGTGCACACAGAACCTTCCATGTCTATGTCGTGCAGGGGTTGACCATCTAATCAATCCTAGAGCCCACTAGCCTCAGGTGCTTCAGTCACATTTGACTTTTTAGTGTTTGTAGCAGATGATTTTGGTTAACACTTTTCTCAGCTTGAAGAACACTGTGGGAGCTGAATTGTTACGCATCCTAAGAAAGCATCAAATATCAGAGCTGGCAGAAACACTAGGCACTAGTCTGACTTTTTAGACGAGATCGGGTGTGTTCGGGTGTGTTCAGGGTGGTATGGCCGTAGACGAGACTGACTTTTTATTTTTACAGATGAGGAGGAAACTGAAGAAACTGAACAGAGAAATGGGGCTTGTCTAAGGGCTCCTGATTATAAAGTCCTTTGACCTTTTTGCTCATTTTGATTTTAAAATTCTTGACTAGTTTTTTGTTGTTATTGTTGTTCTTTCCTTCCTTACTGTTCCTTCCTATCCGCCCTTTTTTGGATGCTTCCAGATCTAGTTTTCTGCTACCTACTGACTGGCAACAGTCAGCTCCTCTACAGGACAGAAGACAGAATGTGGCAACCTTTGCCTTCTGGCAATCAGACACTTCGCTGAGGGGCCCTCCTTTCTCCCTGTATTACAGCCTCAGCTTATACCTAGTGCAGGAACACCACTGCTTGTCTGGAGATTAGCGCTGCAGAAGCCACAGGTATCCAAGCATCGCAGGGCCTGCAGACATGTGGCTAGGAAGGAGCAGAGAGACGGCCCTTCACGTCTCCAGACCTCCTATACCTGGTTCATTGCATTTGCCTGGAAAGCATCCTATGTTCTACCTGATTCTCTCTCCTGAATGGACCCTGGGGCATGCCTGCACTTCCTGCCTAGCACACAGCCCTCCAGCTCACCCTCCTGTGCGCCTGATGCACTCACACACCCCTCCACTCCAGCACTGCCTGAGTCATAGGACGATCACGGTTTTACTTTTTAGGTTCTCACTAGGCTGTGGGTTTGGGAGGGCAGAACCTCCATCTTGTTCTTTGTGGCTCCCATCCTCTATCACCCATGTCTAGTATGTAGTAGGCACAAACAGTTGTTGAAACCAGATATCTAGGAATTTTACTTACAGAGGAACTCATAGAACTTATTCCTTCAGAATGTCTAAAATGAGATTTAAAAAAAACACGAAACCCAGTTTTATTAAAAATAGTTGCCTCAAAATTATAGCACTTTCCCCTGTTTTGCATTCCTAAAAAGAACATATATTACTTAAATAGCAGCTTTTAGAAGGTGACAAATCATGATCATCAGAAGCTGGGCCTGGCCACTGCATGCAGCCGCCACAGCAACGGCACCTGCTTCCATGGCTGCTGCCCTGGCCCCCGGGCTGGGCCTCTGGAAACAGATGCCCCCGCGTCTGACGCGAGACGCACTAACAGCCGGCCAGACGCCGAGCCACACCAGCCACGGGTCAGGAGCCACAGATGTAAACTCTTTACGTACTTCTGCTGTGGTAAACCAAGTAACCTTCCGTTTAAACCAGGACAGACCTATGCTGACAACGATTTTTACCACTTTTACTGATATTTTTTCTTTGAAAAGACTACATACTAGACACGGGGTGATAGAGGATGGGAGCCACAAAGAACAAGATGGAGGTCCTGCCCTCCCAAACCCACAGCCTAGTGAGAACCTAAAAAGTAAAACCGTGATCGTCCTATGACTCAGGCAGTGCTGGAGTGGAGGGGTGCGTGCATCAGGCACACAGAGGAGGGGTGACCTGGAGGGCTACGTGCTAGGCAGGAAGTTTGTTTCCACTTCTTTGGCCTGTGGTATTTATGATTATGTTTAGCTAATCTCCTAACTGCACATCGTTTTATTCTAGTCCCACCAGCACCCAGAGGAACAGGCGCGTGTAACAGCCGGCACAGGCACTCCAGAGGGAAGGACCTCAGTGACACAGTTAGCTCAGGTAGGCCCTACTTCAGTGTTCAGTCTTCTTGTCACAAAAAACAATGATCCCTAAGAATTTGTATCCCTCTGTTCACTTCCTTGTTCTACAATAGAAACCTAAGATATTACTATAAAAAATGATAGAGACAGGCCATTGTCACCTACCCCTGTTGTGAGATTAGACAGCATGGCACATACTCAAGAACTACCCTCCTGAGGAAATAAAAAGAGGAAGAGTGGTTGAATGTTTGAGAGAATTTAATCACCATTTTCCAAAAAAGAATAAATGGAAGACTTTAACTTAACTTTGGAAATGAAATTTGGGAACTATTTTAAGACAAGTATCAAAATAAATCTGGAGTCAGATCTACGATGGTTTCCATAGGGGCAAATTTTCAGTGCTAAGATCTCAGCCCCTTTCCTCTTGCTGCAAAACTTCTTCATTCAAAATCATGGTGGCTTGACGTCCAGTCTGCTGGGAGCTCTGCGAGGACTTTGTCTCCCTCAACTGCATTTCCGGCTGCACTTGGCAGCAGGTATTCACACCAGTAGCTACCTATGCTTTCTGCAGAATTCTGTGTGGAGTTCATCAATATTCAAAAATGGATATTGTTTAATGCATCTATTAAAACTGCTAACAGTGGCACAAAAAAGAAAATATGGATGTTTTCTCCATCTGCCTTACCACTAACTCAAAATAAATGGACAATAATATAAAGAATTCAAGGCCGGGCGCGGTGGCTCACGCCTGTAATCCTAGCTCTGGGAGGCCGAGGCGGGTGGATCGCTCGAGGTCAGGAGTTCGAGACCAGCCTGAGCAAGAGTGAGACCCCGTCTCTACCAAAAAAAATAGAAAGAAATTATCTGGCCAACTAAAAATATATATACAAAAAAAATTAGCCGGGCATGGTGGCTCATGCCTGTAGTCCCAGCTACTCGGGAGGCTGAGGCAGTAGGATCGCTGAAGCCCAGGAGTTTGAGGTTGCTGTGAGCTAGGCTGATGCCACGGCACTCACTCTAGCCCGGGCAACAAAGTGAGACTCTGTCTCAAAAAAAAAAAAAAAAAGAATTCAAGAGGTAAGGCCGGGCACGGTGGTTTACGCCTGTAATCTTAGCACTCTGGGAGGCTGAGGTGGGAGGATTGCTCGAGGTCAGGAGTTCGAGCCCAGCCTGAGCAAGAGCAAGACCCTGTCTCTACTAAAAAATAGAAAGAAATTAACCGGACAACTAAAAATATATAGAAAAAATTAGCCAGGCATGGTGGCACATGCCTATAGTCCCAGCTACTTAGGAGGCTGAGGCAGAAGGATCGCTTAAACCCAGGAGTTTGAGGTTGCTGTAAGCTAGCTGACGCCGTGGCACTCTAGCTGGGGCAACAGAGTGAGACTCTATCTCAAAAAAAAAAAAAAAAAGAGGTAAGAAGAATAAATAAGAATTCATGTTTACTTCTTTTAGTAACTCAGCAACTATGACAGAAAAAATTAAAAAGCCTATTTGTCCAGCAGCAGGGCAGACTTCATAATGCCCATATTTGTATTAGGTTTAGGGGTTAATTGAATCTGAGAGGCTGAGGACACTAGAATTATCAAAAACAAACAAACAAACAAAAACCCACAGAAAAACAAGGCAGAATTTGATGTCCTTATTTAGGAAATACGAGTTGCTATAAAAAGTGTACCTTTGCCGAGTTTATTTACAGTATGGAAGAACCATATACAAATGAGAAAATGCATGAGGCCTGGAGCTCAGATATGTCATGTGTTTGCTCTAACCTTTTGGACAAATCAGTCTATGAATATAAGTTGGTAAAACTTTTCAGAAGGCATCTTAGCAATATACACCAAATTTAATTTTATATTTATAATTCCATTTCAACTACACAAATATGTAAGTATGTTCATCACAATGTTTATAATAACAAAATTGAAAACATAAATGTTCATTTTTTAGGATACTGAGTGGTTAAAGTGTGGTGTAACTATAAATGGGATAAAAATGCAATCAGTAAGAGAGAGATCCTTATCTGTTGACATGGAAAGATATTCACTTTTTTTTTTTTTAAAAAAGGCTACAAAACAGGATGTCTGATTTCACTTTTGTAATAAACACACAGTTAAGTTTGGAAGGATATACACTAACATTAACAATGGCTCCCAGTGGAAACACCTCCACGTTATTTTCATTTTTTTCTTTATACCTTTAGGCAGTCTGAAGAGCCAGTATGTTTTTTTTTTTCTGTTTTGTTTTTTTTTCTTTTTTCAGGAATCCATGTTGGCAAGAAGAGCCAATGTGAATTTACAAAAGTAAATTTCTATGACAGATAGTTCCTAGAGAAATGTCAATTGTACACTTGTACACCAAACCATGCTATCCATAGTAAGGGAATAAAACCACCACCTACCTCACAGAATTAATGTGAAGAGTCAATAAGATGTCTGCACCAAAGCAAGCGGACCACACAGAGCTGCAGCCCGTCATCATCATGTGGGACAGTGGATCCAGTGTTGCCAGATATTCTAAATTATCAAGCACAGTCAGACTTTTATTTGAACTCTCCTAATATTTAAATGTTGGCAACTTATTCAACTGGTTTTAAAACACTGCAGGTTACCAAAGAAAACATACAGATGGCAGATAAGCATGTGAAAAGATGCTCAACGTTATTAGTCATTAGGGGAATGTAAATTAAAACCACAGTGAGCTATCCCTGCATACTTGTTAGAATGTCTAAAATTAAAAACAAAAACTGATGATACCAAGTGCTGGACGGATGAGCAACTAGAACAGAACTCTCATATGCATTGCTGGTGGAATGTAAAGTGGTACAGCCACCGTGGATGACCATTTGGCAGTTCTTACAAAGTTAAATGTACACTTGCCATATGACCCATTCCTAGGTATTCACCCAAGTGAAATGAAAACCTATGTTTATAGCAGCTTTATTCATAATTGCAAAAAGCAGAACCCAAATGTCCTTTAAGTGGAGAATGTCCAAACAATGGAATACTTAGGAATAAAAAGGAATGAACTACTGATATATTCAATGACATGGACTAATCTCAAATACATTATGCTAAGTGAAAGAAGCCAGATTTCAACAGAGTATTATATATTATGATTTAATTTATATGACATAATGGAAAAGGCAAAACTATAAGGAATACAAAATCAGTAGTTCCCAGGGGTTAAGTGTTTGACAACAAGAGCAGAGAATTTTTTGAGAGGTGATGGAAATGGCTCTGTATTTTGATTGTGGTGATAGTTACATGCCTATTTGTCAAATCTCATACATGGCCAAAAAAAAGATGTGTTGGTATGACCTAATTGTGTCCCTTGGGCAGTCAGTTTGTGACCTCTCTTACATTCCAAACCCAGCTTCCACATGGTGGACTGTTCACACCCATTCTACAACTTACGCTGTGGGGAAGATGAACTAAACTAGTGCAGTTCATCTGTTAATAAGTTTCTTGTCAATCCACAGGATGTTATCAGCACAGTATTCTTCAACTAAGAGGATTTCAGTTTTGCAGATCATTTCATCAATACATTTAAAATACTTTCCTTATGGATACAAGTTTATCTCACTTTCTATGCATATTCAGGAAATGTATATACAAAGTTATAAATATAGCAGTAAGCCTGTAAAGTTAATTAACACTCTAATTTTCTAGTGTGTGTTGTCCTAATCTTACCTTAAACCATTGTTTTTCTGCGTTCTACTCAGGGTATTGCTGTCGCCTGTAATCTCTAACAAACTGTTCTTCTGGTATCCCTGCAGTCTATCCTGGCATCGGAGGAGCTGCCCCTTGTCTATGAACAATCTGCATGGGGCGCAGGAGAGTTAGGCCCCTTTCTACGCTTGTGCCTCATGGATCAGAATTTCCCAGCATTTGTGGAAGAGGTAGAAAAGGAACTCAAAAAGCTGACAATGTTGAGAAATTAATGTTCTCTGTACATATGTAACTCAGGAACTTCAAAGTATTGTAAAATTCTTCCTCCTAAAACTAAAAAAAGATATTAGAATAAAGAGCATTATTCCAAACACCTTTTATCAATGTTTTATTTTTAAAAACAGGTGAATCCACTTTTTTTTATACATCATTGCACTTCAACAATTACACAAAACACAAGTACATGCATCTACAGTTATGCACCGCATGAGAACCGTTAGGTTATAAAATCTACCATCAACCATTAAATCAATGTGAAAAAATACAGTGTCAAACCAAAAAGTGTAACTATAGTTGCATAGAATATCACCATGCCATAACATTTCAAGGTCATTGAAAACAAAAGGAAAATTATAAAAGTTTGCCTTGATTGAATGTACAAGAATAAGGTTCAACACATCAGTGCAAAAGGATTTAAGAATTTACACGATTTAACAAAAGAAAAAAATAATCACTTAAAAAGCAATCATGTATATACTGCAATTCATTTTACTCATTCAGTGGACTGTTCCAGCTTCATATTAAAGTCATAGGTTAAGCCCTTAAAATTATAGATTTCAGTTTATATTACTCATCTTTATGTACCAGAACTACACATTTCCTCATCTGACAACATACAATAAGGAATGAATATCAGCAGCTTAAAAATGAAACGAGCATTTACTTTATTTTGGATTTCTCCCATCCCCAAAAATATAAATATATATATATATATTTATATACTGTATATATCTGTAGGTTTTGCTGTACTTTACAAAAATGTATCACTAGATGGCAGCAGTGCATTTTAGAGCTTTGCCAATTTAACAGCTGCATTAAGTAAAAAATGGCGCATGCATGATCTGATCCTCAGAGGACCTTTTCACTTCTATTTAAATATTTTAACAAAGGAAAAAAAAAAGCAACATTCACAGCACATCAAGCCCAAAATAGTTTACACCTTCTACATTGAAGCATTGTTTAAAATATACCTGGCTAGGTCACCCTTACAGGAGAGGCTAAATAAGGCATGCTTTAGACAGTCATCGTGGTGTTGCTCACTTGAAAGGGGAGAGAACCAAAGAGGTCCAAGCAGAAAATTTAGCAGGTCATGTTGCCACCAGTTTCAGGAACCTAAAGATCTGTAAAGAAAGATGTATTTGGAAATTAAAAGGGAATATGCACGGTCACTCAGGACTCTACCACAGTGCCACATAAAATAAAGCTTTGGTTCAAACAGCATGCTCAGGGATGTGGTGTGAAATTCCGATCTCCATGTGCCTAACAGGATGGCGTTCTGGCCCTGCTGCTGCCTGGCCACCATTCTTGTCTTGCCCTCAGAAGCAAGGACTAACAGGGCTCTGGGCATAATCCACCTAAGAAGGTGACAATTTAATTTCTACCTGTTTTTAAAGTTATAAGTAAATAGTAGCTCAAAGTATTTATTTTAAAACATCATGCATATTCTGAAATGGCATTTATATAAATATGTGAAACAACACAGCTGAAAAATGCTTCCAGTCACTAAACTGGGAGGGCGGAAGTTGTTCCATCAGTATCAGCTGCTCTGAAATGAACTAAAAGACCTTACAACAATAACACCAACTACTGAATTTGTAACAAGGTCAACAGAGGCACATTCATTTCATACTTACATTATGAGCAGTACTTAATTTGTGTTTCTCTGGCGCAAGTTTTTATCTTTGTGATTGTTGGTAGAGTTGGTTTTCCTTTGGAGGAAAAATGGCATTACATCAGTTAAACTAAGTAATAACTTTTGAAAGTATAACACATGGAAATACAGGGACTCTTTCACTTACTGCCATCCCTGGTGTAGTAAGAAATCTTACCGCACAATATTAGTGCATAAAAACATTCCTTATGTAAAGTACCTACAGGCTGAGTATCCCTTACACAAAATGCTTGGGACCAGAAGTGTTTCAGAAAACAGATTTTTTGGATTTTGGAATATTTGCATTATAGTTACAGTTCAGCATTTCTAATCCAAAAATCCAAAATCCAAAATGCTTCAATGAGCATTTCCTTTGAGCATCATGTTGGCACTTTAAAAAATTTTGGATTTTAGAGCATTTTTGGATTACAGATTTTCATATTAGGTATAACTCAACCTGTATATACCTTCAATTAATCCTCCTTTTGACTCCCAAAGCAGACAACATACATGTAACTTTCCTTTTGATTTCTAAACTACAATCCAATTATTATAAAGGTGAGAGTGAGTGGATTTTTCTCCACTAAACACCACTGTCTCTTCTGAACTGATAAAAGATAATCATAAACTGGCAGTGCTGTGCCCTCTGACACTTAAATAATTTGGTCGCTGTTTACCTGCCTCTCACTCCTTAGTCCCCAGCTCTAGGAGATTATGCCAATCTTGGACTGATTCCATACTTGGAGTTCCATCTCCCCTGGATACCAGCTTATCCAAGAGAGATTTATCTATATAAGTCCATCTTGAAATTAACAAAACCTGAAGCCTCAGACATACTGGTCATTTGCCCTGAATTATCAGGTTAAGCATATGTAATGTGCAAAAATAAAAACAAATTTGTTTTGCATGCTGTTCTAATTTGTATGGCTACTAAAAACAAGACTGTGCAGCCTGTCCTGGGAATCAAATGGTCTTTAGTCAAATCCATGCCAGATTAAGAAGTCTACACTTCAACCTTCATTTCCACTGTCTTCCAGAACTATAATCTTAGCTACTCCATTTGATTAAACTGCAAATACAACACAATTTAGTCAGAAACTGTTGAATCGATGTCCAGTAAAGTACTTACATTGGCCCAGCTGGTTCATCATCTACATGGGTGTTCAGTTTTTTAATAATCCATGAGAGATAAGAGAGGAAAGGAGAAAATTATTAGACTCTGTATAAGGATTAATAGGACAGCAAACTGCAAGTGGCAAACATGGCTATTCATAGCATTTATTAAAGGCCATTCCATCTGGAGGTGCAAAACACTCATGGAGTTATTATTTCTAGATTCAAGTTTTAATGGCAGGTATGTTGTTTCAATGGTTTTAGTTAACACTTTGAATGCTTGTCATGAAAAACTGCAACTGTAGCGGACAGATAGGCTGCAATATCATTATACTCATCTTGTCCCCAAGTTCCAGTGGTTCACTCTTAGATAGATGAGAAGACAAACCAACATTTCAGTTGTAAAATCCTGCTGTTTGTTTTCTTGTGGTGAATGCATGCAGTTTTGGCTCAACCCTGCAATGTAAATGGATGTGTACATTCTGTATGTTTAGCTACACATCCTCACTTCCCCAAAGGGCACTCTGTTTTCCTTGCTATTTTTTAATCTTTAGGAGAGTCTTTAGTCTGGAGAATGAGACTGAGGAAGAGGCAGCCGCAATCGTTCAACCTGATACTGGGTCAGCCATGCTGGGCTATGCCAGCAACAAGCATCTGCATACCAGAGGATGTTCTATGACACACCAAGGAAAGCTGAATAGTGGTGACATCCCTCTAGAAAAGACTTAAGATACAAAGGACAGGCTCACTCTTGCACCCTGGCCAAAACGAGAACCCAAACCCAGGTGAGCCATGAGATATCTTTTTTTTTTTTTTAATCAAAAAGCTTATATTATCTGAGTTTAGAAGCCTTCTTAAGTTGATACTTTATGATTCTGATTAGTAAGTTTTTCTTTCCTATTTCAACTAAGGGCAACTTAGTCCCCTTAAAGCAGATATATACATATATAGAATTTTTTTTTAAGACCCACAAAGGGGAGGGAACAAGTAAGTGCTCTTAGTTTTTATTACACAAAACTCAGGTGGACTACATGATTCAGACAGTTTGATTTCACTGAAGGCTTCTAGAAAAACTCTCAGCAGGATTCCACAAGGGGGCTTGGTGCACATGAAGCAGTTATGGAGATTACAGTCTCAGTGTAGGCATCTGCAGGAGCACACGTCGGGAGTAATGTCTGTCAGAGGGAGACATTGCTCCACCTGTTCCTTTGAGGCAACGGAGAGGCAAAGCCACCGCCAGCACACACAGTGACTGGAGCAAAAAAGGATTTCAAAAAAAAAAAGAACTAACCACAAACCAATGACTCATCAGCCAAAACAATAGGCTAGCGACACACCAGTGTCCACAGGAGTCCACTACTAACAACAGTACACTATCAAACAGGTACAGAGAACAAACTGAGACTGAAGGACACCCAGGACGTCTGTGTGCTGTGTATGCAGTGGAGAGATACAGAGACATACCAGGTACTAAGACACACAAGCCCAGCCTAAATCCTCCCCTCACAACATCCTAATGCTCCGCATCTCGGCCAAGCCAGCTCAGCTACATGCTAGGAACTAAGCACTTTGGGGATTTAAAGAAAAAGACACAGGAGCAAACTTAGAATATATTTAGTGCTCTGGCTGTGCACCCAAAAATACAAAATTCTAATGCAAGATAGCTGAATCAAGAATAACACCGATCTACTCCCAACATTAAAACAAAAAGCAGGGGAGGGAGAATTGCAATAGCCAGGCTAATCTTTTCAAAGCATGACACTGTAGGCACCAACCCAAGCACCTCGCACCACAGGCTTTTTTCCTTTTGGAGTGGGGGTACTCCCTGGTGTCTGATTAGTAACATCACTTTCCAGCCCGACAAGCTGGTAACATGCAAAGGGCTGCATGGAGGTGTTTTAGCGACAGTGCCTCTGGCGTAGCTGCCATGCCTGCGAGTGGGAACAGCGGAGTCTCACGCTGGGGGCCAAATCCCAGGAGCCCCCCTTCCTCTCTCTCCCCAGATCCACTTTCACATTGACAAAGAACAAAGGAAAGAGCCTCATGTCTCCCCCCACTCTCCTGGACTGAATCACTGTCTACAGCACCACTCTCCCTTACAGGTCAGACAAAAAACAACTTGACCCCTAACAGGGAAGTAAGGAGAGGAGGAAAGAACAGAACTACAGAAAAAAGGTACGAAAATCAAAGTAAATGAGGATTAAACAGCAAACTGAAATCCAAATTAGTTGTGAAAGTGAATGAAGTAAACTTGAAGAAAAGTGTTAACATTATGAACTGTGCATCATATAGACTGAAGCGGAGATTAAACAAACTCCAAAAGCATGCATATCGCTCACTTACCACCATGTTTTAAGGGTTTGATGCAATTGAGGGGGGAAAAAAAAGAAGTCATAGTAACCGACAAATATCAACATACCCCCAAACCCTCAAGCCAAAAGATAGCCAGCTTAAACAACGACTGTTCTCTCCACCTCGGTATTACAGCCACTGGCTAGATGAGAGGAATAGGACTGGGGAGAGAATGGAAACAAGATGCTTCTGGAATCTACCTTATGAGAGTGAAGTTTCTGGTGGAGCTGTTGCACACACAGATTTAGCTGCATGTTCCGTCTTCCCAACCATATGCCCTACAGCCCTCGCTCTATCTATATCCACCTCATCATCTAGAAGGGGTGCTCTGTGATGTCTAGTAAATAACAGATTGCCTAATGCAAGTTTCACCTCCAAAAAGACGGCTTTAAAGTCAAAATAACAGAGGTGACTCTCTGGTCAAAGCTCCTCTGTCACTGTGTTCATCTCACTGAGGATGGGGTTTTATGGTTTCTAAATCCACTTAAATTTTGCCTAATCTCCGCAGATTAGCATTAAACCCAAGAGTGATTTATGATTACTTCCAATTTCTTCCCTTGTTTTTGGTCCTATTGCATTTTCCCCATAAGGTAACTTGTTACTGACTCAGATGACCCCTAGTTAACAGACACTGAATGTGTGTTTCTGATGTCATTTTAAAAGTCATATTTCATTTTCCATATCCCTGGCCTGCTGTAAGGGGTTTATGTGCTATCAAATGTTCTGACAAACTAATAGGTTTTGGAACATTAGTACAGCTCTTAGTTCTAAAGTATCTAAGAGCTTGAATATATCAGAGCTACTAAAAATGGCTCTCAAAACCCTCAAACAGGCCGGGCGCGGTGGCTCACGCCTGTAATCCTAGCACTCTGGGAGGCCGAGGCAGGTGGATTGCTCGAGGTCAGGAGTTCGAGACCAGCCTCAGCAAGAGCGAGACCCCCATCTCTACTAAAAATAGAAAGAAATTATCTGGCCAAATAAAATATATATATAGAAAAAACTAGCCGGGCATGGTGGCGCATGCCTGTAGTCCCAGCTACTGGGGAGGCTGAGGCAGTAGGATCACTTAAGCCCAGGAGTTTGAGGTTGCTGTGAGCTAGGCTGACACCATGGCACTCACTCTAGCCCGGGCAACACAGCGAGACTCTGTCTCAAAAAAAAAAAAAAAAAACAACAAAACCCTCAAATATTTTCTGCACCAGTAGCTTAAAGAGTCCCTTTGACTTACTTATAGAAATTATCCCAATATGAAAATAAGTGCTTTTTGATGCCAGTACTTCTTTTCTTCAATCAGCCATTGTTTTAATTTGATGTCTGTGAGATCAATAAAAATGCCCCGTAGAACTGAAGGCCCCAGCAACTAAGCAGGTTCATGTCCCATCTCCCTGCAGCTCTCAGAGGATAGTCGGCAGGGAACCAACACAGAAGGTGTATCCCAGCAGGTGCCAACTGTAACATGGATGGAAGACTAGAGGATGCTAGCTTGACCTAGTCTTTTTAGAGAATTATTAAACATTTTCAGGGAATGCAGTCAAATGGTGAATAAAGTGAAAAACAAAGCTTTTATTTGGCTCCATGATTCACTTGTTCCTGAAAACACTGAAAGTAAAAGGCGATATATAGATCATTCACCTACACAACAACCTACTGGGCACTGATCCTCAAAGAGACATAACAGGGGATTAAAGAAACGTAGGTGTGAGATTTCATTTACAAAATGGCCTGAGTATATATATTCCAGTAGATAAACAGTAGATAAAAAGACATGGGGCTTTTTTAAAGGAAGCAGTTAAACCTCAACTCTAAGTGTTTTCAGTGAGAACTCTAAAGTGATATTTGCTTTTCTAGTGAAACACACTCAAACTAAATACTACATAAATTCAAATTTGTATGTTTTTATATTTTTACATTGTTCGCCTTATTGCTTTTCTAGTAAGGGCATGACTTACCAGGAACTCCCAAACTACCCCAAATACAAATACTACGAGTTTGTATAAACAGTTCAGTGAGTCTGAAATGAACCGTAGGTATATCTTGACAATAAAGTACCTACTTGGCATAGAAAAAGCATGTCAGGCCCATAAAAAAGGTTCCCATTTTCAAAATGGCATAAATAAGCCAACACAGAGCCACAGATGATTATCTGATAGGTAAAAATTTATCACCCCTAAAACTCCCAAGTTTGTATCAAATATAATTCACTTATTTGAAAAAGCAGAGTATGCATGTATCTATAAGCAAATGTGGGGGGAATAAATGGGAAGAAAGCATATAGGTGAGTTTATCCTTGCTGTGAACTGCATAGGAGTTGAGGGGAGAGTGGCTAAAGAAGAAAAAGCCACAGAATAAAGAAAACTCACAGAAGAACAATTGACCTCTTTTGTTGTTAACAATTACTTCCAGGAGAGGTGAGGAAAAAGGGGCAGGATGTGGGAGCAGGGAGGAGTCTGGGAGAAAGGTGGAGAGACCAAGGAGAAAAGCATGGAATGGGGATGCTGGAGCAAGGGCAGGGGATGGAGGTGGAGAATGGAGCCTGGCCCACACTGGCTGTCAGGAAGGGAAGGAGAGAAGGCAAACACTGCAATCATTCCAGCACCCCACACTTTTCACCCCAATTCAGCAACCAAGAAGTAAAAGCTGCTTGCATTACAGTATTCTCCCAAGAGACTAGAGCAAGGAGGTTTTACTTTGCACTTACCCTGCAGTCATCTCTTATGTGGGATTCATTCACTGTCTACATAGTAACTTAGCTTAAAAGAAGTATTTTCCCTCCAGGAAGCTGTTCAAAACATTTGCTGGCCACAGATGTCTCCTATAAAAACTGGTCCCCGATTTGAGTTCAATAAGCAAGAAACTCTTAAAAAGATAGCTGCTTCCCTAGGCAGGTGTCTGCACTTTTCCAACAAAACAATACTAACCATTTCTCAAATCTAACCAGAAGGCCTGCCACATACACTGCAATAGCAACCTCGTAAATGTAATGGCTTCTTAGGATAAAGACTGGACTTCTGACGGGGACATCCTAGGCCAACGTGTCACTCTGTCATGAAAGTGGCAGCCAGCCTGTCTTAAAATTCAAAAATCAGGTTCTGAAGCCCATCTTTGCCTTCTCTTACCTGACTTTTTGCCTCTCAACCTTTCCAAAGGGTGGGTTGAGGAAGGTGTTATGTGGCAAAGCAAAAGCATTCTGAGGGGATGGGAAGGCCCCTTTTAGGAATGAGGCATAACTGCTCCCAAAGAGCCAGAGTAGAAAACACACGAAAGGCAGGCAACTCTCTCCCTTTACTCTCAGGTCTCAATACAGGTGTACTCTGCCTTGGGAGTCCTGGTAAGTAGCAGGAAAGAAAAATCTGGAGAAAAAAGCATTAGGGATACATGATAATCCCAAGAAAGCAAGTTCACTTCACAGAGTAGGAAAGCAAAACTCCTGGGGATACTGCCATGTTGCAGGGAACTAGACCACTCTTACAAAGGCCCATCTGCTTCCAGAAGACGCCCATCACGCTCCTCCATCCACTTCACTGCTCAATGTACATTTGGAGGGGAGCTCACCAGGCCTTCCCAAAGGCATCAACAGTGTCAACAAAAAATCTCTCCAACCTCACTCACCCTAATACTCACTCTACGTACTGCGGACAAAGAGATTTAGGAGCTGCTGAGAAGAAAGGGGAAAAAAAAGGACAGGGCTATTGCTCTCAAACATGTCCTTCCAGAGAGTCTAAAGCCACTGACATGCCTTTGGGGCTACACTCTTTCTGGGGGAGCACCAGACCTCACTTAGTATCCTCCACTGACAGACATGGTGGGGTGCCACAGTCCAACTGTTCAGCCATATGGACAGTCAACTCTGTGGGGAAGAATACAGCACCACAAGTGCACAAGCACAGGTCCCAGATCAGCCAAACTACAGCTGGCAACCTCTCCATCACCCCAGGCCTACAGCCGGCAACCCCACCATCACCCCAGGCCTACAGCCGGCAACCCCACCATCACCCCAGGCCTACAGCTGGTAACCCCGTCATCACCCCAGGTCTACAGCCGGCAACCCCACCATCACCCTAGGTCTATAACTCACAACCCCACCATCAATCCAAGTCTACAGCTCGCAACCCCACCATCATCCCAGGTCTACAGCCGGCAACCCCACCATCACTCTAGGTCTATAGCCAGCAACTCCATCACCACCCCAGGTCTACAGCTGGCAACCCCACCATCACCCCAGGTTATAGCTGGCAACCCCACCATCAATCCAGGTCTATAGCTCACAACCCCACCATCACCCCAGGTCAGCTTCCACTGAGCTTAGGGGCATACTATGTGTGGGGCACACCATTCTAGTCTAGCCAGTGACAGACAAGTGGTGGTAATGGTTGGTGGCCAATTAATTTCCTTTTGCTGGTCATGTTAAAGGGCTGGAGGATGGGGATGGAGGGCTCATTAGGCATCTGAAATACTACTGATACAAGTCTCCATCAGTAGCTTCTCCCTGCCTATAATCACAGTTGAAAATGAAAATCCATGATCAAAAATTACAAAAATTTCCCAGGACTTTTCTGACTCTAGTCATATCCAGTAATGAAAGATTTCAGCTCTTACTTCTTTCTAATGCTTAATAATTTGCTGTGGTTCTGCTGTTACTGTCCACTCCCTTCTCTGACCCTAAGCCAGCTTGAGGGTACTGCCTTGGGGCATGGACTCCAGGTGTTACCGCCTAGCTTTCTCCATCTTAACCTGGGTCAGTGGATACATCAGACATGCTCCACCATTTGTATCTGTGAAATACAGAAAAGTCAACCAGCAGAGAGCCTTGAAGACCTATCAAACAGCCAACCAAAGGAACCAAAGGCTGGCTTGTTCCAATCAATGGCTTTGCTGAGAACAGTATGACTGGGCTGGGGCAGTTACCTATGGGGGCCACACCAGGCAACCACATGACAACCAATTAGATACCTTAAATCTGCCTGAAAGGCCAGGTGACCTGCGATCTTGGGGTGGCCTCTAGGCTTGACTTGGGTTTTCCTCAAGCTCAATCTGCCTGATGATCTGTACTGAAGGAGGACAGAGCTGAACAAAGAGACTGACAGCTGCCCATTCACTACATGGGGCCTGAGAGGCAGACAGGACTGGGGTTTGGAGAACCCCAGGGAGAGAGGGCTAGTTACATCTCTAGGTGGCTAAAGCAAAAAACCTTAGGGGTAGAGAGTTAGGAATTGGTATAAGAATTTTTCTTCCTTCCTTTTGGGACTGAATCCCAACATCTTTATAGGCCTCTTTGGGTACTTGGATACTACCCCAAGGAAACAATCCCAACATTAAACAATTTTGTAGGGATGGTCTTACCATCAGGAACCTCATCTGGCCTCTTCCTCTTCTCATACACAACAATGATCACCACAAGGATGATAATTTCAGCCAGAATTCCCAAGAAAGGCCAGAGTGGGGCCAGGTGGCTCCGTACCCTGAGGATGGTGACAACGGAGACGGAGCCAATAGAGTTGGTAGCATTACATTCATACTCGCCAGGGTCTTCTGTGATCTGAAGGTTCATAATGCTCAACTCGGTGTAATTTTCCTTGTTGATGATGAAGAAGCGGCCAGAAGTATTGACAAGCTCCTGTAGAAAAAGTGAGAACACACAAAGGTCAGAGTAGATGGGCCAGTGTCCAAGAGAGGATGCCGATGCTCTCCATTCTTATCAGGGCACTGGCTGGAATGAAAGAGCAGTGTCAGGTACCATCTTTGTCCAAGGAACTCTGAGTACTTCATTAATGACTTCCCTTTAACAGCAACAACAAATCAACAAACTTCTCACAGAGCCAGGGTACAAGCCTCCCCTACTCTTGGTCCTCTGGACTTCTCTAACCTCCACGCAGTGAGTAGAGATCCTACCACCTCCAGATCCAAAAAAAGATCAACAATCTAGTAAAACACTGCTTCAAACACCAGATAAGAAACAGTAGCAGGAAGAGGATAAGGGAAGCAGGGCTGTGACCCCCACTGTCAGACCTGTCCGATGATTTCAGAGTCAGCACATATACTTCGTCGCACTTGGTATGTTCTGAAAAGTTTCCTTAAACTTCCTCCACAGCAATGCTAAGGACTCCCTCCTAGTCAGAGCGGGGGACATTCATAACTTCCCTTTCCTTCAGGACTACAGGATTAGAGGAAAGGTTATTCAATCAATCAACAAATACTAATGTACACTGCATGTGTTATATCCTACTAAGGGGAAGGTGATATAGACAGGGAGAAGTATGACATAAAAATGAATAAGGAACTTAGCCTCAAGAGGGAACTGATAGCCAAAGGGATGACTGGTTACAAGAATGTGTTACAAAGCCCCAAAGGAGTCTGTATGGAGTGCGAGGGCGCACAGGTTGAGTGGCCACTGCCAGAAAGAGTCAGAGAAAGATTCTCAGAAGAGCTAACATTTGCACTAGATGGTGGAGAAGGAGAGTTGATCAAGCAGAGAGAAGTACTCCAGGCAGAGATCTGTATTTGTGCAAAGGCAGAGGTGTGAGAGTGCAAAAGCTGGGGTTTCAGTGCACCTGGGATGGCTTGCAGCACACTCAGTTCAGGGGATCCTAGCAGGGAAAAAATGGACTTGTGTGTCTTTACCCTGCAACAATTAACACATAACCAGAAGTCGCAGAGAAAAAGGGGGAAGATTATCCCCAAAATGATTCCAGGTATAGCAGCAGTACCCAACCTTTTTAGCACCAGGGACCAGTTTCATGGAATACAATTTTTCCACGGACGGGGTCGGAGAGAGTTTTGGGATGATTCAAGCACATTACATTTATTGTGCAATCAGACCTCTCTGCTAATGATAATCTGCATTTGCAGCTGCCCCCCAGCACTAGCATCACTGCCTCAGCTCCACTTCAGATCATCAGGCGTTAGATTCTCATAAGAAACACACAACCCAGATTCCTCGCATGTGCAGTTTATAAGTAGGGTTCACACTACGAGAATCTAATGCTGCTGCTGATCTGATAGGAGGCGGAGCTCAGGTGGTAATGCCAGCAATGGGGAGAGGCTGTAAATGCAGATGAGGCTTTAGTCACTCATCTGCTGCTCACCTCCTGCTGTGCAGCCTGGTTCCTAATAAGCCACGGACCAGTACCAGTCCATGGCCCGGAGCTTGGGGACTGCAGAGATACGGCATTAAATTGTGCCTGCATTTGAGTGTGGGTATGGCTGAAATGGGAAACTCACAGCCTTCCAAAGAAGAGCTATTCTGTGATGCTTCAAGCTTCATCTTTCAAGAGATGAAAACACCCATTGAGTAACTCCAACCTACTTTGGCTAAAGCTCAAGGACTGTCCTTCCCAGTGACCAGTAGAGAGAAATAGGCATTCCCTCACCATCTCCTTAGAAAACTCAATGGCTTGTTGAACTTTCAAGGGCCTACCCTGAAAATACTCAACTCAGCAGCTTCACCTTTCTATTCCTCATTCTGATTCTCCTTATTAATGAGGAAATCTAGCCACCATTGTTGATGTTGGAGTTATTATTACCACTTGACATTTTATTGTCAAGAGGTAATGAAGTGGGAAGAATGGACTTGAATAAAAAGACTAGATAAAACCCCTGGTTTTGCCACTAATTCACCTTGGTTACTATGGAACCTTTCCAAAGAAGCTGGATTAAATGATCTCTAAGGCTCTTCCTGATTCTGAAGACTGAGAGTCAAAGAAGATGCCTGGAATGGGAGGAATGTATGATACGCCCTCTCACAGAAAAGGTCAAAAAACATTAAATTAGAGAGAAAGTAAGAAAGAGTTTAAGGCTTTAAAACACCCTTTAAAACACGATCAGGAATCATCCCACCAATTGGAAAAGATGTTCTCTTTGAACGTTTCTGGAGCAAATACTGTCAGATTCTCAATATCTAAGGCTGCCCCTGGGCTTCCTCATATTGCCCCAATTCCTTATCAGTATTTTCTGTGTACTGTAATTGCCCTTAATACTATGTCTTCCCAAAAAATAAGACAGGTGCTCTAAGACCACTTCAAGAACAGTATTTTCCTTAGGATAAAGGAACTAGAATAATAGCAAAAATTTATGATTAGGCTTCGTTCTTTCAGCATCCTACCTGAAGGCAAGCAATCTGACCCTTACCAGACAGATACCTTTAACAAATCATGTACAGGGATTTCATGCTGGACAGACTGTCCATGACCTCCAGATTCACAGTGTAAACCAGTTATGACTCTAGAAAGAGTGATCCAAGCCATGCACACATCTGAGGATATAGCTGTTACAGCAACTGGACCAGATGTCTGGGCCTCCCCAGGAGAAACTCCAGCAACCACAGAGACCCAAGGCTGCCTCCTACTCACCATGGGCATACCGTTCTCCTTCTTGCGCCATATCCACTCTGGGTGAGGGTAGCCAACAGACTTGCAGTACATCGTGGCATCCTGCCCTTCATTCTTGTTCTCGCTCCGTTTATGGCCAGTGATGTCAGGAGCAGCTGTGAAAAAGTGTTAGACACAGTTACCATGGAAGCCTACTCTAACAGGATACTAAGGCCCCACCCACTGGCTCAGAGCCCTGTTTCTAATGTAGTCAGTCTTGGCTACATTAGAATATGGCCCACCCTTATATTCAGCTTTCAGAAAGAGCATTTCAGGTCAGAACAGGGTAATGGGACCAACCCCATCCCCTATCCCCACCCACCAAAGCAGCCCCGGCAGATAGCAGGGTTACTAATATGTGAGCTTCTCATGTAGGTGTTCTCCAACCTACTGGAAAAGAACACAGGCCCAACTGCCCTAAATTAAGCCCTCCTTTAAAGAAAATGCAAACACAGGCTATTATCATCCCCTCTATCAATTTAGGTTTTTCTTAAAACACCTGCACTAACAACGATTATGCATCATGTCAAATGTCACACACTCCCTTAAGGAAATGAGAGATCCTAAAATCAAACACCTACAATCAAATCCTATTACAAGGCATGTAAAAACAATAAATGTTTGGAGAAGCTACTTGATGAATAACAATGACCCAGCCTCTCCCAGGGAAGAGGGAATCCAGCAAACTGGTCTTCACAAGGGGAAGAAACGAATGAACAGGAAATTCAACCAGTGTCCCAAGAGCTTTTATACACAGCTTACAGAATCTGCCTGTATACATGATTCACAACAATCTCAATGAACCCAACATAGAGGGAATTGCTAGATGTCCTAGAGGCGCTGGTCTCCTCTGCTTTTAGGGATCACTTAGGAAGAACTAAATAGCACCTGTAGTCTAAAAATTAGGTTAAGTTTTAATGATCTAAGAAGCCTGAGATGGAGGCTAACTCTTTGAACTTAGCCTTCCATTATCTCAACCATATTTTCCACCAATGCCTCACCAGTTACAGTAATCAGAAAGCAATAAAACTCAAAGCAGGCCAGATGTCATTTTGTTGGCAAGATGGGAAAGTGAATTGATACACCTTGGTCCAAATGTCAGGTTTGCTGGTTCTTTAATAATTTGTGCTTCTGTTTTTATACCCATTATCAAATGGAAATAATTCTTGCCCCTGCTGACTTCCCAGTGTTCTTGGATAAATAAGATGTCAAAATATTCACTTTGAGAACTATAAAAGCCTGTAAAATTATATTATATCATGGGCTAATCCCATGTGCCACCTTTAACTGGCTTGGCTTTTCTTGGCTTATACTACTCACAAACTGGTCTTTACATTCATCCTCCACAGGCACCTGGACAAGAGAGTGGAATGGGCAAGGCCCAAGCTGTCTCTGTAACCAGTCCCTGCCAAACCGAGGCCTGCTCAGTGCCACTCAGTGTGAAGTGCTTTCTAGACAGGATGTTACAAAGGAATGTCTTTTTGTTTTTCAAGGGAAAATTCCTTACTACAGAAGCGAGTGGTCGGGCTGGCTCTATCCTGTTCCCACAGCTACTTAGTTAAGTCTCAGGCTTACTGCCCAACCTGGTCACCCTTCCTCAAAGCCTTCTTCAGAAGTCAGAAAATATCCAGCACTTCAAGCAGTGAGCGCCACAGTCATGCAGCAACCAGAACAGCCTCATGCAGGGGGCACAACAAGCAGAGAAGCTACCACATGTTGCCTCCAGCTGTGTTTCATTCATCTGACAAACGTCTGCTGAGCACCCACTACATCCCAGATAAGTCACAGAGAGGTTGGGCAAGACCTTTCTGACAAAGTGAATTTTAGCAAAGTTATGAAGAAAATAAGGGAGTAGGTCACACATATTTGTGGGAAGAACATTCCAGGTAGAAGGAAAAACAAAGGCCTTGAGGCAGGATTGTGCTGATGTACAAGGAACAGCAAAGAGGAGTGTGGCTGGAACACAGTAAAGAGGAGAAGACAGCAGATGAAATCAGGGAGACGGGGGCCCCAGATCATAGAGCAATTTGTGGGCCACCGTGATGACTCTGGCACTTTGCCACATCTGTTGGGAAGCCACTGAAGAATACTAAGTGCAGGTATCAAATGACTTGCATGTTTTAACAGCTCCCTGTGGATACCACGTGGACAATAATTGTAGAGAGACAACAGAGTATGCAAGACGAATAAGGAGGCTATGAGAGTGATCCAGGCAAGGGAGAGGGTCGCTTGGAAGAGGACAGTAGCAGAGGAAGTGGGGAGAAATGGTGAGACTCTGGATATATTCTGTAGGTTGAGTTAATGTTTTTGTTAACGGATTGAATGTGGGCTGTGAAAGAAAAAGGAATAAAGGATAACTCCAAGGTTTTGGCCTGAGTAACTGCAAGAATGGAGTTACCAGTTACTAAGATGAAGAAGACTGCAGAAGAATCAGGGTGGTTTTTTGTTTGCTTTTTTTTTTTTTTTTTTTGAGGGAATAGAGAAATAGTGGTTGTAAAAACCAGGAGTTCAAGGTTCAGAACATGTTAAGGATAAGACAGTCATTTAATATCCACGTGAAGTTGTCAAGTAGGCAGTTGAATTATCAAGTCTGGAGCTCAGGGAAGTGATCTAGTGTAGAGATATAAACTTCAGAAATTAGCTTATATGTGGTACATTTTCTCATTCTCATTCTCCTTTGCCCCAGAGAGAACATCCACTCTGGGTCATTTATTTAACTAACTACAACAGTACTCTGAATTTGGTACTATCAGCTTTTGCTTTAGGGACTCATCCCCAAGATTACAGATCAGAACCACCTAGAAGGCTAAAAGTTGACCAGCCTGAGAGAGAGTAAGACTCTGTCTCTACTAAAAATAGAAAAAATTAGCCAGGCGTGGTGGTGCACTCCTGTAGTCCCAGTTACTCGGGAGGCTGAGGCAGGAGGATCACTTGAGCCCAGGAGTTTGAGGTTGCTGCGGAACTCTAGCCCAGGCAACAGAGGGAGACTGTCTCAAAAAAAAAGGCTAAAAGTTGAGTTCACATATAGCCCTATAACCTCTAAAGTCACTATTCTGAAAGGACCCAGACTTAAAGATCAGGACCTGGGAAAGGGGTAGGGATGGTCTTCACTCCTGCCTTGGTGTGCAGGAGGAGAATATGCTTCCCTTTTCTATTCCTCTATTGTGGTATTACATGCAGGTTTCTACTATAGATGAGAACATGGCCTCAAATGCTACTTATTAGTTTAGCTAACCCCCAATCATTTTTTTGGCCATGTTTACACAGTATAGGCCTACAAGAAATAATTTTCAATGGTTAGATCTCTTGTTGCTTTCTCCTCATCTTACCAAAGACTGAATGTAGCTTAGGAACATCCCCTCTACCTAATGTACTCAAACAATAATGCCCTGATTATTTACACTTGGGATGATGGAAACATTACTAGTACACTAGGCAAAGAGAAAATGAATCCAAGCCACATCACTCTACCCCTATAGGGAGTCATTATAACAACTATCACTTTAGCCTCTGGATCAATGAAAAGGTTTGTCACTTCTATCTTTTACAGTAGCTGCTCAATTAGAATGCCTGTTCCTGCCACTTGCTGAACAGGGCAGTGGACTCATGCAGCAAAGAAGGGAACCAGGCTCTCAGAGCACCTATCAGCAGTGGTCAGAGAGGGGGCCCCTCAGGGCTTAACCACCTATGGTGGTTTGGAAATAGTCCTGCCAGTCCACAAATTCTCCCCTCCTTCAAAAGGTGGTGCCTAATTCCCCTCCTCTTGAGTGTGGGCTTGATATATAATAACGTTTGTGATCCTGAATGTCTCAAAGTAAGTGTCACTTATGACAAGTAACTCAGCCTACAGTAAAACTGCTGACCCCTCAAAGTGATAAGCATTGTATGGTGGACTGAGTTATACCTGCTGCAGCCAGGCACACCAGAGACCTGATAAGAAAGTACAGCTAAAAGGTGGCTGAGATAATGGCTTACAGACACTCCTATGGATGGCCATAAAAATCACAAAAAAACTGACCATGGCTGTGATGCCTACAAAAGCTCTGCCAGCAAGAACTCTGAGGCCACTTTTTCATAGGCAGCTGCTGCTGAAAGCTCTACTGGGAAAAGAGCAACAACTCCTCCCCCACCCCCAACCCCTGATGGTGTTTCAGGAGAAATCCAGAATTGCTGGGTTCATCAGTCAGTATACTGGTCTCTCGAGCTACTCACTGGGGTTCAGTGGCTCGTTCCCCTTCTCTCTTATTACTATCTTTGTGTGCTGAATATATTTACATGATTGTTGGTGTGTGAAAGCCTCACAATAAACCATAAATTCAAAAGCATTTACTTGGCCATTGAATTATTATAAAACCTCCTGGCCCCCTGGTCAGAGTTAACACAATTAGGCTAACTCAAACCTGACACAAGACTGCTGGACTTAGTGACTCCCTTCTAATGAATAAAATAAAGCAGAAGAGTAAAGGTGTGCAACTTTGGAAACTAGTTCACAAAAGGTACTGAAGCTTTTTTCTTGTTCTCTCTTTCTCTTTGTCTCATTACACACCCTGGGGGAGGTTAGCTACCATGCTAGAGGGACACTCAAACAGCCTACGGAGAAGGCTTATGTAATGAGGAACTATGCCTACTGCCAATAGCCACATGAGTGAGCCACCGTGGGAGCGGATCCTCCAGACCTGGTCAGGCCTTCAGATGACTACAGCTCCAGCCAACAGCTTGACTGAAATCTCAGGAAAGACCCCCAGCAAGGACACCCCACTAAGCTGCTCCTTAATTCCCCACCCACAGAAACCGTCAGCCGATAAGTATTGTTTTAAGCCGCTAAGTTCTGGGGTAATTTATTATTCAGCAATAGGTAACAAATATACCAACCAATGAAGCGGACATCACTCCATTTTTATAAGTTGGAAAATTCAAGTTTGGCAAAGTTATTTAATGTCCAGTGGTAAAGCTAGAATCCAAATTCAGGGCTGTCTGAATCCAGAGGCCCTGCTTTTTGTACTTTACCATACTGAGGGGAAAATAAATCAAACTAGAACAGGGCTCACAAAAATAAAAATATACAACATGCACTACTGGTAACTGCATAGCAAACTGCCCAAATGTTATCTTTACTTGTAGATGTACTAGAACACCATAGAGGTGGGACTGAGTGATCTGCCAGACTTTAACTACTCCATATAGTATAATGTAAAAAGCAGAGCTTTGCACTTGAAAACAGAAAAATCTGGACTCCATCAAGGCTCTATTACTCACCACCTGAGTAACCTAAGGCAGATCATTTAAAATACTTTGAGATTCAGTATTCACTTTTGTAAAATGGGGATAATAACTATTTCATAGAGGTCTTATAAAGATTAAACTACATCTCTATAATCATCTAGCACATGGTTGGCGCTCAGGGTCAAAAATAAACATTTAAATTAAGCTACTAGTCAGAGAAAGAAGAGGCAAAGGCTTGGACTCTGTCATTGTTCTAAGAAATCAAAAAGATGCTGATTACTATGTACCCTCCCACTTGCTGATATGAGCAGGACTTTTGTTTGTAACTCTAACAACATTTAATCAGGTCAGATAAATTATGATTAATGACCTATTTTAGTGCCTTACCTTTTACGGGCTTGCCATTTAATAAGAGACTGCTTCACCAGGTCCTGCTGGTCTAAAAGCAGTCTGACCAAACCTTCATATCGTGAAGGAGACAGAGAAAGTACCTCTTACTGCCCTTTAGCCTCTCAGCAGGGCACAGACTGAGTGGCAAGAAGGAAGGGTAGAAGGAACAAAGTAACAAAGAGACCCTTAGAAGAGATCACTGACCCATTTGGGAGTTAACTCACTCTGTAGCCTTGTTAGTCACATATTCTAATCACATTAGTTAATGGATATCCTTCCAGTATCCTAATAAATAGCAGTGCAGGGGTCCCAAAAGAGTCTTAGTTACCCAACAGCACCTGACCCAATTTCATTATCCAGGCAGTCCTGGCCTTTGGCTGAGGACAGATACATGTTCCTCAGTAGCCTCTGTTGCCCAACCTGCCTGCACTGCAAACAAAGCATCCAGCTTCTCTGCAAGGCTGGAGGCCATAGAAACTCGGGCCATGGAGGCATGTTCAGATGCAGCTGATGTCAAATAAAGTTAACAGAATAGACCTGAGAAAGGGGACGGAAGGTACCATTAGGAAAATGAGCTTGGAAACCATTTACTTCCATAACCAACCTCTCATCTGTGTCCATATGAGGGAACCACAGACTGCCAGCACCAAGGAACCTTAAAGATCAACTATGTCATCCTACTTCATCATACACTTGAGGAAGCTGAGGTCCGGGGAAGGGAAGTGACTGGTCAGAGTCACAGAGAGTTTAACGGTAGGGGCAAGATTAGAACTCATTTCTTGTAATTCCCAATCCAAGGGCTTTCAGCTGTTATATATTGAATGCAGCAGCCTGGCTTGGTGCTTAGGAGCAGAGGCTGTGGCGCTATAGTGCCGAGGTGAGAACCCTAGCTCTACCAGTAAACTCTGCCACATTGGGCCAGTCATTTAATTCCCGTAAGCCTCAATTTTCTCACCTGGGAAGTGTAGATAATAATAGCATTTATCCCATAGAGTTGTTAAGAAGGAAAGGAGAAGAACAAGTAATAACCCTAGCATAGTGCCTGGCACACAGTAAGTGAGCAATAATGTTAGCCATTCTTATTAAGGAAGGTCAGGGTAGCACCCAGACAAGAAGAAAAGAAAGAGTAGGTGCAGTTATTTGGGCTAAGGCTGATGTTCAAAATGCTCTAGCAGCTTTAAGATACTATTTTTATGCCTTCAAAGACTTCTCAAGTAGTGGCAATTCTGAGTCAAAACCCGGGTGCTTTGACATCAGCCACATCAGCTCTGACCTAAAGGATGTCACAACCCCTAAGTGTCCTCACCTGTAAACTAGCTGCCTTTCCTGCCTATCAGACAAAGAAAGGACTGTGCATGGTGTGCATGCTGCAAGTGCCGTACAAATGTGACTCTTAGCAATGATAGTCATCATCATCACCACACAGTTGATCTCGGCCAGTCTGGATTTTGATATGTCACTTGTAAGGCATTGTGACAGAGCAGGAAACAGGAAAGCAAAGCAAGGCCACTTGCAGAAATCCTAACACGTAGTCCTAATATTCAAATGTAAAGAAAGCTAAGAAGTAAAGTGGAGAAAAACAAGATCAGTTGTAGCTCTCCACAGCAACCAAAAAATAGAAACTCATTTGAAATGACCAGTGAGCAGGGAGAGATGGCCCTATTAAGACACTGGGTCTAAAGCTTTCGGGGGCTGGGATGTACCTCTCACAAAAGGCAGTGGCATGTTTGTTGCCAAGAATTTGATGCCCACCAAAATTTTTTTCTAAAAGCAACAATAAAACTCAAACTCCTTATTTATTGTATTAATCAAAATGGTTGAGGAATAAAGACAGTGTTTGTTTAGGAGGTATGAGAGGGATTTTCTCTTCTTACTTTGAAAATGATATAGAAATCTTTAATTTTTTTTTTTTTTGCTTTTTTTTTTGAGACAGAGTCTTGCTCTGTCACCCTGGATAAAGTGTCATGGAATCATCATAGCTCACATCAACCTCAAACTCCTGGATTCAAGTGATCCTCCTGCCTCAGCCTCCCGAGTAGCTAGAACTACAGCTGCATGCCACAACACCCAGCTAATTTTTCTATTTTTAGTAGAGACAGGATCTTGCTCTTGCTCAGGCTGGTCTGAAACTCCTGAGCTCAAGTGATCCTCCCGCCTTGGCCTCCCAGAGTGCTAGGATTACAGGCGTGAGCCACTGCGTCTGACCTAATTTGCTTTTTTATGAGCACATTTTTTAATTTTAGAAAAGGAAGGAAAGGGAAAAGAGTAGGACTACAGAGTGAGAAGTTGAAAAATTACAGGGATAGAAAATTTCAACACCTATTCATTCATAAATTCTCTGTGATAAAGTGTAGAGTTTCTGGAAGCCACAGCCTCTCAAGCATCAGAAGGCTGTGGAAAAGATGCCCTCCCCAGTGTCAACTATGTAATAAGTGGATCCTACAGAGGCCAGGCCTTGGGGCAGAGGTCCCAGCCTAGTCACTGCTGTTTCCCCTCTCCTGCCAGCCATGCTCCATCTTCCTCCTCCTCATCTGCTCAGATTGCCTGCCAAATACCTAAGAAATGTAACCCTTAATAGTATCTTCCTGTTTACACTGTGCCTCATTCTTGTCCTTTAGGAAAAAGAGAGAAAAAACCCTACTTCACATGCAAGGCCTCCCCCACTACATGTAGATACTACCACCCTCAAAACTCCTTTCTTGACAGCGATCTAGAGGCTAGGGTTAAAAGCATGGTCACCTCGGGTCTAGACCCAGGCATACATCCCTCTCTCTGATTCCTTCAGCCTTCTTTTCTTTTGTACACACAGGTAACTCAAGATACGGTATTGTGACAGATAATGCCCAGTCCCTGCCTAGGCTAAGTCCTTCACTCCCCACAGTGCTGAGGCCAAATACCACCCCAGAGACGTTCTGAAAGTCAGGAAAAGCCAAATGGGGAAGAAAATGGCTGAGGGTAGAATAGATGCTGAGGAAATACATATGTATGGTCTGAATTATATTCCCCTGAAGTACAGATTCAGTTAAAGCCACAAATAACGAAGATTCTCAGACTCCTTTAAGCTAAAAGGTCACTTACATTCCCCAATCTCTCTGTTCTCAAGTACAACCACCTTTTACCACTCTATTACTCAGCAGATTTTTTAAATCACTACAGCTATAAAAAGATAACTGTCTCTTATCTCCACCCTAGAGGCATTAAGGAAATAAAATGAGGGTTTGTATGAAAATGCTTTGGAATTAACACATACATACGCACCACTCTAAATGCAAGGCAGTTTTTCTATCCCAACCACAATTGGAAGTGAGCCTAGAATATGATCCTGGGCCCACGGCAAATCTTTTTATTAGAAAAAGCCAAATGTTCATAGTCTTTACCAGACACAACTATCCACAACCTGAAAGATAAGACATTAAGCATTTAGCTGTTTTCTATCCAGGTGTTGCGGGGAGGACAGAAAGACTAGAATCCCTTACAAATTTTCTTGAGAGACAAACAATATATCTGTCCGAGGTAGTCACAGAATATGCTTTAGGATTTTTATAAAACAGAATTCTCTCAAGGTCTACTTTAAAACCAAGATACCACCACCTGTCCCATCTTCCTCATGGGGCTGTTAGTACAGTAAAAATGCAACAGGGCACAGTAATCACCTTAAATATGATGCCGTGTAAGTTGTAATTTCCTCTGAAAACACGCCTGGCCTGCAACCTTCTATTCTCTGACCCTCCCGATCACTGCTTCAAATCTGCTGAAAAGAATATGATGAAAAGATGCCTCCAGGGCCACTGAACCCCATCTTCTCAAGTAGCCAAACAAATGGAAAAACCAATTCTGGTTCCACTCCTGAAAGTGCTGCTTGGAAATCATTAACTCCAAATCAGTAACGATTATAGTTAGTCAGTACGTGCAATTGTACGTAATTATCCCTTAGGCCTGGGAGGACAATTAATGAGACACCCCGCTCTTCCCCTCCCTCACCCATCCTGTCCCTGTGTACTTGGACTCTGTGTCAAAGGCTCAGCTAGCCAGGAATGCTGCAGGGCCTCAAGGCTCCTATAGAGTGCAAGTCTCCCCAATAAAGCTCAGCTCACCTAGGCTGGAAAAGGCCCTCGGCTGGCTTAGAGAAAATGTTTTCCCACACCTTTCATCCTCATGTTGAATAAATGTGGCATTCTTCAAAAACAGAGACAAGAAAAGCCACTGAAGAAATCAAATGCCAGGTTCTCTGGCCTGTTGTGACCTGTAACCATCCTGCCTGACTCAACCTCTTCAGGCACTCAGAATTAAATCCGGCAGCTAGACGAGGTAATGGTCATCCTACATCAACTCACAAGTTAAGGCTATGTCACCAAGATACTACTTTCTTGAATTTGCATTTTTAATCTTCCAAATATTTTAAGGAAGACCTAAATATCTATTATATAAGCCTGCCCTTTCTTTTAAATTTATCCTTCCAGCTTCTAGGGATGACCCTACAGATTTAAAGAACAAGTCTGTGTCCTTCCTGAGCAAAATGAAAACACTGAAAATAAAAAACATCAACTCTTCAGTCTGACTTCAAACAGTAGCCCTGCCTCTCCATGGTCATTTTATGACAGTGGAAATAACACAGGATTGGGAGTCAAGACCTGGGTTCTAGACTAGCCCCAGAAAATTCACAAACTCACTATGTGACATAGAGCTACTGGTTTCGCTTTTCTGGGTCTTAGGTACTTCTTTGAAATAACACAGGAAAGTTGAAATTAATGATGTTAGATAGCTCCAACTTTTATGGTTCTATCTGCCCTTTTTTGAAACTGTCTGCTACAGCCTCATCTTTAAGATGTCATGCACCCATAGGGTTTCTATTAAAATTCTAATGAATTAGCCACAAACAGCTTATGTTCACCCTGCACACTGTACTTTCCCAAATCCTGCTGGCCCACTAAAGATCTAAGTAATCATACTTGTGACGCACTGTTCTAATTACATAAGGTTGAGCCATATGAACTGCCAACATTCAAACATTTTTAACATACAAAAATGACAATTTCATATAGTTCAACCTACTATATTAACTTATTTATTTCTGCTAACAAACTCATGAGGTAAATACTGTTGATATCCTCATTTTACAAATGAGGAAACAGAAGCATGGAGAAGACAGTAACTTGCCAAGGTCACACAGCTAGTAGATGATGGGGTTTGAATTTAAACCTAGACAGCCAGGCTCCCAAGCCTGTGGTCCTAACCATAACATTATATTGCCTCTTGAAATGGAAACAAGAAGAGCTTGAACGCTCAGAGCCCAGACCAAGATAATATCTTGGAAGGAGAGGGAGAGGCTCCCATCACAGCCTTTGTTGGGTTGTACCTTTCACTTCGATGGTGGCATTTGCTTTAGGAGCGCTGACAAAGTGATATACACAGTGGTATTCGCCTGAATCCTCAGCTCTCGGCTTACTGATCCTGCAGAGATGAGAAGAAAAACCAAGTGAGGAAACTGAGAATGATCAAAATATACCACAAAAGGAAAACCAAAGGAGCAGTCAGGGACCCTGCTCTCCAAATCCTGCCCCTTAATGCAACTCATCTCCCCCTAACTAAAAGTAAACCGCCCCGCCCCTCCCCGTGCATCCCAAAACATTAATGCCTTACTCTTTCCTGGGTGCCAGGAATACAAAGATGGAATGGCACACTGTCTCTAACCTTAAGATGCTCTGGTCCATTGGGAGAAACAAACTGCAAAATATGTAATCAAAATAGAGGGCTGTACAAAGTACTACAATTTATACTAAGATATAGAGGATGGAACCATAACTGAAAACTTCTTGCTCATCTCATGGTTCTAGTCAGATAAACAAGAACAGAAAACAAAAAACCACAAGCTTTTTCTGAACTTCCCTAAAGACCTTGTTTTGGTAGTCCCGCTCTTCCTACTCTGTATTTTAGTAGCATGTTTTCAATAAGTCTACTCAGTAACAGGACCCAGATATAGCTTAAAACAAAAAACAAAACAAAACTGCCATTAGAGCATCACCACAGAGATGCAGCTAAAAGCCTTATCATCAGCTCCAGCACCTGCATGATCTGGTCCCTGCCTACCTCCCTAGCCATATTCCATGCCACTTTCCAGCCCTTCTGGTCTCTTTTCAGTTTAATGTGCCAAATTTGTTCCTACCTCAACAGCTTCACACAGGATGCTCCTTTACAAAGAATGTTCTTCCCATCACTTGTAGCCTACCTAACTCCTCTTCCATCAGGTCTTGGCTGACATGTCACTTTGTCTAGCCTCAATCTAAACTTCATCCCCCTCCACTACATTCGCTCTCACACTACCCTGTGATTTTTCATAGTACTTATCACAACATATGATTATACATTTATGTGATTGCTTTATTAACGTCTGACTTCCCAACAGACAAAGTTCTAAGTGGGTAGGCACTATCTGGTACACGATTCTACAGCCAGCACCTTGCCTGGTGCCTGGAATACAGGAGGGGAATGAATAAACAAACAAATGAATGACCGAAGGAATACAAACTCAGAGTGAACAGCTGTGCACAGATCCAGACCAAGTTAAACAGAGTGACAGGAAGAACTGTAAGAAGTGTGTATGGCCACAACACTTTCTTTGAATCTCACACGGTGATCCCAAACAAGCTTTTTGTCCCGAGGGCCAACTTCGTATCAGTTCAGTATACTTCGGCCTACACGCATACACATCAAACACATGCAGAAAGGTTGGTGAGTAATTACAGAAAACAGAGAAAGACAGCCTTGAGATTAGAGAATTAAAATTTACATAGGGCTGGGCACCTGCTCTTTTGCTTAGTGGTTAAAATATGATACTTGTGATGGTAGAATCTCCACTGTACTATTTAATGTCTGAGAAAAACTCCTCAACTGGACCACTGACTGGCACCATGCATATTCATCTTACTGCTCATTTCAAAAAGGAAACACAGGTTAAGAGACTATGAATGAGAAAAGACATAGCCTGTCTCCAGGACTGTGTCAGCAAATCCATGGCAGCATAGTGTTCTAGGAGGAGCAGTCAAGATGTCTTTTTAATTTGACACAATGCCTCTTCTTAAATCAACATGCTCCCAGTAGAAAAACAGACACAAGTTAACTGCTCTTGACAGCAAGTGTTCCAGAGTTTGAGGGAGGAGCAGCAGCTATATCTATCTTCAGCGTTTAAACCAACTTTAAGTTCCTTGAAAAATATTTGGTAAGATATCTCCCACTCTTGAGGCCATGCTTATGGGCTCAAAATCTCCCCACACCATTCCCTTGGGCTAGCTATTATGAAGAAACTGAAGAAAATGGAAATGTCCCACACAGGCTGAGCAGAGGCAGGGTTCTGAAATTGGGCCCATGGCTGACTTATTAGGTAGCCCAAGGGACTCATCAGTTGTTATCCCACAAAATGTGGAATCCCAGAAAAACTCTAGGGATGCAGAATACCCCAGGAAAACTTCAAATAAGCTGAGAAAAAAAAGCAGGAAAAGCATTTTATAAAGTCAGGCTGAAACTTTATGAAGTTACAGCTCAAAGCTTTGTGGGCAACAGTACAAGACCCAAGAGAAACATGACTGGGTGTCTGTAACTTTGAAAGAAGTACTATAAAAAGCAAACCTGTAAAACTAATGGACAGACCAAGAATAAATGCCTTTCAATCTATCCAACATCTTTATTTGATTAACCCTTTCCCAACTAAGAGGATATAGCTGAGGCTATATTTCCAACTTTATATCAGAAGAAACTACAGTGGAGATAGGTTAACTTGCCACTGAGTAGTATGGCATAGCAGAAGAAAAAAAAAAAAAAAAAAAACACCAATTCTAGAAAAATTTCTAACAAGTCAGAAGACCTGGAACCTAGCCTTGGTTCTGGAATTTATTAGATATAGAATTTGGCTCTAAACCAGCCAAGAGTTACTCTTTGAGTCTTAGTTTCCTGGCCTGAGAAAAAGAGAGGGGCCCAGGAATTCAAGTAGATCAATTAAATAAGGGAGTAAAAAGATCTCATTGCTATAAAACACCATAGAATGTTCTTGCTACTACCGGGTACAGAAGTTTTCCTGGTCTCACTCCAGTCCTCTCTGTCTTTGTACTGACTGCATCAACCTACCACACAAGATTAGCTGATGCTTTTTCAGATTAGTTTTCAACCAGGAACAAATTATTCTGAAAGGTGAGGTGTCATGTGTTCTAGATATCCCAAAAAGCCCCAGATCTTTGGGTGCTGGCAATAGCCAGCAAATATTCTCCTTTCTTCAAAGGATATTTCCAGGCTACCATCCTCACTCCAGATCATTAAAGAGCCCTGTATCTGCTGGTCCTTATCAGGTTTACGGTGATATTAAACACTCCTAAAAGGCAATTCACTAGGAAATCTATCCAGTGGCAAGATCATTTAGGAAGATGTCTTGCTCTAATAGTTTCAAAGCAGACTTCAATCTGATTCCTCAAACCACTGGATTAAGGTAAGACACTGCATTCTAATTGCACCTCTCTTCTTGACTAGCATTGTTACTCTGAGCAAATCATTCTCTCATGCCCTCAGTTTCTTTAATATCACAGTGAGGGGATCATCTATGGCTCTCAAATCTGTCTGCTCATCAGAATCATCTGGAAATCTTTTATAGATTCCTGGGCCTTATGCCAGGATTAGACTGGATTAGACTCTCCAGGGAAGGACCAAATATATCTCATTTCCCTCCCACATGGCATAATTATGCATCATGAATGTTGAGTAAGCTCAGCCACAATCCCTCCCATCTTCCCAGGAGCTGCTAGCCCCTCTCACCTGTATTCCATGTTGCTGGCATTCTTACGAGTGGCAGTCAGTTCCACCCCATTCTTTGTCCAGTAGCTGTATGTAAGGGTGTGAGAGCTGGAGGTGAGGTTACACTGCAGGGTGACGGGGAGAGCAGGAAGACTATCTCGAATAACGATCTCTTCACTGGTGACAATCCTTGGCTCTGTAATAAGAGTACACAATGATAGGGGGCAATAGCCTTCCATCCTCTGCAGCCCTGGCCTGAGAGTTGGATGGGGTAGGAAGGGGAAACTAGAAGAAGAGGGAGGGCAGACAGGACCACATGAGGAATTTCACTTTACCACTTTGGAGGAAGTCAAGAAAGGAAAAACGATGATTATAAGCAAATGACCACTAGCGCAGACAACAGCCTGAAGACCAGTTGGCCTAGACGTGAAAGAATGGGAGCATTACAGGTATTTTACTGGCAACAAACCACTTATGCTTTTGAATACCACCTTTTTATGATATAAGAACCACCCACCGAGTCTGCTTCAGTTAGAAAACCAGGCTCCACCTCCCAGTTCTGAAGACAAAGGCAACATCATTTACATAACTAATAAACTCCCTATGGGCCTTAGAACAGTGATAGGTATAATTAGATAATACATGTATGGCTTTTCCCACACTGAAGTGTTAAACCTATGGCAAGCCAGCCATGGCCATCATTTATGCAGAAAAAGATAGCATAGATCCTAAATGCAAACTTCCTATTGGAAGTCTCTTGCATTTTCCAAATTTTGCTAAGGCAAAATTCTTAAGGAATTATCAGTTCTTCTCTCCAGCCCATATTTATTCCCAAAACAAAATTTTTCTCAGAATTGCACTTTAAAACACATTCTATTCCAAGATAATATAACTACAGTGCAATATGTGTTGGTATTAGGGCTCCTAGAATTGTAGCTTAGAGTTCGCTGAATCCCACTCTATCGAAAAGTGAAATAAATTGTGCAAGGCCATAAATATTGGTGGCAAAGCTGGGCCTAGAAGACACATCTGACTAAATTCTCTATCCCTGTCCGACCCCAACCCCCACCCCACCTTCCACCCTAGGGCAAGGCATATACTTCACCTTCTGGTTCTATCCTGGGCTTAGATATCTAACCTGGGATCACTAGTGTATAAAAATAATCTGAGTCAAATATTATAATATATTGGACAGAAATTTTTTAAGTCATATTCTATCATTCCTGCAAGTTTCATCTTTAAATCACTCTGAGATCCATCACTATATTAAAGTCAAGATGTTTCCATGTTTGTTATTTGTCTTTTCTTGTTGTTTTGTCATTAATTTTTTTCCCAGGATTAGTTTTTTCTATTTTTGGTCATTTTCAGGTGAAGTTTAAACTGATCATCTTTTTCACCCACAATAAGGGATATTTGCTCTTTTATTTTCTTCCAATTCTTTCTCAGAAATCCTTGACTGACTTCCCACTTTCCTGTATCTGGCTACTTCCTGTCTACAACTGCACAGCAGCATCCCCTCACCATTTTATGTAATACAGTGCTGACCGTTAACTCTTGAGAACGGAACTCTCTCCCTCCATTGGAACTAAGGTTTGTTTGCAGTTTAGGGAGGAGGAAAGGACAGAGACATCATGGGATACTTGGAAAATTTAATGCCTTAAGGACTTCCTGACCAATGTAACATTTCTGACTGTAGAGTCAGTACCTTCAGAGAAACTTGTACTAAAGCAAATCCTTAAGTTTGCTCAATTAACGAATTGGTTCTAACTATTTTCCAACTCTGGCAAAAGGATAATGGTTATCTTCCATTCAGCACTGGTCCTTATCAGTAACATCAAACAGGGTCTCTATGTACAGATAATGGAGGCATAGCAGCCACTAAGACAGAAGCAGATGCATGTAAACACGTTAGCGCAGTGGTGTCCCATGGTTTCCAAGACACACTGGACAGAAGCCAAATCCCTGGGCCTTAAGAAGTCGAGCAGAACGGCTGCAAACCCTGCAATGGAAGGCGCACACACACCATCAATCAGCAGAAAGCATCACAATTCCAAGAAAAATCAAAACCAAGCAAAAACAAAAGTGAAAAAGATAGAACCAGTACTCCACAGAAGAGAAATTAAAAAAATATAAAGGCAACATTAAAACCCAAACACACTGTTAGGTTTTCACTGAATTTTTATTAACCAATTTCATTTTCTGTCCCGCTTAGGACTTTCTGGCTCTTCCTCTCAGATTGCACTGAGAAAGGGTGAACTCTGAGAATGAGGCCAAGAGCTTCCAGATGTTTAAATAAATACAAGGAGGCCAAAGTAAATGCTACTCTTACCTGTGGCGATGCAAATGACCACTGCAGCTCAGGGAGATTAAGAAGCTGATGAAAGCAACCTGGTAGACTTTCTGCCAAGAATTCTTGGAAGGCAAAGGAAAACACTTTTTCTCTTAAGTGTTAAAGATCCAGGAGAGTCAGCTGGGAGCAAGTGGATAATTTCAATAGGTTTAAATATGATTCTGTACCATAGGAGGGTTGTGGGGTAGGGTAACCTGCCTCCTGTGATTGCTGTGTACGAAAACTAGTGTCAGACCAATTCCTTGGCCATGGTGCCACATCTGCATTCTGCACCAGGACGAAGGTGGGACTTTTAGTTCTGTGGCCAAGCACTGCCCAGTGAAGTCCAAGAGAGATGAACATTCAGGAGAAGCTCAAACATTTTTACCTGCCACTGACTCCTAGTTAGAAGCAGCAGGTAGGAGACCCTTACCCTAGCCATCATGCGTATGTAAAGAACATGCTATGGCCATAGAGATAACCCTAAAATCTGGGCACATTTCTCTTCCTGCCTTGCAATACTCACGGAGCTTTGGGGAAAGTACTGCCAGGAGGTCATTGTTAGATAGAAGACCTCAACCTCTCCCTGGAGGCAATGTCTTTGGGAATGCTGAGATCATAAAACAATCCAATTAGAGTTGAATCCAGGGTGCTTTAAGGAAACAAACAAACAAACAAAAAAAACAACAGCAGCAACCTCCTGGCTCTCCAAAACAGCTAATTAAGGTTAACTGACTGATGGGGAAGTCTGGAGAGAGACTGACTAGCCAGGCTTTGGGTTTAACCACATGCAGACAACCATAAGTTAGGAAATTGTTTCTAAGCAAACTAGGGAAATGCTGGGTAATCTTGGGATTGGTAGGTAGGTCCCCAAAGCCTCCTCTTTTTCTAGCCCCCAAGCATGGTCTTTCTAGCTATGAGTCAGGCTCCTGGAAGTACAAGTACCAAATGCCCAGCCCAGTCCATGCCTCTAAACTTCTGCAGACCTCTGTGGCCATTTGGATAATTCTGATTTTATAAGGAAAGGAGCAAGGGAGCAGGAAAAGGAGGCGTGCAAGGGAAAAAAATTGTTTTTTTAAAAAAAAGAAAGAAAGAAGAAAAATTACTGGGTTAATGTTCCCCATTTTCACATAGACAAGGTTTTTTCTTTTCCCCTTTCCAGAAGCAGGTTCTCTGATTCAACAGTGCCAACTGCAGCAGCCTCTCCCGTCTCTGCTCTACGGGCTCTTTTTTTTTTCCATAGGGATCTCTGAGTAGCCACAAAGAACAGACACTAATTTGCTATTTTCCATATAAGTATATAAATTCAAGGCCAATGTCATATTACTTCCTGTGTTACCACCAAATTCCTCATAAAACTAGCATTTTACTATTTTCACTTACTCTAAATTGATCAGCTCTTTAAGAACTGGCTATAGGTCCCTCACTGAATCCTTGAAGAAGGTGAAAAACCCAGAGGATCTTTCCACTAAATAGAGAGTGCCCCCTCAATTATAACCAGGTCTGACATGGGGCTAGAACTCTTCTTGGCCACGAAGAGCACTGGTTCTGTGGTGGCTTCTCCTTCCCACTTTCTTCTCTTTCAAGAAAGAAGTGGCCACAAAAGCTCCTGTTGTTACATGTCTCACTTGTACCTTCTATAATAGATGAAGGGGAAGATTCTGAGCCAGCTGCTCAGCTCACCTTATCACTGAGAGGAAGAGGGCTGGAATTTAGTTTCCTCTTTTTTCAAGACACAAAGAAAAAGGCCAATGTGAATGGCTTCCAAACCATTTCTGGGGTTGCCATTCTCCGGGATGAGGAGCCCTGTGCCAACAGTCAGTCATCAAACTGTGAACAGGAATCAGATACAACTCAGACTTTGAGATAGCGTGATGGGGTTTTAAAAAAAATATTTTGCAGCTTAGTGTCACCTGGCTCCTAACAGCAAGACATATGGAGGAAATCTCAGGCTGCTGCTTTTAAGAACAGGAGAGTGAATGGGCAGGCCTGGTGAGGAGTATACTGCTGCAGTGGAGGGCTAGTATCAGAGAAGCACATGCCACTGTTTTAGAAAAGAAAAAGAGCTGGAACTATGGAAGTATCCAAGCTTACATGCCACCCAACAACCAAAACACACCACCACACTGCACCCATGGCAACATTCCCATCACAGAACAGGATGACACCAGGTCACAGTGAGGGAAGAGGCTGGGCAGACACAAACTCAAAACCAGAGGTGAAGGCAGCTACTCAGAGAGCTTCAAACAGATGAACAGAAGAAATAAAAAGTAGTTAGATTGGGGAGAGAAACAAAAATGGAAAGGCACCAGAGAAGAAATCAGCAAAAAGATAGCAGGAAACCTACTACAAAATCAAAAGGGGAGGGAAAGAAACAATTTCAACACTACCCTCCCTTTAACTGCCTGGTTTTTTGAGTTTTAAAGTTTTTTTAACCTCCCCAGTTCTCCCTCCCCACCTTTCCCCAACGCAGATGAATTTGGACAGTCACGGATTTCCTCAAGTTCTTTGTTCCTGAGAAGAAAGACACAGAGAAGGGTTGGGGGACAATGGAGGCAGAAAGCACGGCAGAGAAGAAAAAAAGTTGCCACAGATGTTTTCATACACTACAACCAAAAGGGTCGTGGGTTTGAAAAAACGAAGACAAGGGGTGGGGTGAGCGATCATACTGGGGAAGAGGGAAAGGAAGCAGAAGGGAAGGGTCATTGGGCCACCTCTAATGACTACAGTACTACTACTGTAGGGTGCTGGACTCACTCTGAAGGACGCTTATGGTGGCCTGGGCTCGAATCCATGTTATGGAGGGGTTTTGCCTCAAGTCATTCCTCTTGGGGTCGTTGCTGGCCCTGCACTCGTAAGTCCCAGAGTCCTCCAAGGTGAGCCGGGTTATTCTCAGCACACTCACGCCGTTTGACCCGTAGGCGGTGTTTACGGTGACACGGCGCTTCCGAGCACCGTCCCACAGCTGTCTGAAAGACTCTGCCCGGTTGACTTCTGCGTACCACCACTGGATCTCTGGCGTGGGGCTCCCGACCACGTCACAGTACAGCTCAAAGGCGTCCCCCGTGAGCTTAGTTTCTGACATGGGCGACTTGACAAACCCAGCTAGAGGGAGGGGGAGCAGGAATGCAGTGACAGGCCAATCAGAAAAAAAAAGAATCAACAGGTGTTAATAGTAATTTAAAGAAAAGAAAAGAAAAGAAAAAAGCAAATGAGTTGCAAAGAACAAAAAAGGATTCATTTTTAAACTATAAAGAGACAGTAATAGCAATTCATACAAGCTCTTAGAAGAAGAACCACCCTGGGAAGCTTATGAAGCAAAGGCAGGCTAATTACAAGCTGGGGCAGCCCAGGTGCTGGCCAGGCAGAAGCAAGCCCACTAGAAAGCATTTTAGCAATGGGCCCAGCTGGTGGGAATGAGAAAGCCTCAGGTCTTGGGAAAAAGCCTCTTTTCTTAGAACACAAACCATTCATTACCTTTTCAAGCTCAGGCAAGTGATGAAAGATAACCGGAAGTGGCAGTAGGTTTATATACCAAGTCAGGATCTCTTTTTTGGATGGGTAAACACTGTTAGAGATGCAATGTCTCTTGCAAGCCTCAACAAGAAGTACTAACTGAGCTACTGGTGCCTTCTCTTGGGATTTAGAGTCCAAATTTCAACTGAAAGTGTAGCAAATTTCTCTCTCATGCAGGACCCTATCTTGAGTTCAGATTAGACTTTCTCCACCTCCTATTCTTCCCTGGGACTACGGCAACCAACCAACCCAGTTGTCTGTGATTAGGCAGCCTCTACCTGAATGTAGACCTTTAGACTCAGGAGAACAGGACAGTCTGTATTTCACACCACAGTGAGATACTCTGGGGGTCAGCTCAGGAGTGGGACCAGCAGCACCAACAACCCAACTCATCACCAGCCAATGGAGGGTCTTATGCCCTCCATAATCCCATAAATATATATAACTAGAAAAATCTTCTGAAAGGGAGTTGTAGAAATAACCATGGTATACTTCACAGGCTCTATATAGTTTAGTTGCCTGGCTACTAGAAGCCAGCTCAAAAAGAATGAGAAATGTATGCTGATTAATTAAACTAAACTTTAGGGTGAAGGCCAGGCCTCAACCAACACTGTCAGGGACTGCCCAGGAATTAAGGCTGATGCCTACCTCCACTTGCCCATAATTTGCTTGAGGTTACACTTCCTCAAGACAAAGCGGAAACAGCAGAAAAAGTGTAAAAAAAAATCCAGGCTTTGGCACGGTGCGGTGGCTCACGCCTGTAATCCTAGCACTCTGGGAGGCAGAGGTGGGCGGATCGTTTGAGTTCAGGAGTTTGAGACCAGCCTGAACAAGAGCGAGACCCCGTCTCTACTAAAAAATAGAAAGAAATTATCTGGCCAACTAAAATATATGTAGAAAAAATTAGCCGGGCATGGTGGCGGGCGCATGCCTGTAGTCACAGCTACTTGGGAGGCTGAGGCAGTAGGATCGCTTAAGCCCAGGAGTTTGAGGTTGCTGTGAGCTAGGCTTATGCCACGGCACTCACTCTAGCCCAGGCAACAGAGTGAGACTCTGTCTCCAAAAAAAAAAAAAAAAAAAAAAAAACTCCAGGCTTATTTGAAATCTTGGAGTTGGGTCCACAGGTAACAAAATCACAGTGCAAGCATACTCTTTCTTACCCATTCACTCCACCTGGGATTCATTCAGCATTTCTACCAATTCAGGCAGTGTCCTAAGGTACAGGGTAAGAAAGAGGGCACTCAGTGGCTTGGCAACTTCCCTTGGGAGATCTGGAGCATAAGCCAAGCCAGTCCCTCTGCAGTGAGCAGTGAGGTCAGGGTCTGCCAACATCAGACTAAGAACATCCCAGAGGAGAGTAAGAACTAAGTGAAACAGTTTTCCTACAGTCCAGAAGCCAAGGATTTAACAGGACTAGCTAAAAACGGAGGTTGCTAAGTGGAAAAATTTCTGTTTATATTCATAGTTGTATTTGCCTATGGAGATAAACCCCACCCCATGGATCTAAGAATGTGAAGGGAGATAACATATTTACTCAAGCAGAGATCAAGACTTCCAAATTCATACTAGACTTTCAATTCCTGAAACTTTTAGAATCTGAGGAGCGCAGGAATGCTGTGATTAACAGACTCAGACTAAATGTTCTGCCTTTAATACACCATTCTAAAACTACCTCTTCAGATTCAACAAGTCTTGTTCCCTGTGAGGAAATATCTACCAGAGGATCCAAGAAACCAAACAATGTCATTCTCAAACGCAGAAGTTTTAGAATTACAGAAAAGAGCCCCCAAGTCCCTGTATAAAGAGCTGAGCTCACTGCCAAATAAAGCGGTATCCAAGGAGCCATGTCTCAGTCCATCTCACAAACTGCCACCTGTCCACCTGTCAAAGTCGATGCCAGCTAATACAAAGGCAGAGGTAAAGGAAGCTGGTTTCACTCATTTTTCTACTGGTTCAGTCATCAAAGAAAACTGGATATCAGTAAATCCCTGGAATGCAGTAATAATATTACTCTGTTTTAATCATATTCTTGACCATAAAAGGAAATCACAAGTGGTCTTATTATCACATTCTCTGTGAACTTGGGGAGTTTACAGCCTCTCAAATGCTGTAATTATGCACTTGTTTATGCCCTAAAACTGTTAGTGGACTTGTTTTGTATTTTTTTTCCTTCCTCTGAATTGCACTTCAAAGCAGGCCTATTTCTCAACCTCTTGACCACATTCATGTAAAAAGGATGCCTGCAAAAGTATGTTCAGAACCACCAAGAATCCATCCAATTTCAGTGTAACCCCAAATCCCAATGCCACACAGTTCAAAGGTAGCTGAGAAACAGTCTAAACAACATGATTCCCACTGCACAGAACTGAGCAAGTCATTCAGCCTGATCATAACACCCGAGGCAAGGCTCTTGTTAAGGAGGAATGAATGCTTGTCTGAGTCAGTTCAATTTTCTACCTGCACTGAGGACAATGGGATCAAGACAAAAATGTTCTTTGAATTAGTAAATTATATGCTGTATATTTAAACAAATTTATTTAAAATCAACATTAAAAATCCTTTAAAATACCAACAATGGACATCTTCCTGTGCTTTCTTTGAAAGCCATTATTATTACACATATATGTAAACAGGTAACATTTCCTAAATTTGTGTTGTTATATGTTAGGCAATGTGCTAAGCACTTTATATTTATTATCTCATTTAATCCTCACAACTGCCTTAAAAGATAGGTGCCATTACAATCCCCACAAAGATGTGGAAACTAAGGTCCAAAAATTTAAATATTTTCCCCACAGTCACAAGCTAATAATGAAAGTCTGCCCTGGAATCCAGATGTGTCCAAAGCAAAGCATGGTTTCTTTTAACACTTTCTACAACCGCAGTCAATATGTCTTACTAGGCTAGAAAAGTTTTTATAGTTACTTAAAAGTTGAAGTTACGCTTTGTCACCACTTAGTTTAATAAACTAATTAATTCCTGGCCACAAAAAGCCAGGAACCCTCCACTGGAATATGCAACACACTATGATCACTAACTCCTTAAAATTAAAACCTTACTAAAGAATGGAGATAGAGGAGCATAGGATGAAAAGAGTTCCTAAAGCAACTGGGGAAGGTGAGGGATGAACAGGGAGAAAACAAAAGAAAAGCCTGTTCTGAGGCAAGACTGCCCTTAGTTCTGATGATTTGAAAGCCCTGCTCTTAAGGAGGCTAGCTTCAGAGAAGGAAGGAGTTTAAAAGACATTACAAACATTTCTCTGGTGATGTAGCCAAATTAGTAAAGGGCAGCATCTAAAATTTTTATAAAACTTTACATTTGCAAAGTGCTTCCACATACACCACATCTCATGTGTTCATAGTGCAGATGCAGAGACAGGTTCATGAACTGCCCAAGATCACTTAGGCAGCTTGTCCTGCGTGGGGCTGCGACTAGAACACAGGTCTACAGCTCTTAGTCTAGGGCTCTTTCCAATAAACCATACTGCCTCTAAACAAACCAACTAGGGGATTCCTTGATAGCTGAATACTCATCAAAAATCATGAAAACAGATCTATTTTCCCTCCAAACAGCAGGGGAAAGAAAGAAAAAACACCTCTTTACACAGTACTGTGAAATCACAATTAGCAAGGGAAAGTTATTAGCAACCATCCACCTCATTATCCATCCAAAATTAACTCCAATTCAGGAAAAGAACCAGCTCTCGCAGCAGTAGGAGGTAGGCAGCTCAGAGCCTGACTCACTGCCCTGTCTTCATTACCAAGGGCTTTTAAACAATTATGTGCCCTCAACATGAAAGCACACAACTGCAGTAAATTGGGGGGCCAGCAGAAGAATCTGATCTCCAGGTCAAGTTTCATCCAGTATTTTGGAAAAAGCCTAAATTTTACAAAAACAACCTCCCACCCCCCATCCCTTCCCTGCCATCATCTCCACCCACTGTCTTAAGTGACTGGGCCAATTTCAAAGAGTTTTGAGAAAGTATTAATATCAGTGCATTCAGTGCAACAATAAGAAGGGGAGCTGAATGGCTTTGGGGGAGGGAGGGACTAGAAGCTGGTGTCAGAGGGGATAGCAGGCAGAGCATTAAAAATGGAGGCAGCAAAACCAGGAGAAGTGTAATGTAAAATTGCATAACTGAGGGTGGGGGATGGGAGGTAAAGATGACAGCTGGGACTCCGCAGCCGGAGAAAAGGAGGAGCTCTCTGGCAGGGAAAACTGGATGTGTAGATATATAGCAGAGGGTGAGAAGAAAAAGGGAACACAGAAAAGCAAGTTGAGCCCAATCCCAAGAAAACTGCTTTTATATGTGCCCTAAAGAAGCAAAAAAAGCTAGCCTAGCTCTCTGTAGGAGAGACCATCAGTGATTTTTACCTTTACCTCCAGGGCAACCACAGAATAAGAAATAAGACTAAGTTCTCTCCCTCTCCCTCAGATGACTATTGCCAAGGCCAGGCCTTTAAATCTTGCCTGCTTTTGTCACCTGTTTTCTTTTAAACAGCTGTTCCCTACAAGCTCCCACTACCACTAATTCCCTGTGGGTGCCTCACAATAAAGAGGAAATGACAACCAAGGACATAACAGCATTTCTCTCTCCTATGTCTCTGTCTCTCACACACACAAATTTAGGTCATCTACCTCTAAAAGACTGAGCAAGACCCACAGACATCTAAATGTGGTTATAGGGACTGTATTTCAAATGTCTAAATGACCCTTGACTATTATAAGGCTATCATAGACTTGAGCCTCAGACTACTGTACAGCATGCCTATCCTTACTGTTAATTAAGAAACAGATCATTCATCACTATTCCTTGACACCAGAGGCAGGTCAGAAGTCTACATGCACTCCTCTGTTTGGACTGACCAAGAGCAAGGCAGGCCTGAAGCCCTGGGAGTGGACCAGAAAGAGGGTAACCTCATTCTCTGCAGCAGAAAGAAGGTACTATGTCTGATCTCTACGTAGAGATGGCAGCAATTATAAAGCATTTTTCAAACTCACACCTGTTCCTTTCAGGCAGGTATGACAAAAGTTTGGAAATTAAGATCATCCCTATCAGTAGCTTTGAAACCAGGACCCATCCTTTATTCTCAAATTATGCCATCCAAGATGACTAAAGGAATCTGCTCAGCCTATATTAACCACCCTACTGCTTTGGAGAAATAGGGAAATCTAGTTTATGCCAAGAGACACTATAGTTTGGTGACCAAAAGCAGCAAACTCTAAAATCAGATTGCCTGGGTTCACAATAAGGCTCTATCACTAACTGTCTGACCTTAGGCAAGTGACCTAACCTCTCTGAGCTTCATCTCCCTAATCTGTGAAACAGGGCTAATAATAGCAGCTACCTCATAGGGTTATTGTGAGGATTACATGAGATAACATAGCTTAAAACAGTGCCTGGCATATAGTAAGCACTCAATAATGTTAGCTATTATTATACGTCTCCACAGAAATAAATGCTAAACAGGCCATGGGCAGCAGCCTGCAATACTATTCCACAGAAGCCTAGGACGCAGAACTTTACATCCCAAATCAGTTTAACTTTAAAATCCAACTTCTTCAGGAAACAACAAAAAAACTAAGCTTAACTTTTCAAATAAAATGAGAACCAGAACAGAAATGTTAACTGCAGAATGAAATGAAAAAGAAGGAATTCTTCATTCCTTCCTATCCTTAGAGCAAACTATTATACAATGAGGAGAGTGATAATAGCAGACACATGTACATGGACTCAAGGAATTAGCAAACATTATTAGTTATAAACCATTAAATTTGAAATATTATTAACACTGTGGAAAAGTCCAAGAATAATGAGAATAAAGAGGCAGTTTAAATTCTCCTTTTCAAAAACACAAAGAATAAACTTATCAGTTATGTATTAGGCTGCTTAACAATGATATCTGGGAAGAAAGTGGATATTGGTCAGGCTAAACTGTAAATTCACAAAATGTAAGATAAGATGGTAGTTATGGGATTTTAGATCATGTCAAATTAATTTCAGCCTAAGAAACAATGTCAGCATTTGAGTCACTACTTCCACAACTTAAATTCTCTTAACTTTGAGCAGTTTCTTCAAATAGGAATGATGCTGCCTACTTTTTAGGATAGTTGTGAAAATCATATAACATATGTGGAAGAGTTCTGTAAACTGTAAAGCTCTATGCGAATGTTAAGTTACTTTAGGACAAGAGATAAACATTTGATATGACTGATCTACCTATTGACAAGCTAAGCAAGCAAGATCTACCTGGATCTGTGGGTCTAAAAGTAAATGACAAAAAAAGAAAAAAATTAGAAGTATTATAAAATGTCATGGGCCTCTCTCATTCCAGAAAAATACAAACACAATTTTGCATATAATTTCAGATGTGTTCCAGACACACCTGAGTCTAGATTACACTACTGATAGATGAGTGAACAGTTAAGGGTCTCTCTATTAAGCTGAGAGCTCACCTTATAGGGAAATGAGCCATGGTTTAGAACATCTGGGTTGGATTCTTCAATTTCTTCAACCTCAGTTTCCTCGTCTGAAAAATGGGGACAATAATTCCTATCTTCTTCATAAGGTCATGGTGAGATTCACATGAACAATGTTTGTAAAATTACTTTGTAACCTGTAAGCTATCAATGTAATAATATAACGACAATTTTATGCAAGCATTCTCCTCTGTTACTTAAAAAATGATCTAAACCAGTCCGGGGTATTCTGTTAAGGTACCTCAAAAGCAATGTGGAAGAAAATGGGAGGCAGGGCTCAGACTCACCTATGGAAGTGGGAGATGGTCCACTGGATTGACTTTTTTTGAATTTTTCAATTTTCAAAAAAAAAAAAAAAAGCATTGAAAATCACTAATCAGGCCAGGCACAGTGGCTCACGTCTGTAAACTTAACACTGGGAGGCCAAGGTGGAAAGATCACTTCAGCTCAGGAGTTTGAGACCAGCCTGAGCAAGAGTGAGACCCCCATCTCTACAAAAAAATAGAAAACTCAGCCAGGCGTGTGGCATGTGCCCGTAGTCCCAGCTACTCAGGAGGCTGAGACAGGGGGATCACTTGAGCCTAGGAGTTTGAGGCTGCGGTGTGAACTGTGACACCACAGTACTTTATCCAGGGTGACAGAGCAAGACTCTGTCTCAAACAAAAAAACAAACAAACAAAAAAACCCCACTAATCCAAAGAATTTCAATATGTTTCAAATAGAAAGTAACATTAAATAAAGTAAAGTTGCCAGCAGTTAATAAAAATGATTTAGAATAAATTCTGGTTTTAGAAAAAAAGTCTTATAAAAACAGAACTTGACACCAGATCTGGGAAACAGAAGGAACTGTAAATTTTTTAAAGCAAAGAGAAGAATCAGCTCAGAATTAAAGCCTCTTTGCATTTCTTCCTGCATGTCTAACATGTTCCCAGGGCTAATGCCTATGAGCCTTAATATCTTTGCATGGGCTCTAACAGATTGAAAACCCTGTTTATATGTTATTTATCAGAAAATACTAGCCACTTAGTCTAGGCTTTTATAGTACTCATTTAAACAGCTCATTATCAAAGACACTCCTTGAGTCTAACATTTCTTTCTCACCCCAGAGAGGAAAGGGGAAGTTAATTTACTCTTGAGCAAAGACAGTCAGATCCAATAAAGTAAAGCTAAATACAATAGATCAGGTCCCATTTTGACATAAAAATGACCATGACTTTTTAAAAACTAAGAATGTGTCCGTCCAAGGGCAAACACGCAATAACCACAGTCTGCTGTCAAGCTAGTCTTGTTAGAAAACTTTAGGTAATTCACTTCCTAACTCCACAAACAGTACTCAAGATGCTGACACACAAGAGAAAAAGCTAGTTTTGCTAGCCATTAAAAACCAAGGATGTCTCATCCAAAGGAGAAAGACAAATGCACGCAAACCAGCTGTATCTTAAAGGGAGTTCTTAATGAAAGGTTTGGTTCAAACCGTGAAACCCTTATATATTTAAACAAATACTCATAAAAGCTCTTATCCCAAAACACTGTCAAAAATAGCTACAGGCCAATCTAGAACTACACCCAAAATGGAGCTTTGAGGCCAAAAACAATTTTAATTGAAAAAAAAAAAAGTATTTTAAGAGTGTGCTTCAGTTGACCCTCCAGTTAGGATTTACTAAAGGCAAAATCTAAACAATATGCTAGAAAGGTTGAATACTCCAGTCTGACAAAGATTCTTTGCTTAACCAAAATTTAATCAGGCTTCTCCTAAGCTCATCTGTGAACTTCCCTGTAAAATTCAGTTTTAGGAAAGAACCCTGTTAAGTCAGTTTAGCAAGAACCCCTCATCCTTGATCACCCTCAGTATCTCATCAGCTTCCTTAACGTCCATAATCCCCCAGGTGAGGTCTGATCACCCTGGCCTGTCTTCAGTCAGAATCTGTTAGGTTGGTTTAGCCAGAATCCTCCTTACTCTTTAAGTTTTCTCTTAGTAATTTTCTATCCACTGATCCCCACCCTGCTCCTTGGCTATAAATTTTCCCACTTTGACCATGCTGTATTCAAAGTTGAGTCCAATCTCTCTCCCCCACTGCAAAATCATACTGTAGTGGTCCTTATACTGATCACAATGATCTGAATAAAGTCTTTCTTACTGTGCTTTTAACAAGCATCATTTTTTCTTTAACAAATTGAATAAAACCATTTTCAAAAGCCATGGGTTATCACTAATCAAAAGCTAATCTTCACTAATTATGTTTTCTATGAAATGCATTTATCTATAGATTCAGTACAATTTCTGATAACAAGCTTACTTTCTGTCTCTGACAAGACACCAACAATCAGGATTAAATGTGGAAGATAAGGTATTCCTCTCATTCTTCCATCATCATATGCCCCATGAGTATCACAAGGAACACAACTTGTCCAAGCTGACAGTCTTGAGTATAATCTAGAAGACATTTTAAGTGAAAGAAGCAGGAAGCCTTCTCTCTTCACCTTTTTTTAAACAGACATTCCAAGAAACCACAGAGTTTGAATCACATCCCAGGATGTTAGGTAATATTAGTTCTAGTCTTCCTAGCTGATGAATTATTTCCAAAGCACAAACAGCTTATAGTAGAAACCACAATGGGAACTCTGTTATATATGAAAGGCAAAACTTTCCTTAGATGACAAAATCCTAGAGGAGCAATGTTTAAACTTTTTACCATGCATCAAAACCATTTGAGGGGCTTGTTAAAACACATACTGCTGGACCCCAACCCAAGCTTCCGACTCAGTGAAGCTAAAGTGAGGCCTGAGAATCTGCATTTGTGACAAGTTCTCGGGTGATGCTGGTACTGCTCGTCCAGGGATCACAGTACCACACTCTGATAACTAACGTCTTAGAGAGTCTGAAACTGTTAAATTTTCAGCTTGTTCCAATAGAAGGGAAATAAGGGCAAGGAACCACACAGATGTTTTTGAAACCATGTAAAGACTATCCCAGCAGTTAAGTCTTGAGATCCATGACCAAAAGAAGTAGAGTAGCAAAAATGATTGCTAAAAAACATGTCACTCACTATGATTTCAAAGCACTGACCTTTATCTTGGATTTGTTCCGTTTACCAATCTATAAATTAAGAGCACACTTTCAATTCAATTTACCATTCACTGAGGGCCTATTTACCAAGGACTTTGCACAGGGATAATTAAAATAAACTTTGTTCCTAAATAGATCTAAACCTTGCAAGACATGAGATAGAATAATCATCAAAATACAATAAAATTGACAACAGCCACTTCTATAACTGATATACACAACAGGAACATATATGAGAAATAACTAATTTTGCTGGGGGGGAGTAGGCTAATGTACACCTAGAAAGCTTATGCGTTAAAATCTGAGTCTAGCCTTGTCAGCTGGGGAGAGAGGAGAGATGGTCTTGTTCTAGGCAAGAGGAAATAGTATGAGCACAATGTTGAAAAGTACTAGAAATGAGTAGTTTTAGATAAAGGTGAAAAAATTCAACATTTTTTGAGTGTTAGTATATGCCACTCACCTGTTAAGTGCTCACATCCTACACTGAAAAATAGGACAAACTATATCCTCAAGACCTCACAATTTAGGGAATATGACAGGCATCCTACAGGCTATGAAGAACATATGCCTAAACACCTTGGGCTTCCTTCCATAGAACAAGGGGTGTGACTGATCAACTGGTGGCAGTACAAAGAATGTCAGAAATAAGGAAGTCAAGAAAGGGTTAGAAAGCTTCTTCAATAATCCAAATAAAAAATGAGTTTGAACTAACAAAGAGTGGCTGTGGGAACGCTGAGGTGGTGATGGATGTGAGAAATGTTCAGAAGATAGAATCAAGTGAACTTGTTAACCAGGGGTGGAATGATACTGTAAATGGAATAAAGGAAGGCAGGCTGAGAGTTGCCTTGGGGGACGTACAGGATAAGTTATTCCATTGAGATGTCCAGATGTAGTTAATAATAAGGATCTGATCTTTAGGAGAGAGATGGAAGCTGGAAATATGCACTTGGGATTCATCAGCTTAGGTGGAAGCTGAAGCCATGGGAGGAGATGAGATCACCCAGGGAAGATGAAAAAGGGACTGAGAATGGAACTTTCGGCATAATTATATTTCTTTCCAGATGATTCACCACTGAATGCAACATACTTTTACAAGGATGAAATACACTCAATTAGGAATTAACTTCCTTCTTATAACTGTGCAACACTTTTAATAACATCAAGTAAACACTTTATTATTCTGCGTCAGAAGATTTTAAAAAAGAAAAGAAAAAGAAGAGTCTTCTCATGTCCTCCAAGTCAATAACTAAGATATAAGACACAGTATCCACACCAAAAGGTCCTAAAGCAGCAGTAGACTTCAGTTGACTGGAGTGCATAATGCTATTAACCTTAACAAAAAGGCTTTAACCTTTGAGAAAAACAATGCATTTGGTTCCAAAGTGGAAATGCTTCTTTTTTATAAATTAAGTTTTTAATTGACACATAACTGTACATATATATGAGGTACATGGTGATGTTTTAATACATACAATGTATAGTGATCAGATCAGGGTAATTACCATATACATCATCTCAAACATTTATCATTTCTTTTTGTTTTTTTTTTTTTGAGACAGAGTCTCACTTTGCTGCCCGGGCTAGAGTGAGTGCCGTGGCATCCGCCTGGCTCACAGCAACCTCAAACTCCTGGGCTTAAGCGATCCTACTGCCTCAGCCTCCCAAGTAGCTGGGACAACAGGCATGCGCCACCATACCCGGCTAATTTTTTCTATATATATTTTAGTTGGCCAGATAATTTCTTTCTATTTTTAGCAGAGACGGGATTTCGCTCTTGCTCAGGCTGGTCTCGAACTCCTGAGCTCAAACGATCCGCCCGCCTCTGCCTCCCAGAGTGCTAGGATTACAGGCATGAGCCACCGCGCCAGGCCTTATCATTTCTTCATGTTGGGACGATTCAATATTCTCTCTTCTAGCTATATTAAAATACATAAATATTACTGCTAACTACAGTCATCCTACAGTGCTATAAAACACTAGAACTTATTCCTCCTATCTAGCTTGTGTACTTTAACAAACCTCTCCTTATACCCCTTTCCCCCTACCCTTACCAACTCTAGCAACCTCTGTTCTATTTTTTATTTCTATGAGATCAACTTTTTTTAGCTTCTGCTTATGAGTGAGAACATGCAGTGTTTAACTTTCTGTTCCTGGCTAATTTCACTTAACATAGAAATGCTCTTTGTTAGGAAAAAGATAATACATAATTCCAACCAAATTTTCTCAACTTTTTTTTTTTTTCTTGAGACAGAGTCTCACTCTGTTGCCCCGGCTAGAGTAAGTGCCGTGGCATCGGCCTAGCTCACAGCAACCTCAAACTCCTGGGCTCAAGCGATCCTACTGCCTCAGCCTCCCGAGTAGCTGGGACTACAGGCAGGCACCACCATGCCTGGCTAGAATTTTCTCAACTTTTAAAAAGGAAAATATATGAAATCTCAGCCTAAAACCCAAAGGTAAACCAACTCCTACCCTGTACCCTGCAGTAGAATACTGAAAAGAAACAAAACCAATATGCCACAGACCAAGTGATCCTACAGAAAATATAACAGAAATAGTAACTACTATTTTAGACCATGATAAAAGTTTATGAAGTATTATAATATTTATGCTCTTTTTCCTATGTTCTGGTCCTCTTCAATAATTCTGTAAAAACTAACCAGATATAATTTTGGAAAATAAGAATGTGACAGTAACACACAGGTAAGTGCCCAAGAGATTCTATATTTCCACAATGGCATGGAATGGGAAATTTCCTTTCTCCCTGTATGTCCCAATGGTCTCTCAATTTAAAAAATTGAGGATACTCAGTAGAATTTTACTGTTATTTTGAATTTTAAAAAATGAGTTTTGAAATGTGACAAATTTGACTCTTTTACATATAGATCACATTGACAATGTGTTGAAATTATAAACTTACCCACTACTTAAGTTGTGACAGCGGCAAAAAGTATTCACATGATTAGATTAAGAGGGTTCAAGTATCGTGATATTTGACATCACACACTGTTCATGAAGATCTGTATTCCTCCCCAAATTCTCAACGATTTTTATAATTATTGTTCATTTAGGAACATAGGGCAAGTCATTCTTAAAGCAATGAGCAATTCTGCTCCCATTAAATAGGAATTTATCATATATTCAACCCACTGTTAAAAGAATTAAAAGATCATACTTGTGGAATTTAGTACGCCAATCTAAAAACAGACTATCAAGAACACTTTCTTAAAATTAAATATACTTCCAGACAATAAAATACTATTCAGTGCTAAAAAGAAATGAGCTATCAAGCCACAAAAAGACATGGAAACACCTTATATGCATATTACTAAGTGAAAGAAGCTGATCTGAAAAGGTTACATAGTATGAGCCCAACTACACATATGACATTCTAAAAAAGGCAAAACTATGGAAAAAATAATAAGGTCAGTGGTTATCAGGAGTTAAGAGAAGAGGGGGGATAAATAGGTAGAACACAGGGAGTTTTTAGGGCAGTAAAATTATTCTGTATGATACTATTAATGGTGGATACATAGCATTATATATTTGTCAAAATCCACAGAATGCATAGCACCAAGAATGAACCCTAATGTAAACTATGGACTTTGAGTGATGATGATGTGCAGTGTAGATTCATTAACTGTAACAAATGTACCACTCTAGAGGGTAATGTTGACAGCGGAGGAGGCTGTGTGTGGGTGAACGGAGAGGGTCTGAGGGAACTCTGTGCTTTTTGCTTAATTTTGCTGTGAACCTAAAATTATTCTAAAAAAAAAATGGAAGTCTGTTTTTTAATTAAGTATATTATCTGAAAAATAATTATAATCATGTACTGAGATTTATTTGCCCTTGGGACTAAGTGTATCTGAGTGCAGATAAATTTAAAAAACAAAAATACATAAATGCAAAGCTATCTTCCAGGAATGAAAGTTCACTCCTGCCCCAACAAGCAAGCAATCTTGTGTTACTGACACAAGCACAGAAAACACAGGACTTTTTTCCAGCCTATAAATCATCTTAAACCTTGAGATGTCCCAGACTTCCACTAAGCTACCTTAATTAATGCCCTCCTAATTTAACGGAAATTTAACTCCATTTAACGGAAATCTCTCATCATAGGGAAAATAATGTTACCCAATATAGGAGGAAATTTCATAAGCTTTCATCCTAAGTACCCAGAGGCAGATATTACACTGCTGGGTAAGGTACCACAAAATTTGTCATCCAAATCAGGATACTTTTGAGAGTAAAAGGGATGCTATTAATAATGGTGATAGGGTAACAGGCACTAACTGAGAATTACCGTGACTCAACCTACAGGGAACCTAGAGAATGTGTTGTGTAAGATCAAGAAACTAGAGTGGAGCTATCCCAGAATAACATCCCAGGTCAATAAACTTCCAATTTTAATTACAGTATATTTGTGACTTACAAATCACTTTAAGCAATAATTTTCTAAGAACTCCTTCCATTGTTAAATACCTGTGTCTGGGATTCAAATGTATCATGTCCTCCACAGCACCTCCAAATTCCTGGTTTTATTTTTTTTTCTATCAAAACTGATAAATCTTCCACCTTTTTCTTCTATATTCAATATTATTTGGTAGCTATACCACCTTTGGCTCAAATAATTTTCCCATAAACCAGAATCTCTTACTTTACCATAAAGTACACAATTCAAGACCCTACACTCCCCCCCAAAAAGAAAGTATCTCTCTTAATTTTAAATGATAGTTTATGAAGATTAGTGAACACTTTGCAAAAGGTAGTTCTCTACTTAGTAATCTCAGAGTATTATCATATTTAGGAAAATCATAAACCCTGTTAAAAAAATAAATAAAAAACAGGCCAAGATTGTGTAGGCGTGCATTCATTCTCTAGAATGCGTTATCATGTATTCTGAAAGTATTTCAGAAATGAATACCAAACTGCATGGAAATAAAATTCTGGACATATCGATTTAAATTGTGACTTTTAAAAAAGTACTATCAGTGTATAGAAATCATTCTTTTAATAAATATATACATATATGTCAAAATCTAAAAGCTTAGTTCCCTTACATATACAATCAGAAGATTGAAATAGATGATTTCTAAGGTTCTTTCAGCTTTAATATTCTGCAAATCTACATAGTATAAATGGTTAATTAATTGAAAGGTGGTATTCTACGAAACCATGAAGATGTATGAAGCAAACAATATATTTTAATAAATCATAAATTATTTGGAAACCAGGATATGTCTCTAATTTTTTATTTCCACAATGTCTTGCTATGCACATTATACTCAAAATTTGTTAAAAGAAACATTAACCAAGGATTAAGGATAAACTCTTTTCATTAAATTTCAACTTCCTAACTTAAAATGTACCAGTCATGTTAATAACCAGTATAATAAATGAAACCATCTTTCTTTGATTAATAGGGTTTTTCTTAGAAAGGTGGACATCTGAGCCACCATTCTGAATATCAATAGAATCATACATTCTAGAAGAGTAGACTAGATTAGATATAATCTGAATCTACCATAGATGCCCTGGAAGTTACCTTTTATGAAAAAACACAAATCCCTATTGTCAACTTGCTTTCTAACAAGCAAAGGAATAAAAATTGATTATAAAATAGATTTTTTAGTTGAGATTTTACTGTACAGTTAGAATACAACTTAATCACTCTTTTCCAAATTAGGTAGTGATGCTGCCCAGCATCAAGTCTAAAAAAGAGAAGGAATTTCAGATCCTCTGTGAATCTCCTAGAACCAGAAACAGCATGGGAATCTCTCTCTTTTTTTTTTTTTTTTTTTTAAAGATAACTTTGAAGAAAACCATGGGGGTACAGAGGGGCAGGGAGTAGGACATTTTATTTCACACACACACAAAAAAAGAATATTTTGAAAAGATTACTGAACACATAACTAATGTCTCAAAGCAAACTCATAACAGCAGTTAACCTTTATTGATCACTTTTGTGTCAGACATAATGCAAAGTATATCATATAATTTAATTTACTACATAATAACACAGTCTACCTCTTAAGGTTGTTATCACCATTCTACAGATAGTACAGAGGCAGGATGTACTCCCTGGCAGTATAATTCCAGAGCTTGTAACATTACACTATATTGCCTCACTGATAGTAATGCTGTTTACTATGGACAATTAGAACTAAATAATATCCTGTATACGTTATTTAATCCAAACACATTTATCTTAGAATGACTGGCATACAGTATATTCTACTTCTTCCTCAACAAGGTAACCAATTCAGGTCTTTATCACTACATATCCATCCCCAATTATCCAAGTTACCTATATAAAAATTCTATGTGTACCTATGAGTTTAAAAACGATTCGGCATTACTAACCATGACCAATTTTTTCTTTTTAAGAGACAAGGTCTCACTCTGTCACCCAGGATGGAGTGCAATGGCATGTTCATAGCTCACTGTAATCTCTATTTCCTGGGCTCCTATCTCAGCCTTCTGAGTAGCTGAGACTACAGGTGCAAGCCACCATGCCCAGCTGATTTTTTAATTTTTTGTAGAGAAAGGGTTTCATTATATTGCCCAGGCTGGTCTCCATCTCCTGGCCTCAAGAGATCCCCTAGCCTTGGCCTCCCAATGTGCTGAGATTACAGGTGTGAGCCACTGTGCCTAGCTGAATGACCAATTTTTTAAAGCTGGTGTTCCTAACCGGTAAACTAGAACTTAGTAAATCTTCAGTTCTTACTGGCAGATCTTCAAGGTGGATGCTAAAACCACACACCCCTAAGATTTTCTTTCCACCAAGAAGGGATGAAAATAGCACTTTCATCCCCTTTCCAAGCAGGGACTTAACAGCACACCCCTGCACTTTCCTATCATATATATTCCTGGGTTTCGAAACTCAGGGCAAATGACAGGTAGCTCTTTCCCACAAAGAGGCTGACAAGCCTATGATAAAAATTATTTTATTGAATTCATTTTGCATAGGATAATTATCTTTGTGGTATTGTACAGATTCTGACTTAAAGGGGTCATCTTCTGGTCTTATTTCAACCATGGACACATGTATAAGTATTTTAATCACTGATTTGCAAAGTATGCACAGGATCCCTTCATGCAGGTACCAAGACTGACTGAGTAGATCAGGAACCAAAGGAACAAAACACCCTTTAAAAATAGGTCTACAAAGGGGTCATCTATTCCATCAATTTAAAAACCATGCTCCTCAGACCCTTAGGAATCTTTGGAACACTTATGGGACACTCTCTACCCCAAACAGCTCTACTTTTATCTAACTAACAAATTGAGATTCTACTTAATATTAAAAAGAAAAAAACTTTCTGCAGCTAAAGGTTGAAAACTCCCAAATCTAATTCTTGCCCCAATTTAACACTTAGATAGATAAACCATAGTCCAAAGAGGTTGTCATTTACTTATTAGAATTCAAATATTCTGACTCCTATTCACTCATGTTCTATCCATTAAAACCTGCCGCCTCCTCAATCCTTCAAGAAATCCCAAAATTCAGCCAACTATCCAAATCTATTCTATTCTCACTTCATAATTACTTATTTGCACTCTCACCAACTTGTTTCAGGTTTTCATTACCTTATAACTACACGATTGGGTAGAACCTCCACCTCCACAGTGAGGTGGATGGTCAGGTTATATTACCTACCTAGTGTCCCAAACTCCAGCAAAATATTGCTGCTTGCCTTGAAAACTTGACAGCAAAATTTTTTCTAGAATGCTTTCATTAAAAATTATTAGCAGAGGTGTCCCAGGAGCTATCCACATGGGTAAGATACTAATGTGTGAATATTCAAGATTTCTGCCAGAAAAAAATATGTGCCTGAGGATAAAAATCAGAGAAATGTATTTTTCTTTTCCCTTTAATGAAGCTTTCCTTGTTTGGAATGAGAAAGGCTGCCTCTCAATAGACCAATTTCAATATCAAAAACGCAGTCATCAGCCAGGTGTGGCTCGCGCCTGTAATTCTAGCACTCTGGGAGGCTGAGGCAGGAGGATCACTTGGGCTCAGGAGTTTGAGGTTGCAATGAGCTAGGATCATGCTACACTGCGCTCCAGCCTGGGCAATAGAGCGAGACCCTGTCTCAAAAAAAAAAAAAAGAATGCAGTCATCAACATAATTCCCTTCGGTGACAATTAGTAACAACAGATGCATTCTAGCAGCTCCACACATTTACATAAATGAAAATACCTGTCACTCCAATTACTAGATTCAAAGAAGACCATAAATGCCAAGATGAACTGTAACATAATTACTAGTACTAAATGCAAAGCATCACAGTATGTAAACAATATGTTTACATAGACCAAGCTTTGAAAGGATACACAACAAACTACTAACTTATTCCTGGGCAGTGGCAATCTAGGGATAAAAGGAAGAACTTCAATATTTTACTTTTAATATCTGAGTATTATTTGAAGTTATCATGTAAGTCCTTTCCTAATTCTTAAAAATCCAATAACTTTCTTTCAAAAAATTTAATGAAGTAATTCTATGTCAAAATATTGGTTAACCATTACCCAATGCAAGAGGGTTCACCCTTCCTGTCTGCTAATATTCCCTCCTGTACTTAGCTACATCTGTTCTTTGAAATTCAACCTGATGAAAACTTCATTAAATTCTAGGCAGAGATGGCTGACAAGCTTAAGTATCTGGTTACCTCAGGCTCACCTAGTACTACCAGGACTGTCAAGTTTTTCCAATGGTGTATTTTGAGAGTTTAAGACTTGACACAACTCTTGAAAACTCTTTCAGTGACAGATAGTGTTGCAGAATGGTAAGGTGACACTCTACTAGACACTAAAAACACATTCCACTCAAACTCTTACCCATTCTGGCTTTAAAAAGCTGCTGAAATATACATATCTGTTACTAAAATACAAATGCCAGGAAGCTCATACTTCTACTGGTAATTGCTGAGCAATTTTCACTATAAACTAATGTTGTTCCTATTGCAAGAACTACTACTCTGTATACTCTAGTGGGTTTTTTTCCTTTAATGCATATCAACATTTGCCCTTTCATCCTCAAGCTGCAAAGTCTGATTACCCCCACCCCATAATTGAATTTTAATGTCTGCCTGCCACTGAGTAGCAAATTATATGCTCCATGGACAGACATTTCAGAAAGATTCATATGAACTCCACAGTAAGTGGTGGCCTTGCAGAGAAGCTCTAAAATTTACCAGTCCACAGCAAGCACCACACAGCTCACAATCAATACTCATTACCAGCCGCCTGCTGGAATTCCTTCTGCCTTGATGTCCTCAGTTCCATCAGGAATTAATTTTCTTTGTCACTAGGCCTCAAAAACTAGCTGAGCTGTTTCTGAGAAATATGGACATTATGACCCTGTGGGGATTAAAAGATTAAAAAAGCATGGTAGAAAAATCTCCACTGTACAAAGAAAATCATTAAACAGCTACTAAGAAATGCAAAAATACCCAGAAGTCACAATATGCAAACACTCCTGCTCAAAAACGTCATCTAAACAAAATTTTCACATTACAAGTATAATAGAATATGCCACCCTCCAACCAAAAAGGATTAAAATAAAACAGAATAAAACATCTTTAAATGCCAAATCTAGAATTTAGTTTATCTAGAAACAACAGAAATTACCAGAAGGGGGAGGACTAAGAAAGGTATAGGTAAGAAGAGAATAAAATTAACATAAGAAAAATAGAAAAAGCCTTATAAAAATTTATACATTTTTATTATGTATATAATATGTATTATATATACTTTATATATATGAAATTTTTTTAAAGTCTTATAAATCATATTGTGGAAGAAAACAAAGATGGATGACAGAATTTTATGGGGACAGGAATAAAGCATGTGTTCACATGTTTCTTGTATTACTTTAACCATTTAGATCAATGTTCTAATTACTAAAGTTAAAAAAGAAAAAAAAACTTTCTGCTGCTAAAGATTGAAAACAAGATGTACAGTAATAGGTGTATGTCTCTAAGGACTTCATAAGAACCAAGAAATGTTGAGCTTTCAAAACATTCACTGGATAATTGGAAGAAAATCATGTACTAGAGTTCCCCAGTTAAAAATCATGTTGCTAAATTTCTAACTTCAGCAACAACTATAAAAACATGTCACTTCTATGGAACAATCTAATTTTCATGGTGCAATACGTTACTATAGTACTAGCGAAATTACCTGCTCCAAGATGACTTCAAACATAAAGATCATTGCTACCTGGATATGTTAATATTGAAAGATAACTGAAAGACAAAGGAACATGAACTATTGAAATAGTCTGGAATCAGCATGTTTAATGTGGTGAGCATCAGGCTCCAAGTACCCTAAATGGCAGGCAGGTTGTGTTTTAACCAAAAAAGTTCATTTTAATTACTTCTTTGCTTTTCTTAAAAATAAGAAGGGACTAAAAGCCCTTATATTAAAGATTTCAAATTTTATAACCATTTCACCATAGAACACATAGCTAACTTTCAAGCTAGATTAAAAAGTAAACCAAGATAACTTAATGGATACTTGTGGCAGAGAGAAAATTTTATCAAGCTCGTATCTTATGTCAGGTACCTAGGCAGGCACTTTATGTATGCAATCTCATTTTACTGTTTTGTTTTGTTTTTTTTAATTTTTATTTTTTGAGACAGAATCTTGCTCTGTTGCCCGGGCTAGAGTTGAGTGCTGTGGCATCAGCTTAGCTCACAGCAACCTCAAGCTCTTGGGCTCAAGTGATCCTCCTGCCTCAGCCTCCCAAGTAGCTGGGATTACAGGTACGAGCGCCACCACACGCGGCTAATTTTTTTTGTTTGTTTCTATTTTTAGTACCCTAGCTAATTTTTTCAATTTTTAGCAGAGACAGGGTCTCACTCTTGCTCAGGCTGGTCCTGAGCTCAAGCAATCCTCCCGCCTCAGCCTCCCAGAGTGCTAGGATTACAGGTGTGAGCCACCTCCCCTAACCACCATCTTATGAGGTATGCCTTATGCCTGAAGGCAGATGAGAAAATGGAAGCTAAGAGAGATTAAGAGATTTGCCAAAAATCGAGATTTCAATTTAATCTCTCAGACTCCAAAATTCATAATATAATCCTTTGGTGAAGACAACACAACATGGAGGCCTGCTGACAATTTTATTTGATTAGCACAGTATTTTTATTTTGAGACAGGGTCTCAGTCTGTTACCAGGCTACAGTGCAGTGACATGATCATAGCTCACTCTAACCTCGAACTTCTGGGTTCAAGCAATCCTCCTGCCTCAGCCCCCCAAGTAGCTGGGACTACAGGTGTGCACCACCACTCCCAGCTTGGGATTTTACAGGTGTGCACCACCACTCCCAGCTTGGGATTTTTTGTTTGTTTGTTTGTTTTTGGTAGAGACAGGGTCTTGCTATATTGCCCAGACTCGTCTCAAACTCCTGGCCTCAAGTAATCCTCCCTCCTCAGCCTCCCAAAGTGCTGTGATTACAGGCATGAGTCAGTGTACCTACCCCACACGGTGTTTCTAAAAGTCCAATTTTTAGAGTTTTCAAAGCATGTATTCTCAAATTTAGCAAATGGTACTTGCTTAGCTCCTGTGGTAAATGAGTTTACAATCCTGCTTTAATGCATGTTAACAGAAAGAATAAAATACAGGCAAGTGAATAGGTGCTCTCCTTGCCTTTCCACTGCTAGAAGAGGTGTGGTTTGGACCAGTGGTAGTCCTGGGAACTAAGTGCCATAATCCTGTATGAGAGGATACTTACAAGTACAGGGGCATAACGGAGATATTCTCAATGGAGGCTGTTCTGCCTTTTATAGGGCATTTTGGAAATTTGTGGGCGTATTTTTGGTTGACACAATGATTGTGGTGGCACTACTGGCCTTTAGTGGACAGACACCAAAGATCCTCAATATCCCACAAAATGGGAAAAAGTCTTACACAATAAAGAATTGTCCCTCTTCCTACACCACTTTCAAATGACATTCAAGATGAAAACCTTGTTCTGAGCCTAGAACCTAACACTGTTTTAAACATAACACAAAGTATTCTTGCATGGTTTTAATCATCACTCAATTTTCCAGGAATGCAATTACTAGGTAAAGTGAGCATAGATTGTTCTTTCTGTTTCATTTGGAACTTTAGCAAGAGTTGCTCACCTTTTCAGAAAATCACATTATCAATAGCAATGCTGTCTGTAGTATCTGAGTCCCCATTATAGCACAAATGTGTAAGTCTGCACTTGTAGCTATAACAATCCTTGGTTTTCCAACATAAATATATAAACAGTGGGCTACTTCACTGTCTTCCTGTGTAGCCATGCCTGAACATTTACAGATTGATCTAAATATTTTAAGTTATTGTCCCTTGTTTTCTCCTTTATATTACATTTAGAGCATTATATTGTTGAGAGTTTTTTCCCTTTAATAATGTGTACATAGGTTAAACCACCTATGAATTTCATTTCAGGACAGTAAAGAGGGGTTATAAAAATTTGCTACAAAAATGAGACACAAAATAGATATTTGACTTCACTTTCTGTGACCTGCCTAGGGGAGGGGGAGAGGGAGGGAATGAAGATGAAGGATAATAGGAGGTCTCTTTAACTAAACTGAACTTGAGATGAGAGCAGTGGGCACACTACAAAATTATAGAAATTCAGTATCAACCTTCCCACGTAGAGGGTAATAATTAATTAAATGAAAAGGATGGCCTATTAGCAACCATTTAAAATGTATATTTTAATATCATTATTTGTCAAAAAAGCCATGCTTGAAATAATCTGGCCCTTCTCATTAGTACTTTATTTTTCCTCTTTACTTTCTTATAAACTACTAGAATTGCAGTTAATCTATTAAAGGTAAATACTATAAACGCCAGGCCCTATAACTCAAAGCTATATAAACATGCCACTTTACAATAGCAGTTTATTAAACACCGTTTCGTAGATTATCATTTTATCTCATAAAAACCCCGTGTGTTAACTAGTATACTCATTTTTAAAATAGAAATCATAGGAACCAAAATGGAAAGAGACAGGATTTCAGGGATACTGCCAAATCCAGTGCTCTTTCTACTCAACTTCATTGCCTCACAATGAAGTTCTTACGTACATTTTACATTTACAATGGTGACAGAATATATCAACTTATTTATTAACTTAATAATAATAATAATTATGTAATATTGTCTCCAACTGAGTTTAGACATCCAATTTAAACAATACTAATTCCTAATTTCATTAAAACTACAAGTTTTTTTAAATTTCTTCTTAAAATACTTGTTAATACTTCTTAAAATTGCCTTAAATATATTTCAAATAAATATGTGTAAGTAATCAGGATTATGTTTCATGTTACTTAATACCATTTTCCCTGAAACTGTTCAATTCTTATTATAGGAACCACCAGGCCCACACCAAAAAGACAAAAGGTAAATCTCGTATACTGAATTACTAATAAACAATGACACACCACAGCTCAAAAGAATTTATAATAAAACTCACGAAACCATGAGTTTTCTTAGTATTGAAATTTAACTGTAAAGAAATCACATCCTGTGTCTGTCACAGAGCTAACATCCACTTTCTCTAACTCTCTAAATCAGGTGATCATAATTCGGTAAGTGAAAATTATTCAGAACCCACTAGGAAGAAAAGGGTGTGGTCAGTCACATTTTCATTTGTATTTTTTTCTATTCCAAGCCAAGAATACAAATGTATTCCAAGCCCCCAGGCAAAATTCTGAAAAAGGATAATCCTTAAACCAATAGCCCCAGAAATATCCTTATCATATACTCTTCTGGCAATAATGCCCTAAATTTCAAAATATTTTAGGTAAGAACAGGGGAACTGCTGAAAAATAGCCTGAGGCCCTCTGTTCACCTCCTTCCTGAAAACTTTAATTTTCAGTGAATAAATGAAAAAATTACTCTGTCAAATGTAAGGTAGCTGAATTGAAGAAAACATATATGGAAATGTGATGTAACCAAAATAAGACACTACCCTAAACTATATTTTCTCCTATAAAATTTGCAATGTAACATGATTTTGCCCTTATTAAATCTATTTTAGGAAGATCTTTTAATACACAAAAATTCACTAAGTTACAAGGCTCTTTGCTTTTAAGTTCTAACTGTGTGGCCAAAATAGCAGAGAAAACATTCTTCTAGTGTTGCCAGATTGAGCAAATAAAAATTCTTCATTGTTTATCTGAAATTCAAATATAGTTGGGCATCCTACATTTTATCTGACAACCCTCTGCTCTTTGCACTAACTACAGTGAGCTCCCATCTCTACCAAGGTATTACAGCACCAGCTCCCACTCCTAAAGAACAGGCTGGGGCTTCTATCACAGCAAAATTTTGACTAATTAAGTCTTAGGAGTTAGGATGGAAGAGTACTCTTTTCCAGGTGGTATGGCTTTCTTAGTAGCACACTATATATCTTTTAATTTACCATATAAAAGAAAAAGCCTAATTTCTAATGGCCAAAGGTTATACATTTACTAGGTTCCATCCAAAGTTTAGTTATTCATGCTTCTGTGTATTAAACACAGACTGGAAGAATTTCATAGTTTAAGTTTTTGATAACTAAACAAAAAGAAGTTGCTTCTGAAGGGTATAATAAAAGGAATCCTGTTTTAAGTATTATAGGCAGGTCCTAAAAGCTACTTTAATGGATTCCAAATTAATCTATCATTTTTCTTGAATTCGTAATCATAGAACTACAGCTAGAAACAAATTTCTGACCCTTAAAAACTTCTAGAAGCCTATTTCATTTCATACTTATTTCCATAAATTTTTTCTCCTATTCAGATCCTAAGCAGTACAGTAGATGTAACAGAAAGTGATCCTTTTTCATTTTATGAGGTCCCTCTCAACCAGCTGTTTGCCCTACTTATAATAGTTCTGACAGTGAGTAAGTACAAATAACTCTATACTTCTGCTAGTTTCCATTAAAATCATCTTCTTAATACTAGACCTATGCTTTTCTTCCCTGTGCTCTAGGCCATTGCTCTTTGATACAGCCCATCCATCTTTGGAGACTGCCTAATTCCCTTACTTCATTTACACTGCTACCTTGAAGGTATTAATAGATAATCACATCCCCTAGAGCTCCCTTTTCCTAAGTTTAGCTCCTTCAGGTTTTCTCCTAAATCTTAAACTACCATCAACATAGATTCTGTGTCTTTTCCTAAATGTGGTTAAAAAGTATACTTAATTATTTGGAGTTCAATCCTAGTAAGAAAACAGTAACATGGTTAGTAATACCACAATTTTGATATGTGATCACTATGTTATTTGTCTAAAGGTAATTCAATGACAGTTTACTGCAAGCTATTTGAAACCTCTTTATACTTGCTCTTTTCGAAGTAGCAGTTTCCTGGTTTGCATTAAGGCCATTTATTTCATCTCCCTTGGTGAATGATTTGAGATTCAGCATTAATGAATATAATTTCCATGCTGGAGCTGCTGTGCTATTTTTTTCCAATTGCTCCTCAAACCTGCTAAACTTGTACAATCAAAAAAATCCCAAATTAAATTTAACACATTCCTTCAATCTATGGATTGAAAAGTTATTTCACAGATAGTTGCCAACAAAGGACCAGGACATCTTGCTGCCTTTTTTTTCCTCCAAGAAGCAATGTCTAAAAACGAGAAAACCCTGCTACTCCAGGATCTAAACGTGAAAGGCAAATGATTCTTCAGTGATGGTTCTGCCTCCCCCTTCCTCCCTTCCCTTGGCCAGCATTCAAGTCAATCTGTACTCACCAGAAATGTGACAACAGCATTCAGTAAGCATTCAGCTTGGAATAAACAGTAATGTTCCCAGCCCTGTACTAAACTCAAAGGCAGGGACTGGGGAATAAGGCACACAGCTCTAATTTAAAACAACAGTCAAGTGCACATACTGATAAAGTTATGTCTTTATTATTCAAAATACTATGGCTTCTCTTTTTTCCCCCAAGTTCTAATAGAAAAAAAAAAATCAATATTGTATAAATAATGTGTAAGGTATAAATCCAAAAATGCTATATTTTCTTTACAAATAGTGACTAGCAACAGTATGTGCTAATACTACTGATAAATGCCTCATGAAAATCTTTGTGTTTACAAAAATTAGAATATTCCAGACTAACATGGCACATAAAAAATAAAACAAAACAAAGAAAACTACTACAAACCTAAAAATGCTGTTTTTCAAACTGAGTCTCATGGCCCATTAGTCAATTGTGAAATCAATTTAGAAGTTCACTGTGGTTTTCTTTAACACAGCACACAGAGCAAGGAGAGGTATGGTTTCACAAAATGTTACATATTTATATCACTTTGTTACATATTTATATTAGTCACAAATAAACTACTTCTCTATCTGGGTCACAGACAAAAAGGTTTGAAAGCCTTTTTCTAAAGAGCTTTCATATTTTTAAAGTTATTTTAACATGATTACATGTGAGTCATATTCTATTTTACTAACATAAACCAACCCCTACTAACTGCATTTCAGGTCCTAGAAAAATCCTAGTTTGCAAAGTACTTTTTAGGTTATGTTAAAATTAATAAGCAACAAGGATGTAGCTGAAAACTGTTGATACTAGATGAGTATACAGGATTTTATTAAATTATTTGATACATTTTTGAGCATGTTTAAAATTCTAACAAAAACGTAAAGGGGAAAAAAAGCAAGGAAATGGGCCTACCTAACAGATAACAAAGTAGTACAATCAGTAAGTTTATAAATTGAGATCTTTAAACACATTGTTTTTAAGGAATAGGCACTTCCTCTCATTTAATTCAGGTAACATTTGGATTGCTTTTTTCAACTATAAGGGACAGGTTTAGAGGTCTTTAAAAAAATGCATAAAGGGACAGTTGCAGGGGCTCACACCTGTAATCCTAGCACTCTGGGAGGCAGATGCAGGAGGATTGCTTGAGGTCAGGAATTTGACACCAGCCTGAGCAAGAGCAAGACAGTGTCTCTACAAAAATACAGAAAAATGAGCCAGGCATGGTGGCACACACCTGTAGTCTACCTACTAGGGAAGCTGAAGCAGGAGGATTGCTTGAGCCCAGGAGTTTGTGGTTGCAGTGAGCTATGATTACAACACTGCACTCCAGCAGGGGTGACAGGGCGAGACTCTGTCTCAAAAAAAAAAAAAAAAAAAAAAATGCATAAAGGATTGGAGAAACCAAGTCACATAAAGAAAAAAAACTTCCTCAAAAAATAACATAAAAACACAGAGTTAAGTGTGTTTCACTGTCTCTTCATTGGTCAACAACCACTTTCAAACAACAGAAAAAACACAAAATACCTACCTATCTGGCAGGAATTCTCATTTCTTAATTGTTTAATTCACAATGGCAATTATCCCAGGAAGTTTAATATGAGATCTCTGCATAGCAAAAGCTACTCTGCCTTCCTTGAAACAAGAATTGAAAGTGTTGTCTGAAATAGACTTAGAAATAGTCAGATTTCAAAACAGTGCATGCCTGAGAGTGAACTTTCATTATTTCCAAAAAATAAGTTTCCAAAAACTTTTTAAAACACGAAGTATCTCTGTGGGCCCTTTACCCACTGGAGATAGTACCTAAGCTGTAAGGTCAATAGAATTGTGCAATTCTTAGAACTGGAAGGGAATTTAGATGACATCTAGTCCAGTGGTTTTCAAATACTACCATCAGGAAGAAAAGAATAATCAATGGCATAATAATTTATATGCAAGCATACTCTTACCTGTTTGTTTTTGTGTATCTTAATGTACATGGAACATTATGTCTCATTAATATTCCGTCAGGAAAGGACTTAACATTTTGTCATGTATGTTTAATCACTTTTAGAATGTGAGTATCCCACATAGATACGATCATTGGTACAATTTGGGACTTAATGTTTTCTAATAATAGAACCTCACATAATACATAAAACCCCAACACTTTCAGAGTGATTTCGCATCATCTCATTTATATTTCACTGTCTAGTCAATTTGAAGCAATACTTGAGTGTAACAATGAGAAGCAAAGGGAAAAGACGCATGTACAAATTGACATCCTTCTGGAAAATACCATAAAGCATATCATAAAGCTCCAGTGATTAAGACTGGGTAAGAAGGCTAGTCTTAAAACATTCCATAACTGTTTTCAAAAATGCAAAAGAATATCATTTAGTACGTTTAGCACAAGAAATCTGACACAAGATGTTTCCATCAAGCCGACCACATTCAGTTTTAATGAACACGTAAGACTTGGGGTTTTTTATTTGAAAAATAACAAAAACAAAAAACCAGCAAGTGACTGATGAACATTAAATGTGTCCCCTATCTTATGCAAAAGTAAATGTAGATACTTAGGAAATTCTTTTAAATATTTAGCAAACACCATATCCATGCAGATACACCAATTAAAAGTTCTGAGCAATAAGGTCAAAATAACCTCAAATTAATAAGGTGTGATTGATAAATGTTTATCTTTGTATATACACAAAACCCTACTTTCAATTTCAGATAACACACTAAATTGGAATTAGGTTTAAATTTTGACTCCCCCTCCTAAACTGAATAAACTCATGAAAAGTTACATTTTACTTGTATATTCACTCTTTTAAATTTAGACATCAATATTACTGGAATAACGTTTTCACACAGGATCACTTTTAAATTCAGTGAGACTTTTATTTATGTATATAAGCCTATAAAATATAACCATTTATAACCAATTAATTTTACTGGAGAGGTTTCCTGTCTTCCCAAAGCTAATCCTTACCAACTATAATTAGGAATTCCAAAAAAAAATTCCACAAAGACCTACAAACAAGTTTAAAAATGCATTATCTAAGGTGCTTAACATTAAACTCCACTATTTTAACTTTGATGTGTGAATTTACTTTAGAGGTCCCTGGTCTATTTACTCTTTCTGACAGATTCTATTTTTCCAGATGCTCCTCAAACAAAGATTCATTCCTCATTCTTGCATCCTGCTTTTTTCCTTGTACCACTGCAGCCTTTCTTTTGTCTTTCCCCTTCTCTTATAACTTCATTCTCTACTTTTGATCCTGTCCAGATTGTGCTCTCACTGTAAACAATAGTCTAATTTCTCATGAGGCTCCGTATTAACTCATACAAAGTCACACCTGTAATGAACTTCGATCCTAATTTATGGCAAAATAAACTAACTGTGGAGCATATTTATATTTAAGGGTTTTTATTTCCTTTAGCTGTTTCAAACATTGGCATATTCATAGGGTAAGCTCTGACAACACAAAAACCCATCTGTATCTCTAATTTGGATCTAGTAACCTTGTAAAACAAATCCAGGAACAGGTCCTGATGTAGTAACTAACATGGCCTTTCCTCCCAGACCCCTAACCAATTTCTCATGCCTGGATGCTCCACTGTATCAGTAGTGACATTTTAGTCAGTTGCCTGAGAGACTAAAAGCCTGTGATCTCCTTAGGAAAGGCTTTATTCCAAGGCAAACTATTTCTTCTGATCAAATCTTATTTGGATTAATTATGTCAAAATTTGTTGCTTGACATTTGGCATGTCATTTGTGCTACAGCTGCAACAGATAAGATTTGTCTTCTCTTGCGCATTTCAGTTCACCCAAAGAGCAGATGCACAATCAATTAGCAAATACACCTCTAAAAATGTACTCAGAGACAACTGCCAAACCACTGAAGCAAACAGCACTTGACAGAAAAGAAAAAGATCCATGAATCATCTAATACAAATACTGGCATTGTTATAAAGTACAATGTTCACAACTATCTAGTATCACCTAAGCAAAATGGTTTCTTAAAATTTAGTTTGTTAATAAAATTCATTACAGTCTTTATTTTCCTCCACTGAACAATGTTAATTATCCAATTTTATATTTTCAGTATGAATATATTTTTTACATTTTACTCCACATTCATTCATTCCACTAACTTCTATAACATGCCCACTGCTGTGTGCTGGGTACTACATTTTATTTCCCTTATTCACAACGGTATTCTATGCAAAAGTGATACCTGGCCCATTTGAAAAGATATTTAAAAAAAAAAAAAAAAAAGAGCCATGAAATCTCCCAGACAATCAAACTGAAATGCAAACTTTCTCACCAGAATTTGCAATTGCAGACACAGTCCTGCTGATCACTTTTCTAAAAAAGTTACATAAGCAAAAGCACAAATCTCTGTGTGGGGCCTTCAAATGTCCTATTTACCCTTATTCAAGATGACAGCAGCATTAACAATTAAGTGTTCAATAAATACATTAAAAAATGCTACTTTTAAAAGGATAATAATAGTAATAGCTAATATTTACTGAGACTTGCAATATGCCAGGCTAAAATCTAAGTGACCATTATCTCATTTAATCCTCCCATCATCCCTAAAGAATGGACATGACTGTAATCCCCATTTTACAGAAGATGAAAGTGAGACTTACCTTTCTCAAGGTCACTCAGCTATATAGAGCTGCAATTCAAACCCAGGTCTATCAGTGTCCAAAGCCTGTACCCTTGATCATCATATTATACTGCTTGGTTTATATTCACTCAATCATACTCTAAAGCTTTTGAATGTCTTAGAAGGAAGCTTACTTTTTAGAACAAGTTTCTTCCTTAAAATGAACTTCCTTTCTGATAATACATACAAAAACTAACCAACATATAAAGATTTTACTTGAACCGTGCTATTACAAGTCTAAATATTTGGATGGGAAACAAAATCTATCTGAATGAAATCTCTGAATCCTTATGATAATAGGCCAGACACTCACTGGAGCTGAAAGAGACCTTGAGGGCCATCTAGTCCAAATTCTTCCTTTTAGGAATAATGAAACATAGGCCTTTTGAAAACAAATCTAACTCAATCTAAACTACCACATTCCCAATCCAGAAACACTTTAGGTTTTTTTTTTTCCAAATCATAACTCTGATATATCATTTAACATTGGTAACATTTTTACATCATGCAAAGCATGGTATCCCTTTCAGAAGCACTGTCAGAAAATACAAATTCCATGACATGAATTCAGACAATTGCAGGGCTATTACTACTTGAAAGCTTGAATATTATCTTAAGACATGTTATAGAAAGCTATAAAATGGCATCCTTAACTATATGAACTCAAACTCAAAAAAAAATAGCCATTTCTTGCTTGAATTAAATTTACATTCATTTGGGTCAACTAGCCAGCTGCTCAGCTTCACTTCATGGGTCATGTCATGTGACTGAACTGAAGCTCAATTCAAGGGAAAGGGCTTTCTATGCTGTATTTAGAACGCATATCACTGAGAGCAGCCAGATGAGTCTTTGCAGGCCTATCCAAAAACCTTGCTTTAGTTGCTAAGAAACTACAATTTCACCGTATTATAAATCACTGGGAAAAAACTATGCCAGCAGAGATTAAACACATAAAGATCAAGATCCTCTCACCTATTGTGCAAAATGAAATCATGGTATTTCCATAAATTGAATAAGTGAAATTAGTATTTGGCTTCTTTAAATTATATTGTTAACACAGTTGAAAAACTGATGAGACAAATCAGACCAACTCCAGCCTGCCTTTCACAGTGGCCTCATGCTTTGGAGGAAAACAGGAAAAATACCCAATATATTTGGCATATTCAATGCTAGAAACAGAAGTGTTTCCTTCCTGACCCCTGCAGTGATAATCCAAGGCCATGAAGCATAAAATTTTATTAGTACAATTTGGTACAAAAAAACACTTATATTTAAGCAATGATGCTTTTTCAATCCTTTATTGATATATTTTCATGGTAATCTTCAGCATTTTAAGCCATTTCTCCTTAGAATACTCAACTCCACTGGCTGGATCATTATTTTTAAAAATTAAAGTCATTTAAATTCCAGCCTTTCTAACAAGAGTAATTTTAAATTGTTCTAGCATAATAAAAAAGAATCACTGAAAGATTAGCAAAAATAATTTATAGTTCACTCTCCAGTACTGACTTCTCATAAATTCTTTCATTAAAAAAATTTTTTTAATCTCTTAAAGGCTATTTCCACAACAGCAGAAACAGGTTCACAATTCTTCTAGTCTTACTTCTGAAAGATCAGTTCAGCAGCTGAATTGTAACACACGTCTTCAATCAGTATCTGTTCTATCTAGATCCCCCCAAACCCACGATCCCCCACCATTTCTCCTTCTCTAAAGAGCTTCAGTTCAAAACCCAGTAATTCTCTCATTTCCACTATACCCATATCACAGGGATCACTTTTATGTTCCTCAGAAATAACGACTCTTCTGTCTTCAAACTTTTAGATCTCAAAAACACACTTCCTCCAGCTCCCTCTCACACCAGTCACTGCCCCCAATCCCACCCCTGCAGTTCCAACTGTGTCCCTGTCTTCCCAAAGGCCCAACCAATATCACACAGGATTTACCACAGCCCAACTCCTCCCTCCTCTAATTTATCCCCCACACTGCAAACCAATATTACATCCCGGCTTTCTGCATTTTACTCCTTTCCCTTATTTTTCGTCTTCACCCACCCCCATCTCTATTCCCCCTGCCTCAGTTTCAACCCTTTCTCCCCATCCTCTGCTCATTTTCCTCTCCTTATTTAGAAACTCCTTTTTGCTCTCCCAACCACTACCCTAGAATGCCCAGCACTCCACCCTCTTTAGCAAACCCAGCCCTCTTCCCCCAGCTCGTTTAGAGACACTGCTGCTTCTCTCTTCCAGGTCCCCCACTGCAGTCAACCCACTCCCTAATCTGTCCACCCACCTTCCCCCCACCCCCAGATCCAAGGTTCCCTGATTCTTTACCCCTTCCTCAGGGCTCTAGTACTCAGCTCACCATCAGTATTCTTCAGGACTCTCTTCCCCCGATTTCTCCCTTGTTTTTAAGGATGTCACCAGTCTTACGGGGCCTCAGTAGCTCCCGGGAGCCCCGTTCTCTAGCGGAGCCTGACCAACACCACCCCCAGTCGCTTAAACGCAAACGCCGGTCCTCTGCCACCTTAAGAGCTGCGCCCCCTCCTCATCCGCCCCCGCTACTCCAGCTCCTGACGTCGGCTTCCCTGGTGTCCCCTCGCCGACCCCGAGCGACGAGCTCCACGATGTGCAGCCTCTAAGTCAGCGACACCTTCGGCTCACACCGGACGCCCCCACCTCTCGGACAGGCGCCTCCGGTCCTCACACCCGCGCCTCTTCAAACCCTCGACCAGCATCTCCTCCTCTCGGACTCGCAGCCCCTCAGACTCCCGCCCGGCTCCCTTCTCCTTGCTACGGCACCTTCTCAGGCCGGGTCTGGCCCCTCCGGCCGCCGGCGCCCCGCAGCCCCCGCCCGGCCCGCCCCCGGCGTCCCGCTTACCGTTCTGAGCGGCGCCTGGCCCTGGGAGGAGGGAGCCAGAGACCAGCAGCAGCGAGAGGGCCAGGGCGCTGGGGAGCGACGAACCCGACATCCTCCCTAGCAGAAGACCCAACAGCGAATGGGCCGGGGCCAGAGCCAGGGCCAGGGCCAGGGCCGGGGAAGGGAGGGGAGGGAGGGAGGGGGCGGGCGAGCGCGCGAGGGAGTGAGCGAGGGAGGCCGCCTCTGCTCGGCTCCGTCCTTCCCCGTCCTCCTCCTACCGCCGCAGCGCCCAAGACTCGCGAGACCTTCGCTCCGGGTCGTGGGCGGCTGAGGAGCCACAGCTGCAAGGCTCGCGAGAAGAGGAGGCCTCTACGGATGCGCCCGCCCCTCGGACTCGGCGTCCCCGCCCCTGCAGAGGCTGATTGGCCTAGCGCAAGGTAGGTCACGTGCCAAGGGCGCTAATGGGCACGTGACGGGGCGAGGCGGGGCTCCGCCCGCTTTCTGGGCAGTGCGGAATCGAGATTTCCCGCGTTCTGTTTACTGTTCCATGGAACGGGAGTGCCCATAAATAAGAGGAAGCCTTGGTAACACGGCATATTTCCTCCACTCGTCCTGCCTTTCATTTATTAGAGCTCTTGTCTGCAGAATTGGATACACCACGCCCTATTTTTCCGCCTGCCTCATTATCCCCTATCCTGCTGTTTCTTCCTTCTGGACTCTGACCACAGATCTCTACTGGTCTCTGGCCCCAACTTCCTCCACTCGACTGCTGCTTTTTCCTTCCAGGCAAAGTGATGTGCTCCCTGTGCCCGTTACTACCTTGTGCTTTCCTGCTTCGACATCTGCTCCCTCTGCCTGAAATGTCCTCCTTTTCCTCCCCCGCCTGCTCCCTCCCCCCCATTCTGGCCTTATTTTAGCTTCAAAGACTCTCAGGGCCTGAAGTTCAACTAGCCTAATTGCATGTCGATAAGAAGCAATTCTACAAGGAAGTCATCGTGTATCAATTTATGTAAAGACTCCTCAGAAGCATTTTAGTACAGTGAGCATTTGTTGAAAACACGTTGTATAGTAGGCACATGGTGAAACTCACATAAACAGGTAGTCTTTCATGGAGTTCACAGCCTAGTCTTTAAGAAGAATGAGGAAGGGCAAATGACCCATAGGAAAGGAGCCAGCAAAGCACTCTGGTGGTTGATTCGCAACGTGGTTACTACCATTTGCATGGAAGTTTGGGAAATGCCTTTTTTAGGTATTTTTTTTTTGTGCTGCTCTCAGGTCTGGTGGTTGACAAAGGAGTTTATATGGCTTAGCTCATCCCTGAGTCCCAGCAGACATCCTGGGGGGTGTCTATGTAGTGAACCTTTGAGAAGCCAAGAAAACAGTCCTCGTGACCTAGCTTGATTTAAAGAGAGGGCTTTGGAGAATCTGGGGGAAAGAAACTCACAATCTCTCTCAAGCTAATGTAGTCTTGAGCTTTCAACAGGAACTGGACAGTTAGTGGTTCCAGACCAAACTTTATAGCAAGGGCCAGGACTACAACTATGGCATGTTGATAGAAGTGAAAACTGTATCTTTCAAGACCTCAGGTGTGTGAGTGACAAAAAGATTGGCATGTATCTTTGTCCGGACAAAGGCCATTCTGCAGATAGTCTTGTAAGGTGGGCTACAGGACCATCTGTGGAGGGATGTAGATTTTCAGTTGATGGAAGCTTTGGTTGAATGCAACCATTCTGCCTCATAATAAACATAACAAACATCCGTATTTGTTCCTTACAACAAGGGATTCTTACAAAGTGATTGTGTTCTTTTTGTGGGCAGAGAAACTGATGCTGAGAGAAGATACGACCTGCCCAGGGTCTTGAAATGTTTGTGTTAGTCATTAATGCCAAACAGTCTGGTTTGCCTGCTGGTAGGCTCATACTGCCTTGAAGTTGGAAGTGGCGTGTGACTTGCCTCAGCCAGTGAAATGTGTGAAATGACACGTATCATCTCCAAGCAGAAGCATTTCATTCCCAGTTTAGATATTGTCACCTACTTTTTTGTTTTGGTAGTAATCACTGATCGCAATGATGAAAGCACATGACACAATGAACCTTGTATCAGCATGGGTCCCTGAGTTAGCACAATAACCTGAGCCCTCCTGCCAACCCATACAGAACAGGTAGCATCTGCTAAATTAAGCTACTTAGATACATGGGTATTTGTTTCTACAGCATAACCTGGACTATTCTGGTTAGGAGAAGATGAAATTCAAATCCACAACACCATGGACACTACCATCTACTGGCTATGTCACTTTAGGCAAGTGACCTAATCTCTCTCGATCTAATTTTTCTGTTAAATGGGGTTAATGATAGTTCCTACCCCAAAAAATTAGAAGATGAATAATTGAGTAAATTTAGGTGCAATTTTAGAACCATTTCTGGTGCATAGAAAACACTCAGATGTTGATGATGATGTTGCTGCTACAATTCCGACTCCAGGCCTGATTCTTCCCACTATGTCATGCTTACAAAAAATGATAAAGAAGAAAATTTTTAAGTATGGGTTTTATCATTCAACTCTCAAAACCTGCAGTTATGAGGAACCCTTTTACCCAGGAGAAAATGTCACCAAATCCTATATGATGGTAGCTGCACTTTTAGTTCCCTTTTGTTGAGAAGATACATAAAAACTAAAACCTTCAAGTAATTCAATAACTTCTTTAAATGAATTTAGGAATCTGGATTTTTGTTGTTGTTCCAGATTTACATACACTTTTAAAAATCTCTCTGCAAGTAAGTGTTACTGTGCCAGAGGATGGCTGAGCTCTGTGCAATACCTCAGACGAGCCCTAGGGGTCCTCAGAGCTCAGGCTGAGACACACTTTGCTGGCCGGCTTTGCAGTGTTGATCGCGCCCCCTGGTGGGAAGACCTGTAAAACAGCATTCCTGATTGAGAGGCTTCGCGTGGATTGGTTTGGTGTGCTGTTGGAAGAATGTGTAGCGGGAGATAACCTTGGCTTGATCTTTTCTGCCCAAGTGTCAGGAAGTAACGCACTTCTGCATACCTTAATGTGCCTGAATGGACTGCCAACTTTAAATATTTACTACACTAAGAGCCCCCTACCTCCTCTTCCTTTGTGTCTTAGCACACCTTAGCCAGTAGGGTAAGAACAAGATTGTGTGGTTGAAATCCCAGCCAATGGGGTGAGACACAGCCATAGGTCTGCGATAGGGATAAAAGGTGAGGAAACCACCACCCCACCCCCCCTCCTCCGTAGCGCGCGCTGGCTGCTCTTGCTGCTACTAGGTGCCCTTCTGATCAGAAGTAAAGATTTTGCCTTGCTGAGACAATTTGCAGCGTCTGACTATTTTCTTAATGGCACCGGGTCATTTCTAACAAAGGTCAGTAAAAACACCGTGGTAGCATTCCTAGAGTTGAACTTCCTAACGGTTCCCCCCCTCCCTCCAACAAAGATCCCTGCTCATTTACAACTCTTTCTATTCAGATGTACCACCCCACTGATCTTGATTGCTGTCATCTTCTGACCTCCCAGTCAATGTAATCTTTTCCCTGCCCCTTCCAACTCCTAGCACCACCCTTGAACTCCATGGGCGAGTTCAACATCCGTCCCTATTGAATACTCTGGTCTCAATCCTTTCACCTTCTCATTGCCAACAACTTTCTCCTGAACTAAACTACTCCTCTCAAGGTTACACCCTCAACAATTTAATCACCCCTCAAAAGGCTCTCTCTTTGAAATATGAAACTATAATACACCACTCTGCATTCACCACCACCTAGCCTTTCAGTTCTTCTTACTAGCACCCCATTTGCTATCATTCTTCAACCTCACTGAGACCACTCATCCACTAAACCCACCAATTTCTCTTTGTCCATTCTTCATTTCTCTCTTGGGTTTAGAGCCCATGATTCATCATCATAATCATTCCTTTGCCCACCTCAATCTCCAACACACTGTCCTGGAAAAACCACAACCTGACTGAGCACTACAATCTGAGATGGGGTTTCATGCCGGCACCTTAGCAGCTGAATGTTGCCGGAGAAAAATCACACAAACTGACTAAATCACTTCATTTTAAATTCGTGATCTCAAACCTCAAAATGGTATGCAACACTGTACAGCAATCTTGCTCTTTCATATGTGTTAAGCATGAATTTGCAACTGCAATGGTCAGTTGCAAGAAATGCCTCCTTTCTTTTATTTCTCTAAATCAATTTTTATCTACTCTGAGCACCTTTCTGCTGAGGTGACAAGAAATTCCATTTTGGTCTTTATGAGGCTTCCTGTTCATATAAAATTCCTGGGGTTTTACGCAGCCCAGGACATTCCTGTTTTTATGTTTGTTTGTTAGGTCACGGCTGGGGTGTGCATTGAGCAGATCTACATGACCCCTTGAAGGTGAAAGGTTCAGTGCTGCCCCCCGCAGCCCCGCCCCACGCTACACTCCCTTTCAGCTCTTTGTGATTGTTCTGCTCCTTCTCACCTTGGGGCCTTTGCATATTGTGTTCTTTGCCCAAAATGCACAATACGCCATGCTCTTCATCTGGTCTATTTATCATCATCCTTTAGATGTCAGCTTCAAATTATCCCTCCTAATATGAAAATTAAAACTGCAATGATACCACTTCACATACATACACACGTATTTAATAATTTTCTAAAACCTGAAAATACCAAATATTGATGAGGATGCAGAGCAACTGGAATTCTCATACATTGCTACTACGCACTTAAAAATGGCAAAACTACTTGGCAGAACGATTTGGCAGTTTATCATAAAATTAAATATATATCTAATCTATAACCAGCAATTCTACTCCTGTGTCCCCAGTGCTCAAGAGAAGTGAAAATGTATGTCTACAAAATGATTTGTACAAGAATATTCATAGCAGCTTTATTTATAATAGTCAAAACAGGAAATAACTCAAATATTCATCAACAGGTGAATGGATAAACAAACTGTGGAATATTCAGATAATGGAACATTACTTGGCAAAAAAAAGAAAGAAAATGAACTATTGGTAAATGCAAAAACTTAGATGAATCTTTGACTTGCATTGGGATCGTTCTCTAGACCCCCCAGAAGGAAGGAGCCATGACCAACAGCATCTGTACTGTTACCACTGTTTCTCTGGTGCCTAACACAGTGCCTGGCACAGAGGAAGCACACGGCAAGACTCGGAATCGGAAACTCCCGATTCTCAGTTTAGTGCTCCTTCCACTCTACCTACCACTCTGATGTTGGAGACAAGGTCTGCCTCCAGGCCCAACTCTAATCCTATTTGCTCTGGGAAGCCTCCTCTAGTCACCATTCATTCCTCACTCATTTCACAAATCTTGACTGCCTATTCTGTGCAGGGGGATAGGTATACAGTGGTGATGGGGAACATGGACATTGAACAATAATGATAACAATTCCTTGATTATAATTTGGGTCCATGCTAAAAGTAGACATATCGGATGCTAAGAGAGTATGTTACAGGGAAACCTGAGTCTAGAGTGGGAGGAGTGGGCAAGAAAGGCTCCTGGAGACAGGAACAGTGAAGCTGTGCTCTGAAGGATGCTTAAGAGTTAAGCAGGCAAAGATGGGGCAGGCATAGGCCTATGTTCCAGGCAGATGTGAAGGGTCTGAAGCTGGAAGGAGCTTGTCAAGGTTTCCAGAGGAGTGTGGTGTGCCTAGAGCTCAGAAAGCAAGGGAGAAGGGGTGTAAAAAGAGGCTGAGGCTGAAGGAGAGGCATTGGGGCAGGATCAGGCAATGCCTTGAGGAAGACATCAAGAGTTTGAGATTTTGATCACCTGTGAGAAAACCTGTAGGTTTCTTAATAAAATCTAGTCCAAAACCTACTTAGTTGGTGATGAAGGAAATCTGTCCATAAGTAACATATATTGAAGCAAAGTGAATAAACTGTGCTAGCTGTAAGCCTGACCACGTGTTACTCTCCATCATCATTTCCTTCTGTTAATAATATTTTGTTTAGCTGTCCTCTCAAGGCTCAGCTGTGATGCAGGGATTAAGGGAAGGGTCATTCGTCTCTTGGATTAGAACATAAAGGGACCACCTCTCCCCTGAGGCCATGGTGTGGTGGCTGCTGTCTCCAAATGGAAGAGAAGGAAGCACAGAGATCAGAAATCAATGTGGTGGGTTGGGAGGGAGGACCAGTCCTTCCGTCACACAAGGAGACTCTCTAGCAGTTCCTGGGCTAGATGACCAGCCCTCAATGCTTCCTTCCTCCTCCAAATGCCTGTAAGCTCCTCTCTGTACCACTGGAAACTGTTATCAAGTCTTGCATGACGGGTTAACTTTACACATCTCCACATCCAGTCTCCCCATCTAGAACATGAGCTCATTATAACAACCTCTTACATGCCTTCACAGCTCTTCACAGCTTACAAAGTTCGCTATCCCATTATTTCACTTGGTTATCACAGCAACCTCATTTCATAAACAAGATAATTAGAGCTTAGAAAAAATAATTACTTGTTCAGGGTACCCAGCTGGCAGGTAACAGAGCCGGAATTCAAACCCGAGTCCTTGGAATGTGCTGAGGGTGGCTGAGTCACCGTGAAGACAATGTCTTGCAACAACCTTCCTCGGACAGCATGAGTCTTTTGTGAGGATAAAGTACTCCTCTTGGGCACGCTGTCCATTCAAGGTCTGCTAAAGTTGGTATAACATTGGTTCACCTCTGGGACAGGAGTTTGGGGTGCTCATCATTTCTTCAGGAAGCACCTTGGGTACCATCTCCACTCTGATCACCAATGCACAAATGGGGCAGGGCAACTCAACACCTGAGTTAGGCTCTCCCCATTGTTGTGGCTGGGGTTTTAGGGGCTAGGACATAACACCCTTTTAAACTCTGCTCAAATTTGGAAACAACTGAGAGACACACATGGGAGTCAGACACATAGAGATCAAAATATCCCCCTTATAAAGGAGATGTTGGAGAACATGGCTTAGTCAGCTGGCCAAGTGAGCTTGCCAATACTTTGCCCCTGAATTTGGCAGCCTTTTCCATTTAGAAAGACTGGCAGTGTAGGAAAACCACAAGGCTCCCACTACCACTGGAAAACTTAGGGCACCATGAAGAAACAGAACCAAGCACCTGCTTTCTATAGCTAGCAGGTCTCACGCTTGCTCAAGTCCTGCCTCGCGTGCCCACTAGCAAACTCACTCCTGAGCCCACGGGGAGAAGCAAGTAAAAAGAGGCCACAAGTGTTAAAATAATGAAATGATTCTCTGCCCTGGCTACACATTAGAACTAACTGGGGAGCTAGAAAAAAATATCAGCGCCAAAATAAATATGTACACCAACGCCCAGGTCCCCGAGAGATTTCAATTCAATTGATCTGTGTGAGGCCCAACTTGCATAGCAGACTAATGCACAGGAATGTGCAGTAATACACTGCTTCTTGAACTTCGATGCACATTAGATCACCTGGGGAACTTTAAAAAAATCCCAATACTTAGACCGCACCAATTAAGTCAGAATCTCTAGAGGGAGGACCCAGGCATCAGTATATTTTTAAGACTTCCCAGGTGATTCCAACATGCAGCCAAAATTAAGAACAGGTACTCAAATGTTTTATTGTTACTGTTTCACATTTGTGCGGCAGAATCACAAGGAAGGCTTGTTAAAAGTCAGATTGCTGGGGCCCCTGCCAACTCTTAGGCTCTGTTGGGCATATCACCCCTCCTTAGCTCCTTCACTTGTTCTGGACGGTGGGCCCACTTCCGTGTTTCATCCACCAATAGCTCCTCTCTGCTCACTGTTTTCTGGAAATCTTGGAAAGTCTCTTTCCCTTTGCTGTGTTAGGTTTGTTTTCTTTTACTGTCATTCAAATGGAGTCAGGAGGGAGAGAAGACAAATGTGTGCTTTGTCCACCATCTTTGCTAATATTTTAATTTTTTACCTGTCTTCATAAATGAGACTGTTCTATAGTTTTTGCTTTTTGTTTATGTGATCTTTCTTTGGTTTTGGGTTCAGGGTTACAGTAACTCACACCCCACATTCTTCCATGCTCTGTGATGGTTTAAATTCATCCATATGCTGGTTCAAGAACTTACTGCATTACGGTCACCTGTGAATATATTTTAAAGTACAGATTTCGGCCAGGCGAGGTGGCTCACGCCTGTAATCCTAGCCCTCTGGGAGGCCGAGGTGGGTGGATCGCTCAAGGTCAAGAGTTCAAGACCAGCCTGAGCGAGACCCAGTCTCTACTAAAAATAGAAATAAAAATTATCTGGACAACTAAAAATATATATAGAAAAAAAATTAGCCGGACATGGTGGCACATGCCTGTAGTCCCAGCTACTCGGGAGGCTGAGGCAGTAGGATCGCTTAAGCCCAGGAGTTTGAGGTTGCTGTGAGCTAGGCTAATGCCACGGCCGTCACTCTAGCCCGGGCAACAAAGTGAGACTCTGTCTCAAAAAAAAAAAAAAAGTACAGATTTCATTTATCTTTGTATAACCACTGGAAAAATACAGAAGAATATACATAAATTAATACATTTGTACATAAATTGATAAAATTTATCTCAGAAGCAGTGGGATTAAGGAGAAAATGGGGAGATAATGTTTATTTTATACATGTCTATGTTGTTGGATTTCTTTTTTTACAACCACTAAATATAACTTCTGAAATGAAAAAAAATCTTTATTAAAAAAATAGATTGTCAGGCCAAATTTTGGAGACTCTAGTTCATTGAGTCTGGAAAAGCCAGGAAATCTATGTATGTTTTCAAAAACATACCTAGGTAATTCTGATGTGCAGCTAAGTTTGGAGACCGCTGGTATTAACAGTATAGGAATTCTCTTTTCCTTGAAAGTGTGAAAGTATTTGCCTACAAAACCCTGTGAGCCTGAGGTTTAGTGGGGAAGGGAAGGGCAGGTGGAGGAAAAGTAGTACTCTGACATTTTTTTTTTACTATTTGTCTTGTAGGGGATCAAAATGTGCCACCCCCAAATATGCCACCTACAGTTATTTTGAGCTGAAGGCATTTGAAATTCAGCAGATGCAGAAGCAGCTTTCCTGGAGATTCCCTTATCTGATGAAAAGCAGAAATTTCTAAGAAATGAGGACTGCTATAAATCCCCTCTCCCAGCGAAGTTTTATGGGCACAAAGAAGACAGAGTTGGCGCCAAGATGGGTCTGCACAAACAAACCTTGCTCTACTAGTTTTCCCCATGTATTTATCTTCCCATGGTTTGGTGCCTTTGGGAGCCTAAGACCTTTTCCTTCTCTACAAATTTACTCTTCTCTGTTAAGACGCTATAAATCCCAAGTTTCTAACCATCCCTTGGAGTTGCTTATCACTGAGCTTCCCCTGAGTATATGCACACTGCACATGCTAATAAATTCTGTTTTTCTCTTGTTAGTTTGCCGTTTCTCAGTTAATTTCCAGGGCCCCAGCCAGAGAACCTCCAGGCATAGAAGAAAAAGCTTTTTTCTCCCTCTCCTACAGTATAGTTTTTCTGCTCCTTGTGGAGTCAGTTTTGGTATTTTATGCATCTCCTGAGAAAGCATCTATTCTAGTAAATTTATTAATGAAAAAATTAAGATCTGATTTCTTATTACCCTTACAATCACCCTTTTATCTTTATTTTTAAATCCTTTCTTATTCTTAGTATTTGTGGTTTCTCTGTTTTGTTTTAAAGTTTTACTGTGGTAAAATATTTACCATTTTATCAGTTTTTAAGTGTACTATTCAGTGGCATTAAGCACACTTACAATGCTGTGCAACCATCACCAATAGTCATTTTGGAAATTTTTCATCATCCTAAACAGAGACTCTGAACCCATGAAACAATAACTTATCGTTCCTTCCTCCCCTAGCTCCTGGTAACCTCTCTGCTACCTTCTATCTCTATGAATTTGCCTATTCTAGGAACTACATATAAGCGGAACCATAAAATATTAATAGCTGTCCTTTTGTGTCTGGCTTCTTTCACTTAACATAATATCTTCAAGGTTCATCCAAATTGTATCAGAATTTCATTACTTTTAAAGCCTGAATAATATTCCATTGTATGTACATATCACATTTTGTCTATCCAGTCATACATTGCGGGCTGTTTTCACCCGTTGGCTACTGTGAATAATGCTGCTATGAAGATTAGTAGCCAAGTATCTGTTTGAGTCTCTGCTTTGGATTCTTTTTGATATACATCTAGAAGTGAATTACTGGATCATATAGTAATTTTATGTTAAACTTTTTGAGGAACTGTCAAATTGTTTCCTATAGCAGCTGCACCAATGTTATTTTATTTTTATTACTTTTTTGTAGAGACGGGGGGCTCACTATGTTGCCCAAGCTGGTCTTGAACTCCTGGCCTCAAGTGATCCTCCTGCAGTCTCCCAAAATGCTGGGATTAAAGGTGTGAGCCACTGTGCCCAGCCGTGCACCATTTTATATTCCCACGGGCAATGTACAAGGGTTCTAATTTCTTCACATCCTCACCAAAACTTATTTTCAGTGTTTTTTTATGATAGCCATCCTAATGGGTGTGAATTGGTATCTCACTGTGGTTTTGATTTGCATTTCCCTAATGGCTAGTGATATTGAACATCTTTTCATGTGTTTATTGGCCATATGTTCACTGTCTTTGGAGAAATTTCTATTGAAGTCCTTTGCCCATTGTTTAATTGAGTTGTTTAGCTTTTGTTATTGAGTTATAAGAGTTTCTCTGTTTTTTATTGGTCTTATTTATTATACTGTCTCTCCTGAATTCCTATGATACATACATGGGGTATTCTAGATCTGTACTGTTCAATATGGTAGCCACTAGCCACAGGTGATTATTGAAATTTAAACTTTAGTTAATTAAAATGAAATACATTAAAAATTCATTTCCTCAGTGGCATTAGCCACCTTTCAAGTTGTCAGTAGTCACTTGTGGCTAGTGGCTACTATATTGGACAGAACAGAATGAACATATGTATCATCACAGAAGGTTCTATTGAACAATGCTGTTCTAGATCTACCTTCCACATTCTTATTTTTTTTTCCACTAATATTCTGCATCTCTGTTTTTATGGTTTTCACTCTGAGAGATGTCCTTGACTGTGTTCAGAGCTTTAATCAGCATTCAGCCATGCCCATTATGTTATTGACCTCTAATATTTAATTTTAAATTTTATTTGGAAATTAGCTTTGTAAATGTCAATATTCCTTTTGTTTTTCTATTCCTGCCTTTTCACAGCAGCATATTCTTCTTTTATAGGTGCAGTTTGCTCTTGATTATCTTCAAGGATACTAATTCACTTTAAAAAATTATTTTAAGTTTTTCTGTTTCCTGAATTAACTCTGTTCCCTCTGGGGTTGAATGTCCCATTTGTTCATCCTGGTTTTTTCTCTTCCATGCTGTTGGTTTTCCTAAAATGTGTACGGATTCTTAATTGTCCATTCATATTTTGTAAAAGCAAGACTAGGCTGATAGATGGTTCACTTTCATTCTCTTAACAATTGAAGCTCCATTTCCACAGCTCGGCTTTCTCCTTAATTGCAAGATTGATGGAGTCTCTCAGGGTGTGAAGGTCAGAAACAGTCAGACAACTCCCACAGATGCTTAAAAAAAAAAAAAAAAGAAGGTTTACTCTGGAGATGAGTGCTTTATTTCAATCATGGGTGGGGCTGCCTTTCTATTTTTTCTTCCTTTCCTCCACTTATATTTTGAATTTACAGAATTGTCTTGGGACTAATCTAATTCTCTGGTCTCGAGAGCTAAGGGCCCCCTTCAGGCAGATTTTCCAATTTAATCAGACAGCGGTAATCACCCTGGGTCAAACATTGCCGCTGGCTGCTCTATATGAAGAGAAGAGAGATGATGATGGCTGGCTCCGTTGTTCCGGAGCAGACCTTTATTTGTTACTCCAAGTTCCACTCCTGTTCCCTGCCTTTGCTGACTCCTTGAAGCTCTTTGAAAGAAAACATCTCTAACTTACGTTTCAAATCTCTGCTACATCTATTTAGAATGTGAATTTCTTTGCTGTGCTTTGCCAATTGACTCATTAGTTGATTATTAATTATTAATATAATTAATTATTAATTAATTGATCTTTGCTTTTGTGGACCTCTGGTACATTGGATTGAATGAATCTTCCATTCATAGTAGTCAATTGTCATTGATCTACAATGTTCCTCTATCATTATTATTAGTACTACTATTACTATCTATTACTTATTTTGGTTTTCGTGCATGACAAGTCCTCTTTCTTTGGACCAAAACTTTAGTCAGACTCCTCTGAGTCCTCTGCTTAACTGGCCCGACCTTGGACTTTCCTCTTTGTACTTACAGAATCCAGTTTGAACAAGAATCCTGCTAAGTCAGTTTAGTGAGAATCCTCCATCCTTGGCCTCCGACCTCCTGCCTTCAGCGAGAATTCTCTTGAGTCCATCTAGCAAGAATCCCCTTTACTGCCGGTGTTTCCTCTGAGTAATTTTCCATTCACTGACCACCACCACCACCACCCTGCTCCTTGATTATAAATTCTCGCTTGTCCTTGCTGGAGTCAGAGTTGCGGCTAGTCTCTCTTCCCTATGGCAAGACCCCACGCAGCGGTCCCTCTACCAACACAATGGCATCCCTTGAGCAGTCTCCATTGCCATCTTTATTGAGTGTCACAAATCATGTCCTTAACAGGCACCATCTCAACGCCTATTCCTCATCACAAGAAGAATGTACTTTTGCCTCATGTATGTTTATATTTTTAACTTATATAAAAGGTACTAAAAGCCTTGATCTGTTTCGTTTTTCAGTCAACATTGTGTTTTAAGTATATATCCATGATACCTTATGGATTTCGACTTAATGCTTTGAAATGTACAACGCTACTGTGTGTCTGGAAGGAAGAGAACTGGAGCTACTGGGGGCACAGCACTAATGACAAGCATTGGCTGTCTTGGTCAACAAATATTCAGTTTCCTTTCTTCCCCCTTGTAAAAAATACACTCCCTCTGTATCTAAGGGAGTTGTCTCAAACATTCCACACGGTTGTCCCCACCCTTTGTCCTGGGGATGCACATGTTCCCTGCTTTGGCCCCGATTTCCTGCTCCGGGAGTAGCTACCTTGTCCTGTTTTCCTTATTGTTCCCCTGGCTTTACCTTCTGGAAGGTCCTTTCTTCTCCGTTATCTGAAGTAAGCTTTGCCCATTTCCTGCTCATGGATGGTTGGGGGCCCTAGGGTCATTTAAAGACTCAGAGGGTCAGAGATTCTTAAAATTTTACACTCATAATTTCTTTGGCAATGCAATGCTCTTTTAAATTTAGTAGCTTTCTTATTTATTTGATTCCAGTCAGTTCCATATGGCAGAGCCCATCTATATTTTCTAGACATTCTTCTTGGATGTGCTGTATTTCTTTCTTCTTCAATCCATCCCCACTTCTCCCCTTCACAGAGCTGCATGCAAGGTACTGAGCTTACCAGGCTGCAGTGGAAGAGCAGCACACTTAGTCTCTTTTCCCAGAACGATTTTGTCAAATTAAAAGGAATTACTGAATATCTCATCCTTAGCTGATGTTCGCTTTGAGACATCTTCATCCATTCAAAGGTTTTTTTATCAATGGATGAAACAGCCATAAATTTAATTTGATCGTTCTTGAAAGGCTGAAATCTTAATTGGTCTTTGTCCTTCAAAATCCTTCTCATTTTTTCTTTTACTTGTTAGGGTTGAGGAGCAGTTATTCTCAGCTTCCAAATGTGCAAGACTCCAAATTTTCTAGTCCCTTTCAATTTCCTTCCACTCTTACTTGGAAACTTGCCAATTATTTTCTGAACTTACTTCAGATGCAGTCAAAACAAACTAATGCTCACTACTATCTTCCTTTCCCCTAGGGTTAAAGTTTATTAGGCACAAGATCTACCTTCCAATATTTTGCCACTGCATAACATGAATCACCATCCTTTCAACACTTGCTAACAGTGTCCTTGCCACCTGGTGACCAGCTTGCAAGCCATCGCTGTATATTTTAGATTATGGACCTCACTTCTGTATCAATTAGGATAGATTACTTTATGCTTTGGTGACAAACAACCATAAAGTCTTTTTTTTTTTTTTGAGACAGAGTCTCACTCTGTTGCCCGGGCTAGAGTGCAATGGCATCAGCCTAGCTCACAGCAACCTCAAACTCCTGGGCTCAAGTGATCCTCCTGCCTCAGCCTCCTGAGTAGCTGAGACTACAGGCATGCACCACCATGCCCGGCTAATTTTTCTATATATATTTTTAGCTGTCCATATAATTTCTTTCTATTTTTAGTAGAGATGGGGTCTCGCTCTTGCTCAAGCTGGTCTCGAACTCCTGAGCTCAAAGGATCCTCCCGCCTCGGCCTCCCAGAGTGCTAGGATTACAGGCGTGAGCCACCACGCCCGGCCAACCATGAAGTCTTAATGGCTTAACATGACAAAGGAGCATTTCTTGGTCATTGCAAGCCAGCTGTGGTCTCCACCTGTCGTAGCCACTCAGGGACCCAAGCCAATGAAATCACCACACTGAAGGGAAAGAGAATGTGGTAAACTGCACACTGGCTTTTAAAGCTTCTGCTTAGAAGTGATAACTCGTCACTTAAATTTCATTGACTAAGCAAATCGTGTGGTCACATCTAACTTCAAGGAGGCAGGCGAGTGGGTACATGGCCACTTATCATAGCCATGCATCCAGGAGGAGAACCAGAAATATTTGTGGAATTGTACTGACTCTCTCACATAATTTGCCCATTTTTACTGGGGGTCCTGTCTTTTTCTTGTTGATTGTTAGACTTCCTTAGAGGGTCTAGAAGATATTACATACTCCCTCATCAGTTTTAAACATTGAAACTATCTTCTCTCAGGCCAGGCGCGGTGGCTCACGCCTGTAATCCTAGCACTCTGGGAGGCCGAGGCGGGCGGATCGCTTGAGGTCAGGAGTTCGAGACCAGCCTGAGCGAGACCCCGTCTCTACTAAAAATAGAAACAAATTATCTGGCCAACTAAAAAATATATAGAGAGAAAAAAAAAATTAGCCGGGCATGGTGGCGCATGCCTGTAGTCCCAGCTACTGGGGAGGCTGAGGCAGGAGGATTGCTTAAGCCCAGGAGTTTGAGGTTGCTGTGAGCTAGGCTGACGCCACGGCACTCACTCTAGCCCAGGCAACAAAGTGAGACTTTGTCTCAAAAAAAAAAAAAAACAAACTATCTTCTCTCCATCACCTATCCGAGTCAGTGGTGTCCTTCACTGAGCAGAAATCCTTTATGTTGATGTAGATCAATTCATCAATTCTTTCCAGATGAAAGCTTTTGCTTTGGGTGTTTCGTTTAAAAAATCTTTCCCCCAACTGAAGGTCATAAAGAGTGATTATATGCATTCTTCTCTTAACTAACTATATATTTTATTTTCCACATTTCAATTTTAATACATCTAGATTTCACCTTTTTTTAAAGGTGTGAGGTGGGCATTATTTTAATCCATAAAATGGGCCAATATTCTCAATATCATCAATTATAAAATTAATATTTTTTCCACTGGTTTATGGTTCCATCTTTATCATATTTCAAATTCATGAAATCTGTTTCTGTCCCACTGGTTCATTTGTTTGTTCCAACTTTTCTTTGTTTTTTGAGATAGGGTCTTGCTCTGTTGTCCAGGCTGGAATACAGTGGCATCATCATAGCTCACTACAACCTCAAATTCCTGGGCTCAAACGATCCTCCTGCCTCAGCCTCCTGAGTAGCTGGGACTACAGGCACATACCACCATGCCCAGCTACTTTTTCTATTTTTTTATAGAGATGGGGTCTCACTACATTGCCCAGGCTTGTCTCAAACTCCTGGCCTCAAGCAGTCCTCCTACTTCAGCCTCCCAAAGTGCTAGATTTACAGGTGTGAGCTATGGTGCCTGGCCCCAATTCTTTTTGGTATACAACTATGGTTTTGTAGAATATCTTTGCTTTGTGGAGAATCTGCTCTCCTTCAAAGTTGTCTTAATCTGTGAATCTCTATTCCCCCCTATGCATTTCAGATTATTTTGTTAAGTTTAAAAAATTTTTCCATAGAAATTCTACTAAATATATAGATTATTTAGAAAGATAATTAAAATCTTTGTGATATTAAAATTTCCCATTCTTTAACATGGTATGTCTCTCCGTATGTCCTGGTTTTTACTTATGTCTTTTATAAGGGTTTTTAAGTTTTCCTTATACATTCTTTGATAGGTTAATTTCTCTTGTTAAAATAATTAATTGGGAGGCCATTAGGCTGAGACAGCTCCAATGCCTTAGGTTCTTACATAAAGAAACCAAAACCCAACTCTATAAACGATAAAACAACACTTAAGCTTAACCAATCAGAAACCATCAACTAACCTCTAACCAGGGACTTTCCATTTAACCAATCAAATATTCTGTTTGTCCTGAGCACCTTATAAACCTTTCTCCCTCCCACCCCCTCAGTGGGGTGTGGAGAGCTGAACTGCTTTGCAGTCTAGTGTTGATGGATTCATGAATTGCTGAATGCCCAAATAAACTCATTAAAATTTTAATGTGCCTAAGTTTATCTTTTAGCACTATAGAGTATACAGGTTTTTTGCTACTGTGAATGGTATCTCATTTTATAGTACATTTTCTAGTTGGTAATATCTGATGTAGATGAATGCTAGTGAATTTTAAATCTTTTAAATATTGCAACTGTGCTTATTTATTTTTAACAAATTGTCTGACATTCTGTTGAGTTTTCTGTGCATATGACCACACCTATCATTTGAACATAGTGACAGCTTCGCCTCTTCTTTCCAAAGCTTAAATCTCCCTCTTCCCTTTTTTATTTGTCTTACTATAGCGCCCAGGTTGAATAGGGGTAGGATCTTGTTCATCTTTGGCTTGTCTGTGATTTTGAAGGCTATGTGCCTTTATCAAGCATCATATTTTTTTATTGAGGTGTAAGTGTTCTGTGCACTGAAATTCATAGACCTTCCGTGAACTATTTACGCCTTTTTGCTGGACACAGAGCATCTCCTTTCCCTCTGAAAGTCACCTGTGCCTTTTCACAGTCAATTCTTTCTTCCCTCCAGAAACAACCACTATTCTAATTTCTATCATTGTATGTTAGTTTTGCCTGCTCTAGAATTTTATCTAAATGAAATCATGGCAGAATATACTTTGATGTGTCTGTTTTTTCATCAGCATAGTATTTTTGAGATTAATCCTGTTGTCATTTGCATCGAAAGTTTGTTCCTTTTCATTGTTTAATAGTATTTTGTTATAGGAATACACCAGAGTTTATTTATTCTCCTTTTGATGGGCATTTGGGTTGTTTCCATTTGGGGACTATTATGAATAAACCTGCTATGAACATCCTTAGACGAGGCTTTTTGTGGACATACATTTTTATTTCTCTAGGAGTAGAATTGTTGGGTCATATAGATGTATATTTAACTTTTTAAGAAACTCACTAATTTTCCAAAGTGATTGCTTCATTTTACACTCCCATCAGCAATGTATGAGAGTTCTAGTTGTTCTGTCTTCTCCAACATTTAGTGTTGTAAATCTTTTTCATTTTAACTATTCTATCAAGTATGTAGTGGTGCCTAATTATTGTCTGAATTGGCATTTCCCTTATAAATAATGATTTTAGGCACTTTTTTTCATGTACTTGTTGGCCATCCATGTATCTTCTTTTGTAATATCTGGGGTGTGCCCATTTAAAAATTGTGTTGCCCTTTTATTATTGAATTGTAAAAATTCTTTATATATTATAGATACAAACCCTTCATTAGATCTATGTGTTGTGAATCTTTTCCCTCAGTTGCCTATTTATTTTCTTGATGGTGCTTTCTGATGAATAGAAGTTTTTAATTTTGTGTACATCTAATTAATTAATCTTTTATGGTTTATGCTTCCTGGGTTCTCCCTAAGAAAATATGGCTTACTCTCAGTGGGTATGCATGGTCATAGAGAGTCACATAATGGACATTGGAGATCCAGAAGGGGCAAGGTGGGAGCGATGAAAAATGACCTATCATGTACAATATACACTATTCAGGTGGTAGATGCACTAAAAGCCTAGACTTCTTCACTATACAGTTCATCCACATAACAAAAAACCTTTTGTACCCCCTAAACCTACTAAAGTGAAATTTAAAAAGAAAAGAAAAGAAAAAAAATGTTTGCTTATTCTGAGGTCACGAAGATATTCTCCCAGCACTTCTAGTATCTTCATTATTATTTTAGCTCTTACATTTAGGTCTATGACCCATCAAGTTGGTGTTTGTGTACAGTGTTAGGTAGGATCGAAGTCCTTTATTTCCCACGTGGATATTCAATTGTTCCAGCACCATTTGTTGAGGATATTTTCCTTTCCCCATTGAATTGCTTTGACACTTTTATTTTTTAAAAATCATTTGATTGTATATGTGGAGGTCTGTTTCTGGACTCCCCATTTGATTCCACTGGTTTATTTGACTGTTCTTTCACTAGTAGCCCACTATCGCAGTTATAGTTTTGTTTGCCCCAAAACATCTTCCTTTTGTCTTCATATTTTGAAGGGTATCTTTGCTAGATTATAGATCTGCAGGTTTTTTTCTTTCAGCATCTTGAAAATGTCATTCAATAGCCTTCTAGATTCTAAAGTTTTTGATGCAAAATGATCAAATCTTACTGTTACTCCTTTGAAAGTAATGTGTCTTTGTTCTCTGGTTTTCAGCTTTGGTGAAAGCTGTGTCTTTGGTTTTCAGCTATTTGACTAGGAAGTGCTCAGGTATGATTTTATTTGTATTTATCCTGCTTGGGTTTCACCAGCATCTTGAATCTGTACATTGGTATCTTTGATCAGTTTGAGAATTCTTGATCATTAGCTCTTCCAATTTTGCTTCAGTCTCATTCTCTCTCTCCTCTCTTCTGGGACTCCATGTACACATATGTCCAAACTTTGATTGTTTCCCGCATGTTTCATGTGCTCTGTTCTTTCCAGTCTTTTTTCTCTGTGGCAACATCATAGCTCACTGCAATCTCAAACTCTTGGGTTCAAGTGATCCTCCTGCCTCAGGCTACCAAGTAGCTGGAACTACAAGTGCACACCACCATGCCTGGCTAATTTTTCTATTTTTTGTAGAGATGGGGGTCTCACTCTTGCTCAGAGCTGTCTTGAACTCCTGACCTCAAGCAATCCTCCCACCATGGCCTCCCAAAGCGCTAGGTTTACAGGTGTGAGCCATTGCACCTAGCCTATACTGACCTTTGAGTTCACTAATTCTGTCTGTTGATGTTAAATCCACCTAGTGAATTTGTAATTTCAGATACTATAGTTTGAAGGTCCAGAAAATCCATTTGCTGTTTTTATGGATAATTCTCTGTTGAAGTTTTCTTTTTAACCATTTTGTTGTATTTTTCATTATCATCTTTAACATATTTGTAATAGTTATTTTAAAACACCTTGTCTGCTAACTGCATGATATGTGTCATCTGTGAGTCTTCTTCTAGTATCTTTTTTTCTCCTGAGAATGTGTGATCATATTTTCCTGCCTCTTCACATGACTTACAATTCTTCATTGTTCAGTGGAGATTGTATATAAATAAACTGAGACTGAAAATGATGATATCTTTCCCCAGATAGGTTTTACCCTTTCCTTATTAGGCAGGTGAGATAAGGGACCAATCACAACAATATGATTAGAAAATGAACTAGATTGGGGTTAAGTTGTCGTTCTGTTAGACTCAGTCTCCCTTTGGTTTGACTGAGAGCTTGTTAACTCTCTATCTCTTCAGCATAACACTATGTGGGAAATTCATTTATGCCTTCCAGAGGTTTGAACTTAGCTCTTTAGCTTCCTACCCAGTACAACTTCGAATTTGGCAAGTATGAGAGGGATACCAGCTGTGGGTTTGACACAACCCCCTCCTTCCAGCAGGATGTTGTCCACTAATTACTGTGAGAATGGAAATTCTCATTTTGTTGGTCTGTGCCCCTCCCCCAGCCTCCTGAGCCACCCAAGCACTCAGCAAATGTTCTGTGGGGAAAATTGACCACGCTTCAAAGGCTCTTTTCAATCTGAGGTTCCCCATATTTAATTATGAGAAATAATTGGACATTGTATCTTAAAATACTTTTCTGTTTAGTTTTCTCTTTCTGAGATTCCTGTTAAATGCAGTAGGCACTTCTACTTTTGTCATCCATATAACTTTTTTAATATTTTCTATCTCTATAGCCTTCTTGATATTTTTGATGTTAGTGTTTGTCTTCTGCCCGATCTTTCAACTCTCTAATTTATTCTTTGGTTGAATACGTTCTGCCATTTACCCCATCTACTGAGTTATTTGTTTCAACATTTCTAGTTATTTTTAAATCATTGCTTTCCTGCTTCATATTTACAGTGTCCTCCCTTATGTCTTGAAGATATGTATTGTTCTGTGGTAAATTCCTCTTTTGCCAGTCTGTTCATTTTACTTCTTCTGCTAGTTATTTTTTGGTGGTTATTTTGGCTCTGAGCTCATATTCCCTTGGAAGTATCAGCTATCTTGGCCAATAATGTGTACTCTGTGGGGACTGGGCTCCGGTTTTGCCTCCTGGGGTAAAGTTATGAGAGGAGTGCTTCAGGCTGTAGAGCCTCTGGGCATCTGTTCCCTGATTGTCACTGCCCACAGACAAGTCAGAGAGCTCTGCCTTCCAGAGAACTTTTTTTTTTTTTTTTATTTGAGCCAGGGTCTCGCTGTGTCACCGGGGCTAGAGTGCAGTGGCCTCATCAGCTCACTGCAAACTCAAACTCCTGTCTTTGAGCGACCCTCCCACCTCAGCCTCCCCAAGTGCTAGGACAGAGAACATTTCTCAGCTTTTCTCTAGTCACTGCTTTTTCCAAGAGCTGCCTCCCTCTGTGGAGTCACTTATCCCAACCAAGGTGTAGAAGAGGAAAAAGAGACTGCTCGGTGGCTCCCTGCCAGCCTTTGTCTATTGAATCTGTTTTCCGACAGCCAGTTCAGCTGACTCCAGAACTGCCTTGAGGTTGCCTTGCCATTTTTGGCTGGTGCTGTGCCGGTGTTTTCTGCCCACAGAGGCAGGCTACCATCCACCTGGATAATTATGGAGGAGAGAAGAGTGCACAGCTAGAAAGCCCTCCCCCACACCTGTATCCATCCATGGTATCTGATTCTCTCCACCCTAGATTGCAATGTTCACCCAGACTGCGACCCATTTAGCTTTTGTTTCTCCAGGAGTCGAATTCTGGATACCATCATCTGTCTCTCACTTATACAGTGTCTGCAGGGTTAAGTCTGGGGGAGGGAATCTGAAGTCCACTTACTTCAGCATCAAGATAAGAATCTGAAGACCCGGTTGCTTTCCATCTTCTAAAACATACCCAATATTTCTGCTCTGCTAATGGTTCTTCATCTTATTTTATAAAATATTGTATGCATTGATTGTTTTTAAAATGATTTGTATATCTTTTCTGTCATTTCAAATGCAAGATCATGTTCTGAAAGCCTTACTTTTCTTCTGAAAGCTCTCCTATTTAATGGAGGCAGGGGTTCTTGTGTGGCTTTGTAACTTGTAGTTCTCATTTGCTCTTTCCCCAGTTTTCCCATGTGTAAAATGGGACTCCATGGGCTAGGTGACATGTGAGGGTCTTTCCACCTCCCACATGCTATGACTCCAAGGGTCAGGCCCAATTATCGTTTGGCTCATTTTCTTCTAAACATTCTGCATTAGTTCAGAAATGTGAGTGGTGGCACCACAGTCTTCATGATTTCACTCTGGTCCTGAGTAGTCAGAGAAGAAAATGTAGAGATGAGAAATGAAGACTGTTTTCTCTTAGAAAAAAAAAAAAGCATATACCATCTACAGAAACCATTCCCACCATTCCTGTGATGGGCAGCTGAGCGGGGTGAACAGAGGACTACCCTGAGAAATGCAACCTGGTGGCAGGGAGCAGACTATCTGGAGTGGGGAGTAGTGCAAAGGTTTTTGTTCTTTTCCAAAGCAAACACAGACTTCTAAATTGTTTTCATCTTGTTCTCTGGCCTCTTTCAAAGCCCCCGAAGCCCCCAAAAGCTGCTAACAACTAATGTAAGACTAACTCTCCAGGAGAGAGGCGTGTCTCTGCCGGTGATGCCAGAAAATAGGGCAATAAACACAATGACCTCCAAGAATCTTGCCTACCAAATACAGTATTCAGCCATGTCTCTTTGTAGAGGCAGAAACTATTAATGCTGCTAGGAAGAGCTGAACTCCATTCTGAAAAGGGTTGGAGGGTTTGAAAGGAGCGCTGGGATGCTCACTCTCTCCTAAACCTAACGTTAGATCCAGCTGGTGATTCCTGGACATAAAGACCTGACCTTGACAGCTCTGAAAGTGGGAAGGCTGGGGTGATGGGTGGGGCCTTTGAGGCACAGGCAGCTCTCACTCCTTGGCATCCATGATTTTAGGCACCATAAAGCCATAGACTACTGGGCAAGGACTTCAGCTCAACCCTCATGTACAGATGGGGAAACTGAGGCTGAAAGAGGTCAGAGACTTGCCTGACAGCACTTAATGGATCAGTAGATGAACTAGGAGCAGAACCCAAGGCCTCTTACTCTATGCAGGAGTCTGATACCTGCACCCAGATGCCTCAGGTAAGTTCCTGAAGCTTCTAAGCCCCCCACTAAGTTCAAGGAAGACTGTGGGTCAGGCATAGTCTAAGGGATAATTAAGTGTGTATTACAGTGGTGGAAGCAGTGGATCCCCCGTAATGGCTGAAGGACTTATTCCTCCAGCTGCTAGGAGTGCTGCAGGAAGACGGCTCTCCACTGTAAGTCCTCTTTGGGAACTGCCTCTGCCGAAGAAAGTAGCCTGGATCAAGGTAACCTCCAGGAGACGCACATGCAATAATTGACCTTGAGTATTAAAGGCCAGCTCTGCCCCTAACACAAGACAACTCTAAAGAGGTTACCCCAGCTTCAGAGTAGAGCACCCCAGGGGGCTGGCCAAGGCCTTTGCTGAAACTGTGCTGTGGCCCATCTTCTCCCTCTGCCCAACACCATTCCCGTCCCTTCTCTTCCCCAGGTGCTGAGCCCAAGAGCACTCTCTGCTAAACTTCTAACATGCTAATCTCAGAATCTGCTTTCCAGAGAACACACTCTGCCACACTTGGGTTGAATTAGAGTCAAGAGGAAGCCAGAACTCGGGGAGCAGCTGGGGTCTCGTGGTTTGGGTCATGGGAGCAGCTGAAGAGAGCTGGGTCATGAGGCAGGGCACAGACCGGACCTGGAAGACCTGGATTCCTGCCTCAGCATGGCAGCTCTCCTGCCCGACTGACCGGGATCTTGCCTGCAACCCCCAAGACAGAGGGGAAAAGGCTGTGTGATTAGCGCTGTTCCAAACTGTGGGCTTTCATCACTGCTTAAAAACCACACCATGTGTCCCAGGAGATCAATGCCCCCCATTTCTTAGAGCCCCTACCCAAAATCTTCACCCTTCTTTTCAGTCTCTGCTCACTCTTACTCCCCTCACTCTCAGCAAATGGTCTTGCCTTACACTTCACAGGGGAAAAAACGAAGCCATCAGTGGAGTTTCCATCAATTCCCCATCTGACTCCAGTATTCCCTCATCCCCACCTTCTTCCCTCCTGCCCCAGGAAGGGGTGGCTCTCCGCATGCTCTGGGTCCTGTCCCTTTCTGCTTCCTCAGAGATCTCTACAGTCAATGATTGTACCTCTTCTCCCTCTCTCCTGGTACTTTCCCATGGCACATAAACATGCTTGGGTCTCTCATCTCTTGAAAAAAGCACCAAAAACAGACTAGGAGAAAATATTTCCCAAAGATATACCTGGGCTGGGTGCCGTGGCTCATGCCTGTAATCCTAGCACTTTGGGAGCCCGAGGCGGGAGGATCGCTTGAGGCCAGGGGTTTGAGACCAGCCTGAGCAAGAGCAAGATCTCATCTCTACAAAAAATAGAAAAATCAGCTGGGCACAGTGGTGCGCGCCTGTAGTCCCAGCTACTCAGGAGGGTGAAGAGGAGGCTCGCTTGAGCCCAGGAGTTTGAGGCTGCAGTGAGCTATGATGACACCACTTTAGCCAAGGCAACAGAGTGAGATCCTGTCAGAAAAAAAAAAACAAAAACAAAAACAATAAAAGGACTTATCCAAAATATACAAAGAACTCTTAAAACTCAACAATAAGAAAACAACCAGTCCACTTAAAAAAATGGGCCAAAGACCTTACCTCCTCACCAAGAAAGATACACAGATGGCAAATAAGCATATGAAAATCTGTTCCACATCCCATGTCATCAGAGAAATACAAATTAGGACAGTAAGGTACCACTACACACTTATTAGAATGGCCAAAACCCCGAACAACTGGCCTCTCATGCACTGCTGGTGGGGATGCAAAATGGTACGGCCACTTTAGAAGACAGTTTGACAAGTATCTTGCAAAACTGAACATACTCTTACCATGCAATTTAGCAATGATAATCCTTGGTGTTTAACCAATGGAGTTGGAAACCTACGTCCACACAAAAGCCTGCACATGGATGTTTACAGCAGCTTTATTCACAATTGCCAAAACATGGAAGCAACCGAGATGTCCTTCACTAGGTGAATCAATGAATAAACCGTGGTATATCCACACAATGAAATATTATTCACTGCTAAAAAGAGATGAGCTATCAAGTTATGGAAAGACATGGAGGAAACTTAAATGCATATTATTAAGCCAAAGAAGCCAATCTGAAAGGGCTACATACTGCATGATTCCAACTATACAACATTCTGGAAAAAGGCAAAACTATGAAGACAATAAAAAGATCTGAGGTGCCAGGAGTTAAGGGTGAGCACAAAGGATTTCTAGGGCAGTGAAACTATTCTGTATAGTGCTATAATGGTGGATACATGTCTTTATGTATTTGTCCAAACCCACAGAATGTACAACAGCAAGAGTGAACCGTAATGTAAACTATGCACTCTGGGTGATGATGATGTGTCAATGTAGGTTCATCAGTTGTAACAAATGGACCATTCTGTTGCAGGATGTTGATAGTGGGGGAGGCTATACGTGTGTGGGGGCAGGGGTTATATGGGAAATCTCTGTACCTTCTGCTCAATTTTGCTGTGAACCTAAAACTTCTCTAAAAAATACATTTTTTTTTTTTTTAAAAAAGCACCACAACATTTTCTCATCCTTGTGCTTGTCAACTACTGGTGCTTCATTCATCTACCCATTCATCCAACAAACATGTATTGAACACTGCTCTAGGTGTAGGACTACAGCAGTGAGCAAAACAAAGTCCTGACCTCATGGAAGTGAAATTCTATGGAGGGAGATAGAAAATAAATGCATAGACAAGAAATGTGTAATATTGTCAGGAGGTCCATACATACTAAGAGAAAAGCATCAGGCAGAGTAAAGGAGTTGGAAAGGGCTGGGGCTGGGGCTGGTGGGTATTGCTTTATGTAGGGTGGTCAGGGAAGGCCTTTCTGGACCTTCACCAGAGAGCTGGAGAAAGTAAGGAATGAGCTATGTGGACACCTAGGGGAATAATGTCCCAGTCAGAGGAAATGGCAAGCGCAAAGGTCCTGAGGCAAACATGCCTGGTGTATTTAAGGATCGGTAAGGATGGGGAGCACCGAATGGAGGAAGCAAGGCGGAGAGTGGTGGGAGATGAGACCAGAAGGAAAGCATAGGCCTGGGTAATGCATGGCCTTACAGGTCAGTTTAAGGACTTAGCTTTCACTCTGGAGAATTCTGAGCAGAGGAGTTACTTGTTTTGCCTGTGTTTAAAAGGATCACTCTAACTGCTGTGTAGAAAGTTAACCAGAGAGAATAAAAGTGGAAGGAAAGACTAATGAGGAGGCCACTGCAATACAGGCAAATGATGGGGATGGGGATGGCTTGGGTAGAGTGGTAGCAGTGTGTACTGGGAGAGGTTGTCCTAATTCTGGATAGATTTTGAAGGTAGAGCCAGTAGTATTGCTGATGTGGGTTTTACATAAGAGAAAAATCAGGATGATTGCAAGGTTTTTGGCCTGAGCTAATGGAAGAATGGAGTTGCCATCATCTGAGATGGAGAAGACTGCAGGATAAATGGTTTGTTGTTTTGTTTTTTGGCAGTGGCTGGAGGGAGGATGAAATCATGAGTCTGATTCGGTGCAAGTTAAGTGGAGACGCCAAATAGGCAGTTGGATATGCAGAATTCAAGGATATAGTCCAAGCTGGAGATTTGAATTGGAGAGTTCTCAGCACAGAGATGGTATTTAAAGCCACTAAACTGAATACGATGACCAAGGGAGTGGTCATAGACCCAGAAGAAAAGAGTCTGAGTACTAAGTCCTGGGGTTCCCTAAAAGTAAGGTGTTGGGGAGAGGAGAAGGACCTAACATAGGAGATTAGAAGGAGCAACCAGTGAGGTGAGAGGAAAAGCAAGAGAGGGAAGTCTTCTAGAAGCAGAAAGTGTTTCAAGAAAGGGAGTGAATGATTCAGGAGAGAGTGAAAAGACTGATGATGTGGGGAGAGGGGATGTGGCGTCCTTGAGCAGGTGAGTGTGCATACGAGGAGGGCTGGCCTCAGCGGAGCCAGGAGGGAACACAGAGGATACACCCCAGATGCTCTCTCTCCCCTCCCAGCTCTGCTCTTCTAGGCCTGGCCATCCCCTTCTGCCTCCAGCACTTAATTCCTTTCCTGGTCTCAGACTCTGTGAGCAGCACTGCCAGGGCAATTAGATCGAGGTCTTACCAACTGTGTATCATCTTAGAGAAGGCCAGAGCTGGGTAGGCCCCTGATGCCTTTCACTTGTCAAGTTCTTCCCATCGTTCAAGGTCAGCTATGAGCCCACCTCCTCTGAGAACCCTTTCCTGACCTCCATAGCCCCAGCCCACGGTTTTTGCCTCCCCTCCCCTCCCCTCCCATTTCCTCCTGCAGTTCCAAACCTGGCATGGAGGAGCATCCTTGTAGGTCTAGGGTTGGGAGGACCGAGGCCCTCTTCAGCAGCATTTCCAATTATCACCAGGAGGGGGCTCAGGGTAGCAAGTGGTGTCAACCATGATGGCCAGAACTTCAAAGAGTAGGGAAGTTGGGGGCAAACTATCTGTCCCTTCCTGGCTTCGCAGGCTGCTTGTCCATGGCACTAGCCTGCTTCATTAGTCCTGTCTGTCTGCTCCAGGGCCAAGGGGGAAATCCTCCTGGTGCCCTCAGAGAGAAATAGTCAGCGGTTTAACAGGCTGCAGAGGAGCCTGGGAAGGATTCTTGGAGGAAAGGGAGACAGACCCAGAATGGTTAGGCCACTTCCCCCAGCCACATAGCTAGTCCTTGGCACAGCTGGTATCCTGGTTTCCAGCCTGCTGTGCTGTCTACGCCTCCTCCTGCCAGCCAGGGTTAAGGCATTCACTGCAGAATTCAAGCTGTCATTCAGCTGCAACATGAGGGGTTGGGGTGCGGAGCCTGCAGGAGAATGAGCCAAGGTTCCTGCCCTGAGGGAGCTCTCAAAGTGCCTGGGGAGACAGGACATTTGGCAGGGGCCAAGCAGAGAACACTGATGGGCAGCACACATCAGAACAGATCAGGGTTGAAGTTGGCATCTGGTTCGGAGGAGGCTTAGAAAGGTAAGTGGGTTTGTTCACTTTGAGAGGACCACCCCTGAAGGACCCCCTCTTCCTGAGTGAGAGGAACTGGCCCGTGTGAAATTTATGGAGGGATATGGGGTGTAGAGGGTGATGGAGAAGGACCACATTTGACAGCAATGCTGACCCCAAGGGAATCATGAAGGGCCGGTTGGGGAATTTCTAGGGTGAGGGGAGAAACTTCATGTGCTGGCATTATTCCCCAGGGGTGACCACACATCTCCCTGAGTGGCTGAAGTCAGCGCTGCTGCTAAAGTTCCTGTTTGCAAACCCAAGGCCCTTCACCGTGTGCCTGTGAAGGTGTCAGGTTTCTGTCTGGACTAGTTGTGAGGATTTCTTCAGAAGTTATGTTTGTGATGATCTCATCATGAGAAATGAGGAAAGAAGAGGTGCCAATATGTTATTGTGCTGAAAGTCCTGTTTGAAAAAAACAAACACAAGATTGTATTCATTAGCACCTGCTAACAACAAAAATAGAAGAAGCAGTTAGGCCAATGAGAAATATTAATAATACTCCACATCTGATGTAGTGACCTTGGGTGAAGTGGGGCCAGTAGTCAGAAAGCCCCACATCTGGTGGCAGAATCAGGGTGGGCGGGAAACTGTAAGGGGACTGAGCCTTGGTCACTGAATGGGGACGCTGCAACTCACGCATCCTTCTCTATGGCCTGGCTTGTCTTTGAGTGGGTTGTTCCTCAAGATCAGTAACTCAGGTGGAGACCCAGCAGCAGCCAAGACATGGTCCCAAGAAGCATCACTTCCATCGCAAAATGTTTACCTCCAGAAGACAGTAGTGAACTGGGAGAAGCAAGGGAGAGAAAAGGGGCAGGGATTGGCAGTCAGTGGTCCTGCCCAAGATTAGGGTTGACATGAAGAACTGACAGGTTAAGAATGCCCCATTAGGGAGGATTGGGTAAACTGTTCTCACCACTGGGATAGTTCCCTTGAGTCCATATCAGGGCTGAGACTATGGTAAGATGCCCTGAAGATGCCTAGGCAGGATGTCTGAAGCCCAGCTGAAAACAAATGACCACAAAGAGACTCTGGGACTCTGAAAACAGCAATATTAACACTTAAGATTCAGCACTTGGGCTGGGTGTGGTGGCTCATGCCTGTAATCCTAGCACTCTGGGAGGTCCTGGCAGCAGGATTGCTTGAGGTCAGCAGTTCCAGACCAGCCTGAGCAAAAGCGAGACCCTGTCTCTACAAAAAAATGGAAAAACTAGCCCAGCGTGGTGGTGCACACCTGTAGTCCCAGCTACTCGGGGAGGCTGAGGCAGGAGGATCACTTGAGTCCAGCAGTTTGAGGTTTCAGTGAGCTATGATGATGCCACTGCACTCTAGCCCCCAGGAGACAGAGTGAGATTCTGTCTCCCCCACCCAAAAAAAAAAAATTGAGCACGTGGGTTGAAATTAGGTTATTTCATGTGGTTTATCTGCTATCTTTCTTAAGAGGGTTAAGAGAGTCCCCACCATTGGCTTCTGATGCTGGACTCTTTGTTCTCTAAGCAAGGGGCACTCGAACTTATTCTTCTAGCTGGAACCCTTAGTTGCTCTGGTCTGTGCTTGCTTCTCTGAGCCTGTCATGGGCCAAGACTAGGGTGAGGTGTGTGAAGTAACTATGATGCAAAATTGAAGGAAGTGCCCACTTTCTGGTCAGCACGAGTGCTGAGCCATGTTGAATGCCTCGATTATTTGCACGTGAGAACTATTAGAAAAAACCAACTCCCAGTGAGATGGAAGAGTTCCCCAGGACTGTTTCTGTTTTGTTCTGTTGTTTTGTTTTTTACTTTGTCCCAACCGTCCTATATGGAGGACCCCCTACCCGCCCCCACCCCACACACACATAGCAGCGGGACACAAACTCTGAAGTGGATTCCTAGTATTAGGAGTGTTGTTGGCCTGCACTGTGGAGAAGAAATAGGAAAGGGAGAGGGAGTTGATTGGCTCGGTTCCACCAGGGACAGGGAAGGAAGACGGATAATGGAAGAGGGTGAACACGGAAGAAAAGGTTAGTGAGTCAGATGGAGGCAGCTAGTTATACAAGCCTGGTTATAGGATATTTTGTTATTTTGTAGCATATGTGTTGGGGATGGGGGTGGAGAGGGGTGTTCCCGGGTGATTCCCCTTGGAGGGTCAGTTCCTCTCTTGCGTTAGACTGCCACTGTTATTTTGCCTGCCAGATGCTTCCAGCTGGAAGTATTTGGTTCTGGATACTTGAAGCCCAGTCCAAGACTCAGTTCCCAGGACTAAGAAACTAGAAAGCAGGAACCTGCAGTGGTCGCTGTGTACCATATTCACCTTCACACTGGATCCAGTCATTTGGGGGGAAATGTGGTCGCCTTAATCTGGGCTGGGTGGAGTGGCTCCAGATGGCAGCCCTGTGAGTCCTAAATGAGGGGGCAGGGCGGGTGGTGGGGTGGTGGCCTTTGCCAAAGCATCAAGGACTTGAGGCCTAAAAATGCAAACAACTTGAGAAGTAACGTGCACCAACCAGCCCGAGTGGAGGGGGGCCAGTGCCAAGATGTTGGCTAAGTGTCACAGGGTCCTTGGGAAAACACCCAAAGGGGGCCTTAAACCCACAGCACTGCCAAGAATTGATTTTTCTTTCTTATGGAAGCAGTCAAAATGAATAGATTTTAGTATCACTCTTAGGAGAGACATCCCAAAGTCTCTGAGCTCCTTCCTATAAGATAGACTGCTTAACTGCTCTAAAAGATGGCCAGAAACATTGGCATAGCTCTCACTTTAAACCTAGGTTAAGTAATCCTTTGCTTGATTTAAGTATACTTAAACAAATGGGGGAGATACTTTAACTTTTGTACGCCAAAAGAGGCAAAGGGAATTTGTCTGTTAATTTCACCATGAACTCATAATTTCTGCCCTGAGGAAAGTACTAAGAGGGTATTCCATTGTATGGATATACCACATTTTGCTCATTCATTCATCTGTAGATGGATACGGGGGTTGCTTCCACATTTTGGCTATTGTGAATAATGCTAATATGAACACAGTGTATAAATATCTCTTAGAGATCCTGCTTTCAATTCTTTGGGGGATATACCCATAGGTGGAATTGCCGAATCATATGATAATTCTAGTTTTAATTTTTTGAGGAACCACCATGCTGGTTTCCATAGCTCAAGGCTGCTCCTTTAACAAGCTTTCCCCAAAGCACCGGTGAGTTTCGCTTCCATCTCATTGGCTACACTATGTCATGTGACTGCCTCCAGCTGCAAGGGAGTCTGAGAACCAGTGTATTTTCAACCAAGCATAGGACTTCTTAGGACAAAAGCTATACTCTGTTGGTAAGGAAGAAGAGGAGAATGAACTTTAGGGAACAAACTAGTAGCCCAAAGGCAAATGAGAACAGTGGAGGGCTTTGAGTAGCTGGGGGACGTTGTAGGAGGATTTGTATTTTAGAAAAATCTCTCTGGAAGCTATGGACTGAGGAGTTATAGTCAGGAGAATCAGTTAATCCAGTGGGGAGTGATGGGGACCTAGAGGAGGATGGGGTGGCAGTAGGGTATTCAGGGAAGGAATGGATTCCAAAGATATTCTAGAGCATCCCTTCACGGCTGTCTGGATAGTGGCAGTGAGGGGGAAGAAAAAATGTAGGATGAGTCCAGGATTGGCGCTTGGTCCTTCCTGTATATGTAGGAGGAGAAAAAGGTTTTGGGGGACAGGTGATAGTTCACTTTTGCACATAATTGAGTTTGAGGAGCCTGCAAGATGGTAGGTAGAAAAAAGTAGGGGAAGGCTTGTCCCAATCTGGATCTTTTGAGATTGCTTTGTGACCTCCTTGGGGAATCTGAGGCAAAATTGAAGACAGACTATTCTGAGCCATCCACTTCTCCTGTGCTGGCACAGGAGGCAGGTGGGGAGTGTTGCTGGGGAGGCTATTGTCCAGAAAGAATGCATGAAGGTAACCCTCTATCCTGAATTTTTCTGCATCACATAGGGACCTCTGTGAAGCACTCCCATTCCCAAAGTCCCAGGGATAGCCAGACAAACATTCTGTGAGGCAAGGAGACTCTGCTCTGCTGGGATGGTCAGTCTAGATGTCTATGTCTGCGCTAAGTGTCTTGAGTCCCAGCTGAGCTCGCCCTATAGACACCCCATCTATGCCCTGCCCAAGCCGTTTCCCCTTCCTAGGGGATCAGAGCCCCCTCAATCCACTGCTTCCAGGAATGAGAGCCAACACCTGTTTCCTTTCCTCCTGACCTGTGCTCTTGAGCAATTACGATAAAAGTCTCTCCCCACTCCCCACTATACATTGCCCTGGCGTTGTTCCTTCACTGTCCATCATGGCCGAGTCATGCCTTCCCTGCCAGACTATAAATCCTCTGGGACAGGACTTATCACCACTGTAGGGCACAAAGCACATGACTGACTCTTGGTGAAGGGAAGGAAAGTAAGTTCCTCTAGATCTGTTCAGTGCCACCTACAGCCTCCTACAGGAGTCCTGCTGCAAGGGTTCTGGCTTCTCCAGCCCAGGGACACTCTCCCTTGGGATGCTTCTTCTCCAGGTTGTGGGCCAAGTGGGGGCTACTCATCCTGAGATTCAGGCTGGACAAGGCTAGACAGAGCCTGACAGGGCAGAGGGGAGAAGCATAGATTGGTCTAGAGGTCCCTGGAGGTCATCAGGAACCAGACAGCTAGGCCTCTCTGCCGCCATCCGTAGGAGCAGTTAGCAATCCCACAGATACAGCTGCCGGCAAACACATTCAGAAACACACGTGCACGTAGACTCAAATACAGAGAGTTGCGTACATGTGTTCACAAATATCCACACCCACGCACCACCACCCCTACACATGTACCACACACACATTTAAGTTTGACTACAGCACTTAAATTTAAGGGGACAAATCCTGGTTCCTCTCTTAATAGCTGTGTGTCCTCAAATAAATTACTTAATCTCTTTGCGTCTTATTTCCTTTACTGTAAAAATGAGGATAATAATGGCATACTTCTCAATAAGTTGTGAAGATTAAATGACAGTAAAATGGAAAAGAGTTTAAAACAGTGGCAACATGTGCAGAGAGACACACATGTATTCATACACATTTCCCAAGTCTTCTCCAATATTGCTGTTGTCACTTGGTGGTGAGCCTGACCGCAGCACAAGGTTGAAGTCCCTTCATCCCTCTTGAGTCTCGGTTTTCTCGTCTGTAAAATGGTAATAATATTATCTACCTGATGGAGCTGTTGTGAAGATCTAAAGAAAGATCTTCTTTAGCATAGAAAGCATAGAAAGCTCCTAGCCTAGACTCCAGCCCCAGAAGCCTCCCTCCACTCTAGCTGCTACAGCCGGTATGATGAAGAACCGATCCAAGAGCAGGTGCAGGGAGGGCATGCACGAAGGCAAAATCTGGACAGGCCTGACCCCCATCTCCTGCCAGGCTGGAGCTGGGCCCTGTAAGGACAAGAGTCCAAGGGCACCAGGCGTCAGGCCTGCTCCCCCTGTGGGAGCCTGGGCTGGCTTGCAGCCTGGTCTGGGGCTGGGGGCAGGGCCGGCCGGGTGGCCGTGGGTGGAAGGAAAAGAGGAAAACCAACTCAGTGGAAATTGCCCTGTGGTTGGCTGGGGCGCCCACGACACTGTATTTATAGAGAGCTCCCAGCGGCTCTCAATTCCTCGCAGTCGAGTTAACCCTTTCTGGGCTGCGGTTCCAGCTCGGTGTCTAGGGAGAACACAGGACTGGGGTTGGACAGTCGGATTCGAGCCCTGCTCTGCCGCCAGCAGCCTGGAGGGTGGGAGTGATCAATGACCAGTCACCTGTCCCCTCTGGCGGAAAAGAAAGCCCGGCTCTTGGAAGTATGGGAGCGGGGTGGGGGATGGGCAGCGAGTAGACCGGCGCCCCTCTCCGGGAGCCCCGGGTTTCCCCGCCTGGGTCCGGCCTGGGGGCGGGGGCGGGGTCCAGGCCCCGCGCCCTGCCCAGCGGGCGGGCTCAGGCCTTTGCCCCCAGCCGCAGCTGCGGGGCCAATCCGGCCTCGGTGGCTCACCCGGGCCGCCTTCCGGGCCCGCAGCGTTCTCCAGCCCGCCCCGCCCCTCGGGCTCCCGGCCGCCCCCGGCCCACATTCGGGCTCGGCCTCGCTCGCCGCGGCCGCGAGCCCCGGAGTCGGCGCGCGGTGAGTGCTTGCGTGGCGCGGCGCGGCGCGGGTGGGGCGGCCTTTGTCTGCGGCCGGGCCCGCGCCGGTAGGAGCCGCCGAGGCCGAACGGCGCTCGCGCCGCTGGCTGCTGAAGCCGGAGCCCCCTCCCCAGCCGTCTCCGGGTCCCGGCCGCGGCGCACGTGAGCACGGGAACGCGGGGCCGCCGCTCGGGCTCCAGGGCCGGGAGGGAGCTGGGGCGCCCGCACCCAACCCCGCCCGCAGCGCAGCCTCTGCTTCCCCCCGGCTGGGCGGGGGCGGGGGCTCCGTCCGCCCTGCCGACCCCCGGGAAGCGCTGGCGGATCCTGGATGGGAGAGAGTGCTCGCGGAGGCCCGGGGTGTGGAGCGGGGGTGGAGGCGGATCTGTCACTGTGTTGATGACTCTGGAAGCTTAGCGAAGCAGGAGCCCGGGCTAGGAGGGAAGCAGGGTGCCCCAGGCCCTGCAGAGGAGAACACGCGGACCGCCAGCCCTGAGAAGGGGGCGCTGCGGGGGAGGGGAGGGCGAGTGGCTAGGTGGGTCCGCCCTGCCCGGCCCTGAGGGATGCAGGAGTGGTCGGCTGCGGGGACCGACGCCCACAGGCAGCAGGGAGCGTGGCGGGGGGGCGGGAGGGTGCAGATTCTGGGAAGGATGGTTAGGGTGGGGAGGCCGACAGAGGCCCAAGAAAATTAGAGGGTGAGGAGCGAACGAGGATGGGGAGGTGGTGGGAGAGGACGTGGGGAGACGGTGGGGGGAGGTAGGAGCAGGGTGGGGGCGCACTAGAGGGGAGGGAATTGAATCCCAGGGCTCTGGGCCCTCAGTCATTACTGTTTAGCTAGCATATTGGCAGGTTTGGGAGCCTAAGGCAGGGGTTTTATTTCTAAGCCAAACCTGCCCTAATGAGAAATTCGTGATGGATGACTCAGATATGGAATCTGTCGCTGGGGGAAAACATTGGGCAAATAGTAAAAGCAAAGATGTGTGTGTGTGTGTGTGTGTGTGTGTTTGTGTGTGTGTGTGTTGGGGGGGGGGTTGACTTAATTGAGAAAAACTATTTACCTTCAAATTGGATGTGGATAATTGTAAATGAGTCTGATCTCTTCATTAAATTAAGGCCCCAGGTCTTTTTCTTACAAGGATATCTTTAGCAGTTAGTTTTTGTATTAGAAAGTAATGAAGCTGCTTTGACTTTAAGAGAGTTCTTTATTTAGTTCAACCGCCTCTCTAATTCCCTCTGGCCTCCCAGAAATCCCTAGGAAATCTGATTCTGGGCAGCCTTCCTTGTAGTCTGGGGGCCTGCAAATAGGTGGGGCACTTTTGGAGGCGGAGGGGAATTAAAGTCTGAACTTGAAATTGAAGTCTAAACCTGTCCAGTGGGTTGGGCCGATCAGAGCGAGTGCAGGGTGGGGGTGGAGGGCGGTGGGGCTGTGGGTTGTGAAGGGGTGGCTATTTCCAGCTGGTTTGGGAATTGGGAGTATTTGGGGTGAGTACGTTTCTCTGATAGCTGGAGTTCCTGGGTTTTAGCACTAACACTTAGGTTAACTGTTGACCCTGGAAATGTACATACATCACAGTCAGCTTTACCAGAGTGTCCCGATGTGAATGACATTTTCCTTCATGACTTCGAATCAGCCCTGTGAACATCAGTTTTTGTACTGCGGGGTCGTATGGCAAGAGGACTCTTGAGGGACAGAGCTTTGCCCCTGTATTAAGTGGCCTCAGGGATGCTCTCAAGGTCCCGTGACTGACCTTTGGAGTTCTTCTGGTGTCCTCACGGCATCGCTGGTGGTTTGTCCTGCCTGCAGTAAGCTTTTCAATTTACTCTTGACTCCTGTGCTGCGAGAAGTCAGGCCCTGCAGCTGGTCAGAGGTGAGAAACGCATGTGATTGGAGCCTCGAGCCTCGGGGTGAGGAGGGGTGTTGGTGTTTGAGCACCCAGTTTTCCTCTCTGTCCCCATCCCTGTTCAGTGCTGTCCCGGCACCCAATGGAAGTAGGTTGGCTGAATGTCTCAGATGCTCAGATAGCTGACTGCTGGGTCGAGTGCTTTAATGTTTATGGAAAGGACAGTTATAGAGCTGTTGTCCCTTCAGAGTGGTCCTACTCTGGGGGGAATGTGTCCTTATTCTGGTGAGGTTGACTTCTGAACCTTTCTGTGGGAATCCCCCATCCTTAAACTTTGACCTTCTCTGGAGTAGTAAATCTTCATTCTTTGGAGTAGGATTTGGGTTTGACACAGAACTAGGCAACACTGTTGGGAGTCAGAGATGCAGTGTGATTAGAGAGCTGTGAGTTGGGGCTCTATAGCACACAAAGAGACTCCTGGAAAGTATTATAGAACAAATGGCTGGCCTGTTGTGGATGGTTCTTGGTTGGTCATATGGGGTTTGGGCTGTGTGCAAAAAAATGACCAAATCCAAGCAGCTTCTGAGATTATGACCACATGGGGCTGCTGAGCTGTGGATCTGAGTCACGGGGTCAGGGGAGGAGGAAAAATGGCAGGGAGAATGATGTCACTGCCCATAAACTTATCCTCTGAGTGGGTGGTGACTTCTCATTGCTGTCCTTTTCCCACATCCCCAGGACAGGAGTCACAGGGAAGTCCACTAACAAAAGGAGAAGGACACAGCCAGGGTCTGCAGGAAGGGGAAAGGAGTGAGGACTGGTCCGTGTGATCTTTGAGAAATTTCCTGTGGTCTGTTGGCTCAGAATGGACCCCACACCTGGGAGAGGGCCACATGCAGTGTTATGCAGCCCTCACCTGCCACCCTCTGTTCTGCCACCCCTGCAGTGTGCCTGATAGGAGCACTGGGCCTTTGGTTTTGGGGGTAGGCCTGTGATGGATGCTTCATAGACATCATGCCATTGAATCGTCATAGTAGGCCTGTGAGGTAGAGAATCATCAGTACCACTGTACAGATGGGGAAACAGATCCAGAAAGGGCAAGTCGCAGCCCAAAGACACACGCGGGCAAACCGTGGAGCCGGGTTGTTGTCTGCCTCCAGAACTGGCTCTTTCTGCCACTCTGGAGGCAGGGGCTGGTTTTACCTCTCTTTCGAGGACCTGGCAAAATGTGCTGAGGGTCCCCACAGGGAGGCTGAGAGGACTCTGGGGAGCTGGGGAGGGGGCAGGCCTGACCCAGGCAACCCTGAGACCAGTGGTCTTCACAGAGTGGTTGGGGCCTTTGCCGAGAGTCTCGCCCTTCCTCTTACTGGTGCCTCCGGAAGTCCCTATCGTACCCTCCAGATCCGACCAGTGCTCCAGCCAGCTGCTCCCATTCTCCCTCGTTCTCTTTGTGGGCCAGAGAATGGATGCCTTCCCCACACCTCTGATGTGGTTGGACGTTGGCCTTGCCTGGGCAGAGGGCACGTATGTTTGAGGGAAATCCACAGGGAATGGAGTGAGAAGCATTTTTTGTTGGAAGCCTTAGAACAGAGGGGGATACTATTTCTAGGAGACAGGGGTCCCAGGTCACCTTAAAATCAATGCAGGCTCCTAGGAACTGCACCTTACCCCCAGGAGACATTGGAATGTGTGTTTGTGGGGTAGGCCCTGTGCTGGGTGGCACGGTACCAGCAGGGCTGGAGCCCAGGGTGCTAGAGCTGTGACCTGGCTTCTGGGAAGAGGAAGGAGGAGATGACCACTAGAATGAGCCGGACCCAGCAGTGGAGTCGAGTTGTTCATTCAATGCTTTGGAGCTGGGGGGGGGGGTCTGGGTGGAAAGGGGGCACAGAAGGAGTACTGGTCCATGAGACCCAGTGTATAGCCTGACAGAGGAGCTCTTAGCCAGGGAGAATGCGTGGGGGGAGACGGGAGGCCAGTGCAGAGGGGCCCAGAGGCCTTGTCCTCATGCCTATGGCAGTAATAACTGCAAGAGTAATAATTGTTACCACTGTTTGGGTGCTAAGCACTTTCCTAAGTCCTCTGTCTCTATTGTCTTATTTTATTGTTACAGCAGCCCTGTGGGGTTGGGATTGTCAGCCACATTTTGGAGATGTCTCAAACAGGTTAAGTCATTTACACTTGGTCACGTGTCTAGCAAGACTTCTGTGTCAGAATTTGAACCCAGGGTTGCCTGCTCCTAGCCCATGCTGTGCCTTGGGCAGGCAAGGTGGCCTGGGGATTCCATGTAACAGGTGAGGGAATCCAGGCCTGGGTGTACTCATCAGCTGGCTCTTACCATCTCTGCTGGTGACTGAGGACTTGGGCAGCTGGTCTCCCCTGTCTGGGCTCAGACTCCCATCTGTACAATGGGCGTGGAGATTGGGACTGGACCAGGGGAGCTGCAGGAGGTCTTCAAGCTCTGAGGACTGGTGGAGCCTGCTACGCTCCTGAGAGGGAATCCCTGGGAGAGCCAGAGGGGTCTGGTGCTTAGGTGAGCGGGGCTGGCAGAGTTGCTCTGCTAGGCTAGGGTGGCAACCTAAAGAATTTGGAGGCAGGACTCATGTGGAGAAAATGTGCTCTTCCTTGAGTAAAGTCTGGAAAAGCTTCTGGAAAAGATGGGATTTCGGGACACATTTAGGTGGGTGCCTGGCAGGAATCAACAGAGGGTGAGTGTGCACCACGGGCTGCCCAGGTGACCTGAGGTCTGCCCTCTGATACGGTCTCGGGTGCTCTCATCCCTTCCCATCCTCCCTCCATTCCCCTTGTTGCCATCCCTTCTTCTTGCTGACCTCTGAGCTCAGTGTAGTTTTCACTTTTTTCAGGGCTCTGTGCCCCCAGGGATGTGTGTGTATGCACAGGGACACGTGTGTGCACCCGTGTGCATGTACAGGTCAGCTTCTCAGCCTCTGCACATGCCTCCGGTTCCAGGAAGACCTTGGCCCCACTCTGCTGGGCCGGCCCTGATGACATACTACTGTCCTGACTCACACAGAAATCACTTGGAGAGGAAGAATTGATTTCTTCTCTTGGGTGGGATCACGGGGTTGGGGAGTGGTGCCCAGTGCACAGTCTGGAACACAAAAGACTGACTCAGATTATCAGGAAAAAGAAAGGCCAACAGGGAGGCTGTTCCCAGGGAACTCTGGAGACCTCTCATCTCTCTCCCCAGCCCCTCCCCCATTTATAGAGCACCTAGTATTAATTAGGTCAGTTTAGGTAATTTTACTCAGTTGAGTCCTATAATTATCCTGGGAAGGTAGGTTTTATAATCCCCATTTTATAAATGAGCAAACTGAGGCTCAGAGAGGATATTTCCCTAAAGTCACATGACTAGGAAGTGGCAGAGTCTGGATTTGAACCTGTCTCTCCAACTCCAAAGTCATCTTAAACACTAGGGCTCACTTCCTCCATGAAGCCGCTTGTGATTTCACTAGCCCAACACGTGATATGGTCATAGTGCAGGGTGGTGGCCAGGGCCCTTCTGTGATATTTGAAGAGACGAAGACCTGGAGAGGGAAGGGGTTTGCTCCAAGAGCCTAGCAGGTGAGTGAGAGAGCCTGGTCTAAAATCCACATAAATCTTTGATGTTGCTGTTTTCCGTTTTTCTTTTGTTAATTGCAAAAGAAGTACATGTTCATTGTCAAAACCAGAAGTATATCAGTTAAAAGTTGGTAGTAGACTCTCGCCCTCATTCCCACCTTCCAGGGTTGGGTTCACTATCAGGCTTCCAGGTCCTTTTCTCATATACAAACATCTATCTATCCATCCATCTTTCTGTTTGTCTAAACGCACATGCACTCGTTCATTTATTCCTTCATCCATGCACTCAGCGGTGCACTGAGCACCCATTATGTGTCGGGCCTGTGTTAGAATTAAAGATGCAGTAGTTAAGTAGAGCAGACGTGGTTTCTGCTCGGGAAGCTCCAGTGTGACTTGGAGAAAACAGACTGGGTGCAGTGAAGAACAGGGAACTCCTTAGAGTGGCAGATCTCTGGCTTAACTTTTCTGCCAAGGTACAAGGGTGTTACCCATTGTCTTCGTCTGTTTTCTGCTGCTATAACAGAATACCACAGATTGGGTAATTTGTTAAAAAAAAAAAAGCAGTTTATTTGGCACGTGGGTCTGGAGACTGAGAGGTCCAGGGCATGGTGCTAGCATCTGGTAAGGGCCTTGCCACTGCATTATCCATGATGGAAGGGCAGGGAGCACAGGAGGCAGGGGATGGGGGTGGAACTTATCTTCCTTACCAGGAACCCACTCCCTCAGTAACTAACCCACTCCTGTGATATTAGCGTCCATCTCTTTACCTCTTAAAGGCCCTGCCTCTTAATACTGTGACAATGGCAATTAAATTTCAGCATGAGTTTTGGAGGAGACATTCAAACCGTAGCAGCACCCCTGTCATCCAGGAAGAAGGAACTGTGTTGGCAAAAACCCTGTGAAGTAGGAGAGTTCTATGTTGTAGAAAGTGGAAGCAGCACACTGTGGTAAGGGGCAGGTGGGAGGAAGTGTGAAGCTGGGGACACGGGCAGGGCCAGACCAGACAGGGCTCTGTAGGACGGGGAGGAGCTGTGATCTTATCCCAAGGAAAGTGAACAGCCCTGGCGTTAACTATTGAAGGTGGTGACATCATATCATTTATATTTTTACGTCAGTTATTCTGGCTGCTGTGTAGAGTATAGACGAGCACAGCATTGGGTGGGGGAACAAGAGAGAAAGCAGGCAGACCAGTGAAGAGGCTTCTGTAGTCATCCGGGCAAGAGGTGATGGTGATGTGGAAGACCAGAGAGAGAAGCAGAGGTGGAGAGAAACAGAGAACGTGAAAATATGTCAGATCTAGTCGAGGACCCTTTCAGTTGCAGGTAATAGAAACCTAGCTCAAACTAGCTTGAGGAAAACAAACAAAAAAAATGATTGGCTCAGGTACCTGGGCAGTCTGTGTGGGCAGCTAGCTTGAGGCACGGGTTTCAATAATGTTTTTAGGACTCTGTATCCCTCTGCCTTTCATCTCTGCCCCTGTTTATTTGTTTGGATCAGTTCTTTAGGTTGTTGGTAGCTGATAGATTCTTTGCTAACAGCCACATATCATGTCCTTAGCAACCTCAGCAAGACAGAGTCTTCTGATGACTCCAGCAGCAAAGCTCTGGGGAAGTCTCTGATTGGTTGGGACTTGGCTCACAGCCCGTTCCTAAGCCAATCACTGAGTGGGGGCGGGGTGGGGGTTCTCCAAAGAGTCAGGTGTCACATGTGGAGGCTGAAGCTGAGTTGACAGCCCCACCAGCACCGCAAAGACTGGATTCCCTGCAGAAAGGTGGAGCCCTGTAATCAGAAGGAGCCAGCCTGGAGCAAGAGAGGCAGGCGCACTCTGGAATAAAGGGATGGTGCAAAATAACTAACGGTGTCAAGACTAGCTACCAAAGACAGACTGGATCTGCTCAGCATTTATTTTTCTTCTTTGTCAGGGAAGATGCTAAGATGCTTAGCAGAAGTTGCTAAGAAGCAATTGAAGTTCAGGCCAGGTAGGGAGGTGATTATCTGTTTTAACCGACTTTGTCTTCTAGCCCCTGGGATTGCCTGCCCTGGTGCTGAGTGAGCTTGGAGGTAGTCTCTCTGAGAAGCTGTCAGGGATATTTCAGGACAGTCTAGGGTGGAAGGGGAGTGATAGTAGAGGTGTGGGTCACAGCATTCCACAGTTTCCCACTGTGACCCACAGAATCAATCAAGGGTCCTTAGCTGACTCCTCACTACCTCCCCTGCCTCACCTCCTGAGCCCCAGCCTTTCCTGGAGTCCCATCTTCCCTGAATGTGCTGTGGACGTTCACTCCTCTGTGACTTTGCTCATGCCGCCCCCTCCGCCAGATAGCTGAGATGTCTCCTCTATGCAGCCCTACTAAGCTTTCCACGCCCCAGTGAATGTCTTGACCCTCCACTTCCACTATACCTTGCATATCATATTTTAATTATACATTTGTTTCCTAAATTCCTTTGCTATTTTTATTGTGAAAATGTGAGATTTTAAATATTTATGCTACTCAGCAGCTCTGTAACCTTGGGCAAGTTATTAAATCTCTCCGTCCATGTGAAATGGGATAATAAGAATACCTACTTCATAGAATTGTTAAAAACCTTAAAGGAGGTAACATGAGCAAAAGCACTTAGAACAGAACCTGGTGCATAGCAGGCTTTCAGCAATACTGGCTTTTGTTATTATTTGAGATAAATAAAATAATATATGTAACACAGGAAGCTTTTGAAGCATAATAATAAACATACCACCCAATTTAAGAACAAGAACATTTATCATTGAATATTTATACTTATGTTTCTTCATCTTGATTTGTAGGGCATAGCACAGCATAGCACAATGCCTGGTACATAGATATTCAATGAGTAAGTGTTTGTTGAGTGAATATATGAACTAATGCTGGAAGACTTGAGATGGGGTAATAACCAGTTTTATGGGGAAGAAGGTAGATTATGGGAACAAAAGATTGGTGATATTGTCCTTAAGCCCTGACAAAGTCCAGGAACCAATTATCAAATGAGCAGTGGAAGAAGAGTGCATCCATCAGTGAGAGCCAGCATTGCTTTACTGAAGTTTTGCAAATGAGCGTCATTTCCTGTTCTTTCCCATTGGTCCCCAGCCAGAAGCAATCAGGCATCTCATTACAGCCTTGGGGATGTGATGGGTAATGGGAGCTGGGTGGCCACACAAGTGGGGACACTCATAACCCCAAAGTGCTGAATCGTGGGTGGATGTTGATCCGGGAGCAGACAGTGCTGTGAGGCTTATTCCTGTCCCTGTCCTCTCTCTGAGGACCTTCATGGCATACGACACCACACAAGGAGAGGAGAGTGACCTTTTTGAATGACATTCCTTCTTTTTTTCATCCACCAAAAGATTACTGAGCATCTCTGCACCAGGAACTGTCAAAACAGTACTGCAAAAGATCCTGGCGTGGTTACATAGCAATGTAAATATACTTAATGCCACTGAATTTCACACTTAAATGTGGTTAAAATGGTAAACGTCATGTTATATATATTTTACCTCAATCATAATAACAAACAAACAAAAAAAAGCTCATAGCAGTGGAGGGATGGACTCAGTTTAACAGAGTGAAACGCAATAGTAACAAATGAAACATCCTATAAAGCTTCACCCCGTCCTCAACTCCATCAGAAGAGGATGGCAGAAATGTGGATTAGTAGCAATGAGTGTGAATGACTTCTGATCATTGGTCACAGATTTGATAGTCTGTCACTTGGGGTTATTTTGGTGAACACTGTGACATGGCTGCCCAATGGTGACCTCACTGAGGAAGACTGAAGACTTGCAGGGCTGTTATAAGGAAGGGAGCAGACTGGTTCTGAATGGTCTAAGGGATCGGATGAAGACTCATGTACCTAGGCAGTCTGTGTGTGCAGCTAGCTTGAGGCACAGGGGTTTCAATGATGTTTTTGGGACTCTGTATCCCTCTGGCTTTCATCTCTGCCCCTGTTTATTTGTTTGGATCAATTCTTTAGGTTGTTGGTAGCTGATAGATTCATTGCTAACAGCCGCATATCATGTCCTTCTTAGCAACCTCAGCAAGACAGAGTCTTCTGATGACTCCAGCAGCAAAGCTCTGGGGAAGTCTCTGATTGGTTGGGACTTGGCTCACAGCCCGTTCCTAAGCCAATCACGGAGATGTGGGCTGTCCTGGGAGACAAATTTGGGCGGGGTGTAAGGCAGAGCTTCCCACCAATGAGAGCTGTCCAAGAGCAAGTGGACTGCCTTTGGAGGCAGTGGGTGCCCATCACTGGAGAGGGTAAACAGAGGCAGGGGGGGCAGGGGGGTGCAGAGAGAGGCACCCTGTTCTGACACAGGACCATTGACTTCTGTAGTTTCTCCAAAATGTGCCCTTCTTCGCATTCCATCATCCCCCTTAGCGATCTCAATGTTGCCTTCTGCCACCACCAATGCGGGGATGACTCCCCTGTCATTCTCTGTTCTGAGCTCCAGCTTTGTGTCTCCGGGAGTTCATGGGACCGTGTGTGACCCGTGGTTCAAGCTCAGTAGGAATTGTTCATGCTTCATTTCCAGGTCTCCCCATCCAGTACGTGCGCTCATCTGCGCAAGCCCTCAGTGCATCCTTCCCATACGAACAAGCCCCAAGCCTGGCCACGTCTGCCTGTGAAATATGGCCCACGCTGGGCTCAGGCATCACTAAGTGACCCTGATAACATGGTCTCCAGTTCATATTTTGAAATACCTATTTTAGGTGTGGTTTCCTTCTGTGGCTCTGAGCAGTGACAATTTCGTGGGATAGGGAAAGGGGGAAGAGGAGGGAAGGTAAAGGAGGGATGGCTCCCTAAATTAGTTCAGATGCTGTGAGAATGACCCAAAATGACAGTGACGTATGCCAGAATAAATGTTTATCTCTCACCCATGCGACCATCCAGGTATATCCAGGGCTGATATGACAGTCCCTCGGGGCCCTCTGCCTTGCTGCTGTGCAGTCCCCAGGGCGTTGCCTTTGGCAGGGTGGTCCTGGAGGGCTCACCACATGTGTCCCAGCCAGTGGGAAGGGGATAGAAGGGAGAAGGTATGTTCCCTTGCTTTAAAGGCATGACCCGGAAGTTATACATAGCAGTGTATACATCACATGGCCACACCCAGCTGCAAGGAAGGCTGGGATGTGTAGTCTTTAACTGAGTGGCCATGTGCCTACCTAAGAATTCTACAGAAGGGGAGAATGGGTGTGAGAGGACTACTAGTAGTGTCTGCCACAGTCACTTTGTACATTTCAGTGTGACCTGCATGGCAGCAAATTGGCTAAACTTTAAGGATATAGTACCTGAAAGCTTAAAGTACTGATGAAGTTCCACTAGCATCCACAAAAGTTTTCTTTTATAGGTAGGAACATAGAGCTCAGAGAGGAGAAATCACCTAGTTAAGATTGCACAGCAAAGTATCAGAGTTGGGACTAGAACCTGTACTTTGGGTTCACTTTCTATAATTTCAGGGTCTGGCTGGGAGGCAGGCAGGCAGTGCCAGGACAGGTCTCTTGAGGTGAGGGAAGGGACCACCTTTCCCTGTTTGTCTACCCAAGGAGCTGCTCATGCCTTTTCAGGACTCACCTTTGGGGTCATCATGTCTCTGAGGTGCCGCCACCGGCCCTTGTTGTGTGTCAGCCAGTGTGCTGTACTGAACTGCAGCGACCATGTGCATGGCCACCTTCCCCGTTAGAACCTGCTCCTTGAGGACAGACATAGCTTAGTCACCCCTCCATCCCTGGTGCCTCCCTATGGAGCTTTCAGTGAATAATGAAGTGCATTACTGAAGACGTGAATGAATGTATATTCAAGGACTCCTTTAGTAAGAGATACTAGAAACTTAGCTCAAACCCAATTAAGGAAAAAAAATGATTGTCTCAAGTGTCTGGGCAGTCTAGGTATGCAGCGTGCTTCAGGCATAGCTGGATCCAGGGACTTACCTGCTATTTTCAGAGTTCTGTGTCTCTCTGACCCTTCCTGTCCTCTCTGTGCAAAGTATTGTCCAAGGAGCCACTGCAGGGACTGGGAGATGGGGGTTAGGAGAATGTAGGGTGATGCTGGTGGTCCCAGTGGGGGCAAGGAGATGCTCTTGGGCGCCCTTATGCCCAGGGCATCTTGGCCCTGAGCCCAGGCTCAGTCTGGTTTTGTTGTTGTTTTGGCTTTATGGGAGCACATGTTGGGTCATCTCTTGGGAGCTTTTCTGTGGCCCTAGGGTTGGATGTACTTGCTGTACCCTCAGACTGAGTGTGGCCTGGCCTCTCACTCCCACTTCTCTGTGAAAGCCCAGGGTGGTTTTTCCTGGCAGGGCGCCTTGCAGTTCCCACGTTTGGCTGGGACTGGGACAGAGGAGGAAGGAGGAAGAGGAGGAGGAGGGAGGGCTGGCTGGTGACTCACAGGGAGGGGTAGCACATGTTGACTCCAGGGCAGCTCCTGCCTGGGGATGAGAATTTCCCTTTGCGTTATAGAAAAGGAAGGTGGGTGGCATGTGTGTCGCATGAGGTCTGCATGTCTCCGTGTGGCTCTGGGTCCCGGGACTGCCCATCTGTCCAGACGGGCAGTGATTGGCTTTCTGTTCCCAGGCCACCCTCCTGTTCCCTGAGCAGCACTTCATTTCTGAGATGTGTTTCCCCCTCTGGCCTCGGCTCCTCGAGGCCCAGCTGCTGGGGCAGGAGTGTCTTGGTGCCGTGGAGTTCTCAGGTCTCCTGGGTTCTGGCTCCTCTCCGGGGCCGGCCATGAGGGTGGGTTTCTGGGTCCAGGAAAGGAATCCAAGGAGCAGAAGCCCAGTGCCCAGCCCCAAAAGCCCCTCATCCTCTCTCTGGATGCTCAGCCCTGGGGAGCCCTGGTTGGTCTGAGCAGGAGGGGCACCCTCTGTTCACCTCACGTGAACACAGGTGTCATTCCCAAGTGATTCTGAGGAGTAAACCCCAGTGGCAGGAATTAGCCTGGAGGAGACAGTCATAGAAGGGTCTTGAGTGCCAGGCAGAGGAATGTGGGCTGACTTCTATAGTGAATGGGGAGCCATGGGAGGTTCTTGAGCAGGGGAGGGACGAGAGCAGATTTCTGTCTTGGCTCCTAAGAGAAAGCATCTTGGGGAATGGGGTTGGCAGGGAAAAAGTGGAGCCAGCAGACGAGTGAGGAGTGTCACAGGTCAGCCCAGGTCAGGGTGGGAGATGGCGGCAGATCAGAGCAGCAGAGCAGCAGCATGAGGGAGGCGGCCCAGGAAGAACCGACAGGCTTGGTTCTGTCTGGGGGTGAAGAGGGAAGGCAGACTCGGGAGCTGGGAGCGCCTTCATCCCTCGCCCTGGTGCTTCCTGCAGGGAGTGGGCAGGCACGCAGGCGGCTGCCTGCTGGGTTTTCCTGTGGGCTGGGGTGCCCTTGTGGAACAGGATGTGGTGCCCGCCTAGGGTGCTTTATGAATGGAGTGGGGAAGGCCGCTGACTCAGCAGGCGGTGCGGCTTTGAGGCTGCCAGAGTTTGGACGGGAAGCGTCTGGACAGGAAGTGGCTGCTCAGGGCTTCCCCACTGTGGACAGCTGGGGGAGAGCGGGGGGCTGGCCAGGATGCACCCGGGTTGGCTGAGGACTGCCTCAGCCCAGCTGTCCACCTGTGCTCAGGGTGGGGGGCTGGTGTGCTTGGCTGGGATTGGAAAGGTTGCGGCTGGGTGCCGGGGACCGACTAGAACTGATGCTGATGACTGCTGATGAGGTGGCTCCATGGAAGGGCAGAAAGGTGCGGCAGGACTGGCAAATTCTATGACATTAGTGAAATCACTTATCTAGGCTTTTTTTTTTTTTTCTCCTGCAAAACTGGGACCCAGTGGTGCAGCCTGTCTCCCAGGGTGTTAGGAGGATGTGAAATTGTTTCAATTCCTGCTGGTCAGTGTTGGTTGGCGTAGGTGAACGCTGGCCGTGTGACTTGATCAGGATGCGGCAGCGGCTGTGGGACACAGGGAAGAAGTGTGTGTGGCCTGCCCGAGGCAGGCATCTTGGGGGTGGCCAGGATTGGGAGTGGGGCTGGACCCAGGTGGGGGCCCTGGCTCAGGCCTGGCCTGTGGCCACAGCCCTGACTCTGACTCAGTCCTGACGCCTGGGGTCAGCCCCAGTCATGGCCTCTTTCGTTTCTGATCTGTGTTGGTCACTCAGTACAGATGTGTCAGATGTATTAAACTACTAAATGTCCTCTCTCTCGAGTCCCACACTCATATACTCAGCTGCCTCCTAGTACTCTGCCCTGGAAATTTCTTCACAAATACCGTTAACTTC